>NC_050575.1:249242703-250454203 GCF_011100635.1 Trichosurus vulpecula
AGGAGCTCCAGGCGAGACACAGACACACAAGAAATACACATCGATCCTCCCTCCTAGTTTTTCTGGGTGGCATATAGGGTCTATCCTTCTGTTTGTGTGGCTGGCATTTAAGCCAGACAAAGATGTAGAGGTAGAGTCAGGCATATGATAGGGGAAGAAGAGAAGAATGAAGAGGAAAGCTAAAGGTTAAAGAGAAGGGCAACAGTGTGAGCTTAGTGGCACAGTGATTTTCTCTGAGAGGACACTATAGCTGTTTTTAAATATTTGAAAGTTTATTGTCTGGAAGAAGGATGAGAATATTCTGCTTGGCCCCACTGGGAAAAATTAGGACCAAGGCACAGAAATTGCAGAATGGTAGATTCAGGCTTGCTGTAAGTTGGGAGCAGAAGGGGGGCAGGCGGGTACTTCTCAACAATTAGAGCCTACTAGAAGTGCTTTAGCAGTTGTTAACCCCTTCATTAGAGGTCTTTAACCAAAAGAAGTTGAGGATTTTTTGGAGATTTCCTAACTAAGGTATTTTGGGGTGGGACTAGGTGGCCCCTGAGGATGTAAGCCACATACAAAACTCCCTAATTCTGCATGCAGCAGAGCTAAATCAAAATGTAATTGGGAAATGTTTAACAAAATAAATGAAAATTCAATGTAGCAAAGATACTGTTAATTTGTGATTTTCTAAGTCAATATCTGACCTGCAGAGATCCATTTCTATTTGAGTTTGATACTACTGGACTAGCCAAAATCTGGAGTCCCTTCCAAATCTTTTAAAAAACATGGGTCTACTGTTTGTTCTATGAACTAGGTTGGGGAAGTGTCTGTTTACACTCCAACTTGTACTTAGACTAAGCCACTCTAAAAGTTCAGAGAAGCAGGAAATCTAATTCTATAAGCCTCTGTGCAAAAGTCTGAGACTGCCAAAGTTAGCAAAGCGTAAGTACTGGATCTATGATTTTATTACTACGGGAAACTCCTAGGTGAGCAAACACCTTCTTACCAGTGTTGGTTGGCACCATCTCAGTCACTTGTAGTCTTCAAGAGCTGCCTACAGCATGGGAGGCTAAGTGACTTCCTCAGTTACAGAGCTTGTATATACCCAAGGGTGAGACTTGAACTCGGGTTGGTCTTTTACCTTAAAGCCCACTTCTGTACATGAAGGGCAGCTAGGTGCTGCAGTGGATAAAGTGGTGGATCTGGAGTCGGGAAGACTCATCTTCATGTGTTCAAATCTGGCTTCAGACATTTACTAGCTGTGTGACCCTGGACAACTTAAGTCTATTTGCCTCAGTTTCCTCATCTGCAAAATGAGCAGAAGGAAATAGCAAACCACTCCAGTATCTCTGCCAAGAAAACCCCAAATGGGGGTCACAAAGAATTGGACACAACTAAAAAACACCTTAACAACAACATCTATACATGATGCCTTTCATATGTAATCAAAATCCCCCTGAATTTTTTCCTCTTTCTTCCTTGGGTGATAGTAGGTTATTGTAAATAAATAATCATAAAAATCTATTGAACAGAGATAGCATTGTGCAGTGAATAGAGAGTATGTCTTGGAGTCAGGAAAACCTGGATCAAATCGAGCCTCTTGACGCATACTTGGCTGTATGACTCTGAGAAAATCACATAACCACTCAGTACCCAGGTAACTTCCTAAAACTTTAAGTTTCAGAGAACGTGTTTAAGAAGTCCTTTCCTTAGTGAGCTCCTCCACTACTACATGGATTTTGCTTAAAAAATACTATTGAAAGAAAGTAAGAATGAGGAATTTAGGCCTAGACAAGACTCTACCTCTCCTCCCACTAAGTGTGTTCCAAGTATAAAAAGAAGACAAAGAAAAGAATCTGTAAATTAGTGTAAAATTGGTGGTTTTGAATTTGTGAAGGTATAATAGATTAAGTCCTTAGAGGATTGTTAGAAATAGGAAGCACTTAGGAATTAAATACTAGTCAGTTGTTTGGGAACCTGGTAAGTCCTATGTATTACCTTTTCCCCCATTTATATGTTATCTATGTTACTCAAGTCAGTTTGCTTTTTTAATATTAAAACAATAGAATAATAAAATTGTGCATTTTGAATTTGAACTTGCCTTGGTAATAGATATATAGAAACAGTCTTTTGAATTGGTAAGAGAATGCAACCAATTCTCAGATGCTGAAAATATTTAATGAGTAGATTTAGGAACAGAAATAATATATTCCTCAATATCCCATAATCTCTATATTTATTTTAATTCCTTTGCCAAATGCCACATGCTTATTTATCTTCTATCTGAATCTTCTTAGAATATTATTTTGACAAATGGTGTTAACCATAAGCTCTATCGATAAATTACATTTATCAAAGAGCCAAAGAGCTGCTCTGTTGGCCCAGATTTTCTGATCTGCATTCGATTGTCCGTCTCATCATTATATTTACAACATAGTATAAATTTGTTTGCTAACTCATATTTAATGTTCTCACTAATAATATACAATATTAATAGCATTATTTCTATTATAGTAATAATTGCTCATTTTGTAGATCATAAGCGTAGAGCTAGAAGGGATGTTAAAGATCATCTAGGCCAACTTTTCATTTTACACATGAGGAAACTGAGGCCCAAAGAAGTTAATTGACTTACTTCAGCTTAACTAGCTAGTTAGCAGCAGCACCAGGATTCCAAATCAAAGCTTCCACCATGTTGCTGGTCATAGCTGAGGACAGTGACGTCCAAGGGGTTTAAAGGACTTACCCAAGTTGACATAGAACATTAGTAATGGGGCTGGAGCTAAAATCTAAGTCTCCCAACTCTCATTGCAGTACTCTTTGCACTTTTCTGTGCTGCAAATATCCACTTATTTTCACTAGCTATCTTGGAGAACAAAATTCAGTAAACATTTATTAAGCACCTACCAAGAAAGTACACTCAGCTTTTGGAATACAAAGGAGGAGAAATGACAAAAGTCTATGTCTTTGAGGAAGTTTCAGGTTTGTTTGTTTTTTTTTAATGGAAGGTCAAATATGCAAAAGTTATCATTCAAAAGAGAATATACAAAGTTTGAAGGCAAACAATGCTGTCTACCACTATTAGAATATAAGATCCCTGAGAGAAGGATTGTTTCTTTCTTCCTTTTTTTTTAAAATAACATTTGTATCTCTACTGTTTTGCACAGTGCCTGGCATGGAATTAGGGGTTAATAAATACTTTTAAAATTTATTCATTCAATTATCCATCCATGGGTTGTGAGATCCCTGTCAGCTGGTGGGAGGAGGGAAGGCTAAACAGAGAAGAAGCAGCCTTGAAGAAAGAGGATTTCAAGAAGTGAAAATAGGTAGAAAGGGTACATTATGGGCACTCAATAGTAGAAAATTATATAAGTAATGATAGGGAGGTGGCCAAGGGTGGGATGAGTTTGTCAGGATTAGGATGTGAGATATGGCTGGAAAGATCGGTACCAAATTATAGATGGTCTTGAATGATTGTCTAAGGAGTTTATACTTTTTTAGATCAACTTATACTTGGTGGATAGTGATATTTTATCTATGGTATTATGAGTGAATGATAAAAAATTCTTATAGATATGATTGCCTGTTGAAAAGTAGTATAGTTTTCCAGGCAATTATATTTAATCCTTTCATAAAGACAAAGTCCTAGTCCTACTGACACATGACAGTGTGGCTCTGACCTTGGGTTTTTCAAAGCCAAACTCAATGGAGAATAAGGTCTGGAGGTTCTACCAAGACTGGAAGACATAAATTATAATAACACTGTAAAAGTGCCCTTTCTGATCCAGGACCAATCCAGCTAAACATATGTAAAATGGTAAACCTCACAAGTAGGCTGACCACTAGGTGATGAATTCTTTGGCCATGGCAACCTATCAAATAAACAAAAATAAAAAATAGATCTCAATCCTGTGATAATATAGTACATAATAGGGAGCAGAGGAAGCTGAAAACCACAAAACTCTTAGAGCATCTGTAAATATTGATTCAACTTTTGATAGTCTAAATGTGAAAGATATGTTCAGTGATGAATGAATTCACATGCTACTGGAGGAACTGAACCACATCGATATTGACATTCTCACTATAAATGAAAGCAGAAGAAATAAAGAAGTTGCAGCTAAATGAAAGGGCAGTTCCCTGGTTCTCCTTGAGAGGTGAACAAAAGAGTTCATAGAATTGAAGATTTAGAGCTCAAAGGGACCTTGGAAGCCATCTAGTTCAATGCTCTCATTTTGTATTTAAGGTCACTTAAGGTCCAGAGAAGTTAAATTACTTGTCCAAGGCCATCCAAGTAGTAAAGGACAGGCAGTATTTGAAACCTGATCTCTGACACCAAAACCAGTTTTCTCCCCACTGTACCACACTGTCTTTCTATTGGCACTGTCACTCACCTAAACACAACAAAAATCATCATTTCATGAGATACAGTGAAAGGAGAAAGACAACTATTAATATAATAGAAGCTTATATAATCAGAGTCAACATACATTTGTGCAAGACACTGTCTAAGCCAATGACTATATCAAATAAAGAAAAAAAGAACTATGTCCTGTCCTCAAGGAGCTTACATTCTATTGGGGGAGATAATGTGTGTATAAGTACAGAATGTGTACAAAACATTTGGCATGAGGAACTGGGGCATGGTGAGAAAAAGCCTCATCAAAAAAATATTCAGAGTGAGAAAGAGAGAGAGAGAGAGAGAGAGACAGAGAGAGAGAAAGAGAGATGCAATGAGATACGATGGAAACGAATTCCAAGGAGTTGTACTTTTTTCAGTTGTTTCAGTTGTGTCTCTTTGTGACCCCATTTGGGCTTTTCTTAGCAAAGATACTGAAATGGTTTGCCATTTCTTTCTCCAGCTCATTTTAAAGATGAGGAAACTGAGGCAAACAGGTTTATGTGACTTGCCCAGGGTCACACTACAGTAAGATTCTGAGGCCAGATTTGAACTCAGGAAGATGAGTCTTCTTGACTCCAGACCCAGTGTCCTATCTACTGAGCCACTTAGCTGCTCAGCCAGTGCAAATGCAGACTGTTACATATGGCTTCAAGGTGGTAAGTCAATTGGGCTGAGAAGGCAAGAAATGTCTAATAATATTTGGAAAGATAGGTTTGGGCAAATTGGTGAAGAAATTTCAGTGTCATGCTAGTTAGTTAATATTATAGTCTAGAGATAATGGGAGGCCAACTTGAGCTTATTGAGTAGGAGAGTGACATGGCCATAGCTGTACTTCAGGAAAACCAATTTGGTAGTTGTGTAGAACATAGGTTGGAGAGGGAGAAATTTCATTCCAGGAGGCTCAGTGAAAGGCTATTTCAATGATCTAGGCAAGAGCGTCTAAGGGCTTGGATGAAGGTTGGTATGTAAATAGGGAAAAGAGTTCAGATATGACACATTAAGGAGTTAGAAACAGCAACGTTTGACATCTGATGGCTACATGGGATGAAGAAATTGAGGAGTCAAGGATTGCACTGAGTTTATAAACCTGAGACACCTGCCCTTAGCAAAAACCAGGGAGTTCTGAAGAGGGTTTTGGTGAAAAGATAACAAGATTTGTTTTAGACGTGTTGAGTTTGAGTTGTCTATGGGAGGAGGACAGTTTCAAAGGCAATGAGGTGGGCTGTAGTCTGTGAAGGGTTGAAAAATGAGTGAAAGGAAGTGGAGGTGCCAGGAACGTACAGGTTTCCCCTGATGCCTCTCCCTGACATCCCCCAAGGAATTTGGCTATGAAAGGGGTAATAGCTACAAAGCAATGCCTTGAGAAGATGGTAGGATTCACATAAGACTTTTTTAAGAGTGAGAAGAGTTGAGTGTGTTCCCAGGCAGCACGGAAAGAACCAGGAGATAAGGAGAAAATGAAGATTAGTGAGATGGAGTAAATTTTGTTTTTGGGAGGGGAAGCATCTACCAGGAAAATGCAGAAGGAGATCAATAGTATATTTAGATGGGTTGACTTAGGTGAAGAAAAGGCCCAGCTTTCAGGAGTGATTGGATTAAAGGAGATAATAATGAATAATGTCATGGGATTGTGAAATTATTAGGGAAGAAGAATAGAAGAGGAAATTCATGGCAAATGCCTCTATTATATTGTTAAAGGATGAGAAGTCTTTAGTTGAGGGGAAGGCTGGTGAGGGAGTGCCATTGGAGGCTTGAAAAGAGAAATTTTGTAATGAGAATATTTGTAATAGCCTCAATGAGTAGAGTAGAGAGAGAGAATCCATTTGGGAGGAATATAAGTATTGCCTTGCAGCCAAGAGGGTCAAGTTGAGATAAGAATGCATAAATGTGTAGTGGACACCTTTGGCTCTTGTGACTTTCTTCATCTCAATTCAGCTGCACTTGGGTAGGAACAGAAGATAGAGATGAGCACAACAATCTAGGTCTGGCATTTGGAAAGACATTAGTGGTTTTCTTGTAAGGGAACAAAGGATTCAAGAATAGAGGTGTGTAGAGCTGTTCAGAATTGGGACAGTGTGAAAGTAAAGTTACAGCAGAAGTGACAGATGGTCTGAGAAAGTACTAAGGGTATTGGATTTAGAGTTCCTTGGGAGAACATAGGATATCTTTAGAGGGGGTAGGGCACATAGTAGGTTAGGATTAAATGGTATAATGGAGCACTTGATGAAGTGTGACTGAGGGGTAGTATGGGTGAAGTATAGTGGAGGAATTAGTCATGAGAACTGAAGAGATTGGTGAACTGAGATACTAGAATATTTAGGAGAAAAATCATGAATGTGAAAGTCTATTACTATAAAAGAGGGATAGGTGCCAAAGTGGATAGAATACCAGGCCTGGAGTCAGGAAGATCTGAGTTCAAATCCAGCTTCAGATACTGTGTGACCCTAGGCAAGTCATTTAACCTGTTTGCCTTAGTTTCCTTATCTGTAAAATGAAGTTTAAAATAGCATCTACCTTTCAAGTTTTTTGTGAGGATCAATTGATAACAATTGTGGACATGTAGCACAGTGTCTGACACATAGTACCTGTTATATAAATGTTAGCTTTTATTAAAGAAGAAGACTCTTAGCTAGATACTGAATTCCTAAAAATAGCAACAAATGATATGATTGGGTGAATGATTTGGATAGCATCAACTTCAAAGAGGAGGTTGCTCCAAATTTGTTAGAACTAGAGCAATTCTACCAAAAAGTATAGTAAAACCCTCCAAAGTCAACCTTGATACTTAGTCACAATATAAAATGGTGAAAGAATATATTGCTTTAACATAAGAAATAAAAGAGGCCAAAGGCTTGTAGATTACTCAAAAGTTTTGTACCTGAATATTATGAATCTTTTTTTTTCTAGAAATACATTTGATAACTCATTAAGGATAGTAAGCACTTAACAATATTACAATAAACATGAAGAATTAAGTAAATAAATGCTTTGACCTGGCATGAGAGGTCACTAAGTAAGATCATAGAACAATTAGAGACTAAAATAAAATGAGTATAACAGACACAAAAGTAAACAGATTTTCTAGTATTTCTATATTGATCTATTTTCATTGACAATGAAATTGTAAATAACCCATTTGCACTTCTGACAGTCTAATATTTAATGTGTTATATTAAGAAGTAGAAATTGTTGAGGTCAGAAAAGGGAACTATATCAGACAAAGTACTCACTGTCATAGAGTTAAGAAGACCTCTGTTCAAATTCTACCGA
Source organism: Trichosurus vulpecula (assembly GCF_011100635.1). Classification (NCBI taxonomy): domain Eukaryota; kingdom Metazoa; phylum Chordata; class Mammalia; order Diprotodontia; family Phalangeridae; genus Trichosurus; species Trichosurus vulpecula. Next base: position 249,250,361 of record NC_050575.1, read on the forward strand.
AGAATATGTACTCATTTTGGGCTCATTAGCAGGCCTCTTAATGACTTGGAGACTCAAAGTTGTCATCTGTACAACGGGGATAAAAGAGTGCTTTTAGTGTTTACTTTGTAGGTTGCTGTGAAGCTCAAATTATAGAGAATATATTTAAAACATTCTGCAAACCTGAAAGCAATAACTTAAATGTCATTTATCACCATCACAATTCACCGTACACAAAATCAATTTATACTGGAACCAAACAATTTTGAAAGCAAATTGATTTTCAAGTATCCCAAAATGGAAGATACCAAAATAATGGGGAAAATTAGAAAAAAAATACCAGAACAAACAAAAAACCTGCCAGCAACTGCTCATCCATATGCCTATTGCTCACCTTCATAAAAATCAACACGTATATCAAGGATATCTGCAGTGTAAGTAAGAGAAAAGATGAGGGAAGAAAATGAGTCTACAACAGATCTTATAGAAACAGTTAATACAATTAACTGAGAGGTACAAAGAATACGTAGTCTCACTCTTAGTTATTTTAAGGTGTTTTAAATGATAGAGCAAAATAAATAATTAAGGGCTATTTTCTAAGAAGATACCTGCTATGTATATGTTAAGATTTTGCAAGATTCCTAGACATATAGAGCTACAAAGACTGTTCAATAGTGCCCTGATTATCAATATCCAGTGGATCTCACCCAGGTTGATTTCCATTGGTGGAGTATCCAAATGAAAAAGTTCTCCTCCATAGATGTCAAAATTTCCCGATTCTCTCGTTTTCATGTAATATTGTGCCCATTACAATAAATCCTAGAACATTAGAGGTCCTCTTCAATGAGATTTATGATAATTCAAAAAAGCTAAGCAATCTACACAGAAAAAGGAAAGTTTATGAAGGAATTCTTTGCAGTTTGATAGATAACGGTTGGAGCATACACTAAATTTAGTGTACTATTTCATGTACCTTGGACAAGAAATACAAGTCAACAATGAATTGGGCCCAGAATTAAATAGAAATAAGGGAGTAGGCTAAATTACATTTAAGATATTATTCAGTGCTTTCAATGATTCTAAGCTGCTCACTTACAGAAACACAAATCTTTTTGAACATCATTGGAAGGATACTATATGGTGGAGCGTAATGGGATACACAGTCTCTGAAGATCTAAAGTTGTCAGTTAGCCAAAGGATCATGGAGAGATGCATGGTCAATGCAATGAATTAGGCTTTATCGTATTGTTAGTGATATATTATATGAAAGAAGTGGAATCAGAGGTACCATGAAATAATGATATGATTTTAAAAAAAAGACATAGTAACCATATGTTGAGAGCAAGGGATAAAAACAGGTGGATACCTCTAGTAGTATACTTCTACCCATAAAATATTGAAACATGAGGAGGATCCTTCAGGATCTGAGGTACATTCTGTACAGAGGATTTATGGGAATACATGGATGGAGTCACAAAGAAAGACAATATATGAATACATCGTTATTTACACCATTTGAGAGGGTACTATTGAGGAGACCATAGTCTCATCAAGGTGATACATCTAATTGTACAATCATCAAAATCATTAAGAAGGGAACTTTTAAAAAAATTTTTAAAGGGTTGGCAATAATTTGACTTAAAAAGATTGATATCTATTTAGTTCTATTAATAATATAAATTTTCCACAAATAATTAAGTAGAACTTATATGATGGAACTTTAAAATACTAAGAAACAGAGCATATGTTATAATTGTATTTGAATTCTTAACACTTTTTTAGTATTGTGAGTTTACAAGAAGTTTCTGTTTGGCCTTGATTATTTCAAAGAGAAAAAAAATTCAAATTAGGACCTATTTTTAAAGGTTTAATGAGTGTTCTCAAAATCTGAACCTTTTGGTTTAATATAATAAAGCCAAAAAACTAAATACATTCCCAGGGACTTAACATTCTATTCATTTCTTTTAAAACTAAGATAATGCAAATCACAACTTGCCATATGCAAGAAGTTGTACTTATTAAATTGTTTTTATAGTCAGTTAAGAAATGAATTTTATATGCTTATCATTTTGTTTGATCTTTAAGGACTCAAAGTAGTATAGACTCACTATATTGAAGCAAAAAAAAAACATACATTGCCTCCCAAAATGATGAGCCACAATTGTGATAGAAGTGTCCTCAGGAGAAAATACATTGATAGATGTTCCAATAAGAGAGAGAGGTGGCCAGCCATGAAGGCAGTCATAAATAACACAATATTTCTCTCCTGTCACCTACACAACCTCCTGGTAAATGACTTCAATATCTTCTGTGCAAATCCAAGACATATTTTTCCTGTTCCTTGTTCATGATTAGCTGATATAAGTTAACATTTCAGGTGGACATAAATATCACAGGATAATCAAGGTTGAAGGTGAAGAGAGAAGTTTTATGAGTGTAGTTCCTTGAAACACTTCATAGGAGACTGCATTCTTTCATACCACTTGGAGAAAGAGTCATTCTCTTAACAGGTTGTTTTCAACTAGTGATCGCTCATGAGTCCATTCTTCTTGTTATCATTGTTACAAATAGAACCTAAAGCATTTTCACATATATAATTCTCTATAAACTAGAAGCCTTTTATAAATATTTCTATTTTAATTACACTAAAATCCTTGTGTAGTAGTTAAGTATAGTTACCCTGTTTCTATTTTTTTGACATGAAGATTTCCATCAGGTCCAAAACCAAAGCTTATGGTTGAATAAGAAGTACCTCCCCTCATATTCTGAAATCTCTTTCAATAAGTCTTTTTCTAGATAAGAAATTAGCCACATCATGTGTTATCAGAACTTTCTAAACAGATAATATAGGTTCCTGACCTGCCTATAACATGTTCCTTCACTATTCATCACAACTTTTTTTTTAAAGCAAAGCAGGATATGCATTTCTTTCAGAGACATTCGGTGTTAGAAAAGGTCTCGAAGGTTATCTTGTCCAACTTGTACTTGACCAGAAGTCACCTCTACAACATCTCCCACATGTGGTTAAGCAGCTATCATTTGAGGATTCAAATTAAGGGTCAAAAATGACCGTTAATATAAGTTTGCACATTTGAGTAGGCCTTGCTTAAGAACACGTTGAATAAAACACGCAGGTCATCCAAGTAAGCCAAACAATTCAATATATTTAACCACATGTGTATAAACATTCTGTCTCATGCTAATAAAGAGGCTAGCTTTAACTAAGTAAAAGTCATGATCTTACCATATTAAAATGGGAATAGTTATCACTCAAACCTGGCAGTTCCATTCAACTTTTTAAAACATTTATTTTATGTAAATGGATTAAGGTCTCGGTGCTCCAGGCAACTCTCTAAGAATATAAGTTAATCAGAAAGAATTTATTAAGCATCTACTATGAGCCAGGCATTGCAAGGGGCTCTGGGGGATACAAATGCATAAATGAAACAGTTTTGCCCTCAGGGAATTTACATTCTGTTGGCACTGATTGATTGAGTGATTTTGATGGACTATTCTCAATTAATTTAATTGAATGAGATTAATTGATGGTCTCTGAATTGTAGATGAATTGCCAATCTGCAACAGCAGAAGTATTTTCTAAACTGAGAATTCCTTATTCTGATGAAATTACAGGTTCCAGAGCAAAAAAAGAAAAAAAATAATTACATTCAAGTTTATCCACTGAAGTCCTTCTTTGATGCCACAGGCTAGCATAGAGGTAGCCTATGTTCTAAAAGTTTATGTGAGTAGAGTATAAGCTCTGACAGATTTAGCAAAGTGAAGAGGATATAGTTTGGTGACATGTCATCCAAAGATCAGCAAAGTAAATTCAGAGAGGTTCATGGATGATAAATTTTCCTGAGGTGAAATCTCTTGAAAAACTTCTACTAAATTAGGAGGGTTGTAATCTACATCAATGGATATCCCCATTGGCAAAATCATGGATACTTGAAATACTGAAATAGAATGGAGATCATTGTGCTAAGCACTGTAATTAAGAAAATAATGTATACATAGCCCCTACCTCTAAGGAACTTATAGCCATATAGTGGGTCAAAATGTGAATTCCATTCAATTCTAATTCTAATTAGAATGTGTTAAGTGTACAAGAGAGGTTCTAGCTAGGCTGGCAATTAGAGGTTTAGGATAAGATTTGTTAGCCAAACAGTCATTGTATAGGAATTCTTTATAAAAGTGGCTTTAATAGACAATTCAAAATATTTATTTAGCACCCATTGTGTGCTGCAAGGCACTAGAACAAGAATTAAAAAAACAAACAAACAAACCTGAAGTTGGAATATAAATCAGAAGTCATCTAGGTCAATGTCAAATCTATTCTCTACAATAGCCTGAATGGGTAGTCTGTCTAGACTTTTCCTTGAAGATCTTCAGTGACAAGAAACTCACTATCCATCTAGTCAAACTGCTCAATTTCTAGACATCTCCAAGTATTAGTCAATAAACATTTATTAAGTGCCTTCTGCATGTCAAGTACTGTGCTAAACACTTAGTATACAAAAAAAGAAGCAAAAGTTCATCCCTGCCCTCAAAGAGCTCACAATGTAATGGGAGAAACAATAAACATACAAAGATGTGCAAATAAGTTATATAACATATATATACACACACACACACACACACACATATGTATATATACACACACACATATATAGAGTGTATATATATACATATATATATATAGTGTGTATATATATATATATATATATATATATATATATATGATAAATAGGAAATAATTAAAAGAGGGAAGGCATTAGAACTAATGGGGTCAGGAAGGGCTTCTTGTAGAAGATGGGATTTTAGTTGGGACTTAAGCCAGGGAAGCCAGTAAACAGAGGTGAGGAGGGAGAGCATTCCATTCATGGGGGTCAGTCTGACAAAATGTCAAGAACCAAGAAATGGAGTATACCTTGTTAGTGTGCAACAGCAAGGAAGCCAGCAATATTCAATTGAAGAATACTAGAAAGGTGAGGGGAGGGGCTGGGCTATGAAGGGTTTTGAATGTCAAACTGAGGATTTTGTATTTGTTCCCAGAAATCATACAGAGCCAATGGAATTTATTGAGCAGGGAAGTGACATGGTCAGACCTGCACTTTAGGAAAATCACTTTGGTGACTGAATGGAGGCTGAATTGACATAGGGAGAGACTTGAAGCAAACGGACCCACCAATAGGCTGTTCCAATTGCCCAAGTATGAGGTGAGGAGGGAGGGCCTGAACAAGGGTAGTGACAGTATCAGAGGAGAGAAAGGGATATAGTCAGAATATCTTGCAAAGGTGAAATTTAAAGATAGATTGGATATGGGAGGAATAAAGGAAGGTATCTGAGTTATGTTTGAGGCACCAGGAGGATAGTGTTGCCCCCAACAGCAATAGTGAAACATCCAGAGGTAAGAGCTTATGGAGTTCAGATGTAGATCAAAGCATACTATTTTCACTTTATTTTTTCATGCTTTTTTTTCTTTTGGTCTGTTTCTCCTTTCACAACATGATTAATATGGAGATTTATTTTACATGATTATACATACACAATCTATGTCAAATGGCTTACCAACTCAGGGAGGAGGAAGGGAAGGGAGGGAATCCAAACTCTTGTGAAAATCAATGCTGAAAACTTAATATGTTAAATAAGTTAAAAAAAATAAAAAAAAATTAAAAAAATGAATGTTAAAATTTGTCTTTACATGTAATTCGACAAAATAAAAGTGGTAATAAGGAATTTAGGAGAGGGGGAAGGTTTAGGAGGAAGATAATGAACTCATTTGTGCATGTTGAGCTTAAGATGTCAACTGGATATCAAATTTGATCTATCTGAAAAGTAGTTGGAAGTGCAGAATTAGAGGTCAGCAGTGAGGTGAGGGCACGATAGGTAGATCTGAGAATGAACAGAATACAGATAGCAATTAAATCCATGGGGTCTGACAATGTCATGATAGCATAGAGGTAGAAGAGAAGGGTTTCCAGGACAAAACCATGTGGAACATACAGTTAGAGAGTGTGACCTGGCAAAGGAGACTGAAAAGGAGTGTTCTGAGAGTTAGGAGGAAAACCAGGAGAGAATAGTTTTCAAAAAACCTAGAGGAAAAAGCATAGCAAGGAGAAGAGGGGGATTAGCAGTGACAAAAGCTGCAGAAAGGTCAAGAAGAAAAAGGACTGAGAAAAGGCCATTGAGTTTGGCAATTAATAGGTCATTCGTAACTTTGGAGAAAGCAATTTTTGGTTGAATGATGAGGTTACAAACTGGATTGTAAGGAATTAAGACATGAATGAATGGACAGAAAGTGGATTCCTATTAAACATATACTTATTACAGACAGCTTTTCCAAGGAGTTTAGCCACAAAGGGCAGAACTATTTCTTCCATCCTTGCTGGTGATATTGGGGGTGAAAGAATTGAGTGAGGGTTTTTTGATGATGGCAAAAACATGGTCATATTTGTAGGCAGTGGGAAAGAAGCCAGTATACAGGGAGAGACTGAAGATAAAGGCTAGATTAGGGATGACAGAGGGGGCAATTTGCTTGAGGAAATGGAATGGGTTGGGATTGCTTGTGCAAATAGAGTGTTGACCTTGGTAAGGAATGAGGTTGCCTTTTTCACACGAGACAGGGGTGAACAAGGAAATAGTAGTAGAAGGCATCTGAGTGATATGAGATAGGTAGAAGGAGAAAATAAAATATGAAGCTAGTTTCTCAGCTGAGGGGAGGAGAATCCATTGGAGATTTGAGGAGGGATGGTTTGCTCTTTATTGAGTGGAAATCCACCTGCCTTCAATTGACAGACCTATACTGAAGTACATGAATGATTTTTCTACAACTCTGCTCATGCAATATTGTTTCCAATCCTCTCACTAACCCTATTACCCGTATCATGTCCCTTTTAAAATGGGATACACATAATTAAATCTAATATCCTAGAGGTGGGCTGACCAATACAGTGAGATTTCTTGTGTTTGTAACAATATATTTCCATTAATGGCCAGCTAGGTAGCACAGTGGATAAAGCACCAGGCCTGGAGTCAAGAAAACCTGAGTTCAAATCTAATCTCAGACACTCGATCCTGGGCAAATCATTTAACCTCATCTGTAAAATGAGCTGGAGAAGGAAATGGCAAACTACTCCACTGTCTTTGATAAAAAAACCCCAGAAAGGAGTCATGAAGAATGGGACATGACAGAATTTTCTATTGGTTTTCTTTCAATATGGCCCATGTCAGGTTGGTTTTGATTACTGTTTCATCCTTTTGACCCATACTGATCTCACAGTCCTCTTATTTTCCAGGTCTTCCTCACATGAATTGCTCTGAATTCAACCCCATCTTATACTTATGCAGTTATATTTGTTGAATCCCAGATCAGGACTTTACTAGGTATTCTGTGAAGTATAAAGATGAATTATAAGACTCATTTCCCTGCTTTTATGAATCTTACAGTTAGCTGAGAAAAAAGGCATAAAGCTATTTTATACATCAGAAATTCTTGATAAAATTGCTAAATGAATGAATGATACAAAACAGCAGTAGATAATATACCATAAGGTGATACATACTTTATGGAAAGGAATAGAACAGTAAAGTGCTTCACCAGTTCAACAGATGGAGATAATCCTATGGGAGGGAATAAGTCATAGAAAGAAGGTTGGTGATGGCTCTTGAAAGGTCAATAAGGTTTGGAATGGACCAGAACGTTGAGATAGCATATACGTTTTGATGATAGCGTGCAGGCTAGGTTAGAAGGAAAATAAGATTTGGGAACATGAATAGTTGAAGATAAAACTGGAAAAATAGGTGGAAACCAGATTGTAGAGGCCTTCAAGTGAGTTTAGACTACAGTGTTTGGATTTTATGCTCATGCACAGTAGAGAGACACTGAAAAATTTTTGAGCAGAGGAGTGACATTTTCAGTGCAATATGTTGGCTTGATTAATTGGAGATTACTTTGCTGTATCTAGGATTTGTGACCTACATGACAGGGTGAGTTTTTATTTGGAAAAAATGGGAAGATGAAAGAAGCAATGTGACTACTATTCAGGGTGAATGAACTGATGACGGATGACATGGAGGAGGAAAAGAGAAGCTACAAGGTTCTTGCCCATCGAAGACCCCAAGTATGGACTTAGATGGTGCATGCTGAATTGGAAGGGAAAGGATAGAGTGGAAAGGAATTAGGAAGGAAGAATGGATAGGAATAAATGATTGTCTGTATGGGGAAAGGAGTATGAGGGGAGAGGGAGGAGTCAAAGATAAATCCTGATATCTACTTACTCCCTGTTTGACTTTGCATAATTTACTTCACCTCTCTTGGTTCCAATTTCCTCATTTGAAAATTGAGGAGTTAGACAAGATGATCTTAAAGGTCTTTCCAGCTCTAAATCTATGAACTTGTTATTCCAATCAATGAGGGAAGAGAAAGGAGCAAATATTAATTGAATACTTACTATATGCACTACTGTGCTAAGCACTTTATAAGTATTATCTGATTTGATCCTTGCAACAACCACAGGAGATAGATATTATCATTATCCCCACTTTACAGTTGAGAAAATTGAGGGAGACAGGTTTATAGACTTGCCCAGGGTCACAGAGAATGCAAGTAAATATCTGAAGTTAGATTTGAACTCAAGTCTTCCTGACTTCAGGCCCAGCATCCTACTAAAAATTGATTAAAAAGTGGAAAGGAATAATTATTATAATAAAATAGATAATAACGTGTTCTGGTGGGAATAACTATTTACAATAGTAGTTTCTGGAGGTTTTGAGGAAGGATTTTTTGTTGTTTTACTTTAAATTTGTTCTATTACACTAGTTCTACAGATTTGGATAGCTTTGAAAGAATTGATTTGCTAAGTAAAGGTAAATTTTAGTCATCTGCTTTCTAAATCTCACATATTTCTATTTACTAGAACTTCAGTTCATGAACTTTAATTGCCAAGTTGCAGGTAGAGTTCTCTAGTAGGCCTTTTGTAATTAAAATGGAAATAATTTAAACAAGATTGACTATCATCAAAGCGAAATAAAACTATGTTTATATTTTGACAATGAACTCAATAGATTGAAGAATTGGGCACCGTGTAAAATTTACAAGGGTCATTAATCACTGATCCTTTCACTGGACATTCAGTCTCCATACTAGAACCATGATGAAGTTTGAAAGGAAAAAGTTTAAATAATGAAATACCACAGGTGCAACAGCATGTTGGCACAAATGGTATTAACCTTATGCAACTTGTCATCCCCAAGAGGCCAAAAATACAAATTGCTTACAACAAAGTTTCCACAAATTTGTGAATGCTCAATACGTAATGGCTTATTAATGGAAACTCAAAGATTGGGAACACATCTAACCTATGGCGTTGATTTCAAAGGGCACAGGTGAATTCCCCATGTATTTTCTCTATCAAAGATGAAGCACTAGTTTGGGTTGGCCTTGGATTTGAAATAGTTTGCCAATTCTTCTGTAATTTTAAGAGAAATGGACAATGGACAAAATGTTACTCCAAAGCCTGAAATAAAGCACTTTATAGTTGTTGTAAGAAATGCAAGGTCTTTTCTTTCTTTTTTTAATTTGCATTTAGTCCTGAATAAGATATGATGAGCTTGGGGAGCAACATAGGAAATTGATAAGAGCTCCATCTTTTTGACATTCCTATTCTCCACTGACTGAAGTCAGACAACATGTATTCACATCCTGCCTGTGATACGTGCTACTTATGTGACCTTAGGAAACTCATTTAAGTGCCTTAGGCCTCAACTTTGTCATTTGTCAATAGAAGAGGTTAGACTAGATCTAACTAGTTCTAAGGCTGTATGATTTTTGACACTATAGTTGTAGTTCTCTGACTATAACTACAAATTTAGATCACATGGGTTTTATACAATTTAACTTTCATAGGGGGAGGAAATGGAGTCTAAATGTGGACCAATAGAGTATTTGCCCCAAGGTCTTCAACAGAAATGGCTTTGAAAAATAGACACAATCTTGCTACTGAGGAAAAAATAATCAGCAACATTATTTGTTCATAAAATAATGTGCTTACTTAAATCAAAAGATATAAATTCAGTTCATCAATGAAAGTGACAGAAGTGGGTTTTCAGACAAACCCAGGCATATATGTGGGCACCATACTGAACAGATGCATGAAGACATATATCCAGTGGAAGCTTTTGAATACCTTTAACGAAACAGATTTTATAATCTGAATTGCCGTAGCTATATAGTAACTGATGTAAAAATAGTGAGGGGAACAAGCAACATTTGCTACTTATAGAGTGTGTTTCCTCCTCATGAAATTTCAAAGCTGCTCACAATAGAATCTGTGACTCATCTTAGAAACAATCCTGAGAGAAGTCAGGATATGTTCCTTCCCTTTTTGGCAAGCAATTGGGCGATAATTCAGTAGGATGGTATCTGATAAATCTGCATCTGGAAAGATATTTTACCCTTCTTCCAGGCTGAAGAAAATCTTTTGTTTTTATTTATCATTGGTATCACTACTTTCCAGATTCAACAGAGATTTTATTATGTGCCTACTAAGTGCAAGGCACTGTGCTAGCTAGATGCTGTGAGTACAAAGATGAAAAATGCCAATCCCTGCTCTCAAAAGATTGCAGTCAAGTATTGGGGAAAGGACACATGGGGAGATCAATATGACACAAGCTAGGTGTTATGGGGGCAAAGCAGAGACACAAAGGCTTTGGGGAAATTTGAGGAAATTCCTTGAGGAAGGATAGATGACTTTTAATTGGGGCCCCTCCATCAGGGCCTACTTGTGGGCGAGTAGAATCTGATATTACAAGAAGGATTCTGAAAAGCAGAAAGGAAGCTTGGAGAATGATCTGTGTTGATGAATGGATGCAGGGAGTGGCAGGGGAAGTTGGGAGAACAGTTTTTGCATTTCATATGCAACATAGATTGTGTAAAACGAGGTAATATGAAATAAGCCTGGGAAAGTAGATTGCAGTCCTGTTTTGAAGAACCTTAAATACCGAGGTGTAAGGAGTTAAAGGGGAGAATCAAAGGAATAGGACTACTGTCTAGGGTAGATGGGATAATGGCAGATGAAAGTGATAATTGACAACTATTCAGTTCTTGTCTTGTTTTGTTTTGTTCTGTCTTCTCCATCAAGGAGAATCTTTGGGTTGAAAACAAAGGGGAAAAAAAGTTCAAACAGGGTTGAAACCCTGCCAAAATCAAGAAGATCTTAAGAGACGACCCAGAAATTACCTCAAAAAACTGGATTCACTACACCTTGACAAACTACATTCCAGGATACTAAAAGAACTTTATGGTCACTGACACTGTTGATGATCTTTGAAAGACTGGAAAATCAGAAAAATTCCTCACAAGTGGAGGATCTGAAATCAAATATTAGGGGACACATTTAAACAATGAAAACCGTTTGAATAAAATCATTGAAAATAAATGGAAGAGAGTTTGTTACTTGCAAATCTCCAAATAAACTTCATTTTAATTCCTGGTGAAACTGTGGAACAATATTTTTTTTAAAAAGGTGGTCTGTCCATATCTAAAAGGGTGAAGTAGTACTCATGAAGAGCCAGCTTGGCTTCATCCAAAACAGGTCATGTCTGACTAACCTCATTTCCTCCTGTTTTATTTTTGGTCAGGGGAGTGCTGTTATTATATTTTACTAGATTTCAGTAAAGCATTTGACACATTCAAGCTATGCTTATGCACAAGATGAGGAGAGCTGAGCAAGAGGATCGTGCAATTAGATGGTTTCAGATCTGGAGCAATGACTAGACCAAATCAATGGTTCAATGTCCCTTGGAGAGCTGGAAGTACCACAGGGATCTGTCATTGACTCTATGTTGTTAAACATTTTTATCAGTGACTTCAATTAAGACATAGATGACATGTTTGTTAAATTTTAAATAACAGAGAACTTGGTGGGATAGGTAACAGTAGGTGACGGAGGAGAGATCTAAAATTAATAGGCTAGAAAGATAGGCTAAATCTAATATGATAAAAATGTGATAGAAATAAATATAAAATAAAAATGTATAGTTTTTTAAAATCAGTTTTGTAAGTACAAGATGGAGATATGGCTAAATAATTGTGTGTATGTGTTCATGTGTGCGAAAGAGAGACAGAAAGAGATGGAGGTGGGGGATGGAGGAATGTAGGGGATTTAATGTACTACAGATTATATTAAAAAGCTAATATAATCTTAATCTATTAAGCAAGACATATTCCCTTGCAATTAGATGATTCTATGGGTATTTTTTTCTATAGGGTACAAGGAGCCATTGTAGTTTTTGAGCATTGCAGTGACGTGGTCAGACGTGCACTAAAAGGATATTTTTCTACTTGTGTGGGTGGGAGCAAGTAGAAGCAGAGAGTGGTAGTTATTTTTTTAACCAAACCTCTGATTTGGTGTAGAGCAGTGGTTTCAAAGTGAAATAGAAATACATCCACGCCCTACAAGCCTCATATTTACATAGATCACAATTTAACATTATCTATGTTGTGTTATATTTTCATTGATTTTGTTAAACATTTTGCTAAACATTTCCAATTATATTTTAATCTGATTCAGACCCCACTTGGGAGTTTGGCTGACCTCCTGTTTGATAGCTCTGATGTAGAGGGAGTTTTAGTGTGGAAGCTCAGTTCACAGAAGCAGATTGGCTAATTGCTTGCAATTAATGACTTTACATATTTTCCTGAGGGCACTGAAGAGTAAAGTGGCTTACCCAGAGTTACATCACCAGTATGTGAAAGAGGTAGGATTTAAATCCAGGTGTTCCTGACTCAAAGGCCAGTCCTCTTTCCATGCTTCGATTTAGGAAGCTGTAATATGGTCCAGGTGGGTTAAAAGCCTGAAGTAGGGCACTGACAGTAAGAGTGGAATGGAAGCAACACATTTGAGAGTTGATGTAGTTGTAAAATTGACATGAGTTGGCAATTGATTGAATGAGAGGGCTGAGGAAGAAAACAGGCAAAGATCCTTGGAGATAATAAGCCTGGATGACTAAGAAGATGGCAGTGTCCTCAACAGAAATGAAGGACACATGTGAGGAACTGAGCAACTATCACCTCAGCCTCCTGAAAATTTTAAGGAGCTTTTTTTTAAATAAATAATCATCTCTGCCTAGAAATGACACCTAACATCCTCTATGACTTATAAACGAACCCAAATTTAGGTGGTTTCTAATTTTAAAATATTGTCTGAAAGTTCGAATTAAGTTCACCAACCATTCACACATTTTCAGCATTCATGTGTTCCATGTCTTTTGCTCAAGGAACCAGTTTTGAATAAAGAACTTATGGGGGGTGGGGGGTAGGGATGCAAAGAAGGATAAAGCATAGTCTTGCCATTGAGAAGCTTACACCCTATTACTAATAATGTCTTACTTTTGTAGACGATAGCCAGAATGGTGTAATGTGTGGATAGACTCAAAGCCAGGCAAATGTGTTAAAATTCTACCTCTGACCAGTTGTGTGACCCTGGTCAAATCACTTAACTTCTCAATGTCCTAGGCCTCACTAAGACTATAAATTGCAGAGAAGGTACAAACCTGAATTGATCGGTAAAAGGAGTTTTCTCACTGGGGAGTTCCATATAGGAATGCAATCCCAGGTCCAGTCACCTTGCCGGTTCTTATGTTTGACAGTATTTTACAGTGTGCAGAGGACTATATTATCATATAAAACACCCTTGCATAATGTTGCCCCAGCCAAATGTATATCATAACTAAACCTCATTTGCATTATAATGTCACAAAACAAAATATAATGTTATTCAGCTAGTAGTCCAATATGCAGATTGACTGATGGTTGATGATGTGAGCTAAGTTCATTCTTATGGCATTTATCACCCCTTACAATGTTTCAACCAAAGTAAAGAAGGTACCATGGTGCAGTGCTGTCATGGGTTTGGAATGGGTACATAGCCTTACGCAAATCACTTGACCTCCTTAGGTCTCTGTCTCCTCAGCTGTAAAATGAAGGATTTGGAATAGATGACCTCAGAGGTCTATTTCATCAATAAATCCTTCAGTCTTTGTTTTCAGTTGTGTACAATGAATTAAAGACAATGGATAGGGGATGTCTGTATTTTATCTGATTTAATTTGATCCTTAGGACAACACCCCTTGCAGTAGACAATATTGGTATTATCAGGAACGTGGGGCTTGACTAAATTAAATTACTTACTGAGGTTCATATGGTTAGTGAAAAGGCCAATATTTAAACCCAAGTTGTCTGTCTGACTCAATTCTGTTTTATCTTAATTCTAGGAAATAGTTTCTTTTATCCAAGTGTAAAAAATATTCTTATTACAGATAATGACATTCTAGATTTGGGAACCGGAAAGACTGTGGAGATTTAGCCTTTAAATAAATTGGCCTGTAATGAAATATAAGGTATTCACCCAAAGGAAAAAAATACATTTATAAAATTTTAGAAAATCAGGATCTTAAAAGAAAACACAAAAATGAGCATAGGAGTTGTGCATTAAAAAAGAAAATGTAATGGTACCTGTGTATTTACTCATATAATTACTTTAATATAAAAGCCTTATTAATTCTGCCTCCAGTAATTCAGATTCTTGTAACTTTGAGCAGAGCTTAAACCAAACTTTGTATTACGGTGAAAAGATTTGCTTTGAAGTTAATAGTTTTAAATTTTCAATTGTGTAGAATAAAAAGGAGTACAAAAAAGGCTAATAGTTTAAATATAATTATATAGAGAACATACAGAACTACTAAAGAGTGTAAGCACTATGGAAATCCCTATTTTTCTTACGCAGGTGGTTGAACTAATGATTAAGGTAGGATCGTGAGTGGAAAGCTTGGTAAATTTGGAGCATCAAGGCCTGGGTTCAAATCCTGGTCTGCTACTTTTTAATATGGTGACCGACTGGCCACTTAACCTCTCTTTGCTTTAGTTCCTCTATGTGGCCTCTAAGGTTTCTTCCAGCTCTAATTCAATTCAATCCAACAAATATTAATTTAGCTTTTACTGTATGCTAGGCCCTGGACCAGACTCCTGGGATTAAAAAGAAAAGCAAAAAGTACCTGCCGTCAGGGTGTTTACATTCCTCTTTCTTCACTAAACAGATTCCTTCTGGACCATGGGGAGGCAAACTTTTGTAGACGGAGTTTGAGTCACGTTGCAATTTGCTATTTTGATGGAGCAGTCATTTTGGCTGGTTGGTGTGCTCCCCATTGATTCAGAAAAAAAATTCTTCCCTCATCCCCAGCCTATGCCATTGCTGTTCATAAAGTACTCCAATGGGCCTGAAATCACATTGAAGTTGATTTCCTTTCCGGAAAAGTAACAGTCATCCAGTGTGATTCTCATTCAATTTTTTTTCCAGGAATTCTCTATAGAGGTTCCATCCAATGCACTAGAGACCTCCACAAAAGCTCTTCACTGCTGCCTCACTGTGGTGTGGTCCCATTGTTAGCTTCTCAAAGGCTCTTATGCCATCAGAGCACCAAGCCGCTTCTACCAAGCTGCAGAGACTGGATGTAGGCCTGGGCAGGCTATCTGTTGTCTGAGAAACTATCACCTCAGATAAAAATGCAGTCTTGCTCAAATAGCACTGACAGTTAAGTAGGGGGATAAGACCCTAGGTACTACTTGAGAAGAACTTTTAGGGATTGTAAAACAATTGTAAAATAAAGGTGTTAAAAGGGTCCAAGGGATATAGTCATTAATGACAGGGGGTATCAAAGAAAACTTCGAGAAGTCATATAAGTTAGCTTTTAGAGGATGGCTGATAACACAACTAAAATGTCTTATAATAAAGAGGTACACGCCATAGATTTGTTGATGATAGCTGAAAGAGGGGGAAGGGCAGACTCTTGATTCAGTTGGTGTGAAAGTTTATCCTTTAGAAGCTCTCTCTGTCAGCGCAGTTTGACAATTCTTCTGTAGCTTGTTGTCTTGGAGAGTTTTATTGTTGACGTTGTTCAGTGGTTTTTCTGTCATGTCGGACTTTTCATGACCCCATTTGGGGTTTTCTTTGCAAAGATACTGCAATGGTTTGCCATTTTCTCCTCCAGCTCATTTTACAGATAAGGAAACTGAGGCAAATAAGGTTAAGTGACTTAGGGTCAAACAGCTAGTAAATATCTGAGCATGGATTTGAACTCATGAAGATGAGTCTTCCTGACTGTAGGCCCAACACTCTATCCCCTGTACCACCTAGCTGCCCCAGAAGCAATGTGATAAATGGACAATTGAGTAACTGGCTCTACAACAGGCTTAGCCCCTTTTCAGTGAAGTTTGGTTATGATGTGCTAGTAATGCTATTATGAAACAACCTGTGTCCACATTATGCTTTGATTGTAGTGTTTTTGTCAGTAAATTGCAAAACCTCTCACAACTGACTGAAGTCTTCATATAGTTAAGATATAGATAGATGGCTTGCCTTTGAAGTGTCCTATGATTGTTTTTGGAAATCTTATTTACATGGACAAATTAAGAAATTCATAAATCAAAGAGAATTCTGTATCTGCCTTACTATTCTTATCAATAAATCTCTGTCCTCCACACATCCCAGCAGAGTCTAAAACTGGGATCATCAGCAAATAAATTTCTGTATTAAGAAAGCCTTTACACCCTATAAATCTTTAATGTCATAGTGCTTGATAGACTGCTTCTTTTGCATGCTAAGCACAAAAAAATCATTAGAAGGTTTCAAACAGACAAGAGAGGTGTTTGTCTTAGGTTAGGTTTCATTTAGCTCCTATATTTTGCCACCTTTTTCTTACTTCCCTTTTCCTATTCTTTCTTTTCTTCCACTAATCTTTTAACTTGAAATGCAATTATACGTAAATGAAAAAGTATGTTGTTAAGTTCAAGATTTGTTTTGTTGAATTGATAACACACTTTTTGATGGAGAAATCAATCTTGAATTCTTTTTTGCTTTCCGGTGTTAATCTCTCTGAGTATTAAATTGACTAGGGACCTCAATAGCTGTCATTATTTTCTCATGTGTACCAGCTATACATTCTGTTTTTAAAGTGAGTATTTTAAATGCCAGGCATGCCATGCAGGGTCCTAGTTAAGCTGAATGTCTGAAAATATAGAGGAGCTACTCTTTTGTAAAGGGATGGGAAGAGATGCTGAGTGTTTTGTTTTGTTTTTCCTTCCACAAATGGTGATGAGTTTGTATTGCCACAAATTCTCTCTCACTGGTGCTTTCCTGTGTTTGATAAAAAGCATTGCTGATGTTAGCTAGAGGTGTCAAGGATAATATCTAGACCCATGGGAAATATCTTGGAATATCCCTGTGATGTCTAGGACTGTCTATGCCAGGAGAATGTCTCACAGTTGAATGGCTGTATAAAGAGGACCTTTTGTCAGATCAGTAATTGAATCTCCCTTGGATATAGCCCAAAGTGAATACTTTTGCTGATGGGAATTGTGTTATAGTGAGGCTCAGGTGCAATTTCTCTCCCATCACACCAGAATTGAGTCTGTGACCTTGACTTCATATTGATGTAATTTTTTTTTGTTGCCCTAGGTAGGAAAGGTCATTGTACATTTCTTGTTTTTGAATAGCCATTGGATAATAGATGCCTGAAATTTTTCTTGCTAAAATACTGCCTCTGCACACAATATTCCTGAGTCCTTTTATATTGGTAGAAGGTTCTGAATAGTTCATTGTAGCTTGTCAAAGTAATAATTGGTTGTAATGGTCTTTAAACCAACTTTTTCTATTTTCTTGTATAGAAATTCTCATAACTTGGGCCAAGGAGAAAGTATTGATAAGTGTAGAAGGGAAATGTCTAAAAGAGTAAGCCCAGCCATTTATCACAACACAGAGCTTAGCAAATGCTGCCTCCATTTGGCTTATGTTTGTGGTCAAGTTTTGGCAACTGGTTGATAAAGACGGCTTGTTTAGTGAGATGAACAGGAAAACACCTCTTTTTGGGGAAAGACTAGCATAACATTTATGCTTAGTCTTTGTCCTTAGAGGTCAGAATGGATAAACATATGCAAAAAAGAGGTATAATTGGGTACACCAAACAAGGAGAATACAAAGAATTTGTCTTCCTGAATTTAGCGTGAATGTCCAACTACCTTTATAGCAATACTCATATATTGATTAATCCAGACTATCCATCCTTCCATTTGAAAAACATTTATTAAACTCCTGCTAATATTTACTTTTTAAAAATTTATTTTATTTTTAATTTATGGAATAAAATAAGCATTTCCCTAATGTAGCACAGTAAAAAAAAAAAGATGATTGCACATGAAACTAAAAATCTATGCACAACTTGTTGTCCCTTTCAAATATATAACAAAGTTATCATTATTAGTAATTTTTAAAATCTGCTTGTATTTAGAACACTGTGCTGCTTGGTTCTTACAGTACCTAGCCCCTTTAAAGATTTGGTTCAAACACCACTTTCTATACTAGGCCTTTACCAATTCACCTAGGTTGTTAGTACTCCCCATTCCCCTAAAAATCACTTTGTAGTTATTTATATACATTTTGTATTTCACCATCTGTATATATATCATTTGCCTCAATTCACATGTAAATTCTTTGAGGGAAGGGACTGATTTTTTTTTTAATTGGCATCTCTGGTAGCTAAAAAAGTCACTTGTCACATAGAAAACAATAGATGATTGTTGAATTGAAGTCAACAACACAAAGTTATAATAATTGCTATAAAATGGAGTAGCAGGTGTCCTATAACCTCAGCTTCTCAGTCTGAATGAACGGCAAAGTGTTTACCCCAAGGCCAACCTTTGATGGCACTAGAGTTAGGTACAAGATAAGTGACAGAATTAGGAGTTAGACCAGGAATGCTGAGGGAGTGACAGATAGAAATGAATGGGGAAAGAGGTAAGAAGAAAAAGATGGAGGGGGCGGAGCCAAGATGGCGGCTGGTAAGCACGGACTAGAGTGAGCTCCCTACCCGAGTCCCTCCAAAAACCTATAAAAATGGCTCTGAACCAATTCTAGAACGGCAGAACCCACAGAACAGCAGAGGGAAGCAGGGCTCCAGCCCAGGACAGCCCGGATGGTCTCTGGGTGAGCTCTATTTCACACGGAGCTGGGAGCTGGGAGCTGGGAGCTGGGAACGGAGTGGAGCAGAGCCCAGCCTGAGCGGCGTGGACCATCCAGACCAGAAGCCGGGCGGAGGGGGCCCCAGCGCCCTGAATATGTGAGCTGCGGCGGTTACCAGACCCCTCGACCCACAAACACCAAAGACTGCGGAGAAGGTTAGTGGGAAAAGCTGCGGGAGTGGAAGGAGTTCATGGTTTGGCTTCCAGCCCCAGGGGCAGCGGAGGTGGGGCAGCTACAGCTGTTGTTACTTCCAGCTCCAGGCCCACCTGGTGGGAGGAATTAAGTGGCGGATCAGAGCAGGATTGCAACAGCCTGCTGAAGATCTAAGTCCAGCCTGGACTGGGGGTCCTTGGGGAAGGAGGAGTGCGGCTCTGACAGAGCTGGCACCTCCCCCCCAAAACGTAGAACATAGAACTCGTTAGTCTACAAGCAGTCATACCCCACTGAAAAACTCAAGGGTCAAGTTAGTTGGTTGGGAATATGGCCAGGCAGCGAAAACGCGCCCAGATTCAGTCTCAGACTTTGGATTCTTTCTTTGGTGACAAAGAAGACCAAAACATACAGCCTAAAGAAGACAA
This sequence comes from Trichosurus vulpecula, assembly GCF_011100635.1. Lineage (NCBI taxonomy): Eukaryota > Metazoa > Chordata > Mammalia > Diprotodontia > Phalangeridae > Trichosurus > Trichosurus vulpecula. Next base: position 249,269,991 of record NC_050575.1, read on the forward strand.
CAAAGTCATAGAGCCTACAACCAAAGCCTCCAAGAAAAACATGAACTGGCCCCAGGCCATAGAAGAACTCAAAAAGGATTTGGAAAAGCAAGTTAGAGAAGTAGAGGAAAAATTGGGAAGAGAAATGAGAAGGATGCGAGAAAACCATGAAAAACAAGTCAATGACTTGCTAAAGGAGACCCAAAAAAATACTGAAAAATACACTGAAGAAAACAACACCTTAAAAAACAGACTAACTCAAATGGCAAAAGAGCTCCAAAAAGCCAATGAGGAGAAGAATGCCTTGAAAGGCAGAATTAGCCAAATGGAAAAGGAGGTCCAAAAGACCACTGAAGAAAATACTACTTTAAAAATTAGATTGGAGCAAGTGGAAGCTAATGACTTTATGAAAAATCAGGATATTATAAAACAGAACCAGAGGAATGAAAAAATGGAAGACAATGTGAAATATCTCCTTGGAAAAACCACTGACCTGGAAAATAGATCCAGGAGAGATAATTTAAAAATTATTGGACTACCTGAAAGCCATGATCAAAAAAAGAGCTTAGATGCCATCTTTCAGGAAATTATCAAGGAGAACTGCCCTGATATTCTAGAGCCACAGGGCAAAATAGAAATTGAAAGAAAAAGATGAATATCCCTGGCTCCTGATTATAGGAAGTAGAGAAGACGTTACTTTATTTTGGTTTCTTCCTCCAATTAATCAGTCAATTTAAAAAAAAACTGTCTACTCATTTGTCAATTACTGTGTGGGCTGACTGGTGAAATCACAAAGACTGAAGAGAGGGAAACCTAAAAGCTATATAAAAAAAGCATTTTAATACAAATAAACAAAAAAAAATCTGTGCTGCTTTTCACAGGTGTGGAAGTTCACATTTTGTGCAACTTAACTTGAAAATGATGTAGGAAAAAAATTTAATGTGTTTTGACCATTGAAATGTTATGAATTATGCTAAATGGGACTTTACTAGTTAACTCTGCAAAGATGATAAACTTCCATGGTAATGCTAAGACAAAGAAGGAATAGAATTTAGCTATTGTATGATCTCTGGTCCTCCAACATCTGGGTTCCATGGCAGTCCTTGGGGTTTATAAATAAATTAACTAGTTGTAGGAGACTTAGCTCAATGTTTGGTGCTCTTTTTTCTCTAAAGAATCTGCTTAAATGTCCCCCAACAGAATTTAGTGATGTATCTCTTTGCCATCAAGACATAGAAAACATACCTTTGTGCTTGGAGAGGCAATAAAGTATAATAGAAACAAAAACAAACAAACAAAACACTTGGTACTGAGACCTGACTTCTAGACTTGATTATGCCACTAACTAGCTATATGACATTGGGCAACCACACAATCTCTTTGAGCTTCAGTTTTGTCATGAGGGAATTGGCTACAGAAACAATTATCATAGTGGGTAGAGTATGAAAGGAGTAGAAGAGACACAGACTAGTATCCCCAAAATCCCAAAAAAACAAACCCCAAAACCTTGAATGGAGGTCACTTACAACTGGGAAGCCCAAGGAAGGTTTCATGGAGGAAATAAGCCAAGGCTTTGAGGGAAGAGAAGGACTTAGAGAGATGAGAAGGGAATATATTTTTAGCCTGGGGGATCAGGACATGGAGTCAGGGGTAATCCAGTTTTCACAAAATTGGGTAGTAGGAGAAGGGGAGTAGTGGGAAGGGATTAGATCTAGGTAATAAGGGCCCTTAAATACTGGGATAAGGGTTCAGATGATTCTAAGAGCTTACAAGATTGGAAAGAAGCAAGGTTGTAATGCCAGTAGACAAAGAAAATGTGGCTTGTACTTTTTTTTTTTTGAGAAGTGAGAGGCAGAATGGAGTAGTGAAGAGCCAGATATGTGGCCCTGGGCAAGTCACTCAGTCCTTCCTAGTGCTCTAGGCAACTCTATAAGAAGACTATATTTAAGAAATACTACCCATTTCCTTTGAAATTTCAGTTCTAGTCCCCCTTCCTATCCTTGAGAGACAGCAGTAGCTTGATGGATAGATTTCTGGCACTGACAATTGTCAGGTTGTTTAATCTATGCTTGCTACACCCTCTAAGATTTATCTACATACATGGGTTTCATCTGCAACTCAACAGATGGATTAATGGAGGGAGTCTACCATACTGATAAAACCACAGATCCTTTAAGTAAGCTGAGTTCTTATTTCACTAATGCATAAATTTAATCTCAGGGAAAATACCAGCATTGAGATTTCTAGTTTGGAACTTAGTTTATGGGTCAATTTCCAAGGATTAGTTCTTTAGGTATGTGACAGGATTCTGCATTTGGTCTAAGATTAGAAAGCAAATAGCAGGATTCCAGGGTTTCCAGATTTCACAGGCTCCAAGCAAGGAGGAAAATGCCATGAAATTTTTACTTTTTTATTCCATGTTCAAACTATCACGACCATCACTTAGATTCTCTCACTTCTTACCTGAAAGATTGAAATAAACATACTGCTGGAGGATTCTTCCTAAGGCACAGTTCTTATTCCTAACACATCCTTCTGCTCAAGGATTTTTAGTGGCTTGCCATTACTTAATGAACAAAGTACAAACTCCTTATTTTAATACTTAATATCCCCTATGAGCTTTATTCCTACATTGTCCTTCTCTAGGCATAATTCTTATCACTGCCACACACATATCCTATGCCTAAACCCAAATGGACAATATTTCCCAAAGAGACTGAATTTTCCTTACTCAGAGACTTTACTTATGCCCTTTAATCCTATTTCTGCTTATTGTTGTGGAATAAATACAATCATTTTCAGTAACTTTTTAGTTGTTTCTGAGTCTTTCTGATCCCATTTGGGGTTTTCTTGGCAAAGATGCTGGAGTGGTTTGCCACTTCCTTCTTCAGCTCATTTTATAGCTGAGGAAACTGAGGCAAACAGGGTTAAGTGACTTGCCCAGGGTCACACAGCTAGTAAGTATCTGAGGCCAGATGTGAACTCAGGAAGATGACTCTTCCTGACTTCAGGTGGGCACTCTATCCACTATGATACCTAGGTGCCCCCAATACAATCAGAAATGATCAGAATTGTCCACATCTCATCAGGCATCCCCTCTAGACCATTCCCCAAAGTAATTTCATCTCTGTGTGAGGGTCTCTACTGGTAGCAAACTCCCTACCTCCAGAAGTACCTCAGTTTACTTTTGGACCATACGATAGCTAATGATAGTCAATATATTCTTTAAGTGGAAGTAGGCAGAAATTATTTTTTTATTAAGAAGAAATGGGCATCATCAGTAACTTTTACAACCCAACAGAGTCATTATTTTGAGGTTACTATCCCTTCAAGTTAATACGCTTACTTCTTATCATCTTTGCTTTTACCTCCACCACACTTACCACCTTTCCGGGATCACATCTCAATCTGTTATTCTCATAGTGACAGATGAGCATGTACTGATAACTGTTTAATAACCAGCTGTTCCCCCACCAAGAATTTGCATGAATGACACACTTTTAAGTTTAATATGCATTTTAACATTTTCTCCATCACTTTATAAAATTTAGACAATCAACGAAACACTAGTCCTGATTTGTAGGATTTGTAGATTTTAAAGGTATAAATGCTTACACTGACTATTTTACAATACCTCTGCAGAGCTGGTTCAAGCTGGCTCCAGCACACTCCTGGACAGCTCCCTATCTTATAGTCCAGCCAAACTGGACTACTAGCTCTTTGCTAATCTTTGTCTGCCCTCTCTCTCCTGCTTTTGTGCATTTGCAAAGTCTAGCCTTCGTCTCTTTAATGTGTTTCTTTTTTTGCTTTTGTGAACTCATAAAATATTTTATCTGTACCTCTTTTCTAACACACCACATATTGGCTTATGTACATATGTACGTGTGTGTATACACACACACACATATACACACATATATGTATATGCACATATGTGTACATGCATAATGCTCATATACATATAACATGCTTGAATTATATATAAAATTTATCTCATGTAAATTGTATGTAATATGTGTATTTGATATCTGTGTAGATGTACAATAAACACATATACATATGAGGTAGAATGGTATAGTGTCACTAAATGGAATTAGAGTCAGAATAACCTGAGTTCAAATTACTCCTCTGACATATATGGCATATACCATCTATATCACCCTGGGCAAGTCACAAGCCCCCAGTTCTCCAAGGACTAACAGTTTCAGAACAACAGTTGTCAGCCTCTAGTCATAAACACACACAGGCACACACCCACACTCCTGCAGAGTATGATTCAAACAGCTTATATGTGGGTATGTATATATGCACATATGCATACATACATATATGCATATATACACATATGCATCCATATATATGCATATATACATATGCATACAATATCTATATATACATATGGACATATGTGTGCATAACTCCCTATATATGAATAAGGACCACATAATATAATAATTGGTATAGGGAACTCATTGTTAAAGAAACTCTCTCTAAAAATACTGATCAATATCTTCTGTGCAACTTATTGTCTAAATTTGCTTGGGGTACCAAGTAACAAAATGACTTAACCAGAGTAACAGAGATAGTATGTGTCAGTCAAGATTTCTGCCCAGGTTTTCTGACTCTGAAGTCCCTTTTATGTCTACCAGGTTGTACTGCTTCTCTAGCACATGTCTATCTAGCTGCCTATCTATAATTTATAAAAATTCCTATCTATATAGCACTTTAACTTTTATAAAGAACTTTAGTCACAACATCCCTCTCAGATGGCTAGTATATACTAAAACAACATTATTTTACAAATAAGGAAATTGAGTCTTAAAGAGGGGAAGTCACTTGCTAGAAGTGATTTCTCTAGTATCTCTGCTATGATCTAAAAACATGTCCTCACTCCAAATCTAGTAGTCTCTGCACTATACCATGCTATCCCTTACATGCACTTGCATAAGAAGCGTATTTTTCCTGCTATACTGCAGTGTAAGTTACTTGAGGGTGGAGATTGTCTTCCTCTTCTTGGGCTCTCTGGAAATCCCTAGCATAGGGCTGTGTTCATTTTAGGCCCAAAGTAGTTACTGGTTGAATGAATAAGAGTCTTAGCTGCAAAGTTAATGGCCTAAAATCATTCCGCTCCTTAATTTGACATTCTCCTCTTGACTTTAAGAGCCCCACTGTGGAATTTGCAGACACAGGGGTTTGCTACTCACCTTGGTAAATATAAAAGCTGATGCTCTACTTTGGGCTAATTTTCCTTCTTTGTCAAAAATGACCCAATTCCACCTTGACACTTGTCAATTGTGACAGTGTTGTTCTCTCAGCCTCTATTTCAAGTGTACAGAACTGGTTTTTCCTCTTCCCCTCATCTTTGTCACCTCTCTCTCTTTTTTTTTAATCTCCAGGCACATTTGCTTCTTCAGTAGACAACACAAAATAAACATCACTTTCTGAAGTTGCATAGCAATACTCAGCTAATTCATTCTCGATCTAGGAAGGAGGCATTTTGGACTCACTATCCATCTTGGCAGACAGAAATTTAATAATCTGTTCCAGAAGAAACATCAGTATAAATAGAACCTTAAGTCAACTATTTTCCAAAGTCAAATCTCTTCGTTCGTCATAAACTAGGGGAAAAAATCCAAAAAACAAATAACAAGTAATATATGCAAAGGATAAAATAATCATACTTCTTGGGCTCTCGTTACTGATGCAAAGGTTCAAATGGACATTATTTAGATACAAGGCTTGATTTTGAATAAATAACTTTTTTTTCATTGTGGAGGAGTTGAATCACGAGCCATCACCTATAATTTTAGTATGTTCTCAGAAAATGTGGAGATTATACTTAATGTTTGGCAAAATTATTCAAGATTTTAGGATTTTTTTAATTAAATGGCTATAAAGTGGTGGGGCAGTGGGGAGGGATTTGTTCACATCTGGGATTGTTCTTTCTGTCTCTGTCTCTCAATTATGAAATAATTTAGTCCTTTCTATTTTCTTGGCATTACTGTGACATCAAGTAAAATAATTTTCTAGTACTGTGCAGTTTTGTATGTAATAGGAAAGAACCCTGGATCTGGGCACAAAGGACCTAGATTCAAATCCTGGCTCTTACACTTACTTTTGTTATCTTAGATATGTCAATTTATCTCTTTGGGTCTCAGTTTCTCAGCTGAAAAAAAAGTTAAGGGATCAGATTAGGTCACTATGAAGGTCCTTTTCATCTTTAAATATATTATTCTGGTCTGGTAACTTGCTCTACACGTACATATTGACAAGTAATGGTCTTAGAAAATTGCCTAATCATTGAAGGATTATTTGACTTAACCGAGGTCACACAGCTTTGTATCATCAGGAGCAGGGCTTGAATCCAAGTCATTATGGTTCCAAGGCTAGGCCTCTATCTACTACACCACGCTGCTAAGGATGAATACAAAGAATAAATTTATATTATAAATTCAGTAAAATTTTCCCAATGAGGTCCTGCTCAAAAATTTCCTAATTCATATATTCCTATGTCTTATGTGTCCATAATGCTTTAATAACTTTCATAAAAATCTCTCACAAAGTTTTTTTAGTAACTCATGTTAATAACACTTCTACATGATTTTGTTCCATTTCCTTTCTATGAACAAAATGTCAACTGTTAGCAACAAGCACATTTATTGTATTTAAGAATATTTATTTATATTGTAATTACTTCAAATGTTTACATCTGAATTTATTTAGCTCCTTATTTGAGAACTCTAAGTGTGAAATGTTACCTATAATTATGTGAGGTGTTCAAATTACCATTTCAGGTTTGAAGTAATAGATTTCATTTGGTGAAAATGCTTCCAAATAAGCCATATCATCCTAATTTAAGTAGTCTTTAGCATTATAGAGTCTACCATGAAGTGTGAGAATATATATTTCTGTTTTGATTCTCATTCTCTTTTACATTTCTGGATGTATTTTCCCTACTAAATATATAACTAACATGGAGTTAGTGAGTCATGGAATGCTTTAGTTTTCAAAGAATTAAAAATTACTATCACACAAAGGGCAATAGACAAGAACATGACAAGTGTTAGTAGGCTATAAAATGTAATGCATAGGAAACCTCAAAGAAAAATCAGTTATAAAGGTCATCATCAAGGAAATATATAATGGAAAAAGAGGATAGGTAGTCCCATGGAGAGAGTGAGGGATATCTAATGCTTAGCTCATGTGCTCCATTGGCATCCTCTTGATGAAAAATAAACCCCCTGAAGCATGGAATTATGGGAGGACATGAATAAAAGCTGTATAAAATGGGCAAGGATAGGCAGGTTGTAATCTGAATCATTGGAAAGAACAATTAATTGGTGAGATCACAATTGTATTCAAAAAGTGATAATCCAGTATGTATAGATTTTTATTAAACATTTAATCCTGGTCACTTCTTAGCAACATCTCATTATAGGAAGCAAAAAAAAGTTGTCATAATGTAAATTCTATAATATTTAATTTTTGAGCACAGCACTATTTCTGTGGTTTCTCTTCCTTAATACTATCTAGTGCTCCTATTGGTAGTCATTGCGCTTGAACTTTTCCATGTCATATCAAAGGTTGTTGACTCCAGAATGAATTTTCAAAGCATGTGTGTCTTGTAGTACTTGAATTTGTTGTCCTTCTGAGCACATCTTTCAGCTTAGACATTCGCTTGAGTAAGGTGAAATAGACTCCCTGTATTCATGTTTTAGGCCAGTAGGTTCCATTAGCAAAATTACCATTTTTTTTCCTTCTCAGGGCAGTAAAAGAGATGATGAAAGTCTGAAAGTAGAGGTAATTTGTCCCTAAAGAATGCATTCCCCCTCCCCATTCACTAGTGGGATTTAGTAGCACATATATTAACTCAGAGATAAAAGAGTAAAAGGATACCAATTTCATTCACTTTACTTCATGGACATTTTGGGGGTGCTTAAAATTCTTGTGGATATGGAAATTTCTTTTAATCATTAATGGGAAACTATTAAAAATTTGGTTTTTTTATTTGAGCGTGTGTTTTCTTGGAATCAAAATCTTATGTAAGATTTTAATAGATGTAATAATTTTTGTTAAAATCATCTCCTATTATCTGATTGCTTGAAAGCCACATAATCACATACAATATTTATTAAGCACTAATGGGAGATATCTTATAAAGTTAATGTTGATACAGAGTATTTTATTTGTCAGACCTTCTTGATTTTACCTATGAAACTCCATCCTGAAAGTTTTCTCTGGAACCATTTATAAGCTTTACCAGAAAGAATTTCATCTGATGCTTTTATAAAAGCTTTAAAATGAGAGAAAACTCAGTGCAGTGGGAACAACTACTGGATGGAGAGTTGGATCTTTTATTTGAAATCTATTTTGCCAAATATGTGCTTACTGTTGTTTGGTCATTCAGCTGTGTCCAACTCTTCATGATCTTGCAGACCATTCAATCTGTGGGGTTTTCTTGGCAAGGATACTGGAGTGGTTTGCCATTTCCTTCTCCAAAACATGGGCTACCTTGGGCAAATCATTTAACCTCAATGGGTGAAGTATTATCATCCATAAATTGAGGGAAGGAATAGGGATCAAAATGATCCCTAAGGTCCTTTATATTTCTATGATTTCTGAAGGAAATTAAGCCCTTCATATTAGGGTTTGAAATGAGAAAACAAATATTCCATCACTACATCTTTCCTTCAGGTTCTAAACTGCTGATGAGTCTGGAAGGAAGAGAAAAGAAAGGAAAAGGGGGCAAGAGTTGAGAGAAGGGAAGAAAGGAACAAAAAAAAGGAAGAATGAGCAAAGAGAGTAGAAGAACCAGAGAACTTTAATACTTTATATTTTTTCCTCCCTCAAGTAGATTTTTCAACATATTTTAAACATGTTTCATTAAAAACTTACCATAGAAAGTCAGTACAAGCAACCAAACTTAGTTACTATTTACATTTAAATTAATGAATCTCCTTTGTGAGGTATCATGACCATATTTCCTCACTCCTTTCAAGCTTCCATCAGAGTTCTTGTCCATTTATTATTTTCTTTTCCTCATATGAATTTCACTAATGTATAGTACACATTTCTAGCTTTGCTTTTTTCATTTTGCATTATTTTCTAAAGTCTTTTCCAGGTTTCTTGGTATTTTTATTCTTTATTGAATTATAGGGTTTTATTACATTAGTACCTTGAAACAAACATTAAAATTTCTCATGTAAGAAGATTTCCTCAAGTTCTCAGTCAAACTGCTTTACCATTTTTGTGCTTTAAAACTTTGATGCCTTTGGGAAGAGGAAACCTCACAGGAGATTGGAGAATGTGCTCAGCCAATTTATCTTCCATTCCTCCACACACACACCTACCTACACCTTAAATGCAAAATATTTGTATTGCTAAACTACACAGAGATTTGTATAAAACAATCAGTAAAGTGGCAGATTGTTAAGGTGTCTACATAATGCCTCACAGCAGCATTACTGAGCCATTTTTTCCAGTTTTTATCACCCACAATTTGTTTCCAGTTCCCTTATTAATTAATCAACAGGCATTTACTGTATTAAATGTCTTCTGTGTGCCAGATACCATGCTATGTGCTGGAGTTAGAAAGTCAAAAGAATAGAATTCTTTCTTCTCAAAGAGCTTACATTCTATTAGGCAACATACCATATGCACACATATGTACATACAGAATAAATACAAGGTAGTGAGGGAGGGAGGGTCCTTGGATGGGGGATGGGGAGGTCAAGAAAGATTGTGTATCAAGCAGAGAATATCCTACAGTCTACTGCCTGAATACACAATTTGTTTATTGGGCCCTTGCAATAAAGAAGCAGCATGGAAAAGTAAGGAAAAGAATACTGAATTTGGAATCTGAAGACATGGATTTGAATCCTAGCTCTGACATTTGTTAATTTATAATGTTAGATGAGTTCAACCTCTATAGATTTGAGTTTGCTCATCTTTAAAATGAGAGTTGAACTAGATAACCCCCCAAAACCCTTTTAGCCCTAAACCCATTATCCTCTGAACCTATGAGCACCATGCTCCCTAACATACTCCATCCCTGTCAGGGATCTGTAGCTCAAAGGTTGGGAGCCACCCTCCTATAATTAATAACTTTGGTGGTCTCTACAAAGTGATAAAAATCTATTTGTAGACCTTACTCCCCAGAAATCTCCCTGTCCACCATTTATCAGCCCAGAACAGGTGCTTAAGGTAAAAGACTCTGCCCCTCTGATGGAAGGTGTGGTCATAAAGGAAGTTGACTCAAAGGACAATGAAAGATCACTTTTGACTTTGATTTTCCCACCCTTGTGCTGTCTAGGCTATTCTGGAAGGTGGCCAATTGACTGCTTACTTTTCCACGATCAGAAAAACTCATCATCCTTTCTGGGCTTTTTAAGACACAGATACTATTGATATGCATAGTTGTCTCAACTCCATTTATGGAGAGGAGAAGAATGTTGGCATAGTTTTGATGGCAAAGAGATGCTGTTAGTGACCTGCTCTGGAAAAAACAAGTGGCATTCTTACCTTGGCTACTCTGAATATGCAAATCTCTCTCTTAGACTCCTTCCTTCAAGGGCTAATTCTGGGTGGAAAAATGCTGTGCATTTATATCCATACAGAGAAAGGGGAGGGCAGAATGAGGGAGGGAAGGAGAGAGGGAAATAGAGACAGAGAGACAGAGACTGAGAGAGACAGAGAGAGAGAGAGACAGAGGCTGAGACAGAGACTGAAAAAAACAGAGAGGAAAAAAAGCAAGAGGTAAAATTTAGCTCTGAATTTCTTTGTGCAACCTTTCAGTTTTAGAATAATTTCATGGCTCTTGAGTGATGCCTAATTGTACTTCAGATCTCTGAAGTGAGTGATTTAACTTTAGAACTGATTTTTTAAATCATTAAAAGTCACACAGAAAAATAAGTTTGACTGAATTGATTCACCCTCCCCTCTGTTAAAGAGCACCTACCGAAATGATCTCTGAGTTTGGAGAATTCAGTGCAGAGAATTATGCTGAACTAGAGCAAATTGAGTGCCTCAGTTCTACCAAATGTCGTTTGGTGTGTATGAAAGAAATTCACATGCAGTGTGCGGAGTTGAGAGAATACTGGGTTGGAAATCAGGAAGAACTGAGTTCAAATCCTTCTTCCGATACTAGTTATTACTCCTGGGCAAGTCACACAAACTCCATGTTTCTGATAATTTCTGAGGATTAGTCTTAAAGTTAAAGATGAGTTATACTGTGAGTTAGAGAAAGGAAGGGAATTCCCTATGCTGAAGAAAGCAAGAAGGAAGCAGACTTTGGCAGGAACATTTCTTAAAAATTTGATACCCTGACTAATAATAATATAATTATATAACTTATCATATAATTATTTATAATTCATAAAATATTTATAATTATATAAATTATTTATAATTATATGATATGATTATATAATAATACTTATTATAGCCCGAATTTATATAATGTTTTCAGATATGCAAAGCACTCTATGTTTTGCCATTGGATCTTCACAACACTGTGAGGAAGATTCTATCATTCCCATTTTACAGATGAAGAAACTGAAAATGAGAGATGTTAAGTGACTTATCCATGGCCACGTATCTAGTAAATGTCTCTGGTTCTATTTGAATTTGGGTTTTCCCTTATCCAGGTCTAACATTTTCTTCTTCAGTCACCTGGCTACCTGTGAATACATGTGAAAGGTAGATACCCTGCAATGCCTGCAGGAAAGTTCAGACCATGTAATTAAATCTGTTTCATTGGGGAGAGGAGAGCACTCATCAAACTGATGAATCCTTACCTTTTCACTGAGAAAGTACAGTATGTTATTTCTGTTCTGGAATGTAGCCTTTAAAAAAGAAAAGGATCTTGAAAATGAGAGTTGGAAGCAGCCCCAGGCTTCATCCCATCCAGCCATCCACCAGGATACCAGGGCTTAGACAGCAGAGAGAACCTGGCCATTTTCACTGCTATGCATACCTCTGTATCCCATCCAACATCCTTCATCCTCTGGTTTTTCCCTTTTGTTCTGGAAACAGTAAATGAATCAGTATCATCACTGTTAATGAAAAGGAGATGGTAACGTATTGCCTTATAGCCCTATTCACAATCCTTATAACTTCTTAGACCAAAACTCCCTTTCCTGGCCACCGATTGTTTTCCTCTTGTAGAATGTAAGCTCCTTTTGGGTATGGATATCTCATTTTTGTATTTTATACAGTGCATGGTGCATAGTAGGTTTTTTAAATAAATCTGATAAATTTTAGTAAATTTAGCAAAAAATGATTGATACTCATTAGAATTTGGAAGGAAACTTAACTTTCCTAGGACTTTCCTATTCTACTTTCATACTCTTCCATATCTATCAATACTGTTCTTTTCCCATTACCATCTGCCAAATCTAAAATCAAATATCAAATACACTCCACCACTCTGTCCCCTGACCAAAAGTTGTCTGACGGCAAAGCAGCAGCCCCTGAGTACCCGCCAACAAGTGAACAGAGCCAAATAGATTTGAAAATCTGCCCGTTTATCCTACTATAATATGATTGGCTGGGTGAGGAGGAAAAAAAAGCATTCTGATTTTTTTTCTAGATCAGATTGTGGGTGAGACCCTAATACGTATTTATTACGTGTTGAATGAATTAGCTAGGATATTGATAAAATTCCATCTATTTCATTTAAAAGCCATGGGAGAAAAAAAGTGCACACAAAACAAAGGCCAATAAACGAGAAAGGAAAAGAGCAGAAAAGACCTTTGCCAATGGTAGGGATGAGAGGAAAGCAGGAAGGAAAGAGGGAAGGAAGCAATAGGCACTAAGATGTGAAAAGAGGAGAGACAAAATCATAGGATTTAGAGCTACAAAGGATTTTAGCAATTATCTAGTCCAACCCCCACCCCTCGCCATTTAAGAAGAGGAAACTGAAGTCCCAGAGAAAGGAAGAAAGCAGAATGATAAATTTTTAAAAACCTAAAAACAGCCAATTCAATTATATAGATGTATTAATCTTACTATGGGGCAATGGTCCTGGGCAGGGTGTTGAAACGCAAAACCTCCAAGCACTCAAAGGGTGCTACCTAGAAAACCTTTTTATTCCTAAAAACTTGTTCTCTGAGTGATCTATATCAGAAAGATTTTGCTATCGTCAATTTTGTATGAGACATCTCTCCTATTGGACTATAAGCTTCTTGAGATCAGAGATTATCTCAATCATTTTCCTGTCCTATCACTGTCTAATCTTATGCCTTGAGTATAACTGGCATTCAATACCTATTTCCTGACTAGATAAATTAAAAGTCAAATAAAGCATTGATTAAGGACAGGAAAATGATCCAGGGGATAGGCAGGCCTGGATTTAGGAAGACCTGAGTTCAAGTCTAATCCCAGATACTTACTAGCTGTGTGACCCTGGGCAAGTCAGTTAACCCTGTTTGCCTCAGTTTTCTCAGCTGTAAAATGAACTGAAGAAGAAAATGGCAAGTCACTTTAGTACCTTCACCAAAAAACCCCAAATGGGGTCGCAAAGAGTTGGATACAACTAATCAATCAAAAAACAGCAACAACAAAAAAGTATTGATGCAGAAAACAGTATAGGATGTAGGGAAATCTGAGTTTTATGTGCTACTCAAATTGAATGTCATGATTTTTGGCAGTACTTTAAAAGTATAGTGCAGTTTTCATGATGTTTTATATATTATTAGGTAACAAACTAAAAGAAAAATGAAATCAAGGGGAACTATCATCTATAATTCAGTAATTATTATCAGTTGCACAGCCTATCAGTGCAGTCAGTGTGAATGTTGCATCTTTAAGGGGTATTCTTTCTCATTAGGAAAGTTGATAAACTTTCTGTAAACCTAGAAATGGGATATTTTGGCAGTTAGATTGTTTTTTTCAATCTCTCCTTTCCCTCATAAGTTATCATCAATGACATAAGTAAAATTAGAAGAGCAATTATTAAGTACTCACTACGTGCAAAGTACTGGTCTCCAGAAGTGAGAAGGGTAAACTTCTAAAAAGCAGAGAGTATTCATTCTTTGTATGTCTGTCCCTAGCACATAGCTCAGGGGCTTAACAAATGCTTATTGATTAATGAGGTAGTAGGATATTGGGGGGAAGAATTAGAATGTGAAAATAGATAAAAATATAAGGGGGGAAATTTTGAGGGGAACCACCATAGTATTTGAGAAATTTCCCAATCAACCTTATGAGATCGTAGGATCCCTGTCATTGTTCAGAGGGAACTGTGAAGCACGAACAAAACCATTTGTCACCAAAGCATTTGGAGAAAGTTTGCCTGATACAACATGTTTCCTACAGGACAAAAAAAAAGAGAAATAGTTTGCATACTTTGTGTACTTTCCTATTTGGAGAGTAAAGCCAGAGAGTTACTTTGGTAGTGCAGGTATGATGGAAAGAGTCTTGCTTGTTCAATAGCTCCCAAAGTATGTTCACTTTATAGTCTAAGTCACAGGGTAGCACAATGAATCTAGAAAGAACTGCACATGATTCCATGGAAGAGAGGGATTTTATTGGATCATCAGGCTGTTGCCTTTATAACCCCAAGTTCAGGGAGGGATAAAGCGAATGCATTATTTTCATCTTTTATATTTTCTGTAGATGGTAGAGGGAAGATCCAAAATCAGGGAGACAAATTAGGAGGCAGTTACAATATACAAAAAACATGAAGACATAAACTAAAGTGGTAGCTATATCAATAAAGAAGAGTCCCATGTGAGAGATGTTGTGGAGGCAGAATCTGGTAGCATTTAACATAGATTATATATTCCAGTAGGACAAAGTTTTGTTCATCTTATTGTGTCCCCTACAATATAGCTCTAGATGCTATAAAATAATAGGTGCTCAATAAATATTTATTAAATTAAAGACTGTTTAGATATTTGTAAATGTAACGTGAATGTCACATGAAGATACTGTGTTCTGATGTAAAATTGTATCACTTTAAGGCTGCACAGAAGAATAAGTAAATGAAAAAGCACCTTTTAAGTGCTTATTATGTGCAAAGTACTAGGAATTTAGATAGAAAAAACACAATAGTTCCTGCCTTCAAAGAGCAATTCTAATAGATGTTACCATGTACAGTAGGTTTCAGTTGAAAGTCATATGGAAAGTTCCAGTGGTCCTCAGAGTATAGATGCAAAGTGGACAATAATATATCTTCTTCAATGTCATTTCCATAGATTAAAAGCATATTTATTTCTGATGTTGAACTATATGACAGTGCCAAGTACTTTGGTGGCAAGACTATCTTTCCTGGGTCTTTAGCAGCCCTAGCTGTTGAGGAGGCAAGGGCTACAGCAGCTGTAGAGAAAGCTACAGGGTCAGGTCTCTACAAAGGTCACTTCACTGGATGGTGGTAGTAGGGGGTGGGGTGTGCTCCACTCCCTGGGATTCTTGGGCTCAGAGGACTGACTTCTCCTGGGGCCCAAGAGGAACTCAGTTGTTTAGATTAGACCAACCTGTACCTGACACTGAGGTCTAAAGCACTGGTGGAGGATGAAGCATGGTAACATAGAAAGAGTGCTAGCCCTGGGGTCAGAAGATCAGAGGGGTAAAATCTTGCCTCTGATTTTTACTTCCTGGGTGACCCTGGGCAAGTATTGGCCTCAGTTTCCTCATATGTGAAATGAGAGTTTTGTACTAGATGGCCTTTAAGGACTCCATCTCTAAGTCTATGACCTCTAAGATGTGGTTATCAGTTCTCAATATTATAGGACTTTCAGTGATGGGGAACTCACAGCTTGAGACAGCTCATTTAACCTCTGGATAACTCTAGTTAGGAAGTTTTTCCCTATATAGAAATAAAATCTGTCCCTTGGAAGCTTCAACCCATTTCTTCCAGTTCTGTCCCCAAGGGCCAAACAAAACATTATCTTTCAGATGGTGACCATTTATGTACTTGAGTAATATGTTCTCCTTAAGTACATTTCTCCAGGCTGAGCATTCCTACCATTTTTGCAGCCAATCCTTGTGTAGCCTTGTCACCATCCCTATTCATTCTCATTACCCTCCTCTGGAATAGACAGTGCCATTATCGAGAAATTATTGAAAGAGTCAGAGTGATAACAACTGGCATTTCCAATATACTTACTTATATGGGCACATGCTGCCCTGGCCCCCTCCCTTATCCTAGTGGGATATTATCTCCTTAGCGCTTATATTTTCCAATGAGTTTTTGTCTTTATATCTCCTGTGCCTGACACATAATGGGCATATGGGCTAGTCTCTATTATGTATGACATACAGTATTTTAGGAAGATTAATGTTGCAGTGTTCCATGGGATGGATTGGAGGGACAGACATAGAGGCAGGGAGATGAGTTTTTAAAAAAAGAAGCAAAAATAACTACAAAAATACAGTAAACAACAGACACAGTAGCAGTTGGAAAGAAAAGAAGGGTTGATTTCAAGAAACATTGCTAAGGTTAATGTAATAAATGTTCATTGGTGGATTGCTTGCCTTAAGTTTGCAAAGTACATTGTATCTCATTTGATGTCCACTACAATGAAGTATTATAGGCTTTATCATCCCATTTTAGAGTTGTAGAAACTGAGGCTTGTGCAGAGAAGCGAAGTGATTTGCCCAAAGCTATATAGATATTAAGCATTGGAGACAGGATTCAAAGTTGTGTCTCTTCTGACACTAAACCCAGTGTATCTCTCACTTTACCATTCATCCTTTCTTCAGTAAGACCATCATATTGAAGAACTTATTAAAAATTGTACAGCAGAAGATGGTGGGTAAATTTGGTTTCTGCTAGACCTGGATGGTGAGAACATAGTATCACTAGCAAATGAACTGGATGTCTTTGTATAAGGGGATTTTCTACAAAGCACACTATTTTTTTCAGTTCTTTAATGATCTATGAGTTCTTATGTGAGGGTACTATCTCTACTGATGTACATGTCCACCTTCCTACGCTTCAATAGAGCTATTGTGAATTAGCTGGGGAAAAAAATAAATCTATCATCTAGTAACCAAATACGTAGTGCTGAGTTTCTCTGTGTATAGGTGCTATATGCTGGTCCTAGAATGAAGGATGCAATCTATCACGGGGCCTATCATGAAAACCTTTCCAGTGTGGTACAGTAGCACTGGCCAGAGCTTATGCATCCTTGGCATAGACTTTAAGTACTCAGGGACACGTCCGTACTATGATGAAGCATCAGAGGAGAGCTATGGTGAAGGACAATCCATTATTAACACATTTCTAATAGTTGGCTGCCAATTTTCTTATATGTTTGTCCTTTTATCATTGAGCACAGCCCCATAACCTCTTGCATTCCCTTCAGTGCTTGTTAAACTATTCTTTTCCCTTTATTTCCTCAAGGACAATCACCGGCGGTTGTTCGAAAATGATTCATAGTGTCTCCATTCATACCCTGATGCTTAATCATCATAAAACTATCCATCTGGAGTTTTGTTCCTTGGGGGACTTTCTGTACAGGCACAAACATAGCAGAGTTACAAAGATATTTTAGTGCTAGAACAATGCAATTGTTCAGCCCTTTAACTTGCTGAGTTCTTCAAGTTGCTAAGTCGCTAACTTCCTGTAACTGCTAGAAGCATAATTCATAATGCTATATGTCTGTGTGCATGTGTGTGTGCATGTATGCTCATTTTCCCCCAGACATTGCCAACTGCCAAAACCACCTTGTGCAACCATTGATAGAATAAATGGCAAATATTCGATCTGGGTAGGCTGAAGAGGGAACAAATAATCCCTAACCTTCAGAAATCTGATCCAATTTAAAAACAAACTTAGGCTAGGGAGCTGGTCTCTGGATTTGACACATGCTGATTTTCATAGCTCAATGTAGTTAACTGCTTCTGATGGACCTGAGGCTAAGGGAGGCACTCTCAGTCTCATAGTACGGATCTTGACTTCAACATTTCATTTCGCTGTTGATTATCATCACTCTGTGGCCATTGAGAATAGCTTCAATCATATAAATACACACTCCTTTGACCCAGGGACCCAGACATCTAGTGACACAACACATTTCCTCCCCAGCGGAGACCGCCAGATGTCCCTGTTACTCTTTCCTAACACTATCCCTATGCATCCTGATCCTTTCTGCCTGCCTAAACACCACAGAGAGCTTCACTCACCTTGCCGTATCCCCATGGCCTGTTGCCTTCATAGCGCTCTCCCTGGATGCTTCCCATGACTCCTTAGGGGTCAAGTACTTGTTCCTCTCCTTATAATCCACTGACTCAACAAGTCCCTTGTTCCCACCAAGATGAAGAAATTTCTCCTGACTACTAAGAGCTCCCTTTCTCCATTTGATGGATCATAGATTTAGAGGATGAAGGGACCTATGATGTCCCTGAGTCCAACACCTTCTTTTTACAGCTGAGGAAACTGAGAAATTTGCCCAAGGTCACAAAAGTAGTGTCAAACCTGGGATTCTAACCCAGGTCCTCTGATTCCAAATCTAGGGCCTTTTCTATTTCCCCAGGAGATCTCTCCTTGAAAGATCTCCCTACAGCATTTTGGGTAAGTTCATTTACCCCCCCCCCAATTCCTTTTTGTATCACACTTAGGAACATAGGCTCAATCACAGAATCATGAAAGGCACAGTTATTCAAATCTCCTTTTACAGAGGAGGAAGGTTAAATGATTTGTCCAAGGTCTCTCAGGTAGTAAGTGTTGGAAAGATATCAGTATGCATTTTGCAGCTCTTACCCCTCCCTCCTCCACTTATTTTTTTAAAACTTTGTTCTTTCAATGTCTAGAACTTTACTTAGCACTTGGTAGATACTTAATAAATATTTGACAATTTCAGCAGTTGAATTGATTTTTTTTAAATTTCTGAAACAAATCAAAGCTAAAAAAATGTCATTTCTCAAGATTTTGGCTGGATAAGAGTTATCTGGACTTGCTTTCTGCTTAAGAAACTTCAGTGGCTCCCTATTGCCAGCTGTAGTAGCACACATCCATAATATCTACTTTCTGAGAAGTTGAAGCTGGGGGATCTAAGGTCCGGAGTTCTGAGCTACAGTTGAGTAGTTTGTATTAAATAGGGCAGCAATATAGAGAGAGTAGAGGTTGTCTAAGGAGACATAATTGTCCCAGATCAGAAACGGAGCAGCCCAGAGTTGATCAGTAGTAGGATTGGGTATGTGAGTGGCCAGTGAATGGTGTAGCCTGGGTAAGACTAAGCGGCTTAGTCTCAAAAGAATAAAATATAAACTCTTCTATTTGACATTTAAAACCCTTTGCTATATTGCTTTAGACTATTTTTTAGATTGATTCCTCATTATGCCCCATCACACACTATCCATTCTGGCCAAATTTTTCTGCTTACTATTCCCCATACACAGAAATCCAGTTCTTGCTTCCATGACTTTACGAGCTCTCCTCTACTCCTGCAATGCTTTTCCTTCTCACTTATCTCCCTTGAAGCCTCAATTCAAGTGTTTCATCCTACTCAAAGCCCTTCCTGATTTCCCTCAATTTTTAATGCTCTGAACAACTCCCTGAAATTTGCTTGATGTTTATTATCTGGACACATTTGTTTTCCAATTCAGGAGAAAGTAAACTCCTTGAGTGCAGGGACTGTTGCATGTTTGTCTTTGTACCTGTTAGTCATTAAAGAATAGGGACTGTGTAGCACTACTCCTGGCACATTGTGGACACTTGGTAAATTGCTTATGGATCTGAATGTTTTCCCATTTTTGAGATCCATCTGCACAAATATAGAAGAAAGAATAATAGGTCAGGAATTCTAAATTATAGGTTTATGTAATTCTGATACTTTCCATTTGTGTCAACTTCAGTAAATCCCCTACTTTCTCTGAGTCTCAGTTTCCTCATCTGTAAAATGAGCTAGAGAAGGAAATGGCAAAATACTCCAGTACCTTTGCTGAGAAAACCCCAAATAGGGTCATGAAGAGTAGTACTCGGCTGAAATGACTGAACAACAATAAAAATAGATGCCACCCTATTGTTTTTACTGGTTCCAAGAATTTTTCTGGGAAATGAGACTGATTTTATTTTGAAACTCAACCATTAGCCTCTTTACTATGAGAGGCTAATCCAGGAGAAGGCTGGTTCCAGAAACAGAGTTCCAAGGGTCACTGACTCATGCAAATTTTCTACTATCCATAGTAAAGGTCAATAGCTCCCCTCCCCCACCAACCCCCACACCAGGCCATTTGCTGCCATTATACTTATGCTGTTTATGTAAATACCCATAATACCTCTTTTATCTAACATCTTTAGGAAATTATGTATTTTACATTAGCAAATTTTACATTCCCAACTGAAAACACACACACACACACACACACACATACACACACACACACACACACACACACACACACACACACACTTAAATAAAATCTATTATATTCCTGACCTCCATAAACAGTAAATGTATTTCCTCCCATGATTCCAGAGAACTAATCTATGTTACTAGACTCTTGACAAAGAGAAGATGGATCAAAGATGCAGAAGGAGATGTATATTTTTGGACTTAGACCATGTGGAAATTTGTTTTGCTTGACTAGGCTTATTTGTTATAAGGATTTTTCCTTTCTTTTTTCTTTTAAATTGGAAAGTGAGAGGGAGGGAAAATAAATGCTTGCTAATTGAAAAATTTGAAAAGAATTTTATAGAAGAAAGAAATTCTACTCATCTTTCAAGACCTAGCTCAAATGTCACTTCTGTCATGAAGTCTTTCCTGATATCTCAATCAGAAGTGATCTCTGCCTCCTGCATTGTCCCATAATGCTTTGTACTTCTCTGATGATATTGATCTAATTCCACTTTGTATTGTATATACTTTATGTCTACTACTAGAATGTAAACAATTGGAGAACAGGGACTCTCTTTCATCTTTAATCTCCAGCCTTGTCTTCCATAGCAACACAAAGATAAAAGTAAAGATAAATAGGAAGGAAGGAAGGAAAAAAGGAGAGGATAAGAGGGAGGAGGGAGGAAGGGACAAAAATATGACAGGAAGAGAGGAGTGAGAAAGAAGAAAGATTTGGTACTTTCTGTTTTTAACTATTAAGTCCCCAGAAGATACTTTTTCTTCTTTGTTGAATTTTCTCTTCCTGAGATAGCACTGCACTAGTTCTGTGTTGCCCTGAACTGCTCTCATTATATGAGCATAATAAATATATTTCATTTCTACTCCTGACCTACTGATAACCTTTAAGCATTTGAATTTTCTTCTCTTTAACCCCAATGAAACAGAGGTCACTTTTCATTCAGGCAATCCACATATATCAAGACACGCTATAAATATGAAGGGGGGCCTTCTGAGATTTATGTGCACAAACACTCAAAATGGTATTATAGTACTATTAGATAAACCTTCCCTTGCCACCTCCGTGTCTATAGGCTAAAGCCTGGAAAATTATTAAGTTCCAATAATGCTTCCCAGATTTCTCCCTGAAGACACATCGACAGTCATGAAATTACCCAAAAAGTACACGAGAAAGAGTTGAATGTGTTCACTTGAAAACACTCTGGTCATAGCTTCAGCCAGTAGGATTACTGTTTGATTTCAACCTAGGGTATTTGTTTTTCTGGTACATTTGGGTGTTATTTTTTTAAAGATCTGTCATTAATAGCTTAATTCTTGTCAATGAACATTTATTCAAAAATATTAAATGCCAACAGCTTATAAAACACTTAGGCATAGGTGAAGAGAAATAATTTAAATAAGATCGTCCCTGTCCTTAGGGAGGTTACAGCTCAGTAGGGTAGTAACATATAAATATATAAACACAAGCAATTATAATACACAACCTTATTTGAGAAATGTGTCATTGTAGTATTGGAAAACAAAATGCTTTATGAAGTCCATGGGTAAAGGTCTTCCCCAAAGAGACAATTAGGAAAGACTTTTTTATACAAAGGGGCATTTCAGTTGGAATTTAAACTATGGGTTAATATTAGGATCAAAGTAAATATAAGTATATTTTATATATAGATATATATATACACATATACTATATATCATAAAGGGCAAATAAATTCCTTCATTCATCCATCATTCATTCATACATTTGTTCAATTGTCATTGATTCATCAAACATTTATATATTTCATTAAACATTATTATTATGTATACAATGTGCTTGGCACCAAGCCAAGCAATGACAAATAAGATAACTCCTGCCCTCAAGGAGCTTATAAGACAGTAAGAAAAAAAAAACATTTGTATTGATAAATATATTACAAATTAGAATTTGTTGTGTATAAGAAGAATACAATGGGCTAAGTGTTTGATAGAAGCAAAAAAAAAACATCATGTCTGTCTAGGGGAATCAAGGGAAAACTTCTTGGAGTAAGAGATTAAGAACAGATAGACGATCTGCTTAAGGGAAAACAATAGAGTATAGAGCTGTTTGTTGTTGTTTGTTTAGGCCTGTAACTTTACCTTACAGAGAACTCCCAATGTGGAAATGCTTTCTTCTGGTGCCCATCAGTAACTTTCAACTTAACGATTTTAGGGAGTTCCCTGGGGGCAATAAGAAGTTACTTGCCTTTGGTGACATAGTCAATATGAGTCTGAAACAATATTTCTGTCTTCCTCATTGAAAAGGTGGCCCCCTATCCATATGCTACATTTCCTCTCAAAAGGGCCTTTATAGGTCAATCAAGCTATCTCTTTCATACAACTAAGCTGATATTCAAAGAGTCTGGAGTCCCAGGCATGGGGAACCTGAGGCCTCAAGGTCCTATGTGGCCCTCTAAGTCCTTGGATACTGCCTTTTGACTGAGTCCAAGTTTTACAGAACCAATCCTTTTATTAAGGGGATTTGTTCTGTGAAGTTTGGATTCAGTCAAAGGGCTGCACTTGAGGACCTAGAGGGCCACATGTGGCCTCAAGGCCACAGGTTCCCCACCCCTGGGCCTAGACCAAGGAGGCTGAGGAAGATTCAACAGAATCTCTTTCAATATCAAGGGTATACATTGGATGAGAAACTGTTTTCCAAATCCTGGAATTCTACAATTTTGAGGAATCCCTGGGGGTATAAAATCTTCAGCTTTATGACAAATGATGAGAAGTGTTGGTTCAACTATGATCAGCAAACAGATAGAGCGGGTTTCTATTTGGTCTTGGTCCCATAGTACAAGAGGGCTATACTCACAATTGCAATATGATTTGGGATCTTTGTGCTTTTTAAAGGATTAAAATTAATGGGTTGCTTCCTGAAAAGTGCCATTCTGAGAAGGTGTAAGAGCAGCTTTCTCAGAAACTTGATTGGTAAAAGCTTTTCAAGAATACTTAGCTGGCGTAGCACACAATAATAAGCTCATTGAAGAAGGCAATAACATGTAGCCTAAAAGGCCCTGACCTTGGAGGCAGAAAGAATATTGAAGTTTCAGTCCTAGTTCTGTCCCTAACCTGCTATGGGACCCTGGGTAAGTTACTCTCTGGGCCTTAATCCTCTCATTGGTAAAATGAAGGACTTGGAGAATATTGAAAAGAACAAGCATTTATAAAAATCCTTAGTATGTCCCATGCTTTATGTTAACATAAGTACCTGCACATAAAAGGAGCTTTATAAGTGTTTAAGTGAACTGTTAGGCACTGGGAATCCATGATTGATTTAATGAGCTTATTTTGGTTGATTTTTTTTAATTTTTTATTTACTTAATTTTTAATTTATGGAATAAAACAAGCATTTCCATAACATAGTATAATTTAAAAAAAAAAAGATTGGGCATGAAACTGCAAATCTATTATGTACAACTTGCTATTCCTTTTAAAAATATAATAAAATTATCATGTGAGTAGAAGTACATATAGAATGATTTTACATATATCTGTGTGTATATACACACACACATATTTGTGTCTAATGGTAGCCATCTCTAAGGTGGGGGGGAGGGGGAAAAAGAGAAAAAAAAAAGAAATATTGGTTTATTTTTCTACTCTGTGGGGTACCAGAAATTGTGAAAAGATTATATGAGACTGGAATTCAACAGAAATTCCGGCAGTTACCTGAGGAGGAACCACAAGTTCTGTTCCTTTGGGGGAAATTATTGTGGAGTTTAATACATTTTTAGCTTAGGTTTTTGTGAATGCTTTCCATTTTCTATATGGTAGAATATAAACTGTCCCATATCCAATTTCTGTTTGTTACCTTACATGTTATGTAGAAAATTGGGGGCCCTCTTGCCCATATCTGTGAAGACAAACATGAATGATACCTAAGCTAATTATAGAGATAATCTGGAGTAAATTCCAGGTGGGGGTATAATTACATATTGAGAGCTGGCCCTTGAGATTAGGCTCAGACCATGTGAACCCCGAAAATTTGTGGAACCCTGGGCTGTGGATTATAGATGATCTATCCAACAGACTGGAGGCTTCCCTGTAGATTTTTTTTGGCTATTATTTTTGTTTGTTTATAGGCATCAGATCTTTGTTAGATTAGTTAGATAAGTTAGATTAGATGAGTTCTGAGTCAGGACGTTCTAGTGCTATAATTTTGTCTATGAATGCATGCTATTGTGCATCAGTTATCCCTTATTCTCAATTTTTTTTCCTGGCCAACCTCCTTGTGGGATCAGAAAAGGAGGTAGGGCTGGGATGTAACGGGAATATGGATAGGCAAAATAATGTGGTCCCTTCCCTTAAGAATCTTACTGTCTAAGAGGGGAATTGACAGTCAAATAAATGTTCTCTCTAGACTTTTTAACTGAAACATTCTATGGATCTAAGTAAGCCAGGAGTCTTGTCTGAAAATGCCATACCTTTACGAATAGCAGTACATCGGTACAGACAGTCCTTCGCCACCAAGGAAATCATGGCTCTCTTGTATTATGAGCCATGTTCAGCACAGTGTCTGAGACACAGCAGAAGCTTAACAAAAGCTTGCTGAATAAAGAAATGAATATGTTGTCATAATCACAAATACATGTTGTCGTAGTGCTGCTCAGCATGAATTTATTTATCCCACGATAGCACACACGTGCTTATTTGTGTCCATTAAGTTAATTAAAGCTGAGCCTGGTCAATTCTTGAAAGAGAGGTCTCCAACAGGCATGGTGGGTTAAGAAACCAATTAGTATCTCATTAGTATCATTTATTTTCCTTATGGTAAATTTGATGCAAAACATTTTTTAATGATGTAATGATTCCTACATAAGGAACTGCACTCAGACATTATTCATGCAGATTTCTAGTATTAAGTTTCTAATACTTTCTGACAGAATTTAAAATCTTATTAAGGAGACCAGAATGACACACAAGGAACAGACAATATAACAGAGTGTGTAAGGTACAGCTAACTTCTGAGGAATAAGCGATAATCGCTGTGGATGATTAAAGAAGGAGTTTATGAGAAACAGGAATACAATGAATTTAAATTTCATTATAACTGACTTTGATTTCTTGTGAGTGCAGTGTATTCTGTTAGACATTGGGGAATTTCCCAAGTTTATAATCAACTAACAATTCAATCCAATAAACATTCATTAAGTGCCTATGAGGTGTCAGGACCAGTGCTAAGTGTCAGGCATACCCAGAGGCTTAAAAAATTCTGAGATCTCATTGACTTAGGAGTTCTATCCAACAAGGCAGATTGCAACTCATCCATATGTAGGCACTGCCCTTTTCTTTCATGGACAATTTATTTACTGAAAAGGTGGATGAAAAGGACATTTATTTAAAAAACACTGAGAAAAACAGATTGAGGAAAAACAGACAGTCCTTAGTGGTCCTAAAGGAAAAAGGAACACCTCAGATAAAAGTGTGTTAGGAAAGACACAACTGAGTGACAGCAGCCATTCTCTGTGGCCAAAGTACTGACTGATGGCTATATTGCTATTTTTTCCCAGGAGCTATATATGACTGTTTTTTGGACTTTGAAACTTAGAAACATTGCTGGGAAACTTAGAATAAAAGAATTTGGGGAGAACAATGCAAAAATTGTTTATTGACTGCCATATTGAAAAGAAGTGTGGATGTTGGGTTTTTTAATCTAAGTTACCAAAAAGAGGCCCGGATTTCAAGAAAGCCAATGAGAAGGCACATGAAAAGCTGGGAAAATCACTAGTAAAGTTAACATTAGAAGCTGTATACAGTAGCCAGAAGACAGAGGCATCTAGAATTGACCTACTGACAGTGCTGAGAGGGTAAGGCAGACAACTTCTTTTGTCCATCCCTTTTTTAGATTACTCTCCTGATAATAATTCATCCCCTGGTAATTTTAGAGTCTAAATTCTATGTAGGGAGGGAGGAAAAAAAAGGAATGAGCATTTATAGAGCATCTATATGCCTCACACTATGCTAAGAACTTTTTGACAATTGTTAGTTTGAGCCTCAATACAACCTAGTGAGAAAGGCGCTGTTATTATCCCTATTTTACGGTTGAGGAAACTGAGGCAAACAGAAGTTAAATGACCTGTCCAGAGTCACACAACTAGTAAATATCTGAGGTTGGATTTGATCTCAGGTCTTCCTCACTCCTGACTCCTATGCTCTATCTACTGCTACACCTAGCTGCATCTAAAGGAAAGTCTCATTTAAAACCTTTTCCATGAAATCCATAGAAAGACAAATGGAATAGGTCTAGTCCTCAACAGTGAAAATACAAAGAGAATGAAAGCCGTGTATTTTCTACACTGTAACATGTAGCTAGCTGGAAAGCAGTCTGTGAATTAGTCTATATATGTGTATATGTACATGTATATGTGTATATCCATATCTATAACTTAGGTGTTATAAACTAATCAAAATTAAGGGATCAGACTGGATAACATTGTTGGCATTAATCCACAAGGGATTAATTATTGATGTGTGAATGTTTGATGACTGAAACAGAGATTTGAGACAGAGATAGAAGATCAGCTGAGACAAGCTGATTAGAGATAGATATACCCTGTAGTTTATGCAGGAAGCTCATTTGATTGGAGGGAAACCCTGATACTGGCAGCTGAGTAGAAGAAACACACTCCTCTGCAATTTGAAAAGCTGACTGGAGAAAACCTATCCTGTGCCATAGCACCAGCTATATCTCCAGAAGTGGAAAACTTCTGAGGCATGATAATGCCCTCCAAAACTGAACTCATTATCTTTCCTTACATCCTTGTTCCCCACACTTAACAAACTTCTCTGTTACTGTTGAGGTTACCACCATCCTCTCACTCATCCAGGCTTAGTTGTCATCCTTGGCTCCTTACTCTCTCTTACCCTCCCCCCACCCATATTTGATCTTTTGCCAATGTCTATTGACTTTATCTTCAAAACATCTCTCACATATATCCCTTCTCTCCTCTAATACTGCCACTACCCTGGTGGAAGCTCTCAGTGCCTCATGCTAGACTATTGCAATAGCCTGCTTCTTGGTTTGTATGCCACAAGATTCTCCTTACACTAGTTTCCACTTAGCTGTCAGTGATCTTCCTAAAGCTCAGGTCTGATCATGTTACCCCCATCCCCATTCAATCAACTCCAAGGACTCCCTATCACCTCCAAGATTAAATACAAAATCTTTTCTTTTGGCAGGCAAAGATCTCCATAAACTGACTCCCTCCTTGTCCCCAAGTGATCCAATGGCATTTGCTTCCTTGAATGTTCCTCAAATAAAACACATCATCTTCTAATTCTGGGCATTTTCATTTGTTGTCCTGAATGACTGGAACACTGTTCCTCCCTCATCTCTGCTTCCTTCAAATTACAGCTAAGATCCCACCTTCTATAGGAAGCTTTTCCTGATCCCTTTTAATTCTATTGTCTTCCCCCTGTTGATTATTTCCAATTTATCCTAAATGTAGCTTGTTTTTACATAGTTGTTTACATGTTATCTTCTCTGGGTGACTGTGGGAAACTTGAAAGTAGGAACTATCTTTTACCTTTGTCATCCTAGTTCATAGCATAGTGCTTAGCATATAGTAGGCATTTAATAGCTGTTTAATGACTAACTGACCCCATGCCTGGAGAGGGAAGAAGCCTTCAAAGACAGAACAGACCTGAATAGTTTTGCAGATCTCAGGTTTGGTGGAATGACCTTTTCCTGGAAGACTGTAGTGTTGCTTCAATGCTTAGCCAAGAGAGCAGACTTTGGAAGCTTTGCAAATCCCAGGCTTAATTAAGGTTGATGTTTGCTAAAAAGAGCTTAACACTGCATCAACAACTTTTCAGCAATAAAGAAGCAGTTTCAGAAGCAAGATAGTAGAGAGGCCTAGAAGAGGAGTGGTCCCAGCCAGTATGTAACATAAGGTACAGACATTCCCTGAAGAGACCAAGGACACCAAAGTCTGCAGTCCAGAGTTATGAGCTGCCCTGGGCATATGAGCTTCATGATTCATGTATTTCTTTGCCAAGTTTCTGTGCTTACTTTCTCCCATGGACACTGTGCATTTGTGGGAAAATGTGACCCAAATATATGAGTACAATGTTACATTATTATTTTTTAAACTGAAATGCACAATAAGAAAAAAGAAAATATTATAAAATAAATACGAAAAAAGAAAAGAAAAAAAGCATTGCCATGTGCACAGCAGAATGTCAGAAAGGATTCAAAAATACAGCAATAAATTTCCATTTCAAGAAAGCCTATATAATAAATGCTATACATTGTGTTCTGAGCTGTCCATCTTTTCTTTTCTTCCTTGTAAGTTTTCTTTTGTTCTCTGCTATACACTTTTCACTTTCTTCTTTTTCCCCCTTACTCCCCCCAGAAGATTATGATTAAGTGCTCATGTATATATGTATGTAGGCACATACATATGTTTATATGCATATACACACATATTTACATACATACACATACATACCTACATTTACATACACATACATATACTTAGATATCTAAAATCATATGCGTATATAAACATATGCATTCATATGCATCTATGTAGAATCATATTATATTTGTTTGTCCTCTGTTTCTCTGGGGGTGGGTAACAACCTCCTTCATAGGTCTAAGTCTTTCCATATTTTTCTAAGTCCACCAACTAACCGTTTCCCATAACAAGCACTATTCCAACCTTATATTGTCTAGTTATTTTAAATAGTCTAAAACAATATTGATTAATATGGCTGAAATATAGTGTAGTTTCTGTTTAATTTTGTCTGAGATCATGATTACTACCCCTGTTTTTTCCCTAATAAATTCTACTCCTGATCTTTATTGTATGTTCATATCTCTTATTTCCTATCCCTCTACTTTACTTCTACCTTGCCCCCTCCTATTACTTAACGCCCCACCGAAGATCCCTCCCTTATCTTCTTTCCCTTGCTCCAAAATCCCTCTTTTATCCTCTCTGCCCTCCCTATCCCCTTAGCCTTTTATTCCTTTCTGAATTTAGAAGACTTTTATGCCTATATAAGTATATATACACACACATGTATATGTATTGTTCCCTCTTTAACCCATTCCTAATGAGAGTAGGATTCCAGAACTGTCAGCCTTCCTCCCCCATCTAATTCCTCTGTGTCAGTTCTTCCTCTCACACCTCATTTATATGAGATACTCTTTTTGCCTTTTCCTACATCTTTTTTACTTTTAAAGTCATGTGATACTCAGCTTTACCCCACTCATCTGAACTATGCAATTACTAATGACAGTAACAGACATTTGGTTTACATTTCCGTATATAAAAAGTGAACAACTTGTCCTTATTGAGTCCTGATCTTGTATGTCAAATTTTCTATTTGGTTCTGATCTTTTTTCAATAAAATTCTGAAAGTCTGGCAATTCATTAAATGTCCTGTTTTTTTTCCCATTCAGATTATACTTAACTTGGCTAGGTATAATATTTTTGCCCATAGCCTCAGTTCTTTTGTTCTTTGATATATAGTGCTATAAGACCTGCAATCTTTTAGTGTGGCTACTGCTAGGTCTTCTGTAATTCTAATTGTGGCTCTGCCATATTTGAATTTTTAATTTCTTGTTGCTCATAATATTTTCTCCTTAACCTGGAGCTTTTGGAATTTGATTATGATATTCCTATAGGTTTTTCTCTGACAATCTCTTTCAGATGGTGGTCAGTGGTTTTATTTTATTTCTACTTTCCCCCCTTGTTCTAACACTTAAGAACAATTTTCTTTAATTGTTTCTTGTATTATTTTATCAAGATTCTTTTTTTGATCATAGCTTTCAGGTAATCCAATTATTCTTACGCTTTCTCTCCTTAATCTGTTCTCCAGATCAGTTGTTTCTCCTATAAGAATACATTATATACCACCATTATCACTTTAACTTCTCTTAATAACTGCTTCATAGTAATGAATCATTTTGACTTATTTGTTTTAAGTGGAAGCACACTGGTAGGGTTCAGAAACTATAGTTTTGAATAGTAGGTATATATAACCCCACACCATACACCACATACAGGATTACCCCTAATACTCATAGAATGAGTCACACAGCTGCCCATCTAGGGAATTACCTTGACTTGGTGGAGTGAGTATGGGTTGAAGAGAGAGACTGAACTTGAGACCAGAGCCTTGAGGGGGTTGGTCATCAGTGACATGTACACTCATGCTATATGTGACTGTCAATCCTGTGTGACCCTTGTTCTTAATGTCCCATAATGTTCTTAATGTCCCATAATGTTCTTAATGTCCCATAAATCCCATGTCCCATCCAATATGCTGGAAGGCCTTCATGAGAATAATAATAACTAATAATAATGATAATACTAATGACTAGCATTTATATAGTACTTTATTGCTTGCAGAGTGTTTTATAAATATTACCTCATTCTATCTACTAATGGATCACTCTCATTGCCAATTTGTCATACTTTCCCCTTGCCACATGACCAATCAATTTTCTCTTCCTAACATAAATTTCTGTGATGGATCTTTCATTCCAGTCTGTCAAATTTCCTCATTGGTTATTTGTTGCATCACACTCATACATCACTGAAAGTCCTTGTGGATGACGTCTACAGTGATATCCAATCTGATCTCCTAATTCTGATCCATGTGTAATTCTTGTCCAAGCTATACATATTCATATACGTCTGTGTATATATATATATATATATATATATATATATATATATATATATATATATGTGTGTGTGTGTGTGTGTGTGTATACATATATATGTATATGTATATATGTGTGCTTGTATGTATATATGTATACATGCACATATATAAGTATAAACACATACATGGAATAATGCACAGACTGCCTTCCAGTTAACTACACAATAGAGTATAGAAAACATACAGTTTTCATTCTTTTTGTGTTTTCAATGCTAATGGTTAAACCCATTCCATCTGTTTTCCTTTGGATTTCACGGAAGAGGTTTTTTAATGTGAGAATGAGCTAGTGCCTTTTCCCTTATGAAATTTATAGTCTAAAATTATCTGATAACATTTAAGTACATTTCACAACTATTGCAATGAATATGATTGCTAAGCTTTCTGAAATATCCATTGGTAAAAAAATAAAATAAAAGGTCATTGTTTCATAAAGCAGTATCCCTTGATGTCCAACCCTATTTTTTAAATTTGCACTCAGTCTAAAATCTCATTTAAAATTTTCATCATTACCCAGGAAAGTATGAATAAAAACCCAAGACTCTTATATAATAAAAATATCATTATTCTTGCTTCTGTCTTTAACTTCATCTGCAAATTATTTCTATTGTTCTCACGCTATGCTGATAAAATAACATTGTTATTCTTACATACCCAACATCACCTGCAAATTATCCTCTTCATTCTGAAGTCTTGACTGTGATATTGGCTGAGCTAACTTATGACAGGCAATTTACATGTCATTCATTTCTATGAGGAATGTAGTATGTTTATATTAGGAATGATATTGTCATTTCTGTATACCTGCTGAATGAAGGATGTGTGCCTATAGGAATACAATACATGATCATATCTGGAGCGGGAAAAATGGGCACACCCTTACCTGAAAGTATGACCTATATCACATTTTGGTTTTTACTTCAGCAATAAAATTTTTTAGCCTCCCATGTCCCCAGAATCATTCGAGGATATAGGAGATATAGTCTTGGACTCTTAGATCATACTCATCCATTTGTACCTTCAATACATCTTTAGGAACTACAAACTACTTTTTGAGGTACTGTGGATATGCAGGGTTTTTTTTTAACAAAAAAGACAGTCCATACTCTCAGTATGCTTATATTCTTGAAGGAAGATCTTCAGAAGCAGGGTGTGTGTGTAAAAATAAACATAATATAATGGGACCAAAGGAGAGAACAAACAAAGAGGTCGTGTAAATTTAAAGATAGAGAAGGAAATGGCAAACTACTCTAGTATCTTTGCCAAGAAGACCCCAAACAGGGTCATGAAGAGTTGGACACAACTGAAAACTTCTGAACAACAACAACAAATTTAAGGAGGAACTCAATATATTTTGGCTGGGGCTATCAAGGAAGCCTTGATGGAGAAGGTAGCATTTCAAACTTCTGAAAGGTAGATTATGTACCAGAAAGAATATTAGAGTGGGAATCCAGAGACCTAGGTGTATTATGTCTTGGTGTAGTAGTTAAAGTACCCTTCCATCATTATTTCATACAACTCTTCATGAGTTCTCCAATCCAGGAAATCTTTTCCGTGCCCATGCTTTCCACTCCATCTCCATGCATACATAGATGTTGCAATTTCCATGTCTAGAAACTGCTCCCTCCTCATCTAGCTCTTTTGAAACCCTGATTTTGTTTCCAGACCCAGCTATGAGGGCAGGTGGAATGGTTTAGGTATACTCCCTGAGGATGGGGACTTTTCCACTTTAAATCTTTGTATGTCTATTTTATAATTCAGTACTATGAATACATTAAGTGGTGACAGAAAGAGACAGAGAGATAGATGGAAATAGACCAAGACAGAGACAACCAGACAGAAAGACAGGCATTCGCAGAGGACAATTTAGTTTGGGGTCTGAATATTTAAATTCATGAGTGTGGGGAGCTCTCAGTGTGGAAAATCCCTTCACTGATTTGGTAAGTAACTGCTCTATAACTTAGCGTCTCAGAGGATTTTCTGTAGTCCTAAGAGGTTGACTTGCCCATGGTCTTCTAGCCAGTATTTGTGAAAGCACAGAACCTGAAGTCAAGTCTTTCAGTTTTGAGGCCAGCTTTCTATTCACTATGAATCAATTAAGCATAAGCATTTTTTAAGCATCTACTATTTGTCAAGCACTATGTTGCCTCTTGTGTATTAGGTGACTTATTGGATTCAGGGCTTAATTTTCGTTGAATCTGAAGTACTATGTGACCTTGGAAAAGTCATAATTTCCCTCTCTGGGTTCAGCTTCCTTTTGTATAAAATGAGGGAATTGGTCTAGATCAGTGGTATTAATCTCAAATAGAAGCAGGTGCTACTAAGCTGTACATGGGGATCCCTAGAGGGCTAAATCATATTGACTTAGAAAACCACATATTAATATTATCTATGTTCTATTGTATTTTAGTTTCCTTTGTTACATATTTCCCAGTTACATTTTAATCTGGTTTGTCCTGAACTTGGGAGTGTTGCTGACATGTTTGACCTCTGGTCTAGATAATCTTGAAGGTTCCTTAGAGTTCTGGCATTCTGTGAATTTATGTACTATATTATTTTTTTTCTAAAAAGCAGAGTACTTTATAAATTAATTAACCCACTATACTATGTTCTCTCTATAGCTTAAAGGTTAGGAAAATGTTGATAAGTTCAACCTGCAAATAGTATCTGTTCATTAAATAATGCCATTTCTACTACTTGAATGATCTAGGAATTAGCTTTTAGATTTTGGACTTGATGTCTGAAGAACTGAATTTAATTCCCAGTACTGACCTAGACCAACTGGTTATGGGGCAAGACATTTTGGCATTCAATCTCGGATGCTTCCTCTGTAGGATGGAGATAATAATTATATCACCTACCTTACAGAGCTGTCAGGAATTCATTCCAGTTTAACAAACATTTGCTAAGTTCTTCCTAAGTGCAAAGCACTGGGATTGATTCCAAGGTTACAAAAACAACAACAAAATAGACTTTGCCCTCAAGTAACTTTCATTCTGTTGAGGGTGGTGGTTTATTGGTAGAGAGGCAGGAATGTAACACACACACACAAATAAATACAGTGCAAGGAAAACTGACCAACAACTGGGTTGGTATCAGAAAGATCTAAAGAAGATAGCCTTTCAGTTAAGTTTTAAAGAAAGACAAGGATCCTTAGATGAGATGGGAATGGATTCCTGGCATTGAGGATGCTTTTGTGAATTTGTGGAGCAAATTGTTATGTAAAGTAATGAAAGACAATATGGTATCTGCGGAGCAACATGATGGAGTATAAATTTTTATTGCCTGACTAGAGTAGAAAAACACTGGGTTTAAAGTCAGAAGATCTAGGTCTAATTCCTGTTGTCATCTGTTATTCATCCAATGACACTGGCCTCCTGGCTGTACCTTGAATAAGAATCTTGGCTCTGGGCATTTCCTCTGGCTGTCTCCTATTCCTGGAATGCTCTCCCCCCTTCCACTCTGACTATTAACCTACCAGGTTTCTTTTAAATCCCAAGTAAAAACAAACTTTCTATTAGAAATCTTCCTCAACCCCTCTTAATTTTCTTATTTCTGTTAATTATTTCCTATTTATCTTGTATATAGCTAGCTTTAAGTATGTTTTTTCTTGCCTGTTGTCTCTCCCATTAGATTGTAAGTTCCTTAAGGGCAGGGACTATATTTTACCTCTTTTTGTATCCCCAGTGCTTAGTGCAGTGCCTGGTGCATAGTAGGCATTTAATGTTTACTGATTGATTGGTTGAACTAGGAGACTAAGGAATGCTTTGTATAATGCTATTGTATCTGTTACCCAGAGAATGGGTCTGTGTCTTCAGTGGAGTTCATTTCTGGAGAATCTAATGTTAATGAAGATTCATTGGTTTCATAAGTTCGTGCCTCAGCGCTACCACATGCAGACACTGACTCCTTCATGTTTTATCCTAAGAAACTTGAGAGACCCCTCTGCCATCTCTTGCATTTGCATCCCAAGGGAAATGCTGGCATACTGTAGGAAAATAATGGTTTTCCATGGTTGTCGCCCCCGGAAAATGTCTGGGCGGTAGATGGCAACTCATCGTCACACTTGACTCTGGAGAATTGTTCAGTCATTGCTCTGTTTGGCAGAAGAGACACAAGCTAATGTGTCCATTTGTTATCACACCAATTATTTTTCACTTTATCAGCCTGAGTAATGAAACCACATATAGAAGCTACAAAGTCTATAGAGCTCTCTGCAGTGAAAATGTGCATCATTTGACAGTCACATGAAAAGATAACTTACCCAATTTCCTTGCCTGGCTTTTTCATCAGCTGGGGATAGGAAGTGTGTGGGGAGAGTGAACTCAGATATGTGAGGACAAGAAAACCTCAGTGGACTTAATTTCCCTGGCCAGTGAGGTAAGGGGGAAGAAATAGAGAAGAGAAAGGGTAGGAAAATGTCTTCAAAACCCATTGATCATGACAATAACTTGCACCTCTTTTTTTACCATGTGCAGGAGACCTCAGTCCAAATCCTGGGTCTGACATTCCATCCTTCTACTTTTTTTTCTTATTTTTCTTTTTCATCTTCTTTTTCTGTCTCCTCCTACTTCCTTTTCCTCTTCCTTTTTCTTCTAATCCACTTTCTTAGCCTTTTTTTTCTTAATTTTTTCTCTTCCTATTGCTCTTGTCTTCCTTGTTATCCTAGGGTTTCTATCCTAATACTAAGAGTCAGCATGAGCAGCATTGACCAGGGTCAACCATTTTTTTCAAATTAGTATTCTTTGAACTAGGTGGGAAGACGTTGGCTGATAATAATGACCGAGAGACATCTCAAGGGAATAGGAGATGTACGTTTAGACTTCTGCAAGTGACCCAGGGATTTTTTGAGAGAGGAAAGGAGCCCAGATAGGGGAGGTAGAAAGGCATCCAGAGGTACATTTCACCAATGACAGTCCACTTTGCAGATGTTCCCAGAGATAATGATGGTATCTACACATACCTCTCCATAGGCCTAACTGCCACACGACTAATGAAAATTGGAATCTTCACTTTGGGCAGATTATAGGTTGCCAACCCTTGTGTAAAACTATGATGAACTTTGCTTAATATTATCATAGTGGACAGAGTATTGGGCTTGGAATCAAGAAGGCCTGAGTTTAAATTCTTCTTCAGACGCTAGCTCCGTGACCCAAGGAAAATCACTTCTAAGAGTTTAAGTAACCTCTCCAAAAAGGGGCAGCTATGTTCCACAGTTGCTGGCCACAGAGTTAGGAAGACCTGTGTTCACACATGAGACACTTAGTAGCTGTGTGGCCTGAGCAAGTCACTCACCTATTTGCTTCAGTTTCCTCCTCAGTAAAATGAGCTGGAGAAGGAAATGGCAAATCGCTCCAGTATCTTTGCTAAGAAAACCCCAAATGTGTTCACTAAGAGTTGGACGTGACTGAAACAAGCAAACAACAAAAAACCTAAGAAGCTCATTTGTAAAATAGTAATCCTAGAAGCACCTATATCACTAGGTTATTGTGAAGATCAAATGAGATAGCAGGGTAAAACTCTCTGCAAACCTTAAAGTACTGTATACATATTAGCTATTATTCTTATTGTTTTATTTGTCAAAACGAATACAATATAAATCCTTAATTTCTGGCCCATTGCTAATGACTCAGTAGAATGTAAGCTTCTTGAGAATAAGTATTTTTTAATTGAAGTTTTTTGCTTTTACATTGTGCTCATTTACTAACATACCCCTCCCCCTCTACAGAACCATTTAAGAATAACTAAAAAAGAAAGAGAAAATAAAAAAGCCCTTCAGCAAAACAGACTGACATAACAACTAAGTCCAGCATCATATCTACATGCATAGCCTATCATCTTTGTAAAGAACGGAAGGAAGTGTATGCTCGTATTTCTGTGGAACCAAGTTTGGTCCCTGAATACATTGCTTAGTTTCTATTTTGTTGTTCTTTCCATTTACACTGTTGTAATCATTATGTATTATGTTTTCTTGTTTCTGATTACTTCATTTTATAGCGGTTCATATTTCTTTGAAAGCCACTTTCTTCTCCTATTTTCCATGATGAAATTGCCTTACTCCTTGCCAAGGCTAACCCCCCTACCTGTTGAAGTGATCCCATTCCATTCCATTTCCTCCAAGATATTATCTCCTCTGTCATCCCCTCTTTCACTAATTTTCACTCTCTCCTTACCTAATGGCTCCTTTCCTACTGCCTACAAATACACCCATGTCTCCTCTCTCCTGAAAAAACCCTCACTTGATCCCTGCTATCATCCTATTTCTCTTCTGCCCTTTGTAGCTAAACTCCTCAAAAAGGCCATCTACAATAGATGCTTCCTCTGTCTTTCTTCCCCTTTTTTTTCTTAATCCTTTACAATCTGGTTTTCAACCTTATCATTCCACAGAAACTGCTGTCTCTAAAATTACTTGTTCGTCCTTTGTTTTTGAAGAGAACCAATAACATGATGGGTGGTGTCTTGACTTACAAGTGAATTGGATTTAAGTGAGGCAGAGTCATAGAAGTACAATGGCAGGACATAAGCGAAGACAGTTGGTAATGGTCTGGGATACAGTGGATGACCTTCATGTTTTTGATGTCTGACTATCTGCTTCAGCTGCCTTCATGGCCTTTGGAAAAAATTCTTCTTATCTGTTCATTCTACCCAGGGAACTCTTCACATGCTTGAAGTAGACATCCACCTTACTCACTGATGGGTTTGAGGACTGTCATTACCTTCAATCTGTTCTGGTCTGTCTGCTGAGACAGTTTTGCCACTGTAAAAAACTCTTTATAATTGTTGTGCAAATAGGGGGTATTTAAGAAATGCTTTTCAGATGTTAAATTCATGTTTCTTGCAGTACATCTCTACAGATAGCTATTAGATTGCTCTTAGAATTAATATTCTATTTAATTTTAGATGATGTCTTCACAAAGGATCTTGAAATTCTAATATTTAATGTGTTTTTATTAAGATTTAATAAGATCATGCCCTTTAGAACTGTTTGAGACCACAAAGGTCATGTAATTGGTTGGATTAGTAACACAGACCAGTGAAAGGAGCACTGGATTTGGAGACTGTGGACCTGGGTTTGAAGCCTGACTCTGCCACTTAATAAATATGTGACCTAGGCCTCAATTTCTTCATCTGGAACACGAGAGGGTTGGATTAGATAATCTAGGATGACTCCAAGCTCTTTCTGAAGTCTAAAGTTATATGATCCTGTAATATCTATCATCCCTTCCAAAACTAAAACGATGAGCCTATGGTCTCTATATTTTCTTCTGAGCTTTCTGTTCTGAGACTCTGTTCCAAATCTCTCATTTTACAGGTGAGAAAACTTAGGCCCAGAGAAGTGATCTGCCCAAAGTAGGATTCACATCCAGATTCCAGTGCTACTTTTACTAGACCAACCTGCCTCCTTCATAGTTGAACTTGGGCTAGAAAGCGACCCTAACGCTAGTGAGGATTGAAAAAGAACAGAATGGGCAGGGAAGAGCTAGAAATGTGAATGTACTGTTAAGAGTTAAAAGTACTTTTTAAATGCAAGGAACTATTAATTATTTAAAAGGTTAGAAAAGAAATAAAACAAGATGATTCCGTTTGGGGGGAAAACTCCAAATTGGTCTGTCAGGACAAGCAATAATTCAATGTATAACCTCTTTCCAGGTGAAGAGAAATGGAGAACAAGGAGGCAAAAAAAGCCCCAGCCCAGAAGTCATGGTCAATGATGGATAATAAATTAGATATGAATGTAGGATGGTGAAAGAAGCCTGTACTTCATACACGATTACTCTAGACAATGGGTTCATGGCTTCAAGGCACTGCCCACATTAATCCTGACAAACTCTTTTCTGATTACCAGTAGACTGGGACCTTTCCTTCCTCTGAATCCCACTGAGTCATGGAAGCAGCACCCAGTAAGTGTTTGTTCAGTAAATGAACAAAAGTGGAAGTGAATGGATGAATGAATTGAAATGTAGTGGGGAAAGCACTGGATTTAACTTTGAAAAACCTGAATTTCAATCCTTCTTTTATTTACTTAACTAGTACTGGCAATAATAATATCTAGCACTTATACAGCACTTCAAAATTTACAAAGCACTTTACATATAATTTTATTTGATATT
This sequence comes from Trichosurus vulpecula, assembly GCF_011100635.1. NCBI lineage: Eukaryota > Metazoa > Chordata > Mammalia > Diprotodontia > Phalangeridae > Trichosurus > Trichosurus vulpecula. The sequence goes on from NC_050575.1 coordinate 249,309,076, forward strand.
GGGTGCTATTATTAATGTGTTTTTACAATTGAAGAAAATATGTCCACAGAGAAGTTAAGAGATTCGCCCAGAGTTACACAGTTACTTGAGGGAGGGTTTGAACTCAGGTTTTTCTGGTTCCAAGTCCAATACTTTATAAGTTTCTTAGCCTCTTTGTAAAGGTCTCATCCTGGGGCCATCTCCAACCGTCCTTCTCTGTATCTTGCCACTGGACCCAGATGGCTCAGGAGGAGAAAGTGAGGCTGCTCACTGCACAGCCCTCCCTCACTCAAATCCAATTCACTTGCATGTCATAGCATCACCTTCCTGATGTCATGGTCCTCTTCGAGAAAGGAGCACAAACAACAACAACAAGGTTTCACTCAGATGACCTGGGTCCGATTCCTGGTTCTGCTATTTTCTCACTCTGTGACCTGGGAAACTTCACTTCTTTTTATTTCTTTGTCTATTAAATGAGCCTAATTACTATTGTACTACCTACCTCACTGGATTGTTGTGAGGCCAAGTAAAATGACAGAGATAAAATGTTATGTAGACCTTAAAAGGCCATACAAATGTCAGGTTATCAGTATGTAGTTAGCCTTGAGGACAGGGATTGATGCATTTTGGGTTTTCTGTCCTTAGCAGCTAGCCTGTCTTATAGTAGACACTCAATAAATCCTTATTGATTGATAACTGATTAAGACTCTCCACCTTGCATCTAAATAGTTACTAATTTCAGTACAGAAAGTGACTGTCTTCCATGAACACAATCTCAGCTAACTATAACAATCAGTGCTGAAATGTTGTACCTGATCCCTTCCCAGGCCTCTGATTATTATTAAAGACTTTGATTTCAAAGATGCTTGGAAATGTGCAGCTAGTGTGTAAATGAGGAACTTTCCTTAGGACTGATTACACTGTCTGAGACTTCTATTTATCCCTCCCTCCAACCCCACCAACTGTGAGTAGACATTTTTCACCCTTCCCCTCTGGGACACCACTCTCAGTGTGACTACCCCAGAGGCACCTGTAAATTTGGCATAACAAGTTAATTTTGCTGGACTCTCACATTCTTGCAGCCTTTCTTATTGCCCAAGTTCTCACATTACAAAGAGATCTCCCAAAGATTTGTTGGGACCTAAAATAATCCTGTGTAAATTCCCCAACTATCTCCCAAAGTCCTATATAATTACCTTCATCTTTCCTCTGCCTCAATCAAAGAAACAACCTCTAATTACCTTTAATAATTTTCTGTTGGAATGACCTGTATATTCCTGACTATTCAGCAATTGTATAATGTTCATTTAAGGGAAATACTTCTGTTTAATGCCCCCTAAAGTGTCCAGTTAAATTTCTTTCTAACCCCATGTATCTTGTTCTGAAGAGTCTTTCTTTGTTCCTTAATCTCTTGAAATATACATATTGAGTCCTCAATGTCCCAGCTCCACAATATTGGGCCTGATGATGGGCAAATATTGGTACTTAATCACAGAAGCTGCTGTTGTTGTTCAGCTATTTTGGTTGTGTCTGACTCTTCATGACCCTGTTTGGGGTTTTCTTGGGGAAGATACTAGATCCGTTTCTCATTTCCTTCTCTAGCTCATTTCACATATGAGGAACTTGAGGTAAACAGGGTTAAGTGACTTGCCAGGATCGCACAGCTGGCAAGTGTGTGAGGCCAAATTTGAACTCATGTCTTCCTGACTCCAGGCTCTGCTCTCTAGTCACTGTGTAGCCCAGCTGCCATTGTCATGCAGTAGGCTACGTTAGAAGCCACTTTATATAAAGAATAAGGGTGATAGTTCTGCTGTATTGTGACCCTTTCAGAACACATCTGCAACATCATTTTAAGTTATGAATGACACAATTTATAAGGGACATTGCTATGCAAAAACATGACCAGGAGAAGTTGAGTAGGATGGCAAGGAGACTGATTACCATGTCATTGGCTAAAGCAACTGGCAATATTTATTGATCTTAGAGAAGAGAAAACTTTAGGTGGGGGCGTGTATGAAGATAATTTACAAGATTATATGTCAACAGAGCCTGAATTTTGAGAGTTTTCCAATCTTCAACAATTAGAATGATTCTTCATCGGGAGAAGGGGATATTAGGCTTTGATAATTTGAAAAGTGTTCAAAAATAACAATAATAACCATAATTTATGTATGTATCAGGAGGGCAGAGTTTATAATCTCAAAGAGGATCATAAACATGTCTGAAAGGTTCGGAACCGCCGGATATAAGAAACTCTCAAAGTAGAAGGCAGAAGAATCAAAACATTTATTTAGGCTCAACAGTAACCAACCCATGAACCAGAAGCCCCATTTTGATATGTTGATCATAATCTTCCAGGCCCAATAAGTACGCCTTGAAAGAGTAACCAGGAGGCTACAGAGAAGCATGATTGCGTAAAGCAAAATCATGCTTCCCCCTCGATGGTAATAAGATTACCCACTGGCCTGAAGTCTTTGTTCAGCTTCCTCCCGTAGATCAGCTCTGCTACTGGCAGCTCCTGCCTCAGCTGTGTCTGTGGCTGAAACTGACGTAACTGTCGTAACTGCCTCTGTAACTGCCTCTGGCTCCAACTGTCGCTGTAACTGTCGCTGTAATGGCCTGAAGTCTTTGTTCAGCTTTCTCCCGTAGGTTAGCTCTGCTACTGGCAGCTCCTGCTTCAGCTGTGTCTGTCGCTGTGGCTGTAACTGACGTAACTGTCGTAACTGCCTCTGTAACTGTCGTTGTAACTGTCTCTGGCTCCAACCGGAAAAGGAAAAGAGATCTTCAAGCTGTCCTCTCCCCTCTTATAGGGTTTTTGACATCATCAAGCTCCGCCCGAATGACCAGGGCCGATTGGTTCCTGAGTTGGCCCCTCCCCCTAGGGTAGAGGTTAACACCTCCCCTCAGCCAGCCCCATGACTCATCACACAGGAAGTTGTCTGCTTCCCGGCATGCTCCCCGGGCCTCCTGCCCCGGAAGAGCAAGCCACAGTGTCCAGAGGCTCAATGAGGTAAGCTGAGTCATTCAAAGAAAACAAAGGCCATTCTGGTTACACTCCACCCCTTGTTATAGGATACATAATCTAATCAGCCATGTATCCTAGAACATACATTGTGATCCAATTACAAAGGAAACTAAAACATATCATTCATTATAAAGCAAAACATATCATTCAGTAACATTCCCAAACATTGGTTAACGATTCAAATGCGATCCACCCCTAGATCCCAGCAAAATAATCTTTTCAATCAATCATCCCCAAAATAATTATTAATAATTCAAATGTCCACCCCAAATCCTTGTATCCATTACATAGGATCAATAATATCATAACAACAAAACAACACAGCAAGGATAACACAAAATAAGTAAACAGAACACTATCATCATTTCCACCCCCCTTGAACAATTGGGGCTCAAAATCTTGGGGTGAGGGGTGAAGGTCTCATTTTCCATAGCTTCTTCATGCTGAAATTGGATGTAGAGATGGCCCTGCCCCCAAAAAGTCCCATTCCAGAGGTCATTTCTTTAACGAGCTGGCAGGAATTCCAAAAATGCTACATGCTTAGGCAGTCACCGGAAAGTGCAGGGTGCTTAAGCCTGAAGGAAACAAAACTAGCAACAAGGTTAGCCAAAACAAAGGACAAAAAGAATAGACAAGTATGGACTATACTTCTTCAAATAAAATCATCTCAAGTTTGGTTGAGATTTCAGTTATGCAAAGATCCAACATCAGAGCCAAACTCAGGTGGGAAATGTTTCTTTTCAAAAGGAACATAATGAGGAAGCCAAGAGGATCCCACCCTAGATATAGACTAAGATTGTCCTCCCAGCCTTTCCCCAGATGTACAAGTTTTCATCCGTTGATCACACAAGGTCACCTTCACTCTGAGTGGCTTGTGGGCTTGCAGGAGCAGTTCTTATTTCCCTATTTCTCGTGTTATCAAGTCCTCTATACATTCTGTATAATTCATTGGTTGGAATTCCATCTATCATTTCAAAACCTACCCCTGCTCTCAATAAAGTAGTAAACATTTCTTTCCTTGTTACTCTCCTTTGGCGCCAAGTTTGCTGGTTATTCACCCTTCTCTCTCGAGGAGATCTATCCCTTCCCCAGTCACCTAAGTCATATAACTGTAAAATCTTATTTATCACTGTTGTAAGACGGCTCCCTACTTCTCCAAGTAATAAATTCAAAATTAGTTGTTTATAAGCAGGGGGAGCTGTCCTAATTATTAAATTCCTATGAGGCAGTTCCATTGAATCATTGTAATATTTGTCTGCAGTTCCTGTCATAATGGCAGTCTTCATTACCTCCTCCTTTAGTCTCATGATACAATCTCTAAGTGAATACCAGGGTCTGTGCTCAGTGGGCCACATAGAATCAGTAGCATATCTCTTATTGCATCCCACAGCGGCTAATGCCAACAGAGTAGTCCCGCTATCACCATCTCCTTGCTGATGATGTTCCCTAAAAGCTTGTTGAACTAGAGGATCATGGCTGATACCTATGAATCTCATGCAGTCTGTCCCATCTACTGATATTCCACCGGCCCCTTGATCACTGAGTCTTACCATCCAAGATATCAATGGTTCTCCTATTCTTTGGCTGAATCTACTCAAAATATCTGTGACCTCTTGCGGTGAGAAATCTTCCTGAATTTCCCTTGTAACTGAATCTTCACCTCGGGTTTCTGTCTTCCTCCTTTGTATGGGTCGAGCCCTTGTCTGATCATTTAACCATCTCCTATTCTCTGTGTGAGGCACATCCTGAACCCCAGTAGTGTTTTGTGCCTCAGCCCCTAACATTGTCTCATTCTCTCCCCACTCACTTCCTCTGCCACCATGGCTAGGACGAAGCAGGCAGTCAGGCTCTTTCTGGGCTGGGTTGAAATGCACTCTGGGCTTTTTTGGTCTCCTGTTGCTCTTAGCCACATTAATAGAAAAGTTCTCATTTGAGTCAGTTTGGTCTCCTGCTATCTGAGATTCCTCTTCTTCCTGTGGGGTAGGAGTGCCCCCATGTCTTTCACTTAATCTCAATCTTTCGTATACTAGCCGGTAGGCTGATAACACTATCCAGCTTTGCCTAGATAGTGATGCCCCTGACTGAATCCCAACTTCTCGTAAACACTTTTCCAAATCCCTAGGATCTCCTCTCCGTAGCCTTGGTTCCCAGTTTTCACAGGGTCCAGCTTTTTTAGCCAATTCTTTTGCTAGGGAGGAATAAAATGGATCCTCCCATCCTGGGATATTCATCTCTTCCTCTGAAATTGTTCTGCTTCTAAATAGAGATCTTATACCTAGCGATCCTGTTCGTGACGCCAAATGTATCAGGAGGGCAGAGTTTATAATCTCAAAGAGGATCATAAACATGTCTGAAAGGTTCGGAACCGCCGGATATAAGAAACTCTCAAAGTAGAAGGCAGAAGAATCAAAACATTTATTTAGGCTCAACAGTAACCAACCCATGAACCAGAAGCCCCATTTTGATATGTTGATCATAATCTTCCAGGCCCAATAAGTACGCCTTGAAAGAGTAACCAGGAGGCTACAGAGAAGCATGATTGCGTAAAGCAAAATCATGCTTCCCCCTCGATGGTAATAAGATTACCCACTGGCCTGAAGTCTTTGTTCAGCTTCCTCCCGTAGATCAGCTCTGCTACTGGCAGCTCCTGCCTCAGCTGTGTCTGTGGCTGAAACTGACGTAACTGTCGTAACTGCCTCTGTAACTGCCTCTGGCTCCAACTGTCGCTGTAACTGTCGCTGTAATGGCCTGAAGTCTTTGTTCAGCTTTCTCCCGTAGGTTAGCTCTGCTACTGGCAGCTCCTGCTTCAGCTGTGTCTGTCGCTGTGGCTGTAACTGACGTAACTGTCGTAACTGCCTCTGTAACTGTCGTTGTAACTGTCTCTGGCTCCAACCGGAAAAGGAAAAGAGATCTTCAAGCTGTCCTCTCCCCTCTTATAGGGTTTTTGACATCATCAAGCTCCGCCCGAATGACCAGGGCCGATTGGTTCCTGAGTTGGCCCCTCCCCCTAGGGTAGAGGTTAACACCTCCCCTCAGCCAGCCCCATGACTCATCACACAGGAAGTTGTCTGCTTCCCGGCATGCTCCCCGGGCCTCCTGCCCCGGAAGAGCAAGCCACAGTGTCCAGAGGCTCAATGAGGTAAGCTGAGTCATTCAAAGAAAACAAAGGCCATTCTGGTTACAATGTACCACTTAAAAGTTTGAAAAGTGCTTTACAAATATTGTCTCATTTGATTCTTTTTTTGTAAATGGTATTTTATTTTTTCCAATTACATATAAAGTGAATTTTCAAAGTCATTTTTAATAAGATTTTGACTTTAAAATTTTTTCTCCCTTTGACCTTCCCATCCCCCCTTTCCAAGTCTGAAAGCAATATGATATAGGTTATACATGTACAGTAATGTAAACATATTCCCACATTAGTCATGTTGTGAAAGAAGAAAAAGAACCAATGGAAAAAGCCACAAAAAAGCAAATATAGTATGCTTCAATCTTCATTCAGACTCCACAGTTCTTTCTCTGGATGCGGATAGCATTTTCCATCATGAGTCTTTTAGAATCATCTTGGATCATTGTATTGCTGCGAAGACCTAAATCAATCATTGCTGATCATTGTACAATGTAGCTATAACCATATACAATGTTCTGGTTCTGCTCACTTCACTCAGCATCAGTTCATGTAAGTCTTTCCAGGTTTTTTCTGAAATTTCACTGCTCATAATTTCTTGTAGCACAATGGTATTCCATTACATTCGTATACCACAACTTGTTCAGCCGTTTGCAAATTGATGTATATTCCTTCAAATTTCCAATTCTTTGCCACCAGAAAAAAGAGCTCCTATAAATTTTTTTGTACATGTGGGTCCTTTCCTGTTTTTAATCATCTCTTCAGAATATAGATATAATACTGGTATTGCTGGATCAAAGGGAATAAACAGTTTGCTTGCCCTTTGGGCATAGTTAAAAATTGCTCTCCAGAATGGTTGAATCCATTCACAACTCCACCAGCAATACATTAGTGCTCCAATTTTCCCACATCTTCTACAACATTTATTATTTTCTTGTCCTGTCATATTAGCCAAACTGATAGGTGTGAGGTGGTACCTCAGAGTTGTTTTAATTTGCATTTCTCTAATCAATAGTGATTTACAGCATTTTTTCATATGACTATAGATAGCTTTAATTTCTTCATCTGAAAGCTGCCTGTTTATATCCTTTGACCATTTATCAATTGGAGAATGACTTATATTCTTACAAATTTGACTCAATTCTCTATATATTTGAGAAATGAGGCCTTATTACAAACACTGACTATAAAAATTGTTTCCCAGCTTTCTGGTTTTCTTCTAATCTGATTATATTGGGTTTTCTTTGTGGAAAACATTTTTAATTTAATGTAATCAAAGTTATCCATTTTGCATTTCATAATGTTCTCGATCACTTGTTTGGACATAAATTCTTCCCTTCTCCATAGATCTGACAGGTAAATTATTTCTTGCTTTCCTAATTTGCTTGTGATAGCACTCTTTATGTCTAAATCATGTGCCCATTTTGATGTTTTCTTGGTATATGGTTTGAGATGTTGGTCTAGTTTCTGCTACACCAGCAGTTTTTGTCAAATAGTGAGTTCTTATCCCAGAATCTGGAATCTTTAGGTTTATCAAACAGTAGATTACTATAGGCATTTATTTTTGTGTCTTGTGTGCCTAATCTATTTCACTGATCCAGCCCTGTATTTCTTAGTCAGTACCAAATAGTTTTGTTGATTGCTGCTTTACAATATAGTTTTAGATCTAGTACGACTAGGCTACCTTCCTTTGAATTTTTTCATTAATTCCCTTTATGTTCTTGACCCTTTGCTCTTCCAGATGAATTTTGTTATTATTTCTTTCTGGCTTTATCAAATAAATTTTTTTAGTAGTTTGATTGGTATGGCCCTGAATAAGTAAATTAATTTAGGTAGAATTATCATTTTTATTATGTTAGTTCAGACTATCAATGAGCAATTGATATTTTTCCAATTATTTAGATCTGACTTCATTGGCATGAAAAGTGTTTTGTAAATATGTTCATTTAGTTCCTTGGTTTGTCTTGGCAGGTAAACTCCCACATATTTTGTATTTTCCACAATTATTTTAAATAGAATCTCTCTCTCTCTCTGTCTTTCTCTTCTTACTGAGATTTATTGGTAATATATACAAATACTGATGTACTGATGATTTATGTGGGTTTATTTTATATCCTGGAATTTTGCTAAAGTTGTTAATTATTTCAAGTAGTTTTTTAGTTGATTCTCTAGTATTCCCTAAATACACCATCATACCATCTGCAAAGAGTGATAGTTTTGTTTGCTCATTTCCTGTTCTAATTCCTTCAATCTCTTTTTCTTCACTTATTGCTAAAGCTAAGATTTCTAGTACAACGCTGAATCATAGTGGTGATAAAAGGCATCCCTGTTTCACAGCTGATCTTATTAGGAAGGCTTCTAGCATATCCATATTATAGATAATGCTTGCTGATGGCTTTAGATAGATACTACTTATCATTTTGAGGAAAACCCCATTTATCCCTGTGTTATCTAGTGGTTTTTAATAAGAATGGGTGCTGTATTTTGTCAAAAAGCTTTTTCTGCATCTATTGAGAAAATCATATGATTTCTCTTGGTTTTGTTATTGATATGGTCAATTATACTGATAGTTTTCCTGATATTGAATCAGTCCTGCGCTCTTGCTATATATCTGTCTGGTCATGGTATATTATCCTTGTGACAAATTGTTGTATTCTCTTTGCTACTATTTTATTAAAAAAATTTTTTTGGAGGGGGGAAAGCAGGGCAATTGGGGTTAAGTGACTTGACCAAGGTCAAGAGTCAAGTGTCTGAGACTGGATTTGAACTCAGGTCCTCCTGACTCCAGGGCCGGTACTCTACTCACTGTGCCACCTAGCTTCCCCTTTATTAAAAATTTTGCACCAATATTCATTATTTTTTTCCTCTGTTTTGGCTCTTCCTGGTTTAGGTATCATATTTATGACCATATTTGTGTCATAAAAAGAAATTTAGTAGAACTCCTTCAAATATTTTTCTAAATAGCTTATATAGTATTGAAATTAATTGTACTTTAAATATTTGGTAGAATTTACTTGTAAATCAATCCAGCCCTAGAGATTTTTTCTTTAGGGAGTTAATTGATGGCTTGTTCAATTTCTTTTTATAAAATGGGGTTAACCTGGGAAATTTATATTTTTGTAACTATTCATCCATTTCACACAGATTGTCAGGTTTATTGGCATATGGTTGGGCAAAATATTTCCTAATTATTGCTTTAATTCCCTCTTTATTGGTGGTGAGTTCACCGTTTTCATTTTTGATACTGATAATTTGGTTTTCTTCTGTCTTTTTTAAAATCAAATTAACCAAAGGTTTATCTATTTTCTTATTTTTTTTCGTAAAACCAGCTCTTAGTTTTATTTATTTGTTCAATAGTTTTCTTACTTTCAATATTATTAATCCCTCCTTTGATTTTCAGAATCTCTAATTCAATATATTCTTGGACATTTTCAATTTTTTTCTAGCTTTTTTAGTTGTATGCCCAATTCATTAATCTGATCTTTCTCTCTTTTATTTGTGTAAGCATTTAGAGATATACAATTTCCCCTAAGTACTGTTTTGGCTGCATCCCATGAATTTTATTATGTTGTTTCATTATTGTCATTCCCTTTAATGCAATTATTGATTGTTTCTATGATCTATTGTTTAACCCACTCATTCTTTTGAATTAGATTATTTAGATTCCAATTAATTTTAATCTATCTTTCCATGGCCCTTTATTACATGTAATTTTTATTGCATCATGATCTAAAAGGAATGCATTTAATGCTTCTGCCATTCTGCATTTGATTGTGAAATTTTTATGCCCTAATACATGGTCATTTTTTGTGTGTGTGCCATGTACCCCTGAGAAAAAGGTATATTCCTTTCAATCCCCATTCAGTTTTCTCCAGAAGTCTATCTTATCTTACTTTTCTAAAATTCTATTCACCTCCTTAATTTCTTTCTCCTTTATTTTGTGGTTAGATTTATCTAGTTTTGAGAGGTAGAGGTTGAGGTCCCCTAATAGAATAGTTTTGCCGTTTACTCCTTTCTATAAATCACTTAATTTCTCCTCTAAGAATTTGGATGCTATATCATTTGGTGCATATCTGTTTAGTATTTATATTACTTCATTGTCTATGGTACCTTTTAGCAAGCTCTGGTTTCCTTCCTTGTCTCTTTTAATTAGATCTAGTTTTGCTTTTGCTTTGTTTGAGATCAGGATTGCTACCCTTGCTTTTTTTTTTTTTTACTTCATCTGAAGCATACTATATTCTGATCCAGTCTTTTATCTTTACTCAATGTGTATCTCTGCTTCAAATATGTTTCTTGTAAATAACATATTGTAGGATTCTGGTTCTCAATCCACTCTGATATCCACTTCCATTTTATGGGAGAGTTCATTCCATTCATAGTTATGATAACTAACTGTGTATCTCACTCCATCCTATTTTCCCTGTTTATACTTTTTTCTCTCCTTTCACCTTGTCCCTCATCATCAGTGTTTTGCTTCTGACCACTCTCTCCCCAAATCTGCTCTCCCTTCTATCAGCCACCCTCTTTCCTTTCCCCTACTACTTCCCTACAGGGTAGGATAAATTTCTATACCCAACTGAATGTATGTTATCTCCTCTTTGAGTGAAACCCAATGAGAGTAAGGTTTAAACAATGTTCACTCTTTCCCTTCTTTCTCTCTACTGCAATAGGTCTTTTGTGCCTCTTCATGTGATATAACTTACCCTGCTCAGCCTTCCCCTTTCTTCTTGTCCCAGTACACTCCTTTTATTTAACCCCTTTCTAATGAGGCATTTTACATTTTCTTTTATTTTTTTCATTCTTTTGATTTTGTTTGACTGATTCTTGATGTTAAGGAATTATTTTCTTTAGTTGGCTTTTGTACGTCCTTTTCCATTTGGCCAGTTCTACTTTTTAAGGAGTTGATTTCTTCAGTCAGTTTTTGTGCTTCCTTTTCCAAGCTTTTGACTCTCATTTCTTTTTCCCATTTTTCTTCTACCTCTCTTACTTATATTTAAAATCTTTTTTGAGCTCTTCCAAGAGGATGTTTTGGGCTTGAGACCAATTTATATTCCCCTTTGAGGCTTTGTATGTAGGCATTTTAACATTGTTGTCCACTTCTGAGTTTGTGTTTGCTCTTCTCTATCACCATAGTAGCTTTCTATGGCTCCTGTTCTTTTTTGTTGTTGTTTTTTGCTCATTTTTTAAAAGTTGAACTCTACTCCTGGGCTACAGGGGGCACTGCCCTAAGTTTCTTGCACTCGGGCCAAGGATGTGGTCATTGGATATCTGTGCCAGGGTTTCTGGGGCTTGCAGTGTCCCTGCTGTGCTATGGTGGCTCGGCCTAGTCTCAGCTGTTATGCTGGAGTTCCAGGGGTGGCAGTTTGCCTTCTTCTGGGGTTGGAGGCCTCTTAGCTGGCCTGCTGTGCCACTAGTCTGATAAGCCAGAACCATGGGACCTTGGCTGTTGATTTGAGATATTGCCACAGGCTGGCTGCCTGGACTCTGCCTGTGCTGGGCTGCACTCCCCTTTTACCCAAGGGAGACAGACCTTTCTTGAAGTGCTTCTAAGTTACCTTAAGTTGGAAAATTGTTTCACTCTGTCTTTTTGTGGACTCTGTCACTCCAGGATTCTCTTAGAGGCTTGATTTAACATTATTTCTGAGGGAAACTGGAGAGATCTCACAAAACTTCCTGGTTTCTCTCCACCACCTTGACTCCTCTCTCCATCTCATCCCTGGAAGGTAGGTGTTATCATTATTCCCAATTAATAGATGAGGAAATTGAGGACAGGCAGAAGTAAAGTGACCTAGGGTCATAGAGTCAGGAAGTATCTGTGGTCAGATTTGAACTTAGTTCTTCCTTGTTCTAAGTCCAGCACTTGAACCACTGTGCCACCTGGCTGCCTCAATAATAATGAGAAGTAATAATTCATGTCTATTTTATATTTATGCTTTTCAAAGCATTTCCTATATATTATTTCACTTCATCATCACTTAAACCCAAAGAAGTAGGCATAATTATTTTCCCCAGTTAAGAGATTAGGAAACTAAGGCAAAAAAATAAGGTTAAGTGATTTGCCTAGTAGAGTCACTTAGCTTGTAAATGTCCGAGGCAGAATTCAAACCCAGTTCTTCCTGACTTCTTATACTTGGCCCAGAATTAAGAACTTTCATTAGATCAGAAGCAGAATTTACTTTGGTATAAGAAAAACTACCAACGACTTACTAGCAATGTTTGCCTCAGTTTCCTCAATTGTAAATTGGGGATAATAATAGCACCTACCTCTCAGGGTTATTTTGAAGATCAAAGGAGTTAATTTTTTGTAAAGTATTTGTCATGGTAATTGCACATAATAAGTACTTCATAAATGCTTGTTTCCATTCTTCCTTCTAATGATAACCACAATTTTCCTTCTAATTTTATACCTTTAAAAATTCTTTCTCTTATTCCAAATTTCCTTTAAAGGTTCCCTTTTCAGAGTCTTTCTCAAACCTTAAAGCATAATCAATAGCCGCTACATTTCATTACTCAATCACTGAGCTCATTCCAATGTTGTAGTGAGGAAACTACAGATTCATCATGTTCTAGACTTTCCTAGGTGTTTGCTCTAGAGAAATCTAATTTGCTCTCCAAACCGTTTGGTTTCTCTGAACCTCAGTTTCCCCATTTGTTGTAAGGACCAGATGAAATATCTATAAATTTGCTTTGCAAGCCTTAAAGTTCAATATAACTGCTTGCAATTGTTATTATTATTCTTATTCTCAAAGGCAGCTTGTCAGCTGTAAACCTCTATACAAATGTAAATCATGATCCTTATTTACTACACTGGGTCTTGGTTTATTTTATTAATTTATACGTTCTCATCCAGTAGTTTCTACTTCAGTAGCTATACTATAATAACAAAACAATAATAGCGTTTCTGTAGCACCTTAAAGTTTGCAAAGTGCTTTAAAATTTTATTTGATTTGATCCTCTGAATGACCCTAAAAGGAAGGTATTAATAATATTGTCCCTGTTTTACAGATAAACAAACCTGAAGCACAGAAGTTAAAGTGACTTGCTCAGTATTGAACAGCTAATATGTGTCTAAGGCAGGATTTAAACTTAGATCTTCTTAGAGTCCTGTCTGATTCTCTATCACATTTCATTTGGGAAGATGAAGTTTAGAACAGCCTATATCAGCATAGTCTGAGTTTTGAAATGGTTTTTCAGCATGTTGAACAATCCTACTTCAGGTATATGTACTCTTAGGATGAGACCTTATGTATCAGTAAGGAAATAAACACCACATCAACAATAATCGTGAATATGCCTGTGTAGTTCTGTATTGCAAAGCATGAGAGACTCTTCATAAAGAAGGTAAAAGAAGTATAACATTTATTCAGACACCAGAGAACCATAACCCATAACTAAATATTGAGCTCCCACAGCCAATTAGCCCACTTCATCATAACAGCAAGGAACTTAAAACACCATATCACAGCCTGAAGCCTTGCCATCCCAAAATCTCTCTGACTCCCTGCTTGGGTCTTCCCAAGGACAAACTCACAGTACAGCTAAGTCAGCTGTTCAGTTCTAACAATCACAAGGGCAGACATTAGCAAGTATTAGCAGCTATAACTGCTCCTCTCTCTTGCTCTCTCTCTCCCTCCCTCCCCATTTCTTGTGACATAATTTCCTTTTCCTGTCAGGAAGCTCCTCCCATGTCATGTGACCCAGGCCTCCTGTGACAAAAGAAAGTCACATGGTCTATTAATGGGTGGAAAAGAGCTTCAAATCTAAATTGCTACAACACCTTGGGAATTAACTCATTCACCCCATTGGTTTTTTTGAATAAACACAGGCCCATGGAGGTTGGAATTTGTCTATGATCAAATAGCTAGTAAATAGCAAGGCAGATATGAAAACAGGTCCATTGTTCTTAGATTCATTATTCTTTCCACTAGTTTACACTGAATAGTTAGAGCAAGAAGGAACCTTAATTATCTTGTGTAGTTCTATTTACCTCTGGTGCCAGCTTAGAATGGCACTGAAACTAAGAGCAGTTAAGTTCCATTTTGTGAGAAGCTGGAACTCAAGGGTGTATCCTCTGACCAATGAATAAGGTGAACTGGCCCATCCTGGGCCACATTCTTACTGCTCCTAACAGTTCTGCATAACCTTCTTTCTCTGTGATAGCTAGGTCAGGGTTGCTTTTTCAAGTTATTGTTATGCCCTCCAAAGTGACTTACCCCACTCTTGTCTTTACCACATTCCATGATGTAGATTTTATAGGCTGTATGTGTTTTCATTTCTACTTGTTGTGTCCCTCATTAGAATGCAAATTCCTTAGGGATTGTTTCATTCTTTATATTTATATTTCCACTTAACATAGTGCCTGTGACATAGTAGGTGCTTAATAAATACTTGCTGATAGATAACAAGTCTTCTCATTTGCTCAAATCTCCCTCCTTGCGACAACCACGTTTCTCACATCCTCTCTATCTCAAGCCTTCTTGGATTTCTTTGTCAGCAAATCTACTTGCAGACACTTGCTTTTCATACTTCTGTTAATCACCAACATTTTTCATTAGCTTCAGGGATAAACCTGCGTGCGCCCAACACGCCACATTAATGCTTATCTGCAATGTTAGCATTTGAAGATTACCTGGTCAAGTCCCACAGTGGAGCTCTACTGCTGTTCCATTTAAAAGATGTATGGTTGCATGCCCTGGAATATTTCAAAAGGCTTAGCTCCTCTGCTAGCTTTGCAACATGCAGAGATCAAGTGTGAGTGAGCTACCATTGAAAGACTCTTTCTGACCTTATTTCAAATAATTTTCCCTGGATCTGCATTGTCTCTCTCCACAAAAAGAAAGCAGAAGGAACTATATCCTCAATTTGAATGGCATTTTTCTTAAAAGACATTAATTTACTAGCTCTTCTTATTATTTTCTAATTAAAAAGGCAGTTAATCTCAGATGAAATCAAAGGCAAAAGCTGGGATATATCTATGGGAAGCTGAAGTAGCTGGTTGGAAAGTGAGAGGTTCAATTAACTGAGAATCTGGTCTTTTCTACCGTAAACAAGTGGTTTGAGCATTCTCCCTCCCCATTCTAGTGATCATTGTATTTTTCTTATTTTGTTGTTTAAAAAAATTGATGAGCTTTTTTTGGTTTTTGTTTCTTTTTTACATAGCCAAGAGGCAGAGAGTAATTTGAAATAATAATAATGATGATAGCCAGCATTTAAATAACACTTAACTATGTTCCAGGAACTGTGCAGAGTGCTTTACAGCTATTATCTCATTTGCTCCTCACCACAACCCTAGGAGGTAGGTGCTATTATTAGCCCCATTTTACCGATGAGGAAACTAAGGCAAACAGAGGTTAAGTGACTTACTCAGGGTCACCAGCTAGTAAGTGCCTGAGACTAGATTTGAACTCAGGTTTTCATGACCCCAAGTACAGTACTCTATCCATTACACCATCCTAAAAGGGTAACATGTCTGAATCTGAATAGTATCTGAAATTTTCAGGGTCCGATCCTCTCCTGATAGAATTAATGTACCTTTAACTACATTCATGTCCCTGTAGTGTAATGGGAAAAGCACTGGGTTTGGAGTCAGGGGATGTGAGCATGAATTCAGGCTTTTACACCATTCTGTCTGCATGACTTTGGGTAAGTTACTTGACTTTTCTGGTCTTCAGTTTCCCCATTGGTTAAATTAGCAGGTAGGCTTAGATGACCCCTAAAATTCCTTTTAGCTCTTATACTATGGTAGAATATAAACTCCTTGAGGATAGGGACCATTTCATTTATGTCTTTGCATCCCTAGCACCCACAAGAGTGCATAGCAAATAGGAGGGGCTTAATAAGTATTTGTCAATTCATTGATTGCTTGGGATACCTGTGAATATTTTGCTCAGTTCAAAAATCATCTCTAAAGCAAGCTCTGTGAGATAAACAAGATGTATAATGTAATAGGAAGCAGCAAACTGCAGTGCAAAGTGTACTGGATTCACAGTCTGAGGACTTGGGTCACATTTCAATGTGACCTTGGGCAAGTCACTTAACCTTTTATGGACTAAGTTAACAAAATGAGGAAGGCAAACCAAATGATCTAAGAAGTCTCTTTTATCTAGAAATCTACAGTCATACAATCATATCGATCAATATATCAAAAGATATTCATGAAATACCTGAGTCTAAAAATCGATAATATTTCAAAGATAATTTTGTCATAGGAAAACAGAAACCTTCCTTTACTTACTGTCTGAGAATATTAAGATTTAGGTTCATTGGCTTGTTTGTTATTAGCAGCTGTACTGTGGTTGTCAATATCCTGGATGCAGCGCACAGAATCATAGAAAACATCTTCACAGTCCTCAAGAAGCTTCCATTTTAAAAGACATTAAAAGAAATAAATGACCGTTAACAGTTAACAGTGACTATTGCAGAAATTACCATGAACCATTGGTCTTGGGGAGTAAAAGAAATAATCCTACTTATGTGAAATGAAAGAAAGCTTGGGAAAAGATGAAGATACACTGAAAGCTTTTTCTTTGGTCTATTGATTCTCACTGCCAGAAGATTGATCACTTTATGACACCGGTAGATGAAGAAAGGCTAGTGAGAATTCCATATTCTGTCAAATATGTACTGAAGACATTTTTTTAAACCCATGAGTTAGTCTGGCATCATAGCATGTACATTTTCTCTGCTGAATGGCTATTATGACACATCACTGACTCCTCATCATCTTCTGAATGCAAAAAAGGCAGAGAAGAGACACATAGCAGCTTCTATGATCACATGGGAAAAGTGTGTAGCACCAAGCTAGCTCCCTCTAGACTTCTTTTCCAGATTTTGGCCAAGCTATTTCCAGTTTCAAAGTGACCTACTTGTCTACATCTCTCATCCATGGCATCCCATCTCCCATGGCCATCTCTTTGCATTGGCCGTCTCTCATATTCAGAATGTAGCTTCTCCTCCTGCCCCCATCTCCTAGAACCTCCTGTTTCTTTAAAAGCTCATCTCAAGTACCACCGCCTACATTTTGGCCTTTCTTGATCCTTTTCCTTGTTTCTGCATCTCTTACTCTAACAAAATTGCCTTGCATTCATTTCTGAATATGTAATATTTTACTTTTTATAGGAGAGGTAGCTGTGGTTTAGTGTATTGAATATTTATATTTTTAGTATGTTTAGTGTATGAATCTTACAAAGGGAAAATCACTCGTTGCTGGGCAACTATGTGGTATAGTAGATAGAGTGCTGGTCCTGGAGCCAGGAAGACCTGGGCTCAAGTTCCATTTCTGACTTACTGTATGACCTTGGGTAAGTCATTTAACTTCTCAGTGCTCTTGGTAACTTGTGATGACTATAAGTTACAAAGAAGGTGCCAACTTGCATTGGTAAGAGAAGTTGTCTTATCTAAGAGTTCTCTAAATCACTGAAATCACATATCTAATAATAATAATAGCTAACATTTGCATAGCACTTACTATATGCCAGATGCTATACTAAGCAATTCACAATTATTATCTCATTTGACACTCACAACAACCCTGGGAGCTAAGTGCTATTATTATCCCCATTTTATAGATGAGGAAACTGAGGCCAACAGAGGCTAAGTGACCTGTCCAGGATCATGAAGCTAGTCTGAAGCCAAATTTGAACTCAGGTCTTCCTGACTCCAGGACCAGCACTCTATTCACTGTGCCACATAGCTGCCCTACAGCTAGTCATTTTCCCTTTGTAAGACGCATGACATTGAAGGTATGGAGAGGGATTTCCACTTGAAAGCAACACTTTGGATTGTTATTTGTCCCCATTTGTAGCATCTACAGAGTGAATTTCCTTTTAAAGCATATCCCATTAGTGGCATAGATCAGGGAGGTGGCAGGTTGGACCATTTTGAGTGTTAGAGCTCCTGCTCTAGGCATAGGCAGCCCTCACCTTAGGTTGTGTAATGTTTTATGAGTATTTTCCTTCACTGCAGGTGTTTTAGTGAGTATGCATACCACAAGTAATGCAGACCTCCTTTTCCTGGGCCAGTTTCCCATTTACCTGAAGGGCTTATGTCTAACAGCTCTAGGGATATGTGTATGTACATGTGCGTGCACATTCTCTCTTTTGTTGATGGAAACTTTCAGATGGAGTTTGAGACTTTCAAATATAGTCAATGTCTGTTCTTTTGCTCCTCATACCTTAGTCTCACTGAAGCAGAAATTTTCTCTTCTCCCAATACAGAAATCCAAGCATCCCCCTAAATCTCTACCGGTACCACCATTTATCATACTAGACAGCAATTTAGCAGTTGCCAGATTTTCTTTTATATAAAGGAAGAAAATATAATGATAGTAGGGAAAGGAAATTGCACAATATGGGGCACAGTTCATTTTCATAGGACCTGCTGCTTAATGAGGCAGAATCTCTTTCTTCTCTTGAACTCAACGCAATCCCAAGGGGAGAAGACTGTCCACCAGCTTTTAGATACAAACTTTGAGCTAATCTCTTTAGTGGACAAATAAAGGGAAATGCAAAGTTCCCTCTAGCTGCTCTGTTTACAGTTTCACCAGGGACATTCTATCAGATCTTGGCCAGAGGGGGATGTATGTATGTATGGGATAGAGTGAACAGTCACTCCTCAGCTTACAATTCCCGTAGTCTGTAACTACAGTTCACTTGGTGGCGGAGGAAGGGCAGGGAAATTGATTTCCACTTCTTACCTCATATAGTAGAGAGCAGGAATAGCTGTTTGTTCCAACCTTGGGTTTCTCTCTCCTAGAAGCCTCCTAAAACATAGTATCAGAAAGTAAAATTGAAAGACTACACCAGCTGGTGAACATAGCATTGGCTTGAATCTCTAGCCTCCATAGCAGTGGTCTCTAGGAGGGGGAGCCTGAGAAATTAAGGCTATGTATATTTATTCATTCATTTATTTATTTGTATTGGCATCTACTTATATGTGTAGAAGGGGGGTCTTATTGTTTGTTTTTCTTTTTAATCACGATAGCTCTTTGAAGGCTGGGGCCATTTGATTTTGATCCTTTTAGTCCTAGTTCCTAGCACAGAGCTGGTGCTTCATGAAAGCTTGATTGGTTGACTGACTACTCAAGCATGTCAATTTTGTAACTTGCATACTGCAGGCAAAGTTTCTAGTGACTACAATCAGTAAATATAGAATCGATAATACAGTAAATCAGAGATAATATTAATTTGTGGTTTTCTAAGTCAATATGTGACCCACAGGGATCTGTTTCAATTTGAGTTTCACACCACTGTGCTAGATGGCTTCCAAAGTCTCTTCAGAGCAACGCCACAACGCAACGTCTCTTTTTCAATTATCTGCTTATCTATACATCTTTGAAATGAAGGAAAATCTTGTTATATTGGGTAAAAATCTTCTCTAGAGTAATAGCTCCTAAGAGAATGTTCATCTTTGCTCATTTTTGTAAGATTAGTTAAGGGCTAGAAAATATGGTTAAGAAGATGTTGAAATGGGGCCTAACTTTACCGGGGGAACCTGCCTAAGATGGCTTCCCCTCAAGTATCTTTGGGTTATAAGCAGCATCTGCTTCACTAGCAAGTTATATATTCCAACTAGTGATTTGCAAAACTACTTTGCTGGTTGTACAAAACAATACCTAAAATAGTACAAATGCTGAAGTATAATTAAAAGAAACCATGCTTATTCCTTAAACCTGAAGCCCTGGTGACACTACAATTGTATTACATGGCTGGGAGGAATTAGGCTCCCATTCTAATTGCCTTTCTGCTATGGATAAAGTATTTTTGCTTTATTTTCAAACTACTGTATAATCTCAAATCACCTTCCCTTTTGCATCCCCTCATTACTAACATATATCAACCTCTCCGACCCACCCACACCCCAACCCCACCAAAAAAGTAATAAATAAATAAACCATATTTTCTCTGAACTCGATATGATGAAATAAGCAGTAATACATAATTAGGGAATAAATTCTATCCTGTCTTAGTTTATGGAAAGTAATATAAAACTAAGGTAAAAAAAGGCGTTTACTCAACCCAAAGGACCCATTTATCACTTTCTGTCTTTTTACCACTATAGACATCTTGGAAAAAGTCTTGGAGAGAGAAAAAGACAGACTGTAACAATCCATGCTCCAGTGGGTGGATGATGTTTCTTTTTCCTCTCTGGGAGAGCTGGGAGCTAAAAATGGAAAAAAAAATAATAAAATCATTTCAAGGGAAGGGTTGATTCTAACAATTATTTAACCAGAGTCTATGTTCATTGTTTCCTCTCTCCTTTAAGAGCATGAGTCATCCCAGATCCCATGGGGCTTAAATACCACCAACATCTGCATGCAAATAGAGGTGCTGACTTGTTTGGGCTTCCATAATAGGTTTCTCTAAAAGGAAGGACAAACATCATTTTTTCTCAGTTGGTCCTAATGTTAAATTTTTTCCTACGTTTATGAAGGACTGCAGAATGACTCTTTAGTGCTTTCTTTCTGTGCATAAAATGATCAGTGATGCCAGATTGGAGAAGACATGAGTACAGTCAACCAGGAAATACTTATGGCATTACAGACAACGGCAAGGCAATATGAGGGATACAAAATGTAGTACACATGATTCCAACCATTGCAGAGCGCAAAGGCACTCTGGGTTTTGTTTGTTTGTTTTGTTTTGTTTTTTATTCCTTTGTGATTATTACATGATACCTAAATAGACAGTGTGGTACAGCTTAACAAAAAGAATGAATAAATAAATGAATGAATGAATGAATGAGTGATTGAATAAATATCAGGAGCCAGAAAATGTTCAGATATTTGGAGAGCTATCTCAGAAGTGAGATTAGATTTGTTCTACAATGAGTGGAAGTTGCTAAGAGGCATCTTCAAGCTTCTCCCTAATGACTTGGAGTATATAAAAGTGATATGGGCTACCTTAGAAGACCTTAAGTTCCTCCTCACTATACTTTTGTGGTAGAAGTGGATAGAACAATGGACTTAGAATTAGGAAGTTCTGAGTGCAAATGTTTCCTCTGAAAGTTACTTGCTATATGACCCTGGGTAAGTCACTTAACCTCATTCAGCTTTAGTTTTCTCATCTGAAAAATAAGAATAATAATAATGTTTACCTCACACAGTTTTTTTGTGAGAAAGAATAAGATGACATATATAAAGTGCTGTATGAACCTTAAAGTGTTACATAAATGACAGCTTTGGTGGTTTCATTCAGAAGACATTTTGTTTAGTAATGGGACTTTGAGGGTTCTTCCAAGTCTGAGATTCTATGATTCTGTGACCTGCATCTTAGTCCAGGATTTGTCACTTAAACACTGGGATTTGGAGTTAAAAGATTTGGGCCCAGAAAGTTATCTTGGAATCCACAAATTGATAACAATATTATGGCATTTTTTAAAAACATGTGAAATTAGCACCATCAAATTAGGTCTTGAAAGTATGGACTCTGATTCTCTCATATGACAAATGAGCAAACAGGGACTCAGGAATATTAAATGACTTGCCTAAATTCACATAGGCAATATAGTGAGTGGTAAAGCCACACTTAAAATTCGGGTCCTCTGACTTCACATCCCCCACGCTTTCTAATGCACTGTGCTGTTCCTGTAAGGAGTTTGTGTTTCTTTTTCACCTTGATAGTAAGAACACTTCTCCTTCCTTTATACCAGAGCTACTAGTGATGCTACAGACTTAGGTGAAAAGAAGAGGACCCAGTTCTCCCAGTGTGATCTTCTTCATACCCTGTGACCAAAAGAGTACTGACTTTGGAGTATTTGCAATATAAAGAAATGAGAAAGCTTTTAACCAGTAATTCTGGCCTGGGAGGGAGTGAGGGGTTGGATACAATGAGATTAGTCATGAGAAGTGAACAGGCTCACCTGGCATATAGGAAGGCCTTTGGATCCCAACCTCAAAGTGTACCTGGCCTTCATCTTCATTGTATCATAGTTGGCTTTCTTGGATGCCAGTCCTGGTTGTGTATGATCATATTAGGTAGGGGAGTCCTTTGCTCATCCCACCTTGCACAACCCTCTCAAGCGAGAGAAGGAGAGTGTGGCAGTTTCTTTCTGGCATACCTTGAGAAGGGATGGTGGCAGTGGGGCATCAGTCTCAGGAGAGGGTCCTTGCTTTAAACTGGGATGTGGTGTGACTGTTGAAATAATTCCTCCAAGCCACCTACCCAGTCACTCAACAAGCATTTATTAAGTGCTTACTATGTGCCAGGCATTGTGGTAAGTACTAGGGATCCATAAACAGGCAAAAACATTGTTCCTGTCCTCAAGAGGCTCAGATTCTAATAAGGGAGACAACATGCAAAAAATCTCAGAGGGAAGGCATTCTCCAAATGAGCATCTAGGTTTTGTTTGAAAGTCTGTTTGTCTATTTCAGGCAATAGACTCTGATACCACGATATAATGGCACTTCAGAATAACATTGTTCTAGCAGGGATTTACCATGATGTACATCCTTCTTGGATTATATCCAGAGGATTGATTGACAGGTGGTTTCATTTGTAAGATGGTCCTACAACAAGGACCTCCAAAGGTGGTATTAGAGAGAGCCTCCTAATGTATGTTTAATTATCTGTAATTCAAATAAGAATTCCCATTTCCTCAATGGGTTCAGGGGCCCATCTGAGAAGGGGGTGTTTTCATTGCTGGGGCTGACCTTGCACAGAATCATCATTCTTGGGATTTGTAATTCGTAATGTAGTCTGGCTTAGCAGATGGTAGCCTTATTTTAGCCACATAAAGTTCACTTCCAAGAGCAGTAGAGTGATTTAGAATGAAATTGGAGTAAAATATATGAGATTCAACATTTTTTTAATTCTAGAAACATTCCACTTAGCTAAAATTTCTTTCTTTTTAAAATTTTGTGGAGCTTATACCTTTAATCCTGAGTAATACATTTTAGGAGATGAAGGCTTCAGACATACAAAGGAAAATTGTTACCATTGTTTGAAAAAGACCCAGATTTCATAAACGCTTTCTTGTGATTGTTTTAATATGAGTTATGCCATTGTGTTAAGTTTCCTCTTTATATTTCAAGCCTATTTCTTTATTCAGAATTCTTCCATGATTGGCATTGCTGTGGGTTGGTGTCATGAGATTGTTTTATTTCTTACATAAAGTTATGTTGGAGAAGGAGTGACAGATTTGAAATGAGCAGATATGGATTCCAATTGTGGCTTTGCAATCAACTACCTATGTGGTTTTGGACAAGTCTTTTCATTTCTCTTGGCCTTCATTACTTCATCTATAAAATGAATGGGTTGGATTAGATGAGTCCTTTCCAGCTCAATCTGTGAACTCGTATAATGACACAGAAGGGAGTATGAAAGGAAGAGTAAGCTTCTGATTTTTCTAAACAAAAAGAAATGAATACTGCAGCCTAAGTTCATTTATTAAAGTAGTTGGCAGAGATCAGAATCTTCTATGAAGGAGACTTCAAGACATAACCATTTGGCTACAGGTGAAGTGATCAAGGAAGGTCCAAAGCACAGCTCCAAATAAGTTGGGACTTTCTGATTCTTGTGCAGTTAACTAAGAGTCAGATGAAGGTACTGGATGTGAATAGATTAGGGGAGGGGGTGGAGAGAAATAACATTAGCACCATTTAGTTCATCTGATTACCTGTCAGAGATCAAGATCTTCAGCAGGTAGGTTTAGGCAATTTTCTTGTGCCTTTTGTTAACCAAAGAGTAAGTTGTAGAGGATGGTATGTCTAAGAAAAATATGCTGTAATAGAGAGAGCACTGAATAGTCAAAGGACCTGAGCTTGAATTTCCAGTCTGGTCCTCTGAAAGCCAACACAGTCAATTGCTGAGACAAGGGTAAATCTCTCATAGGATGAGTTGCAGCCTCCATCCACATGAACTGAGTGTGTACATGGATGAGATCATTCATCTGTTGGAGTATTTGGGTAATTTTGTCTAGAACTAGCTCTTTCTATACACCTTCCCAAGAGTAGAAATTCTATAATTCTGAGGTAACTAAGTAGTGCAGTGGATAGAGCACGGGGCTTGAAGTCAGGAAGACCCGAGTTCAAATTTGAACTTCAGATACTTAATCACCATGTTACCCTGGGCAAGTCATGTAGCCTTTGTCCTCCTCAGTTTCCTCAACTATAAAATGGGCATAATACTAGAACTTACCTGTAAAGGTTGTTGTGAGCATCAAATAATATATTTGTAAAACACTTAACCAGGATAGTTGGCACTTAATAAGTAATTATATCCTTCCTCCTTCCTTTTTTACATTCATGAAAAAATTTAAATTCGAATAAATCCATGCATGCCCATACCTACAATTATTGTGGCTATTTCTTGTAGACAGTACCTACCCTCCCTGCCAAAAAAAATTGAACATTGAATTATACTGAATGAAAGTGCAAAGCAGAATGTGATTGCCTACAATACCTTTCTGTTTAGTTATATGAGACAATCATTCCCAATTTCTGAAATGTTTTTGGCTTGGGCAATTGAGCTGCATTGAGAAGCATTTACTCTTTAGGCATGGACATGAACATCAGTAATATTTTAACCATTAAACTTGCATTGGAATCTGGGCAAAAGAAAGGAATGGGATCTGGTATACTGGGCACACTTGTGTTATGTGTTATTTTTCTTCTTCATTTGTTTTATATTTTTGTTTGGGGGAAAGAGCCTGGCAATTGAGGTTAAGTGACTTGTCCAGGTCACATAGGTAGTAAATGTCTGAGGCAAGATTTGAACTCAAGTCAACTTCGGGGAAGATATTGCACCACCTAGTTGCCACTTCTTCATTTGTTTTCAAAGAAGTGCTAAACATAGTTGTCAGTTGATTGTTGTTGTTTGTTTGTTTTTTAACTTCTATTAGGTATTCTGAAGTATTTTTTTATTTATTTAATGTATTTAGTTTTCAGCATTGATTCCCACAAGATTTTGAATTACAAATTTTCTCCTCATTTCTACCCTCCCCCCCATTCCAAGATGGCATATATTCTGATTGCCCCATTCCCCAGTCAGCCATCCCTTCTGTCACCCCACTCCCCACCCCCATCCCCTTTTCCCTTACTTTCTTGTAGGGCAAGATAGATTTATATGCCCCATTGCCTATATATCTTATTTCCTAGTTGCATGCAAAAACTTTTTTTTGAACATCTGCTTTTAAAACTTTGAGTTCCAAATTCTCTCCCCTCTTCCCTCCCCACCCACCCTCCCTCCCTAAGAAGGCAAGCAATTCAACATAAACATGTTGTGAAAGACTATATTTTGCTCCCTCCAATCCAGTCCCCCTTTATTCATTCTTCCCCCTTGACCCTGTCCCTTTTCGAAAGTGTTTGCTTTTGATTACCTCCTCCCTCTCTCTGCCCTCCCTTCTATTGCCCCCCTTTTTTATCCTCTTCCTCATTCTTTGCTGCAGGGTAAGATACCCATTTGAGTCTGTATATTATTCTCTCCTCAAGCCAAATCCGACGACAGCAAAATTCACTCATTCCCCCTGACCTGCCTCCTCTTCCCTTCCAACAGAACTGCTTTTTCTTGCCACTTTTATGTGAGATAATTTACCCCATTCTATATCTCCCTTTCTCCCTCTCTCAATATATTCCTCTCTCATCCCTTCATTTGATTTTATTTTTTTAGATATCATCCTTTCATATTCAACTCACCTTGTGCCTTCTGTGTGTGTGTGTATATGTATATATATATATATATATATATATATACACATATATATATATATGTACATATGTATGTATATTCCCTTCAGCTACCCTAATCTGAGGTCTCATGAATTATACACATCATCTTTCCATGTAGGAATGTAAACAAAACAGTTCAACTTTAGTAAGTCTCTTATGATTTCTCTTTCTTGTTTACCTTTTCATGCTTCTCTTGATTCTTGTGTTTGAAAGTCAGATTTTCTATTCTGTTCTGGTCTTTTTGCTGAGAAAGCTTGAAAGTCCTCTATTTTATTGAAAATCCATATTTTGCCTTGGAGCATGATACTCAGTTTTGCTGGGAAGGTGATTCTTGGTTTTAATCCTAGCTCCATTGACCTCCAGAATATCATATTCCAAGCCCTTCAGTCCCTTAATGTAGAAGCTGCTAGATCTTGTGTTATCCTGATTGTATTTCTACCATACTGAAATTGTTTCTTTCTGGCTGCTTGCAGTATTTTCTCCTTGATCTGGGAGCTCTGGAATTTGGCAACAATATTCCTAGGAGTTTTCTTTTTGGGATCTATTTGAGGAGGCAATCAGTGGATTCTTTCAATTTCTATTTGACCCTCTGGCTCTAGAATATCAGGGCAGTTCTCCTTGATAATTTCTTGAAAGATGACATCTAGGATCTTTTTTTTCTGATCATGGCTTTCAGGTAGTCCAATAATTTTTAAATTCTCTCTCCTGGATCTATTTTTCAGGTCAGTGGTTTTTTCCATGAGATATTTCACATTGTCTTCCACCTTTTCATTCCTTCGGTTCTGTTTTGTAATATCTTGATTTCTCATAACATCACTAGCTTCCACTTGCTCCAATCTAAATTTTAAGGTAGTATTTTCTTCAGTAGTCTTTTGGACCTCCTTTTCCATTTGGCTAATTCTGCCTTTCAAGGCATTCTTCTCATTGGCTTTTGCCAATTTGAGTTAGACTATTTTTTAAGGTGTTATTTTCTTCAGTATTTTTTGGGTCTCCTTTAGCAAGTCATTGACTTGTTTTTCATGGTTTTCTCACATCACTCTCATTTCTCTTCCCAATTTTCTCTCTACTTCCCTTACTTGCTTTTCCAAATCCTTTTTGACCTCTTCCATGACCTGAGACCAATTTATATTTTTCTTAGAGGTTTTTTATGTAGGCTCTTTGACTTTGTTGACTTCTGACTGTATGTGTTGGTCTTCTTTGTCACCAGAGAAAGATTTCAAAGTCTGAGTCTGAATCTGAGACCATTTTCACTGCCTGTTCATGTTCCCAGCCAACTACTTGACCCTTGAGCTTTTTGTTGGGGTACAACTGCTTGTAGAGTAGAGAGTACTTTGTCTCAAGCTTGAGGGGCTGCACTGCTGTTTCTACATGGCCAGCTCTGCCACACCAGCACTCCTTCTCCCCCAAGAACCACCAACCAGGATTTGGGGCCCAGATCCAGGAAGGGCAAAGCAGGCTTTGCACTCCCGCTCTAATCTGCATCTTAATTCCTCCCACCATGTGGGCCTGGGGCTGGAAGCAACTGCAGCTGTAACTGTGGAAGCAGCCTCAGAGCTGCACCACCTCTGCTGCCCCCAGGGCAGTAGCCCACCAGGAACTCCTTTCACTTTCTCCCGGCAGCTTTTCCCTTCTCTGTTGTCTTTGGCTTTTGTGGGTTGAGAAGTCTAGTAACTGCCATAGCTCACTGATTCATGGTGCTAGGGCCTGTTCCGCCCAGCTCCCAGTCTGGTTGGTCCTGGTGTGGCCCATGCTGGGCTCTGCTCTACTCTGCTCCCAGCTCCATGTGATAGACCCTTTCCAGTGACCATCCAGGCTGTCCTGGGCTGGAGCCCTGCTTCCCTTTGCTATTTTGTGGGTTCTGCAGCTCTAGGATTTGTTCAGAGCCTTTTTATAGGTGTTTGGAGGCACCTGGTGGCGGGGAGCTTAAGCAAGTCCCTGCTTTCCAGCTGCCATCTTGGCTCCACCCCCCCCCAAGTACTTTTTAATGAACACTATTATTTTTATTTTATAACACCCTCCCTTGTTCCCCCTAGACTCTGTATGTCTCTAGCTTGAACAATTGTAATTTCATTTAGGCCTATTTTCCTGGCATCTTTAGGATATAAGGTAAAATTATCATATGGGTCTTCAACTATTAGTGTGGGAGAAAAAAAGTACTGAGTTTGGAGGAAAGAACTTGGACTCAAATTCTAGCTCTACCACTTAAGACCTGTGTGGCCTAAGGCAGACCATTTTCCTCTTTTGAACCTCAGTTTCCTCATTAGTTTTCATCTGGAAAATGAAGGCTTTAGACAACATAATTTGTTGAGATCCCTTTTATTCCTAAATCTGTGATCCTTATATTTTCTAGTAATGGTGACTTCTCCTATCTTGGAATCTTTTCTTTATTAAAGAGATCTAATAGCTAACAATTATATAGTAGAGTCAGTTCAGCTATAACATGACATATGAATTCCTAAAAATCATTGTGCTATTCAAAAATGCTCAATAAAAACTGTAGGTCTTATGAGAAAAATAAGGGATACAATACTCAAAAATTCATCAATGACACATAAAAACTACAGGAACCTAATAAAAAAGATGGCAGCACAATTTCAAACTTTTTAAGTGGTTAAGAAAATACATAAATGGGGCAGAGTCAACATGGTAGAGAGAAGCTAGGAAGTTGTCTGGGCTCTCAAGCGAGTTTCCCTTGAAACAACATTGAATCAAACCCCTAAACTGATTCTGGAGTGACAGAACCCACAAAAAGACAGAATGAAACAGTTTTCTAGCCCAAGATAACTTAGAAGAACTTCAGGAAAGGGCTGTCTCACTGGATAAAAGGCGAGTGCAGCCCAGCACTGATGGTGTCTGGGCAAGTCAGTGGGAGGCTCTTATCCATAGCACAGACCAGCAACTGAAGTCTCTGAATCCTGGCTCAGGAGGCTAGTGGAACAGCAGGCCAGCTATGAGGCCTCCATCCCCAGCACAGAAGGCAAATTGCCACTGCTGGGACCCCAGAACAACAGGTGAGACTAGACTGGGCCACACCGGTAAAGTGGGCAAGCCATGAGAGCTCCAGCACAGATAACCAGCGACCAGAACCTTGGGCCCCAGCAAAAAAAGCTTCAAACAGTGCCCCCCGCACCCCAAGAGCAGAACCCAACTTTGAAAGTCATGAAATAGGCTAAAAAATGAGCAAAATAAAAACATTAAAGAGCCCTAACCATAGAAAGGTATTACGGTGACAGGGAAGCTCAAAACACAAAATCAGAAGAGGATAACAATGTCAAAATGCCTACTTGCAAAAAAGAGGTACGAAAACTAACTGAAGAAAGTAATTCCTTAAAAATTAGAATTGAGCAAGTAGAAGCTAATGACTCTATGAAGCATTAATAATCAATCAAACAAAATTAAAAGAATGGAAAAATAGAAGAAAAGGTAACATACCTCATTAGAAAAACAACCGACATGGAAAATAAATCCAGGAGAGATAATTTAAGAATTATTAGACTACCTGAAAGCCATGATCATAAAAAGACCCTTGACAGCATCTTTCAAGAAAGCATCAAGGAAAACTGCCCTGATATCCTAAAACCAAAGGGTTAAATAGTCAGTGAAAAGATCCACTGATCATCTGAAAGAGATCCCAAAATGAAAACTCCAAGAAATATTGTAGCCAAATTCCAGAATTATCAGGTTAAGGAGAAAACATTGCAAGCAGCCAGAAAGAAACAATTTAAATGTCAAGGACCCACAGTCAGGATTACACAGGCCTTAGCAGCTTCTACATTAAAGGCTCAGAGGGTTTGGAATATGATATTCCAGAAGGCAAAGGAGATTCGATTACAACCAAGAATCAACTACGCAGCAAAATTGAACATAATCTTTCAGGGGA
The DNA here is from genome assembly GCF_011100635.1 of Trichosurus vulpecula. Classification (NCBI taxonomy): domain Eukaryota; kingdom Metazoa; phylum Chordata; class Mammalia; order Diprotodontia; family Phalangeridae; genus Trichosurus; species Trichosurus vulpecula. The sequence continues at coordinate 249,338,750 of NC_050575.1, forward strand.
AAAGATGGATATTCAATGAAATAAGGGACTTTCAAGCTTTCCTGATGAAAAGACTATAGCTGAACAGAAAATTCTATTTTCAAATATAAGACTCAAAAGAAACATCAAAAAGTAAACAGGAAAAAAGCTTGTTATTCAATAAGGTTAAACTGTTTACATCACTACATGGGAAGATGATATTTGTAACTCTTGAGAGTTGTATCTGTATTAGGGCATTTAGAGAGAGTATACATAGATAGAGGGTGTGTGTATAATTGACTTTAATGTGATGATATAAAAAATTAAGCGGTTAAAAAAGGAGTGTACTGGGAGAAGAAGAAAGGAGAAGCCTGAATGGGTAAATTATATCACATGAAGAAGCACAAAAGACCTATTGAAGTAGAAAGAAGGGAGGGGGTGAGCATTGTTTGAACCTTACTCTCATTGGGTTTCACTCAAAGAGGAAATAAGATATACATTCAGTTGGGTATAGAAATTTATCTTACCCTATAGGGAAGTAGTAGAGTGTTTCAGCAATCTGGCTAGCAGCTTCTGTGGGGGGTGTAAAATCAACTACAACCAGCTCACAGAGCACTGCAAAAGCCCAGGTTCTTTTGATATGCTTTACTAAGGAAAGCAATGTTAAGGGGTTAACAAACTTACTTTAATTCAGCATACAAATACCATTCACTTAGTTCAAGGGAAAAAGCCAGCACCCGGAACTTCAGAGCAAATACAAAGAGATTACAAATATTGACAGAGATGCCAAATACAATTCATAGTTACCAACATCTAAGTTCAGCCAGGGAACTCATAAGAACGGCTGGCCCAGAGTCACACTTGCCACCATGGCCGTGGGTCAGAGCTCCGGAAAAGAGAAAGCCAACCCCTGGTTTTGTATCTTTTTCAGGGTCAAGGGTGAGTCACACATGCGACTCACCCACGTGACCTAAAATCCTCACAAAGATGTGACTTAAACCCACATGGTCTAAAAGCCTCTGATTGACACAAACATATCACTCAAACCCATGTAAACTAGCCTTTCCCTTGAGGCAAAGAGGTCATCAAGGCCTTCATATTTAATCAAGGAAATAAAGTCCAAACTCTTCAAGGGCACTTAGTTGAACTAAGTGTTAAGAGCCCATTTTGATGCCAACACATAGGGGAAAGGAAAGAGAGTGGCTGATTGAAGGGAGAGCAGATTGGGGGAGGCAGTGGTCAAAAGCAAAACACTGGTAATGAGGGACAGGGTGAAAGGAGACAAAAAAGTATAAACAGAGGGAAAATATGATGGAGTGAAATACACAGTTAGTTATCATAACTGTGAATGTGAATGGGATGAACTCTCCCATAAAATGGAAGTGGATATCAGAGTGGATTAAGAACCAGAATCCTATACAATATGTTGTTTACAAGAAATGTATTTGAAGCAGAGGGATACATACTGAGTAAAGATAAAAGGCTGGATCAGAATATAGTATACTTCAGATGAAGTAAAAAAAAAAAAACAACAAAAAGGAGTAGTAATCCTGTTCTCAGACAAAGCAAAAGCAAAACTAGATCTAATTAAAAGAGACAAGGAAGGAAACTAGATCTTGCTAAAAGGTATCATAGACAGTGAAGTAATATAAATACCAAACATATATTCACCAAGTGGTATAGCATCCAAATTCTTAGAGGAGAAATTAAGTGATTTACAGGAAGGAGCAAGCAGCAAAATTATTCTATTAGGGGACCTCAACCTCTCCTCAAAACTAGATAAATCTAATCACAAAATAAACTGGAAAGAAATTAAGGAGGTGAATAGAATTTTAGAAAAATTAGATATGATAGACGTCTGGAGAAAAATGAATGGGGATTGAAAGGAATATACCTTTTTCTCAGTGGTACATGGCAACTACACAAAAACTGAACTTGTATTAGGGCATAAAAATCTCACATCAAATGCAGAAAAGCAAAAATATTAAATGAATCTCTTTCAGATCATGGTGCAATAAAAATTGCCTGTAAAAAAGGGCCTTGGAAAGACAGATTAAAATTAATTAGAATGTAAATAATCTAGTCCTAAAGAATGAGGGGATCAAACAATAAATCATAGAAACAATCAATAATTTCATCAAAGAGAATGACAATAGTGAGACAACAATAATAAAATTTATGGGATGCAGCCAAAACAATACTTAGGGGTCATTGTATATCTCCAAATGCTTACATGAATAATATAGAGAAAGATCAGATCAATAAATTGAACATAAAATTTAAAAAGCTAAAAAAAAGAACAAATTTTAAATCATCAAGTAAATACCAAATTAGAAATTCTGAAAATCAAAGGAGAGATTAATTAAATTGAAAGTAAGAAAACTATTGAACTAATAAATACAACTAAGAGTTGGTTTTAGGGGGAAAATAGCCCAATAAAATAGATAAAACTTTGGTTAATTTGATTTTAAAAAAGATGAAGAAAACCAAATTAGCAGTATCAAAAATGAAAAGGGTGAATTCACCACCAATGAAGAGGAAATTAAAGCAATAATTAGGAGGTATTTTGCCCAACTGTATGCCAATAAGTTTGATGATCTAAATGAAATGGATGAATATTTACAATAATATAAATTGCCCAGATTAACAGAAGAGGAAATAAAATACTTAAATAACCTCATTTTAGAAATATTGAATAAGACATCAATGATCTTCTTAAGAAAAAGTCTGCAGGGCCAGATAGGTTCACAAGTGAATTCTACCAAATGCTTAAAGAATAATTATTTCCAACACTATATAAACTATTTGGAAAAATAGATGGAGTCCTACTAAATATAGTGTTGATCCCTAAAACAAGAAGAGCCAAAATAGAGAAAGAAAATTATAGACCAATTTCCCTAATGAATATTGATGCAAAAATTTTAAATAAATATTAGCAAAGAAGTTACACCAGTTTATCACAAGGATAATACACTATGGCCAGGTGGAATTTATACCAAGAATTCAAGATTAGTTCAATATTAGGAAAACTATTAGCATAATTGACCATATCAATAACAAAACCAACAGAAATCATATGATTTTATCAATAGATGCAGAAAAAGCTTTTGACAAACTATAGCACCCATTCCTTTAAAAACACAGAACATAGGAATAAATGGAGTTTTCCTTTAAATAATAAGTAGTATCTATCTAAAAACCATCAGCAATTGTTATATGTAATGGTGACAAGCAAGAAGCTTTCCTAATAAGTTCATGAGTAAAACAAGGATGCCCATTATCACCAATGTTATTCAGTATTGTGCTAGAAATGTCAGTATTAGAGATAAGAGAAGAAAAAGAAATTGAAAGAATTAGAATAGGCAATGAGGAAACAAAACTATCACTCTTTGCAGATGATATGATGGTATACTTAGAAAATCCTAGAGAAATCAATTAAAAAGTATTTGATATAATTAACAAGTTTAACAAAGTTTCAGGGTATAAAATAAACCCACATAAATTATCAGCTTTTCTATATATTTTACAACATGACTAATGTAATATGTTTATCATGATTATACATATATAACCTGTATCAGGTTGCTTTCTGTCTTGGGAAGAGGGAAGGGAGGGAGGGAGAAAAATTTGGAACTTGAAATCTTACAAAAATGAATGTTGAAAACTATCTTTGCATGTAATTGGAAAAAATACTATTAAGAGGAAGAAGAAGAAATACATAAATACAAAATATTTAAAATAAGTAGTACCTGCATTTGTGATGTCAGGCTGCTACCAGGTCTATGCCATGGTTCCCACAAGCTGGGGCTGCAAAGTTGACTGTCACTTCAAGCCAGAGGATGGTCTTAGCAGCCACATCTCTGAGACCTGGAGCACCATTAGCACCCACAGTGTTTGAGTGTGAAAGGGAGGTAACCCTCTTTCCTTCTTCCCCACACAGCAGCTATTGTACCAAATGACATATAATAGATTGGTACTTTATCTTGAAAAAGACCTAAGGGTTTGCTTGTTGAAGGTGGGAGTCAGAAGGTTTGTAGCTTGTGAGTTATGGTGAGCTGATGTAGTTTTCTGCTTTTTCACCATTTCTTGGGGATAAAATCATGCAAAATTTGTGTTATGCTCAAATTGTTCCCTAATATTTCAATTGTACAGGAACAACTTTACATTTTCAAAACAAGCATTATAGCAGAATTGAGTTTGCCTTACATTATCTAATTTGATCTTTACATCCAGGCTATAAGATAGGTACTGCAGATATTAATTACTTCCTTCAACCCCCTTTTAGGGATGACATTGGCTCAGAAGGCCACATCATTTACAAACATTAAATGTTGAATTTGAGCCCAGTACTTTGCAGACTCAAAGAATGGATCTTTTCCCACAATACCATCATGTGCACTGGTGTTGTATAGGTATGTTTAAAGTGGGTCTCCGGCAGGCTCTTTATTTCTTCATTCCAAGTAAGACAGCTAAATGGTGTAGTAGATACAGCATTAGGCCCGGAGTTAAAAAGACTTGAGTTCAAATTTGGCCTCAGATACTTACTAGCTGGGGGACCCTGGAAAAGTCACATGCTTCTAAGTGCTTTGGTTTCCTCAACTGAAAAATTGTCATCATAATAGCACCTACTTCTCAGGGTTGTTGTGAGAATTAAATGAGATATTTGAAAGAGCACTTAGCATGGTACCTGAAACATAGTAGGCACTTGAGGCAGCTAGGTGGCGCAGTAAGTAGAGCACCAGCCCTGTAGTCACGAGGACCTGAGCTCAAATCCGGCCTCAGACACTTGACACATGTACTAACTGTGTGACCTTGGGCAAGTCACTTAACCCCAATTGCCCTGCCCCCCCCCAAAAAAAACATAATAGGCACTTAATAAATATCTATGTCCTTTCCCTTCAAGTTGTCCTTGTCATCCTGATGCTCAATATGTACTTTTTGACTCACTCCATCATGTCATCAGTACCTCTCTCTAGGTCTGAATGTGCTTGTGTCTGAATTGTCTTTTGAATTCTTCCAGAAATACATCTTGTGCATGATTCATATTTGTGTCTCTTTGATGTCTCATTACCATAACAGAATACATGGGCTGTTTATTGGTGGGAAAAATCCCCAGAGGAAATAAATCAATTAAAGCAACATAGTAGAACAGAAGAATATTGGAAAATCAAATTAGTTTTCCCCCTAATCACAGTCCTGCTCAGGAAAGTCCAATGGAGGTGACCCCAGCACAGACCCTTTAACTGTACTGAAACTTTGAGTTCTCTCACTTATTTCTTTTCACTTAGATCCTCTTCTGCTATCCAGGAACCTTTGTTTTAACTCTAGGAACCACAGAATGGCTTCCCTTATTCATTAGGGAGGAGCTGAATGGCTCATTCTCAAAACTGACATTTTCTTTTTCTCTCTCTTTTTTAAATAGATATCTTCAGTTTTCATATCACATTTACTTATAAATCTATTCCCCCTCTTCCTCTACCAAGTGATTATATAATAAAAAATTAAAAAGAGGGGAAAAAACAGTTCAAAGCAACTAAAGCAATGCATCTTCTAATTTTGACCATATATGTACTGTTGCATACCCATCATCCCCCCACTTTTTACAAAGAAGGGAGGGAGGTACATTTTTTATCACTTCTCTTGGGGGCAGTCTTGGTCATGATAATTACATAGTTCAGAACTAATTTCTTAACTTCATTCTTCAAAAAAAAGCCCTTAGGTAAATTTTCATTTATGAGTATTTCCTCTCTCCTATTCCCCTAGGCTTAAATAACATACCAGTTTGTGAGATCATAGAATATTAGAACTAGGAAAGACCTTAGAGATCATGTAGACCTATCCTCATTTTATAGAAGAGGAAACTGAGGTGCAGGATCTTGCAAAAGGTTATTCACCGAGTCAGTGGAAGAGGCAGGACAAAAGTCAGATCTCCAAATTCTCGATCCAATGCTCTTTCCACCGGTTCCATACTTCTTTCCTGAAATCTAATGCCTAACATTGTTACCAAGGACTTGTTACCCTTGAAGAGTAAACTCAGGTGGATCATTAGCACTCAAAAAGCTCCAAAGGACCATGTAATTTGTTGGGCATGTCAGGCTGTCCTTTCAATGGATGGCATGACATGTTCATAGAAACAGAAAACAAGAGGGAATCATACATAGCCATGGACAAAAGTAAGGCTCTTAAAGTCTAAGGAAAATTGAAACAAAATTGAGATTGGACAGCCATTGCCTGAAGGGATTTTTTTTTTCTCCCAGGCTTCATCAGAGATATTCTTCTCCCTGCCTTTTAAATTTGTTTTTGTTTTAAACTTTGGTCTGAACTAAATGAACCAAAAACTTGAAAAATAAATAACAGCCTGTGCTCATGGCTCTAAATTATACCCTGGCCAATATGCGTCCTTACAGTCTGCTATAACAGATGAGCATCACTCTACAAATGGCAAAAAGAAGCTGCAGGGTAAATTCCATTGTGCTAATACCTTTGAAAAGGGTTAAGGACATAGTGTTGCCAATGGAAAGAAGACACACCTACCTAGATGAGAACCTAGAGTTGGAAGGGTACAGGGCTGATGGGACAAAAACAAAGAGATAAAATGTTTAAGCCTGGCTGTGCTACTGTCTGTGGGACTTGAAAGAATTTACATAACCTGGGTCTTCCCCTTCCTCCCCTTTCCCTCTCCCCACCAATCATCACAGTGGTGATATGGCTCTGAGTGTTGCTTCTTTTCCCCCATTTCCTGCTTTTAATTTGACAAACATGACATATAATAAGAATGGGGGAAAAAGAAGAATGAATATGCCTACCAATAAACAATTTCCTATCCATTATCAATGATTACTTTCTTTTGGAGATGATCTTTGTAACCTCAGGAAAGAGCTAAAGCCTCTCCATTTTTAAAGTGTTTTAAAACAGAAATCTGTTTTCTTTCCCAATGCCCACTCTGTTGAAGGAAAAAAAAAAATTTCCTTGTAACAGATATGGCTACTCAAACAAAACAAAATCCCCTCATTGGCTGTGTACAAAAACATCTGTGTCTCATTCTGCTTCTTAAATACATTGCGTCTCTGTTAGAAGGGAGAGAGGATGTTTCATCATTGGTCCTCTGGAATCAGGGAAGGTCATTTCACTTATCATAGTTCTCATGGTATTCTAAGGCGTTTGTCTTTACAATGTTGTTTTTGTAATATAAATCCTCTTGGTTCTGTTCATTTTATTTTTCACCATTTAATAGAAATCTTCAAAATTGTTTATTTTTGTAATATTAATGATATAGTATGGTTCTGACTCTGCTCCCTTCACTCAACATCAGTTTGTCCAAGTCTCTACTTGTCTCTTTGAAATAATCTATTTCCTTATTTCTCACAGCAAAATAGTATTCCATCACATTCATATAACACAATTTTCTTGGCCATTTCTCAATTGATAGACATCCCTTTTGTTTCTGGTATTTATTTTCACTACCAAAAAGATCAAGTATAATTTTTTGCATATATAGGACCTTTTTTCTATTTCTTTTATCTATTTTGGGCATAGCCATATGTGCACACACACGCGCATGTGTATATATACACATATATGTGTACACATATACAACACACATCATAGAGAAGGTTTAGCATGTCTCCAAGGTTACAAAAGGCATATGTATATACATATACATATATATATATATACATACATGTGTGTATATGTATATATTTATGGGTAAAAATTAAGTATGTATTGTGTTGTCCAAACCTATAATTTCATCAACACAGTGAACTCTCAAAATGGAAATTCGCTTTATCAATTCAAATTAGCAATTTGTCAACTTATATGATTTTCTGGGCCTCAGGGGTGTTAACTGACTTACACAGGGTTCACATAGCTGGTATTTTTCAGAGGTAGTACTTATACCCAGGTCTTCCTGACTCTAAGACTGTCCACTATAGTATATTGCCACTCACGTGTATAACACATGTGCATATATGTATACCTACACACATGTACACACATGTGTGTATAAATATCTGTTTACATGCATGTATATACACAAGTATACATGCGTGCATATATGTATGTGTGTATATGTGTATATATATACACATATACACACACACATGTACACACACACAGGGTGCCACCCCCAAATCTTACTATAGTTTTAAAAACTACACTAAGACTTTTGGAAATATATTTTATACTAATATATATATATATATATATATATATATATATATATATATATATATATATGTACATAGACACACAAAAATGTGTATACATATGTATGTGCATATGTACATACATATGTATGTCCGTATGTTCATGCATATGCAGACATACAAATACACACATGTACACATATGTATGTATATACACACTGTTTAATTGCTTATTGACTCGGGAATAACTAAAACATTGTGTGTACAGTTGATATAGAGAAACATATAAAATGTATTCATATTTTTAGATTTTGGTTGGTGAATTCATTTTAGATGGGCACAGCATTTATGACTGGAAAAGATGCTAGGCATACTTTGGTCCAATATCTTCATTTTACAGAGGAGAAAAGAGTGGGGACATGACTTGGTAGATACTAAACAGACACTTGAGATTTGGACCAAAGGCCTCTTCTGACCAGCCCAGTGCTCCTCCTACTCCACTGTTTCCCCTCTGAGAATCCAATCTGAGATCCACATGGTACTTTACTCTTATTTCTATTCTTCACCTTTACTCTGGGAAATGGTTGGATAAATACTGTGAAATCTTTTTTGGTCATGGAAACCAAGGAGAGCCTAAGAGATTTAAGGGTTTGAATGACTATGAATATTGCACACATGTAGTAGAGGAAATACAAGATTTTGACTCAGGCCTTGCTATGAATTGTGGCTCCCACATACCCTGGGTGTGCGACCTAAGAAGATCACATGGCAGCTCTGAACCTGTTTTCTTTATAGTAAGATAAGGATAACGCTATCTGCCTCACTGATGATTCCAAGAAAAGTGCTTTCTGTGCTTTATAGTAAAGAAATAGGCTCATAATAAGATTCAGCCAGAAAGATTATGCACGTGATTGCGTTACTATGCTGCATGAATATGCTAGAAAGACTTACCATGATTCTTATGCTCCTCATAGAGGAAGATTGAGTTTTATTTTACTGGGTGTGGCCACTATGTGCAGATTCTGATGGATTCTGTTCCTGTCCGTTTAGCAGACACACTGAATGAAATATCTTCTTAGAGGTGAGAGCTACCCCATTTCTGGTTGGCGCAGGGTCACTATTGGCATGTTAGATAACTGCTAGCTCCAAGCGTCTCACAACGGAACTACACGAACCAGTGCCATTATTGAATGTGACCTATAAGACATCATCTGCCTGTGCTTATTTCAAGTGACTTTTTCGTCCATTTGAGGAACTTAATAATATCCATCATCTGCCAACATCTATCCTAGTAGAACCCAGGAGAGATGTTTTAGAAAATGCTTCTTCCTAGTAGATGGAAAGGATAGATTGACTCATAGAATCATAGAACCTTAGACCATTCATTAAAAGGGATCTTAGTCCCTTTGAATCTACTTTCCTACTGTTTAAAAGAAAAAAAAATCAAAGAGGAAATGAAACCCTCACTGATATCACACAGCTATGATTGTTAAATATGGCTTCCATGTGATATTGATTAAAGTGTTTAGTCATGTGATTGCCTGCCTATGTGTGGCAGGTCTGAAACCGGCCATCCGCCCTTTTTTGGAATGCATTTTCTCCTCACCTCTTAGGAATTCCTTCACCTCCTTTAAACTTCAGCTCAAGTGTGATCTTACACATGAGGCTTTTACCAGAGCTAGCAGTGCCTCCACATTCTTCACCCCAAATTTTTGTTGTCTTTAGTCATTTTTCTGTTGTGTCTGACTCTTCAGGATTCCATTTGGGGTTTTGGATTTTCTTGGCAAAGATATTGCAAAGGTTTGCCATTTCCTTCTTCAGCTCATTTTACAGATGAAGAAACTCGGGCAAACACGCTCAAGTGACTTGCCCAGGGTTACAAAGCTAGTAAGTGCCCAATTTGAACTGAGGTTTTCCTGACTCCAGGCTTGGCTCTCCATCCACTGCACCACCCAGCTGCTCCATATTTATGTTGTTCTATCATTTCAGTCATGTCTGACTCTTTGTGACCCCATTTGGGGTTTTCTTGGCAAAGATGCTGGAGTGATTTGCCATTTTCTTCTTTAGCTTATTTTACAATTGAGGAATCGAGACAAACAGGGTTAAGTGACTTGCCCAGGGTCACACAGCTAGTAAGTGTCTAAGATCAGATTTGAACCCATGAAGATGAGTCTCCTTGATTCCAAGCCCAGGGCTCTAGCCACCTGGCCATCCATCTGCCCTACCTACCCTACCCCACATTTATACCCTGTGCTTATTTTGTATATTTATTTTGTCTATTTTGCATATGTATATATTGCATCATCTGATAGAATGCAATTTCCTCATTATCAAGAATCCTTCCATTTTTCTCTTTGTATCCCCAGCTTTTAGCACAGTGCCTGGCACATAGTAAGTGCTTAATCAATTCTTGATGATTGGTTATTTACACAGTGAGTTCAAATTGCTAGAGTAGAGAAGATCTGGTTTGAATCCTGGCCCTGCTAAATAACTGCTTGTGGGACCTTGGACAAATCATTTAACCTCTCTAGAGAATTTTGGTTCCATCTCCTATTAAAAAAATAAAGGCGTTAGACCAGGTATTTTCTAATGTTCCTTCCACCTCTAATTATATGATCTCATATATCACTTAGGTTAAAATCCTGGCCCTTTTACTTGTTACATATGACACTTTGGGAAAGTCACTTTGTTTCCTGGGGCTTCTGTTTCTCCATTTTAAAATGATGAGATTAGATAAAATGATTTCTAAGATTCTTTAAAGGCCTAGTCTTCTGGTTCAAAAATGTGAAAATCCTGTGAGTAGTGTAAAGGGCTGTGCAAGTATACGCTTTTGTGTATAAACGCAGCATTGTAAGCTGCTTCCCCCCATAGGATTACTGAGCTAGAGAGGAAATAAAAAGCCATGTAAGTCCAGTGGCTTTCAATTCAGTATTTCCAAGGGCAATTTCTATGTGTGCTTTGGAAGATTTCCTTCGGGAAATTTGGGATATGACCTTAATTTTTTTTTCAGGATTGCTGTCCTGACAAAGTATGGCATCAATTGCAGGATGGTATGTAATCTGATGAATAGTTTATTGTATGTAAACTTTCAGTGGTTAGATTTTAGCAGTCCGACTAGGTACGGGTCTCAAGAAATTTTTCATGCTGTTACTCTGAATTAGAGAGTTTTGCAAATGACCAAAATTAAATCTCTTTATAATGTTCGGATTTCCTGTTCTGTTTATGAAAATGAAGATCTTGTAGGACGGTTTTGAAGGGGGGGGGAGTTATTAAGGGAAAGTTGTGATTGTGTGTGTGCGTGTCTCTATGTGTGTGTGTGTGTGTGTGTGTGTGTGTGTGTGTGTGTGTGTGTGAGAGAGAGAGAGAGACAGAGAGAGAGAGAGAGAGAGAGCCCAACAAAAGAGGCTCCAAATAGCGTGAGTCAGGAACTGCCAAGGTGATTTCAAAATGGGAATGACCATAACAATAGGCATCAGGGTGTTTATTTGGGGTTCACAATCAAAGAACATAATAGGCATAATACACATTAACAATAATATAATGCCAGGCCCCCATTTTATAGATGAGAAAACTAAATTTTAGAGACAAGGAACTTGTTCAAGGTAACATGGTAGCAAAGCTAAAATTTAAGCCCAAATACTCAAACTCCAAATTCAGTGTTCTACTCACCACACCATACTACCCCATGCCACTGTATACAGAATAGAAATTCAAGGAACCAAAATTTTCCAAACACAGGGTTGTCACTTTTAGCAAGTTGGGTATTGCAGGTAATGGCTGACTTATGTGCCCAGTGTTTCACATCTGTGAATAAGATATTTTAATGCACAAGCAGAGCTTCCCACCCTCAATGGCCTTTTTACGTGCTGTAATTGATGGTAGTGAGGCCTAGACAGGCAATATATAACAGCTCACATTATTTTGGACTAATTCTATCATTTCATCATTCCATTGTCGAGGGGAAAATGAAAAAAATGAACGTCCTTATCCTCACTATTTTAGGGCATTAATATTGTATCATCTCAGATTTTCTGGTTCTCCAAACCTTACAATCTGGGTAAGTCATTTTACCTCTTTGACTGAGCCCCCCTTTTCTCATAGAATCTCACTTTTTTTTCATTGTGAACAATGATATTTGCGATGATTTTATCAGAGGATTGTAGTAACTAGAGTGACTTGTAAACCTTAAAGCATGAAGAAATGGGCATTATGATTCAAGTGACTAATGCTTAGACTATCACTTAGAGCTCTAATCAATGTGCTGTGGAATCAATATGGTGGTTCAGTGAAAGGATCACTATTAGCTTTAATGGAGTCAACTTGATTAGTCCTGGATCCTTGTTCATTGTCATTTAATTATAAGTAAAGGCAATAAAAGAGGTGACAAAGTGTTTAATCCAACCTGTACATGCACAAGAATACTCTTTGTAATATCCCTGATACTTATCATTAAGTTTAAATATTTTCTGTGGGTAGTGGTGAAAGACTGGATAGGGAAGGGACATTCTTATCTTCCAAGACAACCCATTAAACTTTTACATCCCTTTACTTGTTAGCCTTGGGGCAAAGAGGTGGTGCAGTAGATAAAGTGTCTGGCCTGGAGTCAGGAAGACTCATCTTTATGAGTTCAAAGGTGGCCTCAGACACTTACTTTGTGACCCTGGGCAAGTCACTTAAGCCTGTGAGCTTTAGTTTTCTCATCTGTAAAATGAGCTGGAGAAGGAAATGGCAAATCATTCCAATATCTTTGCCAAAAAAACCCCAAATGGGGGTCACAAAGAGTCAGACGCAACTGAAAAATAACTGAATAACAACAACCTTGTCATGACGTAGTAGATAATGAGCAGGCCTTGGGATCAGAAAAAGCTGGATTTAGGTTCCCCATCTGACATATAGATTATATGACCCTGGGGAGAAGCTATCAGCACCCAAGACAATTCTCTAAGACAATAGACAGTTGTGAATATATGTTGGAAGCAGGTTTTTCCTCCCTGGGAGTTCTTCATATCAATTAAATCATAAGTCTGGTTTAAAAAAAATATAGGGTGAAAATATATATGGTGAAAATGAGAAGAAATTGGTGCACCAGGAGAACTTGGCAGTATTTTCATGCTTGATAGAACACATGCAGCCAGTATGAGAACCCTCCCACTCCATGCTGCCTGAGAAGAAATTGGTGCACCAGGAGAACTTGGCAGTATTTTCATGCTCGATAGAACATGTGCAGCCAGTATGAGAACCCTCCCACTCCATGCTGCCTTACTGACTTACAACTCTATGAGATTCCACATTATTCATGCATTGTAACTCTCTAAACATTTTGTCTCTTTAGATAGCCTGAGTAAAATTCTTTCTCTCCCCGTTAACAATTATACTTACCCCCACACAATCAATAGCTCAGGACACACTGGTCATGAGCTCACGAATTCAGGTTTCCTAGTTATGTGTACTTCAGTAGATATCAACGTTTATAAGCACAGTAGAAGCTTTTACGTGATTAGGAGCTGTCTGGAACTCACCTCCTAAAAGGAGGCCGACTGAAGTTAGCAGGTGACTTGTTTTTAATACTTCAAAGACTTCTTATTTAGTCAGTTTGACAACATCCTCCCTTGAGAAAGAACACAATACTGCTTCCTGTAGGTTCCTGGAGCTGGAGTCTGCCCATTCCTCTGGCTATTCTGAGGCAAGTGGGGAGTCCTGGTGTTGGTGTTTGCCTGCTCCACTGCAGTTGGGCTTAGGATCTCCCACTGATTTGCTGAGCTGTGGCTTGCTGCTTGCTTGGTGGGATACTTCCTGTCCTGGACTGTGCTCCCTGTTTACTAGAATGAGACAGATCTTTCTTGCTGATCTTCCAAGTTTCTTTGGCTAAAAGATTGTTTCACCCATCTTTTTGCTGGTTCCAGGATTTGTTTTGGGGTGCTATTTTATTGTTGTTTGGAAGTGAATATGGGAGAGTTACAGAGGTTTACTCCTTATTTCATCTTGGCTCCCAGAAGTTGATCCTATGACTTTTTAAAAGAGCATCAGAGTAGAACTGTGACAGATGAGAAATTGAACCATTGTGGGCTAATCACTTCGTATCACTCTGAAGAGGTCAGGGAACCACATGTTTTTAGGGGTGCTTGAGAAAGCAAAAAATGAATTCGACACAAGCCTTCCCTCAGCCAAAGGGAGACAAAGTTTATTACAGATTCACATGTTGGGTTGTCTTAAGAAATCTCACCCTTTGTGATGCTCGTTTTCACAAGCAGGCCAGATTCCAACGGAGGTAGATGGAATCTGAGCACCTTGGGAAGCAAGATGAAACTTATATACACAAAGATTGTAGGAGGGATCTAGGGTGGTCCTGGGGTGATGGGAGGATGGGTTTAGGGAGGGTCTTGAGGAGGAGCTTGCTGGGACTGGGATGAGATCAGACTCTAGGAACCAAGAGAATGGGATTAAGGGTGGGAAGTAGCTGAAGGCTACCTGGAGATAACAGACTATGTAGGGCTAGGCTAGTTTAAAGGTAACAGATTTAGGTATAGACATTTTGATAGGATCAAGGGTGGAAACTAGCCAGACAATGGAGCGCTAAACTAGGTTAAGAGTAACCCAGCCTAGATATTTGGGGCAAGCAATAAGGAAAGGCTTATGGTGTCAGGCAAATGCCTCATCTAGTGGGAAGATTCAAGGGGAGTTCAAGGGGGCTCCCACAGTCAAAACTCATCAACTCTACTTCTATTTCCTTATCTGTATAAAGAATATAAAAAAGTGTATGTCCTCTATTTGACTCAGAGAGAGGCAGCACTGTGCAAAGAATAGAGAGTTACCTCTGACTTAGGCAGACTTTTGTTCCAGTCATTCCCTTGATACATATCATCAATATCAATTTTTCTGTCTACCCATCATGTATCAATTATCAAAAGATTGTTGTGAGGATAACAGTGTAGTGCCCATATAGTGTGCTTTAAAGATACGGTCACTAACTATACAATCTTGAACAATTCTCGTTTTCCATGTGCAGATCCTCCCCTTAGCATTGACATTTTCATTTTAGCCTGACTTTGGTGCTGCTCATAACACCTCTGTTATGGCTCTCTTACCATCAGTGGGTATTTGGTCAAGGCATGCAAATCTCTTTTAGATGAGTCTAACTTGACTACAACTAGGAAGAAAAATCAGCCTGCCAATATTGTATAATGAGCTCCCCCCAAAAATGATTTTTGTATTTTTCTTTTGTTTAGATTATACATTTTACTACTTCTTCCTTTACAATGGAGATTTCATATGGTAATATTCATCATGATTAGATTTCTATGTCCTCCTCAGAGGGTTTTGATCAACTATTCCCACTGTTCTCTGAATTTCCAAGACTTCTCCAGTGTTTTAATTTTTATTGTCCTCTGCTGTTTCTCTGATTTAGGGTGAGCCTTTAGATCTTTTCAATTTTATTTCAAATTTATTTCAAATTCCATTAAGATTTTATTTACATTCAATTATTTAATTGAATGAACAATTTTACATGCTACTCATCAATTAACAGCAGAGACACCCTAACTATCAGCATGTTCTCTAATTAGTTTCAGATTTGATCTCACCTTGCCATTCCCCAAATATTAAAGATGGGTGAATCTGACTTTGCTACCATTTGCTACTACAGCTTATTTCCAAAATGCACACATGAACAAGAGAAAGGAAAGTCTAGTAGAATGTGACTTTATAATTCTTTATTCCCTTTTTCATTCATGGGGATAATTTATGAACGGTAAAACAAATTAATCTCACATATAACCTTTGTTGTTAATAGCAATAATAGGAAGATGGGGACATAAGATCACAGATTGCAAATTTGAAGGGAGCTTGGATACCAGCTAGTCCAACACTCACATTTTACAGATGAGGAAATCAAGACCCTGATGGGTTGCACAACTAATGAGTGTCAGAGATGGAATTCTTTTATTCATCTATTATTGATTGTCAATCACATCCTTGACAACTTTTTGAAATTTCTCTTCTATCCCAGAGGCTCCTTGTTGACCCTCTAATCTCTCAGTAAATGTGGTAACCACCTATTTTCTTTTTTAAATATTGAAGCCATATATTGGGAGCTCCATTATCTACCGTCCTCCACTGCTTACTTTCTCATTATCTTTACCCATGTTCTCTTCTCCAGTCTAAGATAAGAGGTGGACCTCTTGCTTGCCAATTGAAGTAGTTTGCAGCACAGTGGATAGAATGTTAGGCCTAGAGTGAGGAAAATCTGAGTTCAAATCCAACCTCAGACACTCAATAGCTGTGTGACTCAAGTCATTTAACTTCTGTTTGCCTCAGTTCACTCAACTGTAAAATGGGGTTGATAACAGTTTCTACCTTGCAAGGTTGTTGTTAGAACCTAATGAGATAATATTTGTAAAAAGAACTTAGCACAGAGCCTGGTACATAATAGGCACTACATTAATTCTTATTCTAATCTTCCTTTTCCCCAATATTATACTTTCTACCTGTACCTTTGATTCAATCACCACTTTCCCAACCCTAACCTTCATGTCACTTTACCTCCTTCTCATTAATCTTTGATTACTTTGTTTGATTTTTGCCATGCTTTGTCTTTACCAACAATTATTTAAAAACAAAAACAAAATTACCAGAAAACAAATGAACTCAAAAAACTTTGCCCTTGCCCTTTTCTCAGGACACTGTGCCAAAGAATAATATAATAATTGTACATGACTCAGAGTTCATTCATTCATTCAACAAGCATTTATTAAACACTTACTATATGTGAGGCACTGGAGAAGAGAGGCAAAAACAAAAAAAATCCTGCAAGGAGGGGGCATCTAACCTAAGCATAGAAGGAAATCAAGGTTTAGAGAATTATGGTGGTGAAGAAGGAAAGCATTCCAGACAAATGCAGGGGAAGAGGGGTTAGAAGGTCCTCCATGGTTTGGCTGGAATGTAGAATATGTAAAGGAGAGTAATGTGAAATGAATCCTTCAAAGGTAGGCTGGAACAAGATCATTAAGGGGATTCAAATACTAAATAGAGGGGTGGAGGCAAGATGACAAATTAAAGGCAAGAATTCATCTTAACTCTCCCCAATTCCCCTGCAAACAACTTTAAAATAACTTCTGAAATTGCATTCTGGAGTAGCAGAACCAACAAAAGGTCAGGGTGAAACAATTTTCCAGTCTAAGACAACTTAGGAGGTCAGCAGGAAAGGTCTGTCGCACAAGGTGGTAGTTGGCCCTAGAGTGCAGCACATGCCATGTTGACACCCCAATGCCAGCAACAGACCTTGGAGGCCTCTGCCACAGTGGCGGCAGCTCTTTCTCAGCCTATAGATGATAAGATGGCTGGGCAACTGGTCAGAAAGAGATTATAAGGGACTTGTTGCTGGCACTGGGTATAAGACCTTGGCATGTTATCCATAAACAGTTCTGATTTGCAGGCCCAGGCTGAAGAAGAGCATTAGTGCTGGTGACAGCAGGGGAATAGGAGCCTAGTTAAAGGTCTAGGGCAAAGAGTGCTTGTGATAGCTCACAAAGGAGCAAGGGCCCTGGAATCAGTTCCAAGGCAGAAAAGAGCACTTCTGCTTGTAGCCACAGGACAGCAAGAACAGAAAATTTGATTTTTAAACACAGGACAGAAGAAAAGCATAAAAAGGTAAACATGAAAGACAATAATTAGGGATTCAACAAGGTTAAACTGCTTACATTCCTATATGGGAAGGTAATACTAGTAACTCCTAAGAACTTTATCATCACTAGAGCAGTCAGGAGTATAATAGACATAGGGCACAGCTTCAGGGCCAAAAGGAACAATAGCACTGCAGCTTCAGTGGAGCAAGGGACCTGATCACAGTTCTAGAGCCAAGAGCACCCAGTAATTGTGGCTACAGGGGAACAAGGACCTTCCTGGGTAAAGATCAGAGTAAACAGGAGAACAGTAACCACACTTCTCCTTAGATCATGCCCCCTTGGAAGGACCAGAAATTTGAAGACCCATAGAATTCACTCTGAAAAGAGCAGCATGAAAAAAATTGAAGATTGGGACAGTGCTCTATCCAACCCAGAAGCAGAGTACAACTTTAATATAAAGTGAAAAGTCAAGAAATAGGTGAGAAAAAAAAAAAAAAACCATGAACAACAACGAAAGGACCTATCTATAAAAAAAAAAATCAGGTGACAGGGAAGGTCAAGAAGGCACAAATTCAGAAAACAATGATGTTAAAATAGCTACAAGAAAAACCTCGAAGAAAAAAAATTGACACAAGCCCAATAAGAATTCCCAGAAGAGATCAGAAAGGATTTTAATAAATAAGAGAGGTAGAAGAAAAATTTGAAAAGAAATGAGAGTGATGCAAGAAAATTATTAAAAGAAAGTCAACACCTCAGTTAAAGAGGCACAAAATACTGAAGAAAATAACATGTTAAAAATAAAAAAGGCCAAAAGGAAAAAAGAAGTGTGAAAGCTCACAGATGAAAATAATTCCTTAAAAATTAGAACTGGGGGCAGCTAAGTGGTGTGGTGAGTAGAGCACCGGCCCTGGAGTCCAGAGGACCTGAGTTCAAATCCGGCTTCAGACACTTGACACACTCAGTAGCTGTGTGACCTTGGGCAAGTCACTTAACCCCAATTGCCTTGCCTTCCCCCCTCCAAAAAAAATTGGAACTGGGCAAGTGGAAGCTCATGACTCCATGAGAAATCAAGAAACAATAAAATAGTGTTGAAAGAATGAAAAATAATAGAAAAAAATGTCAAATATCTCATTGGAAAGACAACTGATCTGGAAAATAGATCAAGGAAAGAAAATTTAAGAATTATTGGACTACCTGAAAGCCATGATCAAAAAAAGAACATAGATATCATATCTCAAGAAATTATCAAGGAAAACTTCCCTGATATCCTAGAACCAGAGGATAAAATAAAAATTGAAAGAATCTACTGATCACCTGAAAGAGATCTCAAAACCAATGCTCTCAGGAATATTATAGCCAAATTCCAGAGCTCCCAAGTCAAGGAAAAAAATACTGGAAGAAGCCAGAAAGAAACAATTCAAATATCATGGAGCCACAGTCAGGATCGCACAAAATTTAGCAGCTTCCACATCAAAGGATTGGAGGGCTTGGAATATGATATCCCAGAAGGCAAAGGTGCTAGGATTACAACAAGAAATAAATTACCTAGCAAAACTCAGTATAATTTTTTTCAGGAGAAAAATAGATAGTTAATGAAATAGAGGATTTTCAAGCATTTCTAATAAAAAAGACCAGAGCTGAATAGAAAATTTGATGTTTAAATATAAGATTCAAGAGAAGAATTAAAAGGTAAACATGAAAGAGAAATCATAAGGCATTCAACAAGGTTAAACTGTTTGCATTCCTACATAGGAAGATGATGCTTGTAACTCCTAAGAATTTTATCATTATCAGGGCAGTTAGAAGGAGTATATATAGACAGAAGGTACAGGTGTGAGTTAACTATGAGAGAATGGTTTAAAAAAAATAAAATTAAGGTATAAAAAAGAGGGATGTGTTGGGAGAAGGAGGAAGGGATAGGAAGAATGGGGGAAACTATTTTCACATAAAAGAGGCCTGAAAGGAAGAGATTTTACAGTGTAGGGGAAAGTGGGTGGTGGTGGCAGGCAGTATTTGATCATTCCTGTCATTGGCATTAGTTCAAAGAGGTAGTAGCATAAACACTCAGTTGGGAATAGAAATCCATTTTACCCTACAGGAAAATAAGAGGCAGTGGTCAGAAGCAAAACAGGAGAGAGAGAGAGAAACAGAGAGAGAGAGGGTGGAAGGGGAGAGAGACACAGAGACAGAGAGACAAACAGGGAGAAAAGGAAGAGGAGGAAGAGGAAAACAGGAAAAACATGATGGAGGGAAGTAGAGAAGTACACAGTAATTATAACTGTGAATGTGAATGGGATGAGCTCACCCATAAAATGGAAGTGTATTATTGAATGGATTAAAAACCAGAATCCAACAATATGTTGTTTGCAAGAAATACACCTGAAGTAGAAAGACACATACATAGAAAAAATAAGGGGCTGGAACAAAATCTATTATGCTTCAGCTGAGGGGGAAAAAAAGTGGGGGTAGCAATTATGATCTCAGACAAAGAAAAAACAAAAATAGACCTAATTAAATCATATAGGCAGGGAAACTACATTTTGTTAAGAGGTACCATAGACAATGAAGTAATATCAATACTAAACATATACACCACATGACATAGTATCCACATTCTTAAAAGAAAAAGTTAAATCAGCTACAGGAGGAAATAGACTGTAGAACTACACTAGTAGGGTACCTCAACTATCCCCACTCAGAACTAAGTAAGTCTAACCATAAAATAAACAAGAAAAAAGTTAAGGAGATGAATAGAATTTTAGCAAAGTTTGATATGATGAACCTCTGGAGAAAATTGAATGGGAATAGAAAGAACTATAATTTTTCTCAGCTGTACATGGAACCTTCACAAAAACTGATCATGTATTAATTAGGGCATAAAATCTTTGCAACTAAATGCAGAAAAGCAGAAATGTTAAATGCATCCTTTTCAGACCATAACACAATAAAATTACATTCAATAAAGAACCTTTGAAATGTAGGTTAAAATTTAATTAGAAAATAAATAAGCTAATCTTAAAGAATGAATGAGTCAAAGAACAAAACACAGAAATGATAAAAAAAAATTTCACTAAAGAAAATGACAGCAATGAGACAACATTCCAAAATTTGTGGGATGCAGGCAAAGCAGTACTTAGGTGAAATTTTATATCTCTAAATGCTTACAGCAGTAAAATAAAGAGCAGATGAAGGGATTGGAGATGCAATTTAAAAAAAAAAAACCTAGAAAAAAGAAAAAAATTAAATATCCTTAATTAGACACCAAATTGGAAATCCTGAAAAATCAAAGGAGACATTCAAACAATTTTAAATAAGAAAACCATTGAGCTAATAAGTAAAACTAGGAGCTAGTTTGATGAAAAAAACACAATAAATAAATCGCTGGTTAATTTGATTTTACAAAGATGGAAGAAAACCAAATTTCCAGTATTAAAAATGAAAAGGGTAAATTTACCACCAGTGCAAATGAAATTGAAGTGATTATTAGAAGTTGTTTTGCCCAATTATATGTCAGTAACAATAACAATCTAAGTGAAATAGATGATTATTTACAAAAATATAAGCTGCCCAGATTAACAAAAGAGGAAATAGAATATTTAAATAACCCTATCTTAGCAAAAGAAATCGAAAAGGCCATCAATGAGCTTCCTAAGAAAAAATCCCCAGGACCAGATGGATTCACAAATGAACTCTATCAAACATTTAAAGAACAATTTTTTGAATACTATATAAACTATTTGGAAAAATAAATGGAGAAGAGGTCCTACCAAATTCTGTTTATGACACAAAAAATGGTGCTGATACCTAAACCAGGAAGAACAAAAACAGAGAAATAAAATGACAGACTGATTTCCTTAATGAATCTTGATGCAAAAAAAATAAATAAAATACTAACAATAGCATTACAGCTATATATGACAAAGATCATACATTATAACCAGGTGGGATTTATACCAAGAATGCAGGGCAATTTCAATATTTGGGAAACTATCAGCATAATTGCTACATCAATAACAATAGCAACAAAAATCTTATAATTATCTCAATAGATGCAGAAAACATTTTTGGACAAAATGTAGCACTCATTCTTCTTTAAAATACTAGAAATCATAGGAATAAATGGATCTTTCCTTAAGATAATAAATATCTATCTAAAACCATCAGCAAGCATTATTTGTAACAGGGATAAGCTAGATGCCTCTCCAGTTAAGATCAAGATGAAGAAAGAGGTCCATTATCACCATTATTATTCAATACTAGACTAGAAATGCTAGGTATAGCCATAAAAGAAGAAAAAGAAATTGAAATAATTAGAATAGGCTACGAGAAAACAAAACTATCATTCCTTACAAATGGTATGATAATATACC
Organism: Trichosurus vulpecula; assembly: GCF_011100635.1. Classification (NCBI taxonomy): domain Eukaryota; kingdom Metazoa; phylum Chordata; class Mammalia; order Diprotodontia; family Phalangeridae; genus Trichosurus; species Trichosurus vulpecula. The sequence goes on from NC_050575.1 coordinate 249,360,845, forward strand.
TAGAGATTCCTAGAGAATCAACTAAGAAAACTAGTTGAAACAATTAACTACTTCAGCAAAATTGCAGAATATAAAATAAACCCACATAAATCATCAGCATTTCTGTATATTGCTGACAAAGTCTAGCTGGAAGATATAAAAAGAGAAAATCCATTTAAAATAACTGCAGACAATATAAAATACTTGGGATTCTACCTGCCAAGACAAAGCTAGGAACTCTATGAAAACACAATTACAAAATACTTTTTATCTAAATCAAAACAACTAGAGAAATATTAATTGCTCATGGGTAAAGCTGAGTCAAAATAATAAAAATTACAATTCTATCCAATCTAATTTACTTATTCAGTACCACACCAATCAAACTACTGAAGAATTATTTTATAGAGCTAGAAAAAAGTAACAACAAAATTCATCCGGAAGATCAAATGGTAAAGAATCTCAAGGAGATCAGTGAAAAAAATGTGAAGGAAGGCAGTCTAAGCCCTACAAGATCTCAAACTATATTAAAAAGTGGTGATCATCAAACAATCTGGTATGAGCATAAAATAGAGTGGTGTATCTATGGAATAGATTAGGTACACTATACACAATAGAAAATGACCATGGTAATTTAGTGTTTGACAAACCCAAAGATCCCAGGTTTTGGGACAAGAACTCACCATTTAGTGAAAATTGCTAGGAAAACTAGAAAGCAGTTTGGCAAAAATTGGGTATAGACCAAAAACTCACACCTTGCATAAGGTCAAAATGGATACATAATTTAGACATTAAGTGTGATATCATAAGCAAATTAGAAGAGCATGGAAAATTTTGCCTTTCAGACATGTAAGGGAAGAATTATGACCAGATGAGAGATGAATAACATTACAGGGTGTAACATGAATAATTTTGATTACATTAAAGTAAAACAGGTTTTGCACAAACAAAACCAGTGCAGCCAACATTAAAGTGTACACAGAAAATAAGAGGAAAGCTTTTACAGAAAGTTTCTCTGATGAAGGCCTTATTTCTCAAACATATGGAGAAATTAGTCAAATTTATAAGAATATAAAACATTCACCAATTGATAAATGCTTAAAGGATATCAATAGGCACATTTTGAAAAAAGAAATCAAAATGATCTATAGCCATCTGAAAAAAAATGATCTAAATCACCATTGATTAGAGAAACAAATTCAAACAACTCTGAGGTACCACCCCATACCTATCAGATTGAGTAAGATGGGCAGGGGGGAATGACAAATGCTGAAGGGGGCATGGAAAAAGTGGGACACTAATGCACATTGGTGGAGTTATGAACTGATCTAAACATTCTAGAGAAAAATTTGGAACTTTGCCCAAAGGCTATTAAACTGTCCATACCGTTTGACTCTATACTACCATTACTAGGTCTGTATCCCAAAGAGATCAAAGAAAATGGAAAAGGACCTACATACAAGAATATTTATTGCAGCTTTTTGTGGTGGCAAAGAATAGGAAATTGAAGGGATGCCCATCAATTGGTGAATGCCTGAATAAACTGTGGTATGTAATTGTGATGGAATACTATTATGTTATATGAAAAGAGAAGCAGGATGGTTTCAGAAAAAGTGGGAAGACTTATACGAACTGATGCAAAGTGAAGCAAGCAGAACAAGGAGAATATTGTACACAGTAACAGCAATATTGTATGATGATCGATTGTGAATAAAGCATTACAAATGATTCAAGACAATTTCAAAGGACTTGTGTTGAAAATGCTATCCACCTCCAGAGAGAGAATGGATGGAATCTGAATGCAGATCAAAGCATACTTTTTAAAACTTTACTTTTCTTGGGGTTTTTTATTCTGTATTTTCTTTTGCAACATGCCTAATAAGGAAATATGTTTTGCATGATTTCACACATATATTTCAAATTACTGGCCTTCTTGAGGAGGAAGGGAGAGAGAGAATTAGGAACTCAAAAATTTTTAATGTGAATTTTTTTACATGTAACTGAGAAATATTTAATGAAATAAAGAAAAATATATTGAAGAAAAATACAAATAGAAATTTTCACATTTTATCCCATAGTTAATAGGGAGCTAGTGAAGATCCTTGATCAGAGGAATGCCATGATCAGACTTTTAATCTATGCCTGAGCAAGAATCTCCTCAAAAATGTTCCCAAAAAGTTTTAATCCAGGCTCTGCTTAAAGGCCACCAATGTTGAGGTGCTTACTAGACACCCAGAATCACATGATCAGAGGCACCACATTCCAAGTTTGGACAGCTCTAATTGGTAGGAAGTTTATTTTTTTCCCCCTTGTTTTAAACTGAAATTTCTGTAACATCCATTCCCTGATTAGAGCAAAATAGTTCAATTTTCTCTAGGCTAAAGATCTCAAATTCAAATTATCTTCATATACCATGCTTTCCAGTCACTTTACCATTTTGAGCTTCCTACTTTAGAGACTATTTTTTTTAATCTTGGCTCAGAAATATCATGAATTAAATGAATATAATATACTAGTTGTCTGTTCATGACAGAGTACAACAGCACAATTTCTTCTTTCAGTTTTTCCTACTGTGGTTTTATTAACAAATAGTAAGATTGAATTAGCACTTTTGGGCACCCAGCCAGGTAGGGAGCTCTTAAAATTCTCCATTATCTTTCAAAGGTCAAAACGAGGAAATTAGCAATTACAGATGGCAACTCTTAGTATTCTAAGATGTGGTTATGCTGATTTGGGGAATTTGAACTAGGATGGCAACAAGGTGCTCTCTTACCAACTCATCACTAAATATTTAGGGTTCCAATGCCCTGCTAACAACTGTCATACTATTCTTCCAAAATTAAAGATCATTCTTAGAAGAAAAAAGTTGAAGCATATAAAATCTTAGTAGATCTGCCTTCATTCTGTCCTAATTGTCGTTGGTCCATCTACACCAAGTCTCAATACTTTGATGTTTCTTTCATTTCCTGCCCCCCCAAAAGAAACCATTTTATTGCCCCCCCCCTTTTTTTTGCCAGTGCAATCTATGGTCCATCCAACTGGCCTTCTTACTCTTCCTCCCACATAACACTGAACCTACCACTTCTATGCCTTTGCCTAATTTGTGTCCCATGCCTGGAATAATACATGATTCACCTTTATTTCTTAGAATTCCTAGCTTCCTTCAAGGTTCCATTCTTGAGCCCCCTTCTCCTTTAAGAGCCAATAGCTAACATTTATGTTGTGCTTGGTGGGGCAGCTAAGTGGTGATGCATTGGATAGAGTGCTGGGCCTGGAGTCAGGAAGACTCATCTTCTTCAGTTCTAATCTGGCCTCAGATAGTTTCTGTGACCCTGGGCAAGTCACTTAACACTGTTTTCCTCAGTTTCCCCATCTGTAAAATGAGCCAGAGAAGATAGTGGTAAATCACTCCCATATCTTTGCCGTGTAAACCCTGAATTGGGTCACAAAGAGCCAGACATGACTGAAAAACAACTGAAAAATATAGTGCTTACTGCATGCCAGGTCCTGTCCTAAGTGCTTTACAATTATTATCTCACTTGATACTCACAACTATCCTGGGAGATAGGTGCTAATATTATCCTCATTTTACAGATGAGAAAATTGAGACAGAGGTTAAACAACTTGTCCAGAGTCACACAAGTAGGAAGTATCTGAGGTCAAATTTGAACTCAGGTTTTCTTGGCTGAGCCCCAAAGCCGGTGCTCTGTTGACTATACTATCTTGCTGCCTCTACTTGGAGCAATTCGTGATCCCTTCTAGCTGCTAATGCATTCCCCTTACCCTGCTTCCCCCTTAAAAGAACCTTTGTATTTATTTTGTCTGTATTTTATGCACAATTGCATATAATGTATGTGTATATATGGGACCTTATATGTATTTATACATATATATGTATATATGTATATATATATGCACACAATACATTTTATCTCCTTTGTTAGAACGTAACTACTTGATGTGAGGGACTATTATTTTTTTTATCTTTTTGTCTCCAGTACCTAGCCAACAGTAGGACCTTAAACATGTTTATTGCTTATTTGACCTCTAAAATTTGACTCTAAACTCTATTTCCAGCTTTTTCTCACAACACTTACCTTTACACAGTTAATACTACAGTCAATTTGATTTTCCAATGAAATGTTTCACATTGTCTTCTATTTTTTTCATTCTTTTGGTCTTGTTTTATTGTTTCTTGATTTCTCATAAAGTCATTAGCTTCCATTTGCTCCATTCTAATTTTTAAGGAATTCTTTTCTTCAGTGAGCTTTCAGACCTCCTTTTCCATTTGGCTGATTTTGCTTTTTTAAAGCATTCTTCTCATTGCCTTTTTGGACCTCTTTTACCATTTGGCCTTGTGGTTTTTTTCAGGTGTTATTTTCTTCAGTACTTCTTTTGTGTCTCCTTTAAGAAATTGTTAACTTATTTTTCATTAGTTTCTTGCATCACTCTCATTTCTCTTCCCAATTTCTTCTCTACCTCTCTTACTTGATTTTCAAAATCCTTGTTGAGCTCTTCCATGGCCTGAGACCAATTTATATTTTTCTTGGAGGCTTCGACTTTATTGTCTTCTTCTGAGTGTATATTTTGATCTTCCTTGTCACCATTGTAACTTTCTGTGGTCAGATTTTTTTTCTGTTGTTTGCTCATTTTCCCAGCCTATTACTTGAGGTTTAACTCTTTATTAAAGTAGGGTTCTGCTTCCAGGTTGGAGGGCAAACTGTTCCAAGCTTCAGGGGTTTTGTGTAGCTATTTTCAGAGATGTTTCTAGAGACTTGTAAGTTTTCAGTTCTCCCAAGGTGGTATGATTTAAGGAGAGGTGTTTACTCCTCTCCTGGGCTGTGCTCTAGTCTGTGAGTGACCACAATTACTCTTTTCTGCCCTGGAACTGTGAAAAGGGTCCCCCCTACACTGTGACTGCAAGCCCTGCTTTGCTAATGCTCCTTCTCACCCCAGGACTGCCACCCAGGACTGTGACTCAGATCCAAGTATGGTCAAAGCAACAGAGGCCTGCCTCAGTGCTAGCAAAAAGACCCCTGTAATCTTCTTCTGACCAGTAGTTCTACCGCCTTACCATCGGCAGACTGAGAGCTCTGGAAGCAGCCGCTGCCCAACCACTGCTGATTCAGTCACTCCCAAGGGCTGCTCCTGGTTTGCTGTGGCTGGGGATGTGCTGGTTTGGCTTGCACACTGTACTCCAAAGGTGCAACAGACCTTTCCTGCTGACCTTTTGAGTTGTCTTTGGAGTCTGCTGGCTGAGATGTCCGGAAACCACCACTGCTGCCAGTGATACAGTCCCCTGCGGCCCGCTCTGGGTCTTCTGTGGCTGGGGCTGTGCCAGGTATGGCCTTCTCTGCTCTCTCATCCTGGTGCAACAAACCTTTACTGTCAACATTCCAGGTTGTCTTTGGCTGGAAATTTGTTTCACTCCATCTTTTTGTAGGTTCTGCTGGTCTAGAATTTGTTTAGAGTCATTTTTTACAGGTATTGGGAGGGGTTTTGGGGAGAGGTCAGGTGAGTCCCTGCCTTTACTCTGCCATCTTGGCTCTGCCTGTAACTGCAGTCAATTTGAGCTACTCTACAGCCCTCATTCTCAGTCTCTCTTCCCCCATTTCTATTCCTTTGTTCAAATGGTGTCCCGTGTCTGGAATGAATCTACTGATTCAATGAGTAAAGGACCTAAATATGTACTCTCTCAGAGATTTCAAGAAACAGTATTTTATAAACTTATGTTTCAGGGATTCATTAACTAATGTATTCTATAGGCATTGGCATTTGGGGTGGTTTCTTATTTTTTCTTCAAGGTCTCATTAAAAACAGCTTTGCTCTTGCTAATCTTACAGAGTTAATGACTACTTACATGATATGATTTAAAAGAAAGTTGTACTTGCTGTCCTAAGATCCACCCTCCCCCGACTACCTGCCCAGGTGTCTAAAATCCCACCATGAAATAATTCATTTCTTTTCACCTTAGAGGCTTTCTCAACATCTGAGTGACATCTGTTAAATACAAATGCTCCAGGGAAGGAAACTTTTAAACAGTTAACAACTCAAGAAGAGGAATATGTGAGGGGTTGGCTAAGAGCAAGACCTTCTGGAAAATGATTCACTTCTAGGACTTGAAGAACAAGTACAACAGATTATTCTAAGATTGTTGAGAATAGAAATCCATCCACTTCTCTGAATCACCCATCCTCAGTATTTCTACATACACTGTAGATTTTTAATATATATTTTTGATCACTTGATAGAGTTGGGTAGATGCCAAATGTGAATTTGCTTACCTCCCAGCTTTGCTCTCAGCTGAATAGAAATTAAGTCTTCACTTCAAATAGAAATAGTAATAGAGAAGAATCTGGACAATCTCAGCAAAGAGAGGAGTAACCAATTCCGTGCTTTTATACCTTTTTTGCTTTTTGCTTAGTTGAGAGATTATAAAAAAATTAGAATGGGACATTGGGCAAAAATTACTTTGATAATATAGAATATGACTGACACTTCCTTTCTTTCCCATCTAAATCATACCATGGCACCATGCCTCCAATAAACAGGCTCTTAATAAACAGTGAGTGAGTGAGTGAGTGTGTGTGTGTGTGTGTGTGTGTGTGTGTGTGTGTGAGAGAGAGAGAGAGAGAGAGAGAGAGAGAGAGAGAGAGAGAGAGAGAGAGACTAGCAGAATCACAAAATTCTACAGCATTCTATTAAGGTAGGCCAGCTTCTACGCGGGAGAAAAAAGATGCAACCAAGGTTCTTCTGATGTTCTTCTGTTGATTATGGCTAATCCAAAGGGAGGAAAAAGAACATAAGGTTTATAGACAGACAAGACCTTGGAATCATCTAGTTCCCACCCTTTCATAGTTCAGATATGAAGAAACTAAGGTTAAAATAAGAAAAATTATTTATCCACAGTCAGCCAGAAAATTTGAAATATATTTCAGGTCCTTTAGGTGATAATGTCTGAAGCTATTCAGGACAAGACCCATTTCATATCATGAACAATTGGGAAGGGTGCCGGCGAACAGTTTTTAAAACACACCTGTGAATAATTGTTGGTCTATTCCCTAATATTTTGTAGCAGTAGCATTTGTAATATTTCAGTGTTTGATTTGGAGCAAAATTAGAATGCTAGAACTGCTCTAGACCTTTTCTATTCCTCATCATATTTTGTCAGTCTCCTCATATCGAATTCCAGCCTCCCTGCTGCCCTTTTGCCTGATCTCATTTGAACAAACCGTAGCAAAGACCTCATCACTAAATGGGCCATTCTAGCTATGTAATTGACTGCTGATTCAGAGGATACTAAACATGTCTCCAAGTCTCCAAAAATTAGTGCTACTGTTTCCCAGTCTCAAGATTGTATTTGAAAGATTCTTATAGGAGCTGTGAATTGTTTTGGGGTAAGGGTTTCTTCAATTTGCTTGAAATTTCTCTTTTAAAAAATTCTCTGTCAATGTTTCTCCTGCTTATGCCAGTCTTTACAGAAGTGTCCCTGCACATATGTATGTATGTCTGCTGTTTTCCTCTCAGTATCTCCCTGGAGGTTTGCCTTCATTGGCTTCGTCTCCTTCAACAGAGATAAACTTCACCCTAATTTTTGTTTAATCTATTTAAAAATGGGAGGGGAGTATATGTAGAACTGCCATCCTATAAACCAGAAGAGTATGTATGTCTCCATATGTAGATGTTTCATACAACTCTTGCCCAAAATATGTACATAACTTTCAAACCACCTCTATAGGTAAAACATTTTATATATTCACATAAAGTATGCACCCATTAATAATGAATTATGTAGTAAACACATGGAGTTCTTTTCTTTGGGGGGGGCATTTTGGAAATGAGATGAGTCTCATGGGATAGCGTTTTTATCCAGGTATGTATTATGTATACATGAAATAATCAGGAAAATTACTTATCCTATGTCAATTAGCATAAATTAGTGTAGTTTTCTCTTAATTTAAATGGGACATATCACTAATGATGATGAATCCACAATAAATTAGATTTAGTTCTCATCATTGTGCACATTTCTTTACTGGATGATCTGTGGAAAAGAAAAAAAAGATGCAATATAGATTAAAGTCCATAATTACAAACTCCATTGGGAAGCAACCTTTTGTTTAAATGAAATTCCATGGAAAGGGAAAGGATTCTGTGGCATAATACAAAGAAAGCTGTGTTTGGAGTCAGAGGTTCTAGTCTTAAATTCCAGCTCTACCACTTATTACCTGTGTGAAATGTGAAACTCATTTGGAAAATGAGAGAGCCAAACTACATGGCCTTAATAGTCTCTTCCAGTTCCCTATCCATGATTCTATGATCCTATGATTAGGTCCTGGGGAGGGAACTTTTTTGTATGACTTGACAGAAGAGAGAATGCAAATATCCACCTTTTCACATTCTGAAAAGCCAATAAGAGGGAAAATGTAATATTAGGAAAAAAAACTGGATTAAGACCCAGATTCTCATCTTATATTTACTACTAACTACATGGAAAAATAATTTTCTGTTTCTGGACATGTTTCCTCTTCTTCAAAATTAATGTTGGACTAGGTACTCTCCAAGGTTCTTTGTAGCTCTGATATTCCATAATTCCAAAAATAAAACAGCAAAGACATTTCTTAGATGTAAGAACATCTTTTCCCATGTTTTGAGGTGATTGTTTCCTATCAAACGTTAACATCTTTTTTCACTTTAGTTTCCAGTATACATAATTTCAGATGGCTCCTACAGCCTTTACTTTGAGTTAAATTTGACTCTACTAAGTTCTTACTAACTTTCAATAGATATTTCCCTCCCAGACCCAGAGAGTTTCCTGATGTTTTAAAAAATATACTTAGAGTTTCTATTGGAAGAGTTCTAATAAATCTTTAAAGAGAAAGTAAAATATCAAACCTTGTTAAAATGTGATCATTTCATTTGCTTTGCTTCCCAATATAAGAATATTATATGGAAGATGGCAGCTCTTTACTTATGATCCTCTCCAAAGACTTCTTTTTTTTTAAAGAGTGAGACTTGGGTACATTAATAATGCAATTTAAAATGACATTTGCATAGGAATTCAATTTTCTAGAAGTTAACAGGCCACTGGCCCAGTTAGCACCTTTGGTTTTGAGGTTGATGAATTCATAAGCAGAACTAGTTATACAGATCTTAAGCATGCCTGCACTTTGAATTAGTTAGAAGCAGAGAAGTTAAGCTATTTAACAATGTTAAGGGCAAACCATTGACTTTTTAAAAAAACAATCATTATTTTATTATCTGCAACTTTTGACTCCACTCAATAGTAATTTTGCAGATATGCAACTCTAGGCACTCTGCACACAGGTAGAATCACAGCCCTAGACTGAAACATGACAAAACAAAGCCAAAAAGAAAACAAACAAACAAATCCATCTGATTTCAATTTGAAAAAGTCTGTCCTGCTGGTAGATACCATTTTCCCACTAATATTGCTATTTGGCTATTCATGAATAGTACAGAAAACATATTCTGGTTTTAAACTGAAGCCTACTGGTCTTTCTTTTTCAAATTCTATCTGATTCCCTCTTGTCCCAGATTAAATATGGCCAAAAGACATGACCAAAATCAATAAAGTAATAAGCATTTATTAATCTCTTATTATATGTCAGACACAGTGCCATACCTGAAGAAATAAAGGAAGTCCAAAGGAAATGAACATTCTAATGAAGACATCACATAAATGATAGTGGTAGTAGTAGTAATAATAGCTAACATTTAGATAGCACTTTAAGGATTGCAAAGAGTTGCTTTTGATCCTCACAGCACCCTGTGTGGTGGTGCCATTATTATCCCCCACTTTGTAGATGAGGAAACTGAGGCAGATTGAGGTTAAGTGATTTGCCTACGGTCATGTGGCTAGTGAGCATCTGAAGCTGCCTACCAAGCTAGCTAGCTGCCTCAGATAACTAGTTAATACCTGATATATACAGAGTAGATAGAAGATAACCTTAAACGGGAAGGCATTAGAAGCTGTGAGGACTAGGAAAGGCCTCCTGAAGAGGGTGAGCTGTGAGCTAAGGGAAATGCAGGGAAACTCAGCAGGAAAAGAGCATTCAAGGAATGAGAGAGAGCCAGAGAGAGGACTTAAAGGGGTCAAATTGTGGAGATCTTTAAAGGCCTTGCATAGTACTTTACATTTGATATTACATATACTATGTAGCCACTGGATCTTATTGAATCATCAAGCCTACATTTTAGAAATAAAATCACTTTGGCAACTGAGTAGAGGATGGATTGGGATGGGGGAAAATTTGAGGCAGGAAACCCCCCCCAAAAATTAAAACCAATTAATAGTTCATATGAGAGGTGATGAAGGCCTGAAATAGGATTGTAACTGTAGAAAAGAATATATATGAGAGACATTGTCAGGGTTGAAATAAGATTTGTCAAAGGCTTGGAGGTGTAAGGTAGGTGAGAATGTGGATTCTAGGATGACACAGAGGTAGCAAGCCTGGGCAACTGGAAGGATATGGTGTTCTTAATAGTAGTGAGGGGAAGATAATGAATTCTGTTTGAGACATGTTCCTTTTGAAAAGTCTATGGGATAACCAGTTTAAGGTGTTCAAAAGGCAGCTGAGGATATGATTGTAGCTCAAGAGAGGGACTCAGGCTGGACATTCTCATCTCTGATTCTCTCATCTCATTCTCAGACCTGAGAATCAACTGCATAGAGACGATAATTGAGTCTATAGTAACTGATGAGATTCCCCAGTGAGACAGTATAGAGGGAAAAGAGAAAAGGCCCTAGGACAGAGACTTGGGGAGTCACTCATGCTTAGTGTGCATGATGTGAATGAAGAATGAGAAAAAGAATGAAGAGAAAAAAAATGAGATAGGAGAACTGGGAGAGAATGTACCACAAAAACTCAGAGAGGAAACAGAATCCGGAGAAAAGAGCAATCAACAGTGTCTAATACTCCTGAGAGGTTAAAAATAATCAGGATTGAGTGGGACCATTAAATTTGGCAATTAAAAAATCATTGGACAGGGGCATTTAGGTCAGAAGCCAGATCACAAAGGGCTTATAAGGATAAGAGAGAAGTGGAAAGCCTAATGGGCTTTCTCAAGTTTAGACATCTCTTAGAGGAAGGGAGATAAAGGTTGACAAATGGCAGTTTGTCAACAATCATTTATTAAATTGTGCCAGTCACTGTGCTAAGCACTGAGAATATAAAGAAAGAGTCAAATAAGATCCTGCCTTGAAGGAGCTCACATTCTAAGGGGGAAGACAAAAATGTACATATAAAATCTGTATATCTATATTTACATATAGAGATGTAGATATATTCACACATATATACACATAGACATACATACACATACACAGCATTAAAGGAAAGACATCTCCAGAAAGAAATACCCTAGCAGCTGAGGTGGAACAGCTAAGAAAGGCCTCCTGCAAAGATAGGATTTGAGTTGAGTTTTAGAGGAAGCCACGGAAACTGGGTGAGGAAAAAGAGCATTCCAGGTATGAGAGACAGCCAGTGAAGAAGGGAAATGGAGGGGTGCATGTGTGTGTGTGTAACAGTGAGAAGACCAGTGTCCAACTGAGAGGTGTTTTGTTTTGTTTTTAAAAGATGAGGGAGACATTGACATTTTTGTAGGCAGCAGTGAAAGAGCAGTAGATAGGGAGAAAGTGAAAATAAGAGTCGGGATGATAGAGGGGATAATTTACTGAAGAAATTGGGAGGGGACCATGTAAAGGGGTTTATCTCTGCAAAAAGAAGGCTGATGGTTCCCCATCAAAATATTAACATCTTTTGCATTTTAGTTTCCATTATATTTATTTTCAAGTGATTGGCACTGTCATAGTATGTGAGTACATCTGTGACCAATGCCAAATTTGTAAGTTTCACACCACAGAGAGTTGTTCAGGGTACCCAACTAATGCTTTACTATATTACTATCCCCCTTGTGTTTTTCCCTTTAAAATGTTTTATAAATTTGTTTTGATATGACAGACTCTTCTCAGAAAAGGCCTGAACAATCTTCCCAAAAATATACTCCCTTGGAGAATAATGGCTAAACACGATGACTTAATAATGTGAATATCATTTTCCACTTGTATAGTTTACCATTTGTTAATAGCAAAGAAGGATGTATATTTTAGCTTTGACTATCTGGGTATATACGATTCTTGGTCTACCTTGTATATCCTAACCATGAATGTTGTATTCTTCCTCTTCTTGTCTCCTTTTGATCATGTCGTGAGTGGTTTGCGGGGGTGTGTGCACATGCACTTATGCATGTACATATGTTTGTGTATAAGTGTGCATAAATCATTTTAATATGTCTTTCACAATCATATCAACATTGATTGTGCTTTTGGAATGTAACATTAGCAACTGTGTGAAGAATCACTTGGAGAGGGGACGGTCTTGAGTCAGGAAGATCAATTAAGAGGTTATTGAAAGAATCCATGCAAGAGGTGATGAGGGCCTGAATCAAGGCAGTGGTCTTATCAATGTAAAGAAGGGGACTGATGTGAGAGATGTTCTGGAGATAGAATTACAAGCCTTAACAATTGATTAAATATATAGTTTGAGGGAAAGTGAGGAAATGAGGATGAGCTCAAGGTCATGAACCTGTGTGATTAGAAGGATAATGGCAACCTCAATAGAAAGGGAAATTTGGAAGAGGATTGGATTTAGAGGGAAAGTTAGAGTTCTGATTTGGACATGTTGAGTTGGAGGTGCAATGGGGGCATTCAGTTCTAACTATCTAATAGGTATTTGCTGATTTGGAACTCCAGCTCACCATCTCACACTTGTCCCTTGCAGGTCCCAGTTTCAACATTTTAACTGAAGTCTCTTATTGCTTCACATTTATATTATTGTGTAGTCTCCTGCATAGCTCTCTAGTCTCAACTATCTCCTCTCCAACCCCTCTTATACTGCTGCCAAGCTCTTCTCCCTAAAGCACTATTATTATTACGTCCCTTCCTGCTCAGAAATCTTTAGTGGCTCTTATATGTTACCAATTTGATTCAGTCCAACAAATAAAATCCACATTTCTTATCATGTCATTCAAGGCCCTACACAATCTAATCCCCAGCCTAATTATCCAGCTTTATCAGCCTTGGTTTATACTGCAATGTATTTCTTATTCCCCGAACATGTATTAAACCTTCTAGCATTGTCTTTGCTCACACCATCCCTCATAAGAATAAAAATCCAACCCTGATTGTTCGAGGCAGAATGATTTCACTTTCCTCTAAACTCTGAATAGCCTTTCATACCTTTCCTTTTAACTTTCAATTCAAGTCAATTCAACCCAACAACATGTCAAAAATGTATCAAAGGGTTTTAAGCCTGAGGTCTGTTACCTTTTTAAAATTTTTTTTGAAAACTGTATTTCATTATAATTGATTTCCTTTGTAAGCATCTACTTTAAAAACAATGTCCTTAGAAGGAGGACATAGGTTCCTCCAGACTGCCAAAGTGGTCCATCTCCCTTCTCTACCCCCCAAAAGCCTGAATTGTGCAAATTGGGGATACAAGTTTTGCCAAAAAGGAAACATTTTCTGCCTTCAAGAGACCAGTATTCTAAGGGGGAGTATTTCAACACCATGTATGTTGAAAAATAAATGCAAAACATATCATGGATAATTTCTGGGGAGAGGGTACTATCATAGCAGGAGAAGGGGCTTCAGGATAGGTATCTTACAGGAGATAGCACTTGAACTGAGGTTTGAGAGAAGCTAGCTAGGAATTTTATTCAATTTAGTAAAATAAGCATTTATTGGGCACTTAAGAGCTAGACTTTGAGAATAATGTCTGTTAAATAAATGAAAGAGAAACAGAAGAATTGCTCTCAAGGATCTTATTCTACTGAGGCCAAAGGGAGAAGGGGAAACATGTATAAGGAAAATTAAATACAAAATAGTAGAAAGTAGTTTCCTGAAGAGAAGGTTAATTAACAGCTTGGGGTGGGTTGGGGGTGGGATCAGGATAGGCTTACTATAGGAGTTGATTGTTGAATTAATCTTTGGAAAAGGTTAGGGAGTATATATATATACACACATATATATATACACATATACATATATATACATACATATATATGTATATATATACGTATCTATATCTATATCTATCTCTATATATGCAGTTTGATTCAACAACTTTTTAAAAGCATATACATATCAGTTACTGTGCTTGGTGCTGAAGGTACAAAACTAAAACAAAAAACTACTGCCATATATTGTAGAGTAAAATGTATCATGTGCATTTCTTATCCCCATTTATCTAAATCTGAACCTCTTCAAGACTTATCAGAGTACTTTGTTTAAAGTTTAAATATTTGTTGAATGAATAAGAAAGAGTACTTAAAACTGGAAATTACCTTTAAGCTCATCTAGTCCAACTTGGGTAACTAGGTGGTGCAGTGGATAGAGCACTGAGCTTGGAACCAGAAAGATTCCTGTTCCTGAGCTCAAATCTGGCCTCACACACTTACTAGCTATTTGACTCTGGGCAAGTCACTTTAATCCTGTTTTGTCTCAACTCATCTTCTATCAAATGAGCTGGAGAAGGAAATGGCAAAACATCCCAGTATCTTTGCCAAGAAAACCCCAAATGGGGTCACAGAGTCAGGTGTAACTGAAAAACAAGAAGATAAAGATAGATAGGGAAGCTAAGGACAGACAAGAGAATTCAGGTACTTTGTCCTATGTTGCTAACAGAGTAAGTAACAGAGCTAGAAATTAAGCCTAGATTTTCTGACTCTAAATCTACCCCCACACCTCCCACCCCAGCACACATACAGGATCTTGGAGAAAAGTAGCTTATCAGTATCTTTCTACATCTCTCTACCTCAGTATATAGTATACTGTCTTATACACAACACAGATTCAATATATAACATAAATACATAAGATAATATAAGAATTTGGAGTTGTAAGGGCCTTCAGCCACTATGTAGTCCAACCCAAACCTGAAAAAGAATTCCCACTACACAACACCCAATAAGTGCCTATCCAGTCTCTTACAATGATCATTGGATCATAGATTTAGACCAGAAGCATCTTCACAAGCCATGAAGTCCAACTCTCTCATTTTAGAGGTAAGGAATCTGAGGCTGCAGGAGGTTAAATGTCTTGCCTGAGTTCACACAGGTATTCATAAAGTAGGGTGTATGGCATGTTCAGGGAGGATTACCACCTCTGGGTCAGGGTTTGTTGAGCCATTTTCAGGGCTGCTTATCCACTTTTAGTGTCCACCTGCCACCCAACTCTCATCTGTGGCTCCAAGAAGCTGTAGCATGCACAGTGGCTGCTTGCATGTAAAACTGTCTCTATAGACAGGCTAAACCAGGTTCAGAGTAACTAACAGGCCTCAAAGCCTTCAGTGAGTTAAGAAAATGTCTACTCAAAGACTTCTCCTGGAAGAATGGGTGGATGAGAATGATTTATTCCAACGGCCATGAAGGCAGCTTGGTCAGACATCAAAGACGCCAAAGTTATCTCCTATATCCTAGGACATCACCAGTTGTCTTGACTATTTTCTTACCATTGCGCTTCGATGAATCTTGAAGAGAGAGTGAGGCTAATGATTGTGTGCAACTCTGCTTCACTTAAATTCAAATCATAAGCAAGTCAAGATTTCACTGCATGATGCCATTGCTCCTTCTTGAAAATGAAGGACAAACAACCACAAACAACAACGTTAGTTAAGTATGAAAGGCTGGATTAGATTGTAGGTTTTCTGACTCCAGAAAAGAGAGCCATATCCACTGTAACATTTCTGTTTTATTCCCAACTTTTAAACCCAGAGGGATATTTTACAGAAACCTAACTGAGGAAAATGTTAACGCCATAATAAAAATCTAATCTATTTTCTTTGATATAGCTGGTCTCTATTGTCAATATAATTAACATGTAGCTATAACATTATTGATTCATCATGATTTTTAATAAAATAAGGAATAAAATGAAAGGTTCAGAGAGAGTGTTTCTTGCCCAAATCCAGGATGAGAGTTGCTTTTGTTTATGACACTTGACTCAGCCAGTGGTGGTGTAGTTGAATTGTAGAGCATCTCTTTTCAAGCTGTGATTTTTATTTATTTAATGTCTTCAATTGCAATCTGAAAATCAATGAGAGTAATGACTTCTCTTTCATTTTTTCTCTGTTTGCAGAGTCACAGTGTACCCTCTGTGGGGAACCGGAAGGTGAGTCTGCTTTACCATGCTTACTGGCTACCCTGGGCTGGGGATGCTAAGCGTAAACTCGTGTGATCATTTCCTTTTGTTTGTTCATTTTTGCTGATGTCAAGGATGTTTTTAAAAGATAGTAGGAAGGGGTAGGGAACAGATTCTTGATTCTTTGTGCTTGATGTTCAAAGTAAATTAAATCAAATAGAGTAAGACATAGTTTGGACTTCAGGCTTACGGACCCTGCCTGTCTAAAGTATGATGTGTCCATCAGAATGAAAAACGTGGTATTTACTTTATTCTCCAGTTTGAATATTGTCATGTTTTCTAGATTTTTAAAAAATGGTCATACTTAAAGAGCATTAATTGATTGATTTAAAATGATATTGCTAACTGGGAAGTCATGAGTAACATACTAAATAGATTTTCTGCCAATACAGATGCCTCATTAGTGATAGGTGAAATGAAGAAGTGTAACCTCATTTATTGTAATGTTATTAGTGTTACAAAAGAAAGATTGCAAATCTGATTTCCAGTCAAGACTTCTTCAGTTTCATCTGAAGGAAAACATTAATTCCACCAAAATATAGACTGAGATGATTCTACCGAATGTGCAAATGCTTTAAGCTGACTCTGAGAAACCTGGGTATCAATGTGACATAGAACTTTTACATTTTTGAAACAGATAAGGAAAAGAAAACATAGTCTAGTGCTGGTTAACTGGAACCCAATCAAATAGAAAAGTCAATGAATAGTATTTTGATGATACATTTCATACTGAAGAGAAAAAAGCATTGAAAAACAAACTGATGCTACTGCAAAATGTGAGTTTAGAGTTGGATCCTCAAAACAATCAATTTATTCCAGTTCACTATGTTATATTTACTAAGACAGGAAAGTGGATTAATGCGCTTGGAAAAAAGGAAAAACTTTTATCAACAAAGACTGAAATATAAAGGATTGTTTGTGGTGGGGAGAATTATAATTTAGCCAAACAACAAACAATTATTATATGCTTACTAGCACTTGGCATACAAAAAAAAAAGCTGAATATCGTCCATGCCCTTGAGAAATTTATATTCTAATGGGGGAGACAACATGTTCAAATGTAGATATAAACAAGATAAATATGAGGTTACCTTTGAGAAAAAGGCATTAATAAGTGGGATAATAAGGAAAGGTCTCTTGCAGGTGGTACTTGGGTTTTCTTTTAGGAACACAGGGATTTAATGAGAAAGTTCTCCATTTTAGGAAAGTTCTGATTAATTGAATCATTACTAAGATTTCTAACTTCCTTAAATGTTATTTAGTAAGGATACAAGACATAGAGATGATGCATTACTGACGATTACCATGATAAAGTCTATTGTAAGATTTTAAAAACTCTTAAATCTCACTTGTCTAAGTCTGAATTTTTGACCTGCAAAAGATGATTTTGAAATAATACATAAACTCAAAGGCAGTGATTGAGAGTCTAGGGTACCATGCTCATGCAAACCAAATGAAAGATAGATACAATATTGTATAAGTGCTTGATTCTGGACAAATTATTTGAAAAATTTTCCCTGAATTAAGTGTTTTTGCTACAATACATTTTTGTGAAACTATACTCAGTATTTTGTTTTCTATATTCATTTTAAAATTATTAATTTTCATGATTAATAAATTTGGACTCACTATAGGTAATTGTGTATACTCTTTGTGTGTAAATGTAATGCATTTCTTTGTATTTAATAATGTTGATGGCTGCCCTTTTAAAAGATATTTATAGTTGTATATTCATGTGGATCATTAGTGGGTTGACAAAACTTATAAATACTTAAGGAGGTTTGTCATATTTGTAGCTGGTTTTCCTTTTTCTCCCTTCTGTGCTTATGATATCAAAAGATGTATAAAATGGAAACCCAGGAATAAAACATTTTCTTCCCTGGGAATTTTCTAAATATTTGCCTAGGATTTTTAGGTTATATCAGATGTTTCATCCAGAATTAATCTAATCTAATTACCATTATGCCTGAATGATTTCCCCACGTACAAGCCATTTTTTTGCCTGGAAACTTAATATTTTGAATCAACACCCTCCATATAACTTACTCATTTGAGTCACTGTTGTGCAGTAGAAAGAACACTCAGTTTGAAGTCAGACAAGCTGGATTCAGATTCTAGCTCTGCCACTAATTATCTGTTTGGCCTTGAACAAGTCACTTAACTTCTCTGGGCATCTTTCTTTATCTGTAAAATCAGGGTGTTGGACTAGATGACTTCTAAGTTCCCTTTTAAACTAGAAATCTGTGATCTTGTCTATGATCATTGTAGAATGGGGAATATATTCTGTTAGACAAGCCTAGAATCAAGTGGTTGGGGGAAAAAAAGCTGGATTCTGACTCACCAGGTGGACTCTGACTTAAGGAGGTAAAGACTCCAAACTTTTAACTATTAAAGCTGTTGAACCATAGGAAGAGCTGCCTTGGGAGGTAGCCAGCTCCCTTTTACTTCAAATGCTCCAAGCGAGATTGTATAACCTATAAAGGATGAGGTTAGCCTTGCCTTGGTTGATAGTGGTACTATATGCCTATAAATTCTTTTCCATCTCTCCAAGTTCTTGAATTCTGTGCCTCTCCATATTTCAAAGCAGTGAAAGTGGAACTGTTTCAATATCAAAGGAGAAAGGCAAAGATTTGATAACCAAGCCTCAGCTGCACTTTATTTTCTGAAGCTGGCTGCTACATGAATATTCATACACGTTTAAATCATTTAAGTAATTAGTGGAAATGAGCACCAGCTTTCTCTGCAGTATGCAGAATCTAAAAGAGTCTTCTTTGCTGGGTAATCTCTCTAGGATGGAGTATGAGCTTACCTGCTCTGTGCAGCAGAACCTGCCCCAAGTGGACAGGAACAGACAGGATCTCCAATTTCCTTCTTCCTGCTGGGTGTGAATCTCCTCCAGGAGGTTAAGGCTGCAGCAAATCTCCCCTCTCTTTCTTGTCAGAAAACTGTTAACGCATTTGACTGGTGAGCCATTGAAGTGGGGAACATCCATTTACATTTTAATGATTAGTTCTTTGGCTACAGATTGAATAATTAGCATTGTCTCAGATGATAATATCTGTCAAACAAATGAGATGAGGTGCCAAGTTTACAAGAATCTTGGGACTTCAAAATTTTGCAATTGATGGGAGAAAATGCATGCTTAGTTCTCCTTTCTCTCTCTTTTTTAAGGTGGTGTGGCTTATTTTTTTTTCTGAGACCTGGAATTTTAATAGTGTATAAAATATAGATCACTATTTCTAAGTGCATATTACTTGTACTTTTGAACACACCAGTATTTATTTTTGAGAAACTTAGATGACCGCATTTACAAATTGAAAACTTTTACTAGTACTGTTTTACTACTTGTGAGACCTGTGATCCAAACTAGGCATTCATAGATTGATTATCTATTTGTCATTTGTTTATTTGAATAAAAGGTTGAAGATAAGTTATAGAAGATATTTCAATTCTTACTGGCCTTTTAATTAGTCAAATAACAGAATGTTATTTATATTTTTATAATTGGTATTATAATAATAACAATAACAGTAAAGTGCCAATGAAGCATACAGAATAGACCTGTGGATTTTGAGTCAGGTTCTAGGTTTGGGGTTCAGGTGCTGCCTTTGATATATACTAGCTGTCTGTGAATCAGTGAGTCACTTAACCTCTCAGTGTCCCAGCCAAATCCCTAAGACTTTTAAGAAACAGACAGATTGCTTATCTGCTTCGGTAGATGGAATGTCGACACTCAAAAATTCTATTTACCAATGAAATCAGAAATCTAGGCAAAAACAAAAAAATACTTCTTTAGGTCCATTGATTTATGTTCTCACTAATGTTGGCACTCATTTCACTGGTACAAATCCCAACTCTCAAATGCCTCCTATATAAATCTTCCATATAAGCAAGAGCCCCAAACCAAGAGGTCTTCCTTTGGTCCTTCTTCCAGATACCAGGGTAGCACTCAACATCATAATAGTAATAATGATAATTATTATTATTATTATGGCTGACAATTTTATATTAGGAAATGTGTTACATTTGCTATCTCACTGGAACTTCACAACAGCCTTTAGAGGTAGGTGGTACAAGTTTCATTTTGGTCCAAACAGAGGACACGTCTCTAAAATGGCCTCTGTTCAAAGGAAACTCAGTACACTGAAAAAGAACTGATTTTAAGTCACAGTCAAGTTTTACATAAGCCTGATTTGGGAATGGAATCACAGTGAGTAAAACATTTATTTAGTTCCTACTATGTGTCAAAACACAAGTAACAGGAGAGGCAGCATGGCATGATCAGAAGAGCACTGGATTGGTATTCAGGAGACCTGATGTCCAGGTCTCTAACTTGACATGTTACCTTGTGCGGTCACTTCACTTTCAGATTGAGTTTCATTTCTCTGTAAAATGAGACAGCTGGTTTAGGTATTTCTAAGGTCCTTTGCAGCTCTAATATTTGTTATTTTCTATAATATGTGACAATTCAAAAAGTCCATGATCACATATTAGACAATAGATCATCCACTAGTATAGCTAGGTGGGACCTCAGAAATTAGTTGATCCAACTCTGTTATTTTACAATTAAGGAAACTGAGACTCACACAGGGAAGAAAACTTGTCCAAGGTCACACAACTTGGAGGCAGAGCCAGAATTAGAACCTAAGTCTGATCTAGCCTATGTTGAGTCAGTTAACATCCACTCTCCCATCTTCTATTTCCCACTTTCCTCAATAGCTACAAAGGTAACTAGTCCTCTGTTCCTCTCTCACTAAAAAGTTAAGTGATAATACCCTTCAAGCATCCATAGTGAATGACCTGTATGCTCAGTAAGTCTGAATTCTTAACTCAGTGGTCCTGGTCTATCGATTGAAGATTGTTTAAGGTAATAGAAGAAGACACATTTGATCTGAAACACTGATTAATTCCCAGGGTGTTCACAGTTCACTCTGAAACTCATATTTAGTCTGCTATTTTATTAGATTATAAGCTTCCTGAGAGTAGGGCCTGCCTTTTGCCTCTTGTATCCCCAGTGCTTAGCACAGTGGTTTTGCCATTTTCTTATCCAGCTCATTTTATAAAGATGAACTGAGACAAACAGGATTAAGTGACTTGCCCAGAGTCACGCAGCTAATAAGTGTCTGAGGCCAGATTTGAACTCAGGAAAAGGAACCTTGCTGGTTCCAACCCCAGTGCTCTATCCATTGTACCACCTAATTACCCAGGTTGGACTAGATGAGCTTAAAGATAATTTTCAGTTTTAAGTACTCTTTCTTATTCATTCAACAAGTATTTAAACTTTAAACAAAGTAAGTTCTGGTAAGTTCTTGAAGAGGTTTAGAGTTTAGATAAGTGGGGATGATAAACACACACAATACATTTTATTCTACAATATATGGCAGTAGTTTTGGTTTTGCATCTTCAGCACCAAGCCCAGTGACAGATACATAGTATGTGCTTTAAAAAAGCTGTTGAATTGAATTGCATATATACGTTCATACATATGTGTGTATATATATATATATATGTATATACATACACATATATATGTATGTATGTGTGTGTGTATACTCCTTAACCTCTTCCAAACATCAGCTCAACAATCAACTCCTATAGTAAGCCCATCTTGACCCCACCCCAAGCTGCTACCTTCTCTCCGAGAAACTATCTTACACTATTGTAAGTGATTAATAAATGTTTATTGATAGATTAATAAATTGAATCTGCTAATCCTAAATTTCTAAGAATTAATAACACTTTAAGCAAAACAATAAGGTTATATCATAAGTGCTTTTTACTTCGTAGAATTTAGAGCTGGAAGCAATCTTGGGATGTTGTTGAAGGAGGCAGCATGATTCAGTGACGTGAACACTGGATTAGGAGTCAGAGGATCTGAATTCCAGTCCTGCTTCCACCCCAATGTGACTCTGGGCAAGACACGTTATGTTTTATTCTCTAATCTGTAAAAAGAAGGGGTTGGCTTCAATGATCTACAAGGTCTCTTTCAGTTCTGAATCTCTCATATGATCCAATTTGACCTCATCTTTTGACACACAGAGCTACCCTCTGCCCTTAGGCTGACACCTTGGGTGTCATCAAAGTGTTATATGGTAGTGTCCTGATTGGTTTAAAAGACTTTCCTGGTAGTCAGACTGGGACAGGATAAAAACAGTCGTATTGGTCTCAATCCTCCAGCTCCTGCCAAGATGCTGCTAACATTTAGAGAAAGAGATAGTATACACATCATGTGATAGAAATGGTAAAAAAAAAAAAAAAGTGATTTTCAAAGCAAGCACAGTGTAAAGCAGTGGTTCTCAAAGGGTGTGAGGTGGCAGGCTCAGAAAATGTAACTTAAATTGTATGGAATTTACACTTATAACTAGATGCACATATGCAAAGCTTCCAATTCTCCTTCAATGTGTTATGATTACTTATGATGAACAACACTGTGTTGTGAGTCCCTTCTCACCCCCTAAAAGCCAGAGAATTGTTGGTGTAATAAAAAGCACACCGATTTTGGCATCAGAAGATGCAGGTTCAAATCCTCTCTGTTACTGGCTGTGTGATCCTGGGCAAAGTATTTCAACACATTGAGCTTCTGTTTCCTCATCTACAAAGTAGAAATGGTAATATTAGTTGTACTACTGACCGTAAGCATTGTTGTATGGAAAGCACTGGAAGCCATTGCAATTGGAGAACAAGTCCACCACCCAGTAAGTATAAGATTGACAGACCCTTGGCAAACACAAATAAACAATCGGCAATAACAAAACAAAAAACAGCATAATCTCTGCCCCAGAAAATTCAGAATTGGGCAACAATTAAATTCTCTGAACAGATAGAGTGGAAATATGATATTGTCTAAATCATGATAACAGATCTCAATTAATAAAAGTGTTAATTTTTAAAATGATTTGAGGAACATGTGATGATATATTGGAAGGAAGGCTAGCTTTTAGCATAACTAACTGGATCATAAGGACAATTATATAGCTCCTGCAATTAAATATATAATGTTGGTCGTTTGGCCATTTGTTATTAACAACAAATGCAGTTATGTAATAACCAAAATGTTATTGAAGGCAGAGGAACTGTGTGTGTGTGTGTGTGTGTGTGTGTGTGTGTGTGTGTGTGTGTGCCGTGCACGCGCCTGCCCCTCCTTCCTATATAAGGAACTAGGGAGTTTGCTTAAAACTTTAATGTACTGGAATCCCCAGGTAATGCCTCCAATGAGAGACCTGTATTACAGACTTTACTTAACTATGTTTTATTTATGGAAGTGGGATTTAGTAGATTAAGTCAATGCCCTTATTTGAGTTTTAGGGTTTTCAGTATGATGATGTTTGCAGAACCTTACTGATTGTTGTAGGGATGACACTGTGGGTATAAGGGTGAGGCTGGAAGACCTCTTCCCAATTAATGTGAAGGAGGGATTAATCTTGTTCCGTTTGGCACAAGAAGATAAAATTAGCCTATGTCTGGGAGAACTTCATGATAGAACCATCCATAAGTGGAATGGGCTGGCTCAAGAGATAGCAGAGGTGGTGAGCTCAGTCTGTAAACATTGTCTGATATGTTATCAAGGGGATTCTTTTCAGGTATAGGTTGGACGAGATAGCTAACAAAGTCCCTTCCAACTCAGCTTTTTTGATTCTCTAGCATAGTGTTATGATGCTGAGTTTCAGTCTCTGCTTTGCTGCTTATTACCATGTGTCCCTGGGCAAGTCAATTCTTTTATCTCAGCTTCAATTTTCTGATGTATCAAAGGAAAGGGCTAAACCACATGCTCTTAGGTCCCTTTCCAGTCATAAACCTATGATCCCAGATTCAAGACCAATGCTCTTTAGCTCTGAATTCTGTTTGCTGTTGAATTCAAGTAACAGTGGCATCACTAACCCTGTCCAGTCAGTTCCAGGCACTAGTCAAAGGTGGGAACACTGGAGGAAATTAAAAACAAACAAACAAAAGCCTCATGCTTGGAGACTTGTTCATTCAAAGCAGCAGCTATACATTTTGGGCATCTGAATAGCCTTAGACTTATAAACTCCACTTTTTTTCTCCCCTCACCAGTTCCTAGTTTCAGGAAATATTTGGGCTGAGTTTTAGTTGATATTTCTTAGTTCGAATGACTGACAGGATAAAATGACCTATTTTTTATTACCTCTACAAGTAATTGAAGAGGTTAATTTAATGTAGAGAAGCATAATGGAAATAAAGTTAGCCTCAATGTCAAGAGGGTTTGCTGCCCTTGTGACCATGGGCAAATTACTTAACTTATCAGCATTCCAGCAACTCTGTAAGATTATTAATAGCACAGAAGTTGCCAGTCTCTATTGGTTGAGTTGCCTCAAAGTCCCCTATACTAAGAATCACAAATAAGAAACAAACAAGAGAAATCTAATACTAGTTTTGCTTTATTCTCTGTTATATCTCATTGAGGACTTTCTGGGTTTTATTTTTCTTGCAAGAGCTTGACTAGATAATATTTAATATTCTTTTCCAGTTCTATATCCTATTACATACATACACAAATATATATGAACAATTAGAAATAAATGAATTATAAATTATAAATAAATAATACTCAAATGAAAACAAAATTCATGTAAAGGCACAGACAATACAATACATGCACAAAGCCTTTTTGAGACAACGTTTAGCAGTTTAGACTTCTTTGCCTGGCATTCAAGTCACACATACTCCCACCCCCCAAACGGGCTCCAATTCATCTTTCTAGCCTCACTCACTCCAGTTCACACATTGTATAGATACTCTGTGCTCCAGTCTACACACTCTGTGCTCTAGTCAAGCTGAACTGCTCTTTGCTCCTGCCTGCTTCCCCTCCACCTGATATGCTTAATGCTTTCCTGACTCCATGCCTTTTCTCAGGCTGCTCACTATAGCCAGGAGGAACTCTATAAAGGTAGAGAGGAATTGCAGTATGTGTCAATGAACAGAATTTCCAAACAATCAAACTAGAGATACTCAAAGTATTTTAGTACCAAGTGTGGTACAAGGGAAAGAATACTGCGTTTTCAGTCAGAGTACCTTGGTTCAAATCATGGTCTGCCACTTAACTGCTATAAGTTTGGGCAATTCATTCGAGGATTCAGGACCTCATTTTCTGCATCTCTAAAGGCTTAAATTTGATGACCATTAAAGTCATTTCTGGCTCTAAATTTATGATCCTAAATTTCACTTTAGGGCCCCAAATTTTCATTGATCCTTACCATTGCAGTGGTCAGTGATGATGTCTATGTGTTATCTATGTTCCAAGAATAGGAAAATGAATAAATTCTATAGAAGGAAGGGTATATGTGTCATCCTCTCATTTGGATAAAAAACTGAGATGGAATTTATCAGTACTGAGTTAAAAATATACTTACGACTTCAAGATCTTTAATTTTGTAAATGGAGAAACTCCCTTCAATTATATAAGTAGTACATCTGCCAAACATTAGTACATAGATTGCCTCAGCACATATGGCTAACAAAGTCATCATTCTGGGGCCAACCTTTTGGTGATGAGCCTCATGAAAATTAAGATCATCCCTAGATGACAAAAGTATCCTGTCATCTGACCCAAAGGGCCTAAGGACCTTGTGTAACTTCTGACAAAATACCTTTCTAATTAAAATTTCTTTTCACTTTTATTGTATTTTGACAAGTGCTAATAAGAACACATTGAAGGAAAATGACAATCCATCAACAGAATTTATTAGGCGCCTATTATTTGCCAGGTACCATGATATAAAAATAAAAAATGGAAATATTCCCTACCCTCAAGAGGCCTATATTTTATGGCGAGACAATATGTGCACATTTAAGTATATAAAAATGTGCATGCAAATTATATATCAAATAAATATAACACTAGAGTCACAACGTGGAAGTTAATATGCCATTAGATGTGGTGGTGTCTGAAGATTTGAGTCTGAATCTTGGCTATGCCTTTTGCTACCTGCATGACTTTGGTTTAGTCTGCTTTTCTAATCTGTAAAACAGAGTTGTTGGACTAGATCAATCAATTGCTAAGAATATATTTAGCACCTAGTACGTGACAGATATTTAATGCTGGAGATTCAAAGACATAAAGCGAACAGTCCCTGAGCTCAAGAAGCTTACATTTTCCTCGGATGAGACTGTATATAAAAATAAATAAAAGATCATGATGATGTAGAGCACTAGTTGAGGATGGGGGGAGTAATCAGGAAAGGGTTTGTGCAGAGGGTCACATTTGATCTGAAATTTGAAGGAAACTAGGGATCCCAAAGAATGAAAGTGAGGAGCTAGTGAGTTCTAAGCATGGCATATGGGATGGATAAAGGGATGGAGATGAAATGGAGTGTGGGGAACAGCAGGATCAGTGTGGATAGTCTGAAGAGTGGGCAAAGGAGAATAATAATAATATATAAAAAGGTGTGAAAGATAGATTGGAGCCAGGTTATGAAGGTTTTAAAATGCTAAACATAAGAATTTGTAATCAATCCTAATGGGTAAGAGAGAGTCCTTGGAATTTATGGAGCAAGAGTGACACAATCAGACCTACGATTTAGGAAAATCATTTTGGCATCTATGGGGAAGATGAAGTGGGCTGGGAGAGGCTTGAGGCAAAAAAAAAAAAACAATTAGCAGAGTATTGCAGAAATCCAAATAAGAGATAATGAAGACATGAGCAAGGCTATTATCTGTATGAGTAGGAAAGGGATACACAATGTGAAAGATCACCTCCTGCACTAAAGTTCTCTGATTTGAAATAGACTGTCTTTTGTATGTGTCAGTGGAATATTAGATCAAAACACAACTCCTGGGAAATTTTCTTTGTTTGGATGCTCTTCTAGTAGAGGATAAGAAAAAAATCAGATGCAAATTTTCAGTCTTTAATAACTGTGATCCCATTTGTTCAGCTCTCAGATATTTTGTCTACTGAAATAATGAGTCTTCTATCATCTGCATTTTTCTATTACTTCATGACAACTACACGATAATGGTCCTGCTTCCCAGTTTATGGTACTCCATATTAACTTCATATTTATTCTGAATTGTAGAACTTTGGGGTTATACTTAGAGTCTTTTATTTTGTTATTATTAAAAAGTTTAAAATAAATAATTGAAAGTTATCTGTCCAGTAAACTGACAAGAAAATTTAAAGTCAAGATTTTGTTTAAACATTTATTGCAAGTTAGAACAAATCCTTTTCTCTAGCTTTTACAAAAAGCATAAATAATTATTTTTAAAGGATTTTTCTTCTTTGAGGAAGAAAATATAACCTTAAGATATTTCAAGGAATCATGACAAAAATCCATTGATTTTGTGTTGATAATAATTAATTTGAATGATGATTTTAAAATGATTTTTACTGTCAATAAAAACAACTTAGACATTTTAAGGAAATAATAACACAATGATTTTATTTTAAGAATAACAGTGACTTAATAATGCTTTATTTAAACAATAATATTTTAAATTATGAAGCTTGACTTTTTATAACAAAAGACATCATATAAGTATTTGAAAGAAAACAATTATATAGTCATTGTATTCTAATAGATTTATTTCTATAACGGTTTAAACAGTGGCAATATTTTAATATATAATACTTGACTTTCAGTAACAAGTATTTTGAAGAAAAATAGTGATGTTTATCATCAGTTGTTCAACATAAATGCTTCCCTATGTTTGATTCATTTGATTGCAACAAATATACATTAAACACAAGCTCTGTGTCAGATGAGTAGGCAGAGTTGTAGTATAATTGTGGAAATAAAACTGGGGTATAAACAAACAAAACACAAACCTATAGTCTAAATTAGAATGTGGTCAATGTACAATAATGGTAGAAAGCTTTTCTAGATCACCTTGGTGATTTCATTGGTATTAACTAATGATGATTCTCAGGCCTACAACTGACTGGTCAGATCTTTGGCTTCAGGACTGTAGGGAAGCCTTACTTCATTGGTGCAGATACTCCCTCTGTTGGTACAAATGTCTGGGAAAGTCACTTGACCTCCCTAGCAAGCTCAGTTTCCTCATCTCAACTAGATGACCTCTGAAGTTCCTTCCAACTCCAGGTCTCTGATCCTGTGCCCCTGATGTTACTGTTCATTGTCACTCTCTGGGCATAAGTCATTGTTTTTTGGATACTGTGGCAAGCTTATGCACCATGAGTCTTTCCATTGACTCTTAGGTCACCTGCATTTTCTTTTCTCTGAGCTCATGGTGTCCTACCATTTGAAGGCATAAGTAATGGTTTCTAAGCCTTGTTTTATAACTGAAAAAAAAAAACTAGGGTATGGTACACTTGAATGTTTTAGACAGAATCATACAGTAAGTTTTTAGCAAAGCCAGAAATATGAAGAATGTTTTTTACTAAGTTAAGGGCCACAAAGTATATTTTTGTCAAGGGTCTGGGTAACACTAGCCTATGGGAGGAGATACAGAGAAACCTGGGCACTGGCAATAAGCCACTGCTCTGGGACAGCTGGAGGCCAGGACAGGGATGGGGACTGAGGAGTTCATTATGGCCTGCCATCTGGTAGATTTCTCTTTTAACTAATTATTCTTGCTAACTAGGTATTACATTCTCTTATTTCCAAGCTGTTAATTAAGTACTATCCACACTCTCCAAATTCAATGCCCTTAGACAAAGCTCTAGTGACCCATCCCTAGTTACTGCTCTGAAAAAAAGCCAGGAATAGAGCTTTCTGATTCTGAGCCCCAAGGGCCTTTCATCAAATTACTCAAGAAATAATCCAACCAACCAATCAACAAGGATGAATTATTGTTAGTTCCTTGAAAGTAGGGATTGTTTTAGTTTTTGCATTTTATTTGTATTTTTTAATTTGTATTTGTCTATTGCATTTCATAACTTTAGCACCGTCCACAGTGCCTGGCACTTAAATGCTGATCAATTAATGTATTTGAATACCTACTCTGAGATATTGGGCTAGGCATTGAATAATTCTCTCTCTCATTTTATGCCTAACAAACATATCCTTGTGTAGCTCCTCGTGAGAGATAATTTTCTCTAAATTCAAGGGCAGGCCCTGACTAACTTCCAATCTTACGTTGCTTTCCCTAATTTTTTCTCACTTACATAATACATATAATGTAAAAATCTTGATTATTAAGAATAAGAAGAAGCAACAGCTATGTGTGTATAGCTGTGAATCTTCTGCATATTTGCATTATATATCTGTGAGACTGTGGCTTTATGGTGTCCATAGATCACTTAAATTTTCACTGAAAGCTTTCCAAGTAACTGAGGGTCCTCAGAGTTTACCACATATAAGTATTGAGCTGAATTTGAATTGAATCCAAATTCTCCAGTCACTTTGAGTGTTTCATCTCGGAAGCTGCTTTTAATAAACTTGGACATATATTGCATGTTAAATCAGGGTAATCTCAGGGTAGAATTCCCACTGAAATAAATCGGATTCAGTTCAAAGATTGAGGAGGGGATAGGGCTGACATATAATTACAAATGTGAAACCATAAAGGAGCTGAGCAGAGTGGAATACAGCTATGTATGCTAAGGGCCTATTCAGACAGTGGGTAGCTAGACGGGTACTTCTTAACACATTTACTAATTTTTGAACTAAATTCAAACCTTGAGTCACTCAGAGACCATTTTTCATGCATAAAAGCGAAGCCAATTTAAGTAATAGCTTTTGATAAAATCATTAATAACGTGCTATTGTCTCAGGGTAATGGCGCTGTCCATTTGTCACTGGTAATTGACAAACCTGAAATTCCCTCTTCAATAAAGATATTCATAAGACTTGCCTTTTAAAAAGTGTTTTGAATGAAACAACCTCAGACTATTCTTCATCCATAATTTATTTTAACTAGTGGAATCTTTTAAAGTAGTTCGTGTGTCCCTGAATAGAAATACAACATCACAGGAGGAAATTTGAGATTTTTCAGACTTAAAGCAGGGAAATAAGGGGCCATTTAGGTATATCCATTGACAATATGTTATTGTGAGTGCATTGTTAAAAAATACATTTTTAGCATAAGGAAAAAATTAGAGAATATACTTTCTCTTGGTTTCTTACTCAAAAAATAACTTTTTAAACCCATTCACTGGTAATCAGAATTTAGTTCTTTAAAGGATATTAGAGATCCCAGTTCTGTCTCTTCATTATAATGATTAAAAAAAACCCTAATTCCCTAAGCGGCTCACAATCCTACCAATATATTGTACTTCTAAAGAGTTTGTGAAATTTTATCACATATATTATTTCGTGACTTGCCTAAGATCACATAACTAGTGACAGAGAACCTGTTTTATTTCTCATGCTATATCATCTAGAGAACTTACTTGACAGGGTCAGGGGAGGATTGGCATCAAAATGGTTTACTTCTATTCAACGTGGAAATTCAAAAACCATGTTTTAAGTATGCTAAAAAAAAACAAAAAAAAGATGATCTAATCCCCTTAAGTGTTTCCTTTTAAAATTTCTCATCAAAATCAATTTTGTATATTCTTTATATATTTAGAAGCTTTATGGGCCTATATTTCTTGTGTGTGCACTAAACAGATTTGTAATTTTAATTCTTTATCCAGAATTATAGATACTCTCCATTGGTAAAGATTAGAAGTCCCCTATTCCTTTTTAATATGGATAATTCTTGTCCATATATTTTCATAATATGAGTTGCACAGTTGATGTAATATATACACATCCATATCAAATGTATGTGAATACAAATATGAATATACATATACATATGAAGTCTATATTGATTAACTAGTTACAGTAATTATGCTAGAGTATAGGCAGTATTTTTTTCATCCATTTTGTTTTTCTACTATGAAAAATTAGAGTAATATATTTCCTGATGTGGTTTTCACCAAAGAGACTTTGTAGTATATCAGGGGTCAATGTAATTAATACATTGCCATCTGAAAATGAAATTTTTTATAGAATTTCACCTCAAAAATCTTTTTTTTTGTTCAATTTCTGTCCAGGACATCTTCAATGGCACAGGGGAATAGCTAAGGTGAACATATACCCTCTTATTTTACCCCTTGTTTAATGTCATTACTCAAGAAATTTTTAAACCAAGTCAGGTCCATAAGTTCTACGTGTCATGGTTTTTTAAAAAAAATTTTAATGTACAAATGAAAAATGCTTTGTTTTCTAGAGCCTTCAAAAATTAATTTTATTCCACTGACTCAAATGTTTATTTAAATATCTATGAACAGTAAACATAATGAGGTCTTATAATCTCTATACCCTGATTAAAGAGTATAATAAATAATAGCTAACCTTTGAATAGCACTTTAAGGCTCCCAAAGCACTTTGCATATCTCATCTCATTTTATGCTCATGACAACCTTGAGAGGTATGTGCTATTATTACCTCCATTTTACTGATGAGAAAACAGAGGGTATGGAAGCTAGATTTGAATTCTGGTCTTCTTGATTCCAACTCCATTACCCTCTAGACCAGAGGTCTAGCCTCCAGGCCACAGGTGCCTTCTAGGTTCTTGGGTGTGACCTTTTCACTGAGTCCACGTTTTACAGAACAAACCCTTTTACTAAGGGGATTTGTTCTGTGAAGTTTGAATTCAGTCAAAGGGCCCCACTGGAGGACCTTAGAGGGCCACATGTGGCCTCGAGGCTGCAGGTTCCCCACCCCTGCTCTAGACTGTACCACCTATCCATGACAATAAAGTGTGGACTGTTATTGGTAATTGAATGTAAAAGCCCACCTATTCACTTCTCGTATTTTCATTAAGGACACCCTTAAAGTATAAACAGACCATTTTCCTAAGATATTTGTAGAAATAAGAAAGCAAGGATGAGTAGGCAACTTCCATGTCATCCCTGACTCCTTTTGCACACTCTACAGATCCAGTAAACTATCAAATTTTGTAATTTCTACCAGCACAGAATCTTTGAAATATGTCCCCTTCCCTATATTCACACAGCTGTAATTCTATTTTAGGATTTTATCACCTCCCATCTAGGCAATAGCCTTCTGTCTCATGCCTCCCTTCATCCTGGTCCATAGTCCACTCAATTGCTAAAATGATTTTTCTAAAGTGTAGGTTTGACCACATTACAAACCCCTGTTCATTGAAGTTCTAATGATTCCCTATTACTCCTAAGGTCAAATCATTTGAAGCACTTTACAATCTTGTTACCACTTGCTTTTCCAGCATCACTTCTCATGTTCTATGATTGAACTAAACTGACTTACTTGTTGGTCTCACAAGATAGCCCATTTCCTCTCTCTGTGTTCTTTCACTAACTGTCTTCCATAACTAGAAGGCCTTCCCTCCTCTCCTTAGTACCTTAGAATCTCTTTTAGAACTAAGTTCAAGCAAAACAGAGCAGTTTGACTGACAAGGCAATAAGGATGCTCATGCACATTCATGAGACCTGAGGGTGACATTGCTGTAAATGTTATTTTCAATATAAGATACATTCAAAGTTCTAAGCTATGTATTATAAAAACTAAATCAATCAGACATATTCCATATCTAGAAAAATTACATTATTAAAGAATTTTCATCTTGCATATTAGTTTATTTAATATTTTCATAGGTGACTGGGGAAGTTCAGAAGAACATTGGAAAGGAAAATAGAAAGTTGATGGACTAAATGTACATTAGTTTATAGATGCTGTGTAATTAATTGGGCAGCCATGTTTATTGAATAACTACAATGTGGCTAACACTGTGCTAGAGACAATAATGTGTAAAAACAGAATGGCATAGTTTAATGAACTCTGCATTGGAAATTAAAAGGTCCAAATCCTTCTACCAGCTCTGCTAATAGCTAGCTGTGTGATGTTAGTTACTCATTTGCCCTCTCTGTGCTTTTCAGTAAAATGAGATGAGATCAGATGATTCCAAAGATTCTGTTCCCAAATCCCACAATTTTATAAAGAGATTCATGACATCATTTCTGTCTACAAAAAGCTTAAAATCTATGATGGATAATTTATTCGACCAGGTCACCTGATAGAGTACTTTGCACATAGTATAAGATGAAGCAAATATTTAGGAAAAAATGACTAAATGAATGATTGAGTTGCAACCTGATTTGAACCCTTTGCCAACTTTTTTCAAAGCACAACAGTTTATCTCATGCCATTCAATTCAGCTTACCAGTACAGTGGATGAGTCTTTGAAATTCAAGTTGCAGTTAAGCTGTGATGTGTTTATCTAGCCCATCAAGTAATGGATTTATTGAAGAAGAAAAATCCCTGCTGTAGCTGATTGTACTTTGAAAAATGCTTTAGACTGTGCTAACTACTTAATCAGCAGTGAAATCATCCCATATTTATATTTTATGCATATGCAGTTATAAAATTTGATAAATGAATCATGTAATGAAGCTCCTCTGACAATTAAAGATTTAAAAGCATAAAAGTACAGCAGTATTACATTTGGTGGAAGCATTAACATTTTTCAGTTCTTCCAGAGGAGATGAGGGCTATATGGCTTTCTCAGTAATTTAGGTATCAAGATAAGTTTCTGCAAAAATATTTAATACCTTTAATAATTCCTAACCAGCATCTGAATATGGGTTCTTCTAGGTAAAATGGAAGGAAGAAAAACAGATTGAAAAATGACAAGAATTAGGAAAACAGTATTCTTTACAGCCATGGAAATAAATTTCCATGTTTACGTTGTATAACAAAAAAAAATAAAGAAGAAAGTTCTCCTATTTGGAATTGGATGGAAGTAACCAAAAACTTATATTGCTTTGGAGTTATTGTCTGGTTGGTATAAATGATGAAGTCTGGGTTCTAGCAATACTGGTTGTACTGCTATGTCCTTGGTTTGTTGAGTAAGTAAATGTTTGTTTAACTAATGAATGAATAGTTGACCTATTTAATCTGATGTAACAGAACCAGAATAAATTAGTTAGAACATCTAATTAGACACTGAGCACTAATATTAATTCCACTGATTTTTTTTAATCATGAGGAAAATTCTCCCTATCACTGCTATTGCTCTTTTTTGTATCAATTGTTACTGACATGTATGATGTATATTGACATATATATGCTTATGTATAGGCAACTGTGATTTAAGAGATTAGTTCAACAAATTCCACTATGATTAAAAACCTATAGAAGGATGACATTGATATTTATATACTGTTTTAGATTTATATGATAGATATAGATCTATATAATATTTTCATATTTATATGTAGGGCAGCTAGGTGGCACCAGGCCTGCAGTCAGGAAGACCTGAGTTCAAATCTGGACTCAGACACCTACTAGCTATGTGACCCTGGTGCAATAGCAAGCAAAGTGGGACTTTTTGCTGTTTTTTTCTTTTGGAGTGCTTCTCAGCACTAAGGCAATCAAATGTTTTTGACTGAGTCTAGCCTTATTTTGAATCAAGAGTCTTTGATTGAATCTAGAGTCATTGATTGGAAGCAGTATATACACTCTGAGGTTAGCATTTTGTTTTGGAGCTCACTCTAAGGAAGAGTTTTCATGTGATTTGGCCAGATGAGACTCTGGATAGCTGTTGAGGAGCCCCCAGCTTTGAAAACCCAAATGTTGGTGCTTTTCTCTCTAGTAAGTATGTATTGCTGTGGTCAGACAGAAGCATGTCTGTTGATTGTGTTATTTTCTCTGTTTGTAAAGTCTGTTCGTATTTGTTCAGAAATTCAGGGTGCTGATTTTTCCCCCTGAACTAACTTAATGATATATGTATGTTTAATTAAAGTAAGATTATTAACCCCTTAAAGTTGCTTTCCTTTAGAAAAGCAGATCAAAGAACCTGTGCTAGCAGCCCTCCCATGTGCTGGTGTTATTGGCCTTACACCTC
The DNA here is from genome assembly GCF_011100635.1 of Trichosurus vulpecula. Lineage (NCBI taxonomy): Eukaryota > Metazoa > Chordata > Mammalia > Diprotodontia > Phalangeridae > Trichosurus > Trichosurus vulpecula. Next base: position 249,395,835 of record NC_050575.1, read on the forward strand.
CACAGCAGCTGCAAGTAACATTGTTTTTACACCTGGACAAGTCAGTTTCCTCATCTGTAAAATTAGCTAGAGAAGGAAATGTCAAATAACTCTAGTACCTTTGCCAAGAAACTCCTGAATGAAGTCACAAAGAGTCAGGTATGACTTAAATAACTGAATAACAACAACAAAAGATTTATATATTTTGACACATTATTTCATTTGAGCCTCATGTGAGGCATATGCTAAAGGTATTGTTATGCCCCTTTTATAGGTGAGAAAACTAAAGTTCAGAGAAATAGAGGGATGTGTCCATAGTAACCAGCTTATACATTTCTAAGGTGGGAATTGAACTTAGGTCTCCCTGCCTCTATCTCCAACACACTGTCTTCTATATGCACTAAGCCCCAATAGGTAGATTGGAGCCAGATTGTAGATAGCCTTGAAGCTAGTCAGTACAAATTTTATCCAGTAGGCAGTAAAGCCTCTGATGTTTTCTAAGGAGAGGAATGGCATGTAGCAGTATATTAGAAATATTACTGTAGTTGTGTTTTAAACTAGAAGATAGAATGGAAAAAGAATAGACCATAGTGTTTTCCACAATGCTTAAATGAAAATCATTTTCTGTGCTTTTTTAGTCAAGTAACTATGTGTAGGTGCCTTGTGGGACTTTATCTATGCTTCACAGTGTGCTTAGTTTATTAATTAAAAGAATGCACCTTGCCTCTGATGGCTAATTACTAAGTTGGTTTGTCTGCTGCTGTGATTTCCTTGGAGTGTATCACATAACAGTATTAACCCACTTCAGGAGGCATGAGCTTTGAGTTGTCTTTCCAGAAGCATTTATGGATTTGTCCTGATATATCCACAGATTCTTACAGTTTTCCCTTTGACAAATTATAGTAGTATTACTAGAAGAACCCAATAGAGTCACAGAAGCAAGGATATCATGTTACAATATTGAAAGCAATTATGTCATCATCTTAGCAAACATATTGAGGTTATATTTATTTGGCCTGACCACTACTCTCTGTTTTGACAGTAGAAAAAAGAGATGACTCTTCCTAGAACAGGGAAAATCTGTGTGAGGCACTTGGGATCTTCTGTTTCATATTCACTTCATGTGGTCTTGATGTTTTACTTACTGGGAAGGCAGTAGAGGGGGAAAGAGTGTTGTGTGTTGGTAATCTCTCCTCTTATGCACTATGTCTATGTGTGATATCTAGGAGCAGTGGGTCAGTTGATAGAAGGGGTAAATCTTTGATGACACAGTAATTCACATGAAATTCAGGTTTAATATCTGTAAAGACAATGGATCTAACACTATAGTGCATCCTTATATGAGTTCAGCAAAACCAGATGATATACCAATAACAAAGTCTGACCACTAAAGAAACATAGCAAAGGTGCCCATTTAGAGATCAGATCCAGGATTAGATTCATCAATGCTTATTTTCTGCCTATTATCTGAATCTTCCTGTCAGAATTCAAGACTCCCTTACCCTTGACAGATAAAATAATCAATCAACAAGCATATATGAAACATCTACCTCATGCCAGGTACTGTACTGGGACCAAAAAGACAAAATTGAAAATAAAGAAACTTATAGTTGTTAATGGCATTATAGAGATTTTTTGGCAATATTTATTATTGTAGTCATTATTTGTTAGAAATTCTTTTTTATACATTTTAAAAAATTTTAAAATTAAATACAAAATGAGAAAAGAAAAAAAACATTATGTATGCACCAAGCCATGAGAGAGGATTCAATATAAAACAATAGATTCCCATTTCAAGAAAGCCTATATAATAAATACACATTGTTTTCAAAGCTGCCCAGATTTTCTTTGCTTCCTTATTGGTTTGCTTTTGTTTTCTGCCATGCATTTTTTACTTTATTTTTGCCCCTCCCTCCCCATCTCACCCTAAAAAATGCTACAATTAAGTGTGGAATCCATCTATCTATCTATCTAATGTCTCTCTCTCTAAATATACACAGATATCTATAAACATACACATATATGCACATAGATACTCATGCACATATATGTAAGACTGTACAATGCTTATTTCCTCCTATCATCTGTTTCTTTGAAGATGGATAACATCTTCCTTCATATGTCCAAGTCTTTCCATGTTTTTCTAAATCAACCAGCTCATCATTTCCTACACCACAGCAATATTTCAGCCCAATCACATACTATCTAAGAGATTGTCTAGGAAAGTGGGGTTTTTTTTGTCAATTTTCTGTGTTCCTTCTGTTCTTGGTTACATAGGTTTTATTTACATAAGAAAATTTTAATTTAAAGTAATTGAAATTATCATTTCTATGCTTCAAAAATGCTCTCACCTTATAATATAGTTTAGAGTTTGAAACTGCTGAATCTACTTCCTTTCCATCATTTTCCCCTGGTTTCTTTGAAGTTTCTGACCTTTTATTCTTCCAAATGAACTTTTTAATTATTTTTTTCTAACTCAGTAAAATAATTTCTAGTAATTTAGTTGGGATGACATTGAATAAATAGATTAGTTAGGTAAAATTGTCATTTAAAAATTATATTGTTTTTACCTGTGAACAATAAATATTATTTCAATTATTTAGATGAGTTTATTTCTACAAAAAGTATTTTACCTTTATGTTCATATAGTTTCTGTGTCTGTTTTGGCAGCTATATGTTTATGCCCAGGTATTTTATACTATCTGGGTATTTTAAAATTTCTAAACCCATATTGAATAATATTGCTGACACATAGTATAGTTTATTTTTCACTTTTGATTAAATCTATTTTAACTTTAACTTTCTCTGCAATTATAATTACTATCCCTGTTTTTTTTACATACTAAATTCTACTCCTGCCCTTTATTTTATCTGTGTGTATATCTCTCATTTTTATAATGTTTCCTAAAATGAACATTTTGTTAAATTCAAATGTTTAATCTTTCCAGTTCCATTTTATGGGTAAATTTGTCCCATTCACATTCTAAGCTACAATTATTTGTATATTTTCTTCCTTCCTATTTTTCCTCACTGTTCTCTCTCACCCTATTTACCTTATCCCAACTCATTCCTCTACTTTACTTCTCACCATTACCTTGCTTTCCTATTCCTTATCCTACCCACCTCACTAAGAACCTCTCCCCTATCCTCTCCTTCCACACTATCCCCTTGTGTTCTTATTTCTTTATTAAATTAGAAGATTTTATACCCTTCTAAATATATATGCTGTTCCCTCTTTAACCCATTCCTGATGACAGTAAGATCCCAGAACTACCCACCCCCCCACTAGCTTCTTCTGTATCAATTTTTCCTTTTATGCTTCATTTGAATGAGATAACTACTCTTTTTTATCTCTCCCTGAACAGTTTTATTTTTTCAGAATCTTCCCATCATACTTAGCTCAACCTACGCCTTTATTTCAAACTACCCAAATAATGATGACAATCATAAAAGTATTGCTAATATTTTCACAAATATGAAGTAAACAATTTAACCTCATTGAGTCCCTTATAATTGGTCTCATGTTTATCTTATATTTCTCCTGGATGTTATATGTCTAATTTTCCACCAAGTTCTGTGGGTTTTGTCACAAAAACCTGAAAGTCTTTGAGTTCATTAAATACCCATTTGTTTTTCATTTGGGATTATACCTAACTTTGCTTGGTAAATTGCCCTTCATTGTAACCTCAGCTCTTTTGCTTTATAGAATATAGTATTCCAAGATCTATGGCCCTTCAATATAGTAGCTGCTAGGCTTTGTGCAATCTTTATTGTAGCTCCATGATACTTAAATTGCTTCTTGTTGCTTCCAATATTTTCTCTTTAACCTGGGAGATTTGACACTTGGCTGTGATATTACTGAAAGTTTTCCTCCTAGAGTCTCTTTCAGATGGTGATTGGTGGATTTTTTCTCTTTCTACTTTGCCTTCTTGTTCTAGAACTTCAAGGCAATTTTCCTTGATAATTTCTTATAATGTATCAAGATTCTTTTTTAATCATAATTTTCAAGTAGTCCAACTATTCTTATATTACTTTTCCTCTATCTGTTCTCCAGATTAGTTACTTTTTCTGATTATTTCTCTTCTGTTTTTTCATTCCTTTGATTTTGTTTTATGATTTCTTGGTTTCTTAGAATGTCATTAACTTCCTCTTGCCCAATTCTAGTTTTGAAGGAATCATTTTCATCTTTAAGTTTTTGATTCTCCATTTCCAGTTGGTTGTCTTGCATAATTTTCTTGATTTCCTTGGATTGCATTTTTTCCCTAATTTTTCCTCAGTCTCGCTTATCTGATTTTTAAAGTCCTTTTAAACTTCTTCCAAGAACTCCCTTTGTGCTTTGGACTATTTAATGTTTCTCATTGAAAAAAAGTGGCTTTTTTAGTTCCACTATCTTCCTCTGAATAGGAACCCAGATCTTCTCTATCCCCATGGTAACTTTCTATAGTTGGGTTCTTTCTCCTTTGTTTACTCATTGTTATTTGTTTTTTTGCTTTATTTTGTTTTTAGCAGCTATTAGTGCAATCAAGTATAGTCCCAAGATATAGGGAATGGTGCCCTAAGCTTCAGGTCCTTCTTACTGTTATTTTCTAAGGTCTGTCTCAGGGCCCAACCTTGGGCTCTGCTCTCCTCTCCACCCCTAAGCCATGGCTAGAGCCCCCAGCCACAATGTCCCATAAATGATCTTGGTCCCTGCAGTCCTTCAGGTGGCTACAAACCACAGCTTTCTTCTCTACCCCAGAACTGAAACCAAGGATTCTGCTCTCCTGCAAGTGCCCACAGGCAGCAGGGTCCCTTGCCCCTCACTAATGTATTCACCAGGTGTGTGCTAGCTTCTTCTTTCTGCAGCCACAGCCTAGGACCTGTCTGGTCAGCACAGCTCTGCTTGGTGTACTTCAACAGTGGAACGTCCTTCAATCCTTTCCTACTCCCCACTCAGACACCTGCACTATCTGTGAGACAAAAATTTCTAAGGCTGAGGCTTCTTTTCAACCCAGTTGCCCTCAGGGCTTGTTTGTTGAATTTTGCAAAGTAAGCCCGGAAGTATTTCCACTTCACTCAGGCCCAACCTTTGCCCCTAGAGGTCAGGTCTTTCCTGGGATCTTCTCAAATTGTCTTAGGAGGACAATTACTTTACGGGGTGTTGATTTCTACTGCTTTGAGGCAACTTTTTTTTTTGGGGTGAAGGAAGTTTGCAGAGCTGAAAGTTTTCTGAATGACTGCCATTTTCACAGAATCCTCTTCTAGAAAATCTTTAATGTAGTAAAAAGATCAATCATAATAATTAACATTTATACATTACAATTTTCAAAGAGCTTTCCTCATAATGGCTCCATGAAATAGGTCATGTTTATATCTAGGTTGATATTTTAGTTGTTTAAGCAACTAGTAATCATTACTTGGTGATTAAGTTTTTAGTACTTTAACTTTTTTTTTTAAAGTTTTTCCTTTTTCATTCTTTACCATACCTCCTCAAAAAAATTTTTTTTGAATGGTAGGTCTGGGCTTAATAGCTAGTTCATTGAACCTTTGCCTTTTTAGCTTCTGCATCTCATTGCTCCTCTTCCACATGATAGAATACAGGTGCCTAGAGGTTTAATTCAGCTTATCCATGTCTTAAGGCAGCAGGTGTAGAGGGAAGTGGAATTGAAGCCAGGAGGGATGAGTTTCAGCCCACAAAATTAGAAGCATAGGGTAGATCGAGGCCTGGTATAAAGAGTAATCATTAATACTATTGAAAAGTAGAATGAACTGACTCTAGATTTAATGGGTTTTCTTTCACTTAAGATCCTTAAGCCAAGACTGGGTAACTACTTTTGGGGGATGTTGTACATAGACTTCCTGTTCAGATACATATTAAATCAAATGCCCCTTAAAGTTACAATTATGATTTGAGGACTTATATCATCCCACACGTTCATCTCTTACAAGTTTCACTGTTATTTTATGGGAAAGAGAAGTGTTAGGGTGATTGTTTAAGTAAATAACACTTCTGCAACTGGCCCTGATCTTTTCCCTTTTTTGATAGAAAAGCTTATATTTTCATATTTTTAGAAACCTTCATTCATCAACTCAAGTGGTATGAGAGGCTGGGCATAGTGTCATATGCCGGTAGTCCCTGCTACTAGGAGACGCAGTTAGGGTTAGGGTTAAGATTAGGGTTAGAGTCAGGAGAGGCTGAGGCTTGTAGATTGCTTGAGGTTGGGAGTTCTGTACTGGCACCAATATGGGAAGTCCTTAGAAGTGAAAGGCTACCAGGTTGCCAAAGGAAGTCCAAGCCAGTTCAGGTCAGAAAAAAATGGAGTATGCTAAAGCCTCAGTACTGATCAGTATAAGGATTAGGCCTGTATGTGGCTGCTGTACCCCTCAGCCAGAGCTAGGTTAGTGAAGAAAGAAACTTGGGGTGGGGGAGATAAGGAGGAATGATGAAGAACAAAGGAAAGGAAGGGAAAGGAGAGGAATATAAGAGCTGCAAAGGACCTTAGAACATAGGTCGTCATGTTTAATCTGGAAGGTACCCTAGTCATCATATAGTCTGACTCCCGTATCGTACATAGGAGAAAACAGATTTCCAGGAATGGAAAATGACTTTCCCAAGATCACTGTATGATAGAAAAAGATGTGTTCATCTTGTGATTTGTTTCCACTTATAGCTAACCATCCTGTGTCTTCCTTGGGCCAGCTGATCATGATGATTATGAGGGTGACAGATGATAGGTAGATTGAATGTTCACTCTTAATGTCCAAAGAAATTGAGGAAAGCCTCTACCATGTTGAGAGAACCCACATAGGCTTATCTATGGGACATCATGGACAAGAGTCACACAAGCTAGGCATGCATGGATGAGTTGTGATATGCATCACTGAAAGGAATTACAAAATTTATAAAATCAGATGCATTTGATTGAGTCTAGGATCTAAGAGTTAGGACTTTAGCAGGACTAGAATCTACGAATCCTGGCTGCCTTTCTTATATTCTTTTCACTACACAGCCTTTGTACAACCTATACATTGCAGAGTTATCAAAAAACACAACTTATATGTTTATCATAATATTCATGTCCCCCACCTTTGTAAGAAGTGGTCAAGACAGTAGAAATTTACCATCTCTATTTTAAAATCTTTGCCAGTGAACCAAAAAACTGACCTACAGAAATGACTCTTCAGATCAACAATTCCCACACCCCCTTCCACCCCACTCCACTACTTTCTCCATTATCTATTCTTGGAGAAAACTTAGAACCATAGCAACAGTGTCATCCTCATGATTTGGATCACTGTTAATTAATGACTGTACTGCAGCCTTGAAGCATATTTCATTAAAGAATTTGAATGTGATCTGAATCTGTTGTCTGGGAGATTTGTCATTGTCCCTTTTCCCTCAACAGTGTGCTGATCATTTGATGTGCAGCAAGGAGAAAGCATGGCATTTTGGGTACCATAATTTATTTTAATTTGTTAAAGATGAGTTATTTTGAAACAAAACAAATTGTTTTTTCTTTATATCTGCTAAGAAAATGGAAAATTTCAGGAGCAGGAAAAGTCAGAGGTCACCAGGCTGCTCCCTCTTCACATTGTTTTGCTTAATCTAATTACTGCTTTGTTGGTTGCTTCTTCCCATCAAGAAGTAAGTAGTGTTTATATCTAGGTTGCTTTTTAGTTATTTAAGCATCTACTAATCATTACTTGGCAATTAAATTTATTATAGTTTAAATTAACTTCTTTGAAAAAAAATCCTGATTGCCTAACATTAGCCTAACAATAGTGATGGGCAGAAGAAGCATGTGAGGCAGTGCATCCTAAATTGCTTTCTCTTTTCATCCAGTTCCAAGCTGGAGGGCAGCATCAATTTCTAGAACAAATAGGCCTGATGGCTACTCACATTCATTGAGAGAGTTCACATTAGGTTTATATTTTCAGTAGAGATTTTTGGAATTGTTACAAAGGAACCCATTGGAATGATCCTATCATTATAATTGAAGCCCAAGATGAAAGAAAGTCAAAGAACACAGCTCCCACAATCACTGGTCCAACTTATTTCAGCAGCAATATGACAGAGAGGAATATTTATTAGCAGACAAAAGGACAATTTCAGTATTAAAAATAAAGAAGTTATCAGCCAGAGCTAAACCTCCTACATTTTCATTGGGCCAACTGATTACATTCTGGTTGTGTCTCTTCCCTGTTTCTTTTCATTTGAGATCTAACACACTCACCTCCATTTTGCCTTTTTGACAGTCTGCAATAATATCCCCTAGCTGTCAATAATGGCCCATCTCTCCAACCTTGCAAACTGGATTTTAAAACATTTTTTCCTATTGCTTGCCACTTTTTACCCCAAGCAAAAATAGCCTTCTTTCACTGCATGTTGAGTTATGCATTGTTTAGCATAGTATTAAAATTTGGGGTTGAGGTTAGGGCTTAGGCTGCCTTAGTTGCATCATATAGCAAGCACAATATCATTCCACAAAGTTACTTCCTGAATATAGTTTACTGACTAGGAGCTCCCCTGGGATCATATCTTCTTCATTACTCCTTAAAGTACAGTATATTTTCAGTGGTTACCATAGTTGAATGAGAATATAAGTACATGAAAAGAAGTATTTAAAGTTAAAACTTTCTGACATCTGGAATATGAATCATCTTCTTTGGTGTTCATTGCTAAAACAACAATTTATATTGTTCTTTAAAAATACTCTGTAATTCATTTTCCTGAATAAGTGGAACATATTTCAAAAAGGACACTAACAAATGCACGTAACTCTATGCATCTAGAACGGTTTGGGCGATATTTGGAAAGAGTATGCTTGTAAGGGGAAATTGTCCCGTGGATGATAGAGTATATGCTTTGGATTTGCTGCATAATGGTACATGCTATCTAGTATCTTTAGAAAATAATGGGACATTGTCCTTTTAGGTGGACAATAGCACGTATCCTGGAAAAAAAAAAGCCAAGTGAGAGATGATGAATTGTTTAAGCACAGAAAAATGCTGTAGAAATAGAGGCAATTTTTCCTGGGTAGCAAAATTGCAAAGTGTACCTTAAATCATCCCAGTTTTGACATTTCCGCTCTCACACCTCTTTTCCATAGAACATTAACAAACACAATTGAAAACAAAACAAACTTTAAAACATTTCAAACACCAAATCCTTACACTCTACTCCATTCTTCGAGGGGAAGGGAAGAGGGGGAAGAAAATCATTTCATTAGATTATTCACAGAACCACAGACTGAGTCAGAAAGGATGTCATGTTGTCCAATCTTTCAACAAAAGGAACTCCCCACCCCATAACACCTGAGACAAGTTTTCAAGGAAGGGAATTCACCATCTCTTGAGGCAGCTTATTCTACTTTTGGAGAGTTTTAATTTGTAGCCAACTTAAACTTTCTTTCCTTTCTATGTTCCATTGATTATTCCTGGTTTTTTTTTTTCCAACTAGAGATAAACAGAAAAATCCTTCCCTTCACATGGAAGTCCTTCAAATACTTGACAACTACCAAGTCTTCCTTGAGTTATCTCTTCCCTAGGCTAATCATGACCATTTCCTTCAGCCAATCCTCATATGTCATGGGTTCAAGGCCCTTTACCATTTTGGATGCCATCCTCTGGATTCTGTCCAACTTTTCAATGTCCTTGCTAAACTATGTTGTTCAGACATGAACATGTTTTTCCAGGTGTGGCATAACAAAGGGATATAGTTGGAATATCACCTTCTTTTTCTTTGGAGCTATGCTTCTCACCCCTCTCCAGACTACATGGCCTTTTTTTTTTGAACTTATGTCACATTAATTTCATAATAATTCAGGGTGATATATTTTATCTTTTTAATACAAATACTGAATATTTTTATTTAAATCTGTAATCTTACCTGTTTAGGAAATTTCTGGTAGAGAATCTCTCTTGAGATGCAAATGGGCATCTGCTCTGTAACTTATTTTCTTTGACAACATTAAGAAATTAAGCAACTTTCCCAGGACTACATGGGCTATATGTATCTGAGGCAAGACTTGAACCCAGTTTTTCCTCTCTCTGAAGTCTGAACTCTAGTCACTATGCAATGACTATTCCCTCTCTTCCCCTCTTTTCTTCCTCTCCCACTTCTTCTCCATCTCCCTCTCTCTACATATATATATATATATATACATATTTTATATATTTATATATACATATATACACATGATTATTTATATTTGTATCTATCTGTGTGTGTATATGTATATAGTCACAAAAAGCTAAAAACTCCAAATCATTTACAATTTTAAAAAAGGGAAGGAAAAAGTACATCGCAAAACCATTTTCTTGGCTTCAAGGTCCTTCCACTTAATTTCTACTGTGTGCTGATCAGATTTTGTTAGGGGAAATAAGTGGTTTATAGCTTTATGTAATAAAGAATATTTTCCTACATGATATTGTAGATGGTAGTAATAATGGTGCCATTGTACATTTAATAAAAGTTTTACATAGAGAGCATTTCATCTTTGTTATATATAGAACATGGAGCTAGGACTTCCTTGCATGCTACTATACCTACATTTTGGGTACCTGTTTTCAGAAATTTCACCAAATTGCCATTTAAATATCTGTTTATCTAAAATATCTAAATATCTATTTTGTTTTCCTCATCTCTATCCACTGATTTTTGTCCCCTGTTATATGACACTCAGAGGAACAAAATGCTAATATTAAAGTTAATTAGCATCCTGGAGTAAAAATTCAATATAAAATGTTAGAAGAACTTATGGTTCAAATACTGACTCTTCTTTTCACTACCAGAATGACTTGGTAATCCATTTCCCTCTCTGGCCTTCAGTTTCATTCACTATTTAAAAGGAAGGGGCAAGAAGTTGGAATAAATTATCTTGAAGGTCATTTTCAGCTCTAGATCCTATAAATAGAGATTTAGTTGTTTAATATTATTTAATATTGGAACATGCCCCATGTGGTATATAGTGAGTTTTATTGAGAATAAGAGATTCCCTTTTTGCTTGAAATCTCTTTATTTAAATAAAGGGAAGAGATATGTGCCATTCTGATCAAAGCTAAAATAATCTTTTACACTAATACCCTGTACCTGATAGTTTGAAATCATGTTAGGAACTTTAATTAATGAAGCATCCCAACATGCCCGTGGGTGAGAAAAGAATTATTATCCCAATTTTGCTGGTAGACAGACCTACACTGGGGGAGGTTAAAACAACCTTCTGAAGGTCACTTAGCAAGTTAATGAAATCCCTATGAATGTATCTTGGAACAACTCATTTCCATTCCTGCTACCATAGGAGTAGTTTTGGAACTGTCCTGCTGATACCTAGTTTTCCGCAAGGGGCCTCTAAGTGGGGACATTTTATTTCTAGTTCATGGGCTAAATGCTGAACCTTCTCTAGGGGCTAGAATTCCTCAGCACATAAAACAATTGTCCAGATTGTGAATATGGCTGGATTTCATTAAAAAAAATACTAATTGAGTACATAGACATTGGATTAGACTAAATTAATTCTCACATCTAAATTGTAAGTCATTTTAGCTTTCATTTTAAAGTTTAAAATAAATGAATGTTGGAGCTAGAAGAGACATCAGAGAACATCCAGTTCAATCCTCTCATTTTCCAGATGATGGAGTTGAGTCTTAGACTAGGGAAGTGACCTGCAAAAGACTATAGAGCTGGTATCTGGCAGAGCCAAGACTGGATTTTTCGTCTTTTAACTTCATATTTTGTACTTTGCCCAAACCTCTTCTACAAAACAATAGAATGGTCCATGTGGAAGGCTCATTAGTGGCCATCTGGTAGAACCTTTCCTTTTAAATTATCAGTTAGAAAACTGATATCCAAAAAGGGGAAATGACTTACAGTTACTCAGTTCATATAGATTAAAGAATAATAAGAAGAAAACAAAACTACCATGGTTATCAAGATAAGGAACTTCTAAAGTTCTAGGATAACATTTAAAAGCAAAGGGAAAGTTTATCAGATTCTATTTTTATGGACAGCATTCTTGTACATGCCTCCAGAAGGACAGCAACAGAATGTGTATGAACTTCTGCCATGGCCTGCATAGAGAATATGCTTTGTATGAAATGCTTTTTGAAACTCTACATAAATAAACATCAGCCTGGAGAAGAAAGTTGGTTTCATAACTTGTTTGAAGTCTTATTGAATTATGAATTTTCTCATATCCAATGAAAAATAGAATTTGATTTTTTTCAGTTTGGTTCAATTCATTCCCACAAGGATTCATTAAGCACCTGCTATATGCAAGCTGTCATTCTAAGTGCTAAAGATAAAAAAAATGAAAATCTGCTCTGCCCTCCAGAAGCTTATGCTCTACTAGGGGATAGATGATCTATGTAGGGAAAATAAATACAATATAATTTGAGGGGCCAGAGAAAACTAACAACCAAGAGGACCAAGAAAGGCATACTTTAGGGACATCTGCACTGAACCATGAAGAAAGCTAAGGAGTCCAAGACACTAAGATTAGAAGGGATATACTTGAGGCATTTGGGAAAGTCTATGGAAAATCACAAAGACAGGAAATGAAATTCCAGTGTTCAGGAGCAACTGGTAGGCTGTGTGAAAGGAAGTAATGTGAAAAAAAAATCTGAAAAAGACAACTTGGGGCTTAATTTTGATCAACTTTAAAAGCCTAGCTGAAGAGTTTCCATTTTATTCTAGAAGAAATAGGGTACCAGTGAATGTTCTTAAGGAGGGAAATAATATGGTCAGATCTGTGCTTTAGGACAATTATTTTGCAGTATTTATGGAAGGTGAATTGGAAAGAGAGTATCACTGGAAGCAAGGAGACCACTTAAAGGTCCATTGCAATATTCCAGGTGAGAAGTGATGAGGGTACGAACTAGGATGGTGACTAAATGAGTGGGGAAAAGGGGGCAGATGGGAGAAATGCTGTGAGAGTATAAATGAAAATCAATAATCAGTAGCATTTTAGTTATCTACTATGTACCAGATACTATGATAGGTGTTAGGTATTCAGGGACAAAAATTAAATAATCGTGTCCTCAAGGAGCTGTCATTCTACAAGGAGAAACATCATGTAAACATATAAGTACATAAGGAACTGGGATAAAATAAATACAAGGCAGTCTAGGAAAGGAGAGCACTAGCAGTTTGGGAGATCGTTTCAACAATCCGGCTAGCAGCTGCTGTGGAGGGTGTAAAACCAACACAGAATGCTGCAAAAGCCCAAGTTCTTTTGATCTGCTTTACTAAGGAAAGCAATCTTAAGGGGTTAACAATCTTACTTTAATCCAACATACAAATATCATTCACTTAGTTCAGGGGGAAAAGCCAGCACCCTGAACTTCAGAGCAAATACAATCAAATTACAAACAGACCAAATACAATTCGTAGTTACCAACATCTGAGTTCAGCAGGGGAGCTCGAAAATGGCTGGCTCAGAGTCACGTGTTACTACTGCTGCAGCTCAGAGCTCTGAAAAAAGAAAGCCAACCCATGGTTTTATATATCTTGTTCAGGGTCAAAGGTGAGTCACACATGCGACTCACCCACATGATCTAAAATCGTCACAAAAATGTGACTTAAACCCACGTGGTCTAAAAGCCTCTGATATCACAAACATGTCACTCAAACACATGTAAACTAAGCTTTACCTTGAGGCAAGGAGACTATCAAAGACTCCTAATTTAATCAAGGAAACAAAGGCCAAACTCTTCAAGGGCACTTGGTTGTAAGAGCCCATCTTGATTCCCAATACAGAGATCAAGAACAGTTTCATGTAGAATGGGAAGTGAGTCTTAAAAAGCGTAAAGGATTCTTAAGAGATGACAATTGTTTGGATATGAGAATTGAGAAATAATTAAGAAACGAAGATGACTCAGTGGCCCTTAACCACTATAGAGGCAACTAGATAGCACAGTGGCTAGAACACTGACATTGGAGTAAGGAAAACCTGAGTTTAAAGCCTTAATCAGAACTTTACCAGCTTTGTGATCCTGAGAAAGTCACTTAACCTCTGTCTGTCTTAGTTTCCTCAATGTAACAATGGGACTTACTCCCTAGCATTGCTGTGATGTTCAAATGAGCTGATATTTATAATCACTAAGCACAATCCTGGCACATAGCAGGTGTTTGATAACACTTTCTTTCTTTCCTTCCTTCCTTCCTTCTGTCCTTTTCTCTAGGTGACTATCTCTACCAAAATGGCAAAGTTTAACAGAAGGATGGGTTCCATTTTGTATATGTTGAGTTTGAGAATTTTTTGAGATGTTCAGGTAAATATGTGCAATGGGCAGTTGGTGATGTGGGACATAAATGAGGGCTAGATGTGTATATTTGAGTGTAATCTTCATGGAAATGATCATTAACCCACAGGAACTTATGAACCCATCAAAAGAATAACAGAAGAATAACAGAGAGAGAGGATGGCAAATGGTATATTGCGGACTACCAAGAGCGAGTGAGAGGGACTTTGAGCATCATAAGAGATTGAGAAAGAGTCCTCAAACAGCTAGGAGGAGAACTAGGAGATTAGCTCCATGAAAACTAAGGGAGAAGGCGATAAAGTAGAAGGAGGGAGGAATCAATAGTATCAAAAGCTACAGACATATCAAGAAGAAAAAGGACTGAGAAAAGATAAGATTTAGGAAATTAGAATTCATTTAACAATCTAGGATTCTCTGTATTCATTCATTGATTCATTTACTCAGAATAAATTTTCTAATTTGCTATTGTGCTGCTAGGTACTATGGTGGTTACAAAAAAAAATGAAAGTGAAGAAAAGCCCTTGCCTTTAGGATGCTTATAATCTAATTCAGCAGATATGATAATTATAATTAAATCCCTGGATAACAATTTCGAAGCAACAGAAATGCTGGAGGAATTCAAAGTAATGAATAAATCATTACAGGTGTCTTTAATCATGATAATATTTCATTTTAATTTTCAAAAATGCATTCTCTCTCCTCAACTGAAGATTGGTCAAAAGACATGAACAGAAAATCTCAAGAGAAAATGTCCTTTATACTTATATGAAAAATGCTCAAATCCCTAATAATTAGAGAAATGTCAATGAAGGCAATATTAAGATCCCATATTACCCACTAGAATGGCAAAAAAGTCCAACATGGGTGAAGTTGTGGGGGAAAAACCATCACTCTAATACAGAGTACCTTGTAAGCACAACTGTGGACTGGCGCAGATATTTTGGAGAGCAATATGCAATGAGGTCCAAATGTAATTGTACCTTTTAGTCTCAGTGATTGCATGGGTATGACAATATTCTTAAAACATTATAAAATGGAAAAATATACATATATGTATATATAACATACATATACATAGTATTCAAATATATATATATATATAATATTCATGTTTCATTCTGGAATTGTGGAAAGGTAGCATGTTATAGTGGATAGAGAGCTACACTTGAAGCTAGGTAGATGGCTTCAAGGCCTGAACCTGATAATTCGTAGTTATATGTCCAAAGGTAAGTTGTTTAATCTTTCAGTAAAGTAGGGAAAACTCTAAGACTCTAAATTTCTGAGAAGACGTTGAGCAGTATTGGTGACAGGAATTTTAGCAGCCAATGTATCCATTTCCCACACCCCCAAAGTATACTATAACATATCTAATAAGTGGTTGGTTATTCAGCCTCTACTTGAAAACCTCCAATGAATGGGAGCTTAGCATCTTTCTAGATTGCCCATTCAACTTTTGGAAAACTCTAACAGCTCAATAAAGGATAATTGTTTGGGGATATGCTCATAATATTTCGAATTTGTTATACTAGAGGAACTATTCTCTACCAATATATGTTCTTCCATCAGAGGCAAAATGCTTGGTTGTTGGTCTGAAGCAATACAGTATTTTTGGTGATATTTTGTAATTCCATGCACAAAGTATCCATGACTTTGTCAGTGTGTTTATGCTCCCTGCCAATGCGGGTTGAAATCCCTTTCTACACCTCAGTAGATGGACTTCATAAATTTTTATGGTCCTGCAGCTAGCCTTATGATAAGCCTTGTCAAAAGAGGTTGGGATCATCCTTGGATGACAAACATGCCATCTATTACTGAGTATATACAAAATAAAAATTCAGTTTGGTGGAAATCAGAGCCTCTGTCCAACTGGGATAGCGTCTATGAATTAGGCATCACATCCATGCCACAATGAGCCATTTCAGAATGATTTTTACTGCTGATCCTTATGCAATAAGCTTTCTTGTTAGTGGTTGTTCTCATTTTCACATGATAAGTCCAATTAATGATTAATCAGTCAAATGATCTGAAAATAAATTTTGCATTAATTTCCATAAATGACCAGTTCCACAGATTGGTTCTGCTATATCTTGCAGACATAGTGCTATAACTGCTTTGTATTCATCTCCAAATGACATGATGATGAACGGGTGAGTGGATTGAATAGAATAAGTATCTAAAAGAGTAGTGTAATCACAAGAGTCCTGTTTCAGGAATTGGATAGCTGCAGTCTAGTTCCAAATCCCTGACTGATAGGTGATGCCATGCTAGGGAATTCATTTTTGCCCAAAATCTTCAGTTGTGTATTATCTACACTAGAGAGCATAATTACCTTTGTAGCATATCTTTTAAAAAATCATGGGCTGTGATTTCCTCAAGAAAAAAATCCCTGTAAAAATTCAAGGTATCCTAACTATTGCCATCAAGAATTCCCTCTGGACACTAGTTGTAAAATAGGTCAACTTTGTCTTAACTTAATGTAAGTAATATTGGAAGGTATACCCAGCTGAATTCCACAACTTAAATTACTACCTAACAATATATCAATAGGATGAAAAGAAAGAGTTGACCCATTGAGGAAGCATGGTAGAGTGAAATGAGCTCTGACTCTGAGGTCAGAGGCTTAAAGTTCAAATCATATTTCTAATCCTTATTTCCTGTGTGACATTGAGTAAGATACCTAACCTCCCCGGGGCTCACTATCTATAAAATGAGTTAGACTAGATGACCTTTGCAGTGCCTTCTAGTCTTGCATCTACAATCTTATGATGTTAGAGGGAATGTGTTAACCCTTCTCTAACTGTATTCACAGAATATTGAGTTTGCAAACAGCATGGAAACTGGGCAAAGAAAAAAAGTAATCATGCCTATCTGCCACATCTCTAATGTATGAAATAAGACCAGTACCTGTTCTCTTTTCAAAAAGACACAGTTAGATTGCTTGAAGGAACCAGAAGTGTCCATAAAATTCATGCTTTCACACTTATGAAGGATTACACTCATGAGATCCTAGAAATAGATCCTCTTCTTTAAAAATCTCCCCATAAAATGAGATTATATACCTTTTGTGAGAAAGACTATGGTTTTACAAGGTTAAAGACTTTCTAATTTTTAACCTGAATCCTTCCTTCAGCTACTCAAATTCCATTTTGTCTTCAATGGAAACATAAACTCATTATCATTTGCATTTTATATTAGTGCTGAAAACTGGTAGAAATTTTCTAAACACTCGCTTTTCGAGGTTAAATAAATGTTATACCTTTAACTTTGAAGGGATGCCTAGCAAAGTACCTGGTACATAATAGGTGCTTAATCAATGATAATTGAATTGATTCAAATTGAATCGATAGGAACTGTAATGTATGTGTAGAGTACTCATACCAATGAAATCGTAGTTCCTTTGGAGTACTGAAGTAAGGTATATAGAGCATTGGTTCCCAATCTTTTCAAGTATAAGGACTCAAGTATGAGGACCTCAAAAGAGTTCATGGACCTCATATGATAGTAATTGTACAATTGTATCTATCAATTAAGAAAATATATAATGACAAAAAGCAATCATGAATTAAGTAATGTTGATACGGTAATTTATAATTTATTGATCACTTCTAATCCACTTGAAAAATAGTCATATATAGGTAAGATATATAGATAGATATACATAAATATATATGGTATATAGATATATAAGACATTTATTTAGTCTTCAGAAGATATAATAGCTTTTAATAGTTTGAAATATTGATATGTGAAATTTTTGCAAAGCCCTTTTGGTCCCATATGGATACTTGGCCCATAGATTGGGGACCACCAATACATAGTATAAAGATAATGCTGTTGAGGGACTAGAAAGTTCACCACTGATATTCATCAGGTTTTAAAGCAATATCCTTTAAGACACATATATACTTTTTTGTAAGGAGAAACCATTAGGTATAAGAGTGCTTAACTCTTCTGGTTTTCTCCATAGCCGACTTTTCCATCCTAAAAAGGCATCCAAGTTATCAGAATTGTTCATTTGTTAGAAGGCATAGCTTGATTGTAGGACTGAATCTCCATGAAGCTGCAGGTTAGGACATTATATCAGTGACAGCAGTAAGTTGGGACTTGTTTCCTTCTCTCAAGGCAACTGCAACAAGTGAAGATTTTGGAGTGCTTTCATTTAATAATATGGTAATACGGGAGGATTTCAAGGGATTGAAAGGCTTGGCTAACACTGAGCCCTGAGCCAAGTGTGATTATGGCATATAGAAGTAAAAATAAATGGCAACACATGTCATAGGGGATGCTCCATTTCCTAATGTGACCTTGGCCATAATAAAGGAAAAGACACCCTCAAGTTTAAATAGCTAGAGTTACCAGCTAGCTAGTATGTGACTGCCTTGGTTAATATTTTATCACAGAAGCAGAGGGTGATCTTACTGGTTTGCCATATTTTGGCCAGGTTGCTTGTTATAAGCTTTAATTTTAATAAATCTCATAGTGACGCAGTAGTAAGGAATGCTTACAAAGCAGAAATTATAGGACTTCATTCATAAAGAAATAGAAGACAGTCTGTATTTAGCCTGCTAATCATGCTGGTTCTAGAACCAGAAGGTCTGAGTTTGAATCCTGACTTTGCTACTTATTTTCGTTTACTTAGACAAGTAATTTGACTTGTTGGGGCTTGAATTTCCTATTTTCGAAAATGTATGGGTTAGAGTAAGTTCAATTCAATTTACTATTAAGCATCTTACTACATGCAAGGCGCCACACCAGGTACAAGGGATACAAAGACAAAAATGACAGCTCCTACCCTGAAGAAGCTTACACTGTGCTGGAAAGATACACGTACCTAGATACTTGACTATGAGGCCGTTTCTGGAAAGAGAAAGCACTAACAATTGGGTGACTGGATAGAACTTGGTAACGCTTGATGTTGAGTCTTGCAAGAAGCTGAGGATTCTAAAAGTGGAAGTGAGAAGAGAATGCATTAGAAATTAAGAGCACTATCTCTACAAAGCCTTTGAAAACGGTGATGGCATGCAGTGAAAAGAACAGCTTAGAAGTTCAATATGACTGGAAAATAGCATATTATTTCAGATAATATGAAATAAATCTAGAAAGATGGTAGAGTGGAATCAAATTATGGAAAGCTTTAAATATTAAGCTGAAGACTGTGTAATTTATGCTAGGAGTAATAGGGAGTCACAATATTTGAGAAAGGATGTGACAGGGTCAGATCTGAGCTTTAGAAGATGGTAGCCATGTGATTGCATTGTAGATACATGGATTGTAGAAGGGATAGACTGGAAATGAGGAAACCACAAGGCTCCCTCAATATTTGAGTCTAGAGGTGATCAGGATCCAAATTAGATGATCATTTTCAAGCTCTAAATATAATAGACAAAAACAACCTTGAATGATATATCTTGAGCACATGATACGAATGCTAATGTTATATATTCAGCTTAATATTTAATGAAAAACCTATACCCCAAGGTGCTATGTTTAGCATTGATGATGCTGATATAAAAAGTACTTAAAAGAGCTTAATTTAGAATGCTAAAGTGAACGACTATGAAAATGAATCTGAGACTTTTTTTTAAAAGATGAGAAGAATGTGAGTTTGTTTTGTTTTTCTAGATTGTTTTTGTTCAGTTGTTTCAGTAGTGTCCAACTCTTCATGACTCTATTTGAGGTTTTCTTGGCAAAGATACTAGAATGGTTTGCTATTTCCTCCTCCAGCTCATTTTACAGATGAGGAGACTGAGGCAAACAGGATTAAGTGACTTGCCCAGGATCACACAGCTAGTAAGTATGCGAGGCCAGATTTGAACTCAAGAAGTCTTCCTGACTTCAGACCTGGAGATCTATCTACCACACCACCTAGCTTCCCATTTTTCCTTATAGGGCAGGGGAAAAAAAGTGAGTGATAGCTGCTCTCTATCTGATAGGCCCACATAAGTTCTGTAGACTATGCCTCAAAGTAAATGAATTAGATAAAATTTCTCAGGAACCTTCAAGGTAGATTATGAATTGAGATGTTATGCAAAAGCAGTGGAGATAATTTATCCAGCGGCTAAATAACCCTTATTACAGGAACGCTATGAAGAACCATACCTGGCTGTCAGTATTTTGTAGATCATCATTAGCATCAATTAATATATATTAAACACCCTCGGGCACTACACAGAATAAGTCAGAAAGGCACAGATCTTGTTCTCTGGGACCTTATTTCATAAGAAGAGATGTCATTTATTCAGACACACATAACAAGAACATAATCAGGTGCGTGGCATAGTTCAAACAAGATAGATACCGTCTGGGCAAACACAAATGAAGAATAATTGTGACATTCATTGTCTTAAGTAGTGTTTTATAAGCAGGAAGATAATGGTACAAATATCATATGAACAATTAAACATGGCACCTTTGCTCATTTAGGGGAGTACTGACCTAAAGGATATAGGCAAGAATACTTTTCAAGGCTCCTTATAGCAACAAGAACTCAAGGATCTACTAAGGTTAGTTTATTTGGTGTGTATTACTAGTTACCTTACATCGTGATTCACAAACACCTTAACATAATTTGATTAGGAATTTAAAAATTGCTTGTTGATAATGTTATTTTTATTAAATATGAATATATCTGATAAAATATTTTATTTTTATTAATCATTAATAATTGTATTTATATTATATAAAACATATATAATATATATTACATAAAATATTTTTCTTTGTTTCATATTTTATCTCTCTCCTTTTTCTACCCCATTTGGAAGTGTGATTTCATCAGAGTGGCAAATTCCCAGTGTGGAAACTCCTTCCACCCATGCAGATTGGCAATTTATTTGCAAATGATAGCCTTACAGAGTTGCTGAGGCACATGAAAGGCTAAATTACTTGGCACTATTTGCTCAGTTGGCATGTATCATAGGCAGGGCATGAACCTAGGCATCTCTGACTACAAGGCCTGACCATCTCTACTGCTTTTGGATGTCTTTTCCCTGTAATAGTGAAAGTTCTATTACAGTGGGGACTGTGTCAAATACTTCTTATGTATTCACCTCATCTGGAGAAAGAAATGGCAAACCACCTCAATATCTTTGCCAAGAAAATCCCAAATGGGGTCACAAAGAGTCATGCATGACTGAAATGACGGAACAACAACAAAATTCATTTCATAATGCCTAACATGATGCTGGGTTATATAATGGTTACAGAAAATATGTATTGAATACTAGGGCATATCATTACTAAAGTTTTTAAACTAAGTAGAATATGCTTAAGTTTATATTTCTTTTCTGAAAACCGCAGTTGACTTCACTGATGACTGTAGTCCTAACTGGAGTCCTTAAAATGTCTTTTGAGCTTTGTAAAATCATAAATTATGCTTTTTTACTATTTGGTTTGTAAAGATGATTATTTTAAACATTAATTTAATTTCCTTAGATACCCTCAAGAAAAAAGTTATAGATACACTCTGATGAGACCACTTATATGATAAGAACCTACAGTGATTAGTTGAGGCTGCTGATTGGAACAATATGTATATATATATACATATTATATATATGTATATATATAATATGTATATATATACATATATATAGTTTAACATGTCAGTGAATATAATACAAGGCACAACTAAGGATCCTTGTCTTACTTCATGAAGTGAGCTAGAGAGATCATTAACTCATAGTCATCTGGGGAAATGGGAGACAAAGATACTAGCCATAATAAACCTCATTTTTGACAAATTATTTGTTTTATTTAAAAAATGTATTGATGCTCTTTGTTTATTTCTCTTCCATTTCCCAATGAACCCCAACACATAAAACCTCCCCGTATAGCAAATAAATACAATCAAGCCAAACAAATTAACATTGTTCATGTCTAAAAATGAACCCCTTATACTACACCTGACAACTGCTAGTTGTAGACTGACTAATAGAGCAACAAATGACTAGCTCTTAAAACACCTAGGATGTAACTCACTTGTTCCTGTTGATTCACGGAGTCAATAATAATTATGTTGACACTAATAAACATAATAATAATTGCCATGCAAAATTGCACTGATTATAATTAATCTTACTAGGTTACTTATTAGATGATTTCTTGTTGACAAAAATGCATTCGTACCTTAGGTCAAATCTTTTTACTTGTCTAACAGTTTGTTTTAAGGGTTACATATAAAGCATGCTCCTTACGACAACCTTGTGAGGTTAGGTAGTTTAAGTATTCTTATCTCAATTTTACAAATGAGGAAATTTGCCCAGATTTGCCCCAAAGTCACATAAATAGGTAGCAGTGAAGCCAAGATTCAAAGCTTTGTCCTAGGAGGAAAAATTTATACTTTCTACTAAAACAGGCAGCTTTTTTTTTTTGCTTCCAGTAGAATGTGAGCTCTTTTTATTTTCCTCTTTGTATACACTGCATAATGCCTTGCACATTGGAAGTTCTTAATAAATGTTTGTTGAATATGAATTGCAGGTATTATTAAGGACTACACTAGTTTCCCCTCCTAGCATGATGGGGCTGAGATGATAGAGGAGAAGAAGTATCTTTAAAATTATAAATATATACATATATAGTATATATGTAAGTATGTATATATATATATGTATATATACATCAATACATACGCATCTGTATTTGTTCAGTTGTGTCTAACTCTTCATGACCCCATATGGAGTTTTTCATTAAAGAAATGAGAAGAGCGTGGGTTTTGTTTTGTTTGCTATTCAGTCATTTCAATCATATCCAACTCTTGGTGGCCCCATTGGGGACTTTCTTGACAAAGATACAGAAGGGGTTTGCCATTTACTTCTCCAGGAAGGAAGTTTGTTTATTCATTTTTGTTATGTTTTTATGTTGTCCTTCTCCAGTGGATTAGGCAAACAGAAGTAACTGGATTTAAACTCAGATTTTCCTGACTCCAGGCTCAGTGCTCTATTCACTGAGCCTTCTCTCTGTTAAACACACACACACATGAAATATGTACACACACATATGTGAGTACGTATATGTAAGTGTATATACACACGCATATATACACATACATATATTAATGAAACTTTAGGAAAGATGTCTCATGTATATTATTTTTAATGACAACAAAAGGTTTTCAATTACCCATTTTTAATTTAATTTAGTTATGTAATTAATATGCTATTTTAAGTAAGCCATCAGTCATGTGACTTATTATTAATTGACCCAGAGAAAATTGAGGTCCTAGACCTACTGAGGGTCAAGTTCATTTTATAAGTAATTGAAGTCAGTATAACATGAAACTTTGTACTGGGTGATGATATCTTGTATACCAGTGCAATTAAAGGTCATTCAATACTTTCTCAAAATCCATTCAGTGTGTATGGTTATCTACGGCTATGTGTGCATGTATGTATGCATACATACACAAATTTTCCCCAGATCTGTGATTTTATTTCAGTAAGGAGCTCCTAATGAGAAAACTCCTTCCATCAATGTGTATTGATACTGGTTTTTCTTTGTTTGTTTTGGGTTTTATTTTGTTTGCAATTTATGGTCCTGGAGAGTTTCCTAAAGGCACTGAGGGACTGATTTGCTTAGGATCATACAAACAGTATATGTCAGAGGCAGGACTTGAACTCAGATCTTCCTGACTCCAAAGTTGCCTCTGTTTCTTCCAGAGCATCCTTAACTGATTTCCTTTGTAAACCAACATTTAAATTTTTCATTCTCCCTGTGTATTATTGGATAAAACTTCCTATATAGGACCTCCACCAAGAATTAGAAATGTGAAAAATATTTGGGTTCAACTAGAAATAGTTTTAGCTTAGCCTTAAAGGTTCTCCATAATCTAAGCTTGCTCTAGCTATTTAACTTGATTCCTCTGGGCTTGTCTCTTTATGGTGTGACATATGATAGTCTATTCCACTGGACCTGATTTTGTTCTTCCTTTGCAAATGCCAACCTGAGTCAACCTCTTTTTTTCTGCTCTGCCAGTCCAAGCTCAAGTATCAATTATCCTGCACATCTTTTCCTGACAGCCCAGTTCACAAGAATCTTTCCTTCTATAAATTCTTATTGTACTTTTAAGCCATTATCACATGATTATATATACACTGGCCATTGTGTCATCAAATGTCAAATTTGTGAGGGACCCAAGGACACAGAAAGTAGAATTATAGAATAGAAGGGATCTTTGAACATTGAATATGAGAGGCAATGTGGGATAGCCATTCAAAAGCTGGTTTTGGAACCACGAAAACCTTACTTTGCAGCCCTACCCTGGCCCCAACATATATTGACTATGTCACCCTTGACAAAATTCTCAGTGTTTTTGGCAATTCTCTAAGGCTATTAGCTGCAGAGTAGATGCCAACCCACATTGGTAGAGGGAGTCACTTTCTGGGAGTTCCCTATCCCAAGGAAATCACCACAGGTCTGGTTCCTATCCCCTTCCCTTTGTCAGAGCTGCCAGGGACCTTAGAGCTTGTCTCCTTCAACCTCCTCAAAATATATGTGGAGAAAATTAAACCCAAAGAATGCAAGCTGTCCTTTTGTTCCCTGAATGTACATTTTGTTTTACCTGGTAGATTGAGGCAAACATTCTTTCCGTGTTTTTCTTTGTGTCACTCTAGGTAGTGCAAGGCTCAACACACTATGGCCAGTGGTAAATGCAAGTTGACCCAGATTGTTAAATACAGGTGACAGGTTTTCATTGTTGTTGAAGAAACTATATTATTCCCTTGTAGCCCTTCCATTTTTCTCTCTTCCATTGTGTGTCATGTTCCCAAACTCTGAAGATATATTTGTAGTCTTAGCCTGTGAGCTACTGCTCTGTTTTATAGAAGATATGGCTTCCTAAGATCACAGGCCTTAAAGCTAGAAATGGTGTTTGAGATCATTTAATCCAACCCTGTCCCTTTCTAGATGAGGAAACTGATGCCCAGAGAAGTGGTCACTTGCCCATGGTCACACAGTGGTCAAGTAGCAGACTTAGAATTCAAGAACAGCAGTTCTGAATCCAGTGTTCTTTCCATTACCACATGCTCTCTCATGAATACATACATACATATATATATATATATATATATATATATATATATGCATTTTTAAATGGTCAGACTTGTAATTTAATCAATGTATGGATCTCCTGGAGAGAAGATTCCCTCTACCGCTGCAGAGAAGTTCTTCAAGACTTATTTGAGGAGTATTAGAGAGTTTCCTGAGGGCACTGAGAGATTAAAAGATTTCTCTAGAGTCACACAGCCAGGATGTATCAGAAACAAGACTTGAACCAAGGTCTTGGTGATTCTCAGGTGAGCTCTCTATTTAATATTCCCCATACTATATGCAAATAATACCAGTTTTATAATGGAAAACAATTTCCTGCACATTTTACAGTTCCACTTCTAAGTAAATGCAATTTTTTACTAAAACTTTCCCCAGAGTTTGTCTAGTTTTCATTTATTCAACAAATTTTTATTGAGCATATTGGATGTACAAGGCAGCCTGCTAGGTGCTTTGGGAACATGAAGAAGAATACGACATGGTGCCTGTCCTCTGAGAAACTGAAGCTGAGTAGAGGAAATAGGACATATTCATGAGTATAATATAAGGAAGAAAGTTATAAGGCTAAGGGAATTTGCATGTATACATCACCTACTGTGTTGCAAGTACTGTGCTCAGGGCTCAGTGCATTTACAAATATGATCTCACTCTAAGATTGAATCATTTTATTATTTATGTAGCATTATATTATTGATTTAAGTACCAGAAGAGAGGAGCAAACAAAGGGGCTTGGAGGAATGAGAGAGAGCTGTATCACTCTTTTGTGATCATAGGAACACTGTCTAGAAAGCTGGGGGAAATGATAGCATTACATCAATAAACAATATTTTGAGAACTGTGCATTCTACAAGGTGTTGCAACAATTCGGCTAGCAGCTGGTGTGGGAGTGAAAGACCAGTATGAACCCATCAAAAAGAACACTGCCAGCACAGGTTCTTTGATCTGCTTTACTAAGGAAAACAATGTTAATGGGTTAACAAGCTTACTTTAATCCAACATTTACACATAAACTCACTTAGTTCAGGGGAAAAAGCCAGCACCCTGAACTTCAGAGCAAATACAAATTACCAACATATGTTAGAAACAGACCAAATCACAATTTATAGTTACCAAAAAGCATCAACATCTGGGTTGATGAGCCGGGAGGCTCTTAGAGTGGCTGCCCAGAGTCCCACACCAACACTCCTCCAGGAGTGAGAGCCTCAAGCAAATAGCTCTGTTCTTTCTTTTTATACAGTCTTTGGACATCATCGAATGTCACCTGAGCCACCAGAACTTGGGCCCCTACTATTGGCTCTGGTCTTAGCAACTACCCTGGGGGCTTCACACCCACATTGGCTTAGCACCTAGTAATTAGGGGTTTGGGCCTGGGGTTTAGCACCTAGTTAGGCTCAATCAAAGAGACTTAATTAATTTATCATTCTAAAACGGTAAAAAAAGTCCCAACTTAATTGATATTACACAAGGGTACTAAGTACTTAGAACTCCAAGAGTACTTAGGGAATAGGTTTCTGAAAATGAAAGATTTAGATCCATTCTTATCATCTTACTGCCATTGACCAATGCATCATCACTACCCCAGTAAACCTGTCATTCATGATGTATGACCTATTACCTGATAGATCTTCATTTTCTCTTTAAAGCTTTACACACACACACACACATACACATATACACCTATATACATACGTATATTATATGTAATATATACACACTACTATGTGCTAGACACCATGGGGATGCAGGGATGAATAAGAATAAAGGTAAGTTTGGGATAGGAAGGGTAGGATCAGGGAAAGCATCATGACCAAGGTCATATTTGAACTAGACATGAAAGCATAGATCAGATTTGAAAGGGTGAAAGAGAGAGGCATAGGAAGGGCATTCATGGTAGAGGAAACATTGTCAATAAAAGCATGGAGGTAGGAAAGGGCTAGGTACTTTCAGCAAACAATCATTATTCCATTTTGCTTTAAACATAGGCAAATAGAATGAGTGAAAAAGTATGTTGTTGCCATGTTATGGAGCACTTTGGATGCCAGGCTAAGGAGTTTGATATTTATCTTGTGGGCAATGGGGACCCACTGAGAAGTGTTTATTCAGGGGCTGGCCAGGGAGATGACATGATCACAGCTGTTCAGGAGGAAGATTAATCAGTAGAATTGTTTGGAAGTGAGACTAGACAGAGGGAGATCAGTGACCTGTACCGAATCAGATCTTTCATTTTGAATATGCAAAACTCGGTACTTTAGGATATATTATACAAAAAGATATAATGGAAATTATATTTTGTTGCTTTCCAGCATGATTTTAAATATCATTTTTATATCTAATATAAATTCTACCTTCTCCATCCTGAGTACATTAAAAAAACCGCTAGTGACAAATGCTTCTTGAGAATGAGAGTATCATTTTGATGCCTTTTACTCCTCCCCGTTCTTGGACAACCTTGTGGTGTCAGCTTTTTAAACCTGCCTATATGAACTTTCTTGTGATACAGATGTTATATTGTGAATTACTGTCTAAAGTGAATATCTAGATCATTTTTATTTCATCAGAAAGAAGATCTGAAGCAGTAACTTAGACATTAGTAATTAGCCTGTTAATTTGTCCTCACAATGAGTAGGAGAAATACATTTTAGAGCCAAGAGCAAGTAAGTGTGATTTATTCATATCTTCTGTAATTACAA
This sequence comes from Trichosurus vulpecula, assembly GCF_011100635.1. Classification (NCBI taxonomy): domain Eukaryota; kingdom Metazoa; phylum Chordata; class Mammalia; order Diprotodontia; family Phalangeridae; genus Trichosurus; species Trichosurus vulpecula. The sequence goes on from NC_050575.1 coordinate 249,423,788, forward strand.
TGAATATATGCAGTAATCTCTCAGTTATCTGTGCTAGTACAGGGAACAGTGGTACAGATAATCCAAACCAATAAATAATGCAAAAGTCATCTGCCCTAGAAAATTCATTGTGCTTATTGTAACAGCATATTTATGTTTCTAATTACGTTTATCTTCAGCTAATATTAAAATCACACCCTCTGAACAGAAGCTAACATCAGCAGGCAGAGAAATGCTTGGAACAGGGACCTTCTGTTATTCTGTTTTAAACCTGTTATGGCTTAAACGCTACCGTGTTTCTTGCAGTTCCTTTAGAACAGAGACATTTCTATGATCACAAAAGAGTGATTTTGGGCACAGTTGGAGCTCTCTCTCTCTCATTCCTCCAAGCCCCTTTGTTTGCTCTTCTCTTCTGGTACTTACAATCAATAATGTAATGACACATAAATAAATAGGGTTGGACAGGACTCCTTCTTGCCCTCTTGCCTGACTTGATCTAGAATCAAGGCCTAAGAACTCTAGAGATGCAGGAGGAGAACATGAGCAATTTATTTGACTCAAAACATCCAAATTATCTCAAAAGAAGAACCTTAACAAGGAATGTGCTGTTTCACTAGTAGTGGCTCACATAACTGAGGACATGCTAGTTGACACATGAAATAGAAAAGAACAATTTATAGAATACGTGAATGTTATGTATCAGTGGATTATAATTATACTACCTTGCAACTGCATAATTAATTTTTATTGTGCACATTTACCAAATTATGGGGCAACATTTGGCTATATCAAATATCATAAGTTGCAGTTTTCTGATCTCTTTTTAGTTAAGTGATGAGATCTTATCCTTTTAGTTGAACTGCAATGCCTTTGTGTATAGACATGAACATGTTAACTTGCATGATCTACTTGTGGCTCTGTTGTTAACTCATCATATGACCTGCGTCATTATTAGGACAGTTTGATTTTTTTTTTACTAGGACATGCTCCAGTGAGGATAAATGTGGTTTGGGAGCTCGGATGAATTTTTGTTTTAGACATATAGAGCTTGGAAAGGAACTTCATGGCTAGTTAGGGTTAAATGATTTGCTCTAGGTTACATGAGTCACTTGTGTTAGAGAGCTGGGATTTCAGTCTCATCTCTGTCTCTAAATCCACCACCCCATTCTGGCATATTCTTTCACAATCTGAATAATCTTTTGATTTTCTTTCTGTGGGATTAGAACAGTTAGTGTGGATGGAAGAATATGATCCACCCAAGCCATCTCATCCTTGTTCAGGTTTTTTCCTACCTTCCTCTTACTATTTCAGTATCTTAAGGGATGCCAATCTGCCATTCAGAAGCTCTACTTCTTTTTCTTAAACTTGATACATGACTAGTCTGCATCCTTTTCTAGTTATATTTATCCTTAATATATTTTGTGCCGATCTTTATACACATGCTACATCCTCTCTATACCAACCAACCACTGCTATTTGGATTGTGTGTAATTTTAATCTTTCTAAAGCTGTAGTGTTCTGTGATGCACAGCCATATATAACTGCAAAGGGATTAGTGTTATGGTATATTGATGTGGAATAAATGGACTTCAGAGTAAACTCCCCATTTGAACTCTATCACCCTAGTATTTCATGGACTATACAAAGAGATGGCAGTGGAACTCAAGAAAATGGCAAGGAAAACACCTGGACCTGGCTGCGTATGCCCAAATGATACACTTGATAGAGGCAATATGATTTTAAGGACACGTCTTAAAGACGTTTTAAAGAGGAAGATTCTAGAAGGATGAAATGCTCTTCCATGGTGTCTTTTTAGAAAAAAAGGTTAAAGAGAGATACCAGCCTGACCCTCTAGATCTGCCTTCTCATTCTCCATAGAATCTTTACAAATGTGGCCTATATCTATAGAAAGGACATCTTAGATTAAAATGAGAAGGAAACAGACATGATTTAGCAGGTAATTCTCTTCAGTCTGCACATCTTCACAGTCACCCGATTGACAGAAATTTTTTAAGAATATAGGATCCTGCTGTGCTTGCTGTATGTTGATCTCAAGAAAGCTTTTGACTTGAGAGAGCAAAATGCAATCTTGAAGGCTGTCCTCAGATAAAGTTCTCACAAGCACATCGAAATTTTACAGGGCTCCTTGTCAGACTCATCTACAGAGATTACTTTGTGTAATAATCTGCTGACAGAGACCTGTCTTCACCAAAGCTGCTTGTCTCTGTCACTGAAGATTTCCTGGAAGGGTCTAAATAAAAGACAAATTTTCTTCTCACAGAAATGTGATTCAATATTTATTTATCCCCTCCTGTTTATAGAGTGTTATACTCACTCTAGATAGAGGGAAGGTACAATTTTTTTTATAAAATGTTTTCTTTCTTCAGAGCCCCCATAAATTCATTAGACCTAGTATTTTTAAACCTTTAAGTTTTCAAAATACTTCCTGAAAAGCATCCCAGAGGAAGGTTAGTAAAGATATTTTCATTCCCCTTTTACAAATGAGGAAACTGATACTCTGAAAGCATCAGAAAGCTGAGTGACGCAATATCATAGAGCTAGAAAGCATCTCAAATACAGGCCTTATGACTATATGTCCATTTCTATTCCTAGTCTACCACATTGGCAAGATCCTCTAATTGCTTCCCATTCATGGATGGCATTCATTCAATGACCATCTATTATTTCTCTACTATGTATATGGAACTATTTTAGCAACTTGGGATACAACAAAACTAAAACAGTCTTTGCCTGTATGAAGCTTACATTGTACTAAGGATATCTTACTAATTTCATTGTACCCCACTAGAAAGCATGCTTGTTATGGTGCAATTCAAAGATCATGAGATTAAGGTATGAGGACCTTGGTCCCAATCCTGGCTTTGGCACTTATCTACCTGCCTATCTTTGGTCAAGCCATTTAACTTTGCTGTGACTCTGTATATTCAGCTATAAAGTGAAAGGCTGGATTAGAAAGTCCCAGGGCCCTTTCTAGTTCTAAATCTGTAACACTGGGTGACTTCTCAAAATTTATACTTATTGTGGAAGGGGAAAGAGGCACAAGGGGAAAGAAAGAAGGAGGATAACAGGTAGAGATTATACAGAATCACAGATAATAAAAAATATATCTGCGGCATTTATTGAAATATATTAAAAGTTCCCATTCAAACTGTGAGGAAAGAGCCATAGCAATCTTGGAAATGTGGATCACAGCTGGGATGCTGCATGTATAACTGTAGTAGGCTTAGAAAATGTATATGTATCTGAGAGTGAGAAATAAACAGATGGCTAAAGAGAGTACAATTAAGTCTAATTTTCTCTAGATGATCATTTTAGAAATTCAAAAAAAGATAGGAATTCACCTTTATTCTTATGAGTTCTCTTGATATAGCTCTTTTCCATTATCCATCCCATTCTTTGATCAGGTATGTTTATTAATTTTAGGTACAGGAGGCAGGGGGAGGAAGGCAGGCATTTGGATGATATATGCCAAGTATGCATTTCTTAAGGGTCTCAAATTCAGCATATGGACCATGATGTGATCTTTGATAACAAATAGTGGTACTATTTACAGTGAATTTCTCTTTATTCAGACTAGTTGTTAAACTGGATGTTTTGGTTAATTACATTGGTTTCCTAAATCGACTTATCTTCAATATATGGATTTCTTGATTTCAAAAAAATAAAATCTAATTAACCTAACACAAAAACAGAATATTAACTTTCCCTCGACCATTCAGGTTTGTAGTGTTTAAGGATACCATCACAAACAGTTATTTTCATTTCATGCTGTAGGAACTGGTATTCTGGGCTTTTGCCACTAACTGGCTATGTGACCAACCTTGAATTAGTCAATCCCTTGGGTTTGAATTTCCTCCTCTGCAAAACTAGGGAGGTAGAGAGAATGGGATGGGGTCTTAACTAGGTAACTTCGATGGTTTCCTCTAGCCTTTGAATGATATGATTTTCAGTGCTGTGTGAAATTGTGATTATTTTAGCTGTCTGGTTGTTTGGGTTCCAGATAAATGAAAGGCTCATATACTAGGATTAGTGAAATTAATTCTCTTAGAATTGTTCGATGGATTCTAAAACAACTAACTAAGCAATTGTGTTAAATGGAAGTAGTTTAATAATATTTCAGAGTGTAAAATCTGGCATAAGCTCTGAGGCATTGTAATAATGTAGAATTTGTGACTATATTGAAATCTAATTTACATATGTTCCTTCTAGTTAGAAACATTCTCTAATTAGCTGGGCCCTTGAAGGCATTGAAGAAACCATGAAAAATTTGACTTTAACTTTTTGTGAGAAATTTAATTTTGATTCAGGTATATATGTTGTAAATATTATAGATGTTTAAAAGAAAACAATTAAAATACTATAAAATAAAAATTCAGACATTTTGGAAAAATCTTTGAAATTGATACTGAGTCAATTTTCATCCTTTATTATTTGGAATAAAAATTAAAGGTGAGGAAACTAAAACTAAAAAAAAGAAAGCTTCTACCAAAGGAAATACTCCGATTTCTCCTCCCTGCTTCTCTGTCTCACCTTTTTCCTGTGTGCAGATACACATTTATCTATATATCCTATTTTTATGAGTGCTTTGCCTTTAACCCATTTTTATGAAAAGAAAAAAAACCTGACATTTATTAAGTGCTTAATATGAGTCAGGCATTCTATGAAGCTATTTACAAATATTATCACATGTGCTCTTCACACCAGGCCTTTGAAGTAGGTCCTATTATTATACCCATTTTACAATTGAGGAAATTGAGGGAAACACACGTTTGAGTCTGAGGCTGGATTTGAACTCAAATCTTCATGATTCTAGGCTCAGTGCTTTATTTACTCTACCATCTAGCTACCTTTACCCAGAAAACTGGAGTATCTGTATATAATTATACAGTTTTGTTTACAGCAACAAGAAAATTAAATAAAATTCCTGATTTTGTAAATACCTACAGTGAAAAAAATGTTCCACTAAATGTCATTCTGAAATAAAATTTTAAAAAAATTATTTCATGTGTAAATTTCATTGCATCCTTCTTCCTTCCCTTCCCTTTACTTCTCTCTTCTCTTCCCAAAATATTTATTGAGTATTTATCAAATATCTGTAATCATCCAAAGGAGTTTGGTCTGTATAGCCACATTGAAAAGGCAAAATAAATGTAGTATCTATTGCTTAGATTTCAACATACAACTGAATAGACAGTCTATAGAATCTACCCAACAGTATGTATATCCAGGGGAGACAGTGCAAATGGAAAATTAACTGGGCCCAGAGTTAAAAAAGAGGAAGAAAGCTAGCCAGATTGCTTTCAGAAAACAGTGAAGCTTCTAATAGCAGTGAAGGGTCTTCTCAATATAATGTGTTTACCGTTGCTGAAGTATGTCAGCAAGACCTACCTAAACATGAGTATTATAGGGAAGACAATGGGAAAACTCATTGTGGGTTGTGAACAAGCTATGACATATAATCACTGAAAAACTCCAAAAGAGAATAGGAGTAAAGAATACCATTGAGGAAGGGAAGATGGGCTGGTCATGTGGAGAGAGTGAGTGATGATGTGTGATCACCTGGAGTGCTCCATGGGTACCCTTGAATGAAAGAAACTTCTAGAATATTGACTGTGTCCCCACCCACCTACATGGGAACTTTCAGGACAAAGTAGACAAGAATCACAATACATGGGCAGTTATGGATCAATCACAATCTGAATCATTGGAGTAAACTCCTGAAATGATAAGATTACAGATTCATTAAGTTATTTTAGTACCTTTACCTGTACATCTGAGTATTTATTACTAGCAATAAACACCGAAAACTTCTGTAGATGCTGTAACAGTATTTATGTTCTTTATTATTATATTCTCAGACTACATTAAACTCATTCTGCTAAGGTGAAGTGAATTTAATGCATTGCAATGCAGTGAGCATTTATTCAGGACCTACTATGTGCCAGGCAGAGAATATGCATAAACAAAAATGAAATAGCCCTTGTCCTCAAGAAACTACCATTATACTGACATTAAACTGACATTATACAAACTAAGTACAAATTTCTGCAGAATGTCACTGACAACTATGGGAATCAGAAAAAGCCTCTTGTAACAAGTGCCACTTGACCTAAACCTTGAAGGGATAGAGAGATTACAAAGCATGGAATTGCGGAAAAAGAGTATTTCAGGCACAGGGTACAGCCCATACAAAGACATGAAAGTGGGAAACAGAATGTCTTGTGTAGGGAAGATCAAGAAGATGGAACCTCTGAGAAGAGTAGGAAGTATTTGTGTGGAGCACTTCTCAATGGAATTTTTTTTAAATCTATGGCTTATTTTTAACCCATGTCTCCTTGAGAATTAAACTGTGGCAATTATCTTATATTCTTATAACAGCATTTCACAGATTATTTCATGTTAATTATTATTTTGTTGGATTACTATGAGTAGCTATGATACGATATAGTGGAGAAATTAATTGTATGAGTCTTCACACTTGAGGAGATTGATTTTATCTTGCTGCTAAAATATTGCTATCACCAGTCTTGCAGGAAGAATTTACAAGACTTTTCTCATTCGTTGGTGTCCTTGACTTAAGTAAAGAAGATGTTCATTTAGGAAAATATATTGAATATTTTTCTTTTTTCACATGAATTTAGACAATATTCTGTGTTCACTGCTCTCGTATATTTTGGATATCATTTAACCTTTGCCAAATTGGGACAAGCTATTCAGTCTGCATCTAATAACAACAGATCAATGATATATAATTTGATAGGACCATTCAGGATGAACTTTAGGGAATCTGGGCCCAGACAACAATATCCATATTATATTTCCTGTCTGCCTTGAGCAGTCATTAATCTTAGAGCTTTGTAGGATTATTAGAAAAAAAAAAGATGGTACTTTATTGATGTTCCTGCTGCCCTTATAAAAATGAAGATATTAGTCTGATGAATTATTCATCTGGCATTTTTTAAAATAAAAAGTATTTTATACAACCATTAGAGAGTGAATGAATGAAAAGCATTTAAATTATACTGTGTGCAAGGCACTATTTTTTGTGTTGAGAATATGGGAAGAAAAGTGGAAATAGTCCCTACTCTCAAGAAGCTCACATTCCGATGGGAAAGACAAAACATGTAGGAAGCTTTAGCTTCAAGTCAAAAGGAAAATCCCCAGGGTCCTTAGGTTTCAGAGGAAAAGCACGTGGTAATGCTTCATCAATTTCATTTCCATTGATAAAACCGTATCCATTTTTGATGTTGAACCATTTCACAGTTTGAAGGACTTTTGTTTCAAGAACATTTTTGTCTGGTTCTGCAGTAGCTATGACTATTGAGGAGGCAGGGGTTGTTGTATTTGCAAAAGTAATTCCTAGGTCACATCTCCATAAGGGAGGATCCCCTGAATGATGCTTGTGGGCTGAAAGTGAAGCCTGTGATCTGGTGGAGTAGGAAGGAATTGTTGTCAGGAATAAAATAGCCATGTCTTCTTCCTCAGTGTGTTCTTCTTATGGAAAGATAAGGTCTCCAGAAGGCAGCTATGTTAATGCCTGCCTGATTGCTCTTCCTAGGCCATTCAAGGGGGCATTCCACCCAAATTTAGAAATCAGTCATTCCTGAATATGAGCAAACCTAGAATCCTCTCCATCCTGAACACCCAGGGCCAAGGAATGGTCTCTGTCTACCCCGTTTGGACCAGCTTCTAAAGGAAGGAGGCAGGGTATCAGATGCAGCTTTTGACAATTAATTAAATACACAAAATACTATACAAAGTATGGTGCATAGCAGAAAGAGATCCTGATTTGGAGTGGGAAAGTCCTGGTTTCAAATCTTACCTCACATGGTAACTATGTGACCATTGGGAAGTCACTTAAAACTTCCCTAAGCCTCAGTTTCTTTATCCATAAAATGGAGGTTATAATAATAACCATAAAATCTACCTTATCGGTCCATTCATTATGAAGATATAGAATGCTTTTCACATATTAAAGTACGATAAAATATCAATTTTCATATTTTAAGATAATATATATCATACTGAAAGAGCCAAACGACCTGAAAATCTAAGTCCCAGTTATGGCACTTAGGAAATCTGTGACCTTCGGCATGTCAATTCACCTTTGTGAGTTTCACACTGCTCACATCAAATGATGTGGTCATGTTTGTACTGACTCCTCACAGAGCTGCAAATAAAAGCAAATAAAATAAAGGATTTAAATCTGTTTTAACCATTAAGCAAACTATATTTTTGTGGTATCATCTTATACTTTTGTTGTTGTTCATTAATTTTACTTATATCCTTATATATGTTATACAGCTTATATATTACAATTCTTTGTGATCCCTTTTGGGGTTTTCTTGGCAAAGATACTAGAGTGATTTGCCTGGCCCTTCTCCAGCTCATTTTCCAGATAAGGAACTGAGGTAAGGAGGGTGAAGTGACTTGCCCAGGGTCACACAGCTAGTAAGTGTCCGAGGCCACATTTGAATTCAAGAAGAGTCTTCCTGACTCTAGGCCCAGCACTCTATCCACTGCACCATCTAGATGCATCTTACAGTTGGTTGTGCAATTGTTGCAACAATCTACTAGCAGCTGTTGTAGAGGTGTAAGACACACCACCAACCAGCACACAGAAAGCTGCCAACACAGGTTCTTTTGATCTGTTTTACTAAGGAAAGTAACATTAAGGGGTTAACAATCTTACTTTAATCCAACATATACATATAAACTCACTTAGTTCAGGGGAAGAAGCCAGCACCCTGAACTTCAGAGCAAACACAAACAAATTACAAACATTCATTCATAAACAGACCAAATACAATTTATAGTTACCAAGAAACCATCATCTGAGTTCAGCTGGAAGGCCCTTAAATCAGCTGCCCAGAATCCCAGGCCTCCAGGAGTGAGAGCCTCTAGCAAATGGCTCTGTTCTCTCTTTTTATACACTCTTTAGCCATCATCAAACATCATCTGAGCAACTGGAACTCAGGCTCCTACTACTGGCAACTCCCCTTAGGACCCTGAGGGCTTCACACCCACGTTGGCTTAGCACCTAGTAGATAGGGGTTTGGGCCTGGGGTTTAGCACCAAAGTACGACTCAATCAAGGACCCCCAACTTAATTGATATTACAACAATTTAGAAAAAACCTTGCTTATTATTTCATGGATCAATTATTTAAACTTTGAATACTTACAGGGAGTACTCTGTTAGGTTCTTGGGATGATATAAAATTTAGCTAAGACATGGCCCCTGCTTTCATGGAATTTATAGTCTGCGAATCAACAAACATTTATTAAGTGATTATTGTTTGCCAAGTACTATGCTAAAAATGCAGTTCAGCAGAAAGTAGCCCCTGCTCTCAAGAAGCTTGCATTCTGGTGGGGGTACATAATGTATAAAAGGAAGCAGAAAAGAATGATGAGAGGTAGGAGCAGTGGTAGAAAAATTCCAGAGTCACAAGTGCAGCCTGGAGAGGATGAAGGCATGGCTAGCTTGGACATCCTCCTTAAAATGAGGGTTCCACAAGAAACCAGCTAGTCAGAGGGAGAGGCTTCACGGATGAAGGGTATTTCTAGTTTGAGAAGTCCAGGGGTGAAATAAATTTCCAGGGAGAAGAGGTTTCTGACAGAGTAGAGAAGAACCAGAGTCAGGAGTTCAGCATGGAGAGGAATGAGCTCACAGTTTAGTTAATGATTTCTTACTTATAAAGCAAGGAAGAGGGTATCTTAAAGTACCTGGAGAGGGACTCAGGGCCCAGAACTCAGGATAAGGCTTCTGTATCCAGGGAATAAGGCAGAGATTCAGGAAGAAGTTTCCTAAATAAGTGTAAAAATATTTCCTGAGACCCCAGAGAAAGATCTTCCACTGTCATCTTAGGATAAGACACTAATATAAATAGTGTGAAATGGCATATGATAAGTGCATTACATAGTTACCAAGCAACATGCTATGTGAGATTTGAGAGAGAAGATTGGACTGATGGGAAGGTCAGGGTACTGTGGCATTTGATTGAGCTTTAGAGGATGAGTAGCAATTTAGCAAAGAAAATGATATCCAAAAGGTTTGGTGGAATACAGGGTGTTAATCCTTGTGTGCGCCTATTTATAAATTCATCACATCTTTTCTAATTGCATAGGTCCATCTTTGTTGTAGAAATATGTTTCCTAGTGATGCTGTTTAAGTCATGGAATGTCTCTTTAGTGTATATACACAGGCACACACACACACACACACATACACACAAAAGGGAAATAACTTCAGAGGAAAGTCACTAAGGTTAAGGAGGATCAGGAAAGGCTTCAAGCAGAAGGTTGAACTTTAGCTAAGCCTTGAAGGAAACCAGGGAAACCAAAAAGTAGAGATGAGGAAGGAGAGAGTTTCACCTGTGGGGGAGAGCTGATGAAAAAGACCTCAGTTGGGAAATGAAGTGTTCTATGCAAAGAAGAACTGCAAGAAAGTCAGTGTTACTGGATCACAGACTAGGTAAAGGGAAGTAAGGTATGAGAAGATTGGAAAATGCAGGAAAGGGAAAGATTATGAAGGGCTTTAAAAGGCAAACAAAGGATTTTATATTTTATTTTGAAAGTGATAGGGAGCTACTGGATTTTATTAAGTATGGATATTACATGGCCAGACCTGTGCTTTACAAACAACAATCTGATAGCCAAGTACAGTGTACATGAGGGAAGCCATATAAATGATTCCAAGTCATTCATGAGATGAATGACCAGGAAAGGGAGTCACCCAGTTTGTGAGGGAGGAGTTCATGGGCAGTGTGCTTCACTGGTTTTTGTGAAATGTCCAAACACCTAAACAAAGGTTCTGAACATATTGCGTAGAACCTTGTGGAGGATGTCTAGCAGGAAATGAATAAGGGTCACACAAGGTGGGCAGGCAAGGAAGATGTTCTTTCTGTATTGCCGGAGGGAGTGCTCAAGTTGATAAGATCACAGATCCACTGAAAGGGCTAAGTATGCAAAAGAAATGCTTATACCTAGTTTGTGTAGAGAAAACAATGATCTCAGCATTTTGGTGGACTCCCAGCTGAACATTAGGCAGTGGCTCGATACGTTACAAAAAACATGAATGTAAACTTGAGCTACTTTTGAGAGGCTTGGCTTTCAGGAATAAGGGATTGATAATCCTTAGGCATTCTGCCCTAGTTAGAACACATCTGAAATAATGTGTTCTGTTCTAGATAGCACATTTTAGGAAGAATATTGATAAAGTGGAGAGTAGCCAAAGGAAGTCAGCCAGAATAATGAAAGACTTTTAGTCCATTCTATTCAAGCATGACATGGAGGAATAAGGTACGGTTAGTCTGGAGAAGAGAAAGTTCAGGTTAAGGAGTAGTCATGGTTTCTGGTTGATATAACTAAAGATCTGTCAAATGAAAGCATGATTAGACTGGTTCTGTTTGATCCTACCGGGTCAGAAAAAGAAACAATAGGTAGAAGAGGAAAATGGGTAAATTTAGGCTTGATGTCAGGAAAGCTTCCTAAAACAGATCTCCAAAAGTAGTATGGACCATCTAGAAAAGTAGTAGGTTCTTTTTCAGGTGTACTAGAGTAGCTAAACAGTGAGGTAGGTCCCTTCCACCCTGAAACCGAAATTGTGATTCTGTGAATCTATTGAACTACCTGCTATATAGTAAGCATTGCATTAAGTCTTATTTGTATCTTTTCCTTGCTGTATCTCCTTACATCTTCTCTCTGAATGGAAGGGCAGTGACTCATATACTTTTAAAAAATGCTCATGAAAACCTTCTGAGGGAGAAAGCAAATGTATTTTTTCCCAAGGAGCAAGAACAGTAAATAACAGCCCTCTTAGCAATTCTCAACTAGCATCATCATCCAACTGCTCTATTCCAGTTAACCTCTGCTCTAGTGGTGATTCCTAGATTGAAGATCTCTATTGGGAGAATATTAGATGCCGGATTTCATTCCAGAACATCCTAGAGAGTCTTTTCACCTTAATTATAGAGTTTGGCTATTCAGCAAATAAATCTGGCCCATCCAGTAATTATTCATTACATTTTGTCTTATGTTAATTTAACTACTTACTCTCTAAGACTCAAAGTTTGTGGAGCAGGTGCTGATCTTCACTGATAGGAGTTTCCTTACCAGAAAATCTCTATACTAATGAAGTCACAAGTGAGCTCCCCTGCCCCCAACAAATGCATTAAGTTCCATTTTTTATAATTTTCTTAATATACTGCTATTACTGAAGTAGCTAAAGTAAATGGTAAATTTTTAATGGTAAAATGGTAAATGGTAAAATTTTAAAAGGCAGAATCATGGATAGAGTTCTGGACTTTGAATCAGGAAGATCTGGGTTCAAATCTGCCCTCAGATACTCACTAGTGTTGTGTCCCTACGTGACATAACATAAAGTACTTTATCTCTGTCTTCTTCAATTTTCCCATCTGTCAAATGAGGTTGATAGCAGCACCCACCTCCTATGGTTTTTGTGAAGATAAATTTAGAGAATATTTATAAAATTCTTTGTAAATCTTAAAGCACTATATTAAGACTAGATATTATTACTGTTATTATTAATGTTGTTGTTATTTAAAATACCCCCATGTACTAGGAGACATCTATAGAATCTTTCTCAGGGAGTTGTTTCCATAGCTAATCATGCCCTGAATTTGGTCTTGATTTAAAATATATCTGCATGTTATCTAGTGAATAGATTTATTGGTTATTTATTGTGGCTAACATTTATATATAGTACCTGCTATGTAGCCGGCCCTGTGCTAAGTGCTTTACGGTCATTATCTCATTTAACACTCACTCAATATTCATTTGATCTTCATTTTATACATCTGTCCATGATGACAAATCTTTCCTATTTTTATTAATTAACCACAAAACTTGATTCGTTCAAGCATCACTAACTCAGTCTTTACTAATTTGGGTGAGGACTATGCTGTAGTCTACTTTGGTTTACCATTTATATATGGCTTCTGTAGTTTCTAGTAGTAAAGGGTAGTATTGTGCTATCAAAATTTTCTTTTCTTTGAATGTTATTTTTTTACCTATGTATTAGCAGAATTATTCTTTCACCATTGGAACTGTAAACATCAACCACTATGTATCTTGGAGTTTGCTGTATTTTATGGATGCAAATTATAGAATGTTTTGATTTTATATTTTGTTTTCTGTATTCAGAAATTGTAAGTGATTTTCTTATATTATTTCTTGCATTATGGTGTGTAGGTTTTTTGACTTGTCATATTCTATTGTCCTTAAGTTGACTCTGCATTCTCTTTGAGATCACTGGCTTTTGCCCGTATGGAGATCATGTGCTCTTCTACCATTCTTGCTTTTTATTTTCCTCTCTCAGATTGCCCTTCACTTTATTATATTTGTATTCCCAATCTTTTGTTCTTTCTTTTGCTTCTTTGGAAATTCTAGCCAATATGGATTCAAGATTTTTTAATTTTGTTAATTATTTTTTGCTGTGGAAGCCATATAACCTGACTTTTTTTCCTACCAAATACTTCTCTCATGATTCTTGTTTCTTTCTTGAACTATTAAGGAACATCCTGCTATATTTTATTCTTTCCTGATAATCCAGGTCTACATGTTATCAAGTATAGATTCAATTCTCTTGGTCTTTTAATACTTATTTAGAAAGTTTGGGATATGGATTTTTGGTACTCATCTTGTGTTCTAATTTCAATATATTCTCTAGGGATTTATGTTCTTGTACTCTAGGGTAAAAAAAAACCCTAACTGAATTTTCCTTTTCTTGAAATCCTTGGTGCTTTTTAACCTTTTTTCCTTATACTCTAAATCACCCATTTTCTAACTCCTTCATTCCTATGGGTTTACACCCTTTGCTCTTTTCCTCCTTCCTGGGACTGTAAGGTGATCTCATTATTTTCCCATGTTGGATATATTACTCACTGGCCTCCATCCTTCCCACACATAGCTTTTAGGAGGACAGGACTTGGCATTGCTGAATACCAATTCCCTTTGCTTCTGGACCCTGCTCTACTTCTGTCCATTCTACTTCTCTTGCTGTGCTGAAATCACCCCTTCTTTTTTCAGGGTTGAGGGACAGTGAATGGGGTTATTCAGGAAGATTTTTTGCCACCTTAGCATTCACTAACCTAGGTGTTGCCCCTCCATAACTTCCCTTCCTTCTCAGATTGTTGGGCAGACTTAAGGTCCATTGCAACAGGCTGGTAGAGGAAAGGCAAGGGTGGGGGCAGAGGTAGAAACACGAAAATCTCAGGGGGTGGGGGGAAGCTCCCAAAGCACAGTCCTGTGAGTTGTTTCTTGTACCCAGTGAGAGCATGGAAGTTGGTGGAGGAGGGACAGGGAGTGAATGTATTATAGATTAACATTCTCTTTTAAAAAAATCTTATTAGGCTTCTTGCTTTCTAGTTTGGATTCAGCTGGAATTATTCTATTTCTAAAGTATAATTACCAAATTGGACTGCTTTTATTTTTTATTTTTTGGATACTGAGGACAGGAAAAATGTTTGGGCCTCTTTGTTGGTCACATGACCTAGAACCTCAAATGTATTGTGTAAAGAAGACTTCAGGGGGAACCACTACCTATTAAAGAATAAACTGTTTTCATGCATTTTAGAAGTTTCTTCATATAATCAATCTCACTGTAATAAACAGAAGCTAGTACTGCTTAAATGTGTGCTCTGATGTGCTAATAACAAATAATTAAAGCAGGGATATTACTAGGTGATATTTTGCTAATTTAATTGAATGTTAGCACATATACTTTAAATAATAAAACTATGCTATAAAATATTCACAATCCTCAATTTTTACTAATTCATACTTACTCTTTTCAAATCTTCCCAATTAGTGATGTAGTATTGCATAGGATTTGAAGATTATGGAGAATGTCAATATAGCTTTGCTGATTCATGTAACACCTCAAAGATAATGTATTAAATTGCTGCTTGGTCCATGATTGTATCCATACAATTAAAGACATCAGTTTCAAAAATCTTTACCTTTCCCCCACCCCACCCCACAGTGATCCATAATATTTAAATTTCTTTAAAGTAATTTTTAAAACGTTCTTGGATACCTCAGAGTGGCATGGAGGTCCTACCTCCTTCCAAGGATTCTAAACCTATATAGGCTTAGGAAATGAGTATGTATTTATTATCTGAGAACCAGTCTAGTTCAATTCACAGAAACTTATTACAACCTTTATTCATTGGTCACAAGATTCCAGAGCATTGCAACTCAAGATCTTGAGATCTCCTCAGTTCTAAGGAGTAGCTGGATTCTAATATGTATTAGTGGAGGAAATACACACAAAAGTGAAGTCAACTCTCTTTTGAAGTATAGATGTCATACAATAAGAATAGAATTGATTACATCCCAACTAACTCAATCACTTATTTAGATTTTTATCTCTATACAACTTTTAGGAGAAATAGAAAAATTTAAAAAAAACCATTAAGTCCCCATCATTTTTTTCAAGAAAACTCCTTTGAGGTCAATACAAATGCATCCCATTCTCTTGTAACTTTCACATCTATGTAAGTATCTCTGTACAATATTTATTAATATAAGAATTTTAATTTAGATCCATCAGTATCCTCAATCAATGGAGGATGCCTTTATATTCACTACACCCTATTTTCTGAGATAAGAAAGTGAACATGTGCTGTTGCTGAAAATCTTCTAAAACACCTCTGACACAGGGTTTTCTATTGAGTTGGGAGCTCACTAGGGAATGAAATTAACCATAACACTCCATTCTACAAACATCCTGAATAATTGAAGTTTCTTAAGTTTTAGTTTTAGAAACAAGATTGTGGTACCAAATCTTTCTAAATTTGTTGTCCTATCGTAATCTGTTGATGTGTTTCAGGAGGAAACACTGATGTTATTATAGACATCAGATCAATGATAGTGTTTCCCAACACTTGGTTTTGGTGGCACCCTATCATGACACTATTATCCCTTCATAAAAATGTTTGTGTGTTATACTGTGACAAAACAACCTTTTAAAAAAATTTGTGTCATTATTTTAAATCATTGGAAATGCTTTGGACAAGAGAAAGTTGAAAATGTGGAAAGAGATACTTCTAGTATGTAAGTTCATTTAGGGCAGACACTTTCATTTTGGCATTGTAATCATAAGGCCTGATAAATAGTAGACATTTAATAAATGCTCACTGATTGTTATTTCTAGAGGAGGGTAACCAAGATATGAAGAGGTCTCTAAAGGAGGGCATATAAGCATCATCTGAAGGAATTAATAAATGTTTATTGACTAAATTGAATGCCTAGCCTGGAAAAGCTACAGCTTAATGGGAACACAGCTAATGATTATCAAGTATCAGTGAAGCTGTCACATGGAGGAAAAAATTAGATTTATTTTGTACAACTCTAGAGAATAAAACTAGGAGCAGATGGAAGTAAGTTACAGGGAGTCTGATTTTGATTTATTCAGAAGAAAATAATTTCTTAATAATTAGAGCTATCCCTAAATATAAGTAACTACCTTGGGAAATAGTGAGTACTCTGTCACTTGACATATTCAAACACAAATTGGGTGACCAGATACTGGAGCTTTTGTAGCAAAGATTCCTGCTACTGGTTTGGTTTTATACTATGTGTCTTCTATGGCCCATTCTAAATTTAAGATTCTATGAGTCTCTATGATATAAAAGTAGGGTTAGCATTCACTGTTACAGAGTCCAAGATTTTACTCAGTCTAATAGAGCAACCTCTGATTGGATTAAATAAAAATAGCTGTTTTAAGAGATCTACTTTACTTCAAAGAAAATTTAATGATTACAGAGCATGCTTTAGGGTCAATTCATAAATCACAGGGTCTGTGATTCTAAAAACCACGGGGAATGAAATTAATCACAAACAATACTCCATTCCACAAAATATCTCAGTAAGTTGAAATGTCTTTTTTTGTTCTTGATAGCATTTTATTTTTTCCAATTACATGTAAAGATAGTTTTTAATATTCACTTTTATAAGATTTTGAGCTCCAGTTTTTTCTTCCTTCCTCCCTTCCCTCCCCAAGATGGCAAGCAATGCGAAATTTTTTAGTTACATATTTTTTTATTGTTTCAGAATTAAGATTATAATTCAGGGTCTTCAGAAAATTGATTTTCTTGTAATTCGTTGGAGAGGAAACTTCTGCTATCTTCATCCATGACATTACAGACCAAATGAATTTGAGAGTTGAAGCGGTCATCTAGTCCAACCCATCTCATGAATTGCTGGACTCATGCTCAAAGCCTTACCAGCTTGGTAATACCTGACAGAGCTCTGCAGACATGATATAGGGTCAATTTCAAGCCATAATGAGTCACTGTAATATTAATAATTGTGATAATAATTTTTGTTATTGCTAGTATTATTCTGCTCTATTATTATGCATGCCATATTATCATGGCATGTACATATCTTGCAAAGTACTTTGCATGGTTTTTTTTTCATTCAAGATAATACAACATTTTTATGAAGGGAGGTACTATTATTGGCCCCATCTTACTGATGAGCCAGTTCAACTCTCTAACCCTTAGAATTCCTCCCACAAGCATAGAACAGAGTATCATTATCCCCATTAACAGAAGAGTCCAAAACTCAGCAGCTTGTCCACTTACAGCTACTGAGTGTGAGAAACAAAGATGGAAAAAGTGATAATGCTTATAGACAAATGATGTTCATTAAAAAAATGTATTTTGTATGTATCTTGATTACCTATTACTTTATACTACTGTCTAAGCATTTCATCTTTTTTGTGCTATCTCACCAACTCTTCCCTTGAAGACAGGCTTTGCATAATTGAGGCTGGCAACATAGCTTAGGGAAGGAATTTGTAATTAGTAAAGCATGAGAACATTCTGACCAGGATGGTAAAAAACCTCAAGATTGTGCCATAGAAGGACCAGTTGAAATTGGAGGGTTTTAATTCTAGTGCTTTCCCGCTATTATTTCCTATATATCCTATATATAATTTTTTGTATATATTTGTTTGTTTGTTTTCTCCCCATTGTATTTTAAGTTCCTTGAGGGCATGGAGTGTCTTTTAAACCTCTCTGGTAACTCTAGCATTTAACTCAGTGTTTGGCATATGGCGGATGTTTAATAAATGTTTATTGATTGATCAATGTTTAGCATGTTAACAGAAAAGTTAGGATGAAGTATGATGGCTGTCTTTTTTCAAGTCTTGTAGAAGGGAGATTAGACTTACTCATCCTGATCCTATACATGAGAACTAGAAGCAATCGGTAGAAATAACAGAAGAGCAAATATAGGTTTAATATAAGGAAGGTTCCTAGCAGCTGATGATCCCATAAAATGAAATGGCCTGACTTGGGAAGCAATAACTTTGCCTTCATTGGAGTTCTTCAAGCTAAGACTGGATGATTACTTGTTGGGGATGTTAAGAGGGGATTCTCTCTCAAATGCCGGTGGCCCCTGAGGCTCCTCCCAATACCAAGATTCTATGGTTCTATGATAATTTTTTTTCCACAATGTTTAGCAGCATAGATTCTAAAATGATCAAATGTAATAGTGGTAAATGTAAAGTCATATAATTGGGTTAAAATGTGATGGGGACCTGTGGCTTGATAACATTCCTGTACAAAAAGAGAGGAGAGAGAGAAAGCAACAGAGACACAGACACAGACACACACACACACACACACACACACACACACACCTGGGGGGTTTCAGTGGCCTACAAGCTCTCTCTGTGCTATGACTGTCAAAAAAGCGAAAGCCTATCTAAGCCGTATTAAGAGAAGCATAATATATGGGACTAGGGAGGTCGGTAATCCTACCGTGCTCTGTCCTGTTCAGAACACATCCGGGGCATTATGTTCAGTTCTGGGCACCACATTTAAGGAAAGGTATTTTCTTTCCTCACAAAGAGACAGTGGTCTATCATGAGGATTCATTTGGCTTCCACAGGCTCATTCCTGGTGCTTAAACAATGTGAAATGATCAAATGCATTTACTCTCTCAGTGGTTCTTCCTTCTATCATTTTCCTGTTCACAACTTTCATCTTCAAGGACATAAGCAATTTAAAAGCCATTCAGTATTTCAAGTCTTCTTTTTGCAGACTATGAATATTAACTGGGGAGCACAGAATTCAATAGTTGGTTGCCCTGCTGGGATAGGGTCAGAACAGAGACACATAACAGGATGAAGGCAGCTTTTCGATGAAGGTATTAGTCATAGTTTGTGTTGGCAAATAATTTGAGCATTCAGGAATTATGCCTACCTGCTGATATATACTTATGGGGAGCAATAGAAGTTTAGTTCTTTCCCCCCAAAGAAAACACAATTGCTAAGAGGCAGCAAAGAGTTCAAAAGAGAGTCAAGTTTAATTATGAGGATTTCAAAGGCATTTATGTAATAAACATAACTTGGAGGGGGAGAAAGGAAACAACTCAATAGGAAGGTAAACAGCACAAGCATATGAATAAATTAATGAAACTTTAGTCTTGAAATTCATTTTTCTTAAGGGTCATTGTAAGCTTTATGAGGAAAAGAGAGCTAGTTTCAGATCTGGCTTTTTTTAAGTGGTTATGAGTAAGAAAAGGATGTCTTTGCATAAATACCTTGATTTTCCATTCCACCATCATACAAAAGTGCAAGATAGCTAGAGTGAAGGACACCCAAATCTGACCTGTCTCTATGTACCTCCACCAGCAATTTCACTGGAACATAAAGAGCTGGAAGAGACCTCAGAGGCAATGTAGTTCAATCCCCTCATTTTACAGAGAAGTAAAGTAAGGCACTTAGTAATTAAATAACTTACCCAAGGTCACACAGAAGTATTAAGTATTAGAGGTAAGATCCCTGATGAGTGAACAAACATCTCTCTAGGAATATAGGATTATGGATTTAAAGTCAGTGGATTATGGCTTTATAGCTGGAAGAGAACTTAGAGATCATTTAGCCCAATGCTCCTATTTTATAGGTGAGGAAGCTAAAGTCCAAAGGGCTTAAGTGATTTTTTCTGATGCCACAATAGGCAGAAGTTTTAATATATAAATTGTTTAATAATATAAAAGATGAACTCTATAATATACTTCTTGGCCAAAAGGTTTTATGTCTACATTGATTATTTTCAGGTGAGATAACCTCAAGATTTGTTCCTTCCATCCATCTTCTCCCCTACACTTGGCAATGCAATTCTGGACTCATTTGACTTAAGTCATTTTACTCTCCTTTCTGGAGGAACCTCGACCCAAGGGTGACACTGTGAGTCTGGCAGACTGCAATATACCCACTGGGAAAGAACAGCAGGACATACCAGAAAAGGAAGGATAGTCGGCTTGACTGTTTATGGGCAACTGATCAGTTTGTGTTTTGGCTACAGAGCATTTATAACCAAAATACAAGCTCTATTCTGAGGTTCCTGGAGAGATCCCACTGAGAAACTAAATGAGTCATATTTTGAAGTTGTCAGGGGAAACCTTGAATGGAAGCATAAAGGATGTTTGGAAGCCCCTTTCCCTTCATGAAGCTGAATGGGCAACCTACTGAGCTGGGCCCAGAATTAAACACGAAGACAGCAGACAACTTCTTTTGGGAAGTTCTACAGTGCTTGTAATGACAACCTGCTGTTCCTTGATATAATAATACATCTTTTTAGCACTAATATTCTTCCAGTGAATATATTATCTGTGATTGTAGCACAATCTCAGAAGAATTAAAGTTGTAGGTAATTCAAGGGGTGAAGGAGAGATGTATTGTTGGCAGAAGAAGGTCACAGCATCATGGCAATAATGACTTGGTTCACCAAAAAATGTGGCAAAAGACAGTACTCTGGAAATGTATGAGACAGAAAAGGATCAGTCACTTATTGAGAGTGAAGGATAACATATAACAGTTTAAGAGATCTATAGGAATATTAAAAGACACAGGGCAAGGGACCTTAACCTGGAGTCCATGGACTCCTGAGAGGCCTATGTATAGATATCAGGAAATCCATAAACTTGAATGAGAAGGGGAAAATATATCTTTATAAACCCTAACTAAAATTCAGCATTTCCTTCCATTATTCAACACATTATGCTTCACCAGACTGCCAATGGGGGTCCATGATTCAAAAAAGGTTAAGAACTTCTGACCTAGAGAAAGACTTCCAGTACATGGGGATCCTCAGAGTTGAATTTATCAGAGGACATGTACGAGACCAGCCCAGGATGAGAAGGTGTACATAGGCTGTGACACGCATCGATGGAGAGAGTATTTGCCTTGATACGCTGAAGCATGATAATAGTATAAGAAGCATAGTGAGGGGTTATAGTGTTATAGCCTAGCGGCAATTTATAGTTTAATCACAAAGTCGATCTTTACCACACAACACATAATAAATTCTCACACATCATCACATTTGATCATGGTAGTACTCAAATGGATCTGTGTTCTCATCAGTAGGGGTGCTCCCCCCAAAAGTGAAGACTCCAACCCATTCATGACCACCCATCCAAAGTGACTCTAGTCTATGTCCTCTCATAAGTTTGCACAGGGTGTCAAATAAATGCATAGAGGGTCTTTACTTTCTTCAGACATCACAAAGGTATCAGTGGAGAATGAAAGCTTTCCATTTGTTTTTCTTTCCCTTTCCTCTTAACCTTTGATAAAATCACCCTATTTTTCTATTGTACAATTTCCTGTTTTGTTTTTCTGAAGTCCTTCATGTACTAATACATGGTAGCCTGCTCATACTCACCATAGGCCTCTCCATTGCTCAATGGATAACACTCATATGCAATTTGGTGGTGGGAGTGGGGATGGGGTGCTGTCATGTTCCATGACTTGCAGCCATACAACACAACCACTTGAATATTGGAGTTTAAAAGATGGGTCTTTCCAGAAGAAGTTTGGGATCATTAAAGGAATATTTTAATTTCTTGAAAGCAAAGCAGTCATAGTAACATCATAGTCAATTTCTTTGCCAATGGAAAAAAAATTGCCAAACATTTCCAAGTAAGAGAAAAGATATAAATTTGGGAAGTTGTGATTTTTTCCTAATTAGTATCATAGATTTAGAATTATAATAGACCTAAGAAATCCTCAACTCCGACAAATTCATTTTACAAATGAGGAAACTGAGGCCTAGAGTGGTTAACTGATTTGCTCATGGCCAGACGATTAATTAATGGTAAAGCCAGGATTGGAACTCAGTTCCTCTGACTCCATATTCACTGTTTGTTCTACTCTCTCACCCTGCCTCCCACAAATGGGATTTTAGACATGTTCTGAGGTACTGAAAACTTTTGAATAATTAGTATCAGTGTTTTTTATAAACCAAAAATATCCCAACAAGAAAAGACTTGGAATCCAAGAAGACCTAGGTGCAAATCCCACCTCAGACACTTACTAATTGTGTGATCCTGGACATATCACTTAAACTTTCTATGTCTTAATTTTGTGCCTGTATTCCTCATCTGAAAAATGGGATTGGTTTGATGGCCTCTAAGGTTCCTTCAAGCTCTACATATAAGATTTCTCCTTAGAGTGAGGAAGATATTTTCAGATAGGGTATGAATAAATTAAGAAGAGGAGGGAAAAATTTAGGCCTATCTGTTCTTCCAATTCATATCCAAGTCTTACTTTCTTTGTGACAACAACATGGTATAGTGGAATGAAAAATGTGCTTACAGTCAGAGGCCTAGGTTCAAAGAATGACTATGATACTACAGGGACATATTATTTCTGACCATTCTGAGCTTCCTCATCTTCAAAATGAGGATAGGCAGTACTCATATAACCTACCTTACAGGATTATTTAAAAAAACAGAATGTTGGAAATCAGCCCCTTACAATGGTTGTCAATAATCAATAAACATTTATTAATTGCCTACTATATATGCCAGGTGAGCAGCTAGGTGGCTCATTGGATAGAGTGCCAGGCCTTGAGTCAGGAATACTCAACTTCCTGAGTTCAAATCTGGTCTCAGACATTTACTAGTTGTGTGACTCTGGGCAAGTCACTTAACCCTGTTTGCCTCTGTTTCCTCAACTGTAAAATGAGCTGGAGAAAGAAATGGCAAACCACTCCAATATCTTTGCCAAGAAAACAGAAATGGGTTCAACAAGAGTTGGATCGGACTGAAACAACTGAACAACAAAAATTTGCCAGGCACTTACTAAGCCCTGAAGACACAAATTTTTTAAAAAGACAGCCTTTAACTTCAGGTAGCTTCCAATCTAATAGCAGAAGACAACACATAAAAGAAAGCATCAAAGGAGGCTAGGAAAGACACGGTAGAAAAGTCAGAGAAAATTTTGAGTTGCCACTATTATTATTACTACTATGATGCTGTCTTATGTTTCTAGTAAATCGCTGCCAATTAAATGAAGAAGTGAATTCCCTGCTGCTGCTTTTTGAAGGCCCCCTCTGCCTTGGGGGATGATAGGAAGCATCTGATCCAGCGAGTTGCCAAGTCCCCTGAGGGCTAATGCCACAGCTGTATCAAAGTCCTTAGTGAGAAGGAAGTGTTTGGGTCATATCTGATATCCAGTGGTTCTCTGTTAATTGCAATGAGGACTGCTGTTCATGTTGAAAAGCTGAGCCTTGCAGAGTTATAAGTCAACAGTGACTTATCAGGAACACGAGTGCCAGCTATACAGGTGGTGTTCTTAATGAGAGCTTTAATTATTTCCCTGACACATTAATATACTTCACCTACAATGTTTCTTAGTATAGGAGTACTCAAGGAGCATAAAGGTTTGAGCAACATTGTTTTCTCTGTCAATAGGATGATCACTAGAAGAGCTAATTACTAGATGAGAAAGGCTGCAATTTTCTCTTGCATTCTCTTCCCGGGTTTATTGTGGGGTCAGTTTAAAATTGGACAGCATGGTGATTTGTTGTTTTTTTTTCCTGTGCTCTCACTACAAATGATGAAATATGCAGGATGCTTTAATGGACTGCCATGCCAAGAGAAAAGCTGAATGCATCTGGTAGCAACTCGGGGGCCTTGGATAGCAATCAGCCCCACATTCACAATTATAGAATTGCAGAATTGGAAGGGACCCTGGAAACTATCTAGTTCAATTCCGTGACCTGCTGTGGAAGCACTGGAGAGCTTCCAAATTGCTCATTCATCCTGTTTATTGGTTAAACTGACTTACTTATTCATCCCCAGATATGGGAAGCAAGTCAGCAAAGGTTGAAGGGAGCAGTGGATTTGAAGACAGTGGGCCTGAGTTCTAATCCCAGCTCTCTTACTTATTTCCTGTGTGCTTGCATGGGGAATAGGGGGGCAGGGAAGGAATTTAACTTCCTGGGTTTTATTCTCCTTTTCTGTCAAGTGAAGAGAATGGAATAGATGATTCCTAAGTTTACTTTTAGCCCTGACCATAGTGATCTACCTGACATTTTGGCTTCTACTTCCTTGCCTGGAATATTTTTTCCCTCTTTACCACTGTCTCTTAGACCCTTGTTTATTCAAATAATCAGGTCTGGTGCCAACTCCTGCACAAGGGTTATCATGACCCGTTCTAGAATCTTCTGAGCCACCTAGCTGTCTTCTTGACAGTCTAATGGGGTGAATCAAAATTGTCCACAAATGCACATGGAATCCATGCTTTTTGTTTACTTATGCACATACACAATATGATGTTTACTTACCTATGTACATCTTGCTTCTTGAATGTAAGCTTTCTGAGGGCAAAGATTATGTTGGTTTTGTCTTTTTATCCTCAATGCCAAACATACTCTGTGGCACAGAGTGGTTGCTTAATAAATGCTTCATGAATGCACTCATATTCTATAAACTATGATCCCAAGCAAGGAAAACTCCTGGGAATTTGGATTTTACACTCTAGGGTACAGGGGAATTAGGGTGATAGAGGAAGGCTGAAGCCATAAAATCCAAAGAGAGACAACTGTAACTTATTTAATACCTTATCAAGCTAAGACATCTCAAGGCTCTTCACACAAGATATATTATCCTAACAGAATAATTCAGTCTTCAATGCTAATAGAATCTCTGAAAAAGATGAGGGAAAGCAAGCAAAGTCTTATTTAAAGACTACAAAAGAGAGGATATTTCTGACGTTGTTGGGCATAGAGTTTGAGAAAGATGTTAATAAAGTGGTTGAGAAATAAGCATTCAGGCAGGCACGTGAAGGAATTAGAGAGATCCAAGTAATTTTGAACTGATTTGAAACTCAAAGAGGGCCTTTGGAGTCATTTAGTTCAACCTTATTTTATGAAAGAAGAAATGGAGGTGCAGAGAAAGAACTGGAAGTTCCCAAGGTCACACAGGTGGTAAATGACAGAGTTGGGATTAGCACCCAAGGATGCTGACTTTCACTCCATGACTTTTTCTGCCTCCCTAGGGATGTAAACAAATAGAATCAGGTAACAGGGGATTATAAGCATGCTGGGCTAGGGAGGACACATTTCTGAGTCCTGGAGGGCATTTTGGCTGAACAGGTACTGTTTACAGCAAATAGAGAAGCTGAACAATCAGGTTATGATTTCCATAAGACCTGTAAATAAGGGTATTTTTAAAACTAAGACTATCATGCAACAGGAATCACCTGGATTTTCTACGGCATTTCATATTCAAAACTCACTTTTGCTAGCACAAGAGTTTTCTAAAATAAGTCACAACTTATTAATTGGGCCAGAAAATAAGCAAACCACCACCAATGTCACACCACACACACACACACACACACAGAGAGAGAGAGAAAGAGAGAGAGAGAGAGAAACTTAAAACATCCCAGGATTAACAAAATATGAGTTTGAAATTAAAAGTTGTTTTAACTTGCCAAAAATTGATTTGGGGCGGAGAGGCTGAAAGTAGTTAGGGATGTGTTTTTACTACATTTACTAACTGCTTTTATAAATAAAGATGAGGTCTTGAGTGTCCCACAGAATCAAAAGTAGTATCCTTGACACTCAAGACATCTCAAGATGTTTTACATAGCAATGCAATGAAGTCCGACTTACTGCCTGTTTAGACTAACTCTCAGAAAGAATATTAGCTCAAAAAAAACCTTGCTCTAAAAATGTATGCCATTTTAGTATCTTAACTGTCATCGTCAATTTCAGAACTGAATATAACCAAGAAATAATTATTAACGGAAGGAAGGAAGGAAGGAAGGAGCACGTTTGTAGGCCAAAACGCACTCTGTGTGTGTCCAAGTAGTTCTCTAAAATGCTTAACTCTGCTGAAAATAGGCAATCTGGCTTACTATTGTTATTAATAAAGGGTATTCATGGGGTGCCAAGAACAGGCTGGATCCTTATTCCTTCTGAAAAACAGTCAGCCACTTGAAAGTTAGATTTGTGTTATCAGGACAACCATTCTAAGATTTTTTTAAAGAAAAGGTGATATTTTGAATAGCAAAGTGAATAATCATACCTTACAGTTGTACTGTGTCTTATGATTTGCAAAGCACTCAGCCTTTCCCCACAACAACTCTTTGAGGTGGTTTGCCTTATTACCTTAATTATACAGATGAAACAATAGATGTTCAGAAGAGCACATGATTTGTCCAAGGTCATAATGCTAATTTATTACCCTTAAACTCAGGTCTTCTTGACACAAAGTCCATTGATCTGTCCATAAATAACACTGCAGTTTTAGATTTAATTCAGCACACGCACTAATTGTTTAATATTGACATGCCCGATTAGTAGATACTGGTTATATAAAGATGATCATGAAAATAGTTCTAGGCCTTAAGGGATTTTCAGGGTTAAAGTGGTGGGGGGCAGGAAGAAGAGGAAGGGAGACATGACATATTGACATATGTGATAAAGAGAAAGCAAATATCTAGACGATAATGTCCTGAAAAAATGTGAAGAGGGAGAGCTAACTTCCAGATAGAGGGATCAGGGAAGGCTTCATGGAACAAGTGATAGGTGCTGTGCCTTGAAAAAAAAAAGGATTTTAATAAGTAGAGAGGAAGAGGGAGTACACTCCTGGCAGGGGGATCAGCCTGTTCAGAAGCATGGAGACAGAGGAAAATAGCAAAATTAATGGAGCATAGTATTCATGAAGGAGAGAAGAGTAAAACAAGGCTAGAAAAGTAGGTAGGGGCAATATTGCAGATGTTGCTAGATGCCCAGTTAGGAGTTTGTGTTTTATCATATAAACAGAGAGGCCCTAAAGGGTTTGGGGATATAGCTAGAAGCATTTTTAATTTTTTTTAAATTTTTTCCCGCTTAATATTTTATTTTTTCCAACTAAATGTAAAGATAGTTTTCAATATTCATTTTTGTAAGATTTTGAGTTCTAAATTTTTCTCCTCTCCCTTCCCAAGATAGCAAGCAATCTGATATGTTATACATATATAATTATGTTAATCATATTTCCATGTTAGTCATGTTGTGAAAGAAGAATCAGAATAAAAAAAAAGTTAAAACAGTATACTTCAATTTGCATTCAGACTCCATAGTTCTTTCTCTGAATGTGGATAGCATTTTCTGTCATGAGTATTTGGGAATTGTATTGGATCACTGTCTTGCTGAAAACAGCTAAGTCTATCATAGCTGATCATTGCACAATGTTGCTGTTACTATGTACAATGTTCTGGTTCTGCTTACTTGACTCAGCATCAGTACATGTCTTTCTAGGTTTTTCTGAAACCTGCCTACTCATCATTTCTTATAGTACCATAGTATTCCATTACATTCATATACCATAGCTTGTTCAGCCATTCCCCAATTGATGAACATCTCCTCAATTTTCAATTCTTGGCCACCACAAAAAAAGCTGCTATAAATATTTTTGTACATGTGGGTCTCTTTCCCATTTTTATGATCTCTTTGGGATCCAGATCTAGTAATGGTATTGCTGGATCAAAGGGTATGCACAGTTTGATTGCCCTTTGGGAATAGTTTCAAATTGCTCTCCAGAATGGTTAGATCAGTTCACAACTCCACCAACAATGCATTAGTGCCCCAATTTTCCCATATCTTCTCCAGCATTTAGTATTTTCCTTTCTGTCATATTAGCCAATCTTATAGGTGTGATGTGGTACCTCAGAGTTGTTTTATTTTGCATTTCTCTAATCAAAAGTGATTTAGAGCCACTTCTTCATGTGCCTATAGATAGCTTTGATTTCTTTATCTGAAAACTGCCTGCTCATATCCTTTGACCACTTATCAACTGGAAAATAGCTTGTATTCTTATGCATTTGACCCAATTATCTATCTGTTTGAGAAATGAGGCCTTTGTCAGAAACACCAGCTGTAAAAATTGTTTCCCAACTTTCTGTTTTCCTTCCAATCTTGGTTGCATTAGTTTTGTTTGTGCAAAACTTAAATTTAATGTAATCAAAATTATCCATTTTGCATTTTATAATGTTTTCTATCCCTTGTTTGATCATAAATTCTTCCCTTCTCCACAAATCTGAGTGGTAAACTATTCCTTGCTCTCCTAATTAGCTAATTGTATCACCCTTTATGTCTAATTTTCTGTGCCCATTTTGACCTTCTTTTGGTATACACTGTGAGATGTTGGTCTATGACTAGTTTCTGCCATAGTATTTTCTAGTTTTCCCAGCAGTTTTCATCAAAGAGTGAGTTCTTATCCCAGAAGCTGGGATCTTTGGGCTTACCAAACAGTAGATTACTATAATCATTCACTACTGTGTCTTGCATACTTAACCTATTCCACTGATCCACCACTGTATTTCTTAGCTAGTACCAAATAGTTTTGAGGATTGAAACTTTGTATCCGGTACAGTTAGGCCACCTTCCTTTGTATTTTTTTTATTAATTCCCTTGATATTCTTGACCTTTTGTTCTTCCACATTAATTTTTAACTATTTTTTTCTAGCTCCATAAAAAACTTGGTAGTTTAGTATGGCACTGAATAAATTAAATTTGGTAGAATTGACATTTTTATTATATTAGCTCGGCCTACCCGTGAGCAATTGATATTTTTCCAGTTGTTTAGATCTGACTTTAATTTGTGTGAAAAGTGTTTTGTAATTGTTTTCATATAGTTCCTACCTCTGTCTTGGCAGATAGACTCCCAAATATTTTATTTTGTCTACAGTAACTTTAAACGGAATTTCTCTTTGTATCTCTTGCTGCTTAGCTTTGGTGGTAATATGATAAGATGCATTTTGAATGAGGTGAAGGCAAGTGAAAACCAAATGAACTCATTAAAGGAATGTCTCTAGGACACTTGAAAGTTGGGATATTTAAACCAAAGTTTAAGCCACTGAGAATACCCAAGGGTGCTATGGTCTTTTCATTTTCCCCCAGATTGAGAGTGCTCAGAGGTTGTGCAACAGTATCTTCTAAGCAAAGGATAATGAGTAATATGGTGGTAACAGACAGGTTAAATAATAGCCCTTCCCCTCTCTGTTTCTTTGTCCAGTGGTGAAGCAGAGGTACAGATGCAGGCAATTTATGTCTTGGTACCTATAAAATATAGAGATGTTGATAGAAGACTACATTCCCAAGTGTATTATTATACAGGGTGTTCCTAAAGTCTGGACACCTAGGCAAAAATGCATATTTTCAAGAAATGAAATGAATGAAATTTTCAACAACACTTTATTTAATTGGAATATTAACAAATAACATCTTCAATACGATTTGCATCATTTGTGATGCAAAGGTTGATGCGCTTTGCAAGATTCACGTGAACTCAATGCAATAACTCTACATTGCTGTCAATTTTAGCATACTCACTATGCATTCAATCAAGTGTGTTGCGTCTGTGATTTTCATTGAGTACACCTTCTCCTTTAGCATACCCCAGGAAAAGAAGTCAAGGGGGCTAAGGTCTGGTGAACGAGGAGACCACTCCACATGACCACATCTTCCATTACAGTTAGGGAAATTGTCATTCAGCCAATATCTTACCACCATAGCGAAATGGGCAGGGGTGCCATCCTTTTGGAACCACTCAGGAAGTCCTTCACCTAGCCTTTCAAATTGGGGTATTAACTGGTCTCTCAACATGGAGAGATAAGTCTCACCAGTTATTTCATTGAAGAAAAATGGCCCCAACACATGAGCTTTCCGCGAACCACACCAGAACATAATTTTTTGCATTCTTTGCTGTTTGGAATGGTCCACTCAATGTGGATTGCTTTGTGACCAGTATCGAACATTCTGTCTGTTAACCTCACCATTCACATAAAACAAAGCTTCAGCACTGAACAACATAGAGTCTTCAGTGAAATGGTTAATGAGATGTTAATGAGATTTCCTACGTGTCTAGACTTTAGGGACACCCAGTACAAAAGATAGAGTATGGGTGACTTCTTGCATAAATTCTACTGAAGAAAAGTGATTGGGATCTCTGGGAGGAGAGCAAAGGAATGAATGAAGGGAACATTTAGGCAATGTGAAAACAAAAGAGGTCAGTCACCAGGTATTTTTTAAAAACAAAATGATTGGCACAGGGGATATTTATTGATTGTGACCAGACCTATGATTTCATCTGTAAAGGTAGCTCCCAATATAGATGAGTACTTTCTTTACAATGTCTAGTCTTTGAGTTGCCAAGGAGCAATTTTTTCCCCAGAAAGGGCCAACAGTCTAATTCTGTTGTTCAGTCATTCAGTCATGTTCGACTCTTTATGACCCTATAGACCACAGAACACCAGTACTGTACATGGGGTTTTCTTGCTAAAGACACTGGAGTAGTATGCCACTTCCTTCTCCGGTGGATTAAAGCAAATGGAGGGTCATATAGTCACTATGGGGCAGAGACAAAACTTGAAATCAGGCCTTACTGACTGAGAGACCAGTGTGCTATCAATTATTATATACTGCTTCTATTTTAGTGAGACTAAAATCTTCTCCTCATTTCTTAAATCATCTCCTTCCTTCAAGCTTTCCCTCCCTCTAATTTATCCTTCACAGAGCAACCAGATTAACTTTAGTAGTGCACAAGTCTCACTGATACTCCCTAGCTCAAAAGCTAGGCTCCTTATGACTCAATGGCTCTCTGTGACTGCTAAGATATAAACTCTTCAGCACGTCATTGAAAAATCCCTGTTTTCTGTATCTAATTTGTCTCTCCAACTTCATGTCATAGTCCTCTCTTCTCAGTCACCCCACTCTCCTGCCAAATCAGTTTATCTATTGGTCTCCAAATACATCCTATCCATCACTAGCCCCATAGTATTGCTCAAACTGCTATCTTTGCTTGGAATATACTTTCTTGATTTTAAAATCCTACCCACCAATCAAGGCCCAGATTGGTGCCATTTCTTCTTCAAGACTTTTTCTGATGACTTCACCTAGATGTGACCCTTTCCTCCAATTCATTATAGGATGATATGATAATAAGATCTTAGAGCCAGAAGTGAGATAAAATGCCTAGCCCAAATTCTTATCACACTGTGTACCTGCCTTTTACATTGTACATTGTGCCATACGCATTTATCAACAATTTTGATTTACTACATTAGACTGTCAAGGAGGCAGCTAAGTGGCCTAGTGGTTAGGGTCCTGAATTCTATCCACTGAGTGCTGGGCTCAGGAAGACCTGCATTCAGACACTAGCTGTGTAACCCTGGGCAAGCCACTTAACCTCTGTTTGCCTTAATACACTGGAGAAGGAAACAGCAAACCACTCCAGTTTCTTTACGAAGAAAACTCCATGTATAGTATTGGCATGCAATGGTCTATGGGGTCATGTAGAATCGGACACGACTGAACAACAAAATTAGACTGTCACTTTCAAGTCTCTCTGAGCCAATATTTTCTTATCCACCTTTAAATCTGCAATAGTACATTTCACTATGCCCTGACCACAGTAGGTGTATTGTTTTTAAATTTTGTAGAAATTAATTGAGCTGAACTCCTTGCCTTCACAGCCCTCAGGAAAAGCATCAATGTACATGTGAAAGAAAGGACCAACTTTAGAGAGGTAACCAGGGCTGAGCTGAAACTTCGGAAGAGGCGAAGTTAAGGTTAGACTGAGCAGCCACGGAGATCCTGACAGCCTCAAGCACAAACAATAGATTTGAAGGAAATAGGAAAGTCTGAGCTTAATGACACCTGAAAGATCTCTGGCTCAGAACCCACGTTGAATTACACAAGGAGGTCAAAATCCAATTACTTAGAACTAACCTTTGAATGGGATCTGGGACTTAAAACTAGCTTTTGGAGGGGAATTATTTCTGCCTATCTCAACCAGAAAACACAACACTGGTGCTTTGAAGTCTTTGTATTCAAATGGTGAGTATTTTGCATATGGTGACACAGAAGTTTTGTCCAAATAATCTTTAGACTATTCTGTAAATCCCTAATTTTAAATTTTATTTTATCTTATGGCTCCCTGAAATCTTTAAAAGTATGCTTTATGATTTATAAAGCAGCTTCAATTAAGAACTAACATTAGATGTGATGTTTGCCAATCAGGCAGCTGCCCACTCTGCTTTGCTTCCTAATATGACAAATAGCCTGCCGAATACCATACAAAGGTCTGTGCCATGTTAGTTTGAAATTTTAGGCTCTTCAGAATCAAGGTTTCCACAGCAACCTTGACTCATATCTCTGGTATATATTTCTTCATTATAATTATTTTCTTCAGTACCCAGTGCAATTGTATAAAATGCTAAATATGTTCCGAGGTCATAAAGACAGAGGAAGTGCTATGGAATTTCTCCTGGCCCTGTGCCTATCTTTCATCTTTTCATACTTTTTGATTGTGCATTGAAGTTCCTAATCTATAACCTACACTTGGGAGAATTTTCCTCCTGTTCTCTGCCTTGACCAGACTATTTATGGAGTATTATGTTCAGTGATGGGCACCATGTTTTAGGAAGGACATGGGTAAACAACATCCAGAAACAGACAAGCAGAATGAGAAAGAACTTCAAGTTCAAGTTTTATGAGAATGTGTTGGGCACATGGTAGATTACTTATACACACACACATATATTTCCCATTCATTTTGATGAGCACACAGAGCAGGAGAAATTGTGTCTAGGTTGGGAAATAGTAATAGCCCTATTGGCTAGAATGAGTCATAGTTTATGAAGAGGAATAGTATGAAATAAAGCTGGAAAGTAGACAGGAGCTAGCTTGTAGAAAGCGTTAAATGCTAGGCTGAGGTGTTTGCAATTTATCCTGGAGGCAATGAGTAGGGTCGTGTCATGGTTAGATTTATGCCCTAGGAAGACCATTTTGGCAGCTCTATGGATTGAAAAGGAAAGAGAATGGAAGCAGGGAGTCCAATTAGAAGGCAATTAGACTAGTCCAAGGGAGAGGTGTTAAAAGATTGAATTATAATGGTATCTGTGTAAGTAGATAAAAGGGAACAGATGTGAGAGATGATGTAGAGGTAGTGTTGACAACACTTGGCAAGTGATAACTGATAGGATGAGAAATTTCTTTCCAACATCACTTACTCTCCAAAATTTCTCCTGGCAATAGCTTTTGTACTAACTAGCCCTCTTACATTTAAACCATTGTCCTCTTTGCTACTTCTAACCATTTTCACTCACATTCTATCAATGTCCATTCTTAGTTCTCTGTGAACATATTGTAGGGGACAGGAACTCTTCAAGGACAAAGACCATGTCTAATTTATCTTCTCTACTCCAGCTTGTAGAAAATGGCTTTATACAGAAATGCTTAATGAATATTTCTTAAAGAATGGATAATAGTGAATTGAACAAGTAGACATATAGAGGCATTGAGATAATTACAGCAACCCCTCCGGGCTCACTCTTCTAGCATCTCCTGGACAGGAAAATTAGGTCACCAGAGTGGGGAAAACTACTTCTCCACAGAAGGTTGTAGGGGAGAAACCTGCAGATCTCCAGAACTGTTATTCACAAGCCCATATGTAGTGCAACTTAAATATTAGTCAGTAAAACATTAGCTTTCAGAAAAAGGTCTTTACTGAGAAGGTATAGCAAGAACAGTCCTTACAAGAATAGTCTCCCCCAACCCAAAGATGCACTCTCCTCTTGCACAAACATAAAGTCTCTTGGATGAGTGAGATCAAAGTACAATGGGAGTGAGGTACACATATAGGGAGCATGTGAGCAATGGTGCCTACTGACTGCTAGCCCCAGAAGTCATTTTCTTGCTTTGTGAAGTAATCATAAGATTTCCTTTCAATATGACTCTCTGTTGGCTTTTTAGGATCTATATTCAGCTTTCCTCTCCATCACAAGGGATGAATATCCCTGATATTACTGCCATCCTCAGAAGACTGTCTTTCCACATCTACTAGCAGGTGCTTCTTCTGTCACTGATCAACACCTCTCTGGCAGACTGGCACCAGCTCTGGTTTCCAGAACTTTTTCATGGCCCTGATGGATCTCCTGAAGTCATCAATAGTCTGCACACTCCCTTCCCAGAATACTTATTTATCTAAGTTCAGGAAAGAATTAATTCAAAAGAAATAGAGGTGCCACCGGCCAGGGCAAGGTGAGGGGAGCATCCAATTCCACCTTCCCCCACCACACGCGGACAGATACACACACACACACACAATCTCAAAGCTATTATCTTCATTTGAAAGTCACTAGGACAAAAAGAGTGAGAGATCAGCCAACTTAAACTTTGTATGCATAGGTCCTGCTCAGCCTCTCCCGATTCATCAGTCTTTCTGTCTTTGAAGCCAATTAGGGGTCTTTTCATTATCACATGCCATTAACCTTGAGTCATCATGGCCAAAATGAGCTTCTGAGGTTCCACATGTTGTATTGGAAGGAGGCAGCATCTGCACATGATTCAAGGAATGAGCCTTCATTGGCTCGTCCTGCCATTATCTAATGATAATGGAACTTTTCAGACTTGCTAACCATTTATGTAGCTCAATTGCACAATGCTCAGAATTGGTTCAGTCATGTCTTAGATAGTTTGCACAATGCTATTCATGTAATCTTGTTTCTTTATATTTAAAATGAATGTGATTGGGGCAGCTAGGTGGCATAGTGAGTAGAACACCGGCCCTGGAGTCATGAGGACCTGAGTTCAAATTCGGCTTCAGACACTTGACTAGCTGTGTGACCTTGGGCAGGTTACTTAACCCCAATTGCCCTGCCAAAAAAAAAAAAAAACAAATAAAATGAGTGTCATCACTAAGCTGTCTTCCACACTTAAAATTTGATGACTGTCATCTCTTTAAAATAGTTGTTTTGCAGTTATATACATACATATATATATATATATATATATATATATATATATATATATATATATAGGCATATCTCATTAAATGCTGCCTGACCGTATCATTTTATAAGAGCAACCACAACAGGATATCTGAATATCAGAAATGCAAAGCAACTCAGACGCTACCTAGTCTAACCCCACATGATCAAGAATCTCCTCAATATTCCATTTCCATTTAGAAAACAACAAAGGAAGTAAAATCTGTTACCTCTTGGGTTATAGTAGTCCTCTGAGAAATACTAGGTAAGTGAATATGGGTAGTTACCACCTTTCTTTGCCCCTAGGCAAGTTTCTAGGATTATAAATAAAAGGTATTGCTGATTTGAATAGGTGAAAGGAGTTTGTCCATATGGGAACTCTTCATACCTATTAAATAAAAGAAATATCTGGAATCATCATCATCATCATCATCATCATTTTATAGCACCTAGCCTTAGTAAAGTCCCAAATAGACTTTTAATAAACTCCTGTAGAATAAAAAATGAACAAATATTGCTTTAAAAAACAAACTTGGAAGCTCAAGTCTTTTGAGTAGGATGTGATGTAACTTAAAAGTTGAAACTTTGCCCTCAAACCTATATCATGAGATTTCAACCCCATGAGTTCCATGAATAATAATGAAAGTCTGTGGTGAAATCCATGCCCCCTACTTGGAAAATGTGTGGGTGCATATGAACTGAAAGTCCCTCCTCAGTGCCTGGATAGCCTACAGACCCTGCTTTATGATTAGTGGCATGCTGGTCTTTGTAATGCATGTCTACCACAGGGCCAGAAAATCACCCATCCCCTCCTAAATTTTAGAGAAATGAACAAAAATCAGATCAAATGATGTGTCATTTTTAATTGCTCTCCATTCTTTTCCTAAGTAACTCCTGCCCCCAATCCCCTGCCTTGGCACTTCACTAGACAGCGATTCTGTGGGGAAAATTTTCAGGGAAATAACTTTTCCTAGAGTCATGTGCTCTGTCTCCTCCAACCCCCACCCCCCACGACCACCAAATGCTAATTCTGTGACTGGCTTAATAAAACTTCATTTGTATGTAAGTGCTTCTACTTATATTTTCTTTAAAAAAAGTGAGTATAGTGGTTTTACCTATTATCTTTGCTACTGAGAAGATGGAAGTTGCTGAATTGCTTGAGGTCAGGAGCTCTTAACTGTAGTAGGGCTGATGTTCATTGGGTATCCACACTAAGTTCAGCACAAATATGCTGAGCTCCCTCAAGTGAAGGGAGTCTAGGCTGCCTAAAGAGAGGCCAACTAGCCCAGGTCAGAAACAGAGCAGGTCAAAACTCCCAAGCTAATCATAGCAGGACTGCGAGTAGCCACTGCACTTGTAACCTTAGAGAGACAGGGAGACAAAACAAAGCAAAGCAAAGCAAAAACAGGTTTTCAGCCTTTACTGAAGTTACTTCCATTTTAGACTTAATGCCAGGAAGGAAGGAAGGAAGAAAAAAATATTTATGACCTGGCTAGACAAGGACATAGAAAATGTGTTCCTTGTTGTCATGGAGGCAAAGGAGAAAGTATGATTTGAGAATCACAGATTCAATAAACTTTAGACTTAAAAGAAACATTAGACATTATCTTATTCAAATGACTAAGAGTATAACTGAAGAAAGACAGGCTGAGATAGATTAAGTGACTTGCCCCCAAATCACCCTCAAATTGTCAGCAAAGCCAGGACTGGAAATCAGGTTTCCTGACTCTCAGTCCAAGACTTTTTCTATAGTTCATATTAGCCAAACATTCCTACTATTTTGGTTATACTGGAGAAGGGGACTTTAGTATAAAGACCTTCTAGCTCCTTGAAAATGGAAACCGCTATTTGTATGACTGGTGTATGTTATTAATAAAATAGTAATGTTAGAATTATATACCAAAAGCTCCTTCATGAGATAACTACAGACCGCCAAAATATCCATGAGAGATCAACAAACTTAATGGAGTATTTATACCAAATAGAACTATTGTCTATAATGAGCCAAGTCAATTCCAAAAGATGTATAATATCAATGTTTCTAATAAATGTTACTGACTGAAATACTCAATCTCTAAGCTACATGGAATTTAAAGCCTTCAAAATATAGAGACTTAATGGAAGAAATAAAAAGAATACAGGAAAAATTGGGATACTTACCATTTCTTCTGGATTTGCCCTAAAGATGCAGTTAGTGAACTTACCGAAGATGAACTTACATCCCAATACAAAACAGTCATTTTATCTTACTGTGTAATAGCCCCCAGAACATTAAATATAGAAGAATAATAGCAAGATGTTGAAAGGTTTCAGAACAATTTCCTGCCTATATATTCTCTAGATCCTTGACACTGTTATTTGACCTAATAGAATAGGTATGTTGGAATCTGCTCCACCAACTGTTTGAATTTCGGAACCTTTCCATTTGCCCTGTGGTTAAATTTTCTTGCATTTTTTATCTCCTCCAGTTAGAATGTGAACTCTTTGACAACAGGGATTGTTTTCTATTTGTAAACCCTAGCACAGTGCTTGGCACATCAATCAATGAATAAACATTAAGTGCCTAGTATGCACCAGGTGCTAGAAGCACTGTGCTAACTGCTGGCACATAGTAAGTATTCAATAAATGCTTTTTTTTCCATTTGAATATTTATGCTTGCCACCCTCCCCCCAATGATTCAGTGCCTCCCTGATGTTACAGTGTGAGGGCTGGCCTCCTTGCCCAAGGTCACACTGCTAGTAAGTGTGTCAAGTGTCTGAGGCCAGATTTGAACTCAGGTCCTCCTGACTCCAAGGCCAGTGCTCTACTCACTGCACCACCCAGCTGCCTCTAAACAGGAAACTTCTTTTCCCATTGGACCCACCCTGACTCACTTTAATAGTAGATTGTAGTGTAGGTATCTGGCTCATCTGTATTATGGCTT
The DNA here is from genome assembly GCF_011100635.1 of Trichosurus vulpecula. Classification (NCBI taxonomy): domain Eukaryota; kingdom Metazoa; phylum Chordata; class Mammalia; order Diprotodontia; family Phalangeridae; genus Trichosurus; species Trichosurus vulpecula. Next base: position 249,461,793 of record NC_050575.1, read on the forward strand.
TTAAATCACTGGTTTTTGTTTCTTCCCAGAATCAGGAACAATGTGCATGATTCTCTTTTTTTCACATTAGACAGAAGTTTTAGGTTGAATTATGTAGAATTTTTCTTCATGGTTACTAGTCATGGGTCTTCCCCTTGAAAATTCCAAGGGAAAGAAAGGGCCATGTCTAACAAAATCTCTAATTGCAAACGTGCTTCCTAGGAAAGACGAAAAATGTCTTTTACTTCTTTTTGTTCAAATGAATAATTAAACAAAAACTACCTCACATCCCACCAATAGCAGTTCCAACAATACAAAAATGATTAGAAAGAAATTCAGTCACTGTTTCCAGAGTTAATTATCCCCCAGTCCCACTCCTGCCAACATCACAGGCAAGTCAAATGCATATGCTTTTTGCACATTTTAAATCAAGGATTTTGCTGCTAAGTACAATAAGAATGTACTTTTATCACCTCCTACCACCTATGCTCCCCAAAGACTGTTATTCTCATTGAGTTTTATTTGACTAGTATTTATTGAGGCACTTTGCTTTTTGTACAGTATTTAGTGTGATTTTGTGGGTCCTAGAGCTGTGATTCATCCTCATTCCCCCAACAGCACTCCCTCAAACTAAACTAGGGACTGGCAGTAATTACAAGTGCCCCTGATCTTTGCCACCTTGGTAAGGAATGTAGACTCTACTCATACCTTCAGATTCAGGACGCTCTAGTCAGTCATTCTGAGCCTTATGACTCAAATGTTCTCAAAGGGAAAGATGAGTAAATAGAACATGAATAAGAAAGAAATGAACCCTCCAAATGCCTTATCATATTTCTTAACAAACTGTATGTTCTTTGCCATCTTTCAGCCTTCAGCTCAACAAGGAACATTCTATTTTCTTTGTGCCTTTCTTTTCTCTTCTCTCCTTTTTCTTTTCACTTTCCCCTTCTTCTTCCCTTTTTCTCTATACTTCTTCTTTTGCTCCATTCTTACCAAAAAAATTACCTTCTAAAATCCAGGTGTTAAGTAGGCACCAGAAGAGGGTTAAGATACATTGATGAATAAGATAAAGCCCCTGTCCACAAGAAGTGTACTTTATGGCAGTGGTTCTCAGTGTGGTCCACAGACACTTGGGAGTTCCTGATTATGTTTCATGCAGGTCTGCAAGTTCAAAACTATTTTTATAACAGTACTAAAAATTATTTGCCAATTAAAATATTCCTCACTTTCCAGCTACATAGCTCTATAAGACTGGATTTTCTTCATAGACTTCAACCAAAACAACATTTTATAATTGAATGCATAAACAGATGAAGAAACTAGATATATTCCATGAGGAAGGCAGGAAGAAAGGAAGGAAAAGAGCGAGAGAAACAGAAACATTTATTAAACACCTGCTATATGCCAGGCATTGTGCTAAACACTACACAAAGATCATTTGATCCTCACAACAACTCCAGGAGGTATGTACTAGTATATTCCTATTTTAAAGTTAAGGAAAACAAAGTGGACAGAGGTTAAGTCACTTGCCTAGGGTCACACACCAGTAAGTGTCTTAGATTGAATTTGCAAAATTATGTAAATAATTGTTCCTCTTCTCATTTTTTTGTTTTGGAAAAATATAGTCATTTTAAATTAAAAGTATTATTTATGGTAACATAGAATGGATTTATTAGTTATTTAAAATAATTATTTAAACATTAATCAGTTTTAATTTCTAAAATTGTAACTATCAATAATTATAAAAATTATTTGGGAATCCTTAGACCAAATAAAATTGGAAATTTATGTATTGGGGACAAGTAACACCAAATTATAGAAGATGCTTTTTAGAGGGGATGGACTTCAAATTTTATTGACATATAAGGAATGTCTAGTGTAGATTAACAAGTCCTCTATTAGTTATACTTTTTAAAAATTGCCTAGGGCATTTACACAAATAGTGTGTCAGAGGCAGGATTCAAATCCAGGTCTAACTCCAAGGGTAGTCTTCTACATGAAAACACCTGTCAGATAAAACATAAAACCTGCAAAATCTAGTACAGAAGAAATGCTTCTGGAGTTTCGAATGGATGAAGAATCCAATTGGGATGGGAAATGGGGGAAGGCTTTATAAAGGAGATGGCATTTGAATTATGGACCTTGAGATTCAGGTAGAATTAACATAAGTCGGGGCGGAGCCAAGATGGCGGCTGGTAAACACGGACTAGAGTGAGCTCCGTACCCCAGTCCCTCCAAAAACCTATAAAAATGGCTCTGAACCAATTCTAGAATGGCAGAACCCACAGAACAGCAGAGGGAAGCAGGGCTCCAGCCCAGGACAGCCTGGATGGTCTCTGGGTGAGGTCTATTCCACACGGAGCTGGGAGCTGGGAACGGAGTGGAGCAGAGCCCAGCCTGAGCGGCATGGACCATCCAGAACAGAAGCTGGGCGGAGGGGGCCCTAGCGCCTTGAATATGTGAGCTGCGGCAGTTACCAGACCCCTCGACCCACAAACACCAAAGACTGCAGAGAAGGTTAGTGGGAAAAGCTGCGGGAGTGGAAGGAGTTCCCGGTTCTGCTTCCAGCCCCGGGGGCAGCGGAGGTGGGGCAGCTACAGCTGTTGTTACTTCTGGCTCCAGGCCCACCTGGTGGGAGGAATTAAGTGGCAGATCAGAGCAGGAGTGCAACAGCCTGCTGAAGATCTAAGCCCAGCCTGGACTGGGGGTTCTTGGGGAAGGAGTAGTGCGGGTCTGACAGAGCTGGCATCTCCCCCCCAAACGTGGAACATAGAACTCTGTAATCTACAAGCAGTCATACCCCACTGAAAAACTCAAGGGTCAAGTTAGTTGGTTGGGAATATGGCCAGGCAGCAAAAACGTGCCCAGATTCAGTCTCAGACTTTGGATTCTTTTTTTGGTGACAAAGAAGACCAAAACATACAGCCTAAAGAAGACAACAAAGTCATAGAGCCTACAACAAAAGCCTCCAAGAAAAACATGAACTGGCCCCAGGCCATAGAAGAACTCAAAAAGGATTTGGAAAAGCAAGTTAGAGAAGTAGAGGAAAAATTGGGAAGAGAAATGAGAAGGATGCAAGAAAACCATGAAAAACAAGTCAATGACTTGCTAAAGGACACCCAAAAAAATACTGAAAAATATACTGAAGAAAACAACACCTTAAAAAACAGACTAACTCAAATGGCAAAAGAGCTCCAAAAAGCCAATGAGGAGAAGAATGCCTTGAAAGGCAGAATTAGCCAAATGGAAAAGGAGGTCCAAAAGACCACTGAAGAAAATACTACTTTAAAAATTAGATTGGAGCAAGTGGAAGCTAGTGACTTTATGAGAAATCAAGATATTATAAAACAGAACCAAAGGAATGAAAAAGTGGAAGACAATGTGAAATATCTCCTTGGAAAAACCACTGACCTGGAAAATAGATCCAGGAGAGATAATTTAAAAATTATTGGACTACCTGAAAGCCATGATCAAAAAAAGAGCCTAGATACCATCTTTCAAGAAATTATCAAGGAGAACTGCCCTGATATTCTAGAGCCACAGGGCAAAATCGAAATTGAAAGAATCCATCGATCGCCTCCTCAAATAGATCTCAAAAAGAAATCTCCTAGGAACATTGTCGCCAAATTCCAGAGCTCCCAGATCAAGGAGAAAATACTGCAAGCAGCCAGAAAGAAACAATTTGAGTATTGTGGAAACCCAATCAGAATAACCCAAGATCTGGCAGCTTCTACATTAAGAGATCGAAGGGCTTGGAATGCGATATTCCGGAGGTCAATGGAGCTAGGATTAAAACCTAGAATCACCTACCCAGCAAAACTGAGTATCATGTTCCAAGGCAATATATGGATTTTCAATAAAATAGAGGACTTTCAAGCTTTCTCAGTGAAAAGACCAGAACTGAATAGAAAATTTGACTTTCAAACACAAGAATCAAGAGAAGCATGAAAAGGTAATCAAGAAACGGAAATTGCAAGGGACTTACTAAAGTTGAACTATTTTGTTTACATTCCTACATGGAAAGATGATGAGTATGATTCATGAGACCTCAGTATTAGGGTAGTTGAAGGGAATATGCATATATATATATATATATATATATATATATATATATATATACACATATATATAGTTTATGTATATATATAAGTGAATGTGTATGTATGTATATATCTATGTGTATATGTATGTATGTGTATGTATGTGTATATATATATATATATGTAAAAGAGAGAGAGCAGACACAGGGTGAGTTGAAGATGAAGGGAAGATATCTAAAAGAAATAAAATGAAATTAAGGGATGAGAGAGCAACATACTGAGAGAGGGAGATAGGGAGAGATAGAATGGGGTGGATTATCTCGCATAAAGGTGGCAAGAGGAAGCAGTTCTATGGGAGGAGGGGAGAGGCAGGTGAGGGGGGAATGAGTGAACCTTGCTCTCATCAGATTTGGCCTGAGGGGGAATACCATACATACTCAGTTGGGTATCTTACCCCACAGGAAAGAAGAGGGAGGAAGATAAAAAAAAAAAATAAAAGGCAGGGGGATGATGGAGGAGAGGGCAGATGGGGGTGGAGGTAATCAAAACAAACACTTTGGAAAGGGGACAGGGTCAAGGGAGAAAATTCAATAAAGCAGGATGGGTTGGGAAGGAGCAAAATGTAGTTAGCCTTTCACAACATGAGTATTGTGGAAGGGTTATACATAATAATACATGTGTGGCCTAGGTTGAATTGCTCAGCTTCTTAGGGAGGGTGGGTGGGAAGGGAAGAGGGAAGAGAATTTGGAACTCAAAGTTTTAAAATCAGATATTCAAAAACAAAAAAAGTTTTTGTATGCAACTAAAAAATAAGATACACAGGCAATGGGGCGTAGAAATTGATCTTGCCCTACAAGAAAGGAAGGGAAAAGGGGATGAGAGGGGAGGGGGGTGATAGAGGGGAGGGCTGACTGGGGAACAGGGCAACCAGAATATAAGCCATCTTGGAGTGGGGGGGAGGGTAGAAATGGGGAGAAAATTTGTAATTCAAACTGTTGTGAAAATCAATGCTGAAAACCAAATATGTTAAATAAATAAATTTAAATAATAAAAAGAATTAACATAAGTCAAGAGGGAAGTAGGATTGTCTAGGCTGAGGAAATAGTATGGTCAAGCAAAAAGGACATAGTATAGAAAAAAGTACAAAGATAATAATTTCTATAATCTCTTATATATAATCTTTTTTTGGCTTACATTATTTCTATTCAGAGTTTACTGTAGGAGAGTAGAATGTAACTTATATCTAGGTATCCACAAATATATATATATACATATATATATACATATATATATGTATATATACATATATACACAAATATATATATATACACATATATATGTGTGTGTATATATATATATATATATATATATATATATATATATATATATATATATATATAATCTCTTGCTTATTCTATCTCATCTTCCTTTGCTCCTTCCCATCCAAAATCTATTTTCTATGAGGAATGTTTTCTTTATTGTTTTGAAAGAGAATTTTTCCTTCAAGTTTCAGAGATTTTGATGTAAAGTCAACAATACAAGTTCACATTACCCCTGTATGCAATGTTACAGGGAGCTCATATAATGCTGGCCTTCACAATGCAAATTTTGCCTCAACTTAAAATATCCTTGTCGTGTTCTTCTGCTAAGTTTCTATACTGCTCCTCTCCCATCTGATCAGGTAAAATCAAAATGAGGTCTTGGTACACATACTTGGCAATTGACCAATATGGCACATACTTCAGAAAAATCCATGCACCAGTACTTTGGCTCTGAGTATAACACTCTTAAAATATTTTATCCTTCACATAGCTGGAAGCAATTTCTTGTTTATCTGACCTAATAACACTTTATACTTGTCTAATGAACTCATTGACAGAAAGAGACCTTTTTCATTCATGTTATATCCTCTTTTGCTAAATGATAAGCTAGGGACCAAGTCTCACAGATTTGGAGAAAATACCTGGATTCAAATCTCAGTTCTGCTACCAATGTGATCATTTGCAAGTCTTATTAACTCCCTGGGCCTCAGTTTCCTTATATCTATAATGAGGGTTGGATTCAGTGATCTCTAAGATTCTTGACAGTTTTAAACCTGTAGTATGATACTTTGACATTGGACAAAGGCATAGTGCATTATACATAGCAAACACTTAAGTATTATCTGTTAAATGAACAGATTTATAAATTTGCTGTACTTGGATATAAATCAAAATCTTACTATGTAAAATCTTAAAGATTTTGAATTGCACAGTACAGGGAGAGAAGATCTACTTAGTATGGCTCTTGTGACAAAGCTCTGAGAGTATTATATATTACTTTCTGCTTATTTGGTTCTTTATTTTCTTGGTTATTTTTTTTTCATTCCATTTCTTCACTTAATTCCTCCCCCTATATTTATTGTTCTTTTATTGTGTCTTGAGAAATTAATAAAGTAGTTTCTATGCTATTGTTAATATTATTTCAGTTCATTTTTCTTCTGGAATTTTTGCCTTTCTTTTTCTCTTAATCAATATATTTATTTCATATCTCTAGGTTGCTCATTGCTCAGGGAGAAAAATTTTCCTTTAAAGACTTTTTATGGTTTCTATCCTTTTTAGCATTTTCTTTGCCCTTTTTGGAAATAAAAATGAGGATCTGGAGGAAGTCCTCCACCAAAATCATTCTGTGACACACTATGACATAGAAAGCATCTTGGGTTATAAGAGGCAAGGCAGCAGATTATGGCAGTTCCTATCAAGATGGAAAGTCTTCCAGTGTGGATTTTCCTGGCAAAAGGCTTTACGTCCCTCACTTGAGATCATCCTAGCTAAATTCTGAGATGTACGTACAGGTATGTACATGTTGTTCACTTTAGACTATAGACTTGAGGACAGGGAATTGTTTCACTCTTGCTTTTGTAACCCCCAATACTCCAAATGGCAGAGAATGGGCACTTAATGAATCTTTACCAATTAATTGGTCCCTAGGTTGACCTCAGGATGATAGCCGTAATCACTTATTAGAAAGATTTAAAAGTCATACAACAATCATGATTTTTGAAGTGTTCAGAGGGTGAGCATATGTATCTTTTTTGACCCCTCATTCTGCCATCTTCCCAGAATCTTCACAGGCTTTTATAGTAATTAATCACAAGTTAATATGATCCACTAGCATGTCATATCTGCTAAAACAAAATGGAACATTACCTATGTGGATATAATGAGTACGCCCAAGTCACAGGAAGAAAAAATGAATTCACTCTTTTCTACCCCAGTTTGACCACGCCGTGAGGATCATATTCTGTTTATAGGACCACATTTTAAGACAGGCATTGAAAAGCTAGAGTATGTCCAAAGAAAGGTGGCCAATGTGGTTATCATGTCTGAAAGCTTTACCATATGAGAAACTGGGAATTTTAAATGTGGAAAAAGTAGACTAAGGAGAAACATGAAAGATGCCTTCAAATATTTTATGGGCTATTATTTAGAAGAGGTAGCTAGACTTGTTCTGCTCTGTTTCATAGAGAAGAATTGAGATCAATTAGTGAAGCTGAAAGGGAGTGAGGTTTGGGTTGCATCTGAACAAAAACTTTCTAAAGGCTAATCTGCCCAGCCACAGATTGTGATTTAGTCATCATATTGTGATATAATCAATTTCATGTAATAGTTCTCATTTCCTTTGAGGTTAACATAGAGTTTTTCTTTCAACAGTAGTGAATTTACTCAGATAGGTATTGTTATCCTTATTTTGAAGATGAGGAAACTAAGGTTTGGAGATGTAACCTGGCATGCCTAGAATCATAAAGCTTGTCTCTATCAATACCAGGGTTTTAAATCCAGTTTTTTCCTAACTCCAATTCCATTTTTTCCCCAGTATAGTCCACATAGCCTCTCAGTTTGGCACAGAGAAAAGATTTCTACATTTGGAGTCAAAGATACTGGGTTCATAAAATTATAAATTAGATTAGAGGTGAGGTAACCAAATTGATGTTCTGCCACTTACTACCCATATGGCCTTAGAAAAATGAATTAACTTCTCTGGGCCTCAATTGCCTCATTTGTCAAATAGGGGGGTTAAACTAGATAGCCTCCAAGATCTCTTCTAGCTTTAAATCTATGATTTTTTGTGATAGTGTACTTCCTCTCACTGGAAGTATTCAATCAGAGACTGGATGAGCTCTGCCAGTTAAAGACGTTAATAATAATAGCATATATATGTATGTGTGTGTGTGTATGTACATATGTGTACCTAGGTGCATATAGGTCTATATATATATATACATATGTATATATATATATATATGTATATACACACATATATACACGCACCAAGTGTTTTTAAGGTGTCCAAAGCACTTTACATCCACTACGCCACTCAAGTCTCATAAAAGCCAGTGTGAAGTAGCTTTCTTTATCTCTATTTTATAAATTAGGAAACTGTGGCCCAAAGAGAACCTCTGACCCATAGTCATTGCACAGCTTGAATTTTGAAAAATTGGACTAGATCTTATGTCCAGATCATTTCTAAATCTAAGTTTCTATGGTTCCATGACAGAAGAAAACACAGTGGGATGCATGTATAGAGGTGGCCACTTACTTTCCCTGCTCTCAAACCTTCTACTGAGAAGAGTGTTCAGACATAATTTATATATCCAGCACAGTAATCACTAAAATCTAATAAAAAGTAACTGTTATCCCTGTTCTTTTTTTTTCCTTATACTTGAGAGGCAGTATAGAACTGAGGATAGACAGCTGGCCTTGAAACCAGGAAGACTTAAGTTCAAGTCTTGCCTCTGACACAAATTGGCTGTATGACCCTGGACAAGTCACTTAACATCTTCATCCTCTAAGCAATTCTCTAAAACTATGGGTGTGGAGGAGTTACTAACCTACGTTGGTAAAGGGAGTTTCCTCACCCAGCAGTCACCGATACCAGTAAAATCAGAGGTCTAGTCCCCCATCTGTATTCTTTTACTTAAAATGACACAATTTCTCCATTCACCAACACTTTCAATGGCGCAGTGATGAATTCTTCTTGTTTTCATGGTATCTTGTCATCATATTTCATTTTGCTAGACAAGTCATCTCCTATTTAATTATTTACATCTATGTGCATTATTTTCCAAAATAACTTTTTTGGGCTGTGTCTATGACTAGGCATACTTAACAGAATGTTGTCATTATCCTCTGAGCACACAGGATTTATTTGACAGGATGTCCAAAGTAATGCCTTAAAGAAAAGCAGAGGTAGAAAAAATCAGCCTATATGCTCTATATTGCTTCCCCAGAACAAAATACAGTCTGCTTTTCCTGGAGGAGAATCAGAACTAACAGAAGAATCCTGAAAGCACCCCAACTGTCAAGAGCCTCCATACCCAGAATTGCTCTGTGTCCTTGCTCATAGGCTGATTCTGCCTCTCAGAAGAGTTTAGAAGTGTGAGGCCATATAGAACTGCTGTGTGACTCTGGGCAAGGCTTTGCACTGTTTCAAGTCTCAGTTTCCTCACCTATGAACTGAGGATAACACTTTTACTATCTTCTTTGTTTTGATGATGATAATTTTGCTTACCATATGGCCAGGAATTATGCTAAGAGATTTATAATTATTATCTCATTTGATCCTCATTATAACCCTGTAAAATAGGTGCAAGATTTTACAGATGAGGAAATTGAGGCAAACAGAGGTTAAGTAACTTGCCCAGAGTTACACAACTAGTCTTCCTGACTTCAGGCCTGGAGCTTTATCCATCATGCCACCTAGCTACCGCTTATGATGAAAATGCTTGGAAACACTCAGCTACGGTCCTACGCAATCTCATTTTTGTCTATTCCCAGTGCTTAACACCTTTCTTGTGGCTTTGTTTTATTTTGTTTCATATTTGTTTTGTCAGGATCTGTAATTTTATAGTTGTAGGGAACTGTGAATATGGGAATGCATAAATGAAAGCAGTTGGATAACTGTTCTATAGTTCACAGTGTTAGGCAGCTGCCTAGGGCACTGAGAAATTAAGCAAGTTGCTCAATATTATACAAGTGTGTGTTGAAACAAGATTTGAACTGAGGTGTCCTTGACATCAAGACTAGCTGTCCATCTAGTAGGTGAAATATCTTCTTACAGTGCTGTTTGTTGGTACTTGAGAAATGCCCATTGAGTGGAATCAAATGTGAGTGGTCATTATGACTAATATTTTGAAGTAAGGTTCTCTGACATCTCCCAAATTGTGTGTGTCTAGACAATTAAACAGTCTTTAGCAGCTTCCATCTTGCTACTTTAGCACCATTAGTAGGGATAAAGAGAAATGGAACCATAAATGGAATCATAGGATAACAGAGGTCAAAGACCCGAGTTATCACTTAGTCCAGCCCCTTCCCACTTTCATTTGATTAGAGAGTGTAATAGTCATATAGAGTAAGTGACAAGTGCAAGGTCACAGAGTGTTAGTTAATGAGGACCACAACCCAAAGTGTCTTGCTTTCTTTTGTAGCAGTCCTTTCAGAACAGCATGCTCTTAAGTGAATTTAAATTGAGGCAATGGTAGAGGACTTTGTTTCAACTTTCAAAATAATTATGAGTTAAAAGCAAGTAGAATTTTTATTGTAAGTTGTTAAAATGGTGTAAGAACCTAAAATTGGACCCGAAGCACATCAGCCTTAAAGCAAGAGGTATTTGGGGTGATGTTCAGCTTCTACTAAAATTTTACTGAAGTCTTCTAGAGACGGGGCCCTGTCATTAACATTGAGACCATCTTATAGGGCTGGTATGAATTTTAATATAATAAGAAGTCACATTTCTGCTGTATAGTTAATATGTATTATACATATTATATGATTTTTTTGTTTCAGAAACAATTCTATGATAAACAAAGATAAGAAATAATTTTCAATACTGCCAAATTATTCTGTGTTTCTCACATTTTAAACAAAGTATCTTTGTGTTTTCCAAACTATGATTTTAAAAAATTAACATTTTCTTAAGTATTTCCTGCCAGTAAGCTAGGAGAGATTGGTGGGTAAAGACTTATTCTAGGATTCACTTACCCCTAGGCTCTGATGTGATTAGAAAGATAAACTATTAGGTATGATCAAGTCTAAATGGTTTATTGAAAAACTAATGCCAAGCCACTTGAACTAATAAAACCCATTCACTCCCTCTGTTAGGTTCAGGAATTTAATGCAAAATTTCATATTGTTGATCTAGCTACTAAGTTTATAGATAATTTACAAATCAATCTCATGGTTATGCTCATTATCCAAGAATGGTACAAAATGTATTTTCCCAGCCTCACTTTCCTGGGTCCCTAATGTGTCCTGATTCAGGGAAGTGAAATCCTGCACATAAATTCTAAAACATAAATCTGACTCAGTTCATGCCACTTATCAATGATAATTGGCTACAAGATTTTAAGGGTTGTGCAGATTATTGTGCAGATTTATTCTGAACTAATATGTTCCAGACTAGGGTGAGAAGACCCGAGATACTTTTGAATATACCAATCATGAGTAAATTAGATAAGGCTATACAGGGCTTGGTAGTTTAGGAGTAGAGATGAATAGGTTCCCAACTAATTCATCCACCCCCACCACCCACCTTCAATGTAGTTGATGAAATCTCAGATGGAAATAGCTAACAAAGAAATTAAATGTTAATGTGTTAAATGGAGTCCAATAATATGCACTCATGGGTATTCATTAGTACCTCTAGTAATTTCTTTCTACATGTTCTCCCTTCTCCTTTCAGTAAAAAGTCTGGTGAAACTGAGTTATTTCTCACCAACATTTGATTTCAATTTATTAAGATTATATCCTGGAGGTTCCCTTGCCATGCCTTATTCATAATCTATTGTTCTCTTGAAAACCCCTAAGACATATGCATGAAAAATGAATGAGTCTTTAAAAGACCATTAGGTACCCACAGTCTTCCCCCTAGGTAGGCAGTTTGTAGGAGGGAGTCAAATTCTATCCTAAGCTAACAATTAACAATTATTGGTTGTTTATAAAAGGAAAATTGACATTGCATCTGGATCACCAAGAGCTGCTAAGTGTTCAGGGCAAAGGTATTAGGATGCTATTAGTAATATTATTTTAAATTATTAGTTTATACACACAATGTTTGCAAATACTTTTTCATCTCTTTTATCATTATTACATTTGAGACTCATTTTTGCAATGTCCTAAGGCATACAGGGGAAGATATCTGAGATGGTGATTCAACAGCATATCATACAAGGCTTCATTGAAGGATCCAAGAATGTTTGTCCTAGATAAGTAAAGACTTAGGAGAGTCAAAGTTTTTATACGAAAAAAAAATGGATTAGACTTGTTCTCCTTGATGCTAGAGACAAAACTGTAATCAATTGACGGGACTTACCTTGAGTCAGTATAAGGAATTTCCCAGTAATTAAAGCTTTCTGAAAATAGAATAGGCTTCTCTGAATAGTGATGAGTTCCCCATCACTAGAGTATTCAGGCATGGATTAGAAAAAGACTTTTTAGAATGTCATAAAAGAAATTCTTGAATTGGGAAGTAGTTGGACTAAATGATCTTTAAGGTCTCTTCCAAGTCTGTGCTTGAATCAGAAATCAGACTTAGTCCACCTTACTTGGATGGAGATTTGGAAGTGGGAATTTGACAGAAGAAGAGGGAAGAAACAGTTAGGAAATAAGGTCAGCAACAAAAGAAATCATAGTCAAGTTACAAAGCTATTGTGGAATGTAAGCTCCTTGAGGGAAAAAATAGTTTTTATTCTGTGTTTGTATCTCCAGAGGCTCACATAGTACCCTACAAAACAAAAAATCCTTACTGGATTGGAATTTTAAGAATACTAGAGTAGAAATCAGTCAGGGAAGGAAGCACCAGGCTTTTAGTTCTTGGATTGAAACAGGATAGGTTGATTATATTAAACTAAAGAGTTTTTCACAAATAAAACTAAATGCAGCCTAGATTAGAAGGAAAGCAGGAAACTGCAGGGATATATTAACAACTATTTTCTCTGATAAAGAACTAATTTCTCAAATATATAGAGAAATGAGTCAAATTTATAAGAATATAAGTCATTCCCCAATTGAAAAATGGTCAAAAGATATGATTAAGCAGTTTTTAGAAGAAATCAAAGCTATCTAGTCACAAAAATGCTTTAAATTACTCGTGATTAGAGAAATGCAAATTAAAACAACTCAAAGATACCACCTCACAATTGTCAGATAAGATGACAGAAAAGAAAAATGACAAATGTTGGAAAGGATGCAGAAAAATTGGGATACTAATGCACATTGCTAAAACTGTGAACTGATCCATTCTAGAGAATAATTTGGAACAATGCCCAAAGGGCTATATTTAAAGTGCATACCCTCTAATACAGCAATACCATTGCCAAGTCTCTATCCCAAAGAGATCAAAGAAAAAGTAGAAGGATATGTGTGTGTGTGTGTGTGTGTGTGTGTGTGTGTGTATAGGTATTTATAGCAGCTTTTTTGTGGCAGCAAAGAATTGGAAATTGAAGCGATGCCCACCAACTAGGGAATGGCTAAACAAGTTGTGGTATATGATTGTGATGGAATGCTATTGTGCTATAAGAAATGAGAGGCAGGATGGTTTCAGAAAAACCTGGGAAGACATATGAAATGATACAAAGTGAAGTGAGCAGAACCAGGAGAACATTATACAAAGTAATAGCAATTTTGTACAATGATCAACTGAATGATTTAGCTATTCTCAGCATTACAATGATCCAACACAATTCCAAGGGCAGCTAGCACAATGGATAGAGTGTCTGGTTTTGAAGTTAGGAATATCCGAGTTCAAATCCAGTCTCAGATACCGGCTAGTTGTATGGCTCTGGGCAAGTCACTTAACCATGTTTGCCTCAGTTTCCTTATCTATAAAGTGAGATGAAGAAGGAAATGGCAAACCATTCCTGTATTTTTGCCAAGAAAACCACAAATGGGTCCATGAAAAGTTGGATGCAATTGAAATGACTGAACAACAACAAGAAAGACAATTCCAAAGGAGGCACTTATGATGAAAAACACTATCTACTTCCAGGGAAAGAACCGATGGAGTCAGAATGCAAATCAAAGCATTCTTCTTTTACTTCATTTAAGATAATTTTTCTTCTGTTTTCTTTTGCACCATGGCCAATATGGAAATGTACTTTGCATGACTGCAAATGTATAACATATCAAATTGCTTGCCTTCTTAAGGAAGGGAGAGGGAATGGAGAGAGGGAGAGAATTTGGAACTCAAAATTTTTAAAAAATATATGTTAAAAATTGTTTTTGCATGTAATTGAGAACAAAATAAATTTTATAAAAAGAAACAGTAAGAGTGGAGAAACAAAATGCCACTATCAAAAGGGTATATGGCCATACCTGGCAGCTTTTCTTGCACCCACGCACAACTTAAAAGTTAATATCTATGTGTCTAGCCCACCTGCTGCCCAGCTGGGTTCTGGCTGGCATTAAGAAAAGAAACTCTTGCTGAATGACATCCAACCTGCCAATGAGTTAGTAATACTCTCAAGATTCAAAACTTCCATTTTTTGCATTTGGGCCACTGAGCTGAGCAGCCTCTCAAGTGTTCATTGCAACTCATTACAGTTAACTCTAAGTTTAATAGACTAAAAATTGATTAGTGATGGACAGACCTAAACAGATACTTATCTGAAGCTCATTTAATTATATCTGGAAATTGCCTCAACAGGTGTTGCTTCATCACTTCGTGTACATCCTGCTTCTGAGCTAAGGCAGTTTAATATCTCCTCAAAGTGAATTTTTTTTCTAAGACTAAACAAACATCCATACTTCACTTTTTAAATGCCTTCAATTCTGGAAGTAGTTAGAATACATGTTTTCTCCTGGGGTCTACAAGGTATTGTATTGATTTAAAGTTTAGCACCCTTGCCCTCTTTCCTATAAGGTTTTTTTGAGGATTTCGAAAACCAAATGTGTCTTTTCCCTTTTATATACTGTATTGTACTCTTGTATTCTTGTACTAATGAATTACAGTGAAAAAATATTGTTTTCATATTTTCTGTGTCTAAACCTATGGTTTCTTTATAGAACTCTGCATACAAGCTTAGTCCTCTATCCACTACATCATACTCTCATTAAAGTATTTTAAAAATCAGTCATAGGATTTCAGCTGCAAGGCCTTTCAACAATCATGTCAGATGAGGAAACTGAGGCTCAGAAAGAACAAGTGGCTTGCCCAAAGTAATTACCAAAGGTTGACTTTGAACCCAAGCTTGCAGCAAAGCTGGTGATTTTTCTTCTGTCGCAATTTCAGTTTGAATCCATCTTAGATGATTTAAGTATTACTGCACCTGAAATGGGGTGTTATGCTGCTTGTTATATGTTTCTTCTTGACATTGACAAAGTATAAGTTGCAGCCACTGGGACATTTTAATTTCAAAACACCTTCAGATGGGCTTGGCATTTTTCAAAGCTCTGGCATTAGCTTCCATGTAGGCAAAATACCTGCTATACCCAAATGTTAGGAAGGAAGGAAAAAAAGGGGAAAAAAGGAAGAAAGGAGGAAGGACTAATTTTGTATCTGCAAAATGCTTAAGCTGTTCATTTGTAACTTTATGCCCCTTTTAAAAATATATTAATTGAGAGTGACAAAACAGCTGCTCACTTTGAAAATGAGTGGATTTATAAAATGTGTCATATTTGTCCAAGTGCCAGGGAGGTTAGTATGCTCTTCGTTTTGCATCTCTTCTCCACAAATGAGGTCTAAATGATATATTTAGACATGTCATAATGTTTCTTTCCTTCTATGTTTTGCTTAATTCTCTCTGAGTATCAGAGAGCTATAAAACTAGAAAAGTGTAACAGGTGCCCGATGCCTTTGCTCTTCCTTATTGTTTTGCAAGATATCATCCCTTGGCACATGCTCACAGCCATTAGGAGACTCTTACTCATGCTGAGGAATGAGTTTTTCTTCAACAAAGATTCTAAAGCTGAAAAACAGCAAGACTAGTCTGCCCCTAATATATCATTAAATTTAAAAAGTCCTAAGTTTCCCATTTTTGTTATTGGCTTCAAAATTAATGGGAAATCTTGGGAAAATATTTTGTCCTATGGAAGCAATGTTGTCCAAGAAGGTTGATGTGCCTTCATGTTTGGTCATTAAAAATACTTGGATTCTGAAACATTGTAGTGGATGGTTTAATTCATTATAAGCTTCATGAATGGAGAGACTGCATCTTAAAAGTTTTTGTCTGTACCCCTGCACTGCCAACTGCACTCTGCATGGACTAGGTCCTTAATAAAACTTTGTGGAGTTTTATTGTATTTTTGTTCTGTTAGTTTCATCACATTTACTGTGTTTTATCTTAGTTGTCTTCAACTACTTGAAGTTAGGATATTCTCATTAGGCACCTAAGTGGAATAGTACATAGAATACTCAATTTGAAGTCAGGAAGACCTGAGTTCAAATCCTGCTACAGACACCTACTAGATGTGTGACCCTGGACAACCCTCTTAACTTCTATTTCCATTTCCTCATAACACCTACCTTATAGGGCAGCTGTGAGAAGCAAATGAGATAATACCTGTACTTTGTTGTTCTTTAGTTGTTTTCAGTTGTATCTGACTCTTCATGACCCCATTGGGGTTTTCTTGTCAAAGATACTGGAGTCATTTGTCAGTTTGCCATTTCCTTCTCTGGCTCATTTTACAAATGAGGAAACTGAGGCCAACAGGGTTAAGTGACTTGCCCAGGGCCACATAGCTGGTAATTATCTGAGGCTGGAATTGAACTCAGGTTTTCCTGGGCTTCTAAGTGGTACTGCGTGGTACAATGGACAGAACACTGAGCCTGGAGCCATGAAAATTTATCTTCATGAGTTCAAATCTCCGGATACTCTAGGATCTTTGCCAAGAAAACCTCAAATGGTGTCAGGAATAGTCAGATACTACTAAAATGACTGAACAATAATTTCCTGACTCCAGGCCTGGCACTCTACCCACTGTGCCACTTAGCTCTCACACCTGTAAAGCACTTTACAAACCTTAAAGAACTATATAAATTCCATTATTGGTGTTATTACTCATATAGAGGTGAAAACAACCTAACGTAAAGGAAAGTGTATTAGAAAAGCATATAGGAGACCTGAGGATTGAGTTCTGGATGTGCTGCTACTTCCCATCTATATAAGGAGTCTTTCGTCTCTAAATCCTATGATTCTATAAAAAGAGACTTCGACTCGAAGACAGGACTGGGATCCAAGTCCCACCTTTATCAGTAACTGGATTTGACCTGGGGCAAAGTATTTTTCTTCTCTGGGCCTCAGTTTTCTAGTCTGCAAAATGAATTGGTTGTCCTAGGTGAATTCTTAGAATACTGTCCCGAGAAAGGGACACATTTATCGTTTTACTTACAAAAAAACAAAATCTACATTTCCAGAGTTGTTATGAAGATTAAATGACTTAAGCATGTTAAAGTCTAAAGTCCTAAACCCAGATCCAATCCTTGCTTGTTTACTTGTCTTAATGATGGAAGGATACTGGGAATCAAGAAAGAGTTCTTCTTCCACTTAGCTGCTTGACTTTAGACAAGTCACTTATTTCTTTGATCCTTAGTTTCCTCACCTGGAAAATGAGAATAGTAATAATAATTGCCCTCCCTAGTGAAGATCCAGTGAAATAATGGATGTAAAGTGCTTCTTAAGCATAAAATCCTATGTAAATTTGGCCTTAAAGGGCGGTGAGCATAGGATATAAAAAGCAATTTCAGACACAAAAACCTGGCTTCAAGGCCCCTCTCTTACACATACTGTCAAGTCATTTAACCTCTTAGTGGCTCAGGCAATTCTGGAACACTAAATAGCAAAGAGGGAGCTCATCAGCCATGGTAGAGGGGGATGCCTCCCTTAGAATCTCCTTATAATGATGAACTAATAGGCCTAGTCATCCCCCCCCCAAAAAAAGAAAGTGACCTTTGATGGTACTTTCTTCATTTTTTTTTTATTTCATAAGCTTCAATAAGGAAATTGAATTAAATGTCCTGGACATTCTAAGCTAAATATTCAGAGTGTCCCAGTATTCTGTGAATTTGTGTATTATTATCTAAACTTCTTTTTCCCACAGAGCCTGGCACCAAACAGCATGCCTTTGCCGTAGCTACTACCTGATAAATATTTGTTGAATGAGTGAATTCATTTTTTATAAATTCCCCCAACTTTGAGAAACCACTTCCACCTGCTACTTAGCAAATCCCTACATGACTCTCTCCTTCTGATACCTTGTTTCCTACTGGAAACAAAGTGTTTGAAACCCCAGGGAACCCAAGGCTTAGAGACCATTGCCTGTCAAACTGTCAGCCTTTCTACTTTTGGCAAGAAGACAGTACTAGTTTTAATCACAGCATTTTCTCAAATGTTTTGTACATTTACACGAATGAAATACTTTAAAGGACATCAAAAATGCAAGGTAATAAGTTCAAAATATTGACAGAAAAAAAACAAACCCAGAGACCTTGAGAGAAGTAGAAAGGATGAGAAACAACAGCTCATTGGACAATTACAGCAACTAGATCTCAGATGACTCCAGGTTCTAGTTTTGTCTCAGTTACTGATTCAGTTCATAATTCCAGGAAAGGTACCCTCCTGCCTGCCTGAGCAAAATGAAGTGAAGCCTGACAAACCCCACAGGAGGTTGTATGGGAAAATTTGATACTTATGCTAGATTGTAAAATCTAGAAGGAAACTCTGAGATCATAGACCCCAGTGATTCCAAACTTTTTTGATTTCATATTCTATCAGTAAAAATCTTTAAGCATCCACCCCTAAATATATATGCATATGTGTATACATATACATATGTACATATACACAAGAACTCATATACATATATGTGTATATATTTGTATATGAATATGTGTATATGTATGTGCATATATGTATAGTGTGTAGATGAACAACTATATTATAAAATACATAATGTAAAAGTATATTATAAAAATGCACAAGCACTGAAAATGAAAAATAATATAAGATGAAATATTATTTTTCTATAAAACCTTTTTGTTTTCACGAAAATATAAATAGTAATTTTATTTTGTGAAAGCAATATGATTGACTATGTTTCAATTAGGAAAAACACAACTTTGTATATGACTTGGCGGATATGGCCAATTTGTAAATGTTACTTTATTAGGAATTGATTATAGAATTAATTTGATCAATGTAGTTAACTAAGGAGGCGAATTACTTTTTTGAAGATATATAACATAACCACCATAATCAGTGAACATAAATAACAGCTCTTTAGCCTGAGTTATATTTCTCTAATTTCAGCTTAGCAAAAAGTTTTAACCTTAAGTCTGTTCCTCTGCCTATACTGGATTCTGCTTAATGTATGGCATCATGCCTTGGTTTCCTTTTAGTGTTTGGGTATTTTAGATGTGTTTTGTATGAATGTGAGGAATGTCAAGAATGCTGGTTTGGCTAGACTAAAGCATGCAAGAAGGTAAATGGCATGCAATAAGACTGAAAAGGTAGGCTGAATACAGATGACAAAGAACTTTAAATGCCAGAAAACTTTATATTTGATGCAATAGTCAATCTGAAGACACTGGAGAGTCTTGAAAAAGGAGGTGGCAAATCACATGGTCAGACTATCTTTAGGAAAATCACTTTGGCAGGTATGTGGAGGATGGCTTGGAACGGTGAAAGGCTGAGGCAGAGACACCACTTAGGAGACCATTACAAGAGGGCAGTGAAGAGGTGATGAGGACGTGAGCTAAAGGGATGATGTGTGGAGAGAAGGAGACAGATAGGAAAAATGTTGTGGAAATAGAAATCACACTTGGCAACTGCTTGTGTATGTGGGGTGGGTGAAAGTGAGGAGGTAGGGATGATGCTTAGTACGAAAAGCCGGACAATTTGAAGGATGTTGGTACTAAACAGAAATTGGAAAATTTGGAAGGCAGTGGGCTCAGAGAAGGACAAATGTAATTAGAACTGTGATACAAATCACAACACATGGATGCCTGATCATCTATGTCATTCATTCTGTTCCCTAAAAAATGAAAGTGGAGGAAAGGAAAGATGTTACCAGTCACTGTCCTGTAGCACATTGTCCACTCTCTGAGGGGACCCTGCTAAGTGACAAGGTAATCAGGAAGGCATAGATTGATATGCTGGGAATGTCAAGTGGGGGGGCGGGGAGGGAATGGGTAGAGTTGAAGGAAGATCTCTTCAAGGCTTGTGTGGAGCTGTTGCTATGAGGTCATGTTTTTTCAACACTAAAGACTGAAAACTACCTGGCAAAACTAATTCTTGCCTCATAAAGAAGTAGTTTGGGAGCTTGTGTAGAAGTTAAGTGAGGAGAAGTAGGGTGCATGAGCGTTAAGAGTAATGGGAGTTGGATTTATGGAAAAACATGGACAAAAGTCAGGAAAGATAGGCAAGTATAGATAGGCTGTGGTCGGCATCATTGGAAGGAATATAGACTGATGAAACCACAGGCCCATCGAAGTATCAAAGAATTTTAAAACTACAAAACATTTTACATAAATTGTGTCAATTGATCCTCATCTTGGACCTGTGATATAGGTAAGAGAAATATCACCCCCATTTTTTAACGAAGGAAACAGGTCTTAAGGAAATGAGGTGACCTATCTAAGGTCATACAGATAAGAAGTCAAAAGACTAGAATTACAGCTAATCTGCTTCTAAATCCAGCATTCATTACATGATACTACTTTAACCCCTTTGTGGTTATTGAAACTGCAAGCACTGAGAGGATTTTAGAATTTAATTTCCTCTTCAGACTCCCCTGGGGTATTTGCCAGACAGAACTATAACTTGGGTTTGAATTTTTGTGTCTAAGGC
The DNA here is from genome assembly GCF_011100635.1 of Trichosurus vulpecula. Classification (NCBI taxonomy): domain Eukaryota; kingdom Metazoa; phylum Chordata; class Mammalia; order Diprotodontia; family Phalangeridae; genus Trichosurus; species Trichosurus vulpecula. The sequence continues at coordinate 249,482,631 of NC_050575.1, forward strand.
AAGAGTAGGGTAGAGCTCCCTTGAGATGCTGCTGGGGGTGGAGGATAGAAGAAAGTAATGTGAAGTGTCTATGCTGATAAAGGACTAGTTGCTGGTGAGGGGAGGGAGGCAGCGAAGGAGTATGCCCAGGGACAAAGCTGATATTTCTGAGGGTGGGACTGTGCAGGAAAGAACTCACTTGCAGTCTAAGGAAACACTAAATTTTAGATGATGCTTTGAGTGCCTTCTAATATTCAACATCTTGTGGCGGGAGGGGTGGGGAGGGGAGCGGGCAGATAGCCCTGACTGCTCCATCTTAGGCGCTAATGTCAGAAACTTATGCAGCTATTCTATCCATACGTGCTCAAAAGAGGGCATCCCTCCACCCCACCCCCAAGTTCTAGTAAGAACTCATTCAAAGTCTTAGACTCGGATAAGATGTGTTCCTAGTTGTCATTCTAAGTAAATTATCAGGGAAGGAGAGGGAAGGGGTGGGGTTGGGGATGGGGAGGAGTGGTGAAGGGTGTGTGTGTGGCGGGAAAGGAAGTCTTTAGTGTTGAGAAAACATAGGTTTGTAGATCTGTGAAAAGAAGTCATGAATACAGAAGCATTTTCTAAATCAGAGGCAAAGCTCATGCCTTTGATTGTTTGCAAACTTCAGGAAACAAACTTTGCCTGAAACTCTTCAAGCTCTAGTCTTGCAGACCTGTTTTCTCCCTCAATGACTCCTCCCAAAATTCCAGCGGTGATAAAATAGTACATTTTGCTCTTTGGGTGACTTCACTTCTTCACCACTATAATCACACACTGCAAACCAGATGCTCCTGGCATCTGCTTGCTTTGGCGCAAGGCTTCATGGGACTACGTTGAGGTTTAGGGCTGTGTGACTAAAGAGCAGCGGGGAGGAATACATATGCCTGTGGGCTAGGAAGGCGCTACTTTCAGCACACCTGAACTCAATTGAATTTTAAAAGAAATTCCCTCATGAAGCCTGCATGCCCATGGTTCTGCTCATTAGCTATTAAAGTATAGAACAGGGCCAATTAGTATATGGAAACGCTTCCTCTCCCGGGATCCTCCTACACTCCTACTGGAAGAGACAGGAAACAATGGTGCACATGCTTCCCCAGGCCAGAGAAAATTGTAGATATGAGCACATTAATCCTTCCCCAGAAGAACCAGAAATATGAGTGATGGAAACCATAAAAACATGAGCAAATAAAAGTTATTTTGGAAAACGACTTCTTAAACTAAAATTTAGTCAAAGGGATATAAACAAAAGATGGAGAGTGTCTTTAGAGCATTAATTAATGGTGGTTCACGTTCAGCAAGAAGAAAGACTTAATAGTTAAGGGAGAATCCAAATGGTTTCACTAAAAAAAAAAGAAACAACTTCAATTTCAACTTCTTGCCAGCAGCATGTTTTACATGGGTTTGATGCAATGGAACGATAAAGGAAAAAAAAAAAACAAGATGAGAATGTTTATTTGGTTAGATTAAACCTTTGAATGTGGTTGGTTCCTTCTAAAAATCTAAATCAGCTTTTTCTAGTCTTCTAATTCTCTAAGAAACATGCTATGTTCAAACTATTCCACTTGGGGCTCTATTGCAAGAGATGATTATATCCAACCGCAAAAACACATATAAAGCATCTCCTATGTGCTAAACTCTCTGTCCTAGACATTTCAGCTCTGTTCTGGTGATAAAGAGATGAAAAATAACAAAGTATCTGGCTTCAGAGAGACTGCAAGGATACTAGAGGGGATATGACAAAAGTATAATACAAATAGAGTATGATAGGCGCAAACGAAAGACAGGAAAATTAGAGGAAGAAGAAATCAGTCTGCAGTAAAGGCAGAGATACAGATATACATGCAAAAGTGAAGGCGGCGTGACACAGCAGAGAGGGAACTGTCTTCAGTGCCAGCAAGATCTGACTTCAAGTTACTCCCTTGATACATACTGGAGGTGTGACCCAACTCATCACAATGCTCTAAGCCAGTAGCATGAAACTCAAATACAAATGGGGGCCACTAAACCACACATAAGGCTCCCTGCAGGCTGCATATTGACTTTAAAAACCATATATTAATGTTGTCCTTGTTTTATTCGTATTATTTATTTTGTTAAATATTTCCCAATTATATCTTGATCTGGTTCCAGCTGCTCTTTGGAGTGTTATAGGCTACATGGCCCCCGGGCCATATTTGACACCTCTAATAACTCTAGTAATTGAGACTATAAATTGAAGATTAGGTGTTTACCTGTACTGGTGGAGATTCCACATCTGAGAGTTCCCTATGTCAATGAAATAACAGGTCTAGTCAATCATTCTCTAAGTCTTTATTAAATGTCACCATATGCCAGGCAGTGTGCTAAGCCCTGGGAATACAAAGAAAGGCAAAAATTATCTCTGACCACCAGGAGCTCACATGTGGAAGGACCCTTCTAATGGTCCAGTCCTTATCCTTGTCCTCAGACATTTACTAACTACCTAACCCTGGAGAATTCACTACCCATTTTCAGTCCCAATTCCCTCATCTGTGAAATGGGAATAATAACAGCATGTACCTCACAGGGCTCTTGTGAGACTCCAGTAAGGTAAAGTATGTAAAGCAGTTCGTAAATCACTCTATAAATACAATTCTTGAGTTTGTGACTGCTTCAAGGCTCATTAAATGGTCTTCTCTACCTTGTTAGATGGCTGGAGTTGGTCTTGAGACATGGAATTGAGGACAAGCATGCTCATTTCTGCTCTTTTTGGAAAGCAAAAAGGCTTAACATTCTAACTTTATGGGGAATTCAAGTTTTGTTAGCTCACAAAAATAACTTTTCAGTATTAACTCAATGGTATGGAAATTTGGCTAGAATGGATAAACCTTGAGAAAAATGTAAAAACCTACTTGCTTCACAAAAAAATATTAATCTCTTTTCCCCTTCTAGACCTGAATTGGAAACTAAATTCAATAGATGTATTTTGCAAAGGTGAACTGCAGTACTCTGGAGTGACCTCATCCCCTTTCAGTTGCTTTGTACTCCCTGCTTTATGGTTGAGTAGTTGTAGAGGAATGGAATTCAATCATGTCCAAGCTGTTTAGCCCATGCTTGTAAATGATACCAGATCTAGTCTCCATTTTGGCAACAAAGATGAAACAGCTGGACATCCACAATTCCCACCCCCTGCAGACATGCATTTTGAGAATTTAATGTGATCATAACAAGATTAGGGAGGAAAGCCATTAGGTATCATGACCCCTTCTCTTCATGTCCATCCCCAACATGGGAGTATTCACCCAAGATTTCATTTTCTCTTCCCCTCTCTTCTCTCTTCTTGCTTTCTCCATTGGTGATGTCATACATTTCTGTGACTTCAGCTGTCAGTGCTGAAGACAGAAGACTTCCAGATCTATATGCTTACTACCAAAGAAAGTCCTTTCTCTGATTCAAACCTATAATCTAACTGCCTGTTGAAAATCACCATCTGTATATCTTACTGACACCACAAATTTAATATGTCAAAAATTAAGTTCTCATCTCCCCCTCCCATCACACTCCCAAACAGCTCAGAAGTGAAGACTTTGTAGAACTGGAAAAGGCCCTTGACTTCATCTCTTAGAGTCACAGATTTACAGCTACAACAGACCATAGATTTCATTAAATCTAAGGCCTTCATTTTACAGAAGATGAAACTGAGACACAAAGAAGGTGATTTGTCCAAAGTCAAACTATCAGTAAATCACAGATTTACTGTAAAACAGTAAATCGAGATACAAACTCAGATTTTCTGACACTAAATCGGATGCCCTTTCCACTCTGCGCATTCTTGAATTAGTCCAGTATGGGTGAAATGAATGACCTAAGGTCATACAACTAGTAACTAAAGCAGGACATCTGACTTCACTTCTAGGGTTCTTTGTGCTGACTTGATTTATGTTCCTATCACTACTGTTCTGCTGTAATCTTTCATCCTTATTCCCTTTCTTACTTTTAAGCCTTTGCCAAACCCTAACAACTTTGTTAGGGCAGCTAGGTGATACAGTGCTGGGCTTGGAATCACAAAGACTCATCTTTATGAGTTCAAATTCAGCCTCAGATACTTCCTAGTTGTGTGACTGTAGGCAAATCACTTAATTCTGTTTGCCTCAGAAATGAGCTGGAGAAGGAAATAGCAAATCACTCTAGTATCTTTGCCCTGAAAACCCCATGAAGAGTCAGACACAACTGAAATGACTGAACAATTTTATTGCTAATATAGGTCATGTCCATCCTCCTCTTTCCACTCCCATCCCTCATAATCTCTTTCCTGAATTATTAGATATCTTGTATATATTCTATATTTGTATATATGTAATATTATATATACATATATATATATATATATATTTCCTGGATTATATCCTCCTAACTTATTTTCCACTTTTCTTCCCAACTTGTAATTTTTCTTTCTAGCTTCAAGATTATCAATGTCATGTACTAACCCTTACCTACCCTTCCAGTCATATTCTATTCACTATTGTCTGAGACATATCATGCTAGACTAGCTTATTTGCTGTTTCCCCACAATACACTGCACTTTCTCACTTCCGTAACTTACTCACAATTGTTTGCTTCACCTAAAACATCTACCTTCCAATTCCTACCTGCCAAAGTCCTATCTATCCTGTAAGATCAAGTTCCACTGTTGGGCCTTCTCTGCTCTTTTCTGCCTCCCATGCCCCAACAAAAAAGAACATAATGAATGTTTCCTCTTCCTATTGTGAACTCTAGTAGCACTTTGTGTATATCTCACATATGAGTCATAGTTTCTATCTTGCATTTGTCTATTTTCCTTATCCTTCCATACTAAGATATATGTTCTCTGGGAGCAGGGATTCCACAATACACCACAAGACATTACAGCAGTAAGCACTACATGAATATGTAGTTGAACAAATGGGTTAACAAATGCCTGTCCCATTGTATGATGAGCAATAATAATCGATATTCCTGTAGTACTTTAATAATGATATTTCTGCAGTGTTTTAAGATTTATCGAGTACTTCTATCACAGCAAACAAATTAGGAAGTTGTTGAGTATCATTATTCCCACTTAGCAGATCCAGACTTTTTCAAAGTCTCACAAGTAATCAATGTCGTAGTGGCCCCAGACTTCTACTGACTCCAAGTTATGCACTCTTACCAATGGAAAAATAACAAAGGATGGATATCTCTGTCACCCTGTATTTCTTAGGCACATATTGGTTATGATCTCAATAATTTGGAAGTACGGCAGGTTTTATATCCTTATCTCATCATTTCATTTGATACACTCTATTTGCCAGCCAAAACAATCAATAAACAAGCATTTATTAAGTGCACTGGAAATAGAAAGAATGAAACAATGCCTACTCTCAAAGAACCGACAGAACAAGTAGACACAGCAAAAGCAGCATAGTCACCAAATCGTAGAATTGGAAGGGACTTCAGTGATCCTGTAGTTCAACCCTTGCTTGAGCATAGCAAGTGTTTAATAAATACTTTTTGTTTGATTGACTGCATAGGAATCTCCTTACAGCATCACAAACTTGTTTCTACTTGAAGACCTTTCATTAATGAGATAGTTTTACATGTTAGGAAATTATCGCATACATCAAGTCTAAAGTTGTCTCTCTGAAACTTAAAACCATAGATTTAGACATTGACGACCATTCAAGGTCATCTAGTCTAGTGCTCTGACCAAGGCATAATACAAAGGAACTATCACCTCATTTGTCCTAGGTCTCTTAATGTAGCCTAAGACTGAGTTAGCTTATCATCTTTTTGACTCACAAGTTAGTACTCTACTAAAGACATTTGAAGACTTTATCATAAATAAATTTGTATTGTCCCCTAGTGCTTAGCATAATGCTTCACACACAGCAGATGCTTAATAAATCTTGACTGAGTTGGGTCAATTGTGCTACAGGCTTCTATGGCCTGAAGATGTCTGGACTCAAACCTCCTTTTGATTATGTTATACTGAATTTGCTTTACACCAATCTACCTTGTATAACCTTCCCTTGATGACCTATCTCTCCCCAACATCCTTCCCACAAATATACCAAAGAACCAACTGATAGTAGTTGAGTACAGGAGTAAAAGATCTATGCATTGTGGCTATGAAGCACCAGACTGGTGTAAACAGAATTTAAAATTGCCTTTACTTTAGAAGCACATGAATGCTTGTTAATTCAGGCTGATGGGGTCAGGTGAAGGGACTCTATGATCCATCCTTCTTCTTCCTCTCCTCCTTTCTCCCAAAAGGGCTCCCTCCCACCATGTAATCCTATATAAAATAATATTATTTTCATATTACTTGATACTAAAAAGCAATGTATTTATGTTTTTATTATGATTTGAGGAACAAATGGACTTTTTCTAGTTATACTCTTTTGTGAGTACAAAACGACACTCAGTGAAGATTAAAAAGTGTTTTTCTAAACTTCAAGGAAATCTCCTTGAGCTTTAATAACTGAACTCTTGAGTGACTTGAACATAACTCTATTATACATTATACCAACAATGGTGATTGTTTTGATGCCTCTACCAGGTCCTAACTTGAAATAAATAAACCATCTAGTCTCTCACTGCTATTTTTCAATTTTTAGTAAAAAATCAATGACTTGACATGACAACCATCTGCCATTTTTCATGCTTCAGTCAGATATTTTGTGATGCATTAGCCTTCATTCATCTCATTTAGAAAACACCCTGTCAAAGTTATCAGGCCTTTCATTTGAGTAACAAATGAAAGTTTGACTTTAGGACAGGTACCCTATATATTTGTAGTTCTCTTTCATCGGAATTTGCATCCCTCAGAAAAAAATCTTTTTCTCTTGAATGCGCATAAGTTGGACAGGTATCAGTTGTTCTTGGAGAACTAGTGTCAACCTATTCACTGTGGTCTGTCCTGTCAGGGGGAGAGGGAGGCTCTGGGAAAGACTGGATCACCACTTACTGGGGATGTACGAAGCAGCCCACTTCATTAAGCAATCCCTATGTGCTGCTAGGCACTAGGAGAGAGATAGAGTTTGTCAGACAAAGTCCCTTCCCTCAAGGAGTTGTAAAAGCTCTGATATCTGAGGAGCTTTTAATTCTTATTAGCTGCGTGCCACTGAGCACCTCACTTAAATCTGTGTGCCTCGGTTCACATATATAAGGTGTCCCAAAGTCTTTGTACAGTTTAAAGACTTTTGGAATATCCTCTATATAATAGCTTCAATTTCATTCACTAAGTATGAATTAAATACATACTAGGTGCCAGCACTTGGAATATAAAGAACAAAAAAACAAAATAACGCCTGCCCTCAAAGAGTTTACATTCTATTGGGGATTTAAAAAAAATGTATCCACATAGATACAAACCACCTAAAAATAAAGACAAACTGTGAGGGTGAGAAACACAAACAACTTGGAGAGGGGGGAAACACTTCCTGTAGGAAGTAGAATTTGAGCAGAAACTTAAAGGGAAATTGGGTGTGAGGAAGAAGAATATTCCAGAAAAGGAGGACAGCCTATGAAAAAGCAAAGAAATGGGAGATGGAATATATGCAATGAATATTGTTTGAGGGGAGGCAGAGCAATGCATAATAAGCCTAGAAAGATAGGTTTAGCCAGATGGTGAAATGCTTTACATTCCAAACAGAGGAGTTTGTATGTTGTTCTGTAGGCAATAGGGAACCACTGAAGTTTTTCTTTCTCTCTCTCTCTCTCTCTCTCTCTCTCTCTCTCTCTCTCCCTCCTTCCCTCCCCACCATCACTCCAAGTATAATAACTAATTCTGTCCACATACTGTTGTCTACACACTCAACCTCCACTTTCAACATAGTAACATACAAGGGCCAGCTTTTTAATCATCCCTATTCCAATGATTACCAGAAATGGAAGACTTTTATTTTCTTTAACACACTGAGGATAACTTAATTAGGAACAGCTGCAGAGCCTCTCTGAGGTGGGATATGCAGCTGATTCCTCTTCAGAGTCTGTCAAGGAGGTAGATGATGTAAATTTTTTTAAAAAAAATTAGATTCTGAGTCAGGGGACTTGTGTGACTCTAGGCAAATTATCTTACCTCTTTGGACCTCAGTTTCCTCATTAGTAAATTGAGAGGATTAGAGGGTGGCTGCCTTTGGAGTCAAAGGACCTGGGTTCAAATCTCATTTCTGATGCTAATTCCCTGTTACCTTGGCTAATACATTAAAGCTCATTTGGCCTCAATTCCTCATTTTTAAAATAAGAAAACTGGACTAGATGACCTCTGAAAACACTCCTAGCTCTAAACCTATGAGTGTGTCGATCATAAATTTCATAATTTCAGAGTCTCAAAATTACAAGGGACCTCACAGGTCTCACAGTGAAATCCACAACTGAACAAGGATCCCCTATATTAGACAATATATCCAATCAGTAGTCATCCAGCCCTTGCTTGGTTGGAGCACTTGAGGTCTTCAAGCAAAGATCGTAAGATGTAGGTCTTAGAGATCATATGGTCCAATACTCTCATTATATTCCTAAGGAAACTGAGACGGAGAGGTTAAGTGATTTGCCCAAGGCTACCCTGGTAGTAAGTAGCAGAATTGGGGTTTATTCTTAGAGCCTAAGTTCCCTCAAGCACTGACTCATACAATTATATGAAGCAAAGGACTGTGGTCGATCCTGGCTAATACAAACTTCATGTGTCAGGACTAAGAAAGACTTAGTAATTATCACCAGCCAAATCCTGGACCAGGGTAACTCCAGGGAAGGTGGTTTCTGAAGAAGCTAAGTTTAAACTACCTTCTTTGTTACCACGATCAGGAAAGCAGGGCAGTTGAGCTGTGGGAGGTAAGAGCTGGAGATGCCAAGAATCCTAAGAAAAGCTCGGCCTCTTTAGTACTCTTAACTTGCCTCTAGGCAGAAGAAAAAGGCAGGAGATTCTGAATCTCTCTGAGCTGGTGTTCATTCTTTTCTGGCTCATCAGCTTAAAAGCTGATTACCTTGGAAAGATAGCTCAGGGTGGACAAGTGAAATTTCTTCTCTGCTGAGCAGAATATCTTCCAATTTGGTGTTTTGGAATAGCTTTCCATGTGTGTCTAACTGTTGTGTTCCCATGCATTGCATATATCCCTAGGAAGTCTCACAAACCAGGTCATTCAGAAAGCTGCCTAAGGTCTTAGGAGAAAAAGTGGAGTGGGAAGGGATGGGAACAAGCATTCATTGTTGTGTAGTCATGTCCACCTCTTTGTGACCCCATTTGGGGTTTTCTTGGTAAAGATACTGGAGGAGTTTGTCATTTCGTTCTCCAGCTCATTTTACAGAGGAAGAAACTGAAGCAAACAGGGTTAAGTGACTTGCTCAGGATTACACAGACAGAAAGTGTCTGAGGTCAGATTTAAACTCCGGAAGATGAGTGTTTCTGACTCCAGACCACGTACTCTATCCACTGAGCCAAGCTAGCAGCTCCAAGCATTCATCAAGTGCCTACTATTTGTCAGTTGCTGTGTTAAGTACTTTACAAACATTATCTCGTTTGATACTCAAAACAACTCTGGGATGTAGGTACTATTATTATCTATATTTTATAGGCTTCTTAGGAAAAGAGAGTATTTTAGGATTAGGGAAAGAGTGATCAGATACACTGAAAAAGGGATTCCTGTTCAAATATAGTTTGAAATAATCTATGAGGTTCATTCTAACTGAGAGATTATGAAGAAGTGACAACTTTATACTTAACACTCTCTCAACACTTTCCTATTTTCCTGTGTCAAAGATTGAGGCACCCTCATAGTCAGAGATGAAGATAACCCCCCAGCCTTTTAGGTTGGTCCTCTCTAGCTTGTCAGCATAAAGATATTCTTACCTCCATCATTGTTACTAGCATCCACATTCCCAGTAATCGCTTTAAAGTATTTTATTCTTGGCCTTGCCTGATTGAAATTCCATCTCAGAATGTTTCCAGAGGTGTTTGAAGCTTTCCTATATTTTGGAGGTGATGAAAAGTTCAGGATCATAGATACATACTGGCACCTTTGACATAGGGGAAGATGTGATAGTTAATAATTTTATATGCCCCAAAATATTATACTCCTCTCACCAAAATTTATTATAAGGGACAAACAATATAAGATACAAAAATGTTAAGATCAATTAGGAAAATTTATTTTTTCCTTATTATCTTGTCTAAACTAAGATAAAGAGGCTGGGTGGGTAAAGAGAACTGGCTAGATGTGAGAGATGTTGTGGGGTAGAATCAAAAACACTTGACAACTAAATGGATATAGGGGGGCTACCAAAAATAGAAAAGTCAAGGATGACTTCAAGATTGTGAACCTGGGGTGATTAGAAGGATGTTGATATCCTCAACAGAAATCAGAATTTGGGGAATAAGGATGGGGTGAGGGTGTGTTGTAACAATTCAGCTAGCAGCTGCTATGGAAATGTAAAACCAACAACAACCAGCTCACAGAATGCTGCAAGCCCAGGCTCTTTTGATCTGCTTTACTAAGGAAAGCAATGTTAAGGGGTTTACAATTTTACTTTAATCCACTATACAAATATCATTCACTTAGTTCAGGGGAAAAAGCCAGCACCCTGAACTTCAGAGCAAATACAAACAAATTACAAACATCGACAGACCTTGTCTGATTCAAATCTCAAAGCATAGTTACCAGAGTTTAACAAAGTCCAAACATCCACGTTTACCAGTTGGAGGGCTCTTAACTACAGCAGCCCGGAGTCTCCACATCAGCTGCACAACCAAGAGTGAGAGCCCTAAGCAAATAGCTCTGTCTTCTCTTTTTATGCACTCTTTAGCCATCATCAAACGTCATCTGAATGATCAGAACTTAAGCTCTTACTATTGGTTCTGGAGTTAGCACCTCCCCCTAGGACCTTGAGGGCTTCATGCCCACATTGACTTAGCATCTAATAGCTAAGGGTTTGGGGCCTACTTGGGAGAGAAGATATAATCAGACCTCCCTTCATGGGCCCCACCTGGAGCCCCACCTTAGTTACCTAATTTAATCAAGGAGATAAAGGCCAAACTCTTCAAGGGCACTTGGTTGAATAAGTGCTAAGAGCCCATCTTGATCGCCAATACAGGGTGGGGGGAATATAATATCTTCTGTTTGGGCATGTTAAATTTGAAGTGCCAAGACCTTCAAGGAGAGACATTAATCACAATGAAGAGTAGGCCATAAACTTAAATTTTTGAAAATAACCAATGTGTCTAATCCTATTGAACCAATTACATTAAAATGAAGTCCTTTGTACAACAAAATGGCTTCTAAAGCCCAGCTGATGTCCCACTTATTTAAGTGTACAAAATTCTAGTCCAAATAAGCAAACAAAAATCAGACAATTCTTTCCCTTCACTATGATGAGATTTGACCTGACTACATGGAAGAAAAAAATCATAGTGCACTAAAGAAGTAGGTTTATAATCTCTTTGACAGTTTATATATGAGTAAAATAATGGATATAGAATTTCATACACCTTGAAGACTGACATCACTTCTATTGCGTTTGTACATTGTCTTTTTTATATTTATATTTGACTTGTTCCTTTACTAGCCTCAGTGTCATAGAAAAGTTATCATGCAAGTATGGCTCACATTACTGAATGTCTAAAGGCCCTATATTGTTCATGGCAAAATTTCCACGAGATCTGTCATTTCTGCTTTTACAATTTCTCTTGCATATGTCTCCTCCTCTCTATTCTCATTGCTATCATCCTCAGCTAGGCCCTCTTATCTTTTTCATTTACACCATTATGATCGCTTTCTCCCTTTAGTCTATGCCCTCCAATCTCAACACTGTTGCTCAAATACTCTTAATCTACCACTATCAATAAATCAGTTACTCACTATTTATTAAGTATCTCCTGTGTGCCTGTGCTAGGATTGCAGATACAAATACAAAAGCAAGACAGTTTCTGGCTTCAAGGAGCTTATCTGATAGATACAAAACATTTACATATAAATAAATATCGGGATACGGTGATTTTGGAGGGTGAGCAAATGAGGACTAATGAGAGAAGGAATGAGGGAAAGACCTCTAGAAGAGACTGGTGCTTGAACTGAGCTTTAAAGGGACCTTGTATTTCCAAGGGGTGAAAGTGAGGAAGAAGGACATTTCTGGACACAGGGAGACAGCTTACATGAAGGCACAGAGGTCAGGAGTGGAATATGTCATGTACAAGAAATAAGTGGGCCAAGTTCATTCAGAAAACATTTATTAAGCTCCAAATATGTGCAGCTAAGTGCCAGGGATACAAAAAGAGATAAAAGACAATCCCTGTCCTAAGAGTTTATACTCTAATGGGGAAGACAACATGCAAACAAATGTATACAGGAGAAATAGGAAATAACTAAAAGAGGGTAAGCACTGGAATTAAGAAGCATTCGGGGAAGGCTTCCTACAGAAGGTAGGATTTTAATTGGCTCTTAAAGGAAGCCAGGGAGGTCAGCAATTGGAGTGGAGGAAGAGCATCCCAGGCATGAGAAAAATAGTAGCTGCTTTGGGGTAATTGTAAGGAACAATGGAAATAACCTATTTAAAGTGCTTGAAGTCCTGGAAGTGCTACATAAATTCTAGCTGTTATCAAGGAATGGGGAGTCACAGAAACTTCTTAGGAGGGACACAGCTAGATCTCTGCTTTAGGATAAAAAATTTGGCCACTGTGTGGAAAATAGCTGGCATAAAAGAGGGACAAGAGACAGGGATATCAATTAGGTGATTTTGAGCCTGAACTAGGGTATCATTCCTTTACTTAGAAATTTTTAATGACTTTTCATTGCCTTTTCATAAAGTAAAACCTCCTGATTCGGATATTCAAGGTGTTTTGTGTGTGTCCCTGGTGAGAGTGTTATACAGTGGTCAAGTTGCTGGAGGTCCCACAGCATAGCTTAGCCAAGGTGGGAAACCTTCGGCCTCAAGACCACATGTGGCCCTCAAGGTCCTCAAGTGTGGCCCTTTGACTGAATCCAAACTTCATAGAACAAATTCCCTTAATAAAAGGATTTGTTCTGTAAAATCCGTACTAGACTACACCATTTGGTTTAGTCCATAATGGTTCTTTTTCACAAAGTCAGAAGCAGTTGCATCCTTGGCAATATCTTCTGAGCCCTTTTGGTTCTAAAAAGTCTAACTGTAGCAGAGGTCCTGTGTTCCCGAGTCATTGTAGTTCAGAGCAAGGTTGACTTGGTGATGACCAAAGTAATTGTTGGAGCTATATCTGGGCTATGTATATGTTGCCCTAATCGTTGTTCCAATAGGTCAGTGGACAGGACTTTTGCTTCTTTATCCTCTAGCCTTTTATGTAGGTTTCATGCTCACTGGCATGTGTTAATGGAAGCTAAGACTTGTATAGTTCTCTCAGGCTCGTTACTCACTTTATATTAATTCATTTAGTCTTTATAACAACCCTGTAAGGTAGGTGCTATTACTATCTCCACTTTTCTGATGAGAAAACTAAATCTAAGTGGGGACGAGGGACTTGCCAAGGGTTCCACAGCTAGCAATTGTCTGAATTTGAACTCTTAGCTCTAAGTCCAATACTTTGTCTGCTGTACCACCTAGTTGCCCCTATGTCAAAGGCATGTTAATGCTCACCATGTTAACTGTATAAAATAGCCAATTCCCCAAAGTGAGGGATTCAAAAAAGGAGGCACAAAACCTAACTCTTGTTTCCAACTTTAAAAGAATTTCAGAGCTTCTTTCTGATTTGCTGGGTCACTCCCATGAAACATAAAAGCACTCTTCATGTGTTGAGGTGTTAGAAAGTGAGATTATTAGAATGTTGTACTTAATCCTACTGCTGACTTCCTAAGAATTGCCTCAGAGAAAAACAGGGGAGGAAATCTGCTCCCTGATGCTTGAAACCATTGAAAGGGCTTTTATCTAAGAGTTGCATGATTCTACTGTCAAATCCAGAGTTTTAAGGAGTGGTAATAGTTTCAACCCAATTCTCTCACATGGATATCCCCCTGAGAGAGAGTATGAAGGGTTCATTCTCCTGGCCAGCGGCCATAATACTATCCACTGTGGAACAGGAAAGGAGAGAAATAAGCCCATTTTGACTGACCAGTCAATCAAAAAGCATTTATTAATCCTACTAAGAGCCAGGCACAGCGCTAAACGCTGAGGATAAAAAGAAAGGGAAAAGGCAACCTCTGCCCTTAAGGAGCCCACAATCTAATGTGGGAAGACAACACACAAAAAGAAGCTGAAAGGTGTAGGGTGGGGCAGGGACTCAGGCTACTGTGAGGAGATGTGTTTCAGTGTTGATGTGATCTTGCTGGTCGCTAAGATTCTAGAGATACTGATGAAGTCCAGAAGAAGCGAGCCATGGGGGAAGTTGTGAGGTTTCTACCTTTGGAGGAGCTCACCACTGTCTGTCCTCTATGCTTCATGCTCGTCTACTTCAGGCAAGTAATTGAAACTCTATGAAACTGTTTCTCATCCGTAAAATAAGGGTTAAACCAGAGGGCCACTGAGGTCCTACTTCTGGATCTCAGATCTGTTGAGTCTGACTTTTCATTTTCTTAAAGGACAAATCATTGATGAAAAACAACCTTTGCTAGGTCCAATGGACAGTACTTTAAGAAGCCAGGATGGTTTTTGAACATTCAATCACCAAATGTTACAAGGTCTGGTAAACTCCTTAAAGCAACTACTTAAATGTCTCTTGATTACGAGCAGCACTGCTCTGCCCCTACTGCCGAGTGTCCAGCAATTGAAAATAAGTAAAATCAATCTCAGTTCCCAACAGACAGCGCTGCTAATGCAGATGTTACTCAACTTCCCCAGTTCCTCTAGGGCATTCAAGGAAGGAAAAGCCTTTCAAAGACATATGTGGGACAAGAGCACATTCTGCCTGAGTGTCTTGGGAAGCTGTGAGTGGGGACATGGTGAAACTCAGATATAAATGTTGAGTGTCACTTTCCTTCCGCTAGCTAGAATAAATGTTTGCCCATGAGTAAAAATAGGTGGCAGAAGGAGATATGCATGCCTGGAGCTGAAGGATAACTGTGTTGTGCCTAATACATTAGAGAAAGTGTGCAAGAGTAGTCTGTCCTTGTAAAAATATTACCCTTGTAATGCTGTCAGAGCTTGGTTTTCTTCCACAGAGGTGCCAGCCACATAAATTAAGACCTGCCTAGGGGCAAGTCTGACTTATATAACCCATATGCCCATATTGTTGAGTTTTATATTGGGAATTGGTAAAGTTTTCACATTATAAGCCTTCATTTTCTCCTTGTTCCGGGGGTCACCTCTCAAATTGCCAGTATCACAACTTGTAAAACTTTCTGCAGAAACAGTTATCAGTGAAAAGAAAGCAAAGATCTGATCATTGGTACCAAACTAGAATTTAACATCAACGTTACCATCATAAGCCATTCAGAAACATTTAACTCCCCCTTTCACAACCCCAGTCAATTGCACTGGGCATTATACATGTAGACTTCATTCAAATTTAGTTCCTTTCTCTGGGAGCTCAATAAGTCTATGGATATGAAATGGGTTATAGCATATAGCAGCCCGGTACATGTTCCTTTCCTGAGCACTAGAATTTGAGGCAGGGCACCTGACCTTAAATCCTGTCCCTGCCATTACCACCTTTGTGACTTGGGGTAACTCACTTAAGCTCCTTGAGCCTCAATTTCCTCGTCTGTATAAACAAAAGTAGTTTGATTAGATTATCTCTGTAAGTTATTCCCAACTTCAAATTGTATGATCTGTTTTTCTCAATATTTTGGATAGGACTCGTTATTTCATTGTTGCTTGTAGCTCCTATTTAGGAAATAGGCCCTGCCAAGGCAGCTTTGGATCTTTTCTGTGACTTAACATCTTAGAAAGTTGCCTGAGACACTGAGGTTAAGTGACTTACCCAGCATCACAATATCAGTAAATGCCAGAGAAACAGCCTGAACTCCAGTTTTCTTGACTCCAGAAGTCAGCTTTCTATCCACTCTGACATGGTGACTCTCAAAATATAGGATAAGAAATAGAAATTAAATCACTGTTCAGTACTACTACTACTAAGGTAGGTAACTGTACTTAATAGAAGCACAGCATAAATTGAAAAGTAGAATTGTTTTGGAAGATATTTAGGATTGTTATACATTTTTAAGGCCTCCACGTTTAGTTGTTTTGTGGGCTGAAAGTATGGGAGCTTTTTCATCGCTTTTTTCATTGAGTCTCAATTTCCTCATGTCTAAAATGGAGACAATATACATGCACTATTTACCACAGATGCATCTTTGAGGGGAATGCCTTGTAAACTATAAAATGCTTTAGGAGGAGAAAAATACTACAAAATGTTATTATTTTCATTTAAGGATTATTTGTAGTAAGTCAAAGTCACTGATAGTAAAAAACATTAAAAGATAAATATTATGCTTACACATCATATCTTAGCCAGAATTCTTAGGATGTTATCTAGACTTAGGTAATGAAAATTATTTTAAGGTGGAAAAGGTAGCAAAGAGTCAAATGTACAAAGAGAACAGTTATCCTGATGGCAATTCTTTGGGTATTTGGATACAGGTAGCAGTAACTTTTTATAACTTCCTCCCTGTGGTACTTTAAATGCCAACCTCCTAGGCATTACAAGGTAGCTAGGTGATGCAGCAGATAGTGGGTTAGGGTCAGGAAGACTCATCTTTCTGAGTTCAAATCTGATCCACACACTAGCTGTGTGACCCAGGGCAACTCACTTGCCTCAGTTTCTTAACGTACAAAATGAGCTGGAAAAGGAAATGGTAAACCACTCCAGTATTTTTTCCAATAAAACCCCAAATGGGGTCATAAGGAATCTGAAACAAGTGAAAACCTAGGCATGATTATTTTTTTAAATATAGAATGTTTCACGAATTTGCATGTCATCCTTGCACAGGGCTCATGTTAATTTTCTCTGTATCATTCTAATTTTAGTATATGTGCTGCCAAGCAAGCACCTGGGCATTATTTTTTTTTCATTTTAAGATGATAAAAAATGCTACAAATCGCTATCATTTTCATTTAAGTAATCACAGTAATTCAAAAAATGACTGTTAAAAAAAAACTTTAAAAGATACTACCATGAACTAAACCCTCTATTTTAAGGAAAAGCAGTTAAGCAAAAACAACTTTTATAGTGACCATGTCTGAAAACATATGGCACATTATGTCCCTATCTCTTTGCTCAGGTCTTTTGTAAAGGTGTCCGTGCCACAACCACTTATTAAATTGCTGTTTTTGAACTTAAACTGCATATTCACTTTTCTGAGAGTTTCATTTCTTTTTCTGTTTTTTTCTGTTGTCTGCACAATTCATTTATAAGTTCCTGAAATCATTGAAATCTCTCCAATTTTACAGAATCAGAGAATTCTAAAGATCCATCCTATTATGAAAGCAAATCACTAATTTGGGTTGAACACTTGAGTTGTATTTTGTCTGGTGTATGGTTCCCCAACAGTCTACTACTTAGTGTATTCTTCAGCCTTAGAACGTGTTCTGCCTCTTTTCCATTTACCCTACCATACCCAGTCTTATTATCTTGGATAAGAGCTCACAAAGGCAGAGCATTTTGTCCTTTACAAAGAGCTTTTCTCACAATATTGCTATAAAATTATTCCAATTTAATATTATGTTTTAGTATACAAAGAAACTAGGACTCAGAGACTTGTCCACAATCATGTAGTTAGTAAGGTTTAGAGTTAGACTTGAACCCAGGTCTCGTGTCCAAATGAGTGCTCTTCTCCCTACATCATACTGCCTCAACTTCCCTTCAAGACCCAGATCAATTTCTACATACTTTACGAAAATTTCCCCAGCCCAAAGTCATCTGTGCCTCCTCTTAGTCTCCTGGCAATGATTATCTGTATCTTTCATTAATCTTACACAGTAAAATCTCACTTCTCTGAAGATCATCCTTTTGAAACTCTTGAGCATCTGGCTTAGGATGCAGAAATAAATACACACAAAAAAATAAAAAAAAGAAGCAAACAACAGTGAAGCAGCTTCTGAATGCTAAGCAGCTATAAAAACAGCTGAGATGAGTGAAACAAAGGTTGTGTCTACCCTGCTCCAGTAGGTGCATGTTTCTGTAGAAATAGTCCTAGATTCATAGCCAGAGGATCCAGGTTCAAGTCCTGCTTCACTCACTTACTTGTGCTACCTCAGGTACTTCATTTCACCTTTTTGTTCCTTTGTTTGCTCAAATACAAAATGAAGAGAGAGAATAAGATGATCTCTTAGGTCCCTTCTATCTATGATCCCCTGATGCTACAACTAGTCAATAGTTCACTGGTAAGAATAAAAGAAGCTTTCATATTGGTTAACAGTCTACAAACATCTGGCCTCTCCTAGGAGTGTTAAGACAATTGAAAGGAATATTTTTTAATGACAAATAAGAAAAAAGACAAAATTGAAATATTTATAATGACTGATTTATCCAAAAAAGAGCTATACTACACACACTAGTTAATGATTCAGAACATAGGAAAGTATATAGTATATTTGGGGATATTTCTATTAAATATATACTCACAGAGCTAAAATTCTGTGGGTTTGGAGTATAAAGGGTTAAGCAGTCAGCCATCTTAAAAATGGCCTGTCAAAAATTGCCCATTATCCAATCATGCTGAAGACAGGAAGTTTTATTTTATAGTGTTTCTGACATTTTTTCGAGCAGGATTTTGGGGTTTTTTAATTTTTGTTTTTGCTATTTTTGAAGTTTATACAACGAGAAATGCCCTTTAGTCATGTTGTTTTGAAATGTGTTCTACAGAATAAACAGCAAAGTATATAGCAAGTGAAACATATGTATATCCTCCATCTTAAATGTGTATTTTGAATTAGAACTAAAAGAGTATGTGCAATATATTGTTACATGTACATTCCAGGTGAAAAGAATGGTCTAAGATGGCCTCTAGGTTTCTGTTATAGTTTCATTTGGATCCATCTGCAATTCAAAATTTGATCCAATAACAGTCATTTTTATTATCTAGCCTTTTGAAAAAAAGGAGAGCATCAGTTATCAATTATATAATCAATTACACTTGGAAGCAGGGAAGTGATTAATTAATGTGGAAGCCCATTAACCAACCTGTAGGAAGAAAATAGCTTGTACAGTTTCCCAGTTTCATGGGAAGTGGGCCCAAACAAAATAATGGCTCTATCCTTTTTAAATTTTTTTTTAAAGTAAGGTCACTTCTAGATTAGGTGCCAATAATATCCACTGATCTCTATGATTCTACATTTTTTAAATCTTAACTTGCAGCTTCTTTAGTAAACCAAAGGCCCAACAAAATTTAAAGGGAGAAAAAAGGTCAGGCCTAGGTTACTATTCTGTTTGATTCCAAAAAAGCTGATCATGTCAGAATCACTAACTTAATCCTGATACAGCTAGGTGGTGCAGTGGATAGAGTTCTGGCTGAAGCCAGGAAGACTAGAGTTCAAATCTGGATTCAGACATTTATTAGCTACATGACCCATGGCAAATCATTTAACCTCTCTTTGCCTCAGTTTCCCCTTCTGTAAAATAGGGATAATAATAGCACCTATGCGCCAAAGGTTGTCATGAGGATCAAAGGAGATAATAATTGTAAAGGCTTAGCACAGTGCCTGGCACATATTAAGTGGTATAGAAATGTTAGCCATTATTATTATTAATTCAGATGTTAATATATTACTATATTAATGAATTAAGCTTGTATTTCATTAAGGTGAATGTAAGCACCTTATGGGCAGGATTTTTTTCATTGTTGTAATTTTATTTCCAGGCACATAGTAGGAGATTACTAAATGTTAGTTGATTGAGTGATTTATATACAATTATCAACTTGTACTACAACTTGGAAAATATTGTGCAACTCAATCCTCTGATTTTATGTATCCAAATAGAGTCCATGAACCTGTTTTTCTCTGTGTGTTTTCTGGATAGTATGTTCTTCACAAACTTAAGATGCTCAGATATTCATAAACAAACTACTTTCTTATAGTATCAGAGTTAGATTTCCTTAATGGCTGGTAGGCTAAATCCACTGGGTTCTGAGGCTGTTGTATGATCTCTAAGATCCCCTGTGACTCCCAAGCCCTGAAATTCCTATGCA
This sequence comes from Trichosurus vulpecula, assembly GCF_011100635.1. NCBI lineage: Eukaryota > Metazoa > Chordata > Mammalia > Diprotodontia > Phalangeridae > Trichosurus > Trichosurus vulpecula. Next base: position 249,502,703 of record NC_050575.1, read on the forward strand.
AGAATATCTGAAATAATCTACATTTCTCTTTTCAGTCAGATGCCACAGCAATTTAATTTAAACCCACTTTCTCAGTGCTCTGAGCATGCCATTAGATATTACAACAGAAGGATTATGAGTTTTCATACACAGCTAAATCGAATATATACAAAACTGCCCTCTACTCACATTTTAAGAACAACTTTTATATAAATACTATTTCTTCTAGAAATCTAGGGATTTCTGCTGTTGCAGTGAATGATTCACATGCAAAGTATGTTTTACATGTGGGTGGCTGTCTGAACACAGAGCATTGCTGAGAGACAAGATGTCTCTTTAACAGAATAAAATTGAAACTGTTTGAGTCTTTGGAATGTTCACATTCAGCATCTTTTGATGGGCTGTCTCAGTGTCAACACCGTGTATGCTAAGGGAAAACTAGATCTTTCAACAAAAGGCACACCTATTGACTGAGGTATACAGGTCTACTATACTATATGCCCATCGACTTAAAAAGAAGTTTACCATAACATAATGAAAACAGTAGATAATAATAATAATTTAAAAAAACACAGTCTATATTTACGTGTTATTTTGTTGTTGCTGTTGACTTGTTTTGGTCATGTCTAGCTCTTCGTGATCCCATTTGGGGTTTTCTTGCCAGAGATGCTGGAGTGGTGTAACCAGAATGGCTTTTGTTTTCTTTGAATGACTCAGCTTACCTCATTGAGCCTCTGGACACTGTGGCTTGCTCTTCCGGGGCAGGAGGCCCGGGGAGCATGCCGGGAAGCAGACAACTTCCTGTGTGATGAGTCATGGGGCTGGCTGAGGGGAGGTGTTAATGTCTATGCTAGGGGGAGGGGCCAACTCAGGAACCAATCGGCCCTGGTCATTCGGGCGGAGCTTGATGATGTCAGAGACCCTATAAGAGGGGAGAGGACAGCTTGAAGATTCCTCTCTTCCTTTTCCGGTTGGAGCCAGCGACAGTTACAACGACAGTTACAGAGGCAGTTACGACAGTTACGTCAGTTACAGCCACAGCGACAGACACAGCTGAAGCAGGAGCTGCCAGTAGCAGAGCTAACCTACGGGAGAAAGCTGAACAAAGACTTCAGGCCATTACAGCGACAGTTACAGCGACAGTTGGAGCCAGAGGCAGTTACAGAGGCAGTTACGACAGTTACGTCAGTTTCAGCCACAGACACAGCTGAGGCAGGAGCTGCCAGTAGCAGAGCTGATCTACGGGAGGAAGCTGAACAAAGACTTCAGGCCAGTGGGTAATCTTATTACCATCGAGGGGGAAGCATGATTTTGCTTTACGCAATCATGCTTCTCTGTAGCCTCCTGGTTACTCTTGCAAGGCGTACTTATTGGGCCTGGAAGATTATGATCAACATATCAAAATGGGGCTGCTGGTTCATGGGTTGGTTACTGTGGAGCCTAAATAAATGTTTTGATTCTTCTGCCTTCTACTTTGAGAGTTTCTTATATCCGGCGGTTCCGAACCTTTCAGACATGTTTATGATCCTCTTTGAGATTATAAACTCGGCACTCCTGATACAAGTGGTTTACCACTTTCTTCTCCAGTCCATTTTACAGACAAGGAACTAAGGCAAACAGGATTAAGTGATTTGCCCAGGGTCACACAGCTAATAAGTGTCTGAGACTGGATTTGAATTCAAGTCTTCAGGTGCCCCAAGATAAAGCTGGTAATACTGAGGTTTTACAAGTACCTTTGCATTCATTAGTTCATATGATCTTCATAGCAATCAAATAAGCAACAAGCATTTATTCTGCACCTATTATGTGCCAGGGAAAATGAAATACAAAAACAGAAATGAAACTACTCCTACCTTCAATAAGCTTAAGGGGAGACACGTTGACAAACATGTACCTATGGACATCTCGACATTAGATTCATTTTCTGATGTGACAGATTTAAAGACCAACCTTCTTAATAACCCTGCCCTTGGGGCAATAGTTGTGAAATTAAGAGTTCATGCTTATGTCCCACATTAGAGAGAAAACTCTTTAACAATGAGCTGGGGTTTTCAATTCAGGCCCTGCCCTGGGAGAGTTCATTCCTTCCTGTGTAACCTCCCAGAGCCAGGACACAAGTTAAAAAAAAATAAAGCAGGGTTAACCACAGGGGTTTGTGAAAAACAAGATTGTCAGGCTAATATAATCTTTAATAGAAAAAAAAGAACATGCTCACAAACGGATGCCAGTGTCAAGGGGCAAAAGGAGATAAGCACCATCAATTCTTCCCTATTTTTCCCCTCTGCGCTGCAGCTACCTGAGTGAGCACCCACAATTTGAAAAAAAAACCTTACAAAATTCTGCTTGTCCCTTTAGTTTTTACCTCCCCAGCATCCCAGGAGAAGGTATGGGTTTGAGGAAGGGAATTACTGATGTTGCCACCACTACTGTGATATTCAATGGTGTTGCTGATATGTATGAGCTGACTAAAGCCCTAGCTCCTCCTGCCTCTCATTTTTTTCTGTCACCTTCTCTTTCATTCTGCCTCATTACAAACAATATGAATTTTCTTGTCACAGAAGCAAAAGGAACTACAAAATCCAAAAGTCTATGCAAGTCCAGGCCATTCTTTATCTCTTCTGGGGAGTCATTAGATAGATATATACAGAAAAAATGCAAAGTAAATACAAGGTTTGTTTTTGGGGAGAAGGAGGCCTTGAGTTCAATCTTGAAAGAATTAAGAGATTCTCTGAGGCAAGTGTAAGGATGGAGGGGATTCTAAGAATACAGGATAGCCAGCAGAAGGGCATGGAGATAGAGTCCCACGTATGAGTAATAGCAACATAGCCAGTTTGACCAGACCATGGAGTGAAGCGGATTAAAGTGTAATGTGGTTCCTAGCCTAGCTTTCAGGCCTCGTTATACCATAATTCCCTTACTGCACTGTGTGAAAGGTGAATTTGACTAGGGAGAGATTTATGGCAACAAAACCGATTAGGAGGCCTTTACAGTAATCCAGGTGAGATCTCACCATCTGATCATGAACATCTAAGTTAAGGTGGTACCTATGTGAGCCCTGAGAAGTGGATAAATGTGAACAATGTGGTAGGGGTAGAAACTGCAAAGTTTGGCGATGAATTGATATTTGGGATGAAAAAGAAAAAAGATTCAAAGATACATACAGGTTGCAAGCTTTTGAGACTAACAGACTAGTAATACTTTTACAAAAATAGGGAAGTTCAGAAGATCAGTGACTTGAGAAAATATAATCAGTTATATTTTAGATATGAGGTGTTTGAGATGTTTGTGACACATTCAGTTTGAATTGGTCAATAGGTAGTTGCTGATATGGGACTAGAGCTCAGGAGAGAAAAGGTGGCTGGATATATAGATCTCTGAATCAGAGACATAAAGATGACAATGAACCCACAGGAACTGATGAAATAACTAAGAATGTAAAGGAAGGAGAAAGGAACACCCAGAACTGATCCTTGGGGTATAACCACAATTAGGAGGCATAATATGGTTGAAGAACCCTCAAAGGAGACTTAGTAGGAATAGTTAGAGAGGTAGGAGGAAAATCAGGTGAGAGTGAGATCATAGACCTAGAGACTTGAGGAGACAAAGTTACTACGGAAGAAAGATTAGATTTATTCTGCATGGCCCTTATGAAAGCTCACAACCCATTAGGTGGCCAAGAGATCCTATCTTAATCTGGCTTCATAGACCTATCCACTTAATGGTGAGGTGGTTTGTTACTGGATGTGCCTAGGACCATACTCTCATAGGGTCAGGATCAACCAAAGAGTACCAGTAACTTCTTTCTGACCTTCCTAATGGTGGAAAGAAGTGTTTTTCCTAAACTTTTTTCTGATCAAGCATTGAAGACACAACAAAGTTTAAAAACTGAGTTTGTGTGTGCGTGTATGTGTTTAACTAGTCTACAATCAGGCAAGTGTTTACCAAGAAAAAAATTAAATTAAATTAAATATACCCCCCCCAAAAAAGATATACTGATATTAGGTACAAAACTGGCTTGTGTCAACATATTTTTTACTCCTAGGCTATCTCATAATTGTTTGTCTTTTCTGTTCTAGTCCCTCTTTTTCAAAGTTTGAGCCAGGAACTCCTTTCCCCCTCTTCAGCTAGAAATTCATGCTTCCCACTCTTTTAAATCTCCCTTTCCCCTGTTTTGCAGTCTAGCTAGTTTTCACATCTTATTTTATATTCACTCACTCCCAGGTGATGGCTGAGATCATGAGACCACTAAAATTCACAGGGGTCGATCCATACCCAACCCCTAAAGAAGAAAACACCACAAGGTGATTGTATTCTTTAGTTAACTTTCTTCTTTTCCCTTTGTCACTGCTCTTTGAACATTCAAATCCCTCTAATTTATTTTTAGATCATTTCTATAAGGCCTTGTTGATGAAGACTGAACCCATGCCTATAAAATCCATTTGGATCAATTACAGGGAGTTTTCCACTTGTCTCCATCCTAGTACCCCTACTTCTTACTGTAAAGTTCATTATTTCTTGAGAACTGAGCCTTTGTTTCAAGTCCATAGTCAAGCAAACCTTCAGAGTCCTCAGGGTCTGTCTACCGTTCCACTTTTCAAACTTTGCTGGTAGTTCACAATCCTGGTTCCTCTACTCTGCTCTGCTGGAAGGGTCTTGTAACTCAGTAATCTATTTGAACCTTCTTTCAAGATAATGAATGATTGAATTAATGAATGAATGAAAAAAGTATTTATTTAACTCTATGTGCCAAAAATTATGCTAAGTATTGAGTATATTTTTTTAAGTGAAACAGTTCCTTTTTTCCAAGGACTCACATTCCAACTGAGGTACACTATACATAAAAGAAAATTCATTTTCAGGGTACACAGAAAAGCCCAGAAGTCCTAAGGTTATAATAGTGGGGTAAATGGAAAAGCCCAAAGGTCCTTTGGTTGCATGAGTAAGTCAAATGGCAGTGTTCATGGATCTAGAGGGTATAAAGGCAAGGCAGATAGGAAGGCCTGCAGGTCTCTAGGACACTGGCTGTTGTAGATGGCAAGGCCTGATAGTAGTCTGTCTCACCAAAGGAATAGAATTAGTGACACCAATTTTATCCAAGTAACATAAGCAGTTCAGATGGACTGAAAGGAAGTGGAGATTGGTGTGGGGGTGGGAAGAGTACTTGGGAATCTCATCAGCTCCCATGGATTCAACTACCATGTCTATGCTAATAATTTTTAGATTTGTTAGTCCATCTCTGCTGACCTCTGGTCTTATATCTCTAACATATTGGACATCTTGATTTAGATGTCTCATAGACATATTAAACTCAACATGTCCAAAATTAAATCCATTCTTTCCATCCAAAAATCGCTTCTTCAATATTAATGTTGTGTACCACAATCTTCCCAATCTCCTGGGCTCACCACCTAGGTGTCACCCTTGACTCCTCATTCCTACCCCTGTCCATCTAGTCAGTTGACAAATCCTGTAATGTCTACTTTCTTAACATCTATCATATGTGCACTCTTCTCTCCTCTGACACTGTTACCATCCTAGTACAGGCCCCCATCACCTCATGCCTGAACTATTGCTATATCCTTCTGGTTGATCTCCCTGCCACAAGTTTCTCCCTATTCCAGTCCATCCTCCACTGAGCTGTCAAACCGATCTTCCTAAAATGCAAATCTGACCACGTCTCTCTCCCCACATATACCACCACATCTCATTCTGTAAACAACAGTGGCTGCCAGATGAAATATAAAATCTTCTGCTTGGTTTTCAAAGCTCTTCACAACCTGCCCCTTCCTGCCCTCCTCCACCTACTTTCTGATCCAGTGACACTGGCCTGCCTGCTTTTCCTCACATATGGCACTTTATCTCATGAATCCATGCATTTTCACTGGCTGTCCTCCATGCCAGGAGCTCAGCCTCCTCATCTGTTTCATAACATTCCTGGTTTCCTTCAAGTCTCAGCTAACATTCCACTTTCTGCCTTACCAAACCCTTAAACCTTCCCTAGGAGTTTATCTCTAACAATATCCCTGGTACCTTTTCATTCAGCTTCTAATCAAAATCCTCTAGTGATGTTAAAGTCCTTGATAATAATAACCTACATCTATGTATTAATTTGTGATTTATAAAATACTTTTCTCACAATAGCCTACAGGTTAGATAATGTAAGGAGTTTCATTCCCATTTTACAGATGAGTAAATTGAGAAAATTGACATTAAGTGATCTTTTCATGACCAAATGTCTAGCAAATATCAGGTCTGAACACAGGATCCTCCTACGGGGTTGTTTTTTTTCTCCCCAATATCCAGTTGCTTTACAGAATGCCATGGCACCTCATTCTACTTCAGGTGATGGGACGGGATTTGTGATTTTATTGCTATAGATAGATAAGTATAAGATAAACCTAAGAGTAAAAAAAAAGTTGATGAAAGTCAATTTTGTACCTAACATCCATATGTCTTTTTTTGGTGTGTTCAATTCAATTCAAAACACACACACAGTCATTACCTAGATGTGAGCAAACATCAAGTAAGACTTGCTAAACTTCAAAAGTAGGGAAAAGGAGGTTGAAAGGAGTTGTAAACATCGATTTCTAGCTGAGAAAGAGGAAGAGAGTCCCTGGGAACAAACTTTGAACAAGAGAGACTAGAAAAGAAAAGGCAAATAATTATAAGACAGCCTAGGGGTCAATAAAAAATGTTGACACAAGACAGTTTTGTACCTAAAATCCATATATCTTTTTGTGTATTTAATTTAATTTGATTTCATTCTTCTTCCTTGGTAAATATTTGTCTTTACTTAGACTAGTTACACACACACACACACACACATACACACACATATACCACACACATACACATTATTTTACTATGTTGTGTCTTCAATGTTTGATCAGAAAAGAGCTTCCATTAGGAAGGTCAGAAAGAACTTACTGGTACTCTTTGGTTGGTAGAACCCCTGCCCCATGAGAACATGTTTCTAGGTACACCCAGGAAAATACTACACTGTAAGTAGACAGGTCTATAAAGCCACCTAATGGGTTGTAAGCTTTCCTAGGGGCCATGCAGAAATATCTAATCTTCCACAGTAATCTTGTCTCCTCAAGTCTCTAGATCTACAACACCAAGATCTTAGTCTCATCTCTCTTTTGGAGGTTCTTCAACCAAATTATGCCTCCTAATTATGGTTACACCCCAAGGATCTGTTCTGAATGTTCCTTCTCACTCGGTGACTTCATCAGCTCCCATCTGATCATTATAATCTTTATGTCTATTATTCACAGATCTATATATCCAGCCACCTTTTCTCTCCTGAGCTCTAGACCTGTATCACCAACTACCTATTGACCAATTCAAATTCAATGTGTCACAAACATCTCAAACTCCTCATGTCCAAAGCATAACTCATTATATTTTCTCAACATTATCCCTATAAAAAATTTGCTCTATAAATGCATATTGGCATCTAATCTGCGACTTAGAGTCTTAAGTACTTGCCTGCATCTCTGAGTGGTTAAGTGACTTGCCCAGGGTGACATAGTTACTATGTGTCATAAAGGGGACTTAAAGCCAGTAATTCCAGACTCTGAGACTGGATCTCTCTCCACTATGCCACATTAAATCAGCTTGGCTTGGGAAATGTTTTTTCTAGTATGCAATAAGGCATACTGATAGTCATTATAGTTCAATGGAAAGAGGACTGACTCAAGGCTCACATGACTTAGGTTCATATCTTACCTGATGCTTAGTACTTGTATAACCTTAGGCAAATCCCTTAATCTCCCTGGGCCTCTGCTTCCTCATCTATAAAATGAGGGTTTGAACTAGATGATCTCTGAGGTATTATCCATTTCAAGATCCCTGATGTTTATAACAAGCTATCAATTTACCTTTGCAAAATTTACCTAGTTATCTTGGTGCTGGCCCTTTGAGACTAAACAAAAATAAGGCCAGGACCATTTTGTCACAAAGTCCTATAGGTCCTTGACAACAGCTATGAATTACTCCCTATATATTCTCTAAATAGAGTAAAAAGTCATAGTTCCTTCTAATGATCTTTGCTTTTTTTTTAACCAAAGAGAACAACATCAGCTCTGTTTAGGTCAGTTCTCCACATTAACTAGCTCTAACTGGGACCATGTTGCATTTATGGGCAATAGAAGCAATCATTCCCAATGTGCCACCTTCTGAATAATCCTACTCAATTAGTATTCAACTTTAAAACTTCATTGGTTTTGTTATATAAATGGTGTTACCAAATGACAAAAGAATAATTATAGTACCAAAGTGATGGGACCTTGAAGTCTTACAGCCTTCTTTCTCTAAAATGCTCAAAGTAGTTCAGCAAAGTTATTGCATTTATCCTCAATTAACTTTGATAATCAGCCTGGTAGGTAAAGGAACGATGATAATATTTCTACTTTAGAAACTGAAAATTGAGAGAAAGAATAATAATGAAGATGGTATAGTGTAATGAAAAGAGCAGAGGAGTCAGAAGATAGGAATTCAATACCATTTCTGGCAATTATCAGCCATGTGACTGGGCAAATCCCTCAACCCCTCTGAAACATAATATTCTCTCCTAATCAGTCAGACACAAAAGCATTCATTAAAGGCATATTCTGTGCCAGGCACTGTGCTGAGTGCTGGGGGTACAAAGAAAGGCAAAAAACAGTCCTACTCTTGAGGAGCTCATAATCTAAAAGGAGACACAACTTGCAAATGACTATGTACAAACAAGCTATGTGCAGCATAAATTGGAAATAATCAACAAAGGAATGCACCAGAATTAAGAGAGCTTGGAAAATGCTTCCTATAGAAGGTGGGAGTTTAGTCGGGTCTTCAAGAAAGCAGGAAACAGAGATGAGAAGAGAGAACAGTCTATACCTCATAGCCAATAAAAATGCCCAGAGTTGGAAGATTCAGTGTCTTGTTTGAGGAATAGCAAGGCGATGAGTGCTACCTGATCAAATAGTGCACGAGAGAGATACAAGAAGACTGGAAAGATGGGGTGTAGGGAAGGAAGTTTATGGCCTTTGAATGCCAAACAGAAGATTTTTATATTTGGTCCTGTAGGTGATAGGGAGCCATTAGAGTTGATTGAATGTTATTTTCAGACCTGAACTTTAGGAAAATCACTCTGATGTCTGAACTGGAGGATGGACTAGAGTGGGGAGAGACTCATGGCAGACAGGCCAACCAAGAGACTATACCAAAATGTAACTTGAACTAGTTACGGGGATATTTTGGTGTGTTTTATAACACACCAAATAACATGTGAGTTATTATTTTAAAAATTACATTTTTATAGAACTTTAAACTTGACAAAAGTATTTTTCTCCATCAGCCCTATGAGGTAAGTAGTAAAAGTAAGATCAACTCAACTTTACAGATGAGGAAACCATATGGCTCAAAGACCTTAAATGATTTATCCCTGGCCCCCACCACTAACAGGCATTGGATTTAATCTAATGTCTAGGATTTAATCTAATGTCTTCTGACTCCAAGATCAGTATTCTTTCCCAGAAGCTAAATGCCCTTAGGAGAAGTCATTTAGTCTTTCTGACCTCCAATTGTTGCCTCTATAACACAAACAACATAGTATATTGGATAGAATGCTGTATTTCAAGGCAGAAAGACCTAAATCCCAAGCCTGCCTCTGACAGGCCTACTAAGAGTCAGCTTGTCTGACCACTGAGTGATTCTCTAAAATGAATTTGAATCTGCATTGGTATAGGGAGTTTTCACATCAATTAAATCATAGTTCCCTAAAGTGGTGTCAAACTCTAGGCTCACCAGCTGACCATAAAATTCCTAAGTATGCTCCAACCAGATTAAAATGTAATTGGAAAATGTTTAACAAAATAAATAAAAATACAATAAAATACAGATAATGTTAATTTGAGGTTGTCTAAGTCAATATGCAGGCTTGTGGTTCTGTTTCTATTTGAGCTTGATACTACTGGTGTAGACAATCTTTAAGATCCCTTATATTATTCTAAAATTAATGAGATTAAATGATGAAGGGTGATACCATGGAAAGAGCTCTGGGTTTGTGTCAAAGACCATGTTCAAATCCTTACTCTTCAGTTTACTACCTGTGTGGCCTTGAGCAAGTTACTTGATTCATTGGCCTCGGTTTCTCATCTGTAAAATGAGGAGATTCGACTAGCTGGCCTCTGAGGTCCTAATTCTAAATTTAAGATCCTATTATCCTATGATCCCTAAGTACATCCAGCTATGGGGCCAGTAACAAACCTAGACCTCTTGACTTCCTAACTGTTATTTTCCATGCAAGACAGATATTCCCTATGAAGGCAAATCGTAAGACATAGAGTAGTATCGTGAGGAGATGAAAACAGGTACCTTAATAATATATAGAAACTCTGAATGGAAAATAATGCCAACTCATAAGCCAGATAAATTGGAACATGTAGTCTTTGCATTGCAGGGTTCTTTTCTCTGTGGAAGATCTGTTAGAATGCTGCCCTTGAAATAGGCCAGCTGGCTTTTTGTATCCTCACCTCTGCCCCCTCTTCTATCTACTGTTTTTGAACGAGTGGTTCATTCATGGTAAGCTTGGGAACTATACAGAGAGTCCGTTTAGCTCCCATGGCAGCATGATGAGCTTTACTCCATTGCACTGACAACTTCACACCACAAAGTTAATGAGGACCTGGGGTTGCACCAGTTTGTTTCGATCTTCAGAACTCTGACAGTGAACATATAACAGTACTGCCAAAATCAAAGGTACTGGTAGGGTTTCCTGCTCAGTGCCGATTCTTACTCTATTTAGACGGCTCACAGTGTGAAAAATAGTTAAGGGGTAAGAGAGTTCATGGCTTGTGTAACCTTCTGGGAAATATCTCAATGAATTTGTTAGTCATTAGAAAATGATGATTCTGTTTACAGAAATTCCATTTAGGCACAGCTGCTCGGTAATGTGTGTAATGATCCTAAAGTTGGCTCACACATAGTCCTTTAGGTCAAAGCCACATGGTACAGTGGGAACAGTTCAGGACCTGTAGTCAAAACACTTTGATTCAAATTCCAGGCTTGCCACCTCTTCACAAAGTGAATTAGGCCAAGTCACTTAACCTCTCTAGTCTTGCTTCCTTATAGATAAAATAAAGGAGGTGGCAGCACGATACAGTAAAAAGAGGATTTGGAGTGAGAAGGCCTGGGTTCAAAATTTGGTTCTGCCACTTATTAACTGAGTTCAAATCCTATCTCAGACATAGAATATCTTTGCAGATTTGGGCAAATCACTTAATTTCCCTAGAGAAGTTTGGACTAACTGGTCTAAAAATCCCCTTAAGCTCTAAATCTGTGGTCTCATCAAGGGATCAGAGCAGGTGAATCCAGGGTGGCTTCTAGCTCTAGACACTGTGATCTTGTGCTTAAAGTAGGAAAGTACACGTAAGACCTAATAGGAAAGAATTGGGCAATAAAAAATGATACATGTGGCCTATTTTGGTGACATGGGTTTAAAAGACTGTTGTTGGTTTCCATTTAAAAAGCAATAAAAATTGAATGAAAAAATTGCATCAAGAAATCCAATGTCACTTGACAGAATAACAGCATTAATCTAGAATCCTGTACTGCAGTTGTAGTATTGAGACAAAAATTTATGTCAGTTGAAATTACTCTCAGTGTTAGAGTAAACTTCTACAAGAACATCATCACTGTTACAACTTAACTTTACAATAATATTGTTAGATTCTTCATCCTGGCATTTAAATCCCATGACAAAGTGGTTCCCATCACCTCTTTTTTTCTTACATTATTCCCCTTCCTACAGTTTCTGGTCAAATCATATCATTATTTCTATTACATGACACTCCATCTCCTACCACCTTGCTGCTTTGCATAGGTGGTCTCCCATGCCAGAAAGCAACTATCTTCTTACCTTCTTAGCCTTCCTTCACGGTACAGCCTAAGTTCTACATCTTTACAGGATACAGGCTTTTCTCATTCCCTCCAATTGTTAGGGTTCTGTCTCTTTTCAAATTTCTCAGTGTATTTTTCATACTTATCTGTATACATATTGAAAGTGGCCATTTAATATAAACTCCTTTAGAACAGGGACTGTTTCAGTTTTGTCTGTAACTGCATCAGTTGCACAGTTAGTATGAAGTAAATGTTGATGTGAGTCCTAAGACAAATTTGTTGATGAGAGGGCTTCTAATGGCAGCCAGTGCAGATGCCAACTTAAACCAGCTTTTTGAAATCTAGTCATGTGAAGATAATGGTATGCTAAATGAGATAATTGGTTAACTGAATGAAGGAGAAAGGATAGGAAGAGTTGTGTGGCCTTCAAATATAACTTGAGTAAATATGACTTAATGCTCCTACTTTTCCAGGAAATTTATAAGCATTTATTAGGAGCACAGAGGCACAGTGGATAGAGTTCTAGACTGAGAGTTAGGAAAACCTCAATTCAGCCACAGACAGACATTTAATGCCTTGTGACCCTGGGCAAATCACTTAATCTCTCTCTGTCTCAGTTTCCTTATTTTTAAAATGGTGAACAATACTAGCATCTGCCTTGCAAAGTTGTTATGAAGAAAAAAAGAGATATTTGTAAAGTACTATAGAAATGCTGCCTTTTATTAGAAAGAGACTTTATAACACTACGAAAAATCAGAATATGCAATTTCATGAAAAAAGCCAGGTGGCAGTAAAAAGAGCAGAATGAGACCCAAGGGGGGGAAAGTCCAGATGGCAGAACATCATAGTATGAAGGGAAAGTTTTAGCCTTCATAGCTATTTTTAACATGAATAAGCTTCCTTTTATCTGTTTGAAATTGAAGAAAGAGTAAATTTTGAACTAACCATTTTATGAACTATTATAAATAATAATTCAGTATTTTCTAGAATCTAAATGAAAAAACTTCCTAGCAATTTGGGAGAGTCTTGAAATGATGTATAGCTTGTCCAGTGAGCCTGTATGCTTTATATCATACTGGATGCTGGGAATAAAGACAAAAAAATGAAACGATCCCTGTGCTCACAGAGCTTACACATAACTGGTGGAATTTAGCATGTAAAAGTATAAGCAGATACATTATAACTTGAGGTCACAGAGAACATTAACAACTTGGGTAGACTTGGAAGAAATGCTAGTTGGAGGTGGTACATTAACTAAGCCTTGAAGGAATCAAGAGATGCTGATGACTTCAAAGAATGCTTTTGGAAGCCATTGAAGTGGGTCTGTAATCTCGTTTTTGTTCTTCAGTTGTTTTTCAGTGGTGTCTGACTCTTTGTGACCCTATTAGGGGTTTTCTTGGCAAAGATACTAGAGTGGTTTGCCATTTCCTTCTCCAGCTCACTTTACAAATGAGGAAACTGAGGCAAAGAAGGTTACGTAACTTGCCCAGGGTCACACAGCTAGTAAGTGTCTCAGGCCAGATTTGAACTCAGGAAGCTGAGTCTTCCTGACTCCAGGCCCAGCACTCTATCCACTGTGCTCTCTAGCTGCCCAAAAATCTCTTGTAGGGAGGATGTTTTCTGGAGGATTTGAATTAAATGATATTGGAAGTCCTTCACTTATGAAATTCTATGAACTACCCACTAAATTCAAAGTCCCTTACTAAAGATAAAACAAGATAGAGAGAGAGAGAGAGAGAGAGTGGGAGAGAGAGAGAGAGAGAGAGAGAGAGAGAGAGAGAGAGAGAGAGAGAGATGCATTCAGATAATGTTTGTTAGGTGTTTACTTTGTGCCAGGCACTGTGCTAAACTTTAAAGACATAACTACAAAGACATTCCTTATTCATAAGAAAGTTACATTCTAATAAAGAAAGACAATAGATACAGGGGTGCTAGAAAAGAAAGAGAAGAACATTTGAGAGCAAGTATGGTAAAAAGAGTGCATAAAGAGGCATACAAGTCTGGGTTTTGGCAAGATATGGCAAAAAAGCTCACCGGTTAGAGCCAAGGGGAGTCCAAGAATCAGTCTAAAAATCAGAGTAGGGAAACAAATTACAACTAATAGAGAAAATCCCCTCCATGTAACTACATGTGATTTAGCTATTTACCCCTACTATCTTTTCTTTGCTACACTAAATAATAGCAGATTTTTTTTCAAATCCACTTTAGGAAACATTAATTAAGTAGCTACTGTGTGCAAATTATGATGCTAGGATCTGGGGATACAAAGACAGAAGAAAAAAAGAAAAAGAAGATAGCCTCTTCCTGCAATGTGCTTACATCCTACTGAGAGTATCTGACATGTTGAATAGATAAGTATAATACAAGTTATTTGAGGAATAAGAAAGAGCCCTTGCAACAGGATCAAGAAAAGCTTAACAAAGGAAGTGAATTTGTATTGAACTTGAAACAGGTAGATTCTGAGAGTTCTAAGAACAAATGAGGGGCCACTAAATGTTTTTCAGCAGGTAGTAACATGGTCAAGCCAGTATACTTTAAGGAAGATTATTTTAATAAGCGCACCGAAGAGGATTAGGAAAAGTCTCAGAGACTATTGGAAGGCTTTAGAGTTGATGAGGAACTGACCTAAGATGGTGTGGCCTTTTGAATGAAGAGAAGTGGAGGTAGAATTAATAAAACTGGGCAATTGATTAGATATGGACATAGGAGTGTGAGGGGAAAGGACAAGTCAAGGATGACCCTCAGTTCATGGGCTGAGTGACTAAGAAGACAGTGGTAGCCCCAATAGAAAAAGGAAAATTGGGAGGGAGGGAGAGTTTAAGGGATAGAGGATGAGATCTACTATGTTGAGTTGCTGATTCCAGTGGGACAGTTTGGTAGAGATATCCTGACCATTTTCTACCTTTCTGATCTTCTTACACTTCACTTTCCTCCACATACACTTCAGTCCAGTGACACTGGCCTCCTTACTCCTCTTTCTCTCAACTCTGAGCATTTTTTACTGGCTGTCTTCCATGGCTGAAATGCCCTCCCTCCTCATCTTCACTTCCTGGCTTCCTTTAAGTCTCAGCTAAAGTCCTACCTTCTGCAAGAAGCCTTTCCCAGTACTCCTTAATCTTAATTTTCTTTAATCTTCCCTCTGAGATTTTCCCCAATTAGTTCTGAATGTATCTTGTACAGTTTGGGGTTTTTTGAATGCTGTCTCCCCCATTATACTCTGAGCTCCTTGAGAGCTGGGAATTCACACACACACATACCACACACACATACACACATACACACATTTTCTTTATATCCCCAGCACTAAGAATAATGTATGGTACTTAGAAGATACTTAATAAATCCTAGTTTGGGACAGAGATTAGTGTGATCAACTGTATCACAGGCAACAGAGAGGTTCAAAAAGTGATAAAAGGCAATTAGATTTAGCCATTTAGGACACTGATAATCTTTAATAAGTAGTTTCCCTAGAAGGGTAGGGTCTGAATCAAGATTCCAAGGGAATAATAAAGATAGGGAGGCAGCAAAAGGAGATGATATTTTCTATGAATTTGGCGAGAGAGAGAGAGAGAGAGAGAGAGAGAGAGAGAGAGAGAGGGAGAGAAAGAGACAGGGAAATTGGGGAGGAAAGAGAGAGAGACAGAAAGAGCAAGAGAGAATGAGAAGATATTGACTTAAGAATTTGGTATTCAAGTGCAGGAAATTCTTGGTTTTTGTTGTTGTTGTTTTAACTGTTGTGGTGAAATATGAGACATTCATATATTCTTAGGCAACAGGGAAGGAGCCAGTACATTGGAGACTGAAAATAAGAAAAAGGAAAGGATTGATGAAGCAAGTTTCTAGAGACAATAAGAGGGATGGAGGGGATAAAAGACACAAGTAGTAAGACATGGAAGTAGAGGAGGAGAGGATTTTTATATTTTTGTCTTAGTATCCTTAATACCTAGGATAGTACTTGGAAGATAGGTGTTTAATAAATGCCTACTGAATGAATGAATGCAAGAATTCCAGTTAGAGCTAGAAGAGATCTTAGGGGTCATCTACTTCTACCCCACATTTTATGAATGAAGAAATTGTTTACATATATTTACATTTATAAATACACATATATATGTATCTATGGCATATCAGATATGTGCATGTTTGCAGAGAGTGATATGTGTTTATGTGTATGAAATTCATTTTTATAATTTCTCCTCGTAAATTCTCATAGGTGACTTTGAATTCGTCTTTTCCTCCCAGGCATTAGCCACCTCATTCAACTTCAGGTTGTCAGCTAATTTAGCAAGGCCACTCTATCTCTTTTATCATTTTACTCACTGAAAAAAACATTAAGCAATGCCAGGTCCAAGATTAATCCCAGTGGGATGCCAAAGCATTTGTCCTTTCAGGTTGACACAGGACTGTTGATGATTATTTTTTAATATACATATGTATATAAATTTTGAAAATTGAAGAAAAGGCACCAATATATAGAAGAGAGAAAACTGATTTTAAAGTCATGCAGACCTGAAATCAGTTCCTGCTGCTTGCCTCTGGTTCATCTGAGCTATATGATTCTAGGCAAGTCAGTTAACCACGCAGTGTCCTTTCTATGTCGATAACTTGCAGAATAATGACCAATCTGAATTTCTAGAGGGTTTTTTCTTTGGGAGTTTGTGATACCACTGAAATTACAGGTCTGGAGCAGACAGTCCGGCCTCAAATAAGAAAAGAACAGTCACAGAATTACCAAATATCAGCAATGGAAAGGACTTCAGAAGCCCAGCCAAACCTCAGAATGAATCTCTGCCACCCACTACTCAGCAGGGTCATCCATACTCTGCTTGAAGAACTCTCACTTATTTAGCCCCTTCCCAATTTTATGTGGTTTGTTGGGATACCATACTGTGAAGTAGGATAATAAATTTATGAGGCTTAATGCAAAAAGCTGCAAAGCCCTTCAAAAATGATATTTCATGCCATTTCAGGCTGCACCACATTTGAATTAGCTGCACCTGGCGTTAATGGCACCAGCTATCTCTTCAGAAATTATGAAATGAAATTGCAAGCTACCTCAGAAACATTTCAATTAGCATGACGCCACTAAACTGAGCCATTTCTTTTTGGGAAAACATGCCTCCACACAGAAACACTGTCCGTATAACTGCAGAGCAAGAGATGTCTTCTGCTCAATAGGAAAATTATAAACAAGATTTTCCTCAGATGCTGTTTGAATCCTTTTCTCATCTCACTTAATTACAAAGTAGAATGAATGAACAGGCACCTCATGAAAGTACGTGAATACAAGTAGTTCTGCCTAGTGTGCTTGTTCAGTTCTGCTCTAGAATTATAAAGGGTTCCATGAGGTGTTTATGTATGTGCATACAAATTAGGCTGATTATATAGTTCTTCTGCTTTTTATGAACCTCAATTACTTTTGAAGCCATTTTATTCATCAGCTTTGCACAATGCTATGTACATAGTAGGCACTTAATAAGCATTTGCAGCATCAAATTGAATTTGCTAAAGTGGAATCTGTGAAGTTTGTGAGTTATGAAAATATTTAAAACTCCCAACCATGGAAAAGATGTTTAAAGTGGAGCTTGAATTGACATCATTATGGAACCACAAAATTATAGAATTTTAGAGCCAGAAATGACCTTAACATCCTCTAATCATAAAAATCATAAAACTAAAGCTAGAAGAGACCTCAAAGGCTATCTAACCAACTAGCATCCTTTTTTTGACAGATGAAGAAATTGGTAAAACAAATTTTGTTGTTCTTGTTTGGTTGTGTCCAAATCTTCATGACTCCTTTTGGGGAGTTTTCTTGGCAAAAATACTCAAGTGGTTTGCCATTTCTTTCTCCAGCTGACTTTACAGATGAGGAAACTGAGGCAAGCATGGTTAAGTGATTTGCCCAGAGTCACATAGCTACTAAGTGTCTGAGGCTGGATTTGAACTCATGAAGTAACACAGATATTAAGTGTCAGATGTGGAATTTGAACCAAGGCCTTCTGGTTCCAAAGTCAGTATGTTCTATAAGACCTTAATTTTATGGATCAGAAAACTAGGGCCCAGAGAAGACAAATTATTTTCTCTATGATCTAACTAGTTAGTGGTGAAGCCAGGACTAGAATCAAGCTCTGACAAGACTTTATCATTTCTGTATTTTTCTTACTATAAAAAATAGGATTTTTTAAATAATGGGATGGACTTAAACCATACCAGAAGCAACTGACACTGACATCTGAGGCAGATGATGCCTATATTAGTCTTGGTCACTATCCTGATAAATTTCAGATTCTGCATTTTAGGGCACTGAAATCCTTTCAACATTTGAATGCTTTTGTCAAAACCTTTTATTAAATATATGGTGACAGGAAGTATGAATTAAATTTCTGATCAGATGACCACTGTCTGCTAACAACAAGCATTTTCCAGTTGAGTAAACTAATAAACCTATTTACTCTTTATGGATGATAGAGCTCATTAACAGCAGATGCCTTTGGCCATATGTTCTGAAATAGAGAAGGTCATCTTCCCTTTTACTATCTTCTCTTTAAATAAACTCTATTTTAAGGAAGAGTTAAATAAAAGTATCTTGAGTCTATTATCTGGGATTAGCAAAGTGAATTGAATACCTACTATGTATAGACCTGAAGTTCATAAGGAAAGGCTCTGGAGAGGAATCAGAGGAAGTAGATTTAGTTACTGCTTCTAAGCCTTCTTTACTTGAACCACCTTGGAAAAATTTTCTAACCTTCCTGGGTCTTAGTTTACTTATCTGTAAATTAAGAAGTGGATTAGATAGTGACTAAGGTCCTTTACTACTTTAGTTCTATGAATCTATGTATCAGATATAATGGCATTGAATTTCTGCAAGATAGAATACATTATGATAGTTTTGATGATCAAGAGCTTTCTGTGATGTAATTTTTACTTTGCCATTTGGTATTTGCCGCTGGCTTCCAAGTCTTTTTCTCTTTTCTGTAAGTTAACTTGTATCTATATAGAAACTGAGAACAAGCTTTCTTTTAGTAACTGAAAAAAATAAAGTAAAATAGAATGAAATGATTTTATGTAAACAGACAAAAAACAAAACAAAACCAGGATATTTTAAACTCACAGTAAATGTTTAGAAGTTATGGAAGTGCAGATGATAAGACTTCTACTCCCTGCCTCAGGGGTTTGTCAAGAAAAAAAGAAGTTTGTAAATCTTAAACTAGCCAGTGAGGCTAAATCTTAGCAATAGGGCCATTGTGGTATGCTTTGGATGATTTATTTACTGCTTACCTTTTGAGTACCTGCTATAAATAAGTCATTTTGTGAAATATTGGGGAGGATACAAAGAAACATGTGGTAACAGCCCTGACCTCAAAGTGCTTGCAATCTAGTCGGGGAGACAAGACATAAATATGTGAAAAATTAATAATAAATTGTACAGCAGAAAAATGGTACAAGGTTAAGGGTATAAGAAATGGCAGCACATGGTGATTATTTTTTAATGAGGATTGCAGACCATAAAGATTGGTCAGAAATGGGAGATCTCACTGGAGTGGTCTGGGGCAAGGCCAACTGAAAGGGGTAATACCTGAACTAGGTCTCAAAGGATGGGTATTTTAAATAGAAATTTGAATGACAGTAACTCATAAAATATGTCATGTTTATATATTAAGATTCACAAAATGCTTTATGTTACCTCATTTGATCCTCCTATAAGCCTTCAAGGTATACTCTGAAGGTGTTATACTCCCTATTTTACAGAACATGCTCAGAGAGATTAACTGACTTGCCCCTGAGGACACAACTATGAAGTGGGAGAGGAAAGATACAAACCCATTCCTCTCCCAACTCTAAGGCCAGTACTCATTGTGTTATACCATAAGTGCTTCTTACAAATAAGTGAAAAAAGAAAACAAATTTTCCCAACCCTTTACCCTGAGTCTATAATGGAAAACAGCTGAATCTGTTTGGTGCTGCCAAAGACATTTGCTCACCTGTCATGTATGTGTTTTTGAATACTGCTCTAACTTCTGGCCAAATCTTTTCACATATAGACTTTTTTTCATTTTTGATTGATTCATTCATTGAATGAATATATTCTTTCATTTTACTCTCTTTAAAACTTGGGCTAGACTACACAGATATGTTTGTAATGATTTCAAGTAATGCCAACGGCAAGAACCTCTTAGCTTCGGTGATGCTTCATGAAGCCCACCTCCAAAGTGTTTTATGTTGATTATAAAGCCTCTGCATTCTGCATCACAATGAGAAAATTGCTATTTGTACTGACTCAATATTCCCACTGGCATGTAGTCATTTGAGCTCATTATGTACTTCCCTCTGCTTGGCAGGAATATTTCTGCCTTTAAATTATTGTTGTTGCCCCAAACACAAACACACACATGTACCTTTTCAGCTCCTTTACATTGTGGATGTCTTGCTCTATGGATGCTTTTTGATTTGATAAATGAGCAGAATGAGGATGTTTGCTTTTGGCTGAGAGTTATATAGTCTAACAGCTGAATGTAAGCCTTTGTATAAGGAAAAAAGTATCACTACTGAAATCAATCAAGAAATATTTGCTAAATGTTTTCCAAGAGTTGTATGAGTATTTTGGGCAGTACAAAGATATGGAAAATTATTAGATGGTTCCTTAAGATGAGAAAGATAAGGTACATGGAAAGATGACTTGATAAGGTGGTGTATATAAGTGTAAAGTACTGGAGGAGAAGAGCTGAACCTAGCATTCCAAGAGGACTATAGGGAAGCTTCCCAAGGAGAGACTGAAGGAAATAACACAAATATACACTTCAAAAAACTTTAAATATTTAATATTTAAATATTAATATTTTAAAAATTTAAATATTTAAATATTCCTTTTGATTCATTTTGGTTTTACTTAGCTGATTTTTTTGGATCTGCCTTCCCATTCTATATAGTCTCCAAACTGAATCCTTTCATGTAATAAAGGAAATCACTGAAGGATGCAAAAACACCTGAGACAGTGGCTGTGACCAACAATGCATACAAAATTCTGCCCTAGTGGTCCCCTAAAGCTCTCATATGAAGAGGGTAGGTATATTTCATTTTCTCTTCTCCTGGATCATTCCTGATTTTTTAGTTGCTCAGGGTTTGGCTTTCTTTCAGTGATCTTTTCATATATATCATTGGGATCACTGTGTGGATTACTGTTTGAGTTCTGTTTATTTCACTCTGTATCAGTTTATATGAATCTTCTGGGGGTTTTCTCTAAACTCTTCATATTCATAATTCTTGCTATGTCATAATATTCTATCATATTAATATATAAGAGGTATTTTTTTACCCTTCCTCAGTTGATAGGTACCTACTTTATTTCTAGTTCTTTGCTTCCACAAAGAGAGCTAATGTGAATACTTCAGTACATATAAACTCTATTTTTCTGCCTTTGACCCTACTGGCGTGTATGGCTAAGAAGGAGAATTGCTGGATCAAAAAAGATGCACAGTTTCCTCACTTTTATTGCATAAATTGAAATTGATATCCAGAATATTGGACAACTTCATAGCTCTGCCATCAGTGAAATTATAATTATGTGGGTATTTCCACCATAGACTATCCAATGTTGGCTTTTTCCTTAATTTTTGTTTGTCATTTTTACTAACTTGCAGAGTATGAGACATCTCAGTATTGCTTTAATTTATGTTTGTTTTATTTTTAGTAATTTGGAACATATAATCATTTATAGCTTGAGATTCTTCTTTTGAGAACTTCTCAGATCATGTGACCAATAATGTGAAAGGCTACAGATTTTTTTATGGTCCTCATGACTAATCAAACCTTTCTAAAATAAGAATTGTGTACAAAAGACAAAGCAATTTCACCTGTCTCCATGGTCTAAGACAACAAGAACACTACCAAGGTAACAATCTGATGAACTAATTAGCAGAAAAGACGAATTCTTAACCCCTAATGCATTCACTCTACAATCCTTCCCCCAACAACCACTGATGTCTGGCAGGACTGAGCAAGTCAACACAAAGGGTTTACAACAGAACTTAACCCCTCCCCTCCCAAATACACCTACAGAGGAATACCAAAAGGCAAAGGCCTGTTCCTTATTCTCCTTGCCCTTTCTGCAGCCTGACACTGTTGATCACTCTCTCCTCCTTCTGTCTCTTCTTTCTCTAGATTTTCAAGATACCACCCTTTCCTGGTTTTCCTCCTACCTGACTTCTCCTTCTCTCTCTCCGTTGCTATATCCTCTTCCAAATTATGCACTCTAACCATAAGTATCCCTCAGGGCTCTCTCCTGGACCCTCTAGTCTTCTCCCTCTATACCACTTCACATGGTGATCTCATCAGCTCCCATGAATCCCATCTCTAAAATGATGATTCTCAAATCTATCTTTCCCACCCTAGTCTCTCTGCCAACCTCCAATCTTGTACCTCCAACTGCCTTTCAGACATCTCAAACTGGCTGTCCAAAAGATATCTTAAATTCTTGCCACCAATATAGATCAGCTAGGTAGTGCAATGGATAGAACTCTGGGTCCTGAAGCTAAGAAAGCCTGAGTTCAAAAGATGAAATCCCAAATAATGAATGGCTTGAAGAACCATTTGAAAAAAATAATTAAGAAAGGAAAAAAATGATTATGATGAAACAATACATCAAAATATCTGTGATACAAACAAGAAAGTCTTTAGGGGAAAAATCTCATCCCTACAAATATCTGTTAGTTAATATAAAAAGAAAGGATTAATGAACTGAATATGCATTTTAGAAACATATAAAACTAACACACCTAAAATAAGCAAAAACAGGAAATATTAAAAATTAGGATAGGAATAGATCAATTGGAAGCAAAAAATAGAAATGATTAATAACACTATAAGCTATTTCTCTAGGAAAAGTTTAAGACATTGTTGAATCTTTAATTAATCTGATTAAAAAGGCAGAAAAACAAATCAAAATAGCAAATGAACAAAACATAAAAAATTATAATAACTATGCATGTACAGTTATATGTTAACCAAACTGAGAATACAAAAGAGAGGAATACAATCAAAAAAGTAAAATACCCAAACTAAAAAAGAACAAATAGAGATAGTAAATAATTCAATCTAGGGAAAGGAAATGGAACTAGCTAAAAGGACCTACCAAAGAACAAACTCCCCTGTTGTTAAATCTGCAGTAGAATTCCATTAAACTTTCAAACAACAATTAATACCCATACTTCAAAAAGTTATTTTCAAAAATTGAGAAAGCAAGTACCATGCCAGATTCCTTTATAAACCAGATATATTCTTCATACCTAAATCATGAATGATAAAGCACAGGAGCAGAATTATAGAGCAATATCATCAAAATACTGATTCAAAAATTTAAAAATCTATCAAACTATAGAGATTCATCCAAGAAATTATTTTGTTATGATCACATCAGATTTATAAAAGAGGTGCAAGGACAGTTCAAGAGGAAAGCAGTCAATATAATAGTATTGACAACAAAAATAGACAAAAATATCCTATTATCTCGACAATGTGGAAAAACATTTAACAAAGTATATCATTTGCGCTAAAAAGAAAAAAGAAAACATATAAACACAAGGGGATTATTGGACAAAGAATTTTGTCAGAAGCTTAGAGGTAGCAAATGAATAGTTATGACATTTTATGTATAAAATTCATTTATTCAATGTAAATAGTAATTATAATTTTCATACTGAAGTTAATTATTTATTAAAAATAATTAGAATATACATTTTAGGTTCAATCATGGATTAAAACAATGCTAGAAATACCTAAGAAGTTGGTAGCACAACAGAATACTGGACACTAATGGAAGAATACAAGTTTCCTTCCTCTTAGAATGTTAAGGCTTATATCTAAATTAGAGGAATGAATCAATTTTACTTGGCCTCAGTGTCTAGAAGGTGCATAGGTAACTGTTTGCTTGAAAAAAGGGAAAAATGTCTCCTGTTTGAGTAATCCAAAAGTCAAATAGATTGTCTCAGGGGCTCATGAGTTCCCTGTTATTATTTTTCAATCGTGTCTGAGTCTTCATGACCCCATTTGGAGCTTTCTTGGCAGATATACTGGAGTGGTTTGCCATTTCTTTCCCCAACTCATTTTATAGGTGAGGAAACTGAAGCAAACAGGGTTAAATGATTTGCCTAGGATCACACAGCTAGTAAGTGCCTGAGCTGGGATTGGGATCTTCTTGACATCAAGTCCCAGTGCTCAATCCACTGTATCACTTAGCTACCCATTACGCAAAGTTATAAAGGAGAGCCTAGGTAATCACTTGGAAGGGATGTTGTAGAGAGGATTGGATTTTTGTTCAATTCTAGGTTAGAACAGATTACTACTGAAATCCAACTCTGAGATGCTATGATGTACAACGATGATATGTAGTGAATATGTCTAACTGGGTGATGAGTAGAAAGATTCTCCCTTCTTATAAAGCTTTCACAGTAAATTCAGACCCAGTCAATCTCATTATTTAAGGAGAAACCAAATATAACCTTTCAACTTCAGTGGCGGCAGCCCATTCATTGTCCTGCTGTGGGTGATGATAACTACAACTAAAAGGACAGTCAAATGAAAGCAAACAAATCATGCCTGCAATTGCCTCAAGTCAACTTACTATTTTCATATTAACTCTGAATTTTAATCATGACCTTCCTCAGAGCAGAAGCCAACTGAAAAGAACCCAGGCCTGCTAATGAACTCTGAAGTTTTCGTTGAGCCTCTGGAGAATAGGCAAAGTCTCTAAGTCAGCATTTTACTGCTTGTGCCTGTCTTGCCAAATTGGGACTAGATAATTGTGCCTTGTGCTTCCATGTCCTTTATTTTTTTATGATTGCTGCTCAGTACAGCTGAGTATCTGTGATATTACTTTACAGAGGTGTCCATAAATACATCTCAAAGGCACGTTTCTTCTGAGACGCAGCCCATTCTTTGGAATAAAAAAAAATGCAGCCCCATTTCTTTATAAATGTACCCAGGGAAGCAGATACTCTTTCTTTTTTGTAAAATCTACACCAAATGCTCAATATCTGTTGTCAAATGACAGTTTTTATCTGGCACTGCTGGCTTTTGTTATCATACAGTAGGTTTATTACACTTGACTCTATAAGTACAGGATAGGGAAGACATGCCTAGATACCAGTTAATGTGGAAAAGACTTTAGGGTTTTAGAGGACCAAAAACTCAAAAATGAGTCAACTGTATGACATGACAGCTAAAAATGTGAATGTGATCTTGAACTACATTAATATAACTAAAATATCTAGAGCAAGGGACACGATAGTCAATATAACAAACATTTTTACACAAGGCATTCTGCAGTGTGTTTGGCTGTCTTCTGCCCTGGTTAAACCATGTCTAGAGTACTGTGCTCAATTCCAGGTAGTACATATCAGAAAGGACATTAATAAATTGGAGAATGAGCAGAGGAAAATCACCAGGACTGAATTCTATGCAAAGTCAGGATCCTTTGTAGAAACTGTGACTATATTTACCCTAGAGAAGAGGATGTATAGGGAGGAGATGATAACTGTCTCCCAGGCCTTAAAAGACTTTCAGGATAAAATGAGATTGGGATTATTTTTGTTTAGTCCCAGAGAGGAAGCACCAAGAGATATCAGGGCTCTCAAACCAGATATGACTTTGGAGAGCATGTAGTTCAGTTCCCTAATTCTACAGGAGAGGAAACTGAAGCCTGGGTGGGTGGGAGTGGGGGTGGGGGTCAAATGAGTTTAGAGTCAGCCCTTGTTCTATGGTACCAATGCCAACTAATACTCCTTGCCATACACTTGGGAAGAAACACTCCCCCAAGTAGAGGTGATTCAATGTAGCATAGCGGAAAGAGATCCAGTCTCAGAGTCAAGAAGTCCTACGTTCAAGTCCCACCACTGACACATAATGACTATTTAACTGAAGCAAGTCACTGAATGACCCAGTGACCTCTAAAAATATCTAAGATTGTAAGTTCCAACGTATATGTCATCATGCATTGTAAGGTGGGATTTCCTCATAGGAACTTCCCTATACCAATAAATTCATAAATCCAGTCCCATCACCCAAAGTGTAATCCAGTACCCCAGGATGTAGTAAGGCAACATAATATTTATTGGGAAGGAGAAAAGTGGTTTTGGAGTCAGGAAGAGACCAGTGTTCAAACATGACATTTGCTACACAAGTGACCATGGGAAGATAATTTAAATTTTCTGTACCTCAGTTTCTTCATCTATAAAATGAGAATGAAATTACTTAGACTATCTAGCCAATAAGGTTGTTGTGAGATGTTTTATAAACCACAAAGTACAGTGTGTGTATTTCTATTATTATTAGAGAATTCCCCATCACTAGAGGTTTTCAAGAGGAAACTGGATGAAAATGCTAGAAATGTTTTTGAGGTGTTTCCTTCTCAATTATAGATAAGATTAGAGGACTTACGATGTCTCTTCAGATTCTGAGATTCTGTGATTCTTCCCCTTTCCTTGATATATTGAAGCACACTTTAATCATGCTAATTGGAAGCAATCACATTTACTTGGAACTTAAAAATTCATAAAGTAATTTATGCGCATTGCCTCTTTTTATCCTTACAAGAAACCCATGAAACTGAATAGTGTAAATATTATATAGACAAAGAAGGTGACACTCAGAGATGTTGTGTGACTTAACCAAGAACTCACAGCCAATAATTGGCAAAACTAAGACACAAAACCTGGTTTCCTGTTTGTTCCTGCTTAAATACTAATTTATAAAAGTGTCGTCTAACAGCTCAGATATTTGGTGTGTATTTGAAAAATACCAAATGGTCTAGATGAAAAGTGAAAAGTGTCAATCTATCACCTCAGTGATCGATGGCAGTATTTCCAAGGCCACAGTTCATAGAAAATTTTAAACAATTCTTAAAACTTTTACTGCCAAGGGCTATTTCTTTAAACATATAAACTTAAGAAATATTAATCTATCTTTACACAAAAGAGGCAGTATTGGTATAGGAGATTTAAAAAAAAACTTTAGATGTCAGTAAAACTTGGTCTCAAATTCTGTCTTTGGCATACACTAGCTATCTAACTGGCTAAATCCCAGGCAACTATAAGATTACATGGCAGATGCCAATTTACACTGATCAGTTTCCCTACTGGGACCTTTCCTTTTTGAACCAAAATTATGATGTCAATTGTGTAGTTTGTAGGTCAATGAATTTTTGTAAAGTACTTAATATATATCAGGTACTGTGCTGAGAAGTAGTCTACCACAAAGGAAATGCCTCTACCAATGCATATTGGCACCTTCTCTAGAATTTAGTCTTAGAAATTTGTTTGGGAGTATTTAGTCTAGTGGTTCAGTGCCTTGCTCAGTCACATAGCCAGTATGTGGCAGGAACGTGACAATTTATTCTGATTCTAAGACCCCCTCTCTATCCACTAAACCATATTGTCTCCCCTTATAGTAATGAAATCACAATCTGCCCCCTATTCAAAAAATGTATTATATTAGCTTTGGCTACAATATGGATAGTCCATATCTCTCAATTTATTTTAGTTTCCCTTATCTTCTGCCGAAAGTATTTTAAGTTGCATTTACATAATTATTGCATGTGTTTTGGCAGATTAACTCCAAAGGCTTTATGAATTTTGTTTTGAAAAATTTCTGTTATTTGTCTTTCTCTTTGGTTTTTGTTAATAGCAGGTGGAAACACTGATTATCATTCTACGGATTTATTTTGCATTCTGTTAATTTGCTGATGTTTCTCCATTGATTGTTTATGTCTAGGGCTTTCTAAATATACCATAATGCCATATGTATATAGGAATAATCTGTTGTTCATTATTTAATTTTGTTTACTTATTTGCTATAACTAACATTTCTAGAACTATGTGAAATAATAGGCAAAAGAGAGAGTAGTATACCAATCTGTATCAACTTGTTTCAGACATTAGCTGCCACCTGCTGAGGAATAAAAAGTTATAATGAAGGATCCCCACAAGGGAACCAAATACTAGAGTCTCACTGGGAAATAGGAAAATGAGCCTCAATGCTATATATTGGTCAATCTAGTAGATTCATTCATTAATTCATTCAAGAAATAAATCCACCAATTTTGTACAGAACACTGCACTGGGTGGAAAGATGAAAATCTAATGAAAACTTGGTGCCGATCCTCATAGATATCACAACAGATATCTATAACATAACTGTAAATAAGTGTATCATCAAAAAGGTATAAATCAAAGTGTTATGTAGTGTCAAAGGCTGGATTTGGACCCCATTCTTTTGTATTCCAAGCCCAGCATTCTATCTACTATGCTCAAGAGGAAGAGGTGTATGAAGATACCATTAAGGCAGTCATAGACACATCTTAGAGGGGGCAAGTGCAAGGAAATATATTAACGTAAATAAGGATAATAAAAACTACACACTGTAAGTTAGTGGACTCTGGTCTGGTTGTGCTCATTGTTGTAACAAAGAAAAAAAGAAAAGAGATAAAACATCAGTGACATATCTTTAAAAATACATAGAAGGGAGAAACACAAACAAGCAGGATAGCTTTGAAAGAACATATTGGAGATAGATAGATATAGATGTATGTATACAGACACATACAGATGTATGTGTACAGACATGTATACACACATATATCTTGAATGTATACGTATATTGGAGTGTATGTATGCACACACACATACTTTATACACACAAATATGCACAAGCTAGACATAATAGGGTTTTATGGTTTTATATATTCTTTTTTCTATTCTATTTTGCTTATGGAAATGTTCTTTTTTATGTTAGCTAAATTTAAAATTTTTTTTAAATTAAGAAAAATATTGAAATGAGGTTTGAGAGGGGATGCACTGAAATCCTAGGGATTTAGAGCTCAAGGTCCAACTTGTTTTGCAGTTCAATAGAGACCAAAAAGGTATATTGATTTGCCCAGGGTAACAAAGATAGCAATTAGCAATTTTGAACCCATGTATTTTTCTAAGAAAATATTTTTGTGTGGCTTGAAGACATACACAATATTCTTCTGTCCAAACAGAAGGTAGGACTTGTTGTTGTTGGCATCATCATAGTAGTCATTGTTGTAGTTTTATTTTGGAGGGGGAAGAAAGGGTCAACTTAAGGAAATACAAAAGCCACTGATATTGAAGAACTACAGAAACTGTGGCAAAGTTTTCAGAATTCTGATTCCAGAAGAGTATTATAGTCCAAACAATTACAGTTTACTAGTCTATGCAAAGCAGAGTTATTTTCTTTTTTTTCCCAATGTTTTCTTTTGCAATTCCCTGGGGAAAGCCAGAATGAAAGAAGTTTAGTGAAGTACAATGAGTTTCTATGAGGTTAAACTGAAGGTAACTTAATATCCCCAAGCTCTGAGAGCAAGAAGAATGAAGGGAAAGGGAGAGAGAAAAGAATATAAGGATAAAAATAGGTAGAAAGAGCTAGAGAGAGGAATCAATGGAGCACTGGAAAGAGGAAAGAGAAAAGCAAAGTCAGGGGAAAGAAGAAGGAAGAAGAGACAAGATTGGAATTTTATGGTTTGTTCATATCCGTTTATGGAGCCTAATGGCATAGCCATTTCTGCTGGATTAACACAGGCAGTAACAGTGAAGAAAAACGACACATTTGTTTTAAAATAGCACTAAAGATCCTGAGATGTTTTCAATAAAATTCATCACTTTTTCAAGGATTCAGATAACTTATTTGAATTCAATTACTATCTTGTCTTTACTGGTAAAGATAATTGAAAGTTCCAAAGAAGAAGCTATTAAACTCTTCACTCTAATAGTATATTGAAAAGAGTAAAGGACTGGGAATCAAGAGGCCTTGGTTCTAGACACAGCTTTAGCACTGATCAGCTGTGTGATCCTGAGCAAATAGTAGCATTTCTTTAGGTTGTTTTCTATAAAAGGGGGCTAGCTGGACTAGATCCTGGGCCTCCAACATGTGGCACTGATCTACATGACACCTGCTTGACAATGTGCTATAGGCTATTAGAAGTTTGAGGTTTGTTTTAATAGCAAATACAGTTTGTTATATACACCTAGCCTAGCTAGAAAACATGATCTAGGAACAGTATGGCAAGTAGCCATAGTACACTACTGATGTGTAACTGACTGCCAACAAGTGTTATGCTTATAGTCTTGTAATAATTCAATTCAATTTCACCTGTTCTATATGTTTCAGGCATCATGATTATTTCTGGGGATTCACAAACAAAAATGAAAACAATTCTTGCCCTCAACAAGTTTACTTATATTGGAGAGAGGGAACATATAAACAAATGATTACCAAATGTATAGAAATTAAATGAAAAGTATTTTGTGTGGAGGGAAGGGAAGATTACTAATATTTAGATAAGTCAAGAATGGCTTTATGTAGGAGATGTCACTTGATATGATACTTGAAGTGAGCTGGGAATTTCAAGAGGCAGAGGTGAAAAGGAAGAGAATTCCCGGCATAGGAGACAACCTGTACAATGGAACAATGATGGGAAATGGAATGCTGTGAAGAATAAGGATCACCAGTCTGGTGATAGTGTTGAGTGCCTGAGGGAGAGTAATGTGATGTGAGTGATGTAGGTTGGAAGCAGACTGATCATGGGTATTGATATGAATTGAAACAACATAATTATTGTATGAAGTTGATTCCTTTCCATATTGGATTCTGACTAGGTGGCCAGTTATTAAAAAAAAAAAAAACTTCACAGAATTTTAGAGTTGGCCATTTTGTTCAGGAATTTAGCCCAACAATTTCATTTTACAGACAAAAAATAAAGTCCTTAAACCTCAAACAGTTCATATATATTTGCTCAGCAAAACCAAAACCAAGCCTAGAAGTAAGATGTCCTGATTCCTAATCCCTTCCTTTACTTATTCCATCGTATCACAAACTAGATGAACTCTGAGGTTCCTTATTCCTTTGAAAATTCTGTGATTCTGTAATTCACTTTTAAACTACTGTAAGACTAATTTTAAATATCCATCATGCATATCCAGCAGTGTTCAAAAGTTGATTTATTACTTGAAATCTTGCTTCCACTACTTACTGCTATGGCTGCTGCTGTTTCTATTCAGTCATTTCACTCAAGTCTGACTCTTTATGACGCCATTTGGGGTTTTCTTGGCAAAGACACTGAAATGATTTGCCATGTCTTTCTCCAGCTCATTTATATATGAGAAAACTAAGGCAAACATGGTTAAGTGACTTGCTCAGGGACACACACATCTAGTTTCTGAGGTGGGATTTGAACTCAGGTCTGCCTTAAAATTCACAAGTAAATAAATGAATGCCTTCTCTGCTAAGGCTTTGCCATAGAATTTATGTGTACGGAGTGATCTCTGTCTTCAAGTTGCTGATACGCTTTCTGGAGAAAAAATGATGCAAAAAAGGAATGATATCAAAGAATTTAAGTTTATGTAACACATAGACTTTCCCTTGAATTTCATATTTTAAAAAAACATTTTACTAGGCAAAAGAATTAAGCAAATGACATATCCCAATTCAGTCAATAAGCTCTGAAATACATATTTTTTCATTCTTTCCAGTGATATACTTGAACTTCAATGATTTGAAAATTTTAAAAAATGGTAGAGTTTGTTCCTCCAAATCACTGAATTGAATATTGGAAATGACAAAATACCAATGACAAAATTAAAAATTCTTAATTTCTCACTAGAAAATGCAGGAAAAAAATCTTTAAGTATTTCAGGGGTATGTGGAATAAGGCAGCAAGAGGAGCAATGGAAGTTAGCAAAGATGAAAATTTAGGCTTAGGGTAGGGAAATAATCCTAACAATTAAGCATCCTGTGATGGAATGAGAGGATTTAGGAGGTCATAGAATTTTTAAAAATCGTAGACTAAAAGCTGGAATTGACCTTATAGGGGTTATCTAGTACAACCCCCTCATTTTACAGATAAGGAAACCAAGGCCCACAGAATTTAAATGAATGTCTTAGATCACACAAGTAATGCTAGAACCAGTACTTGAACTCAGTTCATCTGTGAGTCTGACTTATTGAAGATCTGCAAACAGAACTTGAACAACCATTTGTCAGGTATGTTATAGGGGAGGTTCTCAGTCAGGTTTTGTTTGGACTGGATAGCCTCTGAGGTCCATTCTAACCCTCTGATTCTGGAGAAACAGTTGCATAAATATTATACGTGGGTTTGTGTAACTTCCAGAAAGCAAAGATGCTATCTTCTAATTTTCCCCTATTGCCATACCAACCCCCCCCCCAAATAGCGGTGTTCTGTAATAAATAGGTTTGATAAATACCCATAATCTCAAACCAGAATTACAAATCATGGCATAATATGCATGTTAGTGTTTAGCTAAGATTAATAGCTATGGTAGAGAGACTGACTTCTCAGAAGTTATAAAAAGGAACACATGCTAAAAGAAAAAAAACAACCTTTAACTTTGCCCTCCAACCCTACTACTTTGGAGCTGGAAATATCTTTGCAATCGTTTAGAAAGATAGCTTTAACATTTTTGCTCCTATGTTAAACATCTAGCCAGCAAAGGTCTGTCAATCTTTCCTTTAGATTTCTCATATCTAGTAATAATACCTCATATTTCTACAGTACTTTATGGATCCCAAGGCACTTTCTTCACAACAAGGAGGTAGAGTAGATAATGAAAGGATTATTATCACTTTTTTAACCAATAAGGAAACAGATCCAGAGGTGAAGTGACTTTCCCATTGTTATATGGCTAATGAGCAGCAGATTCGGGCCTTGAGTCCTCTGATAATTATTACCTATTTGATAGTAGGCAAATCATTTAATGTTCCTTCCAGCTGTAGGTCTGTGACCAAATGAATTTGTGTCCTTATTATTCCAAGTCTGCTTCTTTTTCCAGGACACAATGCTGCCTGGTCTTTGTATCTTCTGTCAGGATGGTAAGATTAGCAGAGTATGTGTACGTACATGTCTAGCATGCCTTAGAATCAGTCAGCTGTGTTTTGAACAAAGTTTTGACTGCAGTTTGTCAATCAATATCAAGCTTATACTGACACGTAAATGATCCATACAACATTAAAATAGGGGCCAACAGCATTCTGAGAAGTACTGCCAGGATTAGCACATAAACTCCACCTTAGTAGGAGGCCATGAAATTCCCATTTAAGAATTTGAACCAACATTTTTCCTGTAAAGAGAAGTAGACAGATCAAAGTTTGTAGGACTGAGACAAAAACAAGATGTACCTAGTTTCATTTGTCAAAACTCATACAAAAAGAAGTTAATGGGCTTATTTTTAGCTAAGGTTTGTTTTAACATACAAAGGTCTTTTACTGAAACTGAGAGATAAGCTACTTATTATTTTTGATAGCATGTCTTAGTGGTAGCTGGGAAACATGTTATAAATTGAACTCTGAATCCCATTTTCTGGGCCAATGTTTTGTGGGGAAAATGAATTAGTGTGGTAAAATACCCAAAGCAGGGTGGGCAGAGCCAAGATGGTGTCTGGAAAGCAGGGACTTGTGTGAGCTCCCTGCCATATCCCTCCAAAAACCTATAAAATGGCTCTGAACAAATTCTAGAAGAGCAGAACCCACAAAATAGCAGAGGGAAGCAGGTGTCCAGCACAGGACAGCCTGGATGGTCACTGAGTGAGTTATATCGCGCACGGAGCTGGGAGCAAAGAGGAGCCCAGCATGGGCGATGCGGACCAACCAGACCAGGAGCCGGGGGGAACAGGCCCTAGTGCCCTGAATCAGTGAGCCGTGGCAGTTACCAGACTTCTCAACCCACAAATGCCAAAGACAATAGAGAAGGTTAGTGGGAAAAGCTGTGGGGGACAGAGTGAAAGGAGTTAGTGGTTTGGCCAGGAGGTGGTGCAGCTACAGAACTACAGTTGCAGTTGCTTCTGGCCCCAGGCCCACCTGGTGGGAGGAATTAAGTGGCAGATCAGAG
Source organism: Trichosurus vulpecula (assembly GCF_011100635.1). Lineage (NCBI taxonomy): Eukaryota > Metazoa > Chordata > Mammalia > Diprotodontia > Phalangeridae > Trichosurus > Trichosurus vulpecula. The sequence goes on from NC_050575.1 coordinate 249,536,475, forward strand.
CAGGAGTGCAGAGCCTGCTTAAGATCTGAGTCAGGTCCCAGTTGGTGGTTCTTGGAGGAGGGGAAGTGCTGGTGTGGCAGAGCTGGCTGTATAGAAATAGCTCTGAAAACTACAGCGCATCGCCTCAAACTTGGAACAAAGTACTCTTTACAAGCAGTCATACCCTGACAAAAAACTCAAGGGTCAAGTAAGTTGACTGCGAACATGACCAGGCAGCAAATACACACCCAGATTCAGTCTCAGACTTTGGAATCTTTCTTTGGTAACAAAGAAGAGCAAAACATACAGCCAGAAGAAGTCAACAAAGTCAAAGAGCCTACATCAAAAGCCTCCAAGAAAAACATGAACTGGTCTCAGGCCATGGAAGAGCTCAAAAAGCATTTGGAAGAGCAAGTTAGAGAAATACAGGAAAAATTGGGAAGAGAAATGAGAGTGATGCAAGAAAACCATGAAAAACAAGTCAATGATTTGCTAAAGGAGACCCAAAAAATACCGAAGAAAACAACACCTTAAAAAACAGACTAACTCAAATTGCAAAAGAGCTCCGAAAAGGCAATGAGGAGAAGAATGCCTTGAAAGGCAGAATTAGCCAAATGGAAAAGGAGGTCCAAAAGACCACTGAAGAAAATATTACCTTAAAAATTAGATTGGAGCAAGTGGAAGCTAGTGACTTGATGAGAAATCAAGATATTATAAAACAGAACCAAAGGAATGAAAAAGTGGAAGACAATGTGAAATATCTCATTGGAAAAACCACTCACATGGAAAATAGATCCAGGAGAGATAATTTAAAAATTATTGGACTACCTGAAAGCTATGATCAAAAAAGGAGCCTAGATATCATCTTTCAAGAAATTATCAAGGAGAACTGCCCTGATATTCTAGAGCCACAGGGCAAAATAGAAATTGAAAGAATCCACAGATTGCCTCCTCAAATAAATCCCAAAAAGAAAACTCTTGGGAATATTGTCGCCAAATTCCAGAGCTCCCAGATCAAGGAGAAAATATTGTAAGCAGCCAGAAAGAAACAATTTGAGTACTATGGAAAAACAATCAGGATAACACAAGATCTAGCGGCTTCTACATTAAGGGATTGAAGGGCTTGGAATACGATATTCTGGAGGTCAATGGAGCTAGGATTAAAACCAAGAATCACCTACCCAGCAAAACTGAGTATCATGCTCCAAGGCAAAATATGGATTTTCAATTAAATAGAGGACTTTCAAGCTTTCTCAGTGAAAAGACCCAAGCTGAATAGAAAATTTGACTTTCAAACACAAGAATCAAGAGAAGCATGAAAAGGTAAACAAGAAAGAGAAATCACAAGGGACTTACTAAAGTTGAACTGTTTTGTTTACACTCTTACATGGAAAGATGATGTGTATGATTCATGAGACCTCAGTATTAGGGTAGCTGAAGGGAATATGTGTATATATATACTTATGTATGTATATATATGTGTGTGTATGTATTATATATATGTGTGTGTGTATGTATGTATATATGTATGTGTGTATATATATATATATAGACAGAGGGCACAGGGTGAGTTGAATATGAAGGGATGATAGCTAAAAAAATAAAATCAAATTAAGGGAATGAGAGAGGAATATATTGAGAGAGGGAGAAAGGGAGAGATAGAATGGGATAAATTATCTCACATAAAAGTGGCAAGAAAAAGCAGTTCTGTAGGAAGGGAAGAGAAGTCAGGTGAGGAGGAATGAGTGAATCTTGCTCTCATCAGATTTGACCTGAGGAGGGAATACCATACACACTCAACTGAGTATCTTACCCCACAGGAAAGAAGGAGGAAGAAGATAAAAATGGGGGGATGATACAAGGGAGGGCAGATACAGATAGGGGGAGGCGGAAATCAAAAACAAACACTTTCAAACAGGGACAGGGTCAAGGGAGAAAATTCAATAAAGGGGGATAGGTTAGGAAGGAGCAAAATATAGTTAGTCTTTCACAACACGAGTATTGTGGAAGGGTTTTACATAATGATACGCATTTGGCCTGTGTTTAATTGCTTGCCTTCTTAGGGAGGGTGGGTGGGGAGGGAAGAGGGGAGAGAATTTGGAAATCAAAGTTTTAAAAACAGATGTTCAAAAACAAAAAAAACGTTTTTGCATGCAACTAGGAAATCAGATACACAGGCAATGGGGCATAGAAATTTATCTTGCCCTATAAGAAAGGAAAATAAAAGGGGATGGGAGGAGAGTGGGGTGACAGAAGGGAGGGCTGACCGGGAAACAGGGTAACCAGAATATACAAAATCTTGGAATGGGGGAGAGGATAGAAATGGGGAGAAAATTTGTTATTCAAACTCTTGTGAAAATCAATGCTGAAAACTAAATATATTAAATAAATTAAATAAATATTTGACAGAAAAAAAATTACCCAAGGCAGTCTTAAGCACAGACAGGGCAAACAATGAAAACACATAGTATTCCCTCTCCCTGTTCCCCAAAAATATCCTCCTAGTAGCCTATTTTTAATATTTAAAAGCTCTAGAAATAGTTCAACAGTCTATTTTACGTATATCTTAGTGTATCCTGCTTTATTGCAGACTCTTACTAGAGTTTGTGTCCTTAAGGGACTTACCCTCTTTGTACTGCTGTTTCATCTGCAAGATAAAGATAATAATATTTGAATTACCTATCACACATGCTTGTTTGGAAGAAAGTGCTTTGTAATCCTTAACACTGCAGAAATAGCAATTTTTGTTATTATACCAATGTAAGCTATTATGGTTATGTAACTACGAGCAATTATTATTATCTGCTTATACCTTGTTGACATCTGAATAAGATGACTCATCACTAGCGGTGCTTTGGAGTTTTCCCAAGATTCTTCACTGACTTTCAAAACTGAAAGATCAGGAACCCACCTTTATACATCAATAGGTTCGTGTTCTCATAAATATAGGCATTTGCTCTTCTAATACAGGTAATAACCTACTCATCCTATGTCATTCTTGGACATATCCTTCCACAAGTCCTTCACAGAGGATTTGCCCCACATGTTAAATTCTTTCCATTAAAAGAATACTTTAGTCCTTTTAGTATTTCATGGAAAGCAGTGAGGCATTTAGGCTTTTCATCTGTTATCACTTATTCTCCTAACTGGCTCACTTTCTTTCCCATGTATGACAGATACATGCCAGAGGTAATATCTTTCATGGTTGCAATTTCTTGTTCCTTAGTTCAGTCACCCTTCCAAGAATAAGAATAACTTCAGAACATACTAGCCAAGTAGGCTTCTACTGGCCTTGAATGCACAGAATCATTGCAAGTCCTTCCCAGTGGTAATAATTGTGTATGGACTTGGAGGAAGCTTAGCAAATGTAAACACAGACCAAGAGAATTAATGTGAAATACATTTATGGCTTCACCTCTCTAAAATGTACAACTTCCAGAAAAGCACAAGAAAACAAGGAGAAATGAATAATTTTCTACCTTGGAACATCCCACTCCCTTTGCTTGCTGTCATTCTAGATACACAAGGGTATAATAGCACTAGAAATATTAATCTCTTTCTTACTATTTAAACATAGTTGTGAACCTTAGTTTAAATCTTTCCTTTGACATTTGGTAGCCATGTCACCATAGGAGAATCAATTACGATCTCTGAGCCTATTTAATATACTACCTACTACATTAAAGAATGGTTATGATGTATATCTATGGAGAGAATTCTCACACCGATGAAATCTTAGATCATTAATGTATCATTGACAAATACAGGGTAGGTGGCATCATTGTGGGTGAAAATGCTGGTATATAATTGAGGCAGAATCAAAATGGCTGCTCAGAGAAAGGCAGAGCTAGAAAGGACTTAGGTTGCTAGGTGACACAGTGGATAGAGCAGACAAAGCACTGGGCCTGGAGTCAGGAGGACCTGAGTTCACATCTGGTCTCAAAAACTTATTAGCTGTGTGACCCTGAGCAAGTCACTTAACCCTGTTTGCCTCAGTTTCTCATCTGTGAAATTAGCTGGAGAAGAAAATGGCAAACAATTCCAGTATCTCCGCCAAGAAAACCCCAAATGGGGTGACGGAGAGTCCGACTCAACTGAAATGACTCAACAACAGAAGGGACTCAAGGAAGTGAAGTTATTTGGCCAGCCTCAGACAGCGAAAAAATGATAGTGAGAAGAACTGAAAATAGGCCTTCAATGTGGGCCTAACGTTCTTTCTACTATACCATGCTCCACAACTCCCTTCCCACTGGCTTGGCTCACTTGTATTTTGTGTTATGTGAAAAAACCTTTATATGTTGCTTTGATGATACTAAATGTCCCATAATGTTTATTAAGGAATCCAGATAAACCATGAACAATTTCCAGATACTACAACTTCTGCTCATCTTTTCTCTTTAAGGGGATTTTTTAATAGGAGTAATGCCTTATCTCCAAAGACCAAAGTATGAATCTCAATTCTAATGCCAATTAACTGTGGAATCAAGAGCAAATCCTTTAAATTCTCGATTTCCCCATCTACAAAATACTTGTCTCACCGGATCATTCTGAAGAGAGAGCATTTGCAAACTATCAAAGGAAGGAAGGAAACAAACATTTATTATATATCTGCTATGTACCAGGCAAGTGCTTTATAAATATTTCACTTGATCCTCAAAACAACCCTGGGAGGTAGATGCTATTATGGTCTCCAATTTTTACAGTTGAGGAAACTGAGGCAAACAGATTTTAAGTGCCTTGCCTAAGGTCACACAGCTTAGAAGTGTTTGAGTAAGGATTTAAACTCAGGTCTTCCTGATTCTAGGCCTAGCACTCTATTCAATGAGCCACCTAGCTTCCTCTTATGCCGTGGAAATGAGCTATTGTTCTTAATAACAACAATAAAAATCAAGTACAATTGTGCAATTAGCAGGTGTTCAGAACTATTAAAAAGATCATTAATGATTAAATTATAAACATGTGAACACAAACAGTTTTCAGTCACTCTTAAAATGATTCTTTAAAATGCAAGAAAATATCTTGAATCTTGAGGGGGGAAAATGATCTGGATCTGCTATCATCTATGAAAGCAAATCCCAGCTGAGGGAGCTCTCTCTGCCAATGCAGATCAATACCTATTCTGAAACTTATAGTTTCAGAAATTTACCTGGGGATCTGAGAGGAGACATGACTCACCCAGGGTCACACCACCAGTATGGGTCAGAAGTAGGATTTGGATCCCCACCATCCTAACTCACCATCCACTATAACATAGTATCTCTCACTGAAATAGCATTTCAAAATTCAGTAAAAGGAAATTGGTATGATCATGTGTTTCCTAAGCAGAGATTGTATGGCAATATGGCATAACTGGAAAGAGCCCAGGATATCAGAGAGGGGCCATGACTAAGAGAGACCAGCTAACAAGAAGAGTTTGGCAAACACTAGGCAGACAAGAGCTTGTCAGTTAAACCAGGAAGGATAAAATAGATTCTGTGTTCTAGGCAGATTATATCAGCAGTCCTGGAAGCCAGCTCACTGAAAATAAGTTTCTGATTGGAGGGTGGAGTCTGTTTGCTCTCTGTCCCTCTTCTTGTAGCTGTTGTGAACAAACATCCAAGGTCTCAGTATTTGCACTGAGAGGGAGCGACAGAGCCCCATCAATGCCACTTGGTCATGATTAATTGTGTGCATAATGGGCGTAGGGATATGTGGTGCTAATTCTCCTGGGAAGCTGTTATGGATTGTAAGCTTCCCAAGGGAAGAAAATATGTGTATTTATTTGCCTAGGGACAACTTTGACAAAGGCTTTACTGGGGCAAAAGTGCCTGAAATGAATTGTTCAAAGATAAACAATGCATTAAGACGTATAAAGCAAAAGGTATTCATTTTGGAGAAATATTTGTAGGACAAAATTGGGAAAAAAGAAGATTGAAACAAAAGCAAGGGCAATGTTGGGGAGTCTTTGGTGGCATCAGAAACTATACACTGTTCTGCTCTCTTTAATTTTACCCAAGCATCCTGCCAGTCAACATCTCTTTAAAAGACATGTAGACATATAATCTTTCCCCAAAGAATATAAGTATATTTCATTTAGTGTTTATCTTAAGGATATTCAAAATAAGCAGGAATGACCTAATTATATTGAAATAACATCTTTCTGGCTCTTTACATGCATCTTTTGGGTGAATTCAATTGCATTATTTGTTGAGTTCACCCAAATAAGTTTTCTTTGGGCAGTAAGTGATATGAAATAAGCCATTTGCCTGAGTATCACTTTTCATTTTTCACTTTGGAGGGAAACTCAGGCCATGCTGACATAGAGGTGACTTTTTAGGATCAGCACTGATTCGATTTGATTGGCTTGCCCCATCTGGATAGATGCGAACTGAACTGTGAAGCAGCTGGTGAAATATCCTGTCTACCAGAGCCCATGGATCATTTACTCTGATTCACATCACCATGGTGCTGAACCAGAAGAAATGGAGACTTTTGATCCTATTTCATTCCCTTTTTCCCATATAGATATCCTCTCTGTCTGATTAAGTTAGTATAAATTACATACATGGCAGAAAAGCAAAGAAGGAAGAAGCAATTGGTTAAAAATAAATAAATCATGGGTAAATATCCAGTTTTATACCTTGATTGATATTTATTGATTTTGATATTTATTGATATTGATACCTTGATTGATATGTGATCTCATCAATGTAGGTATTCCTCACAATGATTAACATTACAACATATCCCTGTCTGCCAACCTTGGGCAACTCTTATCTCTATTTTCTCATAAATTTGTCACAGGGGTACATATAAATTCAGGGTCATTCCCCTAGGTCCACTTGATATCGTATGAATATCAATGTAGAAAATGAATTGTGCAGTGCTTATTCCATTCTCTTGTTACGATTATGTATCTCTCCAGTGACATCCTTTCTGTTCTCTCTCCTCAATTCTTCCTATTTATTGTGATTGAGTTTGCTCGTGTTTAGCATGAGCCTTCTTATTGCCCTTTGGGTGATCTTCAACTTTAATTTCTCTGAGATCAGGGTATTCTATAACTGCCAGAAGAATATTGCTATTAAAAAGATGTAACTTTGTTTCAGGGAAAATCCTGGTGTTATTCAAACATCTATACAATTTCCCAAACTTTATCCTGTTAGTGCTCCATCTATTTTCAGTATTTATCCAAGATATAAATACTGATGGACAAAGTCTATGAGCTGGTCATCCAGTTTCATATTATAGTCTGGACAAACAGGAAATCTTTATCTTTTTGGCTTATTTACAGAAAGTTGGGTCAAACGTTTTTAAGTGATTACAAGTCTTATTTAGGAGTCACTGAAATCCAAAGCTGGATGAAATCAAGGTTTGTAAAAAACAATTATGGTTTTGTAAATAATTCCATATGTGTAACATGTGTGTAATAGTGGATTTTTATCCTGAACTAACGCTAACCTATGCTGAAGCTTTTCAAATTCTCTATTATATGCAGCATTTTAACTTATCTACCTCTGTAATATACTTAAAATCCATCTCTGCTATATTCTGTATGCTACCTCACTGATTAAAGTCTGTGAGTTGGTTAAAGGCATAAATGGCACACATGAAATTTGTGGATGACAAATATCTGGAAGGGATATCTGAACACTAGAAGACAAATTCATGATGCAAAACCTTCATGAATGTCTAGCTGGTTGGGCTGAATCTAACTAAATCAATGTAAATTCTTATACTTTGGCTTAAAAGTAAAATTTCACAGGGACATTAGTAAACTGTAAAGCCTCTAAAAGATAGAAACTATGATGCTAAAAAGCCTTAATATCAGGACACATAATGATTAGTTGAATGAACTAAGGACCTTTAACCTAGAGAAGAGAACATTGAGAATATGATAGTTATCAATATTTGTTTGAAGGTGTGTCAGATGGAAGGGGATTAGACTTGTTCTTATTAGCATCAGAGGAAAGAACTAGGATCAAAGGGTAGAAGTTGTAAAGAGACAAATTTAGGCTTAAAGTCAAGAAAAACTTCCTAGCAATTAGAGATTTGCCAGAATAGAAATGGTTTGACTTGGCAGTTGCCAGGCTCCCCTTTGTTAGAAAACACAAATTAAATGGCTAGATGACTATTTGTTGAAAAATAGTAAAGGAGATTGTTTTCCCAGTATGGATTGGATTGGATATCTAAGAACCCTTCCAACTCAGAGATTATGTGAAGGCCATCACAATTGTTCATATGATCTATTAAAATAGTTACCTGATTATCTCAGTACATCTATTCCATCCCACACACGACACCAGATGTCATCCTAAAGTACAGCATGATCATGTCACCTAGCCATGATTCCTACCATAACTCCCTCTTACTTACTGAATAAAGTAGCAGCTCCTCATCCTGACATTCAAGACATTTCATGTTTTGAACCCAATTTATTGCCTTTCTTTCCACTCTTCTCCACATACCCTATGTTCAAACACAATATGTGCCATTGCTTATCACTAACATGATTTTGTTCAAAGAATTTCTTTAGCCTGAAAGTACCCCAACGTACAATTCTGACAATACAATGACTATCTATTACTGAAGATCCCAGTTCATATACGTATCGTATTGATTGTTGTGTTTATCTCCCCTACTACACAATAAGCTCCACAACAGCAACTCTTTCAAGAATCTCAATTCTTTTATTTATAAAATTGGAATAATAATATTCCCATAGATTGTGTGATTAAAGGACTCAATATAATCAATCATCATTAATTAGGCATCTACTATTCTAGGGACTATGATGAGAGGTAGGGATACGTAGACAAAAATAAAATAAGTGAAATATCTTTAAGGGGCCTATATTCTCATAGAGGGACAGCATGTGTATAAATATCATACATAGAACATATACAAAGTAAATGCAAAGTAGTTTTGAGAGGGAAGATACACAGGGATGAGAGATCATAAAAGGATTCATATAGAAAGGGTCACTTGACCTAAAAGCTGAAAGAAATCAAGAATATTAAGAGGAGAAGTAAGGAGAGGGTACATTTCAGGCAGGGTGATCAGCCAGTTCAAAAGTACGGGTATGGGGGGGGGGAAGGGTTAGGGAAGGAATGGGAATAATGGTTATGATGTACATAAAGATAGAAAGGGGAGAGGGAGAGAGACAGAGACAGAGAGAATTATTGAAATGGTCCAGATGAGAGATGATGAAGGATTGAGCTAGATCAGTGACTGGGTGAATCATTAGTAAGGGACATAGAATAATTTTCACAACACTAGGTATGTGGGAATTATTACATGTAGTAGTAGAATGACTAGTACAACTACTAGTATGCGTACTAGTGGTAGTAGTAGTATTTGTGAAGGTAGTATTGGTAGCAGTAGTAGTAGTAGTAGCAATAACGGCATAGTAGTAGTAGTAATGGTGGAGATGGTAGTGGTAACTGGAGTAGTAGTATTGGTCACGGTGGTAGTGATAGTAGCAACAGCAGCAGTAGTGCAAGGAGTAGTGGTAGTGGTAGTAGTTGGAGTAGTTGTATTGGTGATGATAGTGATGGTAGCAACAGCTAGCATTTATATAGTACTTAAAGATTTACAAAGCATTTGCAACAACCTTGGAGTTAAATGCTATATTTATCCCCATTTTACAGATGAGGAAAATGGGGCAAACAAAGGTTAAGTGACTTGTCCAGGATCATGCAGCTATTAAGTGTTGACTTCCAGTTGTCTATTCTTTCCTTTACATGCTGCCTTCTTAGTCTGAAGCCTTTTGCTGATAGTTACTGGTTGTGTGACCCTGAACAAGTTGTTTGATCTCTCTGAGTTCACTTTTTGCACTTATAAAATGGGGACTTTTTTATGATAGCCCTGCCACATGATTGGTGTGAGGCTTAAATGAGATAATGTACATAAAGCACGTGGCAAATGTTAAAGCATTATTATACATGCTAGTTATAATTAACCAATAAGAAAGGCCCGTGCAAACCACAACATAGAGAGACTCTTCTGGAACAAAGACACTAAACTTGGTTCTGAGTAACTGTCATGTTTTCTAAAATTGCACACGATAAAATCATAGAAATCCTACAAATGCCCCAGCACTGCTGACTTTGTTCTGTTGGTGACTCTTCCAAAGCCATCTTGGCTGAGTCTGAAATTTTATGACTAGAGGGAAGAAAGATAATTGCAAAAAAGAGATCTAAGGAAAGTATTATATTTGAAGATCACAGATTTAGAGCTGTAAGGAACCTTAGAAGACATATTTTTGAACCTCCTCATGTTCCAGTTGAGAAAATGGAAACCCAAAAAAGAGACTTGTCAAGGTTACACAGCCTCAGGGATGTGATTTGAACCCAGATCTTTGGATGCCAGAGGCCCTATGTAAAAGGGATAAAACACTTTTACCTGGCCAGGGCAGGTTAGGGATAGCTTCATGGATTGTGTTCTTTATTCAGAAACAGGACAATGAACTAAAGTTATATGTATGTGTCATGTCAAGTCAACAAGCATGTATTCAGCATCTCCTATGTACCAGACACAAAACTAAGCATTGAGGATACAAAGATAAAAACACCTTCAAGGAGCTATTAATCTAATGGGAGAGAGAATGTATGAAAAATTCTTTATGAGTAAGATGTATATAGGATAGCTTGGAGATATCAGAAGGAAGGCATTGGGAGTTGAGGGAATCACCAAAAGAAATAGTGCAGAGGGAGAAGAGAAGAGGTCTGAACACAGAGCCTCCAGGATACTTACAGTTAGCAAATGTGACCTGGATGTAGATTCAGCAAAAGAGATGTGTACCTTCTTTTTATTATTGTGGATGCTGAAACCTCAAATTTTTCTCGATAAGAGCTGTTCAGTCTGTCTCTACCTATCCCCCTCTCAATTTTCCCACTGTTTGAGGGATTTAGGTTGCAGGGGTGGGGAATCTGCAGCCTGGAGGACACATGTAGCCTTCTAGGTCCTTGGGTGCTGCTTTTTTGACTTAGCCCAAGTTTTATGGAACAAATCCTTTTGTTAAGGGGATTTGTTCTACGAAGTTTGGATTCAGTCAAAGGGCTACACTTGAGGGCCTAGAGGGCCACTGAGGCCACAGGCTCCCCACCCCTGGGTAACTTTAGGAGGTAGAAAGAGTAGTCTGGATCCATCGTTTCATTGGTATGAGGAATTCAAAATTTTCCACCTCCTTCCACTAATTCAGATGGGCAACTTCTCTGTAATTTATAATCCTAGAAATTTTCCTGGGACACTGACAGGTTAAGTCCATGATCATATAGCCACTGTGTGTTGGGGGCATGAATTGAACACTAGTCTCCCTGTTACCAAAACCAGTCCTCTATTTTTTACAATAGGCTGGCTTTCAGTCAAATGATGACACCTTTAAATTGAAATATTTTAACCCAAGATTTGGGATGTCATACATTTTCAGATATCCAATGTGAGGATTTGTTTTCCTTGATTATGCACATTTGTGACAAGGTTTTGGTTTTATTTTAATGGTGGAGGGGAATATTTATTTTTAATGGGAGAGAGAAGTAGACTAAGAATAGGGTAGTTCATTTCCCCCCAAAAAAAGAAAAAACAGTCACTGAAGAATTTTTAAAATGCACTGAAGATAAGAGAAGGAAGTCCAGAGCAAATTACAGGAAAGCAAGAAAGCTTTGGATGTTATGGCTTAAATTCTTTATTATATCTTAGAAAAGCAAACTGAGCATAACAGAGATTCCTAGTTTCTTGTGCACTCTTTTTCTGTTCTACTATTCATATAGAAATGGTCATCCTATTTGGTGTTTGTTAAATTCAAAATAAAAAGAAAAGAAAATGCAGTACCATAAAAGCAGGGTTTATTGTCACAACATCTTCCAGTGGATAAAACAATATGAATTTGTTATTTTTCTTAATAATGAAAAATTAACCTATTAACCCAAGAAAGACATAATTTTTTTCTAATTATCAGCTGGCAAGACTGAAATAAAAATTGAACTCAATTGTGTAGGCATAAATCACTGAATCACTGAACAAATAAGCATCTTTATGTATGTATGCAGAATTGGGAATATTTAAAAATTGGTAGACAAAAACTCTTCCAGGGTGAGAATTAATCTTCAAGCAAGACAGCCTTTAAAAATGCTACTAATATTAAAAATAATATGTTTATGGAATTTTAAAATCATTTTGACACAAGTATAAAAATGAGAACTGTATTGTTAAAACCAATTGATATGAATACAAAAATATATAGAATTATTTTAAGCCCAAAATAGAGATTGTATCCACATGTAAGTATGTTCCACCTGAAACACTTCATAGGCATAATATGCCTGGATTTCAAAAAGACATTTGGCAATATTTATCTTGAAATCATTGTGGACAAGACGGAGACATGTGCCCTGGATTATAGTACAGTTAAGTCAATTTGGAATTGTCTAAATGATAAGAACCAAAGAGTTGCTTCTAATAAAAAAGATGTCATTCTGAACAAAGGGCACTCAGGGCATACCTCAGGGATCTGTCCATGGTCCTTTTCTTTTCAATATAATATATCAATGACTTGGGCGAAGGTAACCATGGTACGGGTATCAAATTTGTGATTGATATGCACTTAATTATTTTTTAAAAATTAATTTTATAAGTACACCGTATGGTAGAACTAAGGGTTTTATGGTTTTTCAAGCTTAATGTGAGTTAAGCGTGACAAGGAGGACAAAAATGGTAATTGAACTGAGGCCTCATTAAGCTATAGAGCCCAGAAAAAGGGAAGTAATAGTCTCACTTTTACTTTTCAATGATTAGACCACATCTGGAGTTTGGCATGCAGTTCTGAATACTGTATTTTGGGGAAGGGGGAGACTAAGTTGTTCAGGGGAGATCTTATAGGATGAGAAGAGGACAGCGAGTAGTGCTATATGAGGACCATTGCAAGGGTGTACTAATAAGTACTTAACAATTGTTTCTTTGAAGAAAAGCACATAATTTTGGTATTCTGTACTAATAACATTTTCTCTATACCTTTATTAATCATTTTCAGCTGTATCCAATTCTTCGTGACTCCTTTTGGGATGTTTTCTTGGCAAAGATATTGAAGTGATCTGCCCTATCCTTTTCCAGCTCATTTTACAGATGAGATGACTGAGGCAAACAGGGTTCAGTAACTTGCCTAGATTTGAACAGAAGTTTTCCAGACTCCAGGCCTGGCATTCTATCCATTGCACCACCCAGCTGCCCATCCCTCTACTAGACAATGAACAAAACAATAAATCAAGCCAAAGTTTTTGGCATTTTCTTATTTCCAAGGTGTAAATGCTTACACTAAAAATTTAGCATTCAACTCTAGAACACCCCTATACCATAGTATCATAAAATCTAGACTGGAAGGAACCTCAGATGCAATTTGATTTCCCTCCCACACATACCATTTTACAGACAAGGCAGCAGGCCTAGTTAAAATGATTTGGCTAGGGTCCACAACAAACATCAGAGGTGAGATGTGAACCCAGGATGTACCACCTTCTAACACTATCAGTTGAAAAGATATTTAGCCAAGAAAAAAAGGAAGATTTTGGGGGTGGGGGATGATACTTATTTTCAAGTAATGATGACGATGATAATGATAATAGTAGTAAGCATTTAGATGGTATTTACCATGTGCCAGACTCTGTTCTAAGTGCTTTATAAATGCTTACAACAACCTGGGAGGTAGTTTTTGTTATTACTCTCATTTTATGGTTGAGGAAACTGAAACAAACCAAGGTTAAGTGACTTGCCCAAGGTCATAAAGGTAGTAAGTATCTGAGGCTAGATTGGAACTCCAAGCCCTATGTTCTATCCACTGTGCCATTTAGCTTCCTAAATACAATTTGAGGCTGTCATATGTAAGAGGGCTTATACTTGTTCAATGTGGCTCTAGAGGGAAGTACTAGGAAAAAATGAATGAGACTATATAAAGGTAGATTTCAGTGCAATGTACTGAGAATTTTTTTTTACCAATTAGGACAACCCAAAAGTCGAACAGACTCTTAGTAGTCAACACTACATAGGTAATGCATTCCCCCTTACTGGAATTCTTTAAGAAGAGGCTGATTGACAAATCAAATAATAAGCATTAAGTGACTATTAAGTGCAAGACACTATACTAGACACAGTCTACAAAAGCCAAAATAGTTTCTGCCCTCAAGGACATTTCATTCCATTTAGGAAAGTACCATGTAAATAAATGTAAAGTGACAGAGGATGCGGAAATTTGTCAGGGATGCTCACAGATTGTTCTTCTTTCAGTATAGGTTGAACTGAATGAACTCCAAAGTCCATTCCAAATATGAAATTCTCTGATTTTTTGATGTACAAATGATTTAGTACAAGTACAGGTACTTGTCCAAATAGATTTTATTAATAGTATTGTTAATAAAAATGTTTTGCTGTTGCTTCATTAAATACTTTAAAGTTGCATGATGAGTTAAGTTTTTAAGGCAGTTTCACAGATATTATTCTATTTGATCTCCACAACAAGACCAGGAGTTAGAGAGAGCATGTATTGTTATCCATATTTTACAGCTGAGAGAATTAACCCTTAACTAAGTTATGTGGCTTGCCTAAGGTAAAACCAAGGAGGGATAGAAACTAGACTTTGTACTTAAAACTTAGCAGTCTTTCCATGACAATCAAATATGTTTTTCTTTTTACTCTTCGATGCTGTACTGGCATAAATTTTATCATAAAGACCAATTACTTTGACCAGGGTTGTCATCATTTATGATTTTCTTTCTTTTTTGAGGCAATTGGAGTTAAGTGACTTGCCCAGGGTCACACATCTAGTAAGTGTCTAAGGTCACATTTGAACTCAGTTCCTCCTGACTCCAGGGCCAGTGCTCCATCTACTGTACCACCTAGCTGCCCCAAGTTGTCATCATTTAAATGTGTTTACTAATTTATTTTGCTTTAGTGGTAGGATGGGGGGATAAGCATCAATTCCTACTTTGTGCCAGATACTGTGCTAAGCATTTTATAAATATTAGTTCATTTGATCCCCACAGAACATCACCAAATGGTGCTGTCCTGAAAGATGGATGTCTACACGCTCCCTGGGATAATGCTTTTATAGCTAGGCAATGCTCTTTATCTCAAAGAAAGAGCTGAACCCAAAATAAGGGAATGACAAAATTAAAAGATCAGTTTAATAAAAGATGTTATGTTCCACATTGCTAGTTTATTTTCTCTTCATTGTCTTCTGAAGATTCCCGTTTATGTTTCACTTGTAGTAGCTTCTTAAGGGGTTGTTCCAATGTAGTTAGGGTTGTGGGGATTGGGGTCTTGGGGGTCTATGTTGAATTCATAAACTATTTTTCATTTTTGATTCTGGAAATGCAGGGTGTATTATTTATAGTAAAAAAAAAGCACATTTCATTTAAAATTTTCATGTTGACAACACTTTAACCAAGCTGTTCTTTTTGCATCTGTTACATTTGGATGACTATGGATCATTAAAAAATAATAAAAATGAAATTATGAAGCAGAGATGCTTCCCAGCCAGACAGAAAATTCAAAGATGATAGCAAAGATCACATGTAGCCATATCTGACCTTAACTCAGTAAGTAGCAGTCAAGCAGATTTGCCCTTCCTGTGTAAAGGTAATGTGAAGCTTTTGAGGTGACAAAGCAGACAGACACGATGACAATAAGTACTTTGATAGAGATGGCATTTGTTGCAAAACCCATTTTCATCAAACTTCCCTAAGAAACCTCTGTTGATCTGCTATCAACAAATTCTCCACAGTGAAGAAGCCAGTATAGCAAATGCCATTCTGAGGCCCCAGGATATAATTAAACTCTTAGAATTCTCCCCAAAAAGCTTCGTTGTTTCTTAGGCCCTGCATGAAGTCTGGCAGTTTTCAATGAGGTCCATTTCTGCTCATAGATTGAAACATAAGCATGAAGATTCTTTAGTTCAGGGATTCATCTCTGTGCCCTTGGCTGTATTTTGCTCAATGTTTTTATCAGTGAGTTGGATAAAGACAAAGATAACATGCTTATCAAAGTTGCAAGTGACAAGAACCTGGAAGGGATGGCTAACACATTGGATAGCTAGCACCCAAAATGGCCTCAACAGGCTAAAAGGATGGTTTAGAAATAATAGGATGGAATTTAATAGAGGCAAATGTGAAGTTTTCAATGCTTGGCTTCAAAAAGATTAGCTTCAAAAATACAGGGTAATAATCACAAGAGTAGATAAGACAAAGTTTATGTGGTTAAAAACAAACCTATGTGGTTGAAAGGAGCTATAAGTTCTACATCAGCCAAAATATGGACCAACCAAAAAAATCTGACATGAATGAATGACTGAAAAAAGCATTTTAAATGACTACTATGTGCAAATCATTGTGCTAAATGCTAAAGATACAAATGGAAGATCTCTAAAGAAGCTGGAATTCAATTGGAAAAAAACAACATATATGGAAACTTTAAGCTACATGTCAGATGGAAATGTACCAAGGATCCTAGAGTACAGCAGCAGAAATTAGAAATGCATATTCTTTAATGCCATCTCCCCTGGAAAAAATCTTCTCTCTTTCTGATTTTTAATCATTTCACAGTGCCAAGCACTTTGCTAGTGAGAACTTTTTGCCCCCTGGACTTTAATACTTGGGTTGTGGAAGATTAAGAGAAACAGGTTTCTGGTCCTATCTCCTGAGGGGTTGCTTCCTGGGATGACTGGTTGTAAGACTGATAGCATAAACCCCCAGAAATTCCTAAGGATCTTGGCATTGGTCAGTAACATTGCTCCCCTCACAACTGTGGACCCCATTCTGGAAGCAGGGCTGGCAGTCTAAAGGCACTGCTATTCTAAGTGTTGTCTGGTTCAGGATCCTGGGTTGTCTCCATCAGTGTCTGAGAGGACTTGATGGTCAATGAGGTATTAAGTGGTTTAACTTATCTGGTTCATTCTGTTACCTATTTCTCCCTCATAATCCTTTGCCACTTTAGTATTAGATTTGGGTATTTGATGAGAGCAAGACCTAAGAATGAGAATGCTTCAATGATGTCCATGGAATATTTAAAAAAAAAACTGATCTAGGGCTCCTTTCATAGAAGCTTAATGTCTAGAATGAGTGGGGTAATCACTTTCTTGCACTCTATCCCAATCATATTAAGCCTGGAGTACTGTGTTTAGTTCTGGGCATCACATTTTCATAATGAAATTGACAGAATAGAATATGTCCAGAGAAAAGCAATCAAAACACTGAGGGAACTGAAGATCATGTCTTTTAAGTATTGTTTGAAGGAGCTTCAGAAGTTAAGAGGTTGGAAGAGACGGGAGCTATTACAAATATTTGAAGGACTGTCATGTGAAAGATGGATTAGGTTTATTCTTCTTAGCCCAGAGACCAAAGGTGCAAGTTGCTGGGAGGTAGAGTCTGACCTGATTATAAGAGAAAATTTGTGAAGAGTTAGAGCTGTAATGACCTACTTTGGGAGGTAATGAGTTCTCCAGCACTGGAAATATTCAAGCAAAGATTGGATGACCAGGGATCACAGGTATAGAAAAAGAATGGATGATAGAGGTAGTTCAGTTCAAGTATATAATTTTACATGTAGTTAAACAGAGACCTAGAGGGGTAAGGACCAAGGGATCTATGATCCTTTCTTTGACCATTACTATGGTTAAAAAGGAGAGGGCTCACATTAATTCTTGTGGCAAACTCATGCTTGTCAAATCAAATTGTTCTGAAAACAGCTGAGAGAACTCAGAAAGCCAACCAACCACTTTTCCAGTCGAGAGTGACTCACATATATGTACTTTTCCACAAGAAAACCTCTCTTGTATTATCTGTTACAGGACTTTAGTGAACTCTAGACGAGCAGTTCTGTTTTCCCACAAGCCTGCACCCCAGGAGATCTAGCCTGGTCATTCCCAAAGCAACAACAGCAAACTACTCCCCTGGGTTTGATAACACACAACACCAGCTTCTGAATTGGCAGTGCAGTATAGTAGAAAAAGATGTAGGAAGATTCAGAGAAATTGAACTCTCAAGGTAGAACAATCACAGACTATCCTTTTGACCTGAGACAAGTTAATAAATATATTTTTAAATCTGAAAATCAAGGTAATATTTGTTCTGTGTGCATCCAGATATGTTACCAAGACCATAGGAAATAATGTGCAAAATCACTTTGTAAAAATAGAAAGTGCTAAAGGTGAATGGCAGGGATAGAACATAAGGAGCTAGTTTGAAATAGCAAGACCCATATTCATGTCTCACCTTTGACACATCCTGCCTGGGTCACCCTAAACAAGTTGCTTAATCTCTCACTGCCCAAGACAACTCCCTTAAACAAAAAAAAAACCCACAAAGTTGCAGAACAGATACAGATCTGCAATGATAAGAGGGACTTTCTTTGCTAGGAGTTGAAGAAATGCCAATGAAATCTCAGAAATACTAGGTCTAGACCAAAGTGCTACATATATGTGAACAATGTGAATGGGCTTTAATCATGCAAATGAATGTTCCCACTGAACTGGTCATTTGTGCTTAGAAAATAAGTTCCTTCTGGGGGCAGAGCCAAGATGGCAGCTGGAAAGCAGGGACTTGCGTGAGCTCTCCCCCAGGTCCCTCCAAACACCTATACAAATGGCTCTGAACAAATTCTAGAGCTGCAGAACCCAAGAAATAACAGAGGGAAGCAGGGCTCCAGCCCAGGACAACCTGGATGTTCACAGGGAAGGATCTATTGCTGGGAGCAGAGCCCAGCATGAGCCACACCAGGACCAACCAGACCGGGAGCTGGGCAGAACAGGCCACAGGGCCCTGAATCATTGAGCTGTGGCAATTACCAGACTTCTCAACCCACAAACGCCAAAGACAACAGAGAAGGTTAGTGGGTAGAACTGCTAGAATAGAGTGAAAGGAGTGCCCAGTGGGCCCCAGCCCTGGGGACACGGAAGTGGTGCAGTTCTGGGGCTGCTTCCAGCTACAGTTGCTTCTGGCCCCAGGCCCACCAGATGGGAGGAATTAAGTGGCGGATCAGAGCGGGAGTGCAGAGACTGCTGAAGATCTGAGTCAGGTCTGGGTTGGCAGTTCTTGGGGGAGAAGGAGAGTTGCTGTGGTAGAGCTTGCTGTGTAGAAGTAGCTCTGAAAACAGCAGCACAAGGCCCCTAAAGCTTGGGACAAAGTACTCTCTACTCTACAGGCAGTCATATCTTTACAAAAAGCTCAAGGGTCAAGTAGTTGGCTGGGAACATGAACAGGCAGCAAAAATGGATGCAGATTCAGAATCAAACTTTGGAGTCTTTTTTGGTGACAAAGAAGAACAAAACATACAGCCAGAAGAAGTCAATAAAGTCAAAGAGCCTACATCAAATGCCTCCAAGAAAAATATGAATTGCTCTCAGGCCATGGAAGAGCTCAAAAAGGATTTGGAAAAGCAAGTAAGAGAAGTAGAGGAAAAATTGGGAAGAGAAATGAGAGTGATGCAAGAAAATGATGAAAAACAAGTCAATGACTTGCTAAAGGAGACCCAAAAAATACTGAAGAAAATAACACCTTAAAAAATAGACTAACTCGAATGGCAAAAGAGCTCCAAAAAGCCAATGAGGAGAAGAATGCCTTGAAAGACAGAATTAGCCAAATGGAAAAGGAGGTCCAAAATACCACTGAAGAAAATACTACCTTAAAAATTAGATTGGAGCAAGTGGAAGCTAGTGACTTTATGAGAAATCAAGATATTATAAAACAGAACCAAAGGAATGAAAAAGTAGAAGACAATGTCAAATATCGCATTAGAAAAACCACTGACCTGAAGAATAGATCCAGGAGAGATAATTTAAAAATTATTGGACTACCTGAAAGCTATGATCAAAAAAAGAGCCTAGATATCATCTTTCAAGAAATTATCAAGGAGAACCGCCCTGATATTCTAGAGCCAGAGGGTAAAATAGAAATTGAAAGAATCCACCAATCGCCTCCTCAAATAAATCCCAAAAAGAAAACTCCTAGGAATATTGTCGCCAAATTCCAGAGCTCCCAGGTCAAAAAGAAAATATTGCAAGCAGCCAGAAATAAACAATTTGAGTATTGTGGAAACACAATCAGGGTAACACAAGATCTAGCAGCTTCAACATTAAGGGATCAGAGGGCTTGGAATATGATATTCCTGAGGTCAATGGAGCTAGGATTAAAACCAAGAATCACCTACCCAGCAAAACTGAGTATCATGCTCCAAGGCAAAATATGGATTTTCAATAAAATAGAGGACTTTCGAGCTTTCTCAGTGAAAAGACCTGAGCTGAATAGAAAATTTGACTTTCAAACACAAGAATCAAGAGAAGCATGAAAAGGTTATACTTGCAACAACCTCTCCAGATGCAGTAAGTGGGCATTGTCTTCTCAAGTAACCTGGGAGAGAGAGCCCAGAGAAAGTGACTTTTTGTATCACTTCCTCTACATTGGCAGACAGACTCCTGATGGCCCAAGAAACACCCAGAGAGAAACACCAATAATCTACCTCTGTTGTTATTGTGCATTTATTTGGTTGTGTCCAACACTTCATGACTCCATTTGGGATGTACTGGAGTAGCTTGCCATTTCCTTATCCTCCATCTCATTTTGCAGATGAGGAAACTGAGGCAAACGGGGTTAAGTGACTTGCCCAAGGTCACACAACTCATAAGTGGTCTGAGACCAGATTTGTGCTCAAGTCTTCCTGACTCCACTTCTGGCTCTCTATCCACCCTATCATCTAGCTTCTCCATGTGTACCCATAAAGGCCTTTAAACATTTGACTTCTTGTGAAAAGTGTCATATTGTTGATATGGTCAGTTAAGCCATATGTATATATAGCCATGGTATAGTATTCAAATATAGTATGTTAATGGCTGAAGTGATAGAAAAAAAAATAAAATAAGTTCTTTGGTGCAGCACACATAGATGCAAAAAAATTGCCATGATAAGTGTGTTGTGTATGTGTGTCCTTCATAGAGGGAAAAGGGCATATTTAAGCAAACTTTTTCACTTTACCATGACAGTCTGATTATTTCTGAAGAACATCACAGTTCCCTCTCCTAATAGCTTGTGTTATTGCAGACACCAGAGTTCACAGGAGTGGGAGTCACAAAACCAATGTTTAAGTACAAGCTCAGGTATTTCCTAATAGCGTGACACTGGGCAAGTCACATAAGCTCATTGTACTTTGTTTTCCTCATCTGTACAATGGGGATAATTGTTGCTATGACACTTTATAGATATGTGAGGCTCAAAGGAGATGATGTAGTCAAACTGTAAAATGTTCTAAAATAAGCAATTATTTATTTGTGCCTATGTGTAGAAAAGTCCAGTTTAGCTCTCAATGACAGCTTTCTTCCTAAGTACTCAGTAACCTAATGATTAAGTGAAAAGAAAAATACATAGGTTTATGTAACAATTACTTGCTATAAACATCTCATTCATTTAAATGTTAAATATATCTATGGCAAAATATAGTTTTTATTCAGCAGTCACTGTTTTTCCTTTGCACTCTACATGTTCATTTGATATAGGCAAAAATCTTAATAAAAGGAGAGGGAGGAAAAAAGGAGGGAGGGAGGAAAAGGGAAAGGAGGGACAGAAAGAGGCAGGAAGGACAAAAGGGAGGAGGAAATGAGAGGAAGGAAGGAAGGTAGGTAGGTAGGAAGGAAGAAGGTATAAAGAGAGGAGAGGAAAAAGATGAGGTTAGCTCTGTGGAGGAGATATGGTTAATAAGAGAGATGTGAGGAACTGTGGATGGAAAAGCACTAGCTGCCAAAGTCCCTTTTTAAAATGTTGTTTTAATAGAGCTATATAAACATTTAATATATGTTTCCAGCCTTGAAGTGGTACTTGCCTCCACCCTCACTCCCACCCCAATATGCAACATTACTGTTCCATTGTCTCCAAGTCATAAGACAAGCAGTCACATTTGTTGGCTGAGGATCAAAACCATGAGAACCATCACAATTTGGTTTGGTCCATTTTGCTACTCCTTGCATTTAACTAAAAAGAGCATTATTAGTAGCTCACAAAGATTTCCACTAAGTAAACTTATAAGGGTTAAAAGTAACCTGATCCAATGAACTCACATCCAATATGAAAACCTAGTGTACTTATAAGTGTATTTATGCTATTTAAGTATTGATCAAATCATAGCCTATTGGGATTTTTTTAAAACATGGATTAACATTTTAATAAGATTTTAAAATGGAATTATAAATGAAGGAGAAAATGTTTAGTACAGGTGAACGGAACAAGGGCCATATTGTCAAAAGATTTTCAGATATTATCTGTCACAATATAAGCTTCTTGAGAAAATCCCTTTTTTGTGTTTGTAGACTGATGACAATGAAGTTCTTAGAATGGAAAGCAGTGATGTTCACTAAAAATATGTTGCTTGTTGCCATGGGAACTGTAGTTCACAAATGTTTCATGAGAGAAATCTCGTTGGAATTTGAACAGTATCCAATGCTAATACCCTAATATTAATTGCTTCTGTGTTGTTGGGTTGTTGGTGGGGTTTTTTTTTAAAGAAACATCTTTCTTACAACTACAATGCACAAAAACATAAATGCTTTGCTAAAATGTGTTTCACCATTTTAAAAATTAGTATCAGTTGTGGAGAAAATAATAGCTTCAGTTTGGATTTCTAGTCACAGATTTTTAGGAGCCTCATGTTTACAATTGAAGAAGAAAATAGGAAGAAATTATTAAATAGGATGATTTAATAGCTTATCATCAATAATCAAGCACACTGACTCACAATCTTAGAATCATCTTAAATTCTTACTTCTCCCATAACCAAAGAGTTGACATCTCTTCCTTCCTTCACCATCCCTTTTTCCAAAAACAGTTACTACTCTAGTTTCGGTCCTCATTCCTCTTAAGTTCTCTTGTGCTGGTATGTTAACTTGTTCCCCTTGTTTCTAGGTTTCTTCCTCTTCATTCCACCCTTCATACACCTACCAGAATATCTTCAGTATTCCAGTTCTGTTTGAGAGTCCTGATCAAAAACAATTTCCCTGTTATTTCAAATATCCAAATGGACTTCTTATCTCATTCACCTGGACCTTCCCTCCAGGGATGCAGCTTACAACCCTTCCTTGCCTGCCCATACTGGGCAACCCTTGTCCATGTGCTCTCATAAGATTAAATAGAAAACTCATTAAACTTACTGGGAGCCTTATTCACTTTCTCCTATCATCATATTCTATCGGTGAGGCACTTGAATTTTTATATAACACCCTCAACTTCTTTTTCTATTGTCCTTTACTCAAATCAAAGTTACTTACTTGCAACATCTTGTAGCTCCTATTGACTAAAAGGAACACACACACACACACACACAGTCATTCAAGGCCAATCACAAGACCAATCTACATTTCCTGCTATTTTTTTTAACATTCCTTTTTATGGAGTCCTAGGATCATAGGTTCTCATAGATTGATAATTTCAAGGGACTGAGGGACCTATAGATGACCTTTAAAGTCATCTATAAATCCATAATCCAATGATATCCCAAGACCTTCACTTATTTTATAGATAACATGTTGAAGCTTAGAGAAGTTTAGTGGCTTGCCCAAGGTTACACAGGTAGTTAAGTGGTAGAGGTAGAACCTGAACCCTGTGTGATTGATTTTAAATCCAGAGAACTCTCCACTGAATCATATCGCCTTCCATTATACAACTGTCCTCTTCCAACTCTGTGCTTTCATGTAGGCTCTCCATCAGATCTAAATGCATCTGTCCTCTCAGACATTTACCTCTGATAGTTACTCTGTGACCCTGAGTGAATCATTTAATCTCTGTTAGTCTTAGTTTCCTTATCTGCAAAATGGACATAATGAAAGCATTAAATCCTTACAGGACTATATGAAATAAATTACTCTCCTAAATTTAAAGTACCACGTAAACAATAGCTATTAATATTGTACAATTATTTATACAACCTAGAAAATAAAAAGTTACAGTTTTATATTAAGAATTATATATTTGTTAGAGAGTGATTACTTAGAACCTGTGATAACTACAAAAAAAAGTAGTTACTCATATATAGGAGTCATCCTGATTTAAAAGTGTGGTTTCACTAATTATTTTGAGTAGTATGGTTAGTATTGTTATATCACTTTAAATGTGTACTTCACAGGTATTTCTCAGACTGACTTTGTAATGGAAGTCAAAATTTTTTTAAAAAATTTAATATCCAGAATTTTTTGAAAAACCAGATCGGGAGTAGAGAGGTGGTGAAAGTCATGTTCCCTATGTAGAAACCAGCCTACTTGCACGTAGGCCTTCTATCTATAAATAGTCCTCTTTGCCCTGCCAAAATACCATTGGAAAATAATGAACATATAAGCATATTTTGAAAAGAGCCTATTAGCTATGCAACTATCAGATAACTTGGGTTTGTAACCATCATAATGGAAACAAAGAAAAGTCCTTCTGAGTCATGTGATGTTCTGACTTTGGGGAACTAAAAGGACAGAGAAAGACAGTGCAACTAGCCACCTACAGGCCTACAGGCTATTTAACCTGTTTATCATAACACAGAGCCAGCAATCATAAGGATTTTAAATGCACTGAAATATTTCTCTGCATTTGGTTGGAAGTGATAAGCCCTTTTGTGGATAGAGTATTCAGTTTCCATACCTTTGGCATGACATATCTTTTTGTTACTTAGGAATACCAGGCTTTTTTGATTTTACAGAAAACTGGCCTGAAGAGGGGTTAATGTGTACTTAGAATGCCTTATCTATACTCACCATAGCTCTGGTAGCTATTAACTGCATATTTAAAAATGATATTATCATTTTATCTGATTTTGAAAGCATCTTCTGAAGTACTTTCTGTGTAATTAATATGTGTGTAATTGCATATAAACCAATAGAATGTAAGCATCTTGATCACAGGAACTGTTTCATTTCTTGTCTATGTATCATCAGCTCTTAGCACATACTAAGTACTTAATGATATCAGTGGAATGAATGAAACACATTAAAAACAAATTGTCTTCTCATCCCTGAATCCTTCCAGATAATAGCATGAGATAATTTGTGAATTTAGCATGCAAGGGGTGCACTATTTTTTAGATCCTTTTAATAAGAATATTTGATAGAAGAAATTTCACCCTAGATAGAGAAACACACAAAAAGCTCTGACTAAAAGATGTCTGAATGGAGAATTAGGTTCATTAATATAATTGATGTATAATATTTATTTAATGTTAATCTCTCTATTAAAGTGGTTTCATTTTTCATAAATCCTAAAATATTTAATTATGTATATGATGCTTATCTCTGCAGTTCCTAGGTCCTGTATGAAATAATAGCTTTACATATGATTATGCTGTTTAAATAATAGACATTTCTACTAGGTTAAATTATCTCAGTAAAAAGCCCATTGTTTTCTTTAAAGTATCAATTTATTCTAGAAGACTATTAAATTAAAACACTATCTGATGAGAAATTATTTTTAATGTTCTACTT
Organism: Trichosurus vulpecula; assembly: GCF_011100635.1. Taxonomy (NCBI): domain Eukaryota; kingdom Metazoa; phylum Chordata; class Mammalia; order Diprotodontia; family Phalangeridae; genus Trichosurus; species Trichosurus vulpecula. Next base: position 249,561,913 of record NC_050575.1, read on the forward strand.
AGTAACTGGATTCTTCTGGATTATTGTCCTCCTAGTTTCTACTGCTCTCTTTGGCCTTGTGAGATTCTGACCTACAAAGGCGATGCATACAGGATAAAGACATTTTGTTTGTCCACCTCATCCTCAGTGCCCATCCCAATCACTCTTGGTCACATCAGTGATTGAACACTGACTAATCAGTCATATGCACCTCACTACTACATGAGTTAGGAAGGAGGAGAGTCCATGTAATTCCAATTGACCATGATGTAGTCTGGTTGTATCCTATAGATATACTTTTTTCATGAACTATATCAATTCTTTGGAAAGTAAAGTTATTTATGATCAGTATGCCTAAAGGAGATTAACTTATCTTTCTACATTAGCTGTTCCTAGACTTTATTTAATAGAATTATAGAATGTCAGCATAGAAGTGACCTAAGAGATCATCTAGAGGAAGTAACTGAGTGCCCAAGGTGACAGTTTCTTCCTCTATAAATGAGGGTTTGGAGAAGTATCATGGCATTCTGTATGAAGAGCCAGATTTGTGCAGGGTACTTTAGTTCAAGTCTTACTTAGGATACATACTACCTGTGTGACTCTGGCCAAGTCATTTGATCTCCCAGTGAACTAAGCAACAGTCTAAAGCTATAAACTACAGAAAAGGTGCCAATGTGCACTGGTAGAGGGTATCCCTTTTTGAGGTTTCTCTTTATCAAAGAAAGCACATATCTGCTTTTGTCTTTTTTTAATGAGGAATTAGTACTATCTAACCTATCAGGTCCCTTCCACATCTAAATGGTATGAATTGGTCAAAGTAACACAATGAGTTAGTGGCAGACCTGGGTATGGATTATTATTATTAAAGTAAAATATTTGAGGAAAGACAATGAGGCATGCTGGAGTTCACATACCTAGAACTGGTAAAGCCAGAAATATAACTCAAATTTCCTGACTCCATAATCTATTAGTATCTGAGATAAACCATGTTGCCTCCCATTTCTGGTTGATTCTTTCTTTTCTTCAATCAGTTACCTTGCTATCTCATCTGATTTTTTTTGTTCAGTTTGGCATGATTTATTGATAACTATGAATTAATGGGCACCTTAATATCCACTCTAGGCAGTGACCTTGAAAAGATTATTTACATCTTTTCTACAACAGATTTTCTAAGGAATATAAAATATTACTTCTTTTTATGTCAAGCTTTTAAAGTTTTCAGCATAGTATAATGTAGTGAGCATTGGATTGGGAGTGAGGGGACACTGGTTTAAATCTATTTTCCAACACTTACTACATCTGTCACGATGACCAAGACATTTAACCTACCCATGCCTCCATTTTCCCATATATAAATTAAGGAGAGTTTGATTAGATGATGACTATGGTTCATTGCAGCTCTAGATCTATTATCCTCCAAATCACAGGAGAATAGTTCCTTTCCTACTTGCCACACCAGGTTTTTCTGAGACTCAAAGGAGATAATTGATGGGAACATTCTTTGTATACTCCTAGATTCATCTATCAAGGATTTCTTTTGTACTCACTATGTCCCAGGCACTGTCCTAGGTGCTGAAGATAAAAAGACAAAAATTAAATTGTACCTGTACTCAAGTAGCTCATTTGATAGGGATAATATCTAGAAGTATGTTCAGAAGAAATATGGAATGTAAGAGCTGGGAGGAACCTTTCATATCATCTAGACCACTGTTCCTATTTTATAGATCAGGGAAGAGAGGTCTAGGTCAAGGAAGTTATTTGCTTAAGGTCAAAAAGCAAACATATGGTATATAGTTTCAAATGTATGGTATTATGATGATGACATTAAATAATATGTCTCTGTGTTAAAGTACTGATGTTTCTCCCCCAATTATACATTTCACAATTCTGTCTTCATCACTGGTGTTTAAAGGAATTACGTTGCTGCAGACACTGTTTTCCTCTGCAGCTGCTGCCATCTGGTAGGACTTCCTCATATCCCTTTCTAGCTCAATGGCTGTGTTTCTTCTCAAACTTCATCACTTTTCTGTAAACTTTCCTCTGCATGTAATAATTTGACATCACAATACTAAATAATAGACGTGCCAAGTGTTCTATACAGAGGGAGGAAAAGGCTACAAATTAAAGCCTGATGTTACAGCTGGAAGGTAGAGATTATTTCTTTTCTGGTGGGAAATGTGGAGCACTAGTATTCATATGTGCACTCATCTTTGAGACAAATAAACTCTATGGGCAGATAGGCCTCTCTAAATAGGCCCATTTGCCCTGCCCAAATACTATGAAAGGCTAAGGGCCATTTGAGAATTGTGAACATATTAACATAGTTTGAAAAGAGTAGCTATGCTACTGTCCAATAACTTGGTTTTATAATTATCATAATGTGAACAAGGAATAATTCTTCTGAGTCATGAGCCATTCTTACTTTGTGGAGCTAAGAGGAAAGAGGAAGTCAGTGGAACCCTAGTCACCCTCTAGTCAGCCTGTTTATTTTAACTCGGAGACAACGAACATAATGATGGGCTAAATTTTCAGGTGAGCATACATGGTATGTAGAAAGAGCCCTGGCCTCAGAATCAGATCACTTGGCCTTGAGTCTGTACCTGTAAGGCAAGTGTCACAATATCGCTGGTGACCATGAATATGCCTGTATAGTTCTGTATCACAGAATATAAGAGACTCTCCATATAGAAGGCAGAAGTAAACCATTTATTCAGACACAGGAGGATCAAATCCCAAAACCAATAACTCCAATTTGATATGGCAGTAATTGTATCCCAAAACCAGTAAGTCCACTTCATTATAACAGCAAGGAAATTAAAACACTATATCTCAGCAGAGAGCCAAGTGGTCCCATAACCTTCCCCTCTGCTGTGGCCTTCCTGTAAATGCTCACTCACTCACAAATCCTAGCTGTCTGCTTGCCTGATTCCTTTCCTCCTGCAGTTCCAGAGCCCTTGCAGTTCTCAGAGCTTAATGGCTACCCTTGGGGTAAATAAACCCTTTTAAGGGCCCAAGGGCTTCACACTTCTCCTGACCTACTTAGCAAAAGGGTCTGGGCCTTCCTACAAACAAGCCTTCCCTAATCAAGCTTCCCTTAACTAGCTCCACCTGAGGCCTATTAAAGGGATTAATGGCTGGGGAAAATCTTTAATCACATTAACACCACAGATTCCTAGGACAATCTATCAATAAGCATTTGTTGAGCACCTACTATCTGTCAGGGGACAGTGCTAAGCCCTGGGCTTTTTCTTCTAAAGGAAAACAAAGAATCCCTGACTTCAAGGAGCTTAATTCTAATTGGAAGAGATAGCACACAAATAACTAATATAGGAGATAGATAGATATAGATAGATAGAGAAGGAGAGAGGGAGAGATTGTTGTAAGTCACATTGTGCTTACTCCATCATATGACTCTGAGAAAAGTGCTTCATAAATTTTACTCACGATAGAAATTATTTTTTAAAGCAGCCAAATTATCAGTCCTTCTGGACCAAATCCTGCCCCCTCTTACTCTACCGACAACAAAGACAAATCCAAGAATATTTGCAAAGAAGAGATACTTCTCTTTTGCTGCCACAGAGACAAATCAGGGATGGCAGACCCATAGGGCCTACTTCTCATCCAAGACTCTCAGGGAAAAACAGAAAGAGCATGAAATCTAGATCATCTCAAGTGTATTGGAATAGCTGGAAACCCTTTAGCTAGGGCCTTGAAATCATCTTCTGTTTGCAAACTCCAGCCTGAAGCAAAGCAGGTCCAGCATAAACAAGATTTGTTTGTGAGCCAGTCTGAGTCTTAACACAAATTGAAAATAGATTCTCTAGCCCCGTTCCTCTGGTGGTATGCTTGGATTCAAGTTCATGCACCCTCTCTGTGTGTGTGTCTGTCTGTCTCTCTCTCATTCCATATATATATATATATATATATATATATATATATATATATATATATATATATATATATATATATATATATACATATATATATATACATACACACATATATATACACATACATATATATGTATATATGTATATATGTATGTATGTATACATACATGGGTATATATATACACATAATATACATTTATGTATATGTATGTGTGTATAACATTCCCCAATATCACTTCAATACCTCAAGGAGCTTTTTTTTTCATGAGGATGGTATTAACTCCTACCACCAGACCAGTTTGCAAGCCTGCTATGGTCCTCCAAACAAGCAAAAATCCATTATTCTATGGTCAATTTGGGGGTGATTATACTTCTCTGATTTTCTAGTCAGTAGTGAATATATCCCCTTGAGTAGCGCAGATACCAAGCCATATTCAAGTTTTCATCCTGGATTATTCTTGTCCCTGCCCTCCCATTATTTTCTCCTGAAGGTCAATCCAAGGTCTGTTTTCTGTGCCAGACTCCTTCCTTATGATCTTTCTGTGACTGTCAGGCTATCCACTGTTATTCTTTACTATAGTCACTATTTGACCAACCTATCTCCTTTTCTAGTCACACATTTCCTGAGTAACATCTGTCATACCACTTCTTACACATCATCATTAGTAATACGCTACAGCCTATTTATGCTGTCAGTTGCACTTTGGGCTACTCACAATTTTGATTCTTTGGAGACTGTGGAGTTGTTGTATGACTTGCACTAAACAGCATGACTAAGAAAATACTGCTGTTTATGAAAAGGGATTTTATGTTAGGGACCAATTTGGGGCCAAATGCAATCCAACCCTCCTATTAAAGTCTGGTCTTATTGTCCATCAATAGTGCCTATCCTAGATACATCTACTGGTAGATTAACCCATTGGACTGCCCATCCAACTGTATACTATGTGACCAAGGCATCGAGTTAACATGAAGAGATGATGGCATAGTGATACAAGTGGGGATAGCCAGGAAAAGGTGCTGAATTATCATAATTATTGTACTAAAGTTGATTAGGAGGTGTTACTTGAATCAAGCAATAGGTAGCATGCTTCATTATCAAGATGTTTGAAAAGTTGATTTGGGTACAGGTTTGAGAACTAGTAGTTTTAAAGGTTGAAGAACCAGTCTCCTTTCTGGAGTTTACTTGCTAAGAGTATTCCATGAGGAAGTCATTTATTCTCAGAGCTTCAGTGTCTTCATCTACATAAAAAGGGCACAGCAGAACTTATACTATCTATTTTGCACTGTTGTTATGAGATAAACTCGTTGTAAACTGAAATAGCTACTCTACCTCCCATTTAGGTGTCTGCATACAAAGGCTTTGGGTGCCTGGTGCTGCGAGCCTGAAATAGACTACCATCTTACCTCTAACTCTCAGAATACTTAGCTTCCTTCAAGGCTAAACTCAAATGCCACCTCCCTCAGAAAGTCCTTCCTAATCTCTCCACAGTTGTTAAGACTTACTCTCTCCTTAAATTATGTTGAATTTATCATATATTTATCAGTTTAAATGCTATCATCCCAGTAGAATGTAAGCAGGACTTGTTTTTATCTTGCCTTTGTGTCCCAAACACAGTATCTTAAACAAAGCAGGTATTTAATAAAGGTTTTTTTGAATTTTTTGCAACTGAAAGTGCTAGAATATTAATCAACAAGAATTTATTAAGTACCTACTATGTGCCAGACAAAAAAAAATGAAATAGTTCCGACTCTCAAGGATGTTGCATTCTATTTGAGGATACAACATTAGAACATAAGTAAACACATGAGAAATGCAAACTAGGGAGTGAGGGCATTGGCAGGTGAGGTCAGGAAAAGCATCATGTAGAGATGCTGCTTAAGCTGAGTCCTGAAGAAAGGGAAGGATTCTTTAAGACAAGGTAAGGAGGTAGTGGATTCCAAAAATAGTGGACAGCCAGTACAAAGTCATGGAGAGGGGAGGTGGAGTTTTTTTGTGTGGACAAACAGTGAGGTCAGTTAGGCTAAGCTGTAGAGTGTGGGATGAGGAGTAATATATGATGAGGTTGGAAATACTGATCGGAGTCAGACCATGAAAGGATTCAACAAGGATGTTTATATCTTATCCTAGGGATAATAGAGAGTGATTGGGATTTGTGGTGTAGGGGAGCTGTGCTTAAGGAAAATCTCTGGCAGCTGTGTGGAAGAAGTATTACAGCAGGAGGAGACCTGATGCATGGAGACCGATAAACAACCACTGTAAGAACTGAGACAAGAGGGGATTGGGCCCTTAACTATGCTAGTGGCTGTCAAGATTATGGAGAAATGAGTATCATGTTTACTGTCTCAACTCTTTTTAACAAAGTTTAGATAGAAATGGCCCCACACTCAGTCACTATCTTGCTAATATCATTTCATCTTAAATGTTCTGTGGATTATTATGTAGACAGATAAAATAAATGCTAATTGTAATGAAATAAAATCATCGGGATACAAGGTCATCTTTTAAAAGCTTACCAAGTACATCTATGGGATTCCTCTTGTAGTAGACAAAGAAGAAGGATATGTACCTTACACTGTTCCAACCTAGTTTTGGCTCCTTCTTGTGTATGTCTATTTTGAAAGCTTTTCTTTTCATGTAGTTTGAAGAGTATAAGTATGTATTGTTGATATCTATTTAAAACACTATTATATTATGTGTGGACTTTAGGGGACAATATTTTTGTTTATGATAATGCTACAGTTCTAGTATAGTTTATTTCATAGTTAAGGAAACTTTGGGTATCTATTCTATCTACATTCTATCTGTAGTATGAGAACTTGTCATTTGTTTAGGAATGATAAACTTTTGACGTATAAATCTGACCATCTGATTGCGTCTTTCTAGGTATTGTGTATGTGGTGATTTTTGCAGCCTGAGGTGATATGTTGTGAAGTTTCTAACATTTCCTTGCATAATCTACATTTATCATAAATTTGGGTTACTTAAGGGTAACTCTTCAATAATTTATAGTGATGAACTTATTCTGAATTATCATCCTACCATTTTCCCATGTTACTACAATGAAGTTAATCAAAGCAAAAATTCACAACTCAATTTAGATAAACAAGCTTATGTTTTGCTGAGTTTGGAGAACAGGATGGATTGAATGATCCACTAAGTCTAAATGAGTGAAAATAATAATACGTAGATATGTGTGTTCAATATAAAAAAACAACCAACCAAAGAAACAGGAGCTTTAAGTATACAAAAAAAACAAGAAAAAAGTTAAATATCAGTAATCATGTCACAGTAAGACAAGAAATAATAGTTCTTAATTCAAGTCTTACACCTATACTCAAGTATGAGTTAGTAAGGTGTACATATGAAAAAAAAAATACCAGTGGTCACAATATTCAAGAAGTAGTGGGAAATTTTGCAGGAGAAGCCTAAGTTTCCTTGTCACACAGTCACTTCTAGTTCCCAGGAAGCTGAAATTATAAGCTAATGTTTCCTTGCCTTGATGTCAGTTTTAATAATATTTAGGAGCTCCTAGTATGATAGAATTTGACTTTCTACTTGATACTCCAAGTATACTGAACTTTGTGTAATTTTTGAATGGAATTTTAGAATGATTTCCAAGTATCACATTTGCTATGATAAAAATTTTCACAATGTGTTCTGTAGCCATTCTGAGAGATTGAAATATGTCCAGGATTACCTTGGTTGAGTTGGTTTTCTTCAGGTTGGTTTTTCTTCTCTGTTCCCTATTAAGGAATAGGTCTGTACAGCCCTTAGGGAAATCTTGGCCTACTGTAATAGGGCCATCTCTGGACCAGAAAACAAAAACCTTTGACGTCTGGAGTCCTTGAGGTTTTGCCTTGTGTCTATGATCCATAAGTACCCAGAGTCTTGGGGATACCTGGTTACATCAATTAACTTCGACTCGTTCTAATTATGCCATTTATGATACCAAAAGAAACAGGACTTTCCCTTTGCTAAGGAAGGATTCAAAACCAAACCATTTCAGAGGCTGGAGACAATTTCAATATGAGAAAGAGAATATAAAAGTCAGGAACTTACTGGAGTGCTAATTATTTTGAGAGTTTTGTTTACTCCAATTTCCATAAACAAACCATGAGCTATCCTCTTATCCCCAGAATGTTATTAATTTTTTTAATCCATCAAACAAAAATAAGGAAGATTTTACTTTACCATGATAGGATTCTTTTATTTTAAAGATCCATACAGATTTTTGAATCATTCCTTTTTGAAGGTAGACATAATATAAACTAGAACTGAGTCATGAAGATACTTGTTAGCTGAATTCAGAAGCTCAGCTCAAAGGGGATCAGTAGATAGAACATAAGCAGAATGTTTCCTTGAGAGCAGGAATTGTTTCATTTTTCATTTTGTTTCCTCAATACCTAATATAATGTTTAATAAGTGCTTGTTCATAGGTTAATTGATTAATTAACCTGACAGGGTCCAGAGTCCTGTTATAGCCCACATTGGCCCCAGAAAGTCTACTCAAAGGGAAGACCATTTTGATGCTATAAGGTTTAGTTTAAAGGTTTGGATAAAGTCAAGGTTAGATGTGATTTTCTTTTTATTTAGTTAGAAAAACATGAAATTTATTTGGACACATTCAGACAAAATCCTGAATCCAGTTTGGTTTCCATTCTCTCCCTCTAAGGTTTCTCAAGACACAAGGTGACTGAATGGAAAGACTTTTAAGAGTCTTCACAAAACTCTCCCCCTGTTCCTATGTAGATCTGGTGTCTATGAGGTATGATCACATGCTGAAGAAATGTGTTGCATTCTGTCCTGGTTAGATCTGATCTAGAGTATTGTATTCAGATCTGTGCAACACATTTTAGGAAGGACCTTAAAAGAATAGAGAATATACAGAGGAAAGTGACCAGGATGGTTAGGTATCTCAAATCCATTTTATGTAAGGATCATGGAAAGAACTAGAGATGTTTAATCTGAAGAAGAGAAAAGTTGGAGGGGGAATACAATGGCTAACGTCTACGTTGTGCTATAAGTTTTGTGCCATCTAAATGTTTAGAGACAGTGTAGCATAATGGATAGAGAATGATGTTGGGAACCAGAAAGACCTGGGTTCAAATCCCAACTCTGATACATATAGATTTAACCCCTCAACGATCTGAGACTATAGGTTGCAAAGAAGGCATGGATTAGCATTAATGGAAAATGTTTCCTCATCCAGGGATAGATAATTATCTCACCAGTGAAATTATAGGTTCAATTTCTGTAATTGTAAGGTCTACAAAGAAATCATTTGATCCTCCAAAGTGAGAACTACAGACATTATTTGCATTTACAGATGAAGAAACTGAGGTTCAGAGACATTGTTCAATTGTCTCATAACCACACAAGTGTCAATGGTAGAATTTAATCCTAAGTCACTCCTGATTCCAGGGCCTTTTTTGCAATACCACAAGGCCTCCCACAATCATGACAACCATAACTTTGATCTTCATATACTTGAAGTGCTGTCAGATAAAATCAGAATTGCATTTATTCTACTTAGTCTCTGTGAACAGAAATAAGCTGAGGAGGTGGGAGTTGGAGCAAAGCAGATTTTGGTTCAGTACAAGGAAGCACTTTCTAACAGAGTTGTTCAGAAATGGAACAGATGGTTCTAAAGCAGAAGTTCTTAACCTTTTTAGTATTCATGGAGCCCTTTGATAAGAAGTCTATGGACCACTTCTCAGAATGTTATTTTTCAATTCATAAGATACATAGATTTACAAAAGAAATCAATTATACTTAGTTATGAAAAAGTTTAAAAGTTCATAGACTCCAGGTAAAGAATTTATGGTCTAAATATTTTCAAGTTTAAATCAAAGAACCAGAGACTTCCCATTTTGCCGAGAGTATTATAGAACTAGATTGACTTTGCTAATGATCACACAGTTAGTTACCAATGCAACAAGAACTCAAATTTCTTTATTCTCAACCAAGATTGCTTCCCCTTCATCGATGTTTGAAGGACCATAACTCTGCTTAGATGGTAGTCAGATAGTTGAGAAATTTATCTATTCTCAGCAATTAGGAGGTCATAGGAAGACTTAAGCAGAAAGTAAGATGTGCAGAACCACATAGACACCTAACTCCTTCTGTGTAGTGTTCATATTTTAGCTTTATCATTTTGAAATAGACCTCAAATTCAAAGACATCTTGTATTTTGGCACCAAAATACAATCTCAAGGAAAATGCTAAAATTTAAAAGAATAAAATTTCTTGTTTGTGTTGGCCTCTGTTGGCCCTAATTATTATAGATAAGATAGTTGATTATGTCAATATTTAATATCTATCAATAAATATTCTAATGATGTGACATCTATCACCTTTTGTCATCTAATTCTTCAGTCTGGAATATATCTTATGACATTTTTCACAGCCTTATCCTTTGGTCACAGTGGGGTCACCAAATATCAAGTTATACATCGGGGTTCGGAGAAGCTTGGCAAATTTGTGGTAGAATTTCTCTACTCCATCTTTTGCATACACTAGAACTTTTGGTGCATACACTAAAATTTTCCATGTGCTTCCACATACCAATGCTCACGGTGAATATTACAAGCTAAGATGACCAAGTATTGTATAGAATGATGTTTTCTGTTGCTCTTGGGTACATGATGAAACTAGATCAACCAGTTTCTTTATTTGTATCACTAAGTGGAAATGGCTTCCTTTTAGCTGCAAATTTTATGTGTTCTGGTTTCCCCTCATTTAAGAGTTTCAATGAATGACTGAATGAAAAACTACGTTGAATGCTGACTGTGTATTAAGCACTCTGCTCAGTGCTGGGCATACAACTACAAAAGTGATGCAGTAACTATCCTCAAGATACTTAAATTCTAGTAAGGGGAGACAACACATAGAGGAATGGTGGCCAGCAAAGGGTGTTTCGGTTTGGGAAATCAGAGAGGTGGTTAATGGAGCCATACAGGAGGCAAGTGTCATACCCTTTTGAGAAGAAGTGGCAGTATTGATTTGGATATGCTTTCAGAGATGAAAACCAGAGAGAATTTTGAATGAGAGTAGTTGTGGATATGGTATTAGGACAGATGGCCAAAAGACAGTCATGGTAAAAAGTATCCATCTAAATCGTTTCAGTTTCTCCAGCATTTTGTTAGCTTGCTCATCTTTTGAAAGGAAATCAGTTATTTAAAGTAATAATTTTTAAAGTAAAGTTTGCAGATGGTCTACAAACTGAATGATTCTTAGTATCTTCAGCCTCTTCTAACACTCTATAGCTCTCTCTTGTAGGAGATTGGTAAAGAAATAAGGACCATCTGCTATTTTAATCTATCTGATGGGTCTTCAAGGCCAAAGAATTTATCACCCAGTGCATGGACTGCTGGCGTTGAGCCACAATTTAGTTATCTTAACTGTTGTGTAGGTTTAAGCTTTAATAACTTCAGAAGCATAGATGATACAAACCTATCCAAAAATCATTTGAAAGTTTAATGAAAGTTTTACACTTATTTACTCTCATAACTTTTGAATAGTAAATTTTTAATTTTAATAAGAGGTCGTTACAATTTGAATGTGTTTTTTCTGAGTGATACTTTTTCAAACCAGTGGATCAGTAATGAGCAGCAATTAATAAAAAATTTTATAAGATTCAAAAATTGATGAGACAAAACTAAAAAATGGTGGTTATGTTGAATTTTAATGAGAAACATAATGATTTAAAATTTTTAAATAATTTTTCAACTTTTATTTTTTAAGTGTGGTAGCATTTATACTTCTAGAGTTTTAAAGTTTAGAACTGCACTAATATTTTGGGGACAATCTCTATAGGAGTATATCCCAGGCCTGTACCTGAAACTTTTCCAACTTAGTAGAATCTATCAGATTTTGAAATTCCTGGGCATAGCCTTCGAGAATCCAGGTTTCCTCCATACCATGGTGACATATCAGAGACCATCAATGAAAATTCTGAATTTATCTGACACCTATAGCTTGAGCCATGATCAACTTAAAGATGAATGGGGGGGGGGGTGACAGCTAGGTGGTACATTGGATAGAGTAATGGTCCTGGAGTCAGGAGGATGGGAGTTCAAATCTGGCCTTGCACACTTCATACTTACTAGCTGTGTGACCCCGGGCAAGTCACTTAATCCTGATAAAAAGATGAATGTGGGACTAGAGAAGAGTGTCAGTACTGTAATGTAAAAGAGAAAGCATTTCTGTAATGTAATACATTATTATTATTAAACAATCAGCTTCCCAGACTTATACAAGTGGACTCCAAAAATTGTTCTAGGAAAAGTAGCCCTACACTTGACCATTAGGATTTTGGAGGAGATCAATAAACAATTAGATTGGAAAGGTAGATTGGGGCAAGATTATAGAGGACTTTGGATGTCAAAAAAAAGGGGAATTTATATTTGCCCCTGGAAGAGGGAACCACTGTAGTTTAATGAATGAGTGATGTGGTGCGGTGAATAACATGCTATATGTTCGTGACTATATTCTTAGAACTTATGAAGATGAAATATCTTACTTTAAAGACTGATGTCAGTTCTGAGAACTGTTAACTGGTTCAAATACTAAGGCCATGAACTAGTATACTTCAGGGTAATCTTCTTTTGAGCTAAAGATATGAAATATACAGACCTAGTAATTATTATTAAATTAGGATCTGTTTGAATGAGCATATACAAATGTGTCTACACAGATACATATATGTGCATGTATATTCAAAATTAGATCAATTTAAATACCTTATCTTTTAAGAGATTGTCAGATAATGTTACCTACTACCAACTTGCAGACCACATAAAAGGTCAATAAAGTAAGGCATATGTAGAACATATATCGGATTCCATGCCATCTTGGGGGGAAGTGGGAGGGGAGGGAGAGGAAGAAAATTTGGAATTCAAAAACTTACAGAACTGAGTGTTGTAAATTAAAAATAAAAAATCTAAAAAAAAAATTTTAAAAAGAAAAAAAAAATAAAGTAAGGTCCAATCTGCCATGAGGCATAACATTGATCACAGGGCTCCAAAGGCAGGTGATGAAATGCCAGCAGCACTCATACTTGAATAGTATTGTAAAGGGAGAGTTGATGCAGGAAAGCTTCAAATGGAAATAGCCTGCAGGGGAATAGCAGGGAGGTAGATTAGTAAGGTATGTAGCTATCAGAAATTGAGTGGGTCTTTTTAAGAAAAAAGACTTGAGTAGACTTTGAGGCCAAAAAGCAGTGCTGCAAATGATGGATACAACCACAGACATCATCCATGGGGGAAAAACTGGTGAAAAACAATTCATCTCAACCACCTTACATTTTTGAGGTTTTTGACTTTGGGTCCATCAACTTTTTTCTCCCAATATATTTTTATTTATTTCATTAACTTTTTCTCAATTACAAGTAAAACTATTTTAACATTCATTTTAAAATTTTTGAATTTCAAATTCTTTTCCTGTCTTTCTTCCTTATCCCCTAAGAATACAAACAATTTGATATCGATTATATATCTGAAATCATAAAAACATAATTCCTTATTAGTCATGTTGCCAAAGAAAACACAGACAAAAAAGGAAAGAAAGTGAAAAATAGTATGCTTCAATCTGCATTCAGATTCCATCAGTTCTTTCCCTGGAGGTAGATAGCATTTTTTCTATCATGAGTCCTTTGGAATTGTCTTGGATCATTGCACTACTGAGAATAGCCAAATCATTCACAGTTGATCATCCGAATGATATTGCTGTTACTATGTACAATGTTCTCCTGGCTCTGCTTACTTCACTTTACATCAATTCATATAAGTCTTCCCAGGTTTTTCTGAAACCATCCCACTCGTCATTTCTTATAGCACAATGTTTTTCACCACAATCATGTACCATCAGCCATTCCCTAGTTGATGAGCATCCTCTCAGTTTCCAATTCTTTGCCAATACAAAAACAGCTGCTATAAGTAGTTTCGTACAAACACATCCTTTTCCTTTTTCTTTGTTCTCTTTGGGAAAAAGACATACTAGGGGTATTGCTGTATCAGAGGGTATTCAGAGTTTTGTAACCCTTTAGACATAGTTCCAAATTACTCTCCAGAATGGTTGGATCAATTCACAACTCCACCAACAATGCATCAATGTCCTAGTTTTTCCACATCCCTTCCAATATTTATCATTTTACCTTTCTGTCCTATTAATTAATCTTACAGTTGTAAGGTGGTAATTTAGAGTTGTTTTAATTTGAATTTTTCTAATCAATAGTGATTTAGAGCATTTTTTCGTATTACTGTAGATAGCTTTGATTTCTTCTCCTGAAAACTGCCTTCTCATATTCCTTGACCAATTGACCTTGATCAATTGGGGATTTACTTGTATTCTTATAAATTTGACTAATTTCTCTATATATTTGAAAAATGAGACCTTGCTCGGAGAAACTTGCTATAGAATATCCCCCAGTTTCCTACTTTCCTTATAATCATGCCTGCATTGGTTTTAATGCAAAACTTTTTAAATTTAATGTTATCTAAATTATCCATTTTAGATTCTATAAGGTTCTCTCTTGTTTGGTCATAAATTCTTCCCATAACTATAGATCTGACAGGTAAATTTTTCCATGCTTCAGTAATTTACTTATGATATCACCCATTATGTCTAAGCAATGTAACCATTTTGAACTTATACAGGGTGCAAGTTGTTGGGTTATACCTAATATCTGTCAAAGTGCTTCCAGTTTTGTGAGGAGTTTTTCTCAAATAGTGAGTTTTTGTCCCAAAAGCTTGTATCTTTGAGTTTATTATGTAACTAATCTATTCTACTGATCCACCACTCTTTTTCTTAGCCAGCACCACATTGTTTTGATGATTTTCTCTTTGTAATACACTGAGATATGGTACTGCTAAGCTACTTTCCTTTACATTTTTTTTCATTGATTCTCTCGATATCCTTTTTGTTCTTCCAGATGATTTTTTGCTATTTTTTCTAACTCCATAAAATAATTCTCTAGTAGTTTGAGATGACACTGAATAAGAAAATTAATTAAGGTAGAACTGACATTTTTATTATCTTGGCTCAACTTACTCATGAACAATTATTATTTCTCTAATTGTTTAAATCTGTCTTGATTTGTGTGAAAAGTGCTTTATAATTGTGTTCATATAGTACCTGGGTTTGTCTTGGCAGGTAGACTCCGAAGTAACTTACATTATCTGCAGTTATTTTAAATAGAATTCCTCCTATTTCTTCCTGCTGGATTTTGTTGGCAATATATAAAATGCTGAGGATTTATGTGGGTTTATTTTATATCCAGCAACTTTGCTGAAGTTGTTGTTTCAACTAGTTTTTCAGTTGATTCTCTGAGATTCTCTAAGTATGCCATCATATTGTCTGCAAAGAGTGATAGTTTTGTTTCTTTGTTGCCTATTTTAATTTTTTCATTTTCTTTTTTTTCTCTTATTGCCATAGCTAGCATTTGCAGTACAATATTAAATAGTAGTAATTATAACAGGCATCCTTTATTCACCCCTGATCTTACTGGGAAGTCTTCTAGCTTATCTCCATTACAGAAAATGCTCGCTGATGGTTTTAGATAGGTATTACTTATCATTTTAAGGAAAGCTCCATATATTCCTATGATTTCTGGAATTTCAATAGGAATGATTGTTATATTTTGTCAAAAGCTTTTTCTGCATCTATTGAAATAATCATATGATTTTTGTTGGCGATATGATCAATTATGCTGATAGTTTTCCTAATAGTGAACAAATCTTGTCCATTAACTTTAAAAAATTTTTGATAATTGTTTCAATGAGGTTGATTTCCTTTGCAATCCTACATATTTTATTTATATTTGATGCATTTGAAAACATTATTTTGAGAAAGGGTTCATAGACTTCCCCTGACTTCCAAAGGGATCCATCACACACATACACACACACACATTAAGAACTCATGCTGCAAGTTCTAGGACATGCCATCTGTTCTTTGATGAAGACCTTACCTTTTTATCTGGTTGAGCACCAAGGGGAAGCTGAAGTTTTGTTTTGATTTTTCCTTATCAGAAGCAACATGATTCCATTGCACTTGAAGCAAGGCTCTGAATTGTATAGTCAAAGTCTCAATCCCCTAGAAACTCATTACATTTTATGAACAAGACTCAGAAATTAGACAGACTTTTCCTAGGCACAGTCATTTGTGAAAATGTATTTTACATTTATTTCCAGGGAATTCCTTAAATAATAATATAATTTGTTAAATCAAGGACAAGTTTAATCTGTGCCTTCTTAACCACCTCTCATCACCATGCCAAGGCTACACCAAGAGCATGCAAATAATGGGGAGGGCTTCTACTAAGCTCCTAAATTTTGGAAATGACAACCATAATGGATGATTGAAGCATTTATAGGGGACAGCAAAGGGTGAAGGAATTAAAATTAACTGTCATCAATGATTCTCATTAGAACACACAATTGCATATTAGCATAATGTGTTTGGAATAATAACCAACCTCTAGGCATTTTGAAGTTCTCCTAAACTGTAAAACATTGGGCTAAAAACAAACTCCCATTAGAGAGTTCACTTTTATTTCAGTCTCCATAGAAACTGAATGTTCAGATGTGTTAAGTTATTTTCGTCTATAGAGTTTCTACATGTCTCATAATTTGAACATGTGCACAGGCAACCATCCTTGTGCAAACTAATTATAGGAAAGGGCACTACCATATATGGTACTGTTAAATGTTGTGGTTCTACATGGGACAAGGGTATGTCCAGGTGATGAAAGCTAGCCACTATCAAGAGGGATGATCAGTTGGGGGCCTTTTGTATGAAATACCATTATTCCAATCGAGGGGCAGTTCATCACAGGAGACAGAGGACTAGGCAGTGTCATACAGTAGAAAGAGCACTGGCTTTGGATTTAGGGAGCCTAGCTTCAAGTCCCACTTTAATCACTACTGGTATGACCTGGGGCCAAAACACTTGATCTCCTGAGTCTCAGTTTCCTTATATGAAAAAGTGGAGGATTGATCCAGATAACCTCTGAGGTCACTTTCAGCTTTAGATCTTTGATCCATTAATCAATATGAGCATTTATGATTCCACAATCTGTGCCACCTGGGTTTAAGTCCTGCCTCAAGGTGCTATGGGCAAGTTGGTTAATGTTTCAGTGACCCTTGAGCTGCTCTCAAAATCTGTAAGTTTCAGGAAAGTTGATGATCTGCATCAATTCAGGCCCTAGAGTCTCCTATACCAATGAAAATATTGTTCTGGGTTAAAAAAGAATATTTCTTCCGAAGCATCCAAGTCCATTAACTTCTGAACTTCAGTGCCTGCGTATCCTTGCTTCAATGAATAACATGAAATAGGGCAAGCCTGGCTTGGGACACTTTATGCTTCCTGCATGAAACTTTGCTTCACTAGGCTCTGGATAAGAGAGAGAGCAAATATTCCTTGACATCTAAAAATAGTGCTGCATTGAGTAAAAACCATAGTCAAGCTTCTTATTGATTTAAGGAAGTTGCTAGTTGATTCACAAACACTTCAAATGTGGTGGGGGTGGGTGAGGCTTTGACATTCTGCCCAGGCTTTCTTTTTCCCCTGAGCCAATATCATGCTTCCTGTGAAATAAACCTAAAATATCATCTTGCGGAGGAGGGAAGGCCTTAAATAGCATCACTCTATGGTGAGTGAATGGTTATTTACTCAGGAATTAATTTTAAGGAAAACCTAAGAGTTCTTTCTATTAGATGCCCACACATTTAGGAACAACATTTATATAAGGAAAAAAATGTTAATAGCTGGAGCTAGCCCAAAGTGAGACTGGCTCCCTTGGGAGGTAGTGGTGCCCCCACAACAGAGGTCATCAGAGCCTGAGTGATTTACTGTTGGGGATGTACCTGGTACCCAAGAGGCACTGAATAAATGGCTCATGTTCAGTGAATGGCATTGTAGTAGGGACTCATTCAGAAACAGGATGGATTAGAGACCTCTTCTAGATGAAGGACTTTGTGATTCTGAGCTTGTTTCATGCCTCTAATAAAAGGAAACTAAAAAAGAACAAGTCAACATCTAGAAAGTACTGCTTTTTTTTAAAATTCTCTATGTGTTCTGATATTCTTATTGACCAGTAAATATTCAAAGTGAGGAGAAGCAGTGCAGTAAAGTGGAACGAGCACAGGACCAATCAGATGTCAGGATACTCACTTTTGTCATATTAGCTATGTGACCTTGGCCAAGTTCACCCCTCTAGTGTTCTATTTCTTCATGTGCCAAATAAAGGACTTGGACCCTGTGGTCTCTAAGGTTCTTCTCAGCCTTATATTCTTTAAGTTCCTTTCAATACTAACATTCTGTATTCCTACTTTGAGCTTTTACAGTCAATGTTCTATACTCTAATACAAGCTGAATGGGCAGCTACGTGGTGCAGTGGATAGAGCTCCGGGTCTGTAGTAAGGAAGACCCTAGTTCAAATCCAGCCTCAGACACTCGATAGTTGTTTGTGTGACTCTGAGCAAGTCATTTAACTCTGTTTGCCTCAGTTTCTTCATTTGTAAAATGAGCTAGAGAAGGAAATGGCAAACCACTCTAGTATCTTTGCCAAGAAAACTCCAAAAGGATTCACAAATTGTCAGGCATGATTGAACATGACTAAACAACAACAAACAATTTGGTTCCCAGGTCTAACATTTTGTGTTGTACATTATCAGGTTCCTCCAAGCTTTAATATTGTATGTTCTATATTCATGAACTCCCCTCCTGCTCTGACATTCAATGATTCTGTGATCATTAGGATAGTGTGTGTACTTGGTTACAGAGACACTGTAAAAGCAGCAGGTTCAAAACCAAAGGGCTTGACTGCCTCCCAAGTTATAGCAGGGAATAGCTTCAACATTTTCCCCCAACACCCAGAAGCTCCCTAAAGCCCAGCTGCACTGTGCATGCAGCTAATGGTGAAAAGCTGCAGGTTTCCAGCACACATTGTTGAATTAAATACTAGAGGGGGAAGAAACAAGAAAAACAAAACATGCAAGAGAAACTCATTAGTCTCATAAGGCCAGAGACAGAAGGTAGAATGGCAAGCAGACGACTAGAAGACGAGAGGTCACCCATCTACGACTTATACACATATCTATAAGCCAGTAAATGAAGTTCAATTTATCAGGTCATTTATAGATTACAGAATTGATTGCCAAGTAAATTATGCTTCCTGGCTTGAGGTGAAAACCCATCAGAGTTTTAAAGCCAAGAGCTCCTGGTTGAAGCTCTCTTTTAGGCCTGAATTTCATTCCTACTTGACATCACCTGCTGGCAGGGAGCATTGCAGAGAAACAGATGGGTCATTTTCTATCCTGATGGGGCTAATTTTAAGGAGTTTGAAGGGAGAGCAGTCAATGCGAAAGTAGCCACTGTTAGAGATGCCTAGCAACAGGAGCTGGTATACACAGAGCTAACACAAAGCAGCCTGGAAGAAGTAAGGCAGTAAGGCTAAAGAGAAGTTGGCGAGAGATGCTGCAGACAAAGGGGACACAGGAGGATCCATACTCTGATGGGAAGTGAAAGCTAGAATAGGGAAAAGGAGCATGAATGGAAATGTGTCCCGCTGAAGGAACCTGATGTGGTGGAGTTGGAGAGAAGGGTACAGGTGAAATGGGATGGTTATCACAGTGGACTGGGTGAGCATAACACAGGAATAACAAAGAACTATGAATATATATGTGTGCACATGTGTTCAAGAGAGACAGGATTATGATATTCATTTTTTCATTCATTCAACATTTTATTACATACCTAATGTCGGATCTCAATCCCATAATCCATGAAAGGTTGAGGAGGTTATATTAAAGGAACTATAAGTCTCTTCTGGTTTTTACATCTCTGATCTCTCTTATGGTTCTCTGACCATATCATCACCTTTATCTTTGGCCCTTTTCAGCTCTAAATTCTCTAATAATGGCCTTTTATATTTCTGGAAACAAGAGAGAAGTCAAAAGCAGCTAGATGGATAGCTGTTTAGATCATGGTATCCCCAAATATATTTAGTTCTAGCCATATCCTTTCAATACAAGCCCCAATTCATCATTATTAAGAAAGTACTTGCAAGGTACCATGCTAGGATCCATGGGAAACAAGACCTGCTCTCAAGAAGTTTACAGTGGAGGAAGTACACTGAGTCTATGATAAGAGAGAGCAAGGCAAAAATAATGATGATCGCGATGAAATTTATATAATGCTTGACATATATCTTATACAGTGTCCCAAAAATCTTAGTGAAATTGTAAGCTTTAGTCAGCATAAAGCTGTATATCTTACACACAAAAAACTTAGATGCTGGAAAATATTAGAAATAGCACAGTCTAACAAGTAAGTTGGAGCTAGTAGAAGGCCTTGAATGCCAGGATCAGGAGTTTACATTAATTGCTTGTCAATGTAGATACATACTCAAAAATTAATCAGGCAATGATACTGATATTATTCAGTGATATTAATATTGATTGAAAAATGGATACATTTTCCAGTCTCTGTGATGCATTGTAAAACAATACATTTCTCTTTTGAGTACCATCACAGTTGTAACAAACGTTTTCACTGGTTCTATTTTTTTATTGTTACAGAAAAGCATGTAACACTGACTTTATCCTCCATATAGTTGGCATTCCAAATAAATGGATTGTAAAGAAAAAAAAGGATAAATTATTCCTGCATAGAGATAATGTGGTTATTCAAAGGCTATTTAAATATTCTAGGTAAGAAGGTATGAGATAGAAAGAGAAATTCCATTTAAAGTTACTGTAGACACTATAAAATATTTGGGAGTCTACCGGCCAAGACAAACCCAGGAACTATATGAACACAATTACAGAACACTTCTCACACAAATAAAGTCAGATCTAAATAAATGGAAAAACATCAGTTGCTCATGGTTAGGCTGAGGTAATATAATAAAAATGACAATTTTACCTAAACTAATTTACTTATTTAGTGTGATACCAATCAAACTACCAAAAATAATTTTATAGAGCTAGATTAAAATGATAACCAAATTCATCTGGAAGAACAAAAGATCCAGAATATCAAGGGAATTAATGAAAAGAAATACTAGGGAAGGAGGCCTAGCCATACCAGGTATTAAACTGTATTATAATGCAGCAATCATCAAAACTACTTGGGACTGGCTAAGAAATAGAGTGGTGGATCAGTGGAATAGGTTAGGTACACAAGATGCAATACTTAATGAATATAGTAATCTACTCTTTGATAAACCCAAAGAGTTGAGCTTCTGGGATAAGAACTCAATATTTCATAAAAACTCCTGGGAAAACTGGAAAGTAATATGGCAGAAATTGGGCACAGACCAATATCCTACTCCATATACCAAAATAAAGTCAAAATGGGTTCATGTTCATGATTTAGATATAAAGGCTGATACTATAAACAATTTGGGAGAGAAGGGAATAGTTTACCTGTCAGACTTATGGAGAAGGGAAGAATTTATGACTAAACAAGAGATAGAGAGCATTACAAAATACAAAATGGGTAATTTTGATTACATTAAATGGAAAAGTTTTTGTACAAACAAAGCCAATACAGCCAAGATTAGGAGGGAAACAGAAAATTGGGAAAGAATTTTTACAACCAGTGTCTCTGAAAAAGGCCTCATCTCTAAAATATACAGGGAACTGAGTCAAATTTATAAGAATACAAGTCATTCCCCAGTTGGTAAATGGTTAAGGGATATAAACAGGCAGTTTTCAGAGAAAGAACTTAAAGATATCTATAATCATATGGAAAAATGCTCTAAATCTCTATTGATTAGAGAAATGCAAATCAAAACAATTCCTAGGTACCACATCTCTCCTGTCAGATTGGCTAACATGTCAAAACAAGAAAATCATAAATGATGGAGAAAATGTGGGAAAGTTGGAACACTCCTGTATTGTTGGTGGAGTTGTGAACTGATCCAACCATTATGGAGAGCAATTTGGAACTATTACCAGAGGGCTATAAAACATGCACATAACCCAGCAATACCATTTCTAGGGCTATATCCCAAAGAGTTCATACAAGGGGGGAAAGGATCTATATGTACAAAAATATTTATAGCAGCTCTTTTTGTGGTGGCAAAGAATTGGAAATCAAGTGGATGCCCATCAATCGGGGAATGGCTAAACAAACTGTGGTATGTGAATGTAATGGAACAGTATTGTGATATAAGAAATGAGGATCAGATAGACTTCATAAGAACCTGTAGAAACTTTTATGATCTGATGATGAGGGAGGGGAGCAGAAACAAGAGAATATTGTACACAACCACAGACACACTGCTTCTATGATGACTAACTTGGATAGACTTGGCTCTTCTCAACAATGCAAGGTCCTAAGACAGCTCCAAAATACTCATGATGGAAAAGGCTATCCACATCCAGAGAAAGAATTATGGAGTGAGTCTGAATGCAGATTGAAGCAAACTATTTGCTCTTTCTCTCTTTTTTTAAGTTAATTTTATTTGATTTTTGGTTTTGTTTCATCTTTCTCATGGTTCATTTCATTGGTTATAATTCTTATTTACAACTTGATTATTGGGATTATTCACAGATTAATGTGAAGTTATATGTAGAACCTATATCAGATCACATGCCATCTGGTGAGGGGAGGAAATTTGGAACTCAAAAACTTGTGGAACTGAATGTTGTAAATGAAAAAAAAATTAACTTAAAAAATACTGAAAAAAGACCTCCAAATATGTTAATTTGATCAATTCAAATGAAATTGCAATTTGAGTGTAACTGGAAAAATGAATAATCCATCTTCTAATCCTGTTTTGTCTACATGATGATGCATTCAAGGAATAGTTAGAGAACTACTACTGATGGAAATCCTTCCAACTGTTCCATGATAGTACAAATATTAGGAAAATATCTGAGGCACTGAGAGGGCAAATGATTTACCTGGGTCACCATTTTATTAAGGAAAAACTGAGAAAATACTGAATTCAATTCCAATATTCTTTCCAATACACCACGCTGTTCTTCTGCTTAAGAAATATATAATCTCTCCAAAAAAAAGAAGATATGAGAGACTACAGTAAGGTCATTGAAGGGAGAGAGAAAAAAGGGACTTTGATTTTTGAGAGATGTCAGAGGCAGAAACAACAGCATTTGGAAAACAGGTTGACGTGGGGTAAAAATGAATGGAAGAGTCAAAGGAACAGTCAAAGATGACTCCAAAGTCGAGAGCCTAGGTAAATAGGTTTTTGGATTTATCTTTACCTCTGTCCCTTTAGGACTGGGACAAAATCTGTTGGGTTTTTCAACAAACAGGTGGCTTTGCCTGCTATCAGATAATGGGGTGGTTTGGATCTCTTATTATTCTTCCCTCAGTCTGAAACTTCACTGATTTTCAGTCTGTGCCTGTGGTACCATCACTGAAATGAGGTCCAGATAAAACTACCCAGAAGCTACTCCCAGATAGTACAATCTGACTGATAAATCTAGCATCCTTAATGGCAGGAGAACAGGTTAGATCTTGGATGCCACTACTTCTCTTCATGGGTGTGTTCTCTGAGTCTGGGTGTGTGCATAACCAAAGGCTAGCATATACCCAACATTGCATTTGATCCTCCCAATAATCTTTTGAAAAAGGTAGCGCAAGGGCAATGAGGTGGCACAGTGGATAAGGACCTGAGTTCAAATTTGACCTCAGACATTTACCAGCTGTGTGACCCTAGGCAAGTCACTTATTCCCTATTGCCTCCAAAAGAAAAAAAAAAGAAATGCTTAGTGCAAGTTTTGTTACCTTTATTTTACAGTTGAAAAAACTGGGGCTGAGTCTAATTTCAAAAATTAACATTAAATGTTGCCCATATTGTTTTATATATTCTTTGTATTTATTACTTGTTTACATGTTGTACTCCATACCACTTCCTCCTTCCCTCAAAGTGGAATATAAGTTCTTTGAAGGCAGCGATCGTTTTGTATCTGTCTTTGTTATCTTTGCTACCTAGCATGGTAACTTGCACATAGTGGTCACTTCTGGCAGCTGGTGACACAATGGATAGATTTCTGGGTCTGGAGTCAGGAAGACTTGAGTTCAAATCTAACCTGAGACACTTACTGCCTGTGTGCTCTTGGGTAAGTCACTTAACCTTTGCCTGCCTCAGTTTCCTCAACTGCAAAATGGGGATAATAATAGTACTTATCTCATAGCATTATTTTAAGGATTAAATGAGATAATGTTCACCAAAAGAGCTTACCACAGTGCCTGGCACAGTGTAGGTACTATGTAAATATTACTTCTTTCCCTTCCCTTCTCTCTCCCTCTCTAACTTAATGAACCTAATTGAAATCTTTTTTTATTCCCATCTTCAAAACTCAGTAGTTGTGACAGAATGGGCAAGCCAGAACCATTTTGGCGGGCCAGTTTCTTCCTCTGTAAATAAAGAGTAATAAGACTTGCATTACTTCTTTCCCAAGGCTGTTGAGAGGAAAACATTTTGTAAATCAAGTACTTCGGCTTTTTAAGTTATTACTATTGACTAAATAGGAGGTATGGACAAACAGTGGTCAGGCTTCTGTTTGGTGGATTCCCAGAAGATCCAAGGAGTCGCACACTAAATGGAATCCTCAAGCCCACCAAACAACAGCCCAAGGAGAAGAGATGAAGGAAGAAGGAAGGGAGGGAGGAAACAGATGACTTAAATTCCCAAGTTTCTCCCTAGGAAAGTCTGGTCCGGTATCTCAATCTGTACAAATACTGTTCCAGTTCTTTTCCCTAACTGTTGGTTTTCCCAAATAGAGTGAACAGTTTTTCTCCATAAACAGAATTCAGAATTGTTGATGCTGTCATGGTCTTTATCGGAATAGCTGTATTTTATACACGCGCACACACACACACCTGATTGGGGAGAAAATATCTCTTCTTGAGTTCAGTCAACCCAAGGTTCCTCAATGGTTGTTTTCCAAAGAAGCCCTTGTTTGACCAACTGATATTTTTCCAACTGTTTTGTATGTGCATGTAAAGCCTACAACCAGCATTTTGCATCTCCTTCAGAAGCAACCTTTTAGTGACTTTTTGAGAAGCCTCTTATTTGATAAGAAAGGACTGCATTCTGAAGCATTTTTGCAATCTTTGGCTTCCTCGTCCCATGTGAATTGCACTATATTTATAAAAGCAGTGTGTCTCTTAATCATACACTGTGTTGAGGGTTGAACAGAAACATTTCCATATGTATGCTTCCTTGTGAGTCTCCAAAACTTGTAATGTTCATTTCCTTGCCCTTTTAAATATGACTGAAATGATGTCAATTTTGCAAAATGTCTTCAAAGCAATCACACAATTGCACAAAATGGACTTTAGCAGACTTTTGCTTGAAAGAAAATAAGGGACTTGCCAGATTGTTATACAAGTAGCCCATAAATGGGCCATTTAATATTATATGTGTGTGTGTTTAATATGACTGCCAGAAATGGCACCTTGTTGTTGCTAAAATTGCCTATTTAATTAAATATGCTTCCAAAAGAAGTATATAAAACACAACTGTATTCATTAAAAAATAAATTGATGGATTGCTGATGTATTGTCCAGCTGTGTGTATGTCCTTAGCAATTGACCTTTGGTGTTTTGAACATTCGTGCAATTTTTTTCTATAAAGAAATTCTTTGCAATGCTAAGGAGTCCTGTATTCTGTAGAGTCAGGGCACAGAAAGAGCAGGTGACATATTACATTGCCCAAACAAGCAATTTTATATTCAGTCCTACAATTAGGTTTTTGGAAGCCTGTGGTTGTTTCCATTGAAATCCCAAGGGGCCATGGGACTTTATTTATTATTGCTATTTTCTCCTTTATTCTAGTTCTTGTTCTGATAGCTTGATGAGGGACTCCTATCTCAAACTGAGTCAGAAGATATTTAAAAATATATACTGCATTCAAGTTAATTAAATATCCAAAAATATTCCATCTAATGTAAGTGTATTCTCTCTCTTCCGCTTCTTTAAAAAAATGGACCTGGAACTATTTATTAACAAAAGGTTATCCTCAAGTTCTGGGCCCAGCCCAAATTAATATCCCTTAGTTATTTTTTTTAATTGTGGAGCTTGGGAAGGGCACAGGACTTGGTAGTCAGAAAACCTAAATTCCAGGTTTGCCACTCATTAGCTGTGTGACTTTAGATAAATTACTTCATATAACTGAATGATCAAAAAGCATTTATTAAGCTTTTACTACGAACAAGGCATAATACTAATCTCTAGTGCAAGCCTTCAGGTCTTGCCTAGCATTCTATAATAGCCTTCTAACTAGTTTTAAATCTCTCACCTCTTCAATTCAGTCTCCACTCAGTTGCAAAGGTGATTTTTCTAAAACATGTGTTTGACCATGTCTCATGCACACACACACCTGCTCAAGAACCTACAATGACTTCCTATTACCTCCAAGATCAAATATGTTCTCCTCTGTGTAGCATTTAAAGCTCATCCTAACATGACCCTTTCCTACCTTTCCAGTCTTCTTATACCTCACTCTCCTCCTTAGCTTGAAAAGGCCAAGGTTCCCTAATGCATCCTGGGTCATCTCCAGTTGTTCTGATCTATATCTGGCCACAGGACTCAGATGGTTCAGGAAGTGAAAGTGAGGCTGGTGACTGTACAGGCAGTCTAATTCACTTGTGTGTCATAGCATCACCTTCTTGATGCCATGGTCCTCTTTGAGAATGAAGGAGAAACAGAAACCTCTGTGAATAGAAAAGTTGCTGCCAGTTGGGGATCAAACTGAAACTGGCCAGTTGGACAACACACATTTCTCTCTTCCTTCCCTTCTTTCTTTCCCTCTGTCCACATACGGTATCATACCCTTGCCTGTAGGTGCTCTGCTGAAAAGGAATGTAAATTTTTAATCTCTGATTTTTTTTTTTCCTTTTCTCTTAAAGACCAGCCTTAACCCCAGATCACTCTGGCTCTCATTGAATGGCCAAAAATAGGTTCCAAGTCCAAGCCATACTTGGTCATTGTTTGGGCCCTGATTGCCTCAGAATGAATGTAAACAGTAGTAGTTTCTGTTTTGGCCAGAAAACCTGAAAACCTGAGGGTCTTTCCCCTCCTAGAACTATTTTCTTAAAAGAGGCTATGCTTTTCCTCATTTCTTATTAAGCCTTAATCACTGAATATGCTTTGCCTCAGTCAATAGCAGCCCAGTCAAAACCTCATCTCCTTTTTCCTGCTATTTGCCTAGAATGGCCTTCCACTGACTTCCTTCAAGACTTGGTTTAAATCCACTTTCAGCAGGAGGCATTTCCTGCTACCTTCAGTTGCTAATGCCTTTCAGATTACCAGCTGCTCCCTCCCCCCTCCCCCACATACTCTGTATTTATCTTTTATGTACCTAGTTATTTACATGTTATTCCCCTCTGTTGAATCTGTTTGTTGATTGACTAAGCTCTGGGGGTATAAGTTCAAAAAGAATGACAGCCTCAGTCTATACGTAATTTGCATTCTAATGGGAGAAGA
This sequence comes from Trichosurus vulpecula, assembly GCF_011100635.1. Classification (NCBI taxonomy): domain Eukaryota; kingdom Metazoa; phylum Chordata; class Mammalia; order Diprotodontia; family Phalangeridae; genus Trichosurus; species Trichosurus vulpecula. The sequence continues at coordinate 249,589,252 of NC_050575.1, forward strand.
CCAGCCAGCTTTAGGTCCTGGAAGTAACAGGGATGAAGAGTTAATGTAATAAAGCAAATCAATTGATATGCTCATTTATTTAAGCAATAGTATTGTTGATTTGATTACCATGCCCAGAGCAAGAGCTAGGGAAGTGGGGAGGTAAGGTGGATTAGATGATATCTCAAGTCCTTGCAGCCGATATTTGATGAGACCAATGGTTCCACTAAAATAATTTTCAGATACTTTATCTTGACAAGGGGGTGACTCTAGGCTCATGAAGGCTATATAAATGTAAGCAGAATTTTAGTGTCAGAAGGTTCCTAGCCCAACTTTCATTTAACAGATCAGATGAAGAACTAGAAGCCCAATGGCCTCTAAGATCCATTCCTCTCCGGGCTGCACTGCTGACTCATTTCCACAGGATTTTCTCTACCATGCCCCAAAGCTATATGTCTTCACTTTCTCCCGGCCCCTCACCTTTTCAGGTCTCTTTTATTGTCATTTTACTCAGTACAATGTCAGGGACTGTTTTTCTTTCCTCTTATTTGTGTGCTTAGCACAATGCCTGGCACACAGTAAGCACTTAATAAATGCATGTTAACTACCAACAGATCTCTGTGTTATATGCCAGACTCTCATCACCTCTTGATGGTGATGGGGCTCGCAATAGCTTCAAGACTCTCTCTTCTTCAATTCATATTCCATATGGTTGCCAAATTGATATTCCTAAAGTATAGGTCTGACCATGTCAATCACTTATTCAGAAAACTTCTGTGATCCCCTATTACCTGCATGACAAAATACACACTTCTGTTTGCCATGTAAAGCCCCTCACAATTTGGCTCCCATCTGCCTTTTTCCAGTTTTTTAACATGTTACTCCACTTAACACATTCTTCTTTTCAACCTAACTGGCCTTCTTGTTATGCCTTGTATTTGGCATTCTATCTCCCGCTAGCTCTCCCGTACTTGGAATGTATGCCCTTTCTCTCCACCTCTTTTTAGAATCTTGAACTTCCTTCAAACTTCACCTAGATGACAAACCCTACCCAAGGCTTTTCCTGATCCTTCATTGTCAATATTCCTCACTAATCTTATTTTGTATTTTGCATATATTTCGTATTCATTTATTTTTACATATGTTGTTCCCTGCCAAAAGAACATAAACTCCTTCTTGAAGGCCTCTTTCATTTTTGTATTGGTATCCCCAGCTCTTAGCTCAATGCTTAGCATACAGTAGGTGCTTAATTAATTCTTGTTGAATTCATGATGATTGTGAATACACATTCAGATATATCCTACCTAGAGTAGACATCTTCACATTAAGGCTGAGTGGAAGACTATTATATCTGTCTTCCAAGGGGCAAGTTAGCAAAATTCAGAGATGATTATCACTGAATATTTTTGATCACAGCAGATCTCGAAAAGTGTCTGCTGAGGAAAAAAAGGGGTGATTCTAGAGACCACCCACACTGTGAAGAAATAATAGATCCTTGAATGATCTTTTAATGATTGTAGTATGACTTGTTGATCTCGGGTACCATGTTTTAGAAATGACAGTGATAAAATGAGTAAAGCAACCTCAAGGGTGAAGCCATATGATGTTCCGTTGAAATAAATTGAGATATTTAGCTCAGTTAAGAAAAGATTTAAGAGGGACACGGCACGGCAGTGATCGTGAAATATTTGAAGGGCTGTCACATGGAAGAGTAATGTATTAGACTTGATCTTCTTGGTTTCATATAACCTAGAACCAAGAGTAATAAGTGAAAGTACCAAAGGCAAATTTAGGATTAAGATAAGGAGAAATATCCTAACAATTAGAATTCTCCACAAATAGAATGGGCTGCTGCACAAGTCTGGGGACTCTCCCTCTGTGGAGTCTTTAAGGAGGGGTAGGATCATTGCTTTTCAGATATTCTATGGGGAAGATTTTTGGTGAATGAACAAAAAGCATTGATTACTTTTAAATAATAAAAAAAATCATTGAACTTTGAAAAAAATCACTGTTTCAGACACTGTGATAAGTGCTAAGGATGCAAATACAAGCAAGCAAGATGGTCCCTCCCTTCAAGGAGCTTGCATTCTATGAGAACAAGACAATACATAAAGGGAAACTATAACTAGAAAAGCATGATGGGGAAAAGCTAGGAAATGTGTCCAGTGGCATGGTTCAATAATGGCTAGGAAACAGCATAGTGGCCTAGTTCCTGGCAAAATAAGGAGTTAGTTCACCTTCCACAGTCCAGGATACCATAGACAGAGTCAAAATCCTGATGAGATGAAGAGAAGTGATAGAATGCAAGCAATGTGATTTGGGTATATCTAGGAAGTGACTTGTCATATATTTCATAGAAAAAATTATTTATTCAGGTCCTGATACAAATGCATGGTCTTTAAGGTTTCTTCCATCTCAGAGGTTTGGAGAGTAGAGGTGCCATGTCTATTGTTTTTGGAATATAAATGTAGATAGCTTTTTAAATTACTTCAAAATAGTATACCCAAAATGTATTAGTCTGATCACATCAACAGAGTCAAATATTACTGATATTTTAAAGAAATTTTCCACATTGTCAAAGCTAGAGACAGTTTCCCAGTGTTCTGCCATGGATTTAGTGACATTATGGATTGCAGAGAGACAGTAACTGATGGATTTAGACTGTTCCTGTTTTGTAGTCATAATATTCATTATACATAATTAATATTGCAACTAGGGAATATTTTGAAGATACTCTGTGCTGAGTATACTTGTTTATCACTGTCAGAGAAACTTTAAATTGGCTTGGACTCATTTCCTGTTCAAATTAAATGTAATATCAAGCATGCATTATTTGTGAAATTGATTTATTGCATGTGTGCACATCTAAAATGTGAGTAGGCTGATCACACTGCCAAAACCTGCTGGTTTTATTTAGTGCTTTTCAGGGACATATTTAATTCTGTGGGTTTGTTGCTTGCTTGCAGTGCAGAAAGGGAGGTTTAGATAAGGAGATGAGCAGGATTCTCTGCTCTGTGTTTGGCGGCTGCCTGTGTAGTATGCAGAAAGGATAGAGTACTCAGCTTGCAGTCAGAATTTGAATCCTGCCTGCCTCTGTCACTTATGAGCTGTGTGACTGTGGGAAATCACCAAACCTCTCTGAATCTGACCTTCCTCATTTATAAATTGTGGTACCAACCACACAGGGTTGACCTGCATCTCAAGGTCATTATAGATTCATGATATACCAGCTATTATGTGTAATCTATAGAATTGAATCAGTTTTTGTTTTTTATAATTTCCACATGCTGATGAAGCTCATCTTTTAATTTAGTAGCTAGACCAATGTACAAATACTATTCAATGCAGTGATTTGCTTGAGTATGTGTTTGTATTTCTACCACAGCCAAGTAACTTATCTGCATTCCAAAAGTATTATAATTTCTAAAAGACCTGGAAAATCAGTGTTGGAAATTATTTCAGAGGTTGCTTACATTAAATGGGAACTCCTGCCCTCTATAACATTCAGTTCCTGCTTGAATACCTTCTTGTGATGAAGAACTTATTATCCATTAATAGATCCCATTTCATTTTCATTTTTTTCTGGAGTTCTAATTAATAGAAACCTCTTGCTAATGTTGATCCAAATAATTTTCCCATTGATGTTCATTCATTTAGGCTACTTCTGCCTTCTGGATCCATTTAAAATAAACCAAACAAAAAAACCTCTGAATTATTCCATTTCCACGTGACACAGCTTTAAATATTCGAAGAGTTATTATCATGTTCTACTAAGACTCCTCCAAGTTAGTCATCCTCACTTCCGTCTTTTGATCTTCACATGATACAGACAGAGATATAAGCACCATCCTGCTTAAAAATTTCAATGCAAAATATTTAATATCATCTAATGAATTTACATAATTTATCAGATAATTCTTTAACAAGAGTTGTCCCAGGGCTATTCTTCTGTCCTCATATTTGCCTTGGGTAAGTATCCCACAGACTTATACCTCATAAGGACTAAGAAATCTCTAATCTTGTACAGGAAAGAGCCCAAGTGGAATATTTCTCTTTTTATATGCCATTTCTTACCTTAATAATATTAAGAGGACAAATGGCCTCTCAAAATCTCATATGCTACTTTTGTCATGAGCTTTCTTCAAATATGCATACAGGTGGTCTACAAAGTTAATGGGGGGCACTAATAAGAGATATGTGTGCATTTATAAATACCTAAAGGAGTGAAAAAGAAATACTGCTTTTTAAAATTAGAAGATACAGACTTCTAAATTTCTGAATGATATTATAAAATGTTAAACTATTATTTATTTTCTTCACTGACTACTATATTTCATTAAAATTGAATTCAAATTCCATATGTGTATAGTAAAACCAAAACTCTCTCTTTAAAAAAAATGAAAATATGCTTGTACCCTCAGAGGAGCCCCTCTTTAGTATTTTCCTATAGGTCAATTCTGAAAGGGCTACCATGGATGTAAAATGACTTAAAAATTTGGGAATTACGAACACTAAGCTCCCAAACCAAGCTTACTTTTACATATGGAGCTATAAAAGTTTAAAGGACTAGCCTGAGACTTTTTTCCTTTTAATCTCCCTTTTTTGAGCACACTAGTCATTGTTACAGTCATCTACCAAATATCACAGTAGAGCAGAACATGACCAAACCCTGCCATAATATTTCAATGATCATATAGTCTGGGGACAGTCTTTTGTATTACTAAATGTTTTAACTATCTGAGAGGACACAAAAATACACACAAACACCCCCTTCAGCCCTGGGCAGAACAATCACCTGCCATTCATGATATAACCTGTACTTTGTAAAGTTGGAATGGGAGGCTCTGTAGATACCTTTCACACACAGGTGTCCAATATATGGTTTCATTGATACAGGGAAATCCCAGATGAGGAAACTCCTACCAAATCAAGGCAGTACCTCTCTGCTATACCCAATCTTAGAGAATTGCCTAAGGCACCCAAAAGTTATATGGTTTGTCCAGTCTTACCCAGCCACCAGAATTTAACCTAAGTCGTTTTCTGGCTGCAAGGTTATATCTCCATATATTATACCATGCTGCATATCTAATAATAATCATTTAATTTAATAAGTAAGCATTTATTAAGTGTCTGCTATGTATCAGGCACTGTGCTGCGTGTTGGTAGGGAAAATGATGGTACAAGTATAATAAATGAAATAATCCCTACTCACAAGAAGCTTATATTCTAATGGGAGAGGAAATAAGGAGATATTTGTGTGTATATGTATATACATATGTAGAAGTACATATTTAATACATATTTGCATATAAAAAAGAATAAACCTGGATGAATAAAAACGTAAATGCAAAATAGTTTGAGAGGGAGGATGCTATGAATTAAGGGATCAATAAAGGCTTCACATAGAAGGTTGTTCTTGTCTTGAATTGAGGGATTCCATAAGTGAGGAAACTATACATTCTGGACACAGATAATGCCTAGTACAAAGACATGAAGATTGGGGATGGAGAGTTCTATATGAGAAAAAGGAAGAAGACAAGTTTAGCTGGATCATAGTGTGTGTGTGTGTGTGTGTGTGTGTGTGTAGAGGGTAATATATAATGAGGTTGTAAAGCTAGATTGTGAGAAAGCTGTAAATCATTTTAAAAACTAAACAGAGGGGTTTGATTCTAGAGAGAAGCAATAAGAAGTCTTTCAAGTTGATCAAGTAGGGGAATGACATGACTAAATCTAATAAAATTACTTTGGAAACTATACGGAGGATGGACTGAAGTGTGAAGACTTGAGATGGGGAAGCAACTAGAAGGCTGTTGTAATAATCTAGGCAAAAGGTAATGAGGACCTTAACCAAGGTGTTGGTTGTGCGAGGAGAGAGGAGGGGTCAGATGTGAGAGATATTGTGGAGATAGAAATAGCAAAACTTGGTAACTTATTTGGTATGTGGAATGAAGGAAATTAAGGAGCTAAGGATAATGGCAAGGTTATAAACCTGGGAGACTGGAAGAATGGAAGATATTGGGAAGTTTGGGAAAGAGATAGGTTCTGGAGAAAGGTAATGAGTTCTGTTTTAGACACTTCACGTTTCTGCTGTCTCATTTATTAGTGATGATAGCTAGTGGTGAAAATTTTCCCTATCAGGCTATATGAATGGAAGAAATGAGCCTGTACCTCATGAAAAGAACTTTCACCATTGCTAAAAGTATAATGTTCTAAGCTAGGGAGCAATATTTGAAAAATTGTCAGAGCTTAGCACAGTTCCTAGCACATAGAAGACACTTTAAAAAAATGTTTGTTGACTTGATTTTGCTTAAATTTACTTTGGTGAGTGTTTACAAATGACAGAAGTTCATTGTGGAACAACCAGGCATCATATTAAAAACTTGCATAGTATTTTTAATTTTATACTTAGCTGATCAAAGGTCAATTGATTATTTTCCTAAATCTGAGTATTTTCTCAATCAGTTTAGATCATTGTCTTTTCATGCCTTTGTGAACATGCTTCATGACTTGGTTGTGGTGAGAAATTATCTATGGCCAATCTAATGATGACTCTCTTCAAAATTATTTAACCTTCTCCTTACATGAGAGAGATATAATTTACCATGGGCCTATATTCAGCTCTTTACAGCTTGGTACAGCATCAGCAGAACTTTTGAGAATCCAGTATCACTGACATCTTGATGAGGTATCACAGGAGAACTTGAAGTTTAAATTTATAGTATATAATCATAAATTTGAAATAACTCTAAGTACTTTTTTTAGGTTAGATTAAAAGACCCAGGCATGGTATTCTTTGAAGGAAATCAGAAAGAATTGCATGTAATAACCCCATATCTTTGCTTTATATGTTAAATTTATTGTATATGTTTATATATTGTTTTATATGTTAAATTTATTATCTCATCTAAGGTGTCCAACTTCATTTCCCCACCCAGGCACATTTCAGGTGATTATTTCCCCTACATTAGAGAATAGGCATTATGATCCTGTCTAATTACTGGCTTGAAGGTAATTATCAGCCCATGATTATAGAAAAGATGTTAGTTTCTGTAAAACCTCAGAAAATATGGGGATAAAATAGAAAATGGAAGGTATTTCTGTCCATAGATTAGAATTGTTAATGAAACTAAGAATAAAGATATAGACAGTGAGATTTCTTACTCAGCATTTGGTCCAGCCTTCTTTAGTTTTTCTTTTTTATTTGTATTGTTTTTAATAAATGATCTAGTAGAAGCAATTAAGAGTAAAATCTTGTTTTATCTTCAAGAGCTTCTATTGCTTCTAGAATAAAACATAATTTCTTTTCTCATGTTCTGATGACCCACTAGCCATTCCCCACATCCAACATTCTGTCTCTAGCTTTTGTACCAATAGTCCTCCATGTCTGAAATGCCATCATTACACACCTCTTCCTGTTAGACTCCCTAGTTTCCTTCCAAGTTCTGCTCATCTGCAATTTCCTAAATTATTCCTTTCCTATTTGCCCCACTTACCCTTATTATTAACAAATATTTTCTCTTGAAATTATGTTGAATTACTTTTTAAATTCTGTACTTTGCATTTATTTGTTGGTGTTTGCATTGTATCTTCTGAATAAAATAGGTGTTTCTTGATAGGAGGTGCTGTTTCACTTTTGAACCAGCATCTAAAATGGTGCCTTGATCTGTTTGTAAATATTTATAACAGCTCTTTTTGAGGTGGCTAAGAATTGGAAATTGAGTGGATGCCCATCAATTGGGGAATGGCTGAACAAATTGTGGTATATGGTTGTGTTGGAATATTATTGTGCTATAAGAAATATCAAGCAGGATGATTTCAGAAAAACCTGGAAAAACTTACATGAACTGATACAAAGAGAAGTGAGCAGAACCAGGAGAACACTGTACACAGTAACAGCAATATTGTACAGTGAAGAACTGTGAATCACAACTATTCTCAGCAATACAATGATCCAAGACAATCCCCAAGGACTCATGATGAAACATGCTATCTGCCTCCAAAGAAGGAATTGATATTATCTGAATACAGACTGAAACAGACTATTTTTTACTTTCTTCATTCTTTTTGTTTGTTTCAGTTTTCTTGTACAAAAATGACTAAAACAGAAATGTTTTATGTGATTGCACATGTATAACCCTATCAAATTGTTTACCATCTCAGGTGTGGGGGGGGGAGGGATGGGAGGAAGAAGGGGACAGAATTTGGAACTCAAGACTTTTAAAAAGTTTTTAAAATTGTCTTAATTTTGTAATTGGGGAAAAATATAAAAATGCTGCCTCATCTATAGTAAATGCTTAATAAACATTTATTGAATTGACAAAATGTCAGGTTCCAGGAAAAAATTTCAGGAAGATTTATAAAAATTTATTTGGTTAGTAAGTAAACATTTTTAAGTGCCTACTATGTGCCAAGCAACTGTGCTAAGCTCTGGGTATTAAAAAAAGATAGTCCCTCCCTTCAAGGAGCTCACAATCTAACTTGGTAGACAATATGTTAAAAAGAAACTGAAAAGTAGAAATAAAGGAAGTACCTGGTTTGGGGGCATAATTAAGTTCAGAGGAGGAATGCAGCCTGTTAGAAAATGGTGAGATGGATGCCCTGGGCACCCTCCTTACAGAAAAGATCTGTAAGGGGCTCTCTGATGTCCACCCTTCACCCTTTCCAATCAGTCAGAGTGGGGGTGGTGGGTAGGGGGCTTGGGCAAGCAGTGCTGAGGACTTATTAGTTTCAGAGTTGAATTGATCTTCCCTCTTGGCCTCTGTGATTCTCTATAAGAGTAAGTTCAACCTCCTCTCATAAGGAAGGGGCAGGTACTTCTAACACTCCCTCATCCCATGTTAGTGCCTTCCTAATGTTCACATAGATGATAAGGTTAACCCACTTATTTCCAAAACTAACAGCATTTGGGAAGCTCCCAAAAAATGTGGGAAAGAAGAGGTATTAGGCATCCTACCAAACTGAAGGTCTACAGATGTGCTGACTTTATTGTTTTGTTTTTGAAACCTGGAGTCTATCAGCATTGAACCACTTCCATCTGAATTTTCTTAAGAAGATTCTGAAATTACCTGGCAAGATAAGGTACTGGACACTAAGGTCCTCTCTCAGGAGGATCTACTAAGCATTCAAACTCTACTGCAGATAATGCAACTCTGATGGGCTGGCCATCTAGTCTGAATGCCAAACATACATTTACCTAAAAGACTATTTTACCCAGAACTCACACAAGACAAGTGCTCACAGAGATGTCAGAAGCAGTGATACAAGGACACTCTCAAGGTTTCTCTGAAGAACTTTAGTATTGAATGTGTGACATGGGAGACACTGACACAGGATCACCCAGCATATGTGCCCACAGCAAAGAAGATGCTGTGCTATATGAGCAAAGCAGAATTGCAGTTGCTCAAAAGAAACACGAGATGTGCAAATCTAGAGAGATCTTCATCTCAAATCTTCAAATGGAGTATTGTTTGCCCATCCTATGCCAGAGCCTTCCACTCATATTGGTCTGATCAGCCAGTCAAACATACTGTACCTTGACCCCAACATCGTGCTGTTATTTTGGTCTTCTTCAAGTACTAAAGACAAACAATACTGTGAGTATCATACACGTACATTTTTTGCATGCCATCTGCCCCATTAGAATGTGAGCTCCTTGAAGACAGAGACTGTTTTTTTTTGTTTGTTGCCATTCTTTGTATCCCCAGTGCTTAGTACAGTGGCTGGTGGGTAGGTAGCATTTTCTAAAAGCTTGTTAAATGATTGAGTGATGAGAGGTAAGAGAGGAGGTAGCTGCAGAATAATAGAATTTCAGCGTTTGAAGGGAACTCAGAAACCATCTAATCCAACGCATACCTGAACAAGAATCTCCTTGAAAACATACCCCCAAATGGTCATCCAGTCTTTGTTTAAAGACTTCCAAAAAGGCAAGGCCCAGAACCTTCTAAGATACCTCATTCCATTTTGGGAGAACTTTCAGTGCTAGGTTAATGCCCTTATTTCAAGTTTAGCTGTGCCCTCTATGCAACTTTCACCTTTCACTCCTAGTTGTTAAACCTGCTAGGGTCAAACAGAACAAACTATTCACTATTTTACATAATAGCCCTTCAGGTTCTTAAAGCTATGAGGTCCCCCCTCAGCCTTCTCTTCTCTGGGCTAAGCATCCCCATTTTTTTCTGTTCATTTGTTAAAATCAGTAACAGAACAGAACAGGGTGCTTTTTAATGCTGAAGCATTATAAATAGGGTGAACCATTACAAGCTTGAAAGAGATAAACATAGGACAGATAAATAGAAGTGTTATTTATGTAGGGAGTAGTAAACTTATAGAAGTCATTACCCTGTACACTTGAATAGTCTGAAAATATAAATAGACCTGAAGAATCCTATATCTTAGGAAGAGACTTTACAGATTATCACATTATCTACTCTAACCTCCCACTAACTAGAGAATTGTCTTTTAAATAGTACTAAAATATGGTCAAGCACACTTTGCTGGGACACTTCAAGTTTCAGAGAACTCAATACTTCTCAAGACAACCCGTTCTTTTGTTGGACAGCTTTCATTATTAGATGAAATTTCCCTCCTTATAACTTCAATCTTCAGGTCTTAGTTCTATCCTTGGAGGCAACAAAGAACACATCTACTCACTCTTCCTCAGAATAAACTTTCAAATTTTTGCAGTATAATGTCTCTCTTATATTCTCTGTTCAGCAAATCCTTCAAAGATTTCTCAGATACCATTGACTCCCAGACACCCTCGCCATCTCGGTTGCTTTCAGGATGTGCTCTGGCATATCAAATATCTTTTTTAAACATATCATCCAATACCATGCTACAAATTTGGTCTTAATCTAACAAGATACTGAAAGAGACAGCTAGGTGGCTGGAGAGAGCACTAGAACTAAAATCAAAGGACCTGCGTTCAAATTCTGCCTCTAACATTTACTAGCTTGGTTGACCCTGAACAACTCACTAAACCTCTATCACAGCCTCAGTTTCTTCGACTGTAAAATTAGGATAATAATAAATTATCCCTCAGGGTTGTTGTGAGGGTTAAATGATACAATATTTGCAAAGCATTTTGCGAATCTCAAAGTGTTACATAAATGCTAGTTATTTACTGCGGGATAATTAACTACTTTGATCTGATCATAACATTAAAAAATTCCATCCTGATTGAAATTCTACCATCCTCATAGTATTTCTTTCATCATTTCTTTTACATTATGTGGGTTGAAATGATCAGCATGGCAAGTCAGTAATATGTTGGGTATTCTGATCTTCTAAGAATGAGGCTTCCAGAAGATAGCATAATTAAAACCCTTCATCAGACTATAGCCTACTGTGGTGTGAGTTTTGTTGCATCTGTGAGGAAATCATTATCTATGTCTTCTGTTTGTCTGGGTAGTCAGTGGTATACTCAGCAAATGATACCATTTCTGTTTTTCTTTCATTTTATTTTTATCCAAAATCTTTTCACCCTGCTTTAGCCCTCATATTAGTGAATTTCCATATAAGTGTGCACCTCCTTAAAACAGAGTGCTTTGTCCCCCTGCTATTAGTACGGTTCATCGGAATAACAGATACCCTGCCATTTCCATTTTAGCCATTAGTACAATACCTTCAAGATTTACTGACACATTGTGATCAACTATTGATTCATAGATGTATCCTCATATAATAATTTGAGGTTCATTTTCTTTCAGATATGTGGCTCAAGAAAAGTTTATATAAATTGGGGCAGCTAGGTGGCACAGTGAGTAGAGCACCAGCCCTGGAGTCAGGAGGACCTGAGTTCAAATCCAGCCTCAGACACTTGACACTTGTACTAGCTGTGTGACCTTGGGCAAGTTACTTAACCCCAATTGCCCTGCCAAAAAGCAAAAAAAAAAAAAAAAAAAGAAAGAAAAAAGAAAAGTTTATATAAATTGACTGATGAGGGGTCAAGAGAAATTACACTCTAGTTAAATTCTTAATATTTTACAGTGAATTTGAGGGAAATCATAGCCACTAGTCCACCAATATTTTTGAAACATGTACTAGGAACAGATAATACAAAGGAAGAAATTTTATCATTTAACGAAAGAGACAGAACAAATGATACACCAGTGAGACATGAGACATGAGATTCAATAATCTCAGAAGGAATGAAGATGAATATCACATGAAGGACAATGGAGAGGTACAGAGTGGGTACGAGCAGGTGGCAACAGCTTACTAATGGAGAACTTCAAAGAACAGAAGTAAGATGTCATCAAGAAGAAAGGGAGGGGCTGCTCACATAGCAAGGGCAAGGGAAATAGGAACAAATAGACTGTACCATTAATATGTTTCTGATGAAAATAATATGGAAGGTGTTCAATACATTGCACAGACATCCTGTGTCGAACTATAGAGCAACATGGCTATGAGTCACAAAAGTTGGATAGGCATCAATGATTTGCGATATGACTCACTGGAGGTAACTTCTAAATTAGGGGTTCTTAACTTTGTGTCAAGGATACCTTTGGCAGTCTAGTGATGCCAATGGACCTCTTCCCAAGACAATGTTTTTAAATGTCTAAAATACATAGAATTACAAATGAATCTAATTATATTGAACTGGAATTAATCTTTTTTTTTTAATTCACAGATCTTAGGTTAAGAACCTTGTTTGAAGTCAGTGAGATCACAGATCTGACTCTAAGTAAGAATGCCTAGAAAAGCATAAATTAACATTATACAGAGTTAAATTATCATCCTCATATCTTTATCACTACATAATACACTTAATAGAAGTAGCAGGGATTGACTGAGTAAAGGGAACAACTAGAGCTGGGCAGGATAAATCAGCAAAGGCATGCTAGAGAACCCTCTTCCCTGCTATCATATTAGAATAAGTTCCAGCTATGACTTCAACTTATGAACCCAAAGCCACAGCTGGAGCATGGAGTCAAGCCTAGCCTACCTTTGAATGGAGTTGCAAAGCCCAGTTCAAGAGAGATCAGATGCCAGGATGGTTTTTCTGCTATCAAAATCAGACTCTTTTTAACAAGAAGCTCTGATGTTTTGGGGTTTTTTATCTTTCTTGCCCTTTTTTCTTTACCTTCTTTGTTCCTATTTTCTTGCTTTGAATAATCCTCTTTTATAAGAAACGGTTAACTTTTCTTTGTAAATCCTCGATTCCACTAATGTGCAGAGAGCTCTACCTGCATCACATGCAAAGACATTAAGAGAAGCCAAGCCACAAATTCTGAGAGTCAGGACTATAGCTTCTTTTCTCTCCCATGGGGCCAAAAAAGTCTATCGTTTTGAAGGCAAATAATTTTAAATGACAGCGTGGTACCACAGTATATAAACAGGAGTAAATTACTGAAGGACCTACCTGTATGTTTGACTTTCCCCTGCTGCCTACTAATGTAGTGACTGTTTAGAAAACCATTTTTACTCTTTATCCTTGCCTCCACCTTTCTCGTTTTACTGGGAATTGTGCCCATTAGAAGGAACAGTTTGTGGTTGTAATCCTAATGTACATCAGTGCTAAAAGATGCCACATACCTCTGCTTCTTGGAACTATTAGCTCCCTTCAAAGCTTAGCCTGAGTGCAATCTGCTACATGGGGACTTTGCCGATGCTTCTAGATAGTGTTTCTGCAACCTTTCTGCAATTGTCCCACCCCTCAAAATGCCTATTTTGTATTTACTTTCTATATATGTTGCATTAACATTTCAGGAATCAAGTCTTTCCCTCTCCCTGCCCTAGCTCCTTGAGGGAAGGGTTTGTTTTCAATTTTGTCTTCATAATCCCAGTTCTTCCTTTACTACCTGGCACATAGTAAGTGCTTTAAAATACTTATTTAATTGAACCTTAATTATACAATAATATAATAGATTGTGGGGCACCCAGGTGGTGCAACGGATACAGGGGATTGAATATTGGGCATGAAGTCAAGAAGACTCATCTTCCTGAGTTCAAATCTGGCCTCAGACATTTACTAGCTGTGTGATCCTGGGCAAGTCACTTAACCCTATTTGCCTCAGTTTCCTCATCTGTAAAATGAGCTGGAGAAGCAAATGGTGAACCACTACAGTATCTTTGTCAAGAAAACCTCAAACGGGGTCACAAAGAGTCAGACATGACTAAAAATGACTGAACAACAAAAATAATTGAATATCTTCCTCAATTTCTCCAAAGACTCTGGTAGGAAATATAAATATGTATTAAAGTATGCATAGTGCTTTCTGATTTGACTTATCCACCTCAGAGGAAAGCCCAGTGGTAATACTTATCCCCAGAGAGTGCTTGATACTCCAGATCATCTCAACACCCACATTCACTTGGCCCAAATTTTATGAATACCTACAACAGGAAATAAGCTTCGATTTTTTTTAACTACTAAGTATGTGAAAAAAAAATGAGTCCCATCTCTTTCCAGAACTTTGGACTTGTATGAAACTCACTGAGAACTAGAGTGATAAGATTTCAAATTAGTGAACTGTAATTATCTACATTCACTTCGATTTCTTTGTTTTCTTTGGCCTTTGGGAGGGGAAATGCTATGACATGGGCACATAAATGAAAGAGAAAATCCTCTCTATTATCTACAAGACTAGGATATATTTTGATTAGCTAGAAGATCTGGAGGTAATTATCTCTTTCCACAAAATGGTTCAGATTGAAGAACTCCAAGTAGAAGCTCTTCATGGTGGCATAGGTACAGCATAAAGACCAATTTCAGTATTGTTTGTTAAACATAGTTTAGATATAATTACATGTTTTAAAATGAAGCTAATTATGGCACTGATTTTTTTATCATTGAGCTAAATTGCTGGAGATTTTTAAAACTACTATAAACCAGAGGAAAATTAGGATGACAGAATCCTCTGAGGAGTGATAAAGAAAGATCACCTCCACGAACAGGCGTGACATTTGCAGTGGACCATGAAATGAGGTACAGACCAAAGAGAACAGGAGTCAAGAGGCAAATGGTGTTGGGGCCAGCAGTCATTAGCAGACTAGTCCTTTACCGGTCCTGGACAGAGCATATGCCTGAATCAAGGTCAGTGTCTGGGTTATAAACTGAAGAAGCCAGACTCCAAACCAGAAGCAATTCACAAGCTGTCCATGAGTAGTCATAAAGTTTAGGTGTTGGTTCAGGGTCAACAAACACAGTTGAATTACATGGAAAATCCTACTGGGGGAAGGACGGGGAATAGGGATCCCATATTGGGGACTTCAAGGAATTTTGCTGTGATCAATAGCACATGCATTTAACCCAGAAGTATATATTACAGACACATAAGAACTCCCTTGGAATAAAAGTATTCTTCCACCAGAGCCCAGTCTACTGTTCTAGACCTCTGAGACCTGGTCAAGATGATAAGAACATTTCTTCTGACCTCCAGATGAAAAGACAAATAGAAGGAAGCCAGTTAATAAAGAAGGCACTAAAACTTTAGTCTGTAAAAATGGCAAAGTGTCCTGGAATTTCTTGTGTGCGTTTTGCACTGGAATGTTTGCAGTATACTAGTAATATTCATTGTAAGAATTGTTATGGAATATCTATTATATATGCATATATATGCAATTTATGTCTTAAATGTTATTGTCAGTTTTAAAAAATCATTCAGGGGGCAAAAGACTGCGTAATTATGTGAAAATGTGAATACTTTATTCATCATTCTAAAAATTTAATATTTTAAAGAAAAAAATCCTAAAATAATTTTGTAGTGGAATAGGATGGGAAGTAGCAATAATAATAGCTAAATTTGTATAGTGCTTACTACGTGCCAGATACTGTGCTAAGTGTTTTACAATTATGATCTTCACTACAACCTTAGGAGGTAGGCTCTGTTATTATCCTCATTTTACAGATGAGAAAATTGAGCCAAACAGAGATTAAGTGACATACCCAAGGTCAAACAGCTAATAAATGTCTGAGGCCAAATTTGAACTCAGGTCTTCCTGATTGCCGGTCCATAACTCTATTCCATGTACCACCTGGCTACCTCAATAGAAAGAACCTGCATTGTCTTCGTTTTTCTGATCCTTCTTTATCACCAGTAGGCACTGGGGACCTATTAGAGGTGTTTTATCAGAGAAGTGATAGGATGACAACTATGTTTTAGGAATTTAATCTGACATGGGGGAATGGTGTGGATAAGGAAAGGATTAGAGGTAGGAAAACCAACTAGCAGACAGTTACTCTAGTCCCACGTGTGAAGAGGAATTAGATTTGGGTAGTATCAGTTGGGATGAAAAGGCACAGGTAGATATGGAAAACACTTGCGTGAGGAATTAAATGGCTTCAAAATCATTTAATTGTGTCCATGCCTGTAATCCTATGATTCTATGAATTGCTCCTTAGGATGCATCAGACCTCAAACAAATCTTTCTTTCTGTTTTTCTGCCCATACTCTCTAATACCCACCCTTTTTCGCTTCTACATTGAGAAGAGAGAGGTGTAGAGTTGAGTATCAGTGGAATTAGGAGGTGAGGAAGGTATAAAACACAAAATATAGCTCTATCAACAGCAGGTACATCGTTTTCAGGCAGGGATTTTTTTCTTTTAATTCCTTACAACAGACCTGCATAAAGAGTGAACCTGATGTGTCAACAAAACCTAGAAGGGGTATTTGCAATGGCCTTTCCCCTTCCCCTTAGGAGTACTTTCATTGTACAGTAGCTAGAATTATGGAATGTTCTCAGCCTGAATTTGTGCTTTCTGGAACAGCTATAATGGTACTTGAGGCTCTCTCTCTGAGGGAAAAGGGGAGGAGCAATGGGCATACCAGCACACCCAGCACCCTCAGCCTAACTATAGGAGTCTAGATTAGTCACCAAAAGAGGGAGGCAAGTTAATGGGCAGCAACGAACATTGGATTGGGAGTCAGAAAGTCTGAGCCATCCTGGTTGTCAAGAAATGAATCTATTCCTGGGACGAATCACTTCCACTCTCTGGTGCTCAGTTTTCTCATCTTTAATTGTGAAGATTATACTTGATCTTTAAGCCAAAGAAGGAATCTAATAAACTTAGTGTATATCTAGTATTTCTACTTTTAGGCCTCCTGAAAAGGAAATCAGAAAAGAAATAGCATGTAGTGCAGACAATTATCAAGAGCCAAGTTGGAATTACTAGGGAGGAAGTCATTTCTCATAAGGTATCTGCCTCAAGATTGTCCCATCTGTTCACCAGTTCATATGGAAGATGGCACATTAATTTTCAACCCTTTGACAAAAAAAGGTTCCGTCTATTCTATCAAACATAATATCTGAACTTTATACAATACTTTATGTGCATTAAACTTATTTGGCCATTTTACAGATGAGAACACCAAGGCAAAGAGGGGTTATAATTTGATCAGAATCATACAGCTAGAAAAAATTTGAGGTGGTATTTGAACCCAGGTCTTCAAAGCTCCTCTACCTCCAGCATTCTGTCCACTGTGTTGTCTCTCAGTAGTGGGTACCAGAGATCATCTGTTTCAGACAATAAGCCCACTGTAACTAATCAGGAGGAAAGAAACCAAAAAAAGTCCCTACCAGAAATAACAAGTGAATGAATTGCCCCCTAGGAGTACTAATTCTTTTTTTAAATGTTTTATTTTTAATTTATGGGTACTAATTCTCCTGATCATTAAGCCCACACATTTCTTCCTAGTGCTACAACCCAGTGGGACAGTCACCTCTACCAAGACACACACACGCACACACACACACACCACAATCTTCTGAGCCACACGAAAAGGTATTGGCAAGGTTCTGGTGAGTAATATGAAGCTATTCCAAAGGATCCACTCCTGGCCAGGGAAGATGAATGTGGGTTGGTCATAGGTCCCTAGCAATATTCATGGGAGTCCTGTCTTACTCAGCTTGACTTCATTGTGAAAGGACCTGGAATATTTTGACACCACAGATCTGCTCCTACTGTGCTGGGACCCACAAGACTAGGTTAGAGTGCAGAGCCTGATATAGACAGATTTCTCGAAGTCTAAACCCATTCTCAACTAGACATCATCCCTCCCCCTACTCCCTATGCATGTATCCTTTAGTATCCCACAGATGCTCCAGGGCACACAGCTTCAGGCTAGGAACATTCTGTAATTCCAACTACTGTGCAATAAAAGAAACCTGCTTAGCCCGTTAGCAGCTGGCCTTGGACAGTTAGTAGCTTCCCACAGCTCCAATAATACAACTGAGTAGTATGCACCTGTGACCCGGAGTGAATTCCATTCAAGAATGAAGACTATTTTGTGCAGGGAAGGTGGAGATCCGCCAGTGCCAAATGTATAGGCAACTCAAAATAGTATGCTCCTCACTTCCCAACCCTCTCCCCAAGAAGAATATTCATAATTGTAGTATTATCTTCATTAGTCTCTCCTGCTCAAGAGATTTTTTTCTAACAAATGCAAAGTAGGCTAAGGAGAGAAGCATGCTATTGATGTCCTTAGACTGTCAGGATTTATTGTGTTTCAGTGCTCTCTGATATATTTTTTATTGGAACTATTCTGACAATAGAAGAATCACCAAAGGCTTATTGTTGTTGTGCCTGTTTATTGCTTCAGGATTCTTTCATAATGTCAAAGGTACCTCCTACCATCTTACCTGGATATTTTTATTTCATTTTATGTGGCTGTTATTGTCCTTGATAACATTACCACTAAAACAGGCCTTGCAGGATCACCTCTTTCCAACTGGAAAGAATAACTATCCCTCCTATGGCCTCATATTTACTACTTAAAGTTCATAGCAATTGGCATAAGATCTTTACACACACTAAAAATGACTTTTAAAAAACCGTCCTTGACTAGAATTTAAAAATATGTATGCATAGGAGCATAACTGATTTTTAAATCATATTTTAATAAGGTTTGCTAGCGGATTCTTTTGTTTAAGTCTCTTGGGTTGAGGGAGAGGGCAGAAAATGGGTGCTACTTGGGAAGCTGTACCTCAAAGGGCACAGGACTTGGGATTAGAAGACTTGGATTTGAAGAGTGTCTCTAAGACTTCTAACCTTCCACGAATAAGTCACTTGACCTCTCAGAATATTTCCTTATATGTGATATAAAGATGATGTATACTCTACCTGGGAGAGGTGTGTGTATGTGTAGGGACATATAAAAGGGGTCTTGTAGACCTTAAAACTTTATATAAATGTGAGCTATTATGTACAGTTAGATAATGAAATGTGTTACTGAAATATTTATCTATGATCTCCCCCCACTTTGGAGAATGAGTCTGATGTGCCCACTCCAATAGTGACATAATAAACACAAATTGGTGTTGATTTCATAATTCATTTTCTTATAAATAATGCTCACTGCTTCTTGAATGAATCATCAGTGATTGGTTCAATTCAACAATTGAAATAAACAAGTGTTTTTAAGAGCCTACTAGGTGCCAAGCCCTGTTAGGAGATATGATGACAAATTAAGCAGTCCCTGCAATCCAGGAGCTTATATTATCCAGGGAGTGGGTGGTGAGGGTGGGATAGGACACAGACAAGTAATTATAACGTGTCTTCAAAGTAATTTTAAGTGAAAGAGAACTAAGGGTGGGGAGAGGAGGGATTAGAAAAAGAGAGTCACCATGGTAAGGGGGAACAGATCTGACTTTGCAGCCAGAAGATCTGAATTTATATTTCCTGTTCTGCCACTTTTTACCTGTGTGACCTTAGACAAGTCACTTAACCATTCCAGTCTGTTTATTCCTCCATAATTTGAAAGTATTTGGGCAAGAAGAACTTCTGATGTCCCTTTCAGCTCTAAATCTGTGAAGCTACAAAAAGTTTCATGTTAGTAGTTTACAATCAAAGATCAAAGGGACTGAAATGCTTTTACCAACCTAATCCCTGCTATCCTCCTTTCTAGATGGGGTATTCTTACTGTGGGAGTGAGTCATGGAACAAAGCATGACTAATCAAAACCAAGTACAACACAAACCTGTTTATCTGTCCTTCAGGATCCGGCTCAAATGCCATTTCCTCAGTGCCAGCTCCTGGATTCCTCTAGTCAGAAAATGTTAGCTTCAGTCTCAGGACTTACTTTTTACTATGTATGAATGATATGCACATGCAGGCTTCTACTCCTGAATTTACATGTTCAATCACAGTGGCAACATGAACAAAAAACCAACAGTATTAGAAACCTTCCTCCTGTTTCAGTCTTTCCAAAGAGAAATAGTAAAGAAAACTGTGTGTCTGCTTTAATTTTGAATGACAACCACAAATCTCCATGCATTTTATTAAATGAAATTAACTAGACCATAGACCATAGTTAGAAACTAAACCAAACAAACCAAAAACAAAAAGATCCCAAATATGACACTTTTTTGCATGTGTGCACACAAAGGAAAAAGATTTCATAAATAATGCATTGGCTTTTATGGAAATTTTACATATTTTTAACAATTAGATCAATAATGTTATGTTAGAAATATATTCAATTTATGAATGTTACCTAATATTCCTAGAAATAGAAGTAATTAGTAAATTAATGAATTGTGTTTCTGGTTACATAGTTATTTCTCAATTTGAGAAATTCTCAACCTTCTCATTCTCACCTTAACTGAGAGCTTTAGTGTTGATTACTTATCACTTTATTAAATGAAATGTATTTTTAATAGGTCCATTTAAATCTTCTTAAAAAATCCATTCCATAGACATTTACTAAGAAAATGTCATGTGCAAATAACTGCATTGTGTACTGGTAGAAATGCAAAGTTTAGGTAGGATAATTTCTATCCTTGTGGAACTTAAAGCCTAGTAATAACAATGATAATTCACACTTCCATTGTGTTTTAGCATTAATAAAGTTCTTTCATCATAAAAACATTGAGGTAGGCAGTATGAATATTATTATCCTGGTTCTAAGAAACAGACCACAATAACAGATAATGTTGCATGGTCATTACGTTAGAAAGTTGCAACAACTAAAAGTTCTCTGTGAGGTCTAAGTGGGAAGGTCATAATTATTAAAAGGAGCAAGGTGGGAGAGGGGAATCAAGAAAGGTTTCCTGGAGAAACATAGCATTTGATTTAGACTCTAGAGGATTGTTTGATATCAACATGAGAAGAGGACTGAGGGCATTCTAGGTGTCAGTGTGAGCAAAGGCCTGAGGAAGGAACATGCAGATTATATTCAAAGGACAGATAGTTGTCCATTTAGATGAAGAGCACTAGAGTGTAGCGGTGTGAAATAAGTTAAAAAGGGTGAAAGCCTTGAATGGCAGGTTAATGATTCTCAGCTTTATTCTCTAAATAATAGGGATACTGAAGAGTTTTGATGTGGAGTGACACAATTTGGAGTAACGTAACTATGTCTAAATATAAGGAAGAGCAATTAGTCTGGCTAGTACATGGGTTGGTTAGAAATAGGAACAAGTAGCTATCAAAATATCTGTTGGAAGAATATTTCCATAGTCCTGGATACTTCTACTAGGATACCGGCAATTAGAAGAGAGAAAAGGAGACCTTTCTGGAGGTAGAATCAACAGGACTTGGGCAACCAAGAATCAACTCATATAATGATGCCTATCACCAAGATAAAAGGATGTAATTGTCAGCCATGAAAAATACAACTCAAGCATTTACTAATTATTTTTCCCTCTTGAGAACAACAGACGTGATTTATTCCTTAATAGCAATGTGTAATATGCAGTTTAAAATTGGTCCAGACCAGATATCTCATCGCTGTAGGGAACATCTGAGTGAGGAAACTCCCTTTACCTATGGAGATCAGCACCTACTTTGCTTATAGACCCATAGTCTTAGGCATATGAAGGATTAATTTACTAGATTATGGTCACACAGCCAGTATATGTCCAAAGTGGGATTTGGATCCAAAATAAGTAGGTCATATATATTAGCTCTGTAACTGTTAGGAAAGTAGTGAGGCTTAAGAAAATAAAGGAAATGGACACTGTCCATTATGCTGGATAGTACCCATGCAATTTTTATTCAATCTTATCAGTTTATTTAGAATATAATGAATGTAAACACACAATAGAACCTACACACACATATATATATACACACGTATATACATGTGTATATAAATGCATATATATTAGAATACAAAAAGAAGTATGTGTGAAACCATGAATCTCTTACTTATAGCTTGCTTTTAAAATATATGTAGATATTCATATAACATATATCTATACATAATAAATTCAACATATTCCTTTCAAAGCTGTCCTACTTGTTTGTTTCCTTCTAATTTTTTTTTCTATTCTCTTCCATGCATTTAAAAGAGTATTTCATTTATCTTCTCTTTTTTTGACAATACTATCAATAGCTTCCCTCTTCCTCCCTAATCTTCTCCCTCAACAGAGAAAGAAAACAATAATTCTTATAGCAAATCAGCATAATCACCAAAACAAATCCATACATCTGTCATGGCCCAAAGTATATCCCTCTTTCATTGTGCACCTTGACTCCATCAGCTATCTCCCCTGGCATCTAGATAACATACTCCATCATTGGTCCTGTGGAGTTATGGCTGGTCATTGCTTGATCAGACTTCCTAATTCTTTTGAGCATTTTTTCCTTTAAAATGTTGTTACTGCATAGATTGTTCTCCTGGTTCTGCTCACTTCATTCTGCATCAATACATACAAATATTCCCAGGTTTCTCTGAAACCATCTGTTTTGTAATTTCTTATGAAAATATTCTATTACATCCACATATCATGATTTTTAGCCATTCTCTAAGTCAGGGCTGTCCAACCTTAGATTTTTTTTTGAAACAAAAGACAATATATTTTGATTTGCCATTTTAGTGAGAGCTCTGTAGTAGCTCAGCTTTGTTTACTAAAGCATTTATGTAAATTTCTATGCTTGTAGGCAGACCCCATGAATCGAGCCGCAGGTTGTGGACAGCCCTGCTCCAAGTGATGGGCACACTGTTTCCAGCTTTTTCTAATTCCAGAGAAGACAATTTGGGGAGGCAAGGAGTAGAAGGAACATGTGTGGCTCTTTGTGCTATCATTTCCTTCTTTTCAAGAGAGGCCTACCGACAACCATTTGAATTAATAAACAGAGCTGTATTGGGTCATTGGGCCATTTAAATGGCCCAATACAGGTAAATATAATGCCTGGTACAAATATTTTTTTTTCTTTCATGCTTTCAGTCACTGAAAGGGATTAAGAACAGATTAAGAATTTATCCTACTGGAACACATTATGGCTACAGGGTCAGGAATTCCTGAGTATCTTTCCCTTTGGGTCTATTAGTTCTTTCTTTGTTCTGCCAACCATTCCCAGGGTATGTTAAGTTTCTTGTGACTAGGCATACTTCCAAGGCACCTGGGGTCTGGACATAAGTTGCAGCACTGATGATGATGAATTCATTCTATGACTAAATCATGCCTTAGGGTCAACAAAGGCTATATACTTGGGGGAAAGCACTAGTTATGGAATTGAAAACCTAGATCCAAATTCCAACTTGGTTTTTATCTACATCACTTTGGCAAGTCATTTCTCTTTTCTGGGCTGAAGTTTCCTCCTTTGTAAAACAAAGAAATTGAACTGGATGGTTTCTAGGGATCCATTCAACTCTATCCTAAGAGCCTATGGTTTGTACCTTCTGAGAATCACTCCTCTTCCCACTGATCTGTCCTCACACTGAGGGGATGCTTGAGAAGGTTTAGAAGCCTGATCTTAAGGAATAAATTGTCTTATTAACAAATTTCCTTTGTTAGGTAGACTCTATCCATCTTAACTTTGTTCACCTCACCAGTCATCTTAATGTTCCCATACAACTCAACATTCCTAAATCCAGAAGAAGCCATTAAATCCATATTCTGCATATCAGAGGCTGAGGGGAGTTGGGGATGGGACTAGCTTCCAGCATGACACACGTGTCCAATGTTTGTGAAGATAACTGAGAGTTCAATTGCAAAGAAACAAACCCTTTCTGGATTTTACCTGGGAAGTTAATTAACCTTCAGAATCATTTAGTGAGATAGATGAGGAAACAAAAGAGTAAGCATCTATACCAGGTAATCTTGCAAAGCTCCTAAATGTCCACTCTCCTTTTGCGAAGAAAGAGAATGACTCACCCAAGATTACTCAGCTACTCAGCTTCAGGACGCACAGTCCAAATCTAGTCTTCTTAGTGCACTGGTGCTTTGCTAGAGCAGGAGGTCTGGAGTCAGGAGTTCGAATCTGGCCTTGATCACTTACTAGCTGTGCAATCCTGGGTAAGTCATTTACTCTCCGTTTGCTCAGCTGCCTCCCTGTAAAATGGAGATAACAGTAATACCTACTTCCTAATGTTGCTGTAAGGATTAAATGAGTTAATGATTGTAAAGCTCTTAGCACAGTGTCTGGCACATTTAGAAAGCACAAACAAATGTTAATTACTGTTGCTGTTGTTGTTGTTGTGATATTATATACTGCCTCCTTTTTCCCTCTTGACAAATGGAACTTTGCTAGTTAGCCTAATGAAGATTTAGATGACACAATTAGAGAAGGAAGGGACTTTAGCAATCATGTATTTCAAACCAGGCATTGTTTAAGTAAGGCAATTGTAACCCATAGTGGTAAAGCCTTCAGAAGAGAATAGATAATCCATTTCGGTTCCGTGTAGTGGAAAGAGCATTGAATTTGGATTCAGAGAATCAGCTCTTCTACCCTTGGGCAACTCAAACCAACCATTTTTAGTAAGTACCCATTATGTATAAGACACGATGCTAAGTAAGCTCTGACATTACAAAGATAAAGGTGAAAAACAATCCCTCCTCTCATGTGAAGCTTACATTCTATTTTGAAAAGGGGTATAGCATGAAAGATAGATGAATAAATACAAAATTCTTTGAGGAGTGCTAGTGAGTAGGGGGATCAGGAAAGAGTTTCTTGTGGGTGTGGCGCCAGAGCTAAATTTGAAGGAAGTTAAGGATTCTGAGAGGTAGAAATGGAGCATGCCCCATGCATTTGACACAGTATGTGGAAAGACATGGAGGTAGGAGTTCAAATGACATGGTGGGGGAGATCAAATGAGTTTAGGTAAAACAGAGTTCATGAAGGAAAATATTGTGAAATTTTTGGAACGTAAGATGAAACTTTTCATGGTAAGAAAGAATTAGAAACAAAGTCAATACTCATTGACTTAGGAATGGTTAAACCATGATACATCAATGCAATATTATTGTTCTTTAACAAATTATGTATATGAAGAAATCAGAGAAGCATGAGAATGCTTTTATTAACTGATATCAAATGAAGCAAGCAGAAGCAGGGAAAAAATGTACACAGTGATAGCAATGTAAATAGAAAGAACAATAAAATGGAACCAAATGCTATAGAATGATCAAGTTTGGCTCCAGAGAAGCCTTGAGTAAATGTACCCCTTTTCCCCAGTTACAGAGGAAGCAGGGATAAGGGTGCAGAATGTCAAGAATACAGTTAGAAACTGGACTGTTTGGTATTACTGAATTGATTTTTCCCCCTCCTTTTTTCTCTCCTTTGTTACAAAGGACAATTTTGGGTAGCAGAAATAAGAGGGATATATTCAGAAATAAATGTGATGGAAATACAAAAGCATCAATAAAATATACATTTTTTAAAGAAAGGTAGACTAGAGGCATACTGTGGAAGGCTTTACATACCAAAAAATGGGAATATTGTATTTTATTCTAGAGGCAATAAGTAGCCAATAAATAATTTTGAGCCAGAGAGTAATGTGTTCAATTGGTGCCTTACAAAGATTATCTTGGCATATAGCTTTGAGAAAGGAAAGACTGAAGGGAGAGAGACTAATTAGGAGGCTATTATAGTGGTCTATATGACAAATTACTAAGGCGTAGACTAGAACGGTAATTGCGTGAGAAGAGAGAAAGGCACAGATGTGAGAAATGTTGTGTAGGTAGAATTGAAAACACTTCATCAATTTTCAAGACTATGCTGCAGTGACTTTGGGTTCGTGTCCACTGTTGTTCAGTCATGTCTGACTCTTTATGACCCAGTAAGGGATTTTCTTGGCAAAGAAACTACAGTGGGTTGCCATTTTGTCCTCCAGTGGATTAAGGCAAACAGAAGTTAAGTGACTTGTCTAGGGTCGCACAGCTAGCAACTGAGGTCACATTTGAACTCGGGTCTTCCAGACTCCAGGCTCAGCACTCTATGCGCTAAGCCATTTAGCTGCTTCTATGTGTCCACCAGTATACTAGATATCACTGAAATGGAGATCTACTACCCTTTTCTCTTTTCCTTCCATGTTCACTTCAGGAAAATGTGAACCAATGAAAACTTGCCATGTTACTCAGATCTCAGACTTATGGGTTGGCAACTGCCCAGAGCATAAGATCCAAGGGAACATGCTTCCCCCATGAATATGACTATTTATAACATGTTTTTTCTTCCAGAAAAAGACTGCTCTCCATGACCAGCACACATTTTTTGCAAAAACATCACAAAACCTATTTCCACTAATCTTTTTCTGACTATATTAATTTTAGCACTCTCTTTTAATGCCATCTTTTTATCCCATAAGATCATATGACAATGGTTAAATTGACTTTAGTAATCAGCTAGCCTCGCCTCCTAATTTTGTAGATAAGGAAACTGAGAGGCAGAGAGGAGTGATTTGTTCAAGGTCATTTAGTAAGTAAATAGCTGAGTTGGAATTCAAACCTCTGACTCTAAATTCAACAGCCTTTCCATTACACTACATCACCTACTTTCTTGAGGAAATTCTAGAATACTGGAAATAACACTGAATGGATAAGAAGATAGGGAGAGGTGAAAAGAACCTAAAAGGAATCATGAGAAGAATGGGGAAATATAGTTCTGATTAAAAATGAAAATAAGGGATTAAAAAATGATGGAGAATGATGTTTAGTATTTTAAGATAGCCCATTCCATCTTTGTCCTTAGATCCATTCACACCACCATCTTTGATTTTCCACATGTAATAATGTTTATTAGGTCGGGTAGCAAGTGTGATCTTGCCATGTTTTTGTTTTTGGTATTGAAAAATTGGGTAAAAGTAAAAGCTTCGTTTAGATTTATAAATTTTCAATATTTTAACACGCTAGTATAGCTCCTTTTCATCGAAATTATTTTAAAATTAAAGCAGGATCCTCAACAGTGTTGCTTTGTGATTTAATGATTTAAAATGCTTGGCTGAAAGTCAAGATACTTGGGTTCTAGGCCCAGCTCTAGTGACACTATCTGTGTGACCTTGGTTGCTTTCTTTTATTTCTATGGGACTCAGTTTTCTCATCTGTCCAAGAAGAAAATGTACTAGGTTGACTGTTAAGGTATGCTATAAGTCAAATATCCAATGATTCCATCAAATCCTTCATTCATCTAAAAATATCTATTAAATGCCTACTTCATACTCAGTGTTGGAGATATTAATAAGTAAATAAGACACAGTACATGCCCTTAAGGCATTTAGACTCTTTGAAGAAGAAACACATTTTTCTTAATCTAAAATGAATTCACATCTGATAAGTGCGTGAAGCATATAAAATGCTATGAAATTAGATGAAGGAGAAACTATTTTCAACTAGTAAGGCAGAAGAGAAGCATCATAGGACCATGGATCTTGAGCTAGAAAGGACTTCTGAGTGTAACTAGTCCAACTCCATAATTTTACAGGTGAGGAAACTGAGGGTAAGTGATGTGCCTATGGTCACACAGCTAGCAAATATCTGAAGTGGAACTTGAACTCTTATCTTTCTGACTCCAAATACAGCTGTCTATTTGCTATGTCACACTGCCTCTGGTTTATGATGGAAAAAAGAAGAGAACCAAGACCAGGGCTCTCATCATCCCACAAAGATCTCCATGCATCTTGTGTGCTATGGATACACATTGTTAGGAAGATCTTTTCTGGCCATATACTTTGAAGGATGACCAAATTTAGATGACTTGATATGGATTGAATAGGACCATTACCACAATAATAATTTTGGCTACAAGTTTGTGGGTTGTTAATTTTGTTACCATATAATAAGCAAATGAAGTGAAGGCATATTTATTTATTTCAAAGATTAGGTCCAAAAGAGTTTTGTGTCACCCTTAGTACTTGTAATGAGGAGTGGAGAAGAGGTAACTCCAAATGAGAGCACACTTAGAAGTATAAATTCCAGGCCTGAAGTCAGGAAGACTCATCTTCCTGAGTTCAAACTGGCCTCAGACACTTACTACGTATGTAATCCTGGGCAAATCACTTAGCCTTGTTTGCCTCAGTTTCCTCATAAAAAAGCCAGAAGTTCCTGGCCTGAGAGCTATAACTGTGAGATGGGGTATTTCCCAGCATCTTAGTTTTAGGTAGAGCTGGATAGGACCTTAAAAGTCATCAGATCCAAATCTCTCATTTTACACATGAAGAAAGTGACTCTAGAGAGATGATGTGACTTGCTCAGAGTCTCATAGCTATTAAACATCTAAGGTAAGATTAGGTCCAGATCCTCCTGTGTCTGAGTCTAGTACGCTATCCACTAGGCCATGTTACTCACAAGATCATGGTATCCACAGCTAGAAAAGAGCTCAGAGATCATCCAACCCAGCGGTCCTCATTTCACAGAAGAGGAAACAGGCTCAGAAATCTTTGCATTTGCCTTTAAAATGACTGGGTAAATCAACTCCAGGCTCGGTCCACATGAATACCAAAACACTGCGTTAACTCTTCCAGGCCCACTAAGAATTATTCCAATTTCATGAAAAAATAGAATAGAATCCAACCAGTGTTTGGTTCTCAGTAGTCATCCCCTGAGTCCTTGAAGTTTGGACTTTGTCTGATGTTTTAGGAGGATTATATTGCAGAGATGAGACAGCCAGGTGGTCCAGTGCACAAAGTGGTTCATTGTAGTCAAGAAGACCCTAATTCAGTTTCTGTTTCACACTTATTAGTCATGTGACACTGGGTGAGTCACTTAGACTCTCTGCACCTCGGTTTCCTCATGATATTAGCATCTGCTACCCAAGGGTTATGGTGAGGAACAAATGAGATAACATGGGTAATATATTTTGCAAACTTAAATCATTATATAGGTGCTAGCTATTTCTATTAATGTCTGAACACCTAGTTTGGGTTACCATAATTCTAATGAGAAAAATCTAGAGGCCTAATGAGACATCGTTCTTATAGACAGAAGGGCTGGTGTCCATTGTATTATAAATTCTATGGTTCAAAATGGGAATAAAATATTTCTTCCCCCAATCCCAAAGGGCCATCTTCTGAACAGCAGGAAACATATTGATTCATTGCCAGGTATTTAATGAGGATCAATAAAAACCAGAGATTAATTACCTTCATTGTGGACTAAGGTCATCATCCACAAGCCCCAGCCCAATCATTAATCCCCATTAATCACCAGTGTTTTGCCTGCTGTCTCGATTCCCTAAGTAGGGTCAGGAAGGCAATGAACGTGGAGCACAGAAGATTGTCTTCTGAGAGCCAAGACCTATAATTACTACAATGCTATGAATCCACAGGAATTGTTAATGAAATAGCTATCTTTTCGTATGTATTTGATACATTTTGAAAAGTGTGGCTCTCAGGAAACCTTTTATATTACAGACCAATAAATCAGAAAGATTATTCCATTTTCAATTTTTATGTGTGTTTTAGACCCAAGATATCTTTTTTTATTTTAAACCATTTAAGGGAACAATCTGTTTCATAGAGGAAGGTTTCTCTGAGTTCTTTTAAAGTTCAATATAATTGCAAAGGTGACCAAAGTTAATTTAGAATGAGCTGAATATTCAGTGTCAATCACATTATTTCAAAAGCAGCTATTACTCCTTATTCTTGAGAAGGATTGGAAGTATCCATTTAAAGGAAAGAAACATGAAATACTTTGTAAGAAGCACAATATAATAGATTAGAAGTTGGAAGGATGGAATTCTACCCCATATTAGCTGTTTGATCTTGAACAAATATCTTCTCTGGGTTTTAATATCCTCCAGTTGAAGGATATCTAAGCTTCCTTCCAGTTCACACCCCATCCATTCTTTCTCATCCTCTTCTGTTCTTATCCATATCTTTCTGTAATCTTCCACAGTGGATCTACCCAATACACTGGACATACATCTTTTCCCATTTTATGGGAACAGGTACAATAGATGGCCTATCCATCAGCAATTTCTTGTACTTAATACATGGCTGGTCTACCTCTTTTTCTGAGCTTACACGTGCTTAAGTGATATCTTTATAACCATTT
This sequence comes from Trichosurus vulpecula, assembly GCF_011100635.1. NCBI lineage: Eukaryota > Metazoa > Chordata > Mammalia > Diprotodontia > Phalangeridae > Trichosurus > Trichosurus vulpecula. The sequence continues at coordinate 249,619,384 of NC_050575.1, forward strand.
CTTATGTGCAAGTCATTGTTAACCTTCTAACATTCATGATATTGAGTTCAAATCCAATCTCAGTTGTTTACCAGCTGTGTGTTCTTGAGAAAGTCACTTAATGGCTATCTGCCTCAGATTCCTCAAATGTAAAATGGGAATGACAACAGCACCTACTTTTCAGGGTTGTGAGGATAAAATGAGATAATATTTGTAAAGTGCTTCCCACATAGTAGGGTACTATATACATGCTTAGTCTCTTCTCTATTGACCTTTGAGCCCTGCCCAACTTTGTTCCTTGGAGTTATGGTCTTCTAGAATTTACAGTTATATAGTCTTAGCAGGCAGACATTACAGTTAAAGTCAAGTCAAAAACATTTATTAAGCATGTACTATGTGCCAGGCACTAAGTCAAACTTTGAGGTGGTGGTGGGAATTGTGGTTTGGGGTTTCTGGTGAACAATGAGTTCAGCATCTTTGAAAATACTACAGAATTGACTGCAATTGATTTATTTTCTTCTTCCTAGTCACTCCTGGGACTAACTCATTGTCCATCAGCAGTACTTAGTCAAGATATATGTAGTAATAGACTGACTCAATGGGATGCCCATCTAATTGAATGATATAGTCTGTGCAGTATTCATTCTCCCTCTCCTTCTTACATAGATTTCATTGAGGAAGATCTGGAGTATTCCAAGGTTTAATGCAATCAGCATGATGCTACTCGGAATCTACACAATTTCACTACCTTTATGTAGACTGTCTCACTTTCATCTGTCCTCTCTCGGCTCAGAAAGTCCTCCGAGACAGTGACAATTTGTGTTATGATTCACTGCATAGAACTGAATTGAGGAATGCTTTAGAAACACTTAGTTTTCCTTCAATAGATTTCTTAGCATAATGTTATTTTGTTTTTTTAAAATGTGAATATTTTAGAGTATTTGGTACTATATTCCTCAAGGTAGTTTTGGTTTTAGTTGTTCATAGAAACTATGAAATATTTTTTCTATTTCCCTTCTGCTATTTCAACAGTGACAAAAATCACTCCTTTAGAAGAAATCCATAATTACCATATTCATTTCCTTTTTGTTGTTGTTCTTTTACTACTAATCATGTTCACTGGTCTCAATTTCCCCAATATTTTTTCTAATTTTTGTTATTTAGCTGATCACAGCAATGTATATTTTCAGCTTAAAGGCTGCTGAGAACAGCATGGTTATTTTGATCATTCCATTCACTAAGATGCCAGTTTATATATTGGTGTTATCTGGCATCCAAAAAGAACATCCAGCCCTCCCTCTTACCTCTTCCTCCTCTCAAAAAAGCACCCAAAATTTTATTTAATTATTTGCCTTAGGGATTGTTTGGGCTCTCCCACATACTTAATTTGCATGATCTTGGTGGAGTGTGCAACTCACTTCAATACTCTGTCTCTTTGCTCATGTGTAAAATGAAGATAATAATGTCTACCTTACCTACTTCACAAGGTTCTGAGAATTAAATAAAATGAAGGATATAGAAGTACTTTGTAAATAGTACTTTTATTATTATTTCATCATCATATATACCTTAGGACCTCTGATCTTGTTTTTTTTTTCATTTCAATGTTCTTGAATGCCAGCCTAAAGAGCTTACATTTTTTTTTGGTAAACAATGGGGGAAGGAGATAGATATGTTGTCACTAAAGGTTGGAATAGGGCAGTGATATATGAGACAAAAAATAATGAAAAACATTGAATTTGGAATCTAAAGAACTAGGCTCCATCCTGGTTCTGCCACTTGCTAGCTGTATTGTAAAGAACAAATTACTTAAGCTCTCTAGAATTCACTTTCCTCATCTATAAAATCTATAATCCCTTACAGCTTTAAGTATATGAGGGGGAAGAGAAAAGGGAATAAGTATTTATATCATGCTTACTATGTTTCAGGCATTGTGCTAAGCACTTTTTACAAATATTATCTGATCTTATCCTTCAACATAGGTGCTATAAAATACCCATTATACAGTTGAGAAAACTGAAGCAAACAGAGGTTAAGATTTGCCCAGGGTCACACAGCTAGTAAATGTCTGAGTTTGGATTTGAACTTAGGTCTTGCTGACTCTGGGCTCATTATTCTATCCACTTTTCAACCAGCTGCCTATGACATTTTGATATTTGATTATGAGTTCATAGGCTCAGAGTTTGAAAGAAATTCAGTTTCTTAGAAGATGGAAAAGTAAAAAAAAAAAAAAAAACGACTAATTTGTAAGGATCATTCTGGTCCCTCTCAACCCCAACTATGATTTTGACATCCTGATATATATGTGTTTTGTCTCTTAAAATACATAGTGATCAAGAACAGTTGACCCAATTGGGGAACAGGGGGAAGTGACATCAGAAGCAGGACTTAGGAGGAATTTAGAAGGGGAAGGAAGGGGAAGAGAGACAAAGGGAAATAGCAGCCAAGACTATAAAGGTATGTCAGCCTCCTTGCCACTGGGCTCTGGGCCACATTGGCCTACCGAGTCTTTAGGAATGAACTGTCCTTAACAAAGGTTGAGACTTCAAGGACTGCTAAATGCTTAGGCTTTGGAGGGAAGTTCCCACAAACAACCACAGCAAGAGCAAAAAGATACTTCTAGCTGCTGATGGGAAAAGGAACCAGTAGATGAACTTCTGTGATAGCAAAACTAGCCTTCCATGTTTGAAGCCACTATATTGATTGTGTCTTTCTATTTCCCATTTTCCTGCATTATAGTTAATCTTTATGCCTGGGGTGCTTGCAGTAAGATGCTGACTTCTTTTGATCTCATGATCTACACTTCTTTTAGGAGTCACAAATTAAGGGTGAGAGTATAGAATGGACACCTACCCAAATAGGGCCTTTCCACCGGTAACAACGATGCTACTTGTCACTCCTGTGGCTGTTTAAAACCAATAACATCAGCACACAGGAGGGCTGCTAGCACAGGTTCTTTGATCTGCTTTTCTAAGGAGAGCAACTTTAAAGGGTTTATAATCTCACTTTAATTTAACATACATATATCATTCACTTAGTTCACAGGGAAAAGCCAGCACCCTAAACTTCAGAGCAAATACAAACAGAAATTACAAGCAGAAATTACATAAACAGAGCAAAATAACATAAATCAATAGACATGCTCCTGTCTGTCTGACCATAGCAATACATACAGTTACCAGAGAGAGAAGCACCAACATCTGGGTTTTAAAAGGGGGGGAGGGGCTCCTTAACAGCTACCCAGAGTCTCCTCTGGCCAAATCACATGACACTCTTCCAATGAGTGAGCCCCAAGCAAAATGCTAAACTCAGAGTATATATATATATATACATATATGTATATATACACATATATGTATATATACGTATGTGTATATATATGTGTGTGTATATATGTGTGTGTGTGTGTGTGTATCACACACACACACACACACACCCTTTTCAGGGCCAGAAGGCTTCATACCTCTCCAGACCTAATTATCAAAAGGGTATGGCCCTTTCTACAAACAAGGCAAGACTCAATCAAAGGCACTTGATTGCCTTAGTGCTGAGAAGCACTCCAAAACAAAAGACAACAAAAAGTCCCACTTTGCTTGCTGTTACACCACCCTGGGAGACAGGAGAATTTAGATACCACTTCTAAGATAGAAATGTCTTTTGCTTGCATTTTATTACAAAATAAGAATCATAGGATCTTAGAGATAATCTAGTCTAACTGTCCAATCTTATCAAAGAGACTGGCTCAAGGTCACAAAGACAGTAAGAGGGACAGTCAAGATTTGAACTCCAGTCCTTCAACTCCCTTCACCATGCTACCTTTTTACCTAATCTAATTAAACTTCCTATTAAGCCAGTGAGAGTCAGGTGGTACAGTAAACACAGAGCAGACTCAAAACCAAAAAGGCCTGAGTTCAAATCCCACATTTGCCACATTATTATGACATTGGGCAAGTCACTAAACAACACTTTAAGACTTTCACCTCCAGAGGTACATTGGAAGAAGAAGTTTCCTCACCTGAGAATTCTATACACCAGTGAAGTTCCATGTCTAGTCCCCACCCCTACTGTGATAATCCCCCTCATACAGAGATTTGCTTGAAGCAGGATTATGGGAATGGAAGGAAGGGATATAGCATTAAGATTCTGACACAAAATTTTAATTGAACAAGCTATAACTTTTAGGAAAATAGGATAAGGGCTAGGGTGATACAGTATGAGGAGATTGCATTATATTCACCTCTCTTCTTGGTCTTTTCTGCCACTGAGAATCACAGAGCCATGTTGGTACCTTTCTCCCAGGATCACTGTGTTATACTAAGGATATAATATGATAAAACTGTAAAATTATTACAACTCTTTAAATCTATAGTTAGTATTAATTTCCATCAAATACACCCTGCCTGAGCCATTGGTAGGTAGGATTGGGGCTAGAAAGATGGTGTCAAACTGATAAAGAAAATCTTGCAGTTGAAGTTTATAAACTATCTGTTTGGCCTGTTTATCTACATCATTCCTTCTGCACAAAAAGAGTCCAAATGACCTTCAGAATTCAGCCACCTTCAGGTTTTTCAATTGGCATCCTTGTGACATAGCCAACATGTTTTCATGCATCAATTAAAATTGCAGTAGCAATTTGAATTTGACCCAAGTTGATAGTAACTAGAGGCTGTCGCCATCTGACAGCTGTTGGATAGCCTATAAGAACTGAGTCGATGGTTTCAGTCCAGTTCCTAATTGGAAATCTGTTTGTGTTGTTATGTAAATTTGGGCAAACAAGCAGTTGTTGCCTGGGAAGCTGTCCTATGAAAGTTTTAAAGATGCAATGTTTACTTAAGTGATTTCTTAGTTATTACTCATGTGACCTTAAACAATCATTCATTTAAGGAAACTTTCCTCCAATGCCTTATCTGGCCATAGAAGTGACCCTGGGCTCTAGAAGACTATGTCAATGAAGTATGTTTTGGGCTGCCCTTTTGATACAGGAAAGATTAAATTAAATATGGGCTCAGCATCAACAGACTATGCCTTCCCTCCTAGGGCTAGCTTAGCTAAGTACAGTCATTCATTCATTGCCATAACATTAACCATTGTTTAAGCATCATTTTCAGCCACGGCAAAACATGAAGGCTTATCATAAGATGTCAATGGAGCTGTGATCTTCATTGGTAAATCGGGGGCCCGCACACATGGTTTGACTTCCTTTCTAGTGTTCACTCTACCACATCCTCGTCTTCCTTTAAATTATAGCTTTTTTATTAACCCTCACCTATCTGCCATCTGTGCAATCTCTGACCAACTTCTCCCATTCAAACCCATAATTACTGAACTGTATTTATCTGTCCATCTTTTTGCTAACTGCATGTTTGCTATATTGTGTCTCCTACTTTGTTAGTTAGCTCCTCAGAAACAAAGGCCATGTCTAAAATGTTATCTATGTTCCTGTAGAGTATTCTGGAAGAACAAGTGCCATTTGTTCTAATTACGTAAATGATAATGCAAGAGTTCATAATAGAATTATTTTCAATGCAACATTTTCTCAAATGGGAGAAGGAGGCATTATTCCACAAAGCAGTATGCCATTGGAATCATTGACCATCGGAGTTGAATGTGACTTTAGAGATCTAGACTAACCTTCTCATTTTACACCTAAAATCATTGAGGCTCAGAGAGGGAAAAGGAATTGTTCAAAGTCACACGTCAAATTAGTGGCAAAGACAGAATGAGGACCCTGGCCTCCTGACTCTTAGTCAAATTCTCTTTTCTTTACACCAGGTTAACTTTCAAAGTAAAGGCAAATGGTCTAATATTGCATTCCTTCGTCAATTATCCATCAAGCATTTATTAAAGGCTTACTATGTTCTAGGCATTGTGTAAAGTTCTGGAGTTACAAAGAAAAGCAAATACCATCCCTGCCCTCAAGAAGCTCACATTCTCATAGAGGAGAAAACTTATAAATAACTTATAAATAATAAATAAATAGATGAGAGATAATTTCAAGGGGGAAGGCACTAGTGGGTAGAGAGTTCAGGAAAGACCGCCTGCTGAAACTGCAATTTTGAGTGTCATGAACACTCAAATCAGCTACAAAGGAAATGTGATTTGAACTGAGTCTTAAAAGAAACCAGGGAGACTGAAATGCAGAGGAAAAAGGGCACAGAATTCTAGGCACAATGGAAAACCCAGTGCAAAGGTATAGTGATGGGAGGTAGAGTGTGATGTATAGAGATTAACAAGTAGGCCAGTGTCACTAGATCAGAGAGTTCAAGGAGAGTAAAGCATAAGAAGACTAGAAAAGTTGGAAGGACCGGGTTATATAGAGGGTTAAATGCTCCAAAGAGAAATTTGTATTTGATCATGGAGATATTAGTGAGCCAAAGAGATCATTAAGCAGGGAGTTACATGATGAGACCCAGACATTAGAAAAATCACCTTGGCACCTGACTGGAAGGGGAAAGACTTGAAGCAGGGAAATTAATGAGCAGGCTACTGCAATAGTCCAGTCAAGAGTTGGTAAGGGGCTGAATGAGAGTGACAGCCATGTGAGTAGAGAGAAAAGAATGTATACGAAAAATGCTCTAAAGGGAGAAATCAGATTTGGCAATGGTATAAATACATGGAACGAGTGAGAGTGATGAGTAAAGGATGCTACCAGGATTGCGAGCCTTTGCGTCTTCCTCCTCTCCATCATCATCATCATATTATTATTATTATTATTTTAAGGACCTCTGTGAATATTCCCTTCATACCTTAGCCTCCAATACCATGGTCAAAACAAACCTCAACATTCTATAACCGACCTGCTAATGGTCATCACTGAAATTAGCTAGCCTGATTCTTGAACAACAGACATACCATCTATCTCTGGGCCCTTGCTTGAAACCTTTCAAGCTTGCTAAGACCTAACAAAGTTTCCACTCTGCTAGAAAAACATTTGAGAACCAAGGACAACCTCCATGATGTAATGAAGCAGCAAAGAAAGAGGTCAGTGAAGGATCCAACATTCCATCTTAATCGTCAATAGTTACAATTTCGGACCGCTTCACATATCCAAAACTTGTGGAACAAGAGAAAATATAGGATGACAGACAGCCATCTAATCTAAGGTTATTAGCCATATCTTTTCCTTTCCTGCATAAGGGAGAGGCCATATAGGGCACGTCATGAAAAAGCAAGGGGTAAACTGACCCACATAGTCTTTTCGGAAGACATAGAAATACCAGAATGAAAATGTATATGCCCTAATTTGCATGGCAAATGATTAAATTAAACCAAAGTCTGGAAAGGGCTAGTTGTGCTACAGTAACAGTAACAACAATGATACTAATTTATCATTTATATGAACTCCTCTTTACTAAGCAAATCATCATATTTACTATTATAAATTATATTATACTATCATGATTATTTACTATTATAATTTTTTGAAAAATATCATAGGAGTAAAGCAAGATCAAAATCACTGGACCTGTGATTCTGCCAGCATAGGGAGCTCAAGGGGAGAATACAAATTCAAATACAAATACAAAGTCTTAGAGAGTTTTTTGGGATACTGAGAGGTTAAGTGAATCATCCAGGGTTACATACAAGACTTGAACAAATATTATTTAGGACTATCTGAGGTCAGTTTGCTCTTCACTATGCCATTCAACGTTATTTAGGAAATGAGGGCTGGACTGGGGATCAGAAGGCCTAGGTTCAAATCATGGCTCCACCAGAGTGACCTGTGTGATCTTGGGTAAGTTGGCCTCTCTAGATCTCAGTTTCCTCATCTTTAAAATCATGGGATGGACTAGATTTCCCCTAAGGCCCCTTTATTTTCTGAATCGATGATCTGATGTGCCAGGCACTAGACTTGAACACAGACCTTCCTGATGCTAAGCCTAACTCTAAGCACTGTAGTATCTCTTCTATATAGTATTAGTAAGGTTAAAAAAGTATGAGGTACTTCATAAACCAATAGGAAATTTAGTCTCAGTATTCAACATCCAGACCTCATAATGATAATTTGTATTTATACATTTGTTTAATGTCTTGTACATTAGTATATGCCATTGAAGAAGGTTTCTGTTCCATCTATATCTAGAAAATAAACAACCCATTGTTGAGCCTTGAGAATGATGAGGTACCTCATGAGGGTTGAAGAACCATTCTAAGCACTGGGATAATCTCTTAGGTAGATAGTGAGATGAAAATGGAGCCTCTCTCTGCCATTCAAATGGTGATCTCTTAACCAGCTAGGATTGTAGAAATGCCTCAAGTGAATATGAATAGAGACCTGAGTGCAGGGTTGTTACTGTGTTGGGCAAAGGAAGGACAGGCATATTCTGAGGGATCATGGCATCAGGACACATTTTTACATGACCTTTAGATAAACAGAGGAGGCTTTAAATGTCAGATTCAGCCCCCTCCCCCAATAATATAAGTTTAATACGTGGATATATTTTGCTTCTTTTTACAAACTGATTTGATTTCACTGAATGCCCAAGGACATAACTAGGAACAATGGGCAAAAATCACAGAAAGGCATTACTTGAAGAAGAAACTTCCTAACATTTTTTAAAAAAACTAAAACTATATTGGTAGAAAGAAGTCTCAATGAGGAAATTCACTCTACCCTCTAGCAATGCAGATGGGCACCTGCTTTGCAACTTAATGTCTTAGGGAGTAGCATTGCACCAGAAGCCTGAAAGCTTAAGGGACTCACCAATTTCACCAAGCTACTACATGTCAGAGGAAGGGTAGAAACTGAAGTTCTCCTGATTCTTAAGATCAGTTCTCAATCAACTGCCTAAAATTGGAGCCACCCAAAAATAAAATGGGCTGCTTTGAAAGATAATGATTCTCCTTTCATTGAAGAGATTTAAGCAAAGGACAATGAATACTTGCTTTGAATGTTGTAAAAAGGTATTCTTGTCCAGGTACTAATTAGACTAGATGCTCTATTACATCTCTCTGCGCATTTGTGTTAACTGTTCACTCCCACCGCCATGCCTGGAATGGTCTTCCTCCTCAATTCTGATACTTAGAATCCCTGGCTTTCTTTAAGACCTGACTCAAATGCCATATCCTAGGGTTGAATGCCTAAGGGTTACATGAGCAACAAGATGGCAGACTAGATATATTTTCCAATCCCCACAACTTCCTGCTAATTCTCTCAGCTGCTAGAGCCTTCCCATTTAAGGTTACTGTCCATCTATTCTGTATTTATGTTCCGTGTACTGAAAACTATAGCTATAACTAGACAGATATGCACACACACGTGTGTCTGTCTGTGATCTCTACCATTAGAATACAACTTCTTAGAGGGCAGGGACCATTTTTGTCTTTCTTTGTGTCCTCAGTGCTTAACATGGTGCCTGTCATATACAGGAAATTCTTTTTAAAAATGTCTATTGATTTTTGGACCGAATGAATAATTATCTTCAGGACATTTCCAACTATGACATTCTGTGCAACAACAACAACAAAAAATACAAGAAGCAGCTACCTTTTGGTGTCATTATCAACTATGTGGAACATTGTGTTCCCATAGGGTTTTTGAGGTGAACATGACCTCTGTGTATAAATGCATGAAGCTGCTTTGTACTCATAAGCATGGCAGGATTTACTGCTGAGGTGCTAAAACTCAACAGCATATTTAACCAGTAATTAATTGTAAGTAGCTCTTTGCAAATTGAATGCCTTAAAGGAAAAAAAAGCAGGGGTGGTTGGCTTGTGTGGGAGGGGAAGGAGTCCACATGACTGAGGGCCTAATTCATAAAGCAAAGAGAGAGCAAGGTGTATTTCACTTCCCTTCAGAAGTTGGCTGGGTAGCCATTAAAAGATACCTCTCATCATATTAAGTAGGTTTATGTATAATTAAGTTGAATGATTGATAACTATTCCTGTAGCTGGTCCTGCTATCCAAGAGTGTCAAGTAACCAGCCCTCAGAAGAAGAGAATCAATGTTCTGGAGGATATTCGTAAAATGCAGTTTTAACCAGGCTGCCACCCCATATGTTATATAGATACCAGATAACTTAGGCAAATATAGTACACTGCAGTACCTATCCATTCAATAACAAGAACAAAAAAATAGAATTCTACTATAGTGTCTCTTTCATAGAATCATAGATCTAGAACTGGAAGGGAAATGAGAGACTCATCTTACAGGTGAGGAAATGGAGGCCCATGTAGAAAAGGTGACTTGGCCATGGTTGTAGAGGAAGTGACAATCATTGGTCTGATTTTAGCCCATGTCTTCTGACTCCAGAGTTAGCACATTTTCCACTGTATCACAATGCTTTCTTACCATGTCAATCACTTTCTTCTTCATTCTGCCTTAAGGGGTCATTAGAACTGGGATGGAGCCACGGTCCAGTTTGATGGAGGAGGATAGAAAGAGGAATGAGGAAACATGACTAGGAGAATGCTGGGATTGGGAGACTCTGATCATCTTTCTGCCTCATATGCAGCAAACAGGATCAAGTGACTTGCCCAGGGTCACACAGCTAGCAAGTATCTGAGGCCAGATTTGAATTTGGGAAGATGAGTCTTCTTGACTCAGGGCCAGCAGTCTATCCACTGTGACACCTAGCTGTCCCAATAATAATAATGGGGGAGCTAAGTGGCACAGTGGATAGAGTACTGGGCCTAGAGTCAGGAAGACCTGAGTTCAAATCCAGCCTTACACAATTACTAAACAATCACTTAACCCTGTTTGCCTCAGTTTCCTTATCTGTTGAAATGAGAGTTTTGGACTAATTGGCCTCTGAGAGATCTTTTCTAGCTCTAAGTCATTGATCCTATTCCTAGATCTCTAAAAAAGTTTTCTTTATCCTTCCACTTCGAATCCTCTTGAGTTAATATCCTATATTTCTCCTCACTTTAACAGCTAAATTCCTTGAAAACAAACTCATTATACTACTACTCTCTTCTACTTTTTTACCTCCCACCCTTTACCTCTCATCCCTTTACAATCTGGCTTCTTATTGAAGCCATCAACCAAAGGAAACATTTTTAATGATCTCTTAATTGTTCAATACAGAGGCCTTTTTCTCAGTCCTCATCCTACTTAACTTCTCTGTAGCACTCGATATTTTTAATCATCCCCCTCCTCCTTGATACTCTCTGATCCCAAGGTTTCTATGACACTGCCCTATCATGGTCCCTCTCTTGATCTAGTCACTCCTTAATCTCCTTTGCTGGATCATCATCAATGTCCTTCCACCTATACATGTATGTACCATGGGATCCTTTTCACTTTTCTTCTCTCCACTCCTGGTGCTATCCTTAAAGGTTCAACTTCCATCTATGTCCATATGAGTCCCAAGTCTCTATATCCAATTCTCATCTTTTTCCTGGACTCCATTCCTGAATGACCAACTGCCTACTGGATACCTCCACCTGTATTTCCCACAGCCATCTCAAACTTACCTTGTCCAACACAACTTAGTAGATGGTAATTTCCATCTGGAATTCTACCCCTATTTTTCACTTTCTTAGGGCACACCAGCTTTCTAATTACCAAGGTTTGCAATCCAGGCATATTTGACTTTTCGCTTTCCCTCACTCGCTCTGCGCCCTTTCTTCATTGCATGCTTTTTCTCTTGAGCTGAAAAATAACCTCAAAAGAAAACCTTGCAGCTCCATAGTAAAACTTCTGCCCTGTCCTAATTTGCAATCACATTTTCTCTTCCCAAGCTGGGAAGGAATAACAACTTCCAAGGTCTTTAGTGATTTAGCTCCACTTGCAAAGCATCTAGTTCAAGCCTTGCCATAAGGACTATTACATTTAAAATAAATGCAAAGTAACATTCGGAGTTCCAACTCCATGGAAGAAGATGCCCCTGCACCAGGTAGCTCCTGGTGTCCCATCCCATCCTCCCTCCCTATTTTCCTATCTCATTTTCTATGTTGTTTCTCCCTTTAAATTGTAAGTTCATTGAGAGCATCTAATATCTTTTTATTTATTGTGTCCCTAGCACTTAGCACGTTTCCTGGCTCGTCCTAGGTTCTTAGTAAGTGTTGATTGGATAATATTATTATTCATTCATTTATTGCAGGGTATGGATACTAATGACTAAGGAAATCAAGAGAGACCTCTGGCAAGAAGTAGCACTTTAGTTGAGCCTTGATGGATGTTAGCATTCCAAGGGATGGTGGTGAGGAGACATAGTATTCCAGACACAAAGGTATAGAAATTGGAAATAGAATCTCATGTATTGAGAGAAACAAGTAGTTCATTTTCATTCAAACACTGAGTGTATAAAGGTGAGTAGTGTGAAATCAGTCCTGAGTTTTAAATGCCAAACCTAGCAATTTGTATTTTACCCTAGAGACAATAGGGAATATTGGAGATTTTAAAGCTATGGTCTAGTATTGTCAGTCCTATGTTCTACAAATACCAATTTGGCAGCTGTGTAGAGGATGGACTGGAGAGGAAAAGAGAGGGAAGGCAGGGAGTCCAATTAGGAAACTATTACAATAATCCAGGCCAGAGGTAATTAGGGTTTGTAATGAGGGTTTGAATTAGGTTGATGGCTATGCAAGTTGAAAAAGAGTACAGAATATAGCAGTGTCAATAGCTAGTATCTACATGGTTCTTTAAGGTTTGCAAAGTGCTTTACAGATATTATCTCCTTATGCCATCCTCCAAAGCCACGTGGAGCCAGAGTGGTGGCATCGAATATCAGTGGCTTCCCTTCCTAAAAACCACACCTTTAGGGAGAATGGAGAGGTAAAAGTAAAGCTACATGCAGCAAAGTATAAGACTTTGGGAGGCTTTTGCAATTAAAGAAAATTACAAGTACTCCTCTCAGATGGCTAGAGTGCTTGGGGGGAAAAAATGGATTCACTATGGGAAATATGGAAGAACTAGTAGCTCTTATCCTCTTTCCCTGCCTTATTTCTGCTGGATGCAATTATCATTTGTTTCTAGAAGTTTTCTTTTATTCTGTTTAAGACTTCATTTGACTAATGTTATTTCTCAAAAAATCTCTGGGTTGGCCATGTCCTTTCTATTTCCTTGTGTCATTTTGTTCCTGGCTTAAGGGTGCAAGACAACTTTGGGTGTCATATAAGAGGATTTTTCTAGAGCAGTGCTGAAATTCCAAACCTACAACTCATTGTTAAAGAATGCTCTTCTCTCTGATTGGGGGCATAATCAGCAGCCAGTCTCATGTTCACATTTCCAAAGGCAGAATTATTATGAATTTGGGCATTTCCATTTGCCCCCATTAGACCACAAGCCTAACCTATACTGACACCTAGTGGTGTTACATGTATACATTTTTATTTACTTATCTGCAAATGTATAAATGGGCATACATACATATGCATAAATGATTTTATATACACATCTACACATCTATCAAGGGAGACATGCATATATACATACATATTTCCCTAGTAAGGGGAATAATTATTTTTAATTACACTTTTCACCCTGCCTGGCACATAGCACTCAAGCAATAAATTCTTGCCCAATTGAATTGATTTGAATTTACTTGATCAGTCACCAAGTCTTACTTTCTCAATATCAAAGCCTATTTCTTCTGTCTTGCTCCTTCTTCTCTACCTAGGAGAGGCAAGCACACTGGCAACCATTCACCTTTAGTCTTGTGTACTTTCAGAACACTCTGATTCATTCTCTCACAAAAAGTATGGCTATCTTTGATCCTTTTCAAAGTTATATTTTCATAGTACAGCATGTCTTTGTCCTCAGCACTTTATTCTGATGTTTATGGGGATATTTTATCTCTAAAAGGTGTTTTTATCATTAAGTTAAAAACTTGGGGACTCAATTTTTCCTTTCATTACGAATATAGATTTAGAGTTGAAAGGAAACTCAACAGCCTCTAGTCCAAAACCTTCATATTAAGGTTGAGAGAATGGAGGTCTGCAAAGGTACGCAGCTAGTAAATAGCAGTGGTGGGATTTGAACACCAGTCTGCGACCTCAGAATGAGTACCATGCAGTTGTGTTGTGTTTTAGAGAATAGATATTGTACCCAAAATAGAAATCCAAAATTTATATTCACTTCAGAATGCTAATGACTTACCCAAATCAGGACAGAATAATATTTAAGCACCTATTTTAACAATAAGAACAATGATAATTGCTCAAATTTGCACTGTATCTCAAGGCTTCCAAAGTGCTTTCCCTATTATCCTGAAAGGTAGACAGAGGAACAACTTATTTCCATTTTAAAGTTGAATAAATTAAGTATCCAAGAACTTAAATGACTTTCTGGTGTCAATAAACATCTGAGCTGGAGTTCAAAACTCATTTCAGACTCAGTTTTCCACCCCTTATTCACTCCACCATGTTTGCTGTCAAAACAACTTTTCCCCTCATGCTGCTTCTGATAATAAAAAAAAAAAACTATGCAAAGTTGGTGGATAAACATATTTAACTTATTGAAAAAGTTAGGACAGTTAGTTATAATTTTGTCATTTAAAGAATTGCCAAAAGCTAAATTAAGAGAAGATTCATTTCCAGTAGTTCACACTTTTTTCTTTAGAGAGTTGTAAGGTCCAGATTGTAGAGCTCAGCATAATGATCAACCATATTGATTAAAGATACCAACTCTATTGCTTCTGAATGCTTAAGTCATAGACTTTGCTCATGTAAATTAGATCTAGGACAATCCACTTGTCAAATAAATTGACAAAATTTAAAAACGTCTTTTCTATGAGATCAGTCTCTAAAGAAAACAGAAGTCAGTCTCCAAAGAAAAAAAATGCACGTAAATTTAAGTTATCTTAGCATGATGCAACTGAGTCACATAAATGTGTGGAATCACAAGGCCTAGGACAGAGGATTCTCCAGATGATTACAGTGGGGTTGAGGGAGAAGGTCAAGCTATCCACACTAAAAAACAATGATAGAATACTAAAGGAGATGGGCCTGGACAAAGAGAAAGGCCCATCAAGGGAGACAGCTCCTGACATTGTCTTTGGAAAGTCAACATTTGAGAAACAAAGATTTTTCCAAAGCAATAACTGGAGTTGGCAGAAAAAATACAGAAAGAAGATGAGGAGGAGTAAATTAGAGGGAAAAAGGAAAGAAACTTGGTCAAGTGAGGGATATACATTTGTCAATGACAACACCTTTTTTGGAAGGAACAGAAATAATTAAGTTTAGATTACTCCTTAATTCAGAACCGTTCCCTTGGCTGAATACAATGATGTAAATATTTCTGGTTGACATATTATTAGCCTTATGTTATATAAATATTTAGTGAGATATTTGATAAGCTATTGATCTAATTTTTAAAGGAAAATTTCATTCAGAAAAGAGTACACTGGTAAAGATAGTTTCTTAATTAGCTAATTTAGACATCATTTAATTGCCGTAGATAAAAGCTTAAGATCCTCAAAATTAAATGTGAGGTGATAGATAGAAAGCTGAAACTGTCAAGAGAGACAGTTTCAAATTCTACCTCTAATACTTCATAATGACATTTTAGAACTAGAAGGACTTCATCAAGCCATCTAGTTTAATCCCTAACAACAACAACGAAAAAGGAATTGCTAAACTAACATATCTTCCAAGTGATCTCCAACATCTTCTAAAGAAGTTCCGAAGAGAGGGAATTCACTGCCCTATGGGTTTCATATAAAACAGCAAGCCAATTTGGAACCAGTGATTGAGGAGTGTATGGATAATTTAAGTATTACAATCAAGATTCTGAAAAGGAATCGAAGAGTGGAAGAAGAAGGGCCCCAGGCCTAGCTTCAGCCTCATTTTCAGGATACCTCCCCACTCCCATGAGAGTAGGACATTATGAGATGGATTTGGGACTTTCCATCAATATCCTTATTCTAGAAGTGTACTCCACACTTCTGAGGCAGTATCTGAATCATGGGTAAACTAGACACAGTGAAGAATGGCAGTTTCAAAGACCCTGGGAGAAAAGGTACACCATAACTAAGGATAACTTGTAGTACCCCATGAAGGGAAGTAAAGGAATACAGAAACCAGAGGCTGTGAAGTATACCACGGATACATGTGCTCTCTAAGCATGAGCCCACTTTTCCCTCAAATATAAATACTGATGGGAGAGTATGTCACAGACTTTTAAGGGGATGTTTTATCCCATCTCTTGTTACTATTCTAACTTAGCAAAATACCCCTCAGAGCTAAGGAATCTGGCTGTCTAATTAAAAAAATTCAGGCAGTGGGGAGTTGGTGGGGGGAGGAAGATGAGGAGAGAGAGAAGCACAAGAACTCTCCCTCAACAAGATCTGAGTCCTTGAGGGAAAACTAAGAAGCAGCCCTCTGGGGACCTAGCCTGCTGGTTCAAATCGGGGTTGATAATAGCTCCAGGGCATGTGCTACATTTTTAGATGGGTACGTAGTTTTTCCTCTGGTAGAATAAAAACTCCTTGAGTTTATACTGTCTCTCTTCTGTCCTTGTATCCCCAGAAATAAGTACAGTGCCTGGTACATAGCCAGAACTTAATAAATATGTGATTGATTGATTGGTTGATTCAGTCTTCTAATGAGATAGCAACACGATACCCTGAAAAGAGCACTAGACTAGAAGACCTGAGTTCAGATTCTAGCTCCACTGTTTATTAACAGTGTGACCTTGGGCAAATTAATTGACCTCTCTGAGTTTTAATTCTTGAATCTATAAAATGTGGTAATATGCTATCAGCCTCACAAGGTTGTTGTGAGGAAATCCCTTCATATACCATAAAGCCTTATATAGACATAAGATATTATTGTTAGAAGATACTCTGAGGAAGCAATTTGTTTCCAAGAGAGGTTCCATATGAAAATTACTATTTTTCCCCCAAAGAATTAGAATACCATAGGAAGTAGTGCATAATGTTTAATCTTTGTTGAAGGAGGAGGTACTTTGTAACCTTACAATGTCTCAGAGCCACTGAATTCCATTCAACAAACATTTATTAAGCCCCTACACTTTGTAAGCCATTATGCAGGATAAAGGTAAAAGAAGTTCCTCCTCTGAAGAAACTTGCATTCTTTGGGGGGAGTACGACTTGTAAAAGGATAAATAAATACAATATTTGTTGTCTTTCTACTGCACTATAGCAGTTGTTCAGTTGTATCTGACTCTTCATGACCCCATTTGGAGTTTTCTTGGCAAAGATACTGGAGTAGTTTGCCATTTCCTGCTCCAGCTTATTTTACAGATGAAGAAACCAAGGCAATCAGGGTTAAGTGAGTTGCTCAGAGTCATACAGCTACTAAATGTCTGAGGCCAGACTTGAACTCAGAAGATGAATTTTCCTGACTCCAGGTCCTGCACTTTATCTATGGTGCCACCATGGAATCGGAATATTAGAGCTAGAAGAAAAACCATAGCAATTGTTTAATTCAAATTCTTCCTTTTACAGATGAGGAAACTAAAGCCCAAAGAATAGAAGTGACTTAGCCAAGGTAAAGAAGATGTAGAATCATAGGATTATAGTTGTAGAGTTGGAAGGGGCCTTAGAGATCATGTTCAACCCCTTCCAGTTTCAGTTAAGTTACATAACTTGCTCAAGGTCAAAGAGGCAGCAAGTCAAGATTTGAACCCAAATTTTCTAACTCCAAATACAGCAGTATTACCTTGTGAGATTCCTTTTTAAATAAATCTGACGTATCGGCTTTTTACAAAAAGTCAACTTTTATCCATTTCTCCCATGAACAACAAGAAATGCAAAAGTTATAGTTTTAAAAGTCTCATTATTTGATCTTTTTTATTTTTGGATTCCACATACAAACTGCCAACCACAACAGTGAAGTGGAAATGATTCTGGGTTTTGAGTCAGAATATGTATGTTAAACCTTATTTCTGTTAACTGTACAGCATTGGGAAGTTCTTTTCTTCTCTTTAAATTTTATTCATTTTTAAAAATAAGGAGACTGGATGAGATTATCTCAAAAGTCCCTTCCAGTTCTAAATCCTACTGAAGTTCACTGTATTTTATTTTATTTTAGCATATTTCTACATTAACCAAATGAAGATTTATTCATATAACTAGTTAGTCTATCCAGAATAGCAATTTTTAATCTTTGTGGATTTGGATGGAGAGACAAATTTCATCTTTATTTCAATATATGATTTCCTTTGTAATGTTATGAATCTTATCTTACATTTTAAAACATCATTCTGTTCAGAAAGGAGCCTTAGGCTTCACCAGACTGCCAAAGGGCAGTCTATTTTGTGCCATGGCACAAAATAGATTAAGAACCCTGATTCTTACACTATGCAAACTATAGTATACTATTGTTTCTATCATTAACGTATTTCTTTGTATTTTATTGCACTTTGACTCTAGTTACCCTCCCTTGTCCTGGTTTAATTTTTACCTTGATCCATGGTAGCCTAACCATTACTGTCAAAAGTTTTGGCATTGTCAGTGACAAAGAAAATGCATTGTATAATGTTGGTTCCACTCTTGCTAGAAAATTATCTTTATATCAAAGACACACCTTCATGCTGAAGCATGACTGACAGACTTGTCTTCAGTCTCCATGAAAAATACATCCAAAACCAGAGGAAAGAGATTTATGGTTCACAGTGTCATTCTCTATAACTTATTGAGTTGAAGGCATCTTCTTCAGAAATTCTCAATTTAGCAGCCTTCATAAAATTTGAAAATAATTGCTTCCTTTGTCCCTTGCTCCCACTTCTCTTGATCTTGCTTTCCGTTAGTAGCATGTCTAGGAATAAGAGCAGTATCACTTATATTTGCTGCTTTAAGAATTATACAACACTTCCCTCACAGCAATCCCATGAGCTAAATTCTGCATTTAAAGTAAATTTGCCCCATTTTATAGATAAATTGAGATTCGGGGGCATGGGGGAAATAATCAAGGAATGTCAAACAGCTATTAAGTGTCAGAACCAAAACACAAATTCAGATCTCTCGTGACTCCAAGAATTATACTTCTTTCTTATGCTCTTTATCAAATAAGATATTTGTAAACACTTGTGACTGGCATACAGCAGGGGCTTAATGTGTGCTCCCTTCTTTTATTCCCCCTTCCACATTAGGTACGTGAACATAAGGACCTTAGAGTCTTAACAGATGCTTACTGATTGTTTGGTTAATCGTCTATGGTAATCAATGTCAGTGGTCACAAGGTATAGTGAAAAGATCACTGAATTTGGAATTAGGGGACCTGGGTTCAAGTAATGGCTCTTCTACTATGTGCCTTGGGGCAAATTACTTTCCCTCTGTGAGTCAATGTCCTTATTTATAAGATGAGGGGTTGGCCCAGATGATCTCTAAGGTCCTTTCTAACCTGTTAACCATTAAGTGTGATATGACTCAAGCGAGAAAAAGTACATATACACACAAAAATACATATGTATGGATATATTCATGCATATATAACTTAGTGAATTAAACCCATTTGGATAGAGGAAATTAGGAATTTATTATATAATAACATTCCATTTAAAAGCTAAACATAACAATTTAAGACTTGCCACATGGAGTCAACCTCATGGTTCATGCTGAAAGTTTTTCTTTCTCTGACAGTGGTGCCAAAGGAGGGCATGGTTTCCTTTTCTAGTATGAACATAAAAGGTTAAGGAAGTTGTTTTAATTTCCCATAATAATATATTATGGATCAGCTGTCATGAATTCAACTAAACTTCTTGTTTGTGCTATTTATATTTTCATCCTGTTTCTTGGTGGTAATGAGGTTCTTAAGCTTATTACCTACTGTGTAAAGTAGTAATGAGTTTAATAGCTGTCTTCAAGCAAAGGGCTATTACATGGAATGTGTTGATTAGTTCTGTCCTTGCCCACGAAGCGACCAAGATGAAGACATGGCTTTAAGCAACAGAATTAGAGATGATAATGAAAGAAACATTTTCTGACACAGAGTTGTTAGTTGCTTGAATGGGTTACTGTAGGACCTCCAAATCTGTAGATTTTAGAGAAAGGATCTTGGTCCACTAGCTGAATTAGACCGTGATCTGGGAGATATAGCCTGGGAGAAATTTTTACATATTTGTTGAGTAGATGAATTAACAAACTATGAACACCCATCAGAAAACGTCAAATAGCAGTTCAATGACACCTGAGAAATTAACAACATTTCCTGCAAAGTCCAGCTGGGCTGAACAAATTGAGATCAGACTATGGAAGCCTGAACTATTAGCTGACCTGGGAGTTCTGTTTACATGACATTTGATCTAAACATACTAATGATGTTAGCTATAGGGCTTGTATTAATCATCATAAATCTGTTAAACCATTAAGGGCAGTGCATGAAAAATTACCATAACCCTAGCTGGGATATTTGAGGAGTGGGGACGGTAGTTGATCACTGTACGGCTTCTGAGCTTCTTGCAGTGACAGAAGATGAGTCATCCAAATTCATCACAATAGATTTGTCCTAGCACTTAATTCTGTTTTACACTCTGACTTCTGCCTCAGTTTTGGGGGTCATTTTTTCCTGTTGGAACTTTATGTTGCCAAGCAAAATGATAAAAATACAAAAAAATGGAAGACTAGCTTAAATTTGTATGGAGATCTATAGAATAAGAAAGGAAATCAAAAATTAAGGCCAGAGATTCCAACAACCTCTCTGACAAAAGAGGAGAACTGCAAGGAAGTTGAAGAATTTCTTTTGAAAAAAAAATTTGGGAAATGAAGCATAATAGGATGGTTCTTATTTAAGCTGTGCTGTAACCTTGCACAGATATTATTTTTGTCTTCCTTTTCTCTATCCCTGCCACATATTTCTTGTAAGTTTGGAAGTATAACTGAGATTAAGTTGATTGGCTAGACCTACCTCATGCTATAAAAAACACTTAATGGAAAGTATATATACTTTTCCATTATACATATATATGTATATACATACACATACACACACATGCACCATTTCCTGTTGTTCTGTTCACAGCAGCACATCCAGTATTCAGGACTTTTCTTTAGTCCAATTTAAAAAATGATTTTTCAAAAATACATTAAAAATTCTAATCATGGCTGATGCATGCATGAGAAAATAGAGGCAAGACATTATTAAATCTCATACTGTTGATTTCTGTTTTATAAAATGGGGAAAATAATGAAAAAAGAAAGAGAAAAAGCTTGAAATGTGTTGTAGTGATATAAAAATGAAGTTATTCTACCTTTTCAAAGTGTTTAATCCTTAACTATTAATCCATATAAACTATCACCCTGGAAGGTAGATGGGTAACCATTCTTGTGCCAATTTTTGGAAATAAAGGGGACTTAGTCTATTACTTGGCTGCAACTTACCTACCAGAGCACTGTATTGTAAGTCCAAGGACCAAGGTGAAAATCCTTGTGCTACTTTAAGCAAATTTCTCTGGATCTCAGTTGCCTTATCAGTAAAATGAGAGTTTGACTAGACAATGTCTGATGTTCCTTCCCACTCTCCCATATAGGAAAGTCTAATGACAAGCCTAGCTCATTCATAAATTTGTATGGGGATCTATATTAAGAAAAACTGAGATTTCTGCCCTTTATCCCATGGCTTTGCCTGTTGAATTCCTCCTCCATGAAGCCTTTCTTGATCTTCTGAGTAATGGCAACAATTTACCTTTAACTTCACATAGTACCATGACCTTCTACAATGCACTTAGCACACTGACACTGTGCATTATATGTATAGGCAGGTGGATGTGGTGCAATGGATAGAGTTGTAATGGCAAGCAAAGTGGAACTGTTTGCTGTTTTTCTTTCTTTTGGAGGGCTTCCCAGCACTAAGGCAATCAAGCACCTTTGATTGAGTCTTGCCTTTGATTGAATCAAGAGTCTTTGATGACCTGCTTAAGTCACATGAGTTTGAGTCACATGGTTATGATGCCCTCTGACCCTGAAAAAAGTGTATATATACTGTGAGGTTAGTATTTTGCTATAGGGCTCAGTCATTGGAAGAGTGTTTGTGTGATTTGACCAGATGAGACTGTGGGTAGCCATTAAGGAGCACCCCCTGGCTTTGAAAACCCAGATTTTGGTATTTTTCTCTCTGGTAACTATGTATATATTGCTATGGACAGACAGTTAGAAACCCTGTCTCCTGATTTGTGTTTTTTGCTCTGTTGATATAATTTCTGCTTGTAATTTCTGTTTATGTTTTCTCTGAAGTTCAGGGTGCTGACCTTTTCCCCTGAACTAAGTGAATGATGTATGTATGTTTAATTAAAGTGAGATTATCAACCCCTTAAAGTTACTTTCCTTAGACATATCAAAGAATCTGTGCTAGCAGCCCTCCTGTGTGCTGGTGTTATTGGCCTTACACCTCCACAGCAGCTGTAAGCAGCATTGTTGTTACAAGAGTGCTGGGCTTGAAGTCAGGAAGACCTGAGCTCAAATCCGGCCTCAGACACTTATTGACTGTGTGACCTTGTACAAGTCACTTAACCCTCTTTGCCTCAGTTTTCTCATCTGTAAAATGAGCTAGAGAAGGGAACAGCAAACCACCCTAGTATCTTTACCAAGCAAACCCTGAATAGGTCAAGAAAAGTCAGACACAACTGAAAGAACTCAACCACAAAAGGCATGTTTTATCCCCTAGTATACATTGAGCTCCACATGAGCAGAGGCCAGGTTTTAGTTTATTTGGCATCTCCCATACACTTATTACAAGGCTTTCTAACTAGCAGATGTTTCACAACTACCGATTGTGCTATACTGTAAAAAGAAGGTATGAAAGAGGAATTAAAAAATGGCAGGTTCTAGACTCAGCATCCAAGCCTAAGCTGCCCATTTAATTTCTTTACAATGAGTTATCTTTGGTTCAGTCTAATTCAGCAAGTGCTAGCCCATGCCCTGCAGTGCATTCACTTTATCATGTACCAGACAGCTCAAAAAAATTGCCTTGGAAAGTTTCAAGATTCTTTATTGAAACATTTTCTGTTAAGCAAATTCAAGGGTTGGGGTGTGGTTGTGGAGGGTATTGGGGAATTAAGGCATTTGTTTGTCTAAGCAACAGCTGTGATATATGCAAACATGGTGGGCAAAGACATATCATCAATGGTAGAGTAATTCCTTTTGGTTGCTTTTCCAGACCATGAATCCTGTCTCATGCTTTATGCCAAAGAGGATGAAATTGCCAGGGCTTTCCATTATAGAAAACATAAATTGCCCAAGGCAGATAGGCTGTCAGTGAAGCTGTCATTGTGATAATCATGCACTTGTGTCCCTGAATTGCATAAAATACGTGTATTGATGCAATCACTAAGTCCAAGAACATCCACAGATGGGGAAACTGGAACAGTCGCCTTTGTGAATGGCTGGCTGACTGGTGCTCTCGTGCTCGCTCACTCTTACCTTTTTAAATTATTTAACTTTTAAAAAAAATATTGCTGGTTCATCCACAGAGAGCAGCTATTTGCATTTTACTGAAACAATGCTGGAAAGGGCTGAGCTGCCAGAGTTTGCCACAGTTGGTTTCTGGTTAACAACTGCCCCCTCAAGAACTACATAATTTGTTAAACTAAAATCAATCTGAAACTCAATGGCAATACAATTAAATTATAGCCTTGGTGTTGGCCTGAAACCTGCAGTCAACCATGTCTCCTGTAAGCAAATCTGCCTAGTAAGCGCACTCTTAAAAGAGGGGTGGCTGATGCCGGGGGCTTGAATTGCCCATGAATCATAAGTAACCCACATCATTTGTCATATTTCAACAAATGCTACTGCCATTAATTAATATTCCAAAATGAATAATGGTTGGACACAGAAATATAGATCAAAATTCAGTGTTTATAACTAATGGGCAAGGAATTAGATAGTGATATAGGAGGGAAAGGAACCAATCGGCAACCTATTTTTGGAAGTTCTCTTGATTAAAATAACTATCAATAATCTTGGCTCGAATTAATTCAATTCAACAAAAATATATTAAGTGCCTATTATGTGCAAGATATCCTTTTAGGTACTATGGATGCAAAGATAAAATAAAACAGTCCCTGCTTTGGAAGATTTTCTCCTTCACTGGGGGCTTATATTTGCTAAATGACTAAAAAATGGAAAGAACTTTTATTCAGTGATACCTAACAGCAGAAGAGAGAGAATGTTTATTAATTTTAAGAGGCAAAAAGTTTCTTAATCAGGCCTAATAAATGTTAGTGAACCAATCTATACTATGTCTTATATATTACTATATCTGTAGTTCTAAACTTGCTTTTATACATGACTAAGAGAAGACTATCTGCTGATTTAGGCAGTCAAAGCATAATCATTTAATGCCAGAGTATTACAAACCGCCTAAGAGTGTTGGGGTTGGGGGTGGAGGGAGGGTGAGAGGGTGCAGCTAGTTGGTGCAGTGGACAGAGTGCCATGCCTGGAGTCAGAAAGATTCATCTTCCTGAGTTCAAATCTGGCCTCAGACGTTTCCTAACTTTGTGACCCTGATCGAGTGACTTAACCCAGTTTGCCCCAGTTTCTTCATCCGTAAAATGAGCTGGAGAAAGAAATGGCAAACCACTCCAGTATCTAGGCCAAGAGAATCCTAAATGGAGTCATGAAGAATGGGACATGACTGAAATGACTGAACAGCAACAACAACGATTGTTTACAACCGTGCCATTTTGTGCTAGCATGAAAGTCATAAAACCTCAATCACCAACTTACAGCATTCTTTAATCACAGAACTAAGGTATCTCAGATTCAGAAGGGTCTTCAGTTGCTATCTAATCCAATCCATACTTAGTCATCCACGGCTAGCCAACCTTGCCTTGAAGACCACTAGTGAGGTCTTTTGGAATCATTTCTTAAGTTAGCTCATTCCAAGTTTGGACAACTAATTGTTAGGAAGTTTTCCCTAACATCAAGAATAAATTTGCATCTTTGCAAATGCCATCCATTGCCTCTTCAGGGAAAGCACTCCAAGCCTAGACTCAGGAGACTAAGGTTCAAATTCTTACTGCCTATCTGACCTTGAGAAAGTAATTAACCTTGCCGTGTCTCAGTTTCCTCCTCTGTAAAATGAGGAGGTTGTACTAGATGGAAAGCAAAGGCTTATTTCTGCTTTTCTTTGTATTGTTACACCCAAACTGAAGCCCACCATTTGAGCCCACCATTAAGCCCCTTTGAGCCCATCATTAATCCCCATTATATTCTTGTCTTTGTCTCTGCCCTACACCCTGAAATTGTTTGAAACTGCTTAAGGCATAATTCTGGGTCTTGCCCAAGGCTAGTCCCCTGACCCTGCCCCCCTTTCCTCATGATTCAGCATTCTGTACGTTCTCTCTACATCAGCACTATGTACAAGGAAAACCCCCCCGGTTACCAAGTAGCCCCATACCCTGGGTTAGGGTGCAGCTATTCTGCTGACCAAGCTAGGTCCCCCCCATTCATACCATAGATCAAGTACGGGTTACTTTCTGGGGAATTCCACCTTGTACCATCCACCCATTCTAGGAAATGGACCATCCTGTGTCACAGGACAGTCGCGCCCCTGAGGGCCACCCATTCTAGGAAGCGGACCACCCTGTGTCACAGGATGGTCGCACCCCTGAATCTAGCCATATTCCCAAATTAGCTCTGAGCTGATGAATTCAACCAATGGCTGGTCTTTGCTTCTGTAAGTCATTGCTTCTGCTAGCGACCCTCCCTAATTGTTTCATTGTGGTTTTTGCCTTTATAAGCCTGTAAGTCTCTCAGTTCAGGACTGCCTGATTTGAATGTATACTCCGGGTAGTCGCAGGCTTGGCCAATAAAGCCACACCCTAAATTTACCTTGAACCCAGGTCCCGACTTGCTGTTATTTTCTGCACAACAGTATCCCCAGGGCTTAGCACAGTGTCTGGAACATAGTATGCATTTAATAAGTGCTTATCAATTGACTGACTGAATTCTGAGGACCCTTCAGAATTAATGTCAATGATCCTCTCTAGAACCAGACAGAGCATGTCCAATTCTCCTTCCACATGATGGCCTTCAAATACTCAAAGATAACTATCATATTCCATCAAGTCTTCTCTTAGCTAAAGATGCCCAGTTCCTTCAACAAATGTTTATGTGACCTAAATTGGAGGCCATTCAATATTCCAGTTACCTTTCTCTGCGCACCCTCCAGTTCATCAACGTTCTACCTCAACTATGACACCCAGAATTGGACTTAGTCCTTCCATGTAACCTGAATAGGGCGGAATACAAAAGGATCTGTGCTTCTTTATTCCTGGAAGTGATAGCGCTCTTAATGTCACCTAAAAATCACCATTAGCTTTCTTGTCTACCATAGAACACTATTAACTCACATTGGGCTTACCATCCATTAAAATTCCCATATCTATTTTTTTCTTACACTGCCAAAAATTGGCTTCTAGTATTCAATTCCTCTTACACCCCCCATGAAATATTTTAGTGTACTTGAAGGATCCAGAGGATCACCTGATATGCTTGAATCCTTCATCTTGTTACTTCAATAACACTGTAATTCTCAGTTTGCCTATCTGTCATCTGTCTTTCTTGGTACTCACTCAGCTTACCTTCTTCTCCGAGCCATATTTGTCCTCATTAATGTAATTTTTTCTTTCCTCCAGTAATTCTAATGCACATTTTGTCATTAGTAATCTGCCAAAGTCTACATATGTTTATCATGCATCTTTCCACTGAAATATTTGTACTATTTTAAATTCTAATTCCAAGATTGTGCTGTTCCATGAACTATAGTCACATAGCATAATGGGGAATCTAAGTGTTACAGAGGTATGCTTTAGTGGAAGTAAGCAGTTTGAGATTATCAAAACTACTGTGGATTTTCCCAAACATGGTATCACCAAGACTCCTCCTTCCCTGCCTCCTCCTCAATTTTTGGGCTGGCTCCTTATCTATCTGCAATGCCTGCTCTTAGTGTATATATTTGTGGGTTGATTCAATGGTATACCCATCCAGCTGTCCCAGTGTGGAAAATATATGGTTTTCATCATTTTATTTTTTCAGTATAGATAGCTAAACTGATCTTTATTAAATTCTTATGGATTTAACTGAGGTGGTAATTACTGTCATGCATTTTGCAATTGTGTTTAGTCATTTTCAGCCATGTCTGGGATTTTCTTGGCAAAAATACTGGAGTGGTTTGCCATTTCTTTCTCCAATTTATTTTGTATATGAGGAAACTGAGGCAAACAGTGTTAAGTAACTTGCCCAGGTCCACACAGATAGGAAGTGTCTGAGGCCAGATTTGAACTCAGGAAAATGAGTCTTCCTGACTCCAGACCCAGCACTCTATCCACTACACCACCTAGTTGTCTATTTTGCTATTAGTAAGAAATAATTCTTTTCTTAGGACTTTTGGGGGGCATCTTTTATAAGGTCTTGTTCTTGTTTTTGTATCCTCAAAGCATGGCACAGTGTCTGGCACACAGTAAGCACTTTACAAATGTTTACTGTTTTATTGATAAATTAGCACTGAAGAACATGTTCAATGATCATACATCTCCTTGTTCAGTGGCCTTGGGTATGAAGAAGAATGTGGTGTTATATAATAGTCCTCTAACTATATGTAACAGCAAGCATCCTAGCATATCCAGGATGGCCCACTAGCTCAGGTTCTTTGATCTGCTTTTAAATTAAGGAAAAATAGCTTTTAAAAGGGTCAACAATCTTATTTTAATTAAACATATATATCACTCACTTAGTTCAGGGGAAACGTCAGCACCCTGAACATCAGAGAAAATACAAGCAGAGAAAATAGCACAGACCAACAGACAGGGATTCCAAATGTCTGACCAAAGCAATACATACATAGTCACCAAAGGGGAAAGCACCAACATCTGGGTTTTCAAAGCTGGAGGGCTCCTTAACCCAGAGTTTCTTCTGGCCAAATCACACAAACATTCTTCCCATGAGTGAGCCCCAAAGCAAAATGCTAACCTCAGAATATAACTTCTCAGAGACAGAAGGCATCACAACCCTATTGCTTCAGTGCCTTATTACCAAAAGGTGTGAAAGCCTTCAAGGAAGCAAGCCTCACCATAAGCAAGCTTCCCCTTTAAACAAGTTCCTCCCCAATGGGCTCTATGTGACTCAGGATGTATCACAGCTGTGAGATGGAATTTTAAAGTAGCAAAACATCATGATTGAACACATGTGGTCACATTAGCCTATCAATGGATGGGGAAGATACTATTCAATCAACATTATGCTGCATAAGAACAATTTTTCAATAATTGACTTCTTTGAGGACCAGGTAGCCAATCTGGATTCTTAGTTGGAATTCTGATTCTTTCTGTCTAGCTTATGAACAAAAATCCTGAGATCTTCAAGGCAGTTCTTGTGACTCTTGGTTCCTCTGCTGTTTTCCTAGAGCTATAGATAGACATCTCTCTGACTAGTTGGCTGCCCAATGGTATAGTTTGAAGGACTCCAGAAAGTCCATCTAATTCCAGAAATTTTGTCACTCAAGAATCATTCCTCTGACTTCATTCTTTAGTTCAGAATAAAATACAAATGTCCCTGGAGTTTAAGCTTTAGCAACTTGAGAGTAGAAACCAGATCTAATGAAGTGGTGTCTGGTCCAGTCACAGGAACATAGTCAAAACTCAGCAAATACTTCATCATAGAATCTTAGAGTTTAATGGTACCTCAGTAAACTAGTCCAACCCATACCTGAACAGTGACATTCCAGATAACTGGCCCTTCAACCTTTGCTTGAAGACTTCTAGTGAGGGAAAATTTATTCCTACCAAAACAGTCCATGGCACTAATTTTTGGAAGTTTTTAATTACACGGCTACAAACTTTTCTTCCCATTTAATTTCCCTTGTTGCTTCTGGTGCTGTCAAGCCAAACAAAACAATTCTAATCCTTCCTAAATACAATAGACTTTACATACTTGAAGAAAGCTATCATCCCTCCCCATGATCATTTTTTTGGTCTTCTCCAGGCTAAACATCCTGAGTTCCTACAACTGGCCTTTGTAGGGTATATACATTAATCCCTACATCATCCTACATTTTGTTTTTTGGTTTTGGAGAGGATTTCTTGAGACAAGGTCTCTTTATCTCACCCAGGCTGACGGTATAGCAGCCACTTATTGATCTGACTACACTACTGATGGGTATGGAAGCTATGATCTGCTTCATTTCTGACCTTGGTCAGTTTGCCTCTCTTCAAGAAGGCTGGTAGGTCCCTGCTCCTAAGGCCTTACTTTATTAGTGACATAGTGGATACACATGACAGGTTTATAGCTCAGAGCTCCCAATTTCAAGCAGTCTATCAGTGCCAGCCTCCCATAATAGAAAGGATTGCATTGTGAACCACCATATTTGACCACCTTCTTAAACAGTTCAAAGCATAATAATTAAAATATTGAAGTGAGATGCAGCTTGAAAATGGTCTTATTAATATCCAAACATAACCAGGCCCGGGGGTGTTTTGTTTCCCATGTTTGCCTTTAAAGAGCATCCCCCAAACCTGCCCATGACAACCAAGAAACCTTTATTTTGTTAGAGGTTTCAGTCATTCTCTTAAACAAGGCCTTATCCTGTACATACTTTGTTCCAGGAATTGAATTATAAGTTAGATAGAGTCCTTGGCCCTTGAGGAGGTAACAGAGTAACAAGAGTAGAAACATTCATATATATATACCCCAAATGTGGTCTTGAAGAGTTAGACATGACTGAGATGACTGAACAACAACTAAGAGTTACAGAGAACTTAGAGGGGGTTCCTCATGTGAAATTTTCTTACATTAATGATTAATTCACCAAATATATCCTTATATATCTGTGTGTATGTGTGTAAAACATACAGTTTTGCATACATATACATGCCAATCAATCAGTTACCAAGAATGTCTTAAATGCCAGGCACTATTAGGCATTGGGGTTAAAATTTGAAAAGTGAGATAGTTCCTACCCTCAAGAACCTTATACTCTCCTGGAAGTTAGGAGGTAGAACAACATGTTCACAGATAAGTAAATACATGATATATACAAAATAAATGCAAAATGGTTTAAGAGAGAGAGCAACGACTACTAGGAAAATGAGGAAAGTCTCTTGAAAGAGGTGGCCCTTGATCTTAGTCCTGAAGGGATCTTGGGCATCTGAGAGACTACAATAAAGAAGGAAGGCATTTCAGGAATACCAGGCTGCCTGCATGAAAGGCTACACAAGAGGCAAGATATGCAATGTTTGTGTAGTGAGCAGTAAGCAAGCCAATTTGGTGAAACTCAAGTGTGTGGGGATGGGTCTGGGAGGGGTATTACTTAAAAAGTCCAGAAATGTAGGATGGAGCCAAATGAGGAGTTTTGAATAAAAAGAGAAGTTTGTTTTTTATTCTAGAGTTAATAGGGAATCAATGAACATCCTTCAGCAGGGAAGTGAGATGTTTAGAGTTATGCCTTGGGCATATTTGGCAGCTAGATAGAAGCTAGATTGCAGAGGGGAGAGTTTAGATACAGAGTCTGCTGCAATAGTCCCATTGAGAGAAGAGGGGACAAATTAGATTGGTTGTGGATATAATGGGATGCTTGTGAGAAATGCTGAGTGTATATATGCAGCTATATATTCAAGGATAGGTATAGGTATAGAATAGATACATGTGAGAGGCAGCTAGTGTAGCAATAGAAAGCCAGCCTCAGAATCAGCAAGACCTGGGTTAAAATCCTGCCTCTGGCACATACTGGTTTTAAAACCTCGGTGAAATCATTCAATCTCTCAATGCTTTAGGCTGTATGCCTCTAAGATGATATATTTGCAAAGTAGTGGTCAGCCTAAACTGGGAAAGGAGTTTTCACCCCAGAAAGTTCTCTATACTAGTGAAATCAGAGGCATAGAGTTATATTATTATAATTGCCCATGACTATAAAAACAAGAACATTAATACATTGCCTTACAACAGATCAGTTACATTCCAAAGTTGGGAAGATAGCATATACACATAGTATCCCAAAAAGTCTTACTGCAGTTTTAATTTTTTTAATAACAAGAATTGTAAATGCTACCAACTTAAAAAGCAATATTTGAAAGGTTAATTACTTGAATTTTCAAAATATTTATGATCTTATTAAAATGTGATATAACCATTTTCTTGTACTGTATCATTGCTAAAGCCAATTTTTGAAATTGGTAAAAACTTTCTTCAGCTGCTACTCAATGTCCAAAAGGATTGTATTTATAATCCCAACATTAACATCATCCAAAAAACGAGGCTGTGGTGCATACTTGACAGTTTTGACATGACCCTACAAGAAAAGGTCTAATGGAGACAGATTTGGTGACCCAGGTGACCAAGCAAGAGGATTTCTACAGATCCCCTGGTCTGCAAAAGCATCATCCAAAAGCCATCACGTGTGTAATGCATAATTACAGGATGCCATGTATTTTTTTAAATTAAAGATAAAGATTATTCAAAATCCACAAAACTAGGTGCAAAAGAAATTTAAGTAATTAAACTTTCCAGTGGTCTTTGTAAGTTTGTTGTATTTATAATTCTAAGATTATTAAAGCTTAAAGCTGCACTAAGTCTTTTGGGACACCCTATATATTTGTGCATATGACTACATATGTATGTACATATACCTCTCCGTGTCTTTGCACACACATAGATATGCACTCACAAAGTTGCTGTGATTATAATACACAATAGTATACATTGGAGCTCAACTATAATGCTTTCCTACAGGACTTTATTGAGGAATCTCCATGTAAATGAAATTATCTTATGCCAAACTGGATAATAACATTCCATGAATACTTCATTAACAAAACATCTGTTTGGAGTCCAAAATATATAAAGAACCAGTCTACAGAGAAGATGATGACATCTAGAGAGATGCTCATATAGTCAGCATGCATTGAAAAGCAAGACAGTGTGTATTAGAATCAGTATTTAGGAATATTTGAACAGCAGTATTTTAGGAAGTTAAAATTCCCTTAAAAATTCCTGTCAGAATAAGAATACCTGTTATATAATCAAAAAGGAGAGGAGATAAGTAAAAGTCAGAATTGTATTACTGACTATACTAGAGCAGGGCATAGCAGGGCCTACTCTAGACCTGAAATCTTAGGTGACTCATTGGTGGAATTTAAAACTGAAGGGGACCTTAGAGATCATCTACTTCAATTACCTCAGGTGACAAAACAGAGACCCAGAGAAATGAAGTGATTTGTGCAAGATCACACTAGAGGTAAGTAACAAAACTAAGATTTGAGCCTAGGTCCTCTGAATTCAAGCTCAATGTCCTTGCCCCTATTCCATTCAGGTGGCCAATGCATCTAGCCCTGACACTTGCTAGCTGGGACATTATCTACAAATCACTTCTTTCTATATCTATTTCTCATTTGTAAAATGGGAATCATAATATTTGCATTCTGCATCTCATGGTCTTTTTGTGAGGAAAGTTTTCTTTACCTTAATGTGCTATAGAAATGTAAATTACTACAAGTACTACTATCAATTTATATAAAATAACTTCGAAATTAGGAGTGGAATGAAAAGATCCTTTAACTTGGAGTGAGGGACTCTTAGTTTGAGTACTGGCTCCTCTATGTACAGAGCATATAACCTTATATAAATCGTTTCACATGTCTGAATATTTCCTCATCTGTAAAAGAAGGGTGCTAATGGTTGCCCAACCCTATAGGGATCAAATGTCTATGAGTATATGTAAATGTATTTTTGAAACCTGTAAAGTATCTAGTTTTTATGAATATCAATTAATAAGCATTTATTAATTTTACCAGTGCCAGACCCTGTGCTAAGTCCTGATCACAAGGGATAAAGTATGAGAAATGCTTTATGAACTGGAAGGTGCTTTGTAAATGAGTCATTATTATTGTTATTCTATAAAATAGAGGACCAATGCAATTCCCTAAGGGTTTTTGACCACCGGTTCTTCAGATGGTCAATCCAATACCTAAAGTTTAATTTCCTTTTGGCATTAAATATAGCATTTACTTTATGGAAACTTGCAAATGGGAAAGTTATAAGCCTTGGTGATTTAGAATTATAGAATAAATATTCCTAACAATCACCTTCCTCTGTGTACATAAATTTCTTCACAGTCTGGTTCCAAACAACTTATCTTAGGTTTATTTTGCATGTACCTATGTATGTGTATGTTACTTTCCTTGATAAACTACAGGCTCCTTGTGGGCAGGACATATTTCATTTTTCTCTTTGCATCTCCAGTAGAAAACTACTTATGACTGATTTATACTAATAGGAATTAGCATGTCTTTGACATTTTAAGGTCTACAAAGCATTTAACATACATTATTCCTTACAATGTCCCTATAAGATCATAATACCACAGGTATTGTGATGCCTGTTTTATAGATTATATAGATATATGATTTTCCCAATGTCACACAAGTACCAAGTATCAGAAGTGGTATTTGAACCCAGGCATCCTGACTCTGAGTCTAATGCCTTTGCAACTACACTATGTGAGACCAAATTTTTTTTGAGAATTAAATAAGATTCAACTGTGGGTTGGCATCAGATTTTGAAGGCAATCTTTGTTTTTTCAATGTTTTCTGCTAATTACAGAGACTTTTAAATTAACAATAGATACATGGAAAGTGATCATGTGAATTATTATTAATCTCCATGAACTATTATTAACCCCCAGAATTTTAGACCATATAGTATTCAAGGTAACTATTACTGGATGCCAAGGCTTTCATATTAAAATAGTTTTCTGCATAAGCAACATTTCCTTATATTAAATAAAATTTAACATAAAATATTCTTTGATAAAAATAGTGGCTCAAAGGATTGAACTTTATATTCAAGCAGAATTCATACTTAAATTGTGTTGGGGGAACATAATGAATATGGCATTGGGTGTGAATAATATTCTTATATGGGCACAGATGGCTCTGAAAATGTAAAAACCCATGATTTCATCTTGAAGCTTTAGGATATTTGAAGATGAAGCAAAAGGGCACTGCACTAATGTACTGAAGGGCCTTTTTAAATTTCCCTTCAGGTTCCAGAGGGACTAGAAATTAAGTGTATCTTGGTTGCTAAGCAGCACTGATTTCTTTTGGACAACTTTTTAAATTACATGGAAGGACCAAAGCCCAGCCTATAACCTAACTTTGTTTGATTAGCGCCTCAAAGCTAGGGAACAGCTCATATGGAATTAATTTATGAATGAGATTTAGCTGAATACTATTACTCAGAGGTGTAACTAGCATGGGAAGAAGGGGGTATTGAACTATGATTTCAATTATAATTATATTATAATTATTCCTAATTATTAATGACAAATAGCTAGCATTTATATAGCGCTTTAAGGTTTGCAAAGCACTTTGCAAATGTTATCTCATATGTTCACTATAGTAACCCTGTAAAGTAGGTCCTAGTATAATCCGCATTTTGCAGATGAGGAAATTGAGTCTTATTAAATGCTTTACTTGGGGTCAGATAGATAATAAGTGTCTGAAGTAGTATTTGAACTTGTCTTCCAGAGTCTAAGTCCAGCACTCTTATCTACTATGCTAGCTACCTAGCTAGTAGCTTTGATCTTGGAAAGGATCACTTTTTCTCTGCCATACTTACTCTCCTTAGGCTTCACCTCTTGGTCCTCTACTGGCCCTACTTGGCATAGCATAGCCACAATGCCAAGAGTCTTATTGTCATGGACCTCTCTCTTGATTCCTTCCTAATCCGATGGTGCAGGAAGAGAATGTGAGGGCTAGAATACTTCTCCTCTTCTCTAGGTGTGACTGAACTTGCTGTAGGTAGGACTCTCCTTTACACCAACACTACTCATTTTCTCTTTGTTGTTTTCCCCAAGGAACAGAATAGCAACAATTGTTCTACTGTCACAGGAGAACAATTAGTTTTCTCTACCATCTACTTTCACACAATAATATTCATTGTCATTTTTCAGGTCACAAAGTATGTCATTGGTAATTTGGAGGGTTTTTTCTTTTACAGTCTCATTGAAGTGACAGGTTTTCCGAATATGCTGGGGCAATTTCTTTTGAGATGCAATTCATAATTCAGTGTAAAAATGTGACTATTCCAGGGTGCTTAAAGCAATCCATTAGTAATCTTTACAACAGGGGCTGAATGCAGGCTGGTTGCATAAATGTTTGTTGAGTTACACAGCTGTGAACAAAATGGAAGAGGAAATCAGCATTAAAACTAATCAATGTCATTGTCCTAACAGAGCATAAATGAATCTTCAATTTGAGCAGATTTCAGCCCTTCTCATTAGAGGAAGTGGCTAAAGACATGGCCTTGTTCATTCCTCCTTCAAAAGTTAACTTTCAAATGATAAAGTGACTCAGATTGCTGTATAAGATGCCAGAAAATTGTCATTCATTTTATTAACAAGAAAATCTGTTGAGAATGTGTGCTATATGCCTAGTTCTGTGAATCAGAAACTAGGGGGAACAGGAGAGAAATATTAGATTTGGTTAATGTCCTCAAAGGCCTTGCAGTCTAACCAGGGAGAAAAGTCAAATACATTTGAAGTAGAGAGAAATGGAAGACAAGAATGAGAGCCACCTTAACCTGTTGAAAGTGTTTCTTCATCTTTGGACCAGATGGTCTCTAAGGTTTCTTTCTGTGCTAGGTCTTATGATCATCCTCCCTTCTTTGCAGAGGTGGGGAATTATGGGTATGGAACACGGCATGTACAGTCAGATTTGAATGATGTGATGCCAAAATGCTTTTTTGTCCTTTTTATTCTTTGTTACAAAAGTAGTAAGGTGTAAGGCATTTTAATATATAGAAGTTTAATTTATAATTTTATATATAACATTAAAAGTGCAATAAACATTAAAAATAGATAAATCCTGTGATAGATTAGAAGATTTGCTAGTGAAATAAGACTTTAAAATTAAGGTAGCCTTGAAGGATTCATAAAATTTGGAGAAAAAAGAGGTAGAAACCCATTCCAGGTAAGGAGAGTAACATAACCAAAGATAGAGAGATGGGAATAAACATGTTATTTTAGGGGAACAATGAGAACACAAAATGGCACAGTAGAAAAACTTGTAGATTTAGAGTTGTAGGACTAGGGTTCACATCCTGGCTCTCTGCTTACATACAGTCTGTGACCTCCAGGTAGTTGTTTAACCTCCCCGAGTTTCAGTTTTTTCATCTGTAAAACGAAGAAGTTGGACTAACTGGCCTTTGAGGTGCTTTCCCCTCTTTGATCCTATAATCCTATGATTTAGAACTGAGGCCAAGAGAATTTAAGTAAGTTGTTCAAAGTAATACAGGTATTAAATAGGAGAGCTAGGATTGAAGCCCAAGGCCTCGTTCTACCACATCATGCTGACCTTTGCAACTTAACTGTTGCTTTAAAAACTGATGTTACTGGTAAACATAAACAGAAGAATGTTGCATTTTCCATGCCAAATATGTAAAAACATTCATTTGAAAAGAAAATACTTCATCCTATGATAAAAAGACTAGATTATACACTTCAGAAACCAAAGGAAATCACGTCCTCCACACTACTCATTTTTAAAATTTAGTATGGCATCCTGAAAAGAACACACAGCATTCAATTTGCTGCTCATGCTGTCAGTGATTGTGTGACCTCTCCATGAGCCTCCATGTCCGTGAGACAGATGAGTTTCCCCATCTGCCAAGTAGGAATTATTTCTACCCTTCCATATTTTATAGAAATGTTTTTGAGTATAAATATGTAAACAGTTGGTGCTTTATAAGAAAATATGCCCAATCCAGTGACTAAAAGATCATCATTTAATATAGCAATGCATTTCTAAGTTCTTCGTGAGAAGGATTCTACTCAAACTCTTGGCTGGGGACGGTAAAAATGCCAGCAGAAAACTCATTGCTTATAACCCTCTCCCACCACCAGGGTTTTGGCATTTATTTTAGACTTACCAAACTTCAAGAACATTTGCATGGTAGGGCATCATGGGAATGAAAAGGAGGGACAGGAGACAGAGAAAGGAGGAAGGGGCAGGGAGGAGAGAGAGTGCTTATCCTCAGGCTCATAAAATTGGAGGAGGACAGGATGGGAAAGCAAGCTGCCTGTCTTTAAAGTGGGGAAGACATAAAAGAAAAACACCTCCAGGATTCAGGGAGGTCTGGAGACACTCTTTGAAGAGAAATAAAGAAGTGTCTCAAAGCACAACTTGGAAGCCTTTGGACCAACACCTGTTACTCGTGTGAGGTGAAGTGCTTTATAGCAAGTAGCTACGGGACTTCTTTTGGTGCCATCTAGTGGAGATATGAAGAAGGTGGAAAAAATAAGCTAAAGAAGGTGATAAATCGCTCTCAGGCATATGGCTTAGGTGGTCTCTGAAAGCTAATTTTAAAAGACATTAATAATACCCCCAAGACGCCTATCAACATAGCTGGTTAAAGGCCAGAAATGTAAAGCGAATCACTTAAGGTCACACAGGTAATAAATGGCAGTCAGGATTTTGACTCAGGTCCTATAACTAATTTCACTGTTCTTTCTTTCCACTACACCACACTTTGGGCTTAAGAGGGGCTAGCTGTAAAAAGACAGCAGCAAAAATGAAATAGCTAACATCTCTAGGGCAGAGTCTAGCCTCCTGTCAGCAGAGCAGGCAAGGAGCTGCCTAACAACAACTCAAAGTAGTGAGCTCTCTTACCTAATACTAGAAATTTGTTCCCTTTTCTCCTAACAGTCCTTGATGAAGGTCACATCATGCCGCCGACACACACCTCTTCCACCAAATGAATATCAATGGTGGCTATCCACAAAGGTACCATGGCGGTTCAACAATGCAGATCATAACACTTTAAAACTATTATCTGTGTGTTCCTTAAATTAGTTTCTCCAGAGATCTACTAGAATTTGCACTGGAAGAAAAAATCAATAAAAAAAAAGTTGCTGCCAAATTATATCTTAGTCCTTGAGGGAAAATTTGTTTGTTTGTTTGTTTTTTAATTCTCAATGGGTCCCTGCAGTGCTAATGCTGGTAGCCTCATCTTGACCCACAGACACTGAACCATATGAACCCCCACAGAAATGTAATCTTGTGGGGGGGGGTCCCAACTCGTTTCTGACAGTGTGGGTAACCTAGATTTTCTACCCACACTGAAAAAAAAAAAAGAAATCAACATCACAGATGAACCCCCACTGAAATGTAATGGAAGTTTCTCACTTTACCTTAATGGACCTCACAGTACATTCAGGGCCAGCGAGTAGAAAGGAAATACAGACTATCCCAAAAGTCTTAGTGCAGTTTTAAGCATAAAATTGCTCTAAGACTTTTGGGATGGCTTGTTCTCTCAGCTTGAGGCCCCATCCAGTGCACTCTCTCCTTACAAATCAAGCTAATCACAGAAGTTAAATAATGCAGCAGTTAAATCACACCAACAAAATGTTAACAGGAAAACCTATGAAATAAAAATCATTCTTTACCCCTCGTCAACTTATTAAACGTATGTGCACACAGATACATACACACAGAGACTCCTAGGCCAGTGGGAAAAGAGAATAAAAGACAACTGCTCTTATTCTTAAACCTACCTGTCTACTGGTAACTACAATAGTAAAAACAAAAAAAAACCTTCTGTCAGTAATAGTGAATAGATCTGGAAAAATAATGTGTGTAACCAAATAGTCACTGTAATAAAGCATTACAAAGCCAAAATCTATTCTAAGTACTTGTGAAGCTGTGAATGTTTGCATCTGGAAATACTTGAGTCTTTTTCTCAGGAAACGTTCAAAAACCAGGAAAGACTCCGGCTTCTGTCTTAAGTGCTTTGAGTGGTGATCTGATACTCCTTGTTGTTGTTCAGTCGTTTCTGTACATTCAACTCCTGATGACCCCATTTTGGGGTTTTCTTGAGTGATTTGTCATTTTCTCCTCCAACTGACTTTATAGATGAGGATCTTGAGGCTAACAGGGTTAAATGGTTTGCCTATCGTCACACAGCTAAATATGTGTCTGAGACTGGATTTGAACTCATGAAGATGTCTTCCTGATTCCAAGCCCCATGCTCTATTCACCGAGCCACCTAGCTGCCCATCTGATGCTCCTCCTGTTAACAAATCCCTTCTTCTCTTCATTCCCAGTCATTGCATCTACAGGTTCTCATTTCCTTGTCCCAGCAGGGTTGTCTCCCTTACATGTGAAATATCTCTAGTATTCAGAAATGAATGCTATGATTCTATGATTATCCAAATTCAACTCAGTTAATCCAGTTAATCTCTGATGTTAGATTATATTTATATCTGGAAAGCAAATGACAGGCCTAATAGCAACTGAAAGATCTTATGGGACTCTTGCAATACATTAGAGGAGAGTATTAGTTACAGAAAGGTATTGCTTTGTACTTTATAAATGGAGAAAAGTAGAATATAAATTCAAATATCCAAGAGCATTAATGCAAAGTATATTCTCTAAGTCATCAGGTTCAAGCATCTTATAGGCTCTTCCCCAGATGTTAAGTTTTCATTAGTTTGTTCAATATTTTGCAAAGAAAACCACCACGTTTTCCCAATTGTTAATTGGTAAGAATACTTTGGAGAAGAATTACTGTGTGACTCCAGACAAGTCTCTTAACATGAATATGACTCCATTTTCTAATCTGTATAAAAAAGACAATAATTCACTACCTGCCTCACAGAATTGTGAAGAAAGCACTTCATAAACCTTAAATCAATATATTTTTCTTAACTTGATAGGCTGGCTTTAGTGGGAAATTAAAGCTGGATAATCAATTTAATTCATGTGTAAATTGTATGCCATATGTTCTACCTGAAGAGGCAGCATGGTATAATGCTAAGAAGACCTACCCTGGAATTAGAGAAATCTGAGTTCAAGTCCCGACTCTGACATATACTAGCTGTGAGATTTCCCAATCCTCATTCTCCATGATCCCTCTTCAGCCTTTGTCACTGTTGATCACCCTCTCCTTAATACTGTCTTCTCTCTAGGTTTTCAGGACACCATTCTGTCTTGGTTTTCCTTCTACTTATCTGACCACTCCTCATCAGTTTCCTTTTCTAGATTCTCATCCATGTGATGACCTCTAACCATTGGTGTACCACAGGATTCTGTCCAGGACCCTCTTCTCTTCTCCCTCGATACTGTTTCACTTGTTGATCTCATCAGTTTCCATGGACTTAATTATCATCTCTATGATGCTGATTGGCAATCTACCTATCCCACCCTGACCTCTCTGCTGACATATGATCTCAGATGGCCAAATTGCTTTCGACATCTGGATATCCGGTCGATATCTTAATTTAACGTGACCAAAACTGAACTCATTATCTTTCCCCCTAAACCCTTCCCTTCTTACTAACTTCTGTTATCACTATAGAGGGCAACATTATCCTACCTTTCACCCAGGCTCCCAATCTAGGAGTCATCCCAAACTCCTCACAATGTATCTCTGTCTCTGTCCCTGTCCCTAACACAAGCACAAGCATGCACACACACAAACACAAACACACACACGCACACCCTACACCCCTGACAGAGTCAATATGTTTCATGGCCTATCAATTTCACTTTTGCAACATCTCTTGAAAACATTTCTCTCCTCCAACACTGTTACCATTTACAATACAGATCTTCATCACCTCACACCTGGACTATTTCATTAATCTGCTGGTGGGTCTGCCTGCTTCAAGTCTCTTCCCACTCCAATCCACCTTCCATTCAGCCACTAAAATAATTTTCCTAAGAACAGGTCCAACCATGTCATCCTCTTACTCAAACTCCATTGGCTCCCTATTGCCTCCAAGATAGGATACAAAATGCTGCTTAGCTTTCAAAGCCCTTTACAACCTAGCCCCCTTATACTTTTCCTGTCTTCTTATGCCTTAAAACGCACCACATACCAATAGAGCTAATGACACTGGATCCCTACTTGTTCCACAAACAAGACATTCCATTTCTCAGCTCTGGGCATTTTCTCTAGCAGTCTCCTGTGCCTAGAATATTCCTTTCTCATCTCTCCTGCTAGCTTCCTTTAAGTCTCAGCTAAAATTCCATCTTCTACAAGAAGACTTTCTCAACTCCTGCTAACTCTAGTGCCTTTTCTCTGTTCATTATTTCCTATTTGTCCTGTACATAACTTGTTTGTATATACTATTTATTTATAATCTTGTCCGTTAGATTGTGAGTTCCTAGATGAGGACCATCTTTTGCCTCTTTTTCTATCCCCAAAGCTTAGCAAAATGCCTGGCATAGAGCTGGCATTTAGTGAATGTTTATTAACATCCTATTATTAACATCCTTGACTGACATCTTTTCTTCTTATTGACTGACATCCTCTCAATTCAGTGTCCCAGGTAAATCTCGAGGACTTCGAGTTACATTTGAGATATGGATGCTCCCTATACTAAAGAAATTGTATGCTCAAATATATACATACAATTTTAAAATAAAATTTCTGAAAAATAATATAGGACACACTTCATTACTAGTTCCAAAAAATTTGTCCATGTGCTCTAGGAATGCAAACTCGTTTAAATATAAGACTGAAAAAAAACATAACAAGGAAATCCATCTGCTGGAAAAGAAATTATATGATATATCATCTAAATGCCAAATGTAGCAGTGAGGTATTTTAGAAAAAAAGAACTAGGTCATGAGTACCTAGTGTTTTATTCTATTTCCATCTATTGTCAGGTAAAGGTGAGTTTCAGACTGCTGTGGCTCAGACAAGTGACTTTATGTCAGTTCATCATAGATCACTGACATTAGATTACATGGCTCCTTAAGAACCCAAACCTTAAAAACACGCACAGACCAGTAAGATCTCATAGTAGGAGCCCACTATTTCAGATACATAAGCAAGAGCTCAATTCTGTACTAACCCAGTCCTGGATCTGATACTTATTAGTTGTGTGCTAAGTTTGTCACATCAGCTTCCTGAGCTTTATTAAGTATAAAATGGAGATAATGATACTTGGACTGGCCACGTCACAGAATTGTTGTGCTTTGCAAACCTTAAAGCAACATTATAAATGTGAATTATTCATAATAATAGCACTAAGCTCAAGAGATCAGTTTTTTTTAAAGTATGTATTAAGTGTTTACTGTGTGCCAGTCACTTTGTTAAGTGACAAGAACTCAAAGGTAAAAACAGTTACTGGCCTCAAGAAGCTCACATTTTTTGGGTGCAAGGGGAGGGGTGAGAAATAGCATGTAAACAACTAGGTACATACAAGATAGAGAGTATAAATGAGAGGTGATTTCAGAGAGGAAGGTGCTATAAATAAAGAAATTGAAACACCCACCTCCAGCTACAAGGACAATATCTTGAAGGAACTCTTTTCCTGCCTCTCTCTTTGCAAGAGCAGCCCAGAGTACTCTTAAAACCTTAGAGAGCTGAAATAACAGGGTTAGAAGATGTAATAACTAACAATGGATGGGAGCCATCAGCTGGTTCTCACAGTACCTGCACATTGGAAAGAGGCAGAACACACTCCATTGGGCTCTCCTGATAGGTGGAGCGAAGCTGCCCCCATTCCTGCCTGTGTAGTAAGTACTGACAGCTGTGTCCATGTGGGTGGTCCATGTTCCTGTGGCTGCCAGGTGCATAGTGGAGTCACAAGAGATGTATTTTTCTCTAGAGGAGACTACACTCATTAGATGCATTCAAATGTCTAAATGTGAGATTCCAATTTCATGGGTTTTGGTTTTCCCCTGGTTAAGCAAAAGCATGTCTTTGGTTCCTCCAGCCTCCCTATTACTCAGTCATATCAAAATCTGCCCTTAGTAGAGGATCTGATAGAAGTCATTTGCCACTTAGTGTGAGTTTAAAGGGTATTGGCATTTTAAACCTTTTCTATAATGACAGTGTGAAAAGCTAAAGGCTGTCAAAAATAACTTGTGTCAGTAAGCAAGCGATATTTTGCAAGAGGCTTGAAGAAGAGACTCTGAGTCCCTGAAACCACCTGATGAAGACAATCTCTTATACTACTTCCAGAATGGCTTCAATTTAAAAGGCCATTACAATGATGATCCACTGTCTCCAGCTGCCAGGGTTCATCAAATGAAATTTTGCTCTTGATGAAGATAGTCAAAGGGCTTCATTCAAGCTACCCACATAACCAGAGAAAGGGCAAGTTAAGCAGTCTGAAAGATTTATTA
Organism: Trichosurus vulpecula; assembly: GCF_011100635.1. Classification (NCBI taxonomy): domain Eukaryota; kingdom Metazoa; phylum Chordata; class Mammalia; order Diprotodontia; family Phalangeridae; genus Trichosurus; species Trichosurus vulpecula. Next base: position 249,662,333 of record NC_050575.1, read on the forward strand.
AAATGCAGCTTTTTAGATTGTAGGGGTTTTTTTTGTTTCCACTTGTTATTTCATTGGTGTAAGGAACTGTCATTTTTAAAATGCTTTTACCAATGCAGATGACCAATTTATAGTCTTGGTAATTTGCTTAGAGCCCTAAGAGACTAAGGGATTTGTCCAGGGTCGTATAGCCAGTATGTGTCAAATAACTTGAACTCTGAACTATCTGTGAGTTGAGCACTATCCACTACCTCATATTCTCTCTCCATCAACTCCTTTCAATACTCTAGGGATCTGTGACTTTTTTGGTATGTCTACGTGCTTCCTAATCACAGGCTAGTCTAGGCCTTAGTAACAATTTCATGAATTGCTGCAGTTGAAAAACACAGTGTCATGAGCCACATCTGGTGACCAACCTCTTTTAACTTTTTTTTTTTTAATTTATTTTTTATTTATTTTTAGTTTACCACACACGGTTCTACATAGTTTTGAGTTCCAGTTTTTCTCCCCTCCCTCCCCCCTCCCTCCCCAAGACGGCATGAAGTCTCATATAACTGTCATGTATAACTTCGCATTGAATTAATTTATGCTCTAGTCAAGTCGTGGAGAAGAATTTTGACCAATGGAATGAATCATGAGAAAGAAGAAACAGAACCAAAAAAACAAAACAAAAAAAAACCCCCAAAACCAAAAACAAAAGAGAAGCAGAAAAGGCGAGCATGTAGTAGTGTGCCTCAGTCTGTATTCAAACTTCGCAGTTCTTTCTCTGAATGAAGAAAGCATTCTCCATCGTGAGTCCCCTGGAGTTGTCCTTGCCCCTTTAGGTTGCTGAGAGAAGCGCAGTATGTCAGGGTTGGTCCTCACGGAATCCACATATCTGTGGCTGTGCACAACGTTCTCCTGGCTCTGCTCCGCTCACTCAGCATTATGTCGTGTAGGTTTTTCCAGGTTGTTATGAAGTCTGCATCATCCCCATTTCTTATGGCACAATAGTATTCCATCACCTTCATATACCACAGCTTGTTCAGCCATTCCCCAATTGATGGGCATCCCTTTGCTTTCCAATTCTTGGCTACCACAAAGAGAGCTGCTATAAATATTCTTGTACATATGGGTCCTTTTCCCGCTTGCGTGATTTCTTTGGGATACAACCCTAGAAGTGGTATTACTGGGTCAAAGGGTATGAACATTTCTATAGCCCTTTGGGCATAGTTCCACACCGCCCTCCAAAATGGCTGGATCAGCTCGCAACTCCACCAGCAATGCAACAATGTTCCAATTTCCCCACATCCTTTCCAGCATTTATCATTCTCCTGATTTGTTATTTTAGCCAATCTAACAGGAGAGATGTGGTATCTAAGAGTTGTTTTGATTTGCATTTCTCTAATCAGCAGCGATCCAGAGCATTTTTCCATATGCCTGTAGATAGCTTTAATTTCTTCCTCTGAAAACTGCCTGTTCATATCCTTTGACCATTTCTCAATTGGGGAATGGCTTGTATTCCTATATATTTGGCTTAGCTCCCTGTATATTTTAGAAATGAGGCCTTTATCAGAGATATTAGTTGCAAAGATTTTCTCCCAATTTTCTGCTTCCCTCCTAATTCTTGTTGCATTGCCTTTTTTTGTACAAAAACATTTCAATTTGACATAATCAAAATTATCCACTTTGCATTTTGTAATGCTCTCTATCTCTTGTTGGGTCATGAATTCTTTACTTTTCCACAAATCTGATAAGTAAACTATTCCTTGCTTTCCCAAATTACTTAGAGTATCAACTTTTACTCCTAAATCATGAACCCATTTTGACTTTATTTTGGTATATGGTGTAAGATATTGGTCTATGCCCAGTTTTTGCCCTACCATTTTCCAATTTTCCCAACAGTTTTTGTGAAATAGTGAATTATTAGCCCAGAAACTGGCTTCTTTGGGTTTATCAAAGAGTAGATTGCTAAACTTGTTGATTTCACCTACTTGTGTACCTATCCTATACCACTGATCCACACCCCTGTTTCTTAACCAGTACCAGGCAGTTTTGATGACTGCTGCTGTGTAGTACAGTTTAATATCTGGTGTGGCTAAACCACCATCCCTAGCATGTCTTTTCATTAATATCCTAGATACTCTAGACCTCTTGTTTTTCCAAATGAATTTTGTTATTATTTTGTCCAGCTCAGTAAAAAAAAATTTTGGTAGTTCGATTGGTATGGCACTGAATAGATAGATTAATTTAGGTAGAATTGTCATTTTTATTATATTAGCTCGGCCTAACCATGAGCAACTGATATTTCTCCATTTATTTAGATCTGATTTTATTCGCGTGAAAAGTGTTTCATAGTTATGTTCATATAGGCCCTGGGTTTGTCTTGGCAAATAGACTCCCAAATATTTTATAGTGCCTTCAGTAACTTTGAATGGAATTTCTCTTTCTATCTCTTGCTGTTGGGCTTTGTCAGTAATGTATAGGAATGCTGAGGATTTATGTGGGTTTATTTTATATCCTGCAACTTTGCTAAAGTTGTTTATTATTTCAAGTAGTTTTTTACTTGATTCTCTAGGATTCTCTAGATAAATCATCATATCATCTGCAAAAAGTGATAATTTAGTTTCTTCTTTTCCTATTCTAATTCCTTCAATTTCTTTTTTTTCTCTTATTGCTACAGCTAATGTTTCTAGAACCAAATTGAATAATAGGGGTGATAATGGACATCCTTGTTTCACCCCTGATCTTATTGGGAATGCATCTAGTTTATCCCCATTACAAATAATGCTTGTTGATGGTTTTAGGTAGATGCTATTTATAATTTTGAGGAAGGTTCCCCTTATTCCTATGCTTTCTAGTGTTTTTAATAGGAATGGGTGTTGTACTTTGTCAAAGGCTTTTTCTGCGTCTATTGAGATGATCATATGGTTTTTGCTAGTTTTGTTGTTGATATGATCAATTATGCTAATAGTTTTCCTAATATTGAACCAGCCTTGCATTCCTGGAATAAATCCTACCTGGTCATGGTGTATTATTCTCGTAATGAGTTGCTGCAATCTTTTTGCTAATATTTTATTTAAAATTTTTGCATCAATATTCATTAGAGAAATTGGTCTATAATTTTCTTTCTCTGTTTTAACTCTACCTGGTTTAGGTATTAGTACCATATTTGTGTCATAAAAAGAATTTGGTAGGACTCCTTCTTCCCCTATTTTCCCAAATAGTCTGCAAAGTATTGGAATTAGTTGTTCTTTAAATGTTTGGTAGAATTCACATGTAAAACCATCTGGCCCTGGAGATTTTTTCCTAGGGAGTTCGTTGATGGCCTGCTCAATTTCTTTTTCTGATATGGGGTCATTAAGAAATTTCACTTCCTTCTCTGTTAGTCTGGGCAGTTTATGTTTTTGTAGATATTCATCCATATCTCTAAGGTTGTCAAATTTATGGGCATACAGTTGGGCAAAATAATTCCTAATTATTGTTTTGATTTCCTCTTCATTAGAGGTGACCTCACCCTTTTCATTTTTTATACTGGTAATTTGATTTTCTTCTTTCTTTTTTTTAATTAAATTGGCCAAAGGTTTGTCAATTTTATTGGTTTTTTCATAAAACCAGCTCTTTGTTTTATTTATTAATTCAATAGTTTTCTTGGTTTCAATTTTATTAATCTCTCCTTTGATTTTCAGTATTTCTAATTTGGTATTTAATTGGGGGTTTTCAATTTGCTCTTTTTCTAGCTTTTTCAGCTGTATGCCCATATCATTGATCTCCTCTTTCCCTATTTTATTCATGTAGGCATTTAGAGATATAAAACTTCCCCTAAGAACAGCTTTTGCTGCATCCCATAAGTTTTGGTATGTTGTTTCATTATTGTCATTCTCTTGAATGAAATTATTAATTGTTTCTCTGATTTGATCTTTGGCCCACTCACTCTTTAGAATTAACCTCTTTTAACTTATCAAGGTCATAGAAACTGTACCGCGCTTAGAGTTGGAAGACAGGTTTGCATCCTTGGTCTGTGATCCAGCAAAATTTATTTCTTGTCTCTGGATCCTGGTTTCTACCCTTGTAAAAGGGGATTGGATTCACTGAACTCTAAAATTTCTTCCAGCTCCAACATTCCATGATTCTGCAGTCCTCTAATAACAGGTATACTATCTATGTCAGTTGGCCCAAACTTCAAGCTTGTCCAGCTCGTTATGTGAGATTAATCTGTGCCACAATCTGCCAGAACTTGGCTTTTACTGTCTGCCATAGTTTGAGAATCCTGTGTTACCTCTGTAGCATAATGAAGCACTGGAGAAAGATGTTGGTGGGGGAGTGAAACAAATACTGGGGAAATGTACATATTTTCTCCTAAGACACATATTGTATTACATCTGTTCTTCACATGAGAGAGATAATGCAGTATTGTGGAGGAGCATTGGTTTCTTATTGGAAGACCAGGGTTTGGATCTCTACCCTCCCAATAACAAGCTGGATGACTTGGGAAAGTCATCTCAGTACCTGGAATCCTATGCTTCTCATTTTTTAAGATGGGGGGGGTTATAATAATTGTATTACCTATCTCACAGGGAAGTTGTGAATTTAATGGTTTGAAAAGATCAAAATACCATATAATTGTGAGCTGTTATTATGGTTAATGAAATTATGGCCACCACACAATCACAAGCAGGGAAAGGGACTGTAAGAGGCAAAAAGACAGGATCAGTAAGCAGGCAGAAGACTTATAAAAAACCAGCATACTTGAGGTCATTCTCATCTATCATTTTTCATCCCATGAAAGTGCTTATGTATAAAAGCCAGCAGCAGAGACAACTCAGTTTCTGGTAATCTGTTTCGAGTTGGTTCCTTCCCCTTGTAATTGTGCGGCAAGCTCCTACATTAAGGTAGCTATGTGATTTCTAAGTATAAGACTTTAATGAGGTCATGGAACTAGGTACTTTCCTTTGCCTATAGCAATCTCAGAATTCTTTTGCCCAGCTATGTGAGTTGTGTCTTTCCCTGGGTTTCCATGTCAATGTATTCTATCCATGTGATTCTGGGAAGATATAGATCTTTGAGTAAGAGGATCGAATGACATTTGAAAACCTTAGTGGAGAGGAAAGGTCCCAGACACTGGCCTGAGTACATAAAACCATGAAGTGAAATGTGACCTCAGACTTCGTTATTTGAGAGTATTCATATGAATCATAAATGTAGAGCTAGAAAGGATGCTGGAAGTCATCTAGTCCAACCTGCTTTCTTACCAGATGATAGGAATAAAGCCTCGTCCAAAGTAACATAGGCAGTAAGTACGAGATTTGGGATTTGAACATGGGTTTTCTAATCCAAACTAGGGCTCTTTCCCCTGTACCAACTGCATCTTATAGGGTGTCTCCAAGGCCCTCCTTCTCTCCTGTACTCTCAAGAATCAGTACCCAAAGGATAGAAGCAATTCCTTCACAGAAATCTTTCAGTCTATGTAAAACTCAGGCACTGGTTCTTTAATAATAATATAAAAAATGATAATGAAAAGGCAAAAAGACTTCACACACAATTTACCGGAGGTGAAATATGGTATGTTAGGTCACGCTGCTATCATTAGGCTCCAGTATATAAGAAAAAATAATTCATAAAGTGAATTCAGCTGGAAAATATTGTAAGAGAGCAGTCTGAAGTAAGGGAAATCGCATCAGAAGTCATAACAGTAAAAAGACTGTGTGTTTCTCTAGTGGAGACTAAAACTCATTAGAAGCACTCAGATGTGTAAGTGAATGGTTCCATTTTTTTTTTTTAGTCTAAGGAACACTTCTATTTTCGCCAAGAAAATGTGATAGATATTTGGCCATTGCTGGGATACAGATGCTATTAATTTTACAGCACAGATTAATCTCACATACATTGTCTATATAGGCACTAGTCCATTTTGGCTATGACACTTTTAGTGGTTTAGATAAGAAAAAATGAAGGGGTTGAGCTATAGACACACTTAGCTTATGGTTTCCCAATCACATAATGTCTAAAAACCATAGCTAATGGAACTATTGTTCTATTATAGAATTCTAAATTTATTTTATTTTTGGCATCATATGATATTTTATGTAAAAAGGAGGTTTAAGCTCAGTTTTCTTTCCCTAATAAGTGATATTCAAAATATGTATATTCATATATTTCAAGCCAATTATATTAAAGATTTACTCTGTGCCACATACTATGCTACACACTGAGTATACAAAACCAAAATGAAATAATCCCTCTTCTCAAGGCACTTACATAATACTGGAAGGATACAATATTTACATAGATGTGTAAAAAGAAAGTTATTTTAGGACAGAGAAGGAATTAAAAACTGGGAGACCTGATGGAGTAGTGATACTTCAGAAAAGGATTATATAGGAGGTAGCACCTGAATTGAGACACTAGGGGTTCTAAGATGAAGAGGTGAGATGGCATTGCAATCCAGGCATGGGAGACCACACACACTACTAGGATAGAATGTCATACACAAGAAATAGGTGAACAAGCCAGTTTGACTAGAATAGAGCATGTATGATGGGGAATTGTGTGATAGAAGTCTGGAAACAGACTGGAGCCAGATTGTTGGCTGCCTTTAAAATGTCAGGCTGAGGATTTTATATTTTGTTCTGGAGGCAATAGGGAGGCAATGTAGATTTCTGAGTAGGAGAATGACATGAAAATAGATAAATTTGGAGAAAAGGAGTTTTAGGAGAAATATAACAAACTCTCTTTTGGAACTTGAGTCTGAGATGCTTACAGGATGATAATGTACACATATATACTTGGCTTTATTTATGTTCATAATATTTTTGCAAACTCTAATGAATTGATACTTGCTAAACATTTGTATATAATAGACTATCTTGAATGCAAGACCACGGCTCCTTTGTTTACCACGTACATGCATCTTATTATTCAGCTATCTTGTAGAATTTTGTACCTCTTCTACACATGCATCAGATTTTATTATTTTGCATTTTTGTCTATACCTTATCTTGCCTACTATTGTTTAAGCTTCCTCAGGCAGAAATTACTATCTTGGTCATGCTAGTTTTATAAGTATCATTTGAACTAAGCCTCAAAGTGCTCAAAGAATTCCTAGAGGGAGAGGTAAAGACAGAGACTATTAGGCATGAAAGATACAATATTGATTACCTATGGAAGATAATTTGAACTTTAGACAATTTTGTTGGTTATTATAATTCAAATCAACAAACATTTTATTAAGCACCTTCTATGTGCCAGGTAACCATGCTAAGTGCTAGGGGAATGAATTAGAAAAAGAAAAATGGTCCCTGGCCTCAAGGAACTTCCAATCTAATGGGAGTAAGACAACACACAAAAGGCAGCTAGAAAGGGTGAGCAGAGGCAGGGGGCCACCAGGGGATACAATCATGTTTTATGGAGTTCTAACCAAGCAGTGAAGGTAGAGAGCTGGAAATTGATAGTTTCTATTTCTCTAGCCTTTATGGTTAATGAAGCACTTTCATTTACATCATCGCATTACCTGATCACAGAATAATTTATACATGTTGTCCTGTCCATTAGAATGTAAACTCTTTAAGGCCAGGAACTATTTTTTTGCTATTTTCATTGTGTTTTCCAGTACCTTAGTATGATGCCTGGAACACAAAATGGGCTTAATAAATGTTTGTTAGTTTGGTTGATTTGATGAACTGCCAACCTACAAGCATCCAGTGTAACTAGTCACATTTTTGCCTATTGGCTGAGGAAAGTGACTTCAAGCATACACTACCCCTGAAATTTCTTTTCCATTGGAATCAGAGGCAGTCCTTTTACAGACCTGAGAGTTTAAGAGGGCACTATATGGAACTAAATTTAAAATGTAATATCTGTTCTGCTTTTTGGTTATTGGTCATTCTGATAGTCAAACATTCTTGTTTTGGCCACAAATGTAGATTTTGCTTTGGAGTTAATCAGGTTGATCGTGTGACTGTCATCTCCATGGAAACTGGCCAATAAAAGAGGGTATTTAATTAGAACTGTCCATTAAATTTCAAAAGGAAGCAGAAAGCATATCCATCTCTGGCTTCATATTGTTCTTAATGTGGTTATTGGACTGACAAGCTTTCTGGTAGATAGTTCATTAGCTGGGAGGGAAAAAAAATCAGAAAATGCTGAAAGTGCTATAAGTATGCAAAAAAATGGAGACTGGTTGGATTTTACTAGATATATACTTTGTATAAATTGTCTTCTAAAGCATTTATGTCAATTCAAAGGGGCATTTAGAAATCAGATGACCTGTAGCTAAGTGTTCAGTAAACACAATCCAGGACAGCAGAATATAGCTTTAGCATTACCCAATTGATCATTCCCATTTCAAAATCATCTTCTTTTCACTAACAGTTGAAATGACAGGGTCCCTTTATAACTAGTAGAACTCTGAATGGCTTTACAGATGAAACTAGCAGGTTTTCAAGTTTAACTGCAATATGCATTTCAATGTATGTGTTAACTATTTTTAAACATATATTCATAGCAATGTATGCTGCCTTAGAGGTTTATGACATTTTATTCTAAACTGTGGTTGTGTATGGAGTCCAAGAAATAGAATAATGCACTTGAAATATTATCATTTTTGTATCAGAAAAAATCGAGTTTTAAGATTCAAGCCATTTATAAACTTACCCAGTAATTTTAATATAATTTCATACGTGTATGCCTTAGGTGTTTTTTCTTCCCAGAGTACAATGTTAAGGCACAGGTGTGTTCATTTTTATAACTAAAAGAAAAATTGAAAGCAGTGGGAGGAAAAGGTGTACATAACAAAAATAAATGTACAGGATTAATGAAGGAGAGAGATATATATGTAGGATAGAAACAAGTTACTAGATTAAGGAATATGCACTAAAAGAGTGAATTTGGTTCCACTATGTGTTGTGCAATAGAAAAAGCACCATATTAAGGAGAGAGTTGGGTTCAAACCTGGCTCTGAGAGTCAAATGAGCACCAGCTATAGAATAAGAGAACTTGAATTAAAAAATCATCTCTGATGCTTAATGCCTCTGTGTTTATAGACAAATTATCAAGTGGTAGAAGGAACAGATAGTTGAATATTGAGTCAGAAGGCTTGTGTTTAAATATTGGCTATGCCACTTAATACTTGTGTGACCATGGGCAAGTTGTGCAAACTCACTGGTCCTCAGACTCTTCATCTATAAAAAAAAGAATGTTGAACTAGATGACTTCTAAAGACCCTCCTAGTGCTTAATCTTTGATCCCATGAATATTCCTGGGCCCCAGTTTCTTCATCTATAAAATGGAGCTAGATTAGATATCCTCTAAGGTTTCTTCTAGCTCTAGAGCTATGATTCTACTAATGTTGAGCTGCTATAAGGATCAAATGTACTCAAAATGCTTATCAATTCATAAATTATTATGTGTCAGCCATTATCAATAATAGATTCTCTATACAGCCAAACCAATATTATATATACATATATATATGTGTATATATATATATATATATATGTTAATATGTGTAAGTTTTAATCTGGTGTCCACTGATACTTCTTGATTCCAAATGACTATAGACAGACCTGGATATATATAGATATGACTGTCATCATCAACACCAATAAAGCTCCATAGATTTAAAAGCAACTGTGCAGTAGAAAAAATACTGAGTTAAAAGGGAGAGGATATGATTGATATGTGATATGATATGTTATATTGTCCAAGATACACTAACTTGGACAAACCAATTCTGTTTGGGTATCAAATTGCTCATCTATAAAGCAAAGGGATTGTGCTAGTTGGGTTCTGAGTTCTTTTCTGGCTCTTCAATTCCGTAATTCAGGTATATGCATTTGTATGGATAATTAATATGGGCAAAATATCAATGATCATAATATTCTTTCAATAGGAGGAAATGAGTTAGTATTTCAGATAAAACAGATGATTAAAAAAAATAACAGCAACCCCTGATACAGCCAGATGAAGTACAAAATAATTATAGAAGTCTTTGTAAGTTTCTTCCTTAAGCATAATTTTTGAAATTCTAAACTGATCTGAGGCTATCCAGGTTCATGTAAATATGAATGATTAGGACCCACCAAGCAAATATGGCACTGCCTTGTACTGAAGTGGAGTTGAGAGAAATATGGACACAAACTCCCGGGTCTGTTTTTCAGGGCAAAGGAAAGACTTTCCAGCAGTCATTCAATGCCAAACCGCAGCATCTAAAAGAAAATGCAAAAATCTCAAATGTTTGGGAACCAACAACTGTATTAAAGATTCACTTTGGAAGACTGTGATCCAAGGTGAAGAGATGTTAAACCCTTACTTTGTTTCTGTCTTTACAGAGGAAGAGGGCGGAGATCTAGCCCAGCCCGGGATCAGTTTTCCAGGGCCAGCAGAGGAGGAACTAGGTAGAGTACAGATACACAGCACTGGTTGTTGGAAAGCTTAGATGTGTGTATTATATAGTCTTCTCCAAGTCTGGGTGACAGACTGTGCACCTAGAAATTGGTGAACCATTTGACAAATGTCTTCTTTCAAAGTATCTGTTTCTGAAATTTATTCTAATAATTGATTACAATATGATAAAGAGTTTTGATTGGGGTTTTGTTTTTGAGGATTGTTGTTTTAAGTGAAAACTAAAGGGAGTGTGCTTTAAAAAGTAATTTTTAAAAACCACAGACTTATCAAGTTATTTCCTCAATGGAGACCAATTATTCTGACAAGTAACCAAAAAACAGACCAGGGATTTCCCTCTTCTAGAAAAGAGAGAATTGATTGAGTCAAGTCACATCTGACTCTAAAAAATCTGTGACTCCAGGGTTCCAGATCTTTCTAGCACTTAATGCTACCTTCCACCTCACCTCTTATGAGAGGGAAACAGAATATAGTCTTGTGATTGCTTCAATGTAGGGGACTCCCAAAAAAAAAATAAAAAAATAAAAAAAAATGTAGGGGACTCCCAATGTGGAAACTCCCTCTACATATGAAAATTGGCAACTGGTCTACAATTTATTATTTTAGAAATTTGCCTGGGGTGCTAAGAGGTTAAGTGGCTTGGTCATGGTTACATTACCAGGACATTTCAGAGACAGGACTTGGACCCAGATCTTCCTGACTCCAAGGCTGGCCCGCTCCTACTAACCATGCCAGACCACCTCTCTCTTTGCACATACTAGGTACTTAATGAATTTTTGTTGAATTGTTTTGAACTGACTTGACATATTACAAAGCAACCCCTCTGGCTTTTTCTTCTGTGATTAGATATCTCTTTCAGCTACATCTGTGTCTTTTGTATAAGAGGTTTTAAATATAAATGTGGAGACTCAAATCCTTTTTATTTGTGTTTTTTTCTTTATAACTGTATTACTTGACACAAACCGTCTAATTTCCCTATGTTGGCACAGGTCTGGATGCTGCATATGGATTATGAGCTTTTATCAGAGGGAGTGCTGAATTACTGTCAGTTTCTATTTTCCTTGGCGCTAGTTACAATCATGTGGTAATTTTATTTTTCTGCTGGCCTAGGCACAATAAAGCTGGTGCTGTATTTGGCCATTAGGCACTTGCAGTGGAGTCATGCTTACGTAAAAGTGGCAAGTGCTTTTGTGAGAAATATTGAATAAATCCAACTTCATCTTCTAACCGAACAAAGAAATTGTACAGATGGGTTAAACCCTCCCCCACCTCCTCCATAATCTTGCATGGCTATAATAGGATCATGGAATTTAGAACTAGAAGAAAGCTTGGAGGTTATCTAGTCCAACCCCCTTTTGCTGATGAGGAAGGACATGGAGCCCTAGAGAGAAGTGATTTCCTCAAGGTTACAAAGCTGCTATGTTGCAGAGATTGGATTCAAACTGAGTCCCTCCAGCTCCATATCCAATTTCTTTTGCTTATCTTTTATATAGAATTTAAAAAAAAGGTGGTCCTTTTAATGACCCTGTGAGGTTGGTAGTATCTAAGTATTATCTCCTCTTCCTGGATGAAGAAATGGAGAAAGGGGCTAAATGACTTGTTCAAGGTCATGCAGCAGATCTTTATTTAATTAACCCATGTCTTTGAATTTTTCAGAGCCTAGGACTGTTTGTAAAGGCATACCCCACACACAGACCTGCAAAACTGGCATCAGCTTTTATGCTATTAGCAACGTCGGAGTGTTCATTTAATGTGCTATATCATAGTTTTAATTTAAACTCAGACTTTATAGCATTTTGTAGTGGGAAAAATGTTGACCTTGAACTCAGAAGGCCTGAATTCAAGTCCTAACTCTTCTATTGCCTAGTTATGCAAACTTGGGCATGTCCCATCTCTCTAGGTTTCAATTTCATCTATAAAAAAGAGAAGATTGGACTGGATAATTTCTAAGGTCCCTCTCAGCTCCAAGATTCTATGATTCTGTGATCATTTCTTTTTACCCTTTTATCTGTAACCTATTTTCTTTCTGGGTTCAAGCTATTCTTGTTTTGCCAAAAATATAAAATTCAAAAAAAGGAAAGTAAAAAGGCATTTTGTAATAAATTAGTAGTGCCTTTTTGAAGATGACAACAACAGCAGGAAAGAAGAAAAATACAAGGAAAATTGGGCAAAGCAGGGAGAGAGCCTCTTATCTTCTATTAAATGCTTGTTAAAGTGAATTGAATTACCATTGTAATTCTTTAGTCCTGAGTCACAGCATTAAAGTAAAGGAAGGCATTTCTAGTTCATTAATTCAGAAAAAATGTTTTATTACATGGCTATTTTGTGCAAATCAGAGGAGATATATAGAAATGTAAAAGAGTTTCTGCCCTCAAAGATTTCTACAGTCTACTACAGGGATACAACACGCAAATACATAATCAAATACAGAATAATTTGAGGAGGAAAGGAGCATTAAAAAGATCAGGAAAGACTTCCTATGGGAGGCTACACTGAAGCCAACCCCCCCTTTAGTATTACTGAATAATTTCCTTCTAATTTGCCATTCAAACTGACATATTTGGAGTTTAGCAAATTGAAAGGTCCTTATTTTATATAAATATTTATACATTTTGGGTTATGCAAATTGAAAGGTCAATATTCTATATAAATAATCACCACCCCACTGGAAAACGTAGGTATTTCTGATTATCTCACTGTAATGATAATTTAGGTTACAGTTATGTTGAACATCATAGACATGCCAGGCTCAACAGATCCAAACTAGAAGTTATTCCCTTTCCTCAAAATCCTAGCCTTCTTCTTTATATCCCTATTACTTTTAAGTGTACCACCATTCTTCCATTGAGCCAGGTTTGAAATCTTGGAGATAATCTCAACTCTTCCTTCTGCATCATCCCCCATATCCAAGCAATTGCCTCATCTTGTCCATTCTACTTCTATAACAGACAACCATCTCCTTCTTTCTGCTCATAGGGCACTTTCCTAGTTCAGTTTCTCATTACCCTTCCCCCAGAATATTACAATAAATACCAAATTCTCCCTACCTCAAATACTAGCTAGCATTTTTATAGAGCTTTAAGGCTCATAATGGACTTTACAAATATTGTCACATTTGATCCTCACAACAACCCTGGGAGGTAGGTGCTATTATTATACCCATTTTACAGGTGAGAGAGCTGAGGCAGAGGTTAAGTAACTTGCCCTCGAGCATGCAGCTAGCAAGTGTCTGAGGCCAGATTTCAACACAGATCTTCGTGACCTCTGGTACAATGATAGCCACTGAGTCACTTAGCTGCCTCTAAATCTCTCATCTCTGAAATCCATCATCCACACAGTCAGCAAATGATATTCCTAAAGCTCTCTTTCACCATAACTCCTGTGCCTCTCCAGCCTCTAGGAAAAATCACAGACTTCTTTTGATGTTGAAAACCTTTAACACTGTGGCTCCTACCCACTCATTTCTGCACTCTAAGGTCCAGCTGAATTGACCTTGCACATAGCACTTCGTCTTCTGTCACCGTGCATTTGTACAGGCTATCCCTCCCATTCCCTTTCTTAGAATGTACTCCCTCTTCTCTTAAAATCCCTAGCTTCCTTCAAAGTTTAGCTCAAATTTCATCTCTTAGGTTAGGGCTTTCTTAATACCCCAAACTACTAATGCCTCCTTCCCTCAAAATGTCCTTGTTTTGCTTTACATATTCTTTGTAGTTGTATAAAAACCCCACTGTCCACAGACAGTACTTATCATAATATCTGTGACATGGTAAAGATTTAATAAATGCTTTAAGATTGATTAATTGATTTGTGTACACACCAACCTCAACCCAAAGCTAGAATTATTTCCATTGGCTGGAGATGCTTAATTCTGTTGCTTCACTAAGACTTTGAAGGGAGTTCACTTGGAAATTTTCATCACTCTTACTTTTAACACTAAAATTCTGCCTGCACAACAAAAATCTAGAGAAAAACTAGCAAATCCATCAATTAACTCACTAAGAATATGAAATATGACAATATGACAAATTCATAGTATTGGCATAGAAAGGACTGTCTAATGGTTGATGAATCCTCAATACAATAAATATGTATAAGGAGCTCATTGGGTACATGTCACTGGTCTGGATAATTAACTGGATTTCCAGAGTAAGAAATTGGAAATTTGTTATTATGGAGATAAAAGCATAGTTGTAGACCTTGTTTGTCTTTCTTCCCACATACACGAATTTACCTCCATCGCACATTTCCTTTCAAAATTGCTTCTTTAAATTGTCTCTGTTTATATCTGCTATCCTTTCAAATAAAGGACCCCCGTACCCAGCTCAGTGCCTTGGGCACTGAATACATACTTCTTAGACTGGATATTTGTCAAAATGTTAGACAGGCCTGTCTACTTTAGAAGTGCGGATCTGTCATATCTCTAATCCTTACTACATAAATAAGACTCAGTGACAAAGATTCACTGTTGACACTGGGATTTCTTTTCCATAGACATTAATAAGAAGACAATACAAATATTGGTTGAAATTAAGTTGATGCTGTCGTAAGCTGTTCTGCATAAGTCACCAGAAGAAAAAGATTTCTTTATTGTGAATGATGACTGACTCTGATGAAGAAATAAGCATCACTACCATCCCAATGAAAATAACTAGTCAAAAGCATATGTAACAGAAATGCTTTTTTTTTTATTTTTGGCTAGGGAGTGGGGGGGGGAGTGGGCATTTAATGAATACATAATACCATATTCATTAACATTTAAAAGAACAGAAATAATATAATTATAACATTAATTAACAGTTTCCTTGATGGGAAACTGGGAAAATAGTCCTCTATAAAAAATTTGGCAAACATAATGTGAACAAATGATTTAATGTCTGTGAAATACCAGCATTCCCTACAAACATTAATATTTGATAATATTTGGTGGAACCATGATGTGTCTTGAAGTGTTAATTTTGTGTGTGTGTGAGTGTGTGTGTGTGTGTGTGTGCATGCACATGTATTCAATTAGGATCAACTGGTTAAGACAGTTTTTAAAAAACCAAGTTCATTGTATTCACTGCTCTTTCAATGAATTGACATAAACACTGTGGAGAAAAATGTTAAGATTTCAGCCTTAAGGGGGTGAAAAAACTGTCTGAATCCGTCACTTAATGAAAAGGTCAATTCTATTAAAAATCAGTCAATACAATACAAAAATAATGAAAATATTTATTAAATGCTTACTGTGTACAGTCGATACTTGTTTGTCCTCTTATTTTGAGGGGGGTGGGGGAGTCAGAAGGAAACCCTGTGATTCTGTCAATCTAAGGAACTCCCAGTGTGGAAACTCCTATCTATAACTGAAAGTCTCAGATTGCTTCCTGGGGGCTCTCCTTTATGCTGCTATGTAGATGCAAACAAAAGTGAAGTGTAATATAACGGAAAGAGCACTGCATCTGGGGTCAGAAGTCCCAGCTCTGCCACTTACTACTTGTGTAATGTTAGACAAGACATTTTACCTCTGTGGGCCTCAGTTTCTTCATTTCACAATGGGAGGGTTGGATTTGATAGCTTGTAGGGTCCCTTTCAGCTTTAAATTTGTGATCCAATGGTTGGGGGCTTTAAAATTTATTTTTAACCAGTAAATTAACAGAAATTTATTCTATACTCATGATGCCAATCATGATGTTGATTGAAGTGGGGAGAGGAAGGATACTATTTGTTTTTTACAGGCAAAAGAAGTATAAATTTGGTAATTTAGGACTGAAGGTCATTAAGCTTCTTTTGTTGGCTTCATAAAGACAGTACATGAGAAATATGTGAAACCACATAAGACTATTATTAAAATGTTTTTAAAATTTTTCCCCAAGTTCTTCAGATTCCTACAAAATTAGGGAATTGAAAAATAATAACCATAACAATAATAAACTGGCATTTATCAAGTTCTTTAAGTTTTACAAAGTGTTTTACATTTGATTCTCACAACTCTAAGACAGGTTCTATTATCATCACCATTTTACAGACAAAGAAACTGAGACTAAGTGGCTTGTCTAGGGTCATATAGCTAGTAAGTAGCTGACACAGGATTCCAACTCACATCTTCCTGAATCCAAGTCTAACACACTATCCATTGTTCCATTTAACCACTTCTGTTGGACTAGAAGAATTCTTAGATCTCAGATATTATTAGTTCTAACTCTATAGCAAAATGGCTAGCCCATACTAGGCATTTAACAAATTTTTACTGAATTAAACTGAAGGCCCATCCCTTCTAGCTCTAATATTCTGATTCTGTTGAATCATTTTGGAAAAAGGACCTGTCTTCTAATTGCATTGTCATCATTGTCTTTTTGCCATGGTATGATGAGAGCACCTAGAACTCCTTTTCCAAGGTACAGTCAGGATTTTACATCTTAGGACATTAATATCCTATAGCTGGGAATTCACTTTTGATTCAAATTCCAATCTAAAACAGCCATTGCCTTTTGAAAAAAAATCTTCCTTTAAATGATAAAATCTGAAATTTCATTTGGGCTGTCAGGGAAGCCCTAGGGAAATATGAGCCATCTATCAATGATACAAAGAGAAAAAAGGAAAGGAAAGAAACCCGAGATTAGCTTGGGAATCACATAAATGAGTACAAATCATATTTTTTTTCAAAGAGGCATACTAAAGATTCCATGCCCCTGTCATTATCTATTGAATTAAAAGGCCATCTGCATTCTCTACAATTCAGCTAGTAAAATGCAAGAATAAAGTCATTTCATGATGATGAAAATAACCATGCAAAATAGGAAAGATAAGGAAGCTTTCTGTGAAATTAATGTCGAATCACTAAGAAAAGTGGCCTTAATGTCTCACATTCAAAGTAATTACAATGGAAGAGGAAAGGCCACTTTGTCTCCATGAGAAAAGTATTCAGGGAAGGCCTTCAGAGAGGCTAAATTTAAATTGCTATGTCAGTCATTTTGTACCATTTGTCCATTGTAAGGGAATTTGTTTCTAGGAAGGGCATTCTTTCATTCTCTCGGAGGTTATATTCGATACTTTTAAAAAGGATAATGGTTTGTCATCATAGATTAGAACACATGAAATGGCCAATGTTCCATATTAGGACTTGATTGCAGGATGAAATAAAGGGATTTATTGAGTGTCTGTGCCATCTTGAGCACTACACTGTGAAAAATCCAAGTCAAGTCAAGTCAATAAGCATTTTTCCTTTGTGCTGAGCACTGTGCAAAGTGCTGGGAATACAAGAAAAGGCAAAAGCACTTCCTGCCTTCAAAGAACAATCTAAGGGGGAGACAAAATGCAAAAAACTATGTACAAACAATGCATAAACAGGATAATCTCAGAGAAAAGGCACTAGCAATTAAGATGGACTGAGAAACACTTCTAGCAAAAGATAGGATTTCTTTCTCCTCCCGGACTCATCTCATCCCCTAAAGTCAGATAAGATGAGTCAGAGAGACCACCCAGAAGGCTGTTGTAATAGTGTAGATATGAGATGATGAGGGCCTACACCAGGGACACGACAGTGTCAGAGGAGAGAAAGGGCCACATGCAAGAGATATTGCAAAGGTAGAATTGATAGGACTCATCAACAGATTGTATACAAAGGGAAAGGGAGAGTGAGGAGTCAAGGATTATATCTGAGCTATAAGCCAGGATGACTGAGAGAATTGATGGAGTCCTTGACAGTAATAGGCAAATAATGAAGACTGTTTTTGTTTTGTTTTTTAGGGGAGGAGGAGGGGGGAACAGGGAGATTAGTTTGGTTTTGGAATTGTTGAGCTTAGGATGTCTTCCAGGACACTTAGTTTGAGATGTCTAATAGATAATTGGTGATGTGATACTAGAAGTCTGGAGAAGGGTTAGAGTTGGATAAATAGTTGTTATGGTAATTAAGGTGGGACTTTTTTTTACTGTTTTCTCTTTTGGAATGCTGAGGTAATCAAGTACCTTAGATGAGTCTTGCCTTTCAAATGTAATAGCAAGCAAAGTGAACTTTTTGTTTTGGAGTGTTTCTCAGCACTAAAGAATCTTTGAATCTGGAGTCTTTGATGACCTGCTTACCTCAGGGGAAGGCCTAGTTCACCTGAGTTTGAGTCCCATGAGACATGTATATAAGATCTGAGGTTGGCATTTTATATTTGGGGGGCACACTCATCGAAAGGGTGTGGGTAATGAGACTATGGGTAAGCCGTCCCCTGGCTTTGAAAACTCAGATGTTGGTGCTTCTCTGGTAATTATGTATTGTGATTTGGTTAGACAGAAATGTTGATCTGTTTATATTGTCTCTGTTTGTAATTTCTGTTTGTATTTGCTCTGAGGCTCAGGGTGATGGCTTTTCCCCCTGAACTAAGTGAATGCTATATGTATGTTTAATTAAAGTGAGATTGTTAATCCCTTAAAGTTGCTGTCCTTAGAAAAGCAGATCAAAAAACCTGTGCTAGCAGCCTTCCTGTGTGCTGGTCTTGTTGGTCTTACACCCCCACAGCAGCTGCTAGCAACGTTGTTGTTACAATAGCCTGATAATTATCTGCATAGAAATCATAAGTGAATCCATGGGAGCTGATGAGATCATCAAAGAAAATAGTATGGAGACAGAACCTTGGGGGGACACCCACAGTTAGCAGCCATAACCTAGATGAATATCCAATAAAGGAGGCTGAAAAGGAACATTCAGACCAGTAGGAGCAGAACCAAGAGAGAACATTATCCTGAAAACCTGCACAAAAAAGTATCAAGGATTAGAGGATAATCAAGCAGATGCAGAAAGAAGTGTGATACCAAAAAAAAAAAAAATCTGTAGAGCCAGAATGCCATAAGGGATGGAGAATTGCCCTCGTAGTTAGGAAGTGCTGAATTCATGTTCTATCACTGACACATATAAACTGTGTAGACTTGGGCAAGTCATTTAGACTCAGTGCCTCAGGAAATTCTCTATTAATTACAGAACAAGTGTCAATCCACCTTACTAAATAGAGTTTCTTTATCTGGAGTTTCCTATACCAATTTTATCACAGGACAGATTCAAAAATAATACAGATGAAAGCATGAGCAAACAGAAGGAATGAGTAGAGGGGCAGGGTATAAGGTAGGCTTCACGGAAGAGCCTTTGAGCTGCCTAAACAAAAAGGTGAAGGAAAAAAAAGACCATGAAAAAGGGTTTAGGAGAGAATGCATCCCAGGCATTGGAAATGTCTCATTCAAATGCAAAGAGAGAATGTTAAATTCTGGGAATAGCTAGTGTAGTATGGTCTAGCAACTACATAGAATGTGTGAATGGGAAATCATATGACATAAGGCCAGAAAGATCCACTGAAGCTAGATTATGGAGAGCCTAAGATGTTGGGCTGAACTGTTAATATTTTATCCTAGAGAAAACAGAGTGCAATGAAGCTTTTTTTCTTATTCATTATTTATGTGTCCTAACTTCATTCCCTGCCCTACTAATTGGGCTCTTAGTATGCATGGTGTAGCTCTCCATAAAAGGGAGATTCAGTCCCACTTGTAATAGCTACAGATTATTTTTATGCTGGAAGTTGGGACATTACCTGCCAGGATCATGGAAAAATGAGAATTCTCCAAATTTTTGGTTTACATAGTGGCAGATGGTGCAGTGTTAGTAGTAATAGTAGCGAGATCCTTGATTGAGCAGTAATATATTTATAGAATGCTTTAAGGTTTATAAAGTATTTTCTTCTTAACAATTCCCACTAAGTTGCACCTTTTATCCCCACTTTACTTCTAAGGTAATTGACATTCAGAGAGGATAAGTGATATTGCCAGATTAACACAATTAATAAGAAGGAGAAGCAACATTCAAACACTTCTTTCTTTGAATCAGGTCTAGCACTCTTTCCAACAAAAGATTTAATTCAATCCTTTTATAGGTACCAGTGTTGTACCAGAAGCAAGCGAGACACACCACAGAGTATAAATTTTAAGTGGAGAATTTATTAGCCAGCGGCCATCGGGGTACGGCACCACAAATCAATGGCAAATGTGTTGGGGTGATGGCTTGGCTTATATAGGATATGGGGGTACAGAGTGGGGGGAAAAACAGGAACAAAGGTCCTGGCTGATCAAAAGATTCAGTCAGGTTATCGTACCAGTGGGATAATCTCATTTACATTCCTTGGTGGAGTCACGGAGTCCCAGGGATATCTCCCAGGAAGGGTCTGTCAAGTTATCTCTCAGTGGGATGGTCCTATCTATTGAGATTCCTTGGTGGAGTCATGGAGTCCCAGGGGGTTTGCTAAAAGCCAAAGATATCTGAGTCCATTCTTTCTGGGGGTGCTTGTCAGTAGCTAGGGGTTTCTCAGGGGTTCCTAATTTTCCTTGTATTACACCAGCATACCTTCATGCTGTAACAGTTGTTAAGTGTTGGAATACATGCAGTTTCTGAAATTCCCTTCTCTGGAAATTTGATCAGGATAGGTACCTATCTCTTTAAGACAGAGTCAGAGTGACCCCACAAAAATCAGTTTGAAGTCACACTGCTCCTGAGAAACCTAGAATTCCATTGGGTATATTTCATTTCCCTCAAGAAAAAATTATGTTGAATTTAAGTCACTACTGAGCCCTACTTCGACACTAAATAAAGATTTCAGGCATGCAAAAACCTAACCCAATGCAACAAAAAGATTTCAGCTTGTAATGTAACCCAAAATGTGTAAAGTTTGCCTGAAATCAAAAAAAAGTACTGATGAAGATGACCTTTTAGATTCTTTCTAGTCTTAGCATTAATACTCCTCTCAAAGTAACTATAACCTTAAAAGATATTCTCTACTAAGGCATTTAAAAATTAGTGTTAATGGCATAACAAAATGAACACTGAAACATGATGTGTTTGATGAGAAGCCAATCAAGATGAGCCTTATACAATATAATAAATATTTGTTAAGCACCACCACGTGACAAGCTCTGTGCTAACCACTGGGGATACAAACAAAAAAAATAAAGATAGATAGTTCCTGCCCTCAAGGAGCTTACAATCTAACTGGGGAAGACAACACACAAGAAGCTGGAAGGGGGAAGAGACTCAAAAGGATACATAGCACAGGGTCATTTTGTTCAGTGGCATTGAAACCAGGCAGAGCTGCAGATGCAAAATGGAGCAAGCTGGAAGACCAATTTTTGTAAAGGAGGGCTTTAAGAGGAGTTGAGTACTCTACTTTCCAGCAGATGCATAAGCTTATGGTGGATAAAGTTTTATTTTATTTTATTGAAGAGGCAAAAGATTGACATAGTACTTAAAAAATATAGACAGTATAGTATAGTAAAATATTTGACCTGGAGTCAACACATCCTGGATTCAAATCCTGCCTCTGACACTCATTAAACATCTGACCCTAGACAACTCATTTCTCCCCTCTCAGTTTCAGTTTTCCCACATGCAAAATAAAATAATAATGACTATACTATATACTGAGATGACAGGGCTGTCAAAAGGCTCTAATAGTTTGCAAAGTACTTCCCATACTGTAAGGAACCACAGAAATGCTACTTGTCATTATTGATAATGATTATTACCATTATTCTTATTGTTATTAGATGCAAGTGTCTGTGTATATTTTCCATCCTCATTATTTCAAAACTGTACCATTTTTAGGCTGCAGAAGGGTGATTCAAAAAAGAATGTAGTGAGCCTGCAAGTTTCAAAACAAGTGTGTAGATACTGTGTCAGGAAGATAAAGCATGGAGCAGAGGGGAGGAGAGAAGGAAAGAGAAAGAGAAAAAAAAAAGCTTACAAGGGAAGGAAGGAGTGAATGAGGGATATATTGATTTTATTTCATCAGAGTTGATAACGCCTCATTGGGCTGACCTTTTCTTAATTCAAAAAAAAATGCCTTATTTTTCCACTTCTAAGGACAGGATCTGAAATCATATCTTCAGTGGGAAGGGAAAGAAAATTAGTTTTATGTCATCCTCATTATTTATGCATGGCAATATCATCATCCTACATGGTTTTCTCCATTCAAAAGGCAGAAAAGTATGTTTGAGAGAGACACAGTCAGGATATGGAAAACCACTGCATATCTAGCTTTAGTCAGTGCTCCTCTAGACCACTACTTCTATAACTGCTTATGTCACTTGCATATTTCAAAGGATGAAAACAAACACCTCCAATATTATTTAAGACCAAAAATGTATTTCTTATGTGGGTAGATAGCTGGGGGAGGGTGGATGAAGAAGTTGAGGTAGTATAAATGAGCACCAAATGTGTACACAATTTCATTCTAAATCAGGTCTTTTTAACCTGGAATATGTAAACTGGGTTTCTGTTTATATTTTGATAACTAATTCAATATTATTGGTTTCCTTTGTAATATTACATATTTTATTGTATGCATTTAAAAATGTTATTCTGGGACGGGGTCCACAGGTTTCACCAGATGGCCAAAGCAGTTTATAGTGAAAAAAAGGTTAAGAACCCCTCGTGTAAATCAAAGTTAATTTATAGGTGCTAATCCTCATATAAAAAGAGAACATTCTCCACCGAGCAACTTTTAAACTGTTTATGACTTACTTTATAAATCTTAGGGAGTTTCCCCAGGCACAATGATTAACTCGCTAACTTCATCCAGGAAACCACAGAGGTTTGACCCCTGGTTACCTTGATTTCAGGCCTAGCACAGCACACTAGCCCTGATGCCACACTAACTATAAATACTTGTTAATCCATTGGTTTAACTGGAGCTGAAATATGAAGTTCTGCCATACACTGAAGTAGCAGCTTAGTTGTGGGAAGGTGAAATCATAAAAAATAAATAAAAATCTAAGGTTGGGTGAACTTGGCAGCTTTAAAGCTGAATGAGACTTTGAAGGTAGTGAATAAGGACACATAGCAGAAATACTTGGATGTAATCCTGACACTTTATTGAATTTTGTGGAGGTTTTGCAAATGATAGCAAGGGAAATTTGTCTATTTTTTTAAAACCTCATTCCTCAGATCATCCATCAGGTATATGGTGGTGTTATTTCTGTGGTCGTATAGACTTTGCATACTGGCAAACTCAGGTACAGAAAAACTGAATGAAATATTACAAATGATGACTTAAACTGTTTCTCATTTATGAACAAAGATAGTATTTTTTAAGAAATAAAATTGAATATTATTGAATCAAGGAAAATTACAATTTGAAGTGAATATACATTTAATTGTAAATCAATCGTATGTTCAGTTAGGTGACGCAATGGATAAAGTGCCAACCCTGGAGTCAGGAAGGCCTAATTTCAAATCCAGCCTCAGACACTTACTAGCTGTGTGACCCTGAGCAAGTCACTTAACCCTGTTTGCCTTAGTTTCTTCACCTGTAGAAATGAACTGGAGAAGGAAATGGAAAACCGTTTCAGTATCTTTGCCAAGAAAACCCCAAACGGGGTCACAAAGAATCAGACATGACTGAAATGAACAATAAGAAATACAATTAGTAGGAAGCATATAAATTTAAACAGCATATTCATGTCCTTAATCCAACTACTTGGCATATATTTCTGACAAAAATTAATAGACTTCACATCATCTTCTGTCAGAATCAATCCACATAGTATCTGCTAGATTTAGAAAGTGGCATAGTGAAGAGAGTTTTGGCTCCAATTCCAGAAGTCTTGAGTTCAAATCCCACCACAGATACTAATTAGATATGTGACCCTGGCTACCTCAGTTTTCTTATGTATAAAATGAAGAAAATAAAAGCAAGAAATTCCCAGAATTGTTGTGACAATCAAATGAGATTATAGAGTGTTTGTAAACCTTAAAGTGCTATGTAGAGCCCAGCTAGGTAACCACTGTTAAAGCTGATATCAAGGTCAAGAAGATCTGGGTTCAGTTCCTTCCTCTTAAACATAATACCCCTAGAAGCACTTAACCTCTCAGCAACCCAGCCAATTTTATAGTCTTTAAGACTGAGTCTTTAAACTCCTTGGAGTGAACTCATGTAAGGACATGGGCACCATATGTACAGAATGGGGAGGTATGGCTGGATTGCAAACTACTTTTCAAAGCGAACATAGACACACCAATGAGGTCACAGATCTATTTGAATATTTTAGATTAAAGGTAGTATTGGTATTATTATCATTATTAGTTACCATTTTACAGATGAGGAAACTGAGTTAAATGGAGTTGCTCAGAATCACTCAGTATAAGAAGCAAGATGAAAACCCACATCTCTCCTGACTTCAGGTTCAATGGTATTTCCATTACAACATGCTGATCAGTGATAATTGCCAATAATTAAGAGGCAACATGAGCTCATTACATCTCAAAGTTCAAAGTGCTCTCATTTCCTTTTTTTGAAAAGGTTACTGTACTGGGATAGAAGCACCTTAGCACAGAAGATAGAGAGGTGGACTAAAATTCTAGAAGACCTAAATTCAAGTTCTAACTTTAACACTTACTGGACAAGTCATCTAACTACTGAATGTCTGAAACAACCCTCAGACCCTAAATTTGCAGAATACCTACTGATATGCATTAACAAAGGCAATTCTCGGTACCAATAAAATCAGTCCACAAGGAAAAAAATGCTATTAAATTAGCTACATACAATAAACACAGTATATCTGAATTTCAAAAACACAATTTAAAAGGTATCTCACTTAAAATGGAACAAAAAAAATCAATAAAATTAATTTTTAAATGGTATCCCATTATAGCCTTTAAAAAGATGTAGAAGTGTGGACTGGATGATAGTTTGTAAAAGTATTGATGAATTGGATGCCCACCCAAAGATAGTAGTAATAATAATGATAGCTAGTTCTATTTTACATTGCTCTTTAAGGTTTACAAAGCTCTTTACAAATAGTAACTCATTTAATACTCACAACAGCCCTGAGAGGTAGGCACTACTATTATCCCATTTTACAGATGGGAATACTGAGTCTGAGAGATGTTAAATGACTTGCCCAAGATCACATAATTAGCAAGCATTCAAATTTGAACTCAGGTTTTCCAACTTTCCTATGTCCAGGTCAAACATTTTAGTCACTGTGCCACCTAGCTAGCCTAGTGGTATCTGCAGGGCTCAGTATTTGGTCCTGTTCTATTCAATGGTAATATGGGGTTACTGCATTTTAAAAGCATTTTGTAAGTAAGAAAATAATTAGAAGTTTGAACTGACTAAAAGCTGACTATGAGCCAATAGCACAATGTGCATGCCAAAATAGGGTACTTCAATCTTAGGCTGTATTGATGGCAGCACAGAGCCCAGCTAGGTTGTTAAAGGTGAAAAGAAATCTGTTATCTAAGTTTTGACTCCATATAAAAATGTTTTGGAAATTTAAAACAATAACATGGCTTTGGCAATTCTCATTCAAAGGACTAAGAACAGGTGTTCACATCTCGGTCCTGCCACTTGTTACCTATGATACCTGGAGCAAGCCATTTAGCACCCCCTCCTCATCTATAAAATGAAGAAGTTGAATTTCCAATGTCCTTTTCACTTTGAAACTTATGATCCAAAGAGCAAAAAATTTTCATTGAAAGCAGAATTTTGCCTTATTAGGACAGTCAAATCATGTGATTGTCTGCCTCTAGTCCAGGTTACAAAGTGCTTTCCACCTATTCGGTAGGTCGCTAGAATTTGTTGAAAGAGTTGTTTATAAAAGGAAATTATATGAATACTATACTTGACCTTTAACATCTTAAAGTACCCAACAGTTAGCTGCTAGCTATACTAGTCTCATTAATTTAGTCAGATATCAAGAAGGGAAAACCACTATCAACATTGATTTTTAGCCTGGTAGATACATTCTCAAACAAAAAAAAAATTCCTTTACCTTGAAATGTTTTGTTCCTTCAGTGTGGGTACAATCAAAAAAGGGTTATGACCAAAACTTTTAATTAAATGGCTCTAAATATGACATTATGTCTTAGAGACAGGGCCCAGAGAATCCTTCATATAAACAACTCCTGCAGTCTACAAGGAAATAAAGCGGTGAAAAGGTGGTAAGAGTATAGCAGTCTTAAGGTCAGGTAGTATAGTGGAAATAGCAATTGATTTAGAAGCAGAGCACCTGGAATCAAAGTCTAGCTCTGTGTCAACTTGGACAGATCATCAACTTTTCTGGGCCTCATTTTCACCATCTGTATACGAAAGGGTTGGATTAGATCAGAGGGCTCAAACAACTGCTGCCAGGCAGCAGCAGCTCAGAACACTCCTTTGAACACAGGGAAGCAGATTAAAATTTAAATGGGAAATATTCAACAAAATAAAATACAATAAAACATAGGTAATGTTAATATGTGATTTTCTAAGTCAAAGTGTTGCCTGCAAGGATCCCTATGTATGTTTTAGTAGCCCCCACTTCCATTTGGGTTCGATTCAACTGGATTAGATGATCCATATAAGATTATTCCAGCTCAAAATATGTAGGGTCTTAGATGTTGCCCTAAGCAGTTTGTTTTGTATCTCATCCTATCTTATTCTATCTACCTGAATTCTCCAGGGTGACTCCTGTTAGTTCCTTAAGAAAAGGGTATTTTCTTTTTGCCTTGAGGAATTCAGTTGTCCAAATTTGATGAACCAAGGAAATGGGAGCCAAGAAGAAGTAATTCCAGGGATAAAGAATCTTAGGCATCAGTGCCACCAGGTTTTTAATGGTTTGTGTGATAAAATGTAAACTCCTTAATCCAGTATTGCTATTTTGTTCAGCCATGTCCAAGTCTTCATGACCTCATTTGGGATCTTCTTGGGAAAGATACTGGAGTAGTTTGCCATTTCCTTCTCCAGCTCATTTTACAGATAAGGAAACTGAGGCAAACAGGGTTAAGTGACTTACCCAGGGTCACACAGCTAGTAAATGTCTGAGGTCAGATTTGAACTCATAAAAATGAGTCTTCCTGACTCCATGCTTGGCACTCTATCTACTGTGCCACCTAGCTGCTATAGTTACTTAGTAAATACTTTTTCTAAAAGTTAAGCAAACCTGGCTGATAGTCAATGACAAGTATACCATTGAGCTCTTATGGGTGATAACACTAAAAAAAGCAGGGAGAAGCAGTTGCCCCTTGAATCCAGAGAGTAAATAGTCAACTGACACTCTAAGGGTCCAAAACCCACAGTACGAGTGAGAGTTGACAAGGAATATGAACCCAGAGGAGGTGGTTAGATACTTTTGTTCTGACCTTAGTATTCTCAGGGTCTAACAGAAAACCTCATTTATAATATACATAAACATTTCTCGAGCTAGACAGAATGCAGTGGAGAGGCAGTCTGATAGTAGTGAATAGGGGGCAAGCCTGGGAGTCATGAAGACATGATTACAAGGTTGGTCTCTGGCTCATACTGACAGCATGACCCTGGGCAAGATGCTTAACATTTCATGCCCCAATTAACTCCCCAAAATAAACATTACAGAGGAGTAATCTATAATAGAAGAGAGAGTTTCTGCACAGGTAGCTCCTGACTGACGAAATTATAGGTACCAACCCCAAAGGAAATAGAAAGAGCAAAAACAAGAACAAAAACATTACAGAGTGAATAGAAGCCCCCAACCACAAGCATTTCCTACCTCCATTTCTTTTTTTCTCTCATTGTTTTTTGTCCTTCATTCCTCCTTTCCTTTTCCATTCCTTTTTTCTCCATTTTCTGTTTCAGCAGACTTGAAAAGCATTGCTACTACAGTGACTCTTGGCATTAAAAAGGGGGCTGAGCGCTGACCTAATTACACCCAATCATTTTTTGGGAGAAATAGTGCTTCCCTAATTGTGAAACTGTTACACTGAAAAAGCATAGAAAGAAGGATAATCATATTTTGGCCTAGGAGGAACCTTAGAGATCATCTCATCCACTCCATTTTATGGAGCAGAAAATAGAAAACCAGAGGAATTAAGTAACTTTACCAAGGTTACAAAAGCAATGCTACAAAAGCTAGGATTTAAACCTAAGACTCTGATTCCAAAACCCAGTCTTCTTCACATGCTCTTGAAAGGGGAGGAGTCATAGGGATGAGTGTAATGGAACACTTATAAAAAAATTCCCCACAGAACTAGTTGAAGAAGGAAGCACCAAGGAGATGCAGCCAGGTGGCCCTGTACACAGAGTGCTATAATTAGATTCAGTATAAACTGACTTCAAATCCTGCCCCAAATATTTTTAAGCTATTTGACCCTGGGCAAATCACTAACTTTTCCTAACCTCAGTTTCCTCATCTGTAAAATGGAGATATTAATATTACAGCTTCATTGTGAGGATTCATTGAGATAACGTATATAAAGTGCTTTGCAAATCTCAAAATGCTGCATAAATGCTAGCTATTATGAAAAGATTGAAAGTAATGTTCAGAGGGAACATTTGTCTTTATTCTCTATACACCAGACTTATTATATATGTATATATATATATATATATATATATATACACACATACACACACACACACACACACACACACATATATATATTCGTTGTCTCCCCTGTTAGGATGTAATCTCCTTGAGCAAGGGAATTTTTTCATTCTTTGTATTTATATCCCCAAGGCCAGAAAGTAGTGCAGTGCCTGGGACATGGTAGGTGTTTAATAAATGATTATTGGTCAATCAAATATTAGTAATTTGCATTTATATGGCATCTTTTAAATCCTCAGCTATCCTTAACTGCCTCAATACAGTCCTTAGTTACAGATGGAGAAATACACAGAAATTTCAGGGAAGAAAGTGGTGATAGGTACTTAATAGATGCTAATTGATGAACTGAATGTTAATAATTTGAATCTATGTGACAACTTTAAATCCTCTTAGCCACCCTTATTTGCCTCAGTACAGTCCTTATTTACAGACAAATATACACAGAAACTTCAGGGAAGAAAATGGTAATTAGTACTTAATAGATGCTAATTGATGAACTGAATATTAATAATGCGAATCTATGTGATACCTTTTAAATCCTCTTAGCCACCTTTATTTACCTCAATACAGTACTTATTTATAGAGAAACCTGGAGAGGAAAGTGGTAATAAAAGGAGGTCATCTTTGTCATTCTGGGGAGATGTTAGTGTCTTAGAAGCATGGATTTGTGATTTAAGGAAAGAATCAAAAAATAAAAGAGAATCATGAAGGAGTAAATGTCTCTACTGAGAAAATAAATGACAGTAGATCTCAGGGTTGGAAATGGATTACTTAGGGTCTTTGAAGCCTCCAAATACATACATACTCACACTCACTCCACCTCCATACACACATTTCTCAACAAATGTAACCAGAGTAGTGACTTATTTTTATATATTCCACTCACCACCAACTAAAGAAAGGTAATCCAAATTAAATGTCAGGGTAAACTTTATGACAAACCATCTTGTTCTGTATTTTTATCAGTGGTAATCAAATTCTTTTCACGAGTGTGTAAGCCTTACCACCACCCAGTGATAAATGAACACTTTGCCCTTATAGAAGGAGCTTTCTACATAAGCCATAGCATAAAGGAGATTCATGTTGATAACCATGTCTAGTTGCTAAGAAAATGCAGGAATTGTACTTCTACCAACACCATAATAATAAAGGCTACATCTATATATTATAAAAAGGATAAGCCGATCTTCAGAAAATCAGGATATCCTGGCTTAATTTTTTTAGTCTTCATTTTAAAGCATTTTTGTCTAAAATCGATTTCTATTTTAACTTTGTAGAAGTGATCTTTTGATTTGCTGTTGTTGTTATTCAGTGGTGTCTGACTCTTCATGCCCCCATGGACCGTAGCACATCAGGCCTTTCTATCCTCCACTGTCTCCCAAAGTCTAAGTTCTTTTTCATCTATCCATCTCATCCTCTTCCATCCTTTTTTCCTTTTGCCTTCAATTTTTCCCCAAATCAGGATCTTCCCCAATGAGCTCTGTGTTCTTATTATATAGCCAAAGTTTGTTTAAAATCAGAACTGCACCTTTTCCTGGTATCAAATGAAAAGTTTAGATTATGTGAATCTTAGCATCAAGCCCTTCCTCTGTGTTTTTAAGAGTAGGTTTGCCAGGTATTTTCAGGAGGTCTGTTAATTTTTTATGTCATAGGATTTTGCACCAGGAAAACTGTATAAATGGTGACCAATAATAAAGGCATGCCAACCTAATTTCATTAATGGCAAATCTGGAGATATGCTTGAAATGACATCTGTAGGAAATTTGAAAAGTCATGAAAACTGATATTAACTCTGAAAAATATCAAATAGCACTTTATTTGGAGCCATTCCATGGAAATGTCAAGTATATTGAGCATTAAATTCTAGTGTTGCATTAATTGTCAGTGCCACTTACTGATACTTTACAAATCAAACATTCTCAGCCCTTATTGAGTGACCACCATTTCCAAAGTACATTTTGATCATAATAAGTTTTGGAAGTTTCATTCTGCCTCCCTCCTCCCTTATGAGAAGGGCATTGTCTTAGCTTTTGTCCTCTTCCTTGCTTTTTTCATTTTATTTCGTTGTCTTCTTTGAATGAGCAGCCGGACAAGCTGAACTAAATAGAAAGTGGTGAAGGATGACCTTTGAAAATTATGATGTGATTATTTTGTGAAGAGAACAACTTTCTCATACAAAGCTATTAGGATTTTTTTTCCTCCTGATGCAACACACAAAGTGACAGGGTTGATCAGCTGTGGCTTCCCTCAAATCCGCAGAATTCTACATTATTCATTAGAAGATAGAGAAAATGTCTAATAAATTGATAGTTTCTGTTGAACTCAGAAAATAGACAAGTCAGCCTCATCTGGACTACAGGAATGCCTTGCTTTGCAGTAGATGTGTTCCTTAAAAACACGTGTGAAGGGTGACAATATGAAAATGGGATTATTCCATATGCACTTGGGGAACTAATTATTTGAAGAATCTGTGACAAAACCTTTTATAAAGCAAAGAGTCCTTTCTGAAATCCAGACAATCATCCCTCAATTTAATCTGCTCTGTAAATTTGGATTTTGGATAGCCCTGATATCAGCAAAGCACATCTGTACCTTGCTGAAGGCAACAAAGAGAACTCTAACTAGCTGAAACTGTGCCTAGGGAAAATCTAGTCATGGGAAATCAACTGGAAGGCTCCATTGTAAGTCCAGAGGTTAAGCCAGAAGGAATGGCTTTGACTCCCGTTTAGCATGTGCCCCATTTGTGGCAGCATTCTCTTACCATCTCAATCAGTTATCTATCTCTAGCCTGCCTTGCAACTTCTCTTCCCCTATATGGGGCATGAAAACACTAAACACATACTCAGTCTTGTATTGAGTCTAGAAATAGAAATGTCAGGCCTTCCTATTAAGAAGGCAGACAAGGAGAGTTATGGCAAAGTACAATTTTAAAATCAGAAGGAAAACTTTTGGTAGTAATGGATACATATGCCACATCTATTCTTTTCAAAGTCTATTGCATTTACTTCCTGAATGCAGCATCTCTTGATAGTTGAGAGAGCCAGGACGGATATCTATGGACACCATCTTTTGTGCCATCTTGATATAGCCTATTACAAGAAACTGCAGTTCATTTCTAGAAATCCACTTCCTAGGGAGGAGACTTTTGAACCTTGGCTACAGCATGCTTGCAAGATGCCTCAGGAGTGGCAAAACATGGCACAGCTACAAAGACCCAATAATAGAGATTATACGTACTCTTGAACAAAACTGTAACTTTCTCTGTCTGGGCCAGGAATCTTAAGGCCCATGTTACAAGGACATTGTGTTGAAATGAAAAGAGCATTGATCTTATTTCAAAAAGAGGTTCTGACACATACAGTAAACCTGTGTCCTTGGGCTGGTCAATTCTCCTTTGTAGCTCTCAGTTTTCTCACCACCACCTCCACCCTGAAAAAGGAAGGCATTGGACAACATGGTCTCCAAGCCCTTTCCAGATCTGATAATATATGGTCCTATAAATATATATATATGAAAAGCAATGGAAATTCTACATTTGTGTCTGAGAGTCCCATGAAAACAGATATTCTTTATCATTTACTGAGGAGATAGAACATTTCCTAAAACTTGTTCTCATTTCAAATCTTCTAGGACTTATGGAAGGCTGAGGACACACTCATTCACTTTTAAACAAAAGTGATAAGGCCCATTGAGTATATAAATGAGGTTAAGTGTTAAATTATAATATTTCCCATCCTTTTGACTTAATTTGTGAGTTATAAATTTCCTCCAATTTTAGAATGGAAATTTGAGAAAATGATGCATTTATATCATAATATCTTTCACTTACATTTTATTTGTTGAAGTGCATACTTCAAATACATTTTTCTTAGTTTGCCCTCACAGCAATCACATGAAATTTGGTAATTTGGATGTGGTAAAAGCCCCTAATTAGCTATATGACGTTGGATAATTCATTTAATCCATCTGGACCATACTTTCCTCATTTGTAAAAATGAAAAGATTGAAACTATTCTCTCCAAAGTTACCATTGATCTCTTAATTGCCAGATCTAATGATTTTTTCTCAATTCTCATCCTTCTTGATCTCTCTGTAGCCTTTGACTCTCAGTCCCCATCTTCTCCTTGAAATTCTCTTCTAAGTTTTCATGATGCTCTCCTAGTCCCCTCCTATATGCTGGCTACTACTTTTCAGTCTTCTTTGATGAATCTTCATCTACGTCATGCCTGCTGACTATTGTGTCCTCTAAAGTTCTATCCTAGGTACCCTTCTCTTCTTCCTCTATACTATTTTTGCTTAGTAATCAAATCAATTCACATAAATTCTTTATCACTAGGCATATTCTTCACAGATCTATTTATGCAACCCTAACCTCTCCAGAAATCCAGTATTGCATCTCCAACTACCCACTGAACATCTCAAAATTGATATCCTATAGACATCTTAAACTCACTATGCTCAAAACTAAACTCATTCTCTTTCTCTTCCAAATCTTCTCTTCCTAACTTCCCTATTACTGTAGAGTACACCTCTTTCCCCCAGTCACCTTGTCTTGCAACCTAAATGTCATCCACAACTCTTCACTCCTCTTACGCCATATATCTAAGTGGGTACCACATCCTGTCAATTACACCTTTGAAACATCTCTCTTATGTGCCCCCTTTTCTACTCTGACATTGCCACCACCGTGGCATAGACTCTATCACCTCACACCTAGACTATTGCAATAGCCCATTTACTGGTCTCCCTGCCTCAAGTCTCCCTGAAGTTACAAGTATGACCGTGTTAACTACACAGTTGATAAACTCTAATAATTGGCTATTGCCTCTAGAGTCAAATCCTCTGTTTGACTTTTGACTACACTTACTTCTACCTTCTCAGTCTTGTTACACCCTACTCTCCATCACATGTTCTATGATCCAGTGATACTGACCTTCTTGCTGTCCCTCACACAGTATATCAGTAAGGCAAGATTCATAATATGGATGGTGACCATGAATATGCCTGTATAGTTTGGAATAGCAAAGTATAAGAGACTCTCTGTATAGAAGGCAGAAGAAGTAAAACATTTATTCAGATACCAGAGGATAAAATCCCCAAACCAATAACCCCAATTTGACATAGCAGTAATTGTATCCCCAAACCGGTAAGTCCACCTCAATATAATAGCAAGATTAAAACACAGTATCACAGCAAAGAGCCAAGACATCCTGTAACCTTCCCTTCTGCTAGGGCCTTCTCATAAACACTCACTCACTCACAAATCCTAACTATCTGCTTGCCTGCATCCTCTCACAGTTCTGAAAGCCCTTGCAGTTCTCAGAGCCCTTCCAGTTCTCTCTCAGTCTCTTCCAGTTCTCCATCCTCTCTCGCAGTTCTCTCTTCTTCATCTTCTTCTCGCAGCCTTCTGGTCTCTTCAGCTCTCTAGTTTCTGCAGCTCTCTAGTCTGAGCTTAATGGCCACCCACAGAGTATATACATATATATATACATATATATATACATACATATATATACACACACACACATATATATACACACACACATATATATACACATATATATATACACACATATATATATACACACATATATATATACACACACATATATATACACATATATACACATATATATACACACACATATATATATACATATATATACACACATATATACACACATATATACACACACATATACACACATATATATACACATATATATACACATATATATACATATATATACACATATATATACACATATACATACACACACACACACACACACATATATATATATATATATATATATATATATATATACACATACCTCTTACAGGTAAGCCCTTACTGGGGCTTAGCACCTAGTAGCAAATGGGTGTAGGCCTGGGGCTTAGCACTAAATACCAAAAGGGTGTAGGCCTGCCTACAAGCAAGCCTCTCCTAATCAAGCTTCGCTTAACTAGCTCCACCTGAGGTCTATTGCATGGGGGGGGGGGGGGAACTTTGATAACATTAGCACCACACACAGTCCCTCATACCTGAAATGCTAGTGCCTTCTATCAGAAATTACCCCCAAATTATCCGCAAATAGGATAGCTTGTCTGTACAAGTTGTTTGCCTGCTATCTCCCTTTTACATGGTAAGCTTCCTTGAAGACAGGAGCTGTTTTTGCCTTTATTTGTATCCACAGTGATTAGCACAATACCTGGCATATGTTGCTGTTGTTCAGTCATTTCAGTGGTATCTGACTCTTTATGACCCCATATGAGTTTTTAAAACCTTGGCAAAGATACTGAAGTGGTTTGCCATTTCCTTCTCTAGCTCATTTTACAGATGAAAAAACTGAGGCAAAAAGGGTTGGTTAAGTGACTTTCCCAGCCTCACACAGCTATTAAGTGTTTGAGGCCATATCTGAACTCAGGAAGATGAGTCTTCCTGACTCCAGGCTTGGTGCTCTATCCACTGTGCCACCTAGCTGCCCTCAACTGGCACATATTAAGGGCTTAATAAATACTATTTGACTTGAATTAGATGACCTTAATGGTTTCTTCCAGTTCTAATCTTATATCTCTCTAAGCAACTGATCGTTTAAAAAAAAAAAATACCCAGTCATATATTAGTCCTATCAGTGATATTTGTACCCAGGTCTCCTGACTCTGGATTCATTGCTTTTTCTACTACACAATGCCTCCTCCTTCCATACTGTAACATAGATATATCATACAATGAGAAGAGTACTGAACTTGGAATCAGAAGATCTAAATTTGATTCCTGTATCTAATAATTACTTCCTTTGGGGGAAGGGAAAGTTCTATAATTTTTTCATCTACAAAATAAGGATAATAACCTTATTCACAGGTTTGTTGTTAGCAAAGCACTTTGTAAACCACTGCATATTATCTGAATAGTTAGTAATGATGATAATCATATTAGTAATGTCATTAAATATACATAAACAGAATTATATTGAATTTGTGATAGACATGTCCCCTATGACAACATAGGGGCTATCACTAAGATGAGCGACTATGAAATCAGAGGAAACAACCGTCTGTTATAAGCTGACTTAATTAAGCCCTCTGGCAACTAATTATAGCTAGCTTCTGAAGATACTTCCAAAATTCCACTGTTACTTGTGATTAGGAAAGCCATCTACCTTCGTCTTGTGCTATATAGTTGAATGGCAATCTCTGGGGATAGTCTTCTGGTGTGTGGGTGGCGGTTGTGGCCTTGGAGCTCAGATCACTTGAGAAAGTTCACTGTGGAATTTGCCTATGGTGAGATTTAAACCAACATCCCTATTGTCTAATGTGTTCCTGAGAGTACCTTTAGATGCATTGTGAGAGAGGGAGCATGATGGGAAGTTTGGTTATGGTGCATGTATGCAGAACATGAGACTTTGAAATAGAAATACTCAGCAACATACAATTACGGTAGTGTCGTGTAACTTTGGGCAAGTCACTTAACCTCCCTGGCCTCAGTTTTCTCATCTGTAGAATGAGGGGGTTGTACTACATGTCCTCCAGGAACCCTTCCAGTTCTAGCTTTATCTCCAAAACATCTCTAACATCCCACCCCTTCTCTCTGACATAGCTACTTTAGATCGGGCCCTTATCATCTTTCCCCTAAAAAATAGGAGGAGTAATATTTACATAGCACTTGAAGGTTTTCAAAGCACTTTATACACATTTCTTTTGAAGTTTACACTAACCCTATGAAGTGAGCGCTATTATTCCCACTTTAAAGATGAAGAAATGGGTTGAATAGTTACATGATTTGCCTAGTTCAACACAGCAACAGTGGGCAGGATTCAAACTCAGATCTTCCGAATTCCAATTCCTGTGTTCCCTCTGCTATACTAATTGGTCCCTCTGCTTCAAATTCCTCTCCACCCCGGTTCATCTAAAACACAGCTGCCAAAGTGATCTTCCTTAAGTGCAGATCTGACCATGTTACTCTCTTATTCAATAAACTCTAGTGTCTCCTTCTTACCTCTAGGATAAAATATAAATTCACCTGTTTGCCTTTATAACCTTCACAATCTGAGCCCAAACTATCTTTCCATCCTCAAATGTAATACACTTCCCTCATTCTAGGGGGCAGCCAAAACAGTTTTCTGTTTTTCACAAGCGATACTGCATTTTCTATTTCCCCAAGTTTCTACTGGCTTTCTCCCACGTGTGGAATGCACTCCTTCCTTACCTCCTCTTCAATGAATTGCTCAGTTACTTAAAGGCACAGCTCAAGCACCACCTAGGTCTTTCCTGATCCTCACCCCCCAACTGCTACTGCCCTTCCTTCCTAATTACTTTGTATTTAACTAATTTTATTTACTTTGTATTCGTTCTCTACGTAATTACAGCAAATGTCTCTTATTAGAATTAGAATAGAAATTCCTTGAAAGCAGAGATTGTTTTATATTTTTATTTTTGTAAACTTAGTGCCTAGGACAGCAAATTGTTGTTGTTGTTCAGTTGTATTCAGTCACGTCTAATCCGATTCTTCTGGACCCTATTTGGAATTTTCCTGGCAAAGATGCTGGAGTGGTTTGCCACTTCCTTCTCTAGCTCATTTTATAGATGAGGAAACTGAAGGAAAAGGCTTTCAGTGACTTGCCCTGGGTCACACAGCTAGTAAGTGTCTGAGGCTAGATTTGAACTCAGGTAGGTAAGTCTTTCTGACTCCAGGCCTGGCTGTCCACCTAGCTGTCCGATACAGTAACTGGCATTTAGTAAATGTTTGTTGATTGATGAGAATCTTTAAAAAAAAAACAAAGCAGTATCATAGTTAAATCAATAGAATAGGGAATACATAGAAAAAGGGGTAGTCAGAAAACTTCCCTTTTTCCCCTCTCCTGTAGTTATTTAAAGCCTTTCTAATGAACCCTCATTCCTGCCTTCATAAATACAATCTAGTAAAGTAAACATAATCACATCTTTTATGAGAAAGAATGTTAAGGTACTTCAGAATTATTTTTCTGAATGTCAGTTTTCGTTACATGCAACTGTAGGTAGAAGTATAAAATGTTCTGAGACTAGTTTGAATATCTGCTGGTCCCAGGACTATAACAACAATGCTGCTTGAAGCTGCTGTGGAGGTGTAAGGCCAATAACACCAGCACACAGGAGGGCTGCTAGCACAGATTCTTTGATCTGTTTTTCTAAGGAAAGCAGCAGAAATTACATAAACAGAGCAAATAACACAAATCAGCAGACAGAGCTTCTGTCTGTCTATAGCAATACATACATAGTTATCAGAGAGAGAAGCACCAACATCTGGGTTTTCAAACCCAGGGGGCTCCTTAACAGCTACCCAGAGACTTGCCTGGCCAAATCTCATGAACACCCTTTCAATGAATGAGCACCCAAAGCAAAATGCTAACCTCTGAGTATATATATACTTCTTCAGGGTCAGAGGG
Organism: Trichosurus vulpecula; assembly: GCF_011100635.1. Taxonomy (NCBI): domain Eukaryota; kingdom Metazoa; phylum Chordata; class Mammalia; order Diprotodontia; family Phalangeridae; genus Trichosurus; species Trichosurus vulpecula. The sequence goes on from NC_050575.1 coordinate 249,700,459, forward strand.
TATCACAACCATGTGATTCAAACTCGTGTAACTTAGGTTTTCTTGTGACTTAAGAAGGTCAAATACTCTTGATTCAATCAAAGGCAAGGCTCAAAAGGCACTTGATTGCCTTAGGGCTGAGAAGCACTCCAAAAGAAAAGAACGGCAAAAAAGTCCAACTTTGCTTGCCATTACAAGGACATCTCTAAAAATTATTGCAGATGACTCTTATTTGATAATAATAATAATAGCTCACATTTATATAGTGCTGTATGGTTTACAAGGTGCCTTATATGCATTATCTGTCAATCAGTCAATAAAAATTTATTAAGCACTTACTATGTGCCAAACACTATGCTAAGCACTGGGGATACAAATAAGGAAAAGAAAAACACTCCTTGCCCTCAAGGAGTTTACAACCTAGTGGGGAAAGTTGAAAAGGAAAGTGAGAAGGCACCTGGTACAGAGGTATGAATAAGTTGAATCTAAGGAGCCAGTGAGAAATGAAGAGTTGGCTGGACTGTGATTCCTCTTTAAATGGAGCCTTTGGGAGGACTTCTTTGCTCTGCCCTCCAATCAGAGGAAAAGAGGCAACTAAGGATACTGAAGACATGTGAGTATCAAAGCTGATACAACTCTGAGAATGATGAGCTTACTGGTGAAGAGGTCCCCTGAGAGTATGACAGTGATGGAGTCCAAGTCAAAAGAGTACATCTGATGGGGTTCACCCATAAAACAGGTAAAGTGGAGGTTTTATAGATCTCTGCTTTGTGCTCTCATTTTGCCCACATGTGGGAATTGAAGACCAGAGAAGTTAAATGACTTGCCCATAGTCACACAGCTAGGAAGTGTCAAAGGCAGAATTCAAACCCTGGTGCCTCCTGATTCTAAGTTTAGCATTCATTTTACTATGCCATGCCCCTGCCTATCACCTTGTTTTTGTTGCTGTTTCACTCTATCTGGAAACAAAAGTTCTACCTAATGAAGAGTTTGCTATAACATGCTACCTTTCACACATTTAAGTTTGTTTTGGTAAAATGTTTTGTTGCTGTTGTTTTCATTTAATTGACCTGTTGCTTCACCCAAATCCATATTAGGCAAGAGGATTACAGGAATTTTCAGATGCACATTTTGATTACATCAGTCTTTTAAGTGACAATTTTTCTTGGCAAATGAAATTAACTGAGAGATGCTTCATGACTTCAGATGACACGATCAGTAATTAAAAGTGATTATGGCTGGCTGCTTGTTTGCCCTTAGGAGTGACAGGATTGGGAAGCTGGATGGATTTCAAAGCCTACATTATTGGAGAAAGGAAATGTGTGTGGCATCTTAAAATACTTTAAGTGAATGGCTTTTCCACATAAAGTTACAGGACTTGCCAATTTACTTCTTCTACCCTCTGTTCTAAACTTATTCTTCCCCTGTTCCAAAACTCTCACCAGTCTCTGACTAGAAACATTTAAATCCAAAATGGGACTAATTTCTTATATTATTCTATGAATAATCTATGGCCTTATCATTGTGCTTATTCCCTCCACCCATCCACAATTTGCTATCAAGTTGAAGTCTTGTTCATACTTTTCCAGAAATATTACATAGAAGAGCTACTCAATACACTGATGGTCTCTAAGTCTTTTAACTTTTCATAGATATCAATTCTAAAGTCTGCTTATCGATCTATTCATTCTCTCCTTCTGCCAAATAGGTGTCTTTGGTGTTATCTTTTACTTATACACACTTATACTGTTTCTCACACATATCATCTTTGTAACAATTCTTCAAGTACTTTTGCAAACCATATTGCCTCTGTGGTGTCATGTTCTATAAAGCATTACACAGGAGGTTCTTGATTTGTTTGAGGCATGGACCCCTTTAGCAGTCTGGTGACACCTATGGATGTCTTTTCAGAATTATCTTTTCAAAAGCATAAAATACAGGGAATTAAAAAGAAACCGCTTATATTGAGATAGTTTTGAAAACATTTGAAAAAGTTAATGGACCCAGGGACAAGTTTTTGAGGTGATACCTCTCATAATCATCCACCATCCTTCTCTATAAGAGTTTTATATTTTAGACCAGTGTTGCTATTAACTACCACATCCATCAACTAAGTGAGAGATAAAGTGTTCACTGGATAAAGTGAATTAAGGGCTATTTTGATCCCCTTTTTGTGGCAATGGTCAAAATTCTTTAATAGTTATAATTTGTGTCTATGTCTATCCCTCTATCCCTTTCCATTTTTCATTGTCAACAACTAGTTAAAATATGTCAGAATAAGGGCATTTTAAAATGCTTTGTCTTGCTTTTATTCTTCTCTTTTTGGCCTTTAATTTACAAGTCAGTGGTCTGACTGCGCAGATATATTTAGTTGTTTCCTGTCAACATACAATCAATTACATTTATTTTGTTATTTGGTGCTTGTCATTTCCAGTGCCTTCTGATTTTTTTTCTCAAAAAAAAATTAACAATATTAGGATCATACGATCACTGATCTAGTGCTGGAAGGTAACACAAAAGGAGTATAGTTCAATCCCTTGATTTTACAGATGAGGAAGCTGAAACCCCTAATATATAGAAATACGGCTTCAGTATAATCTACAATCCTTTAATTTCTTCCAGATTTCCTATTGGTCAGCCAGTGGGTCAATTAGCATTTATTAAGTACCTAGTATGTGTCAGACACTATGCTAAACAATAGAGATAGAGAAGAAAAAAAACAGACCCTGTACAGTCTAATGGGGTTAACAACATGCAAACAATATGTATAAAGAAGATATATAAGCTTAGAGAGAAGGCACTGAGATTAAGGAAAACTGGGAAAGGTTTCTTGCAGAAGGCATGACTTTATCTGAGACTTAAAAGAAGCCAGTTAAGCTAGGAAAAAGAGTGTTGCAGGCCCAGGGATCAGCCAGTGAAAATTTCCAGAGCTGTTCGATGGCACATAATGTATGAGGAAGAGCAAGGGACCAGTACTTTGGACTGCAGAGTACATGGAGGGGAGTAAGGTATAAGAAGACTGGAAAAGTGAGGAGAATCATGTTAGGAAAAGCTTGAAAAACTAAAGATGAGATTTTATATTTCATCCTGCAGATGACAAGAATCACTAAAGTTTATTGAATAGGAGAGTGTGGCAAATTCCAGACTCGTATTTTAGGAACATCAATTTGACACCCGAGTAGAGATGAACTGAAGTGGGGAGAGATTTGAGGAAGCACAACCAATGAGGAGCTATCATAATATTCCAAGCATGAGGTGATGAGGATTGAGAAAAGGCCATTAGATGCGACAAATGAGGTGTGCTACCACCTGGGTAGCTGCAGTGTCAGAAGAGAGAAGGGGGCATACATGAGATATTATCAAGGTAAAAAAAAAAAAGACGAGGCAACTGTTTGGAAATGGGAGTTAAGTCAGGAGCTAAACATGTCACCTAACTTTTGGGCCTTTGAGACCAAGAACTTGGTGCTATTCTCTACAGTAATAGGGAAATTAGACGAGCAGAGGATTTTGAAGGAAGGATAATGACACGTTGAGCTTAAGATGTATACATGACATTCAGTTCAAGATATTTAATATGCAGCTAGAGACGAAAGATTAGGAGTCAGGAAAGAAGTTAGAGCTGGACAAGTACCTGTGAAAGTCATTTGCATAAAGATGATTATTTAAACCATGAGAGCTGATGAGATGACCAAGTGATGCATGAGATGGAATGATGGGCATAAAGTAATGAAGAGCCAGCAAGAGAGACAAAGGAGCGGTCACACAGATGGAAAGAGAGCAATATCATGAAAATCCACAGAGAAGAGAGTAGAAGGAAGAAGAGGGAGAGTGTTAAAGGCTGCAGAGAGCTCAAGAAGGATAAGGATAGAGAAAAGGCTATTAGATGTGACAAGTAAAAGATCACTGGTCACTTTAGACAGAATAGTTTCAATTGAATAATGAAGTTACTGCAGAGATAAGAAGGGAGTGATAGAAAAGGAAATGGAGGCATCTATTGCAGACAGCCTTCTCAAAGAGTTTACGCACAAAAGGGCAAAGAAATATAGCTTGAGAGCTAGCAGGAATGAATGGAATGAGAGGATTTTGAGGATAAGGTAGACATGGGCATGTTTCTAGTAGAGAAGAAGCCAGTAGATGGGGAATGATTAGAAATTACTGAGACAGTAGGGATGATAGGGGGGCAAAATCTGCTGGAGATATCCTCACTTGTGCTCACCTTTCCATAAAAGTCACTAAGTACCAAATTGTATTTTCATTTAATATTGAGTATCGAAATGATTTCTTCATAGAAATTGTCTACCTCTCTATATGACAGATGGTGGTGCATAAGCTTTAATTATTTCCATGGTGGTCTTTTTGAAAATGCTTACTATGAATACTATAATAGGAGATGAATAGATGTTCCATGAAATGAAGTTTCTCATTGCCTTTGGATGGATAATAAAACCAACTCCAGCAACTCATTTATCTGGCTCTCCAAAGAGAACCTATAAGCTATCCTTCAATTTATCTACAAATTACAACTTTTCTTTATCTTCTGGCGTTCTTTAACATAAGAATCCCATGTCTACCACTCTGTGCCTCTAGTAGTATTCCCATTTACTGGCCATTGTACAAGGATCTCAGATTTAGAATACCATCCATTGAGTTAACTTTTTCTCCATGCTCATAATTTTATTAAAGTAGAAAATTCCCAGTGAAGTGCACCTTCTCTGCAACTTATAATTTAAGGATGTTCCCTGGAACATTAAGAGTTTAAATGACTTGCTCCAGAGTCATATAGCAATTGTATCAGAGGTGGGAATTTTCACAAATGGGCTAAAATCATGTAATTGTTAGCAGTTCCTGCTCCCGTTTTCTGCCATTATATTATTGTCACTGCAGAAGTAGAAAGGATCAAAACAGGACTTGGGTGACATTTATATTTTTCTTTTCTTCATGGGTTGGCATGGCCAAAATATTTCTCACCAAGGGGCCAACGCATTGACAAGCCTCCTTAGACTAGTTAAGTGGGTCCTTGGAAAGAAGGCTTGGTTTGTTACTGGGACTTCCCTTGAAAACTTTGGAGAATAATAGTCCTTGCCTGTGCTTTCCCCTAGCTGGCGTGTCTTTACTGAGTAGAGTCACCTCCATGCCATGATGAGGCATTGTAGCAGGACTTTGTGGAGATCATTTTACAGATAAAAAAAACCAGGCTCAGGAAATTAAACAACTTAGCCTGGATCATGTAGCTGTAAAATGTCACATGTAAAACTAATGCCAGATCTCCTGACTCCCCGGTCAATATTCTTTTCACTACACCAGATTGTTGGCGACCATAATTCCTCTGAAGTAAATAGGTACTAGTACTGTCTACTTTCTAAGTCTATTTAAAGATACCTTAGAAGATTTTGAGTGTTTCCCAATCTAAATAGGGAACTCCCAGGACACTAAGTTCCTCTCACATACCCCAAATAGGCAATTCCTCCTTTTATATTCATAGCATATAATTATAATAGCTAACATTTATTTAGTGTTTACTATATGTGTCAAATATTGTGCTGAATGTTTTACAATTATAGTCTCATTTGATCCTTGCAACAATCCTGAGAGGTAGGTGCTATTATTACCCTCATTTGACATATGGGAAAACTGAGGCAAACAGTCACCCAGCTGGTAAATGTTTGAGACCTGATTTGAACTCAAGTTTTCCTGATTCCTGTCCCAATGCTCTATCCACTGAGCCACCTAGCTGCCTATATCCATGTTTTCTTTCATTTTGATTTTGTTTTCAGTGGTCTGATATTTATAGGTCCTTATATCAGCATGGCCTGCTTTCAGATATAAGCTCCTGCTGGGCAAGGGGCTGCATCAATTTAATTTGCTTTGTATAATGCATCAAGTCCAAGTCTTTGCACCAATAAGAGATGGATAAATTCTTTGAATGATGAAGTTACAACAGGTTGATTTTAACTGAAAACACAAATAATAGTAAATAAAACAGTTTATAACTAAATAGTGTCACAATATCCCTGCATTTGGCATTTCTGTAATACTTTGTTTTCAAATATGTCATTGACTTCTATCTATTAATTGGCTTCTGAGAGAGTTAGGTTAGTACCATCAACCCCAGTTTGGGGGGTGGAGGGGAGGCATAGCCTGGTATGTACTAGGTACTATAATTAGGGGGAAAAATGCATCTCAGAATGAGTCACCTTTCTTAACCACAAGACAGCTCTACCAATTCAAAAACTCATTTGGAGGAAAAGAAACCAGATGGTGACTAAGAAAAGGAAAATAGCAGAAAGGGATAAATGAATCTCAGAAATAAAATCAGATTTCAACAATGATTCTGGAATCCATCAAGATTTAATTGAAATTAATGAAGATTTATCACCATGTAAAAAGGGTAGTAAAAAGAATAAATCACAAGACATTTCTAGCAATCTGGAAAGGCTCTATTTTACTCTAAGGAAGTAAAAACAAATGTGTATCTTCAACAGGAAAATTTAGTGCTAAAACATTAATTAAATCAATATCTGTTGAGTGTTCAGTGTCTGTTACTGTGCAGTTGTTAAATGGAAAGGGTAAAAGGGTTAGGTAGTATAATAAGAAACATTGACCCTTTCCCTTAGCTACTTCATTCCTACTCCTCCATGCCTTGGTAGATGATTTAATGAATTTCTGTGCCCCTCTCCCAAAATTAATTATCTAAGCCAACTCTGTTGTGGTCTGAGAGAGAGCCAAAGATACTGGTGGAGGGAACAAAATAAATTTTCTCCTGGAGAAAGGAGGCAGAGTCTAGACTGGTATCCAAACAAGCATAAACCAAAAGTCCAGGTCAGGACAGAAGCAATGTGAAAAAACAAGTTCAGGCTAATAGATTTGTGCTGAATTAGGAGGTGTGAGCTCATTACAGATGAGCGAACTATCTGATTCAACCTATCTTCCCATGCTTCACTTAAAACTGCAAATATTGTAAATCATGAATCATAAATCAATGAATAAAGGTTTGCCATATTTGCATTAATAAATTTTGAAGGCATTTTGTCCACTCTGAATTATTTAAGTCAATAATTATTTATGAAAAGTCTTTTCTATTGCTCAAGAGATCACCAAGTGTCTTACTGTCATCTGTGTCTAAACGATATCATACGGCACATAATAGGTGCTGAATAATTCCTTTTCTCCATTCAGTCATTGCACAGGACTGAAGGTAATATTGATCATGCCTGATTCTAGGGGAAAGTATTGTGTCCAAATAGTAACATGACAGGATTGAGTGAGAACCTGGGTTCTCATCACGGCTCTCTTATTATCAAATTTGTAAATTTGTGCAGCTCATTTACTGTTGGGACCCAGGTTTCCTGTCTGTCAAATGGGGGCAGTGATCCTTGCCTTACTTTACAGGGTGACTCTGAGAATGAAATGAGGCAGTAGAGAGAACCTTAGAGTGGTTTCATCTCTCCCAACCTCTATTTGATCATGGCCAAAATGGAAATCATAATCCTTGTAGTATCTGCCTCACAGAGTTAAGAGAAAAGCACTCCATAAATTTTTGTGTTAGAGAAATTTGAGCTATCATTAACCTAAAAAATTAAAAGAAATAAGCACATAAATATGTCTTCCTTAAGTCACTCCTCGCTGTAATCCATCCTTCATTCAGCCAGTAAAGTGATTTTCCTAAATGGCAGATCTGATCATTTTCCTCCCCTACTCAATGAACTCCAACAGCTCCCTATGGCCTCCAGAATCAAATACAAAAAGCTCTGTTTGTTTCTTACCCCTTGCTCCCCAACACATGCTCTTCAATCCAGTGATATTAGCCTCCTAGCTGTTTCACAAACAAGACAGTCCATCTCTTGACTCCCAGAATTTTCTCTAGTTCTCCCCCATGTTTGGAATGCTCTCCTTACTCCATTCTAACTATTGAACTCACCTGCTCTCTTTAAGAACCAATTAAAATCTCACTTTCTTCCTCAAGCCTTCCCTAATCCCTTTTAAGTCTAGAGCCTTCCCTCTGTTATTTCCTATTGGTCCTGTACATAGTTTGCTTTGCATATATTTATGTTGTCTCCCCATTAGACTGTAAACTTCTTGAAAACAGAGACTCTTTTTTTGCCTCTTTTTTGTGTCCCCATCACTTTGCACAGTTCTTGGCACATACTAGGCACATTTAATAATTAAGTTTTTGGTTCATTGATTGATTATTGTGAATTAAACTAAAAAGTAAAGATGACCCCCATAACAGTTTTAATGGTTTAGAATCCCTTCTGAAAGTGCAGAGTTAGGCAACTGGTGCTAGAAAGGTGAGTGCCTTTAAGATGTCTCTGATTTCTCTCTCCTGGGTTTCTGTAGACCATCAGCATTCCTTAGGATGATTGGGTTTTGTCCTTGTTTTTTAATAGAAATACTTTATTTTTCTTTACTTCTAGTGACCCTCATCTGTAGGCTTTCCTTCTCTCTTACCCCACTTCTGGAAATAACTCTGAATGAAGTTGGTTTCTGTCTTTGTAGAAAGGATAGAAGATCTTGCCCTCACATGGGAAGCTCCATTGTCTCTGTTAACTATTAACTCTGCTGGTATCCTTTATCATTAATATTTGCTTTAGCTTTAGGCAGCTCCACACCATGAGATTTATTTCTTGCTCTTACATTGGACTTAGGTTGTTGTTTATGCAGTGAAAAAATAAGGTTCTGGAATATCCATTATTAATTTGATTCTTCAGGCATAAATTCACACATGCAGTGATTCCTCAATTAACACATGCTCCCAGAAGAAGCCAGGCTCCCTTACGAGGCACCAATGGTATTTAAAAAAAAACTTAATAATTCATTCAAGGCCATCTGGGTCATATGTTTAACAGTAGACATGTTGCAATTTGCTTGTTTTAAGAAATGAGTGGCAAAACTGCTGGGAGCATAAACCATTTGATTTAAATTATTTTCATAGCATCCTGAGCTTTGGATTATAGGATTCATAGATGAAAAAAGCCCATGTAGACAAATTAGTCTAGTAGTCCCATTTTACAGGTAAGGAAGCTGAGGCTTAGAGAAGTTAAGTGATCTGCATACAATCCAATTCCCCTAACTATTCTTTCCTTAGTCAATTCTTGAGAGAGAAGGAAGAGAGAGAGAAGCTGGGTGGGGGAAGAGACAGAAGAGAAAAGAGAGTACATACTTTCTTGCAGGCTGTACAATCAGAATATGTAAGAACTGGAAGGGATGTGTGTTTTATATTAAGGGGAAAAAACTCAAATAAGTGAATTGACTGGCCTAGGCCATACTGATAGTAAGAAAACAAGCTGAGATTTGAACTCCAGTTCTCTAAATACAAATTCATCAACAGAGACGATTTTCTCTATGATTCTAAACTTAAACTTTGTTGGAATCAGAAACTTTGGAAAATACATTTGCTTCAGCATTTTGTTGTTTGTTTTTTACAGTAGCCTTTGCTGATATAATTAACTGTATTTAGGCTGATCAATAGTCAGTTGCATACTCTCAAAGAAGGTCTAATAATTGCTTTTCACTATTCTGTGTAATCCAAAACACATGCATTTGTTGTTGAGTCATTTTAATCATGTCTGAATCTCTGTGATGCCATTTGGGGTTTTCTTGGAAAAAATACCGGAATGCTATGCCATTTCCTTCTCCAGTTCATTTTACAGATAAAAAGACTGAGGCAAACAGGGTTAAGCAACTTGCCCAGGATCACACAGCTTTTAAGTGTCTAAGGCTAGTTTGAACTAAGGTTCTCCTGACTCCAGGGTGCTCTATTCATTTCACCACCTAACTGCCCTATACCACTTTCATAGGATGACCTATCTGGAGCTCAAAAGGGTATCTAGCCCAACTACCTCCCTTTACAAATGAGGAAACTAAGACCTAGAAAAGTTGTGACCTACTCAATTTAAAACAAGTAGTAAGTGTGAAATTCAACATTCGAACTCAGTCCCTGTGACTCCAACTTTAACACTCTTTCCACTGCCTCCCTTTATACTCTAGAAAAGGATTTAGAGTTGAAAGGGATTTAAAGGAAGAAAGTGTCACAGAAAATGTAAATAAATAAAGATATAATTAAACTTTCCTTTTTTTCCCATGCTCCTCCAAGATTCCCTGGGTATGATAAGCATGTAATACTTGGGATCTCTAAGCCTTGTTCATTGCAAGTTAAAATGCATAAAAGTAATTTTGTTTTATCTTCCCATCCATTAGTTCTCCCAGGGGTCAATAAAATGGGTAACAGGCTTTGGAAAGCAGGAGACAGCTTGTAGGTCATAGTGTTCTTCTGATATGGAGATAAATTTGCATTTTTAATTAACAGCATTGGAAAAAAAATATTTATCATGAAAACAGAATGATATATCAAGAGCTTTCCTATGCATGGTAGTGGAAGACTCCATTCCTCTGAATCCCTCAATAGTGTTGGTATGATAAGCATTTAAAAATAACAAAGAAAGAGTCTATGATACATGAAAAAGGGTACCCATGGTTGCACTCGAATACACTTGAAATATTTCCCATGATTGCCACTCCAGTGTAAGAATTGTTATGGAAATCATCATAACAATTATCCCTTCCCTGTGCCAAACACCCATCTGCATGAGACAAGTATATGCTGGGAGGAGACTCACATTTTTATGTGTTTTGATGAGTGTCAGAGAATAATAGTTGCAGGTTACTGAACTTTAGGCATTACATTAACTCTTTAAACCAATGGGGATTTCATAGGAAAATCCAATTTTGAAGAGCATTTTTAAATTCCACATACATTTGTTTTTAAATGTACCCTCCTTTTTTTTCCTTCTAATATCATTTCTCATTTCCTTTGCTGGTATTCAGTAGCTTTTGAGTATTCATAGTATACTAGGTATGTACTATGTAACATAGTACTTCCTCTCAACCAGCATCTACTCTATATAAACTTTTAAAATATATAAAAATCTTCCAAAATGTATTTGTGTGATAAAATATTTGAAAGCAAGAGTGTGGGTCCAAAACTCATAGATATTTTGACCTCAAAATCCATTGTTTGCTCAACCAACAACCATATCCTGTGTTTTATACAAGGCTTCAGTGTGGCAAAAATGCTTTCATCTAGTCTCATTAACTATTACTGTTTTTAATAACAACTGTCATTTATGTAGCATTTTGTTAAGGTATAAGGTTCACGCAGAGCCTTACATAACCCCATCTGACGAGCATATAGCCCTTATAATAAACCATAACATCATAGAATTAGAACCGGTTGAGATACAATTAATGTAGCTCAATCCCTAACTTACTATAAAGAAGCAAAATGAGATCCAAGGTCACACAGCTGGTAAGTGACAGCAGATCAGCACCTTTCCCGCTTATGATATAAGCATAATTATCTACATTTTTGCCAAATGGAAAGTCTGAGGCTTACAAAGGTAAATGTTCTGCCCAAAGTCCCTCCACTTTAACGGTGTCAAAGCAGGTTCTCAAAACTAGGTCTCCTGGCTCCAAGAATCAAATGAGATTTTGCAGAGTGCTTACCACAGTGCTAGGCACATAGTAGGCACTTAATAAATGCTTGTTCTGGTCCCTTTCCACTACACTACATAATACTCCATCATCCAGCGATTATGTAATATTTTCAAAGAAGTACTACATGCTTCTTTGAAAAGTTATCTATATAATTTTACTGTTCTTTTTTTCTGTAAGAAAACATTCATGTTTGTTGATGGTTGGTAAGTTCATTAAAAAAATTTTTTTAAATGAAAAGTTGTGTGTTTTTAAAAATTAAATATACTGGTCAAAGTATATACTTTCAAAAACCTATAACCCATGATCCAGAACCCTATTCTCCAGGTTTGGCTGGACCAAGTTCAATTTCAGGGATTTCTAAATTACTCCTTGGCTTGTTTCTCCAGTCAGGTCATTCCCTCTTATCAGAATGGTCACCTGTGCTTAGGTCTCAATAGATGTGGAGCTCCTATCTAAGCACTCACACTAATGATATACACCACCTACAGCACAATTTTTGTTCACCCTACAGAAGGAAAGCAATTCTTACCTTCCCTTTAGCAGATCCACTTTCCAGCAGAGGACTTTCTGAGAAATAGAAACATCTTTGGCCAAAGAACCCACAATTCATTTTCTGGAGAGCCTTTCTCTCACAGGGACTGAAACTGTCCTTCAGACTTATTGTACTACCCTAATGTTTGGGGTGCTAAGCAGGCTGCTTTTGTCAATCCAGAGAAAATGGCAGATGTTTGTAAAAGTTTACTGATAAATTAGGCACTTGGTACTTGGAATTACTTTTCCCACAGGAAAAAAAAATCTTAAAAATTCCTCAAACTGTCCCACAAAAGCACATTTGACTCATAATGTAGCTGAAATGTCATACATATATCTTGTAAAATAGTCCAGTAAATCACACACACACACACACACACACACACACACACACAAACTACTGCAATACTAGAATGTATCACAAGCCAAGTGGGAATGGACGAGTAAGGGAGGGAGTTGGGGGGAGGTAGGTACAGAGGGTTCACAATAAAATACACTAAAAATTGGGTGCAGAATTTTCTTTTTTAACTGAAATAATCTTTACTATCTATGCATATAGAAAACAAATTTAATTAGAAAATGAGGAGATAAAGACTTTTGAAGATTCCGAATGGGACTTCTGGGCACTTTCAAGGGCTTCAGAGGTTAATGACACTTTCATTGTGCCAAATTTTACTTGAAAATGTCTAGCTTTCTCCTTTTCCTTGATATAGGTCCATTACTACTCTAGGACCTCTTGTGTGCTTTTCAACCATTATTAAAATACTTGGCTCAAAAATAGAACACAAAGAGGAACTGAAAGAGAAGCAAGAGGGCCATAGATTTTTGTGAGAAAATGTATCAATGACTGGAAAAGTGGAAAGAAAAACATGAAAGAGAAAGAAAGGCATTATTTATATTTGGAAAGTCATAGAATTTTAGAGCTAGGGCTAGGTAGGACCTTAAAATTCAATGAACAAACATTTATTAAGCACCAGATGTGCCCAAAGAACTGCATTAAGTACTAGCCATACAACATTAAAAATGTTATTTCTCATTTCCTTTGCTGATATTCAGTAGATTTTGAGTATTCACATAGTCCTTCCCCTCAATTAACGTACACTCTATATAAATTTTTAAAATACATAAAAATCTTCCAACACGTATTTGTATGATAAAATCAGGTCCCAATTAGTGCAAATAACTTAGTCATATTATTCAAATTCACTATTCAAAGCTGTAGCTATATGCAAAATATGGTCATTGGTTCCTGCCCAATGGAAGTATGTAGTGTGAATTCAAATAATGTGACCATTTAATGACATTCATTCTTCTCACTAATGTGGATCTAGCTGTATTATAAAAGATGATGATACTCCATCACTTTTTAAAGTTTGCAAAACTCTTTGTAAGATTATTAGTGCAAATATTGTCATCTTCATTTTATAGATGGAAACAGTGAGGTTAAAAGGCAGGGCAGAGGACAAACCCAAAGAAAGTGCTCTAGGAATGTGAGAGGAGGGAAAGAGCAATCATGTTTGGAGAGACCAAGTGATACTTCATGTAGGAGTTATCACCTGAATTGAACCATCAAGACAGACTAAGATTCTGAAGAGTAGAAGGAGTTGACATTTATATAGGACTTGAAAGTCTGAAAAACAGTGTATCTACATTATCTCATTTGAGCTTCACAGTAATCCTCTTTGGGAAGTTTTATGGATATTTTTCTTCCCATCTTACAGATTAGGAAACTAAAGATTAGAGAAGTTAAATGACTTTCCTTTGATCACACAATTAATAAGTGTGAGAATGGGATTTGAACCCGGATTTTTCTGACTACAGAGGCCAATGCTCTATCCTCTACACTTTGCTGCTTCTCAAAAAGCAAATAATATACATTCCAGGCAGGGAGGATGACTTGTGTTTACTACAGAAGAATCCAGAGTTTGGGGAACAGCCAGTAATGCAGTATGGGAGATAAAATGTATAAATGAAACCAGTATGAAATGAGGCTAAAAGATAGACTAGAGTCAGATTGTAGTGGGCCTTACATGCTAGCCTGATAAGGAGTAAGCATTTTACAGTAGGAGCAATAGGGAGCCAGGCAAGGTTTTTGAGCAGAGGAGTGATGTGATTAGGGAGAATATTTTGGCCTCTATGTTGAGGACGAATTGGAGAAGAGACAGAATAGAAAGTATCTCACTCAGATTCCAGGCTTTGCAAATGAAATTAATGGCAAAGGTAAGACTAAGACCAAGGTCTCCTATGCTTTTTTGACTGCATTGACCAGCTTAGGAAAGCATGTCAATTGACATGCTACTTCAAAAGTGCCAAGAAGTGTTTGCATTGAGTATTAACAGGGCTGACAGACAGGTGTATTCTTGTGGGCTATGACTGAAAAAATGAACATTTATTTGGCCCCTATTACATGCCAGACACTGCTTGGCACTGCTAATGCAAATACAAATATAAGTGTTCTTGGCCCCAAGGAGCTTACAATATAACCAAGAGAGATAACATATAGTATAATAGTATCTCAATGAAGGGAATTTTGATCTGGGAAGTCACGGGTAAGTGAAGACGTAGCATAGTAAATTACCATGAACTAGTATCAGTGGTCAAATTGATTTGATTTCTCTTTTGGACAGCTCAACCCTATAGGGATGTTCCAGAGTTTAGCAGCTTAACTCTCCTAGGGAGGCTGGCATGGTGTCTGTAATCTAGTCCAAAGGGTTTCTATTTCAGATGAGGATGAGATGGGGTATGACAAGGAAGTGACAAGATTCGCTGGCAAACGTGAATGAGAATGGACTGGCAAATTGATATTGTGACCGGTAGCATGACCTTTAACATCCACTTTTGGTCGTCTCATCATGCTTTCTCTTCATGAACCACTATCTCCACCTCTACCCCACCAAAACCCTACAATTCAGCTCTGCCCCACCCCCAGCTCCAATAGATAAGCTTTTGCCTTAACTTGCCTGCCTCTGGCCATCTATTCATCACACCCTCCATCTCCCTCCCCCATTTTCTAGCACCCCTTTGTATTGTCTTTCCCATTTAGAATGTAAGTTCTTTGATAGCAAAGACTGTCTTTTTGCTTGTTTTTGTATCCTCAGCATTTAGCACAGTGCATGGCAGTTACTAAGTGCTTAATAATAGCAACCTACCTAGTAATCCTACTGTTTTATTTCCACACCTTTACTCTCACCCTTAATGGGTTGTTCTGAGGCTGAAGTACTGGTACAAAACTGGTGTTGTTTCAGGATTACCAACCCCACCTTTGCAGCTGCTTGTGGTTCATTTTCCTTCTTCCAATCATGTAAATATTGCCTGCCCTGAATCAGGTTAGTTTTGGCTCATTTGCGTATCCAGGATGTGTATCAATTGTCAAGTCCTATTGATTATACTTCCAGACACTTCCTTTCCCATCCCTAACCCCCACTATGCTCTCTTTCTTCTGAGAAAAGTAGGGATCTTAGATTAGCTCTGCATCACAAACAATAAACTGGTGTGGCAAACTTGATTGCTAACCCACCAGTGCCAACTGATTTGGCCATTAAGAATCTATCCCAAGATGACTTCTGAACACACATAGATCAATGGAAACCACTTCTCCTTGCCAAGATTCAAAAAAAATTGTTATTATTCATAAGTATTATTATAACTAATAATGCATTATGTATACTCATTCCTTTCTCTAGTTCTTTCCTCACAATAATCCTGGGAGATAAGAATTTTACAAAAGAGAAATTAAGTCTCAGAAAATTAAAGTTATTTCCCCAAGGTCATAGGTCTCCTGGCTTCAGGTCTAGTAACCTATTTAGTAACTAAAGCCCTCAATCTTATAAGAGGGGAAAGTAAAGGGCAGGTTATCAATAGCTATAAGGATGAAGTTAATCTGGTCAGTAGTCCTGAAAAAAAAAATGCCAAAGCAGACCAAATCCAATAGTCCTTCATTGAACAGGCCAACAAACTGGTGGCCTGGAAATCACAGATGTTGTTCTTATCATGTTCATGAATTGAATAATGTACGTGAAGAGCCCTGAACCTTAAAGCACTATATAAATGTCACTTACTATTATTTTTATTTCCTCCTGACATGTGTAGGCAATATTCTCATGGATCTTGTCAATTGGGAGTAAAGCCTTGATGCTTCTGTATTCAACAGCTGTTGCTATGTGGATGGGTTGCCAAATTTGACAGGGCCAGCTAATCAGTGTTCAGGAAAGACTCTGCCAACATAGGCATGCTTCCCAGGCTTCATCAGTGCCCACAGCACTGAAACTATACTGTTGAGTTGAAAGAAGAAAACAGTTCATTGAGCATGTATGATCCTCCTGAAAGGGAAGAAAGGAAATGGTAGGGAAGAGATAGTGTGTTAACTTCTTGCCCTGGTCACCAGATGACGCTATCAGCTCAGATGCTTTTAAAAGTGAGCAAGGGGAAAGTGACCTTGATATAAGTTGAAAGAGTGTGTGATCAGTGTTTACATGGAAAGACTATTTCTGAGGAAGGACCCTGATAAATGAAATGTCCCAAACAGTTCTTACATGAAATTTATCTAAAAGGATAATCAATCTGTCACATTTATTAAAGCACACACATAAAATATAATCTCACAGGCAATTTTATCAACTTTTTCTACCATATTCAAATATCCAACCTTCCAACTCTGTTATCTCAGCTTCTACTTTACTGGCAAGATTGAAGTCATCCAGCATGAGCGCCTCAAAGTCCCTCTTTCTATATCAAAATTTCTCTATAAATTTACTCATTCTCTGATGACTCAGGGAAGAAAGTGTCTCCTTTTTTCCATGCCTAATCCCCCTACTTGTGTCTTCAATTCCATCCCTTCCTGTCTCCAAGACATCTATCATCAATTTTCCTCATTCTGGTTTGTGCCTTCATCTTTAATGACCTCTACCCCTGTATATACATATTTTTAGGTCTCCTTTAGTAAAACAAAACTGCATATATAACACTTGCACTGAAGGCTGTTATCTATTCATATGTAGTTCTCTGTACTACACCCCCACAGAATTTTTTCCAAATGAGAAACATATGTGTTACGGGCTCCCGAAGCCTCGCAACTTTACTCGGGGTTCCCCTCAAGCCCCAGGCCTTTGCCTAGCAAAGGACCTGATCTCGCAGACAATGAATGGGGCGGGAGCCAAAAGATGGTGAATGACTCCGAATTTTATTTCAGCAAGCAGCACCTTTATATCTTTAGTGACGCAGGTACATTCTCTGGTTACGTGGGTGAAGGACAGGTAAAAATCAATACACCTGGATACTAGAACCGCCCCAACTCCGCCTACTCTCCTCCCCTTCTCTTCCCGAGCTAACCCAAAGCTCCCTGTGGTCAGGCAGTCCAGGCAAAGAACCGGAAACTCCACGTGCTCTGGCAAGCCCAGACAGAGAGCCAGAAGTTCCATGTGGTCAGGCAGGTCCAGGCAAAGACCTGGAATCGCTAGGGAGGCAACAAAGGTGAGACCCCTCCTCCTGGCTCCACCCACATCCCAAAGCCCTGAGTCTATCTCAGCAGGCCCCTGGGCCTGGAGGTCCAAGGAGGACAGGGCTCAGCTCTAACGCAGCCCGCAACACATATGCATGAGTGTGTGTGTGTGTGTGTGTGTGTGTGTGTGTGTGTATACATATGTGTGTGTATGTTCATTCATTCACTCTTAGGCCACACCTAGGGCTTTCCAAATTGAATATTTCTTTCCCTTCTTGAGAAGTTAGCAGTCTTTGATACTGGGGAAGTAAGATGTATGACTTGACCATTTCCCTGTTGCCTGATTTATCTTCTAACCTACTGGAGCAATCACTGCCCTGCCTTTGCTGTTACAGTTTCCAGTATGGTGTTATCACAGAATGGCAATAAATGAATATGATCTGTGTCCTGATGGAACCTAGGAATTTAAATTATAGGGACTGTGCCAATACCAATAATAACGTGAGCTTCTATCACCTTAAAACTTAAAAAAACAATTTGATATTTTTAAATTCCCAAGTTAATAAAATAAAAATCTGTCAATATTACTGCTCCCCAAAAATCCCAGATTAATATGCTTTCCATTTTCTTATCTTAAAAATCATACTAGGTACACCAAAAAATTCTCTAACATCAAATATTTTGAAACACACTCTTTTCTCTCTATGGCTTCTGAAATCTTTAGCTGGTATGTACTATCCTATTATGAAATATCCTAAAAGCACTCAGGAGAGATGGTCAGCAGAGAAAATAAGCAGAGTTTTTTTTCTAGAAAAGCAAGTGATGTATTTTACAATTCTATCAGGAAAATATTACTGAGTACTAGATTTGGGAAAACATCTGCAATTACTGCAGGACAGCTAAAAGCATGTTTCAGAAGGCAAATTTGCCAATACATTAAAGTAATTAAATTGAGACCATTTGGACTTGAGAATAATGGGGCAACTTTTCCTTGTCAGTAGTTTTACTTTGGGCTTCAGAAATCATTGTTTTTGAGTGAAGGAACAAAGACCTGGTAAAAGGCTATTTGTTTGGTTCCCAAGGGAAAACATATTTTAGTGATTGTAAGATGAATACATGACACCAAAATAACTCATTGAATAGTTCGAAAATTGGATGTCACTTTGCAAGCAGCACTGAACCACACGAGTTTTAGGTCATAAAGATTTCTTATTTCCAATTACATTTTGATATCTAGGTGCAAATTTTGTTTTAAATTTGAGCTTAATATTTAGGTGTACCATGTATGCACGTACACACACACACACATACACACACATATTACATACATATATATGTCACCTGTATATCCTGCAAAACATTGCCTATGTATTTTGTAAATTTATCTAACATTTTATTGAACTCTGCTGGTTGAGGAATAGCACCCCGTCCCACTCCCCCCAAAAATCAGACCTTTGTAAAAATTGGACAGTATTCACTGCCTCTTGTAGGAGCTGAATTTCCCTCAGGAAAAAATTAATTGCATCTAGGTGCAATTACAAGGTAGGTGTCAAAGTAGACAAATGAATATACCCTGTGGTCTTGTAAATTTACATCTCTTTTGATAACTAAGGATCAGGGTCATATCTTTATTCTAGGAACTCTCTGATGTTAATGTAGTTAGATTAGTTCTGCCTATCAGAAGTGAAACAGGACTAGGATTTCTAGATCTTTGGAGAGAGCTTCATTCTTATTATTTAAATTGTAACCTTGCCCTCCTAAGGTGGTTGATAAAAAGCCAGCAGCATGACCTTTTCTCTGTTAATGATGCATAGTGTAAATCCCTCACTTTGTCTATCCTCCACTTTCTAGCTGCATTCTTCCCCTGATCTATGGGGAAGTCACACCAGAAGTGACCCTCACCTGAGAGTTCAAATAGCATCCATCAGTCTGTTCAAGGATCAGTCTTGCATTCATAATTAGCTCTCCTCCATTTCCTCCCTCTTCTTTCTCCCTTTTTCTAATTCCTCTGTCTCTCTACCAACTTTTTTCTTTCCCTTCATTTTTCTGCTTTCATTCCTTTTTGCTGCTTATTCTTTCTTTCCCCTCCATTGCCCACTTATCTTCTTTCTTTCATTTCTTTCTTGCTTCTATCCCTCACCTTCTCCATACTTGCAAAATACATATAAAATTACATAACTTTAACAAGCCAGCTAAGAAAAAAGTAACCATGGACTGCGTGTATGTGTGTGTATTAGAATCTACGCATTTTATATAACATGAATCTATAAATATGTATATATGCATATATGTATGTGTTTGTGTGTGTATATATACATATATAAACACTAATATTTTATACCATCACTGCTGCTCAAGGAAGAAAAGAAGCAACACAATATCCACAACCAAACATATCTCACCTATCCACAAGCACAGATTTCTCTGAAATCCTAATCAAAATTGAATAAAGAGGAAATGAAGAGCATATTAAATTTCTTTTAGATTCACCAGCTGATTTCTTTTAGGTCTTGGTAACAGGTGGTATTATGAAATAAACCATTGTGTAAAAAGGATGAAAGCTTTTAGTAGGCTCTCACCCACATTTCCCAGGTATGGTTTGAAATGTAGGGATAATTCATTTCCCTTATGCCCCTGGAATGATGAGAGATATTTCATCCTCTTATTCTAGAGTTTTCAAGAATGCCATGAACTATCCCCATCCTCTTCTCTTAGAATTGGGTTTTTCTGTAATAATTTGTATCTCAGTCACCTGGGATAGATCGCTCCGATTTATTCCACTTGGGGATATAGCAAGTTTCATATGGGATAGCTCACTGTGAGAATGAGACATCTGTAATTCCAACTTCCTATTCATTTCCTGGTACACTGAAGGACATTACTATTAGTTTGAATCACTCATTCAGTCTGACACTGCCCCCCCTTCCATTTACATGAGACATTCTTTAAAGACATCCCTGGGTATTTGCCTAACAGATCTCTAGTGCCCCAAGACACTGCATTAGCAGATAGGTCAATTGAGTAGGAAATCTACCATCTAATCCTGTATGGTGAGACCTCAGGCAAGTCCTCTGATCCAGAATTGTCCTCATCTATAAAATTAACAATTACAAATCTCAAGTCTCTTTCAATTCTAAAATGTTATATCTATTATTGATCTCAGATATACATGTATATTTGTACATCTACATATTATATGCATGTATTATGTATATATGTATAATAAATATGTACACATATGTGTACATATGTACATAATATATTATGTATATATATGTGTGTGTGTATATATATATATATATATGTACACACACACACACATATATACCCCAAATGGGGTCATAAAGAGGCCAACAGAGTTAGTTAAGTAACTTACCCAGGGTCACACAGCTAGTATCTGAGGCCAAATTTTAACTCAGGTCTTCCTGTCCCAAGCCCAGTGCTCTATCCAATGTGCCACCGAGTTACCTCCAATTAGAGGATTATTGCTTAGGGTTATCTCTGTGTTTCATCTATGAGTAGGTTTACACAATCCTAAAAATGAGAGATCCCTTCTTTGAGGACAATTTTGAAGGCTACTTTTCACTCTACCAAGTCAAATGCTTCTGTGTAATCAAATAATATACTCAACAGGGTCTTATACTCTCTTTTTTGAGACTGTAAAGATGAGGTCTTCTCTACAAAATCTTCCATGACTGGTTTTTCACTTTAATGCCTTCTGTGATATTTTCCATTCTTTTAGAATTTTCCTGCACCCACATCAGAAGAAATCATCAACAAATTCAGATTTTTAAAAGATCTGTATAAAATAGAAACAATGGAAAGTAAGGATGTATTCAAAGGAGTATAATAATCCTGCAACTGTGGCAGGAGAGCTAATGCTGAGAATGAGTCATAAACAGCAATAAATGCTAAAAACAACAAAGTGGTAGTTTTGTGTGTTCTGCTTTGTTTCTAGCTATAATGGGGCCACAAGAACGATCAGAGCTGGGATAATAATGCTGCTCGGGGTATCTAGGGTAATGATAATGAACAACTATGAAAAAGCTGAACTCATCTCTTCTTGTGCTTCAGTTTTCCCTCAGAAGTAGAAAGTCATAGTTAGTAAGAAGTAGAAACTCAGGATAAGCGAAGAGATAAGGAGTATCTAGCTATTGTTAATAAGTTAGTCACCAGGTCCAGGAGAAAAAAAATCAGTGAATAATAAAATAAATAACAATTATGCTTGCCAAACCAGTCGGTAAATGTTCAAACATTCTGGACAATGGGTAAGGTACTAATGGACTGAAGAACAGCAAATATCCCAGTTTTCAAACTAAGAAGGAAGGTGATGTTTGCAGACTATGAAGACCAATAAGCTTGCTTTCTCTTGCTGGCAGAATAATATTATTAAAGAGATAGTTTGTGAGCACTTAGAGAAGCAGTGATCATAAAAGTCCATCATGATATTATCCAGAACAAGTAAGAACGGACTGATACTGCTTTTTCATCAAGGTTTCTAAGCTGGCTGATCAGGAGAATTCAATAAGCAGAGGATACTTAGGTTTAACAAAAGCATTTTTATTTTATCTTATTAATAGATGCTGTTTCACATCACCTTAGCTACCCTCTCCCTCCTCTATGTAGAGAGACATCCTTTATAACAAAGAATAAAGATTTTTAAAAATTAAGGAAAACTAGCTAACACATCAAGTAAGTCTGACAGTGAATCAGCAAAGCACTTGACAACAGCTACAATAATAGCTAGCATTTATGTAACATTTTATTTTGGCAAAAGACTTTAGAAGGGTTATCTCATTGATTCAAATAATAATTCTCTGCAGTAGATGTTATCTGCATCCCCATTTTATAGTTGAGGAAAATGAACCTGAGAGAAATTAAGTGATTCATCCAGGTCCACATAAGCTAATAAGAGTTTGAAAGGAGATCTTCCTGACTCAAAGACCAATATTCTCCACTCTGCCACCAAAGTCTTTCATTCTGTGCTTGTACATCAGATGGAGACATATAGGCTGGAGCAGGGGTGGGGAACCTGAGGCCTGGAGGCCACATGGGGCCCTCTAGGTCCTCAAGTGTGGCCCTTTGACTGGATCTAAATTTGAAGTTTCGGTCAAAGGGCCACACTTGAGGACCTAGAGGGTCACATGTGGCCTCCAGGCCTCAGGTTCCCCACCCCTGGGCTAGATAATAGTATGGTTAGATAGATTAGGAACTTTGTGAATTCCTGTCTCCAATTAATTGTAGTTATCAATATCATTTTGGAAGGAGGACTGTAGCCCCAGGAACATTTGATCAAGTGAGGGTTTTCTGAGCATGGAGGAGAGATGGCCATGTTTGTAAGTAGCAGAGAAGCATCCAGTAGAGAGGAGGAGAAGTAAGCCATGGGAGGTTTTAAGAGGGAAGACAATGTTTGGGAAAAGCCACTGTGGTGAATGGGATAGTGAATTCACTAAGGTGCATAAAAGGACTGCCTTTCTTCGATGAGGGTTCAGCTGAGATTATATAATATAAATTTATAGTATACCCAATTAACACAGTTTGACATTTTCTCCAGCTTTGTTCAAAAGCAAATAAGTGAGTGAAGGCAATGGGAATAATCCATGGTTGGGGTTTGGCAGAAGAATAACAACAATAGAGTAAGAGAACTAAGAATTCAAGAGAAGAGGATAGTGTCAAGTTGAACTTGTTCACCAAGAGGTCAAGATAGGAGAGGGAAAAAAGGTCACCAGTACAAGGGTGATGGCCTGGGAAAGAAGAGAGGGATAGAGGGACTAGAGTTCACCATGATTATGGGGTCAGGTCTTGTAAGACAATAAGAAAAGATGAATGACAACAGATTGTGATCACATAAAGGAATTTCAGAGTTTATGAATATGGAAGTAAAACAGTGGTGGGAGAGGGCAAGATCCAGAGTATGACCTTCTCCTTGTAGAGCTGAGGAGAGTTGGAGCAGAAATTCACAAGAAATAAGTCAAATTTAATTCATTTCAGCCACAGAGACAGCTTAGATTCAGCCAGTGTTTCCGAAAAGTAGAACCTGAAGCCAGGCCTTCTTGCCTCTGAATTGGCTTTCTATGTAAGAGCATATTGCTTCTCAGCTTATTTTTTAAAAAGTCCTAATAATGGACCCTACCTACTAACAAAAACAACAATTCAAGTTAATACAGAGGATAAAAGTTTACATAGCATTTTCCTCACCACAGGCCTGTGAGATAGGCAGTCCACAGGAAATTAATACCATTTAACAGGTGAGCAAATTGGGGAGCTAAGGTTAAGAAATTGCTATTGGTTTCACAGCTAATAAGGATCCAAACTAGTAAAAAAAATTAAACTGAAGCCCAATTCTTTTGACTCCCAAATAAATTCCCTAGAGAGTGAATTAAATATTTTTAGATATGATAAAGCCATCATTTATTTTTCTTATTATTTACAATGTGGTATTTTCATGGTTGTAGTTATGATTATTATGTTTTAAGAGAGGGTATTTAAGTTCCCTTACATTCATATGGGAATTTGGGCCTTCCTATTGAAAATAGAAATGGGTTATCACTGCATTGTCTAATCAAATTGAATTCATCTCAGTTAAACTTATCTTTTATACTGTTCTTTTAAGTAGCTATATTCATGCTGTAGCTTCTAGGCTAAAACATTAGCCCAAAAGAAATAGGATACTTGTGGGGAGCAATAATGAGCTTCCACCTTAATATGATGTGAGACTGAAATTGTTTAAAATTATACACTAATGATAAAATAAAGTGGAAGAAAATAGGTTGATGACTACTCTGCTTCTGTTACAGAAATGGTCTTTGTTATTTTTCAGGTGAATACTGAATGTCCTTTGAAAATTTGCTCTTAATTATATTAAAATATAAGAGCAGCCTGTCTAAATACATGGTCCTGACTACAGTACAGCAGCTCTAGATTTAATTTGACTATTACAAAGGAAAGCCCAGAGTCACGATTACCTTTTAGCTATAGCCATAGACTTGTCTAAGCATCTGGAGATATGATAAAATGAGCTTCTCAGCAGAAAGGGCTTCATTTCCCTCAGAGCTGGGAATGAGTTTTTATCAAAAGGATGGAACTGAAGGGTTGCCCTTGACCTAGGAAACATCATAGCACCTGTGTTCCACTCGTCTTTGGATACATTTAGAAATACTAATGCTTGCCATTGTCAATCGCATTTTCCACGTAGCTATTACTGATTTATTTTAGAAATTAGTCAAAGTCAGTATCTTCCTGGTAATTTTGATCCCCTAGTAGCTGATTGCCAACCCTAGATTATAGGGGTAGGCATTGCTTAACATGTATACATGGCTCTTATCGCTTTTTTCACCATTCACATAGTATCTCATATTTCCAAGAGGGAGTTAGGCTTAATTAGAGTGATTCTTAGGGGTATGTGAAATCCCAGGGTGATTGCCCCCAAGCTCAGTGGTCAAATGGCACCTCTGGGAACTGTCCTAGGAGACAGGCAGGGTCATAGTCAGGCGAGTGAGGGGATGAACCTGTAGGTCTAACATCTGGTGCTTAAAAAAGACCCAATTCTCATTCCATCCTCCCTGGACATCTTAGGAATTTTTGCCATTTGCCCTATTACTCCTCAACCCTCAACAGCACCCTTTTCCTAACCATAAAACTATGCTTCCCTCCCTTAGCTTTGAAACTTCATCCCTGGTACTGAGCTGAAGTGGCCCATGACTGAATGCAAACCCATCTAAGTATATTTAGGTATCTACAGACCAGTTCCACATCCATCCACACGTCTAAAACTGAACTCATCTCTCCCCCAAAATGTGCACCTCCTGCTGACTTCACTCTCTGTATCTTTGGTACCACTATTCATTCAGTTTCTCATTGTAACTTGAGAATTAATTTTGACCCTTTGAGACTTCTTACATCCAGTCATTTACCAAATCCAGCCAATTCCATTTCCCCAATATCTCTAGCATTTTTTGTCTGCTCCTCTCTGTTTCTACTTCCAGCACTCTAATATAGGTTTTCACTACCACCCATCTGTAGTACAGAAATCACCTCTCACGTGACACTCCATCTCCCACCTCCTGGCCTTTACTACCTGTCTTCTTTGTCTAGAACACACTTCCTCCTCCTCAGTTTAACTTCTTACAATCTCTCATTTCCTTAAAGACTCAGTTGAAGGGCCTACCTTCTACAAGGTACCTTTCCTGATCCCTTTCCCCTGCAAACACTACTGCCTCCCCCTCAAAATGACAGTGTATCTTCTTTATTTAAATCTATATATGAATATATCTCTTCAATCTACATTGTAAATTCTGAGAGTTCAGGGACTGTTTCCCTTTTGCCTTTGTACTGTTGACATTTAGCACAATGGTTGACATACAGTAGGCACTTAACTGCTCAATGAGTGAATCTGACTGAACTATTAATAGATCATCCCACCTCAATTCTCTCCCCAACTTCCCTACACATCTCTCTTACCTCTGTCACTTCTCTGCTCAAAAAATCTTCAGTGGCTCCCTATTACCTCCTAAATGAACTTCTTTGTTAGACATGCAAGGCCCTCTAGATTATATCAACTTACTTTTTTAACGTAATTTTACATAACTCCCCTCCACTCCATCTATGCTTCCTATCACTCGAACATGCCCTTGTCTTCTCTAGCCTCTGGGACTTTACTCATGATGTTTGCTTTGCCTGGAATGTTATTCCAACACTCTTCTGATGAATACCTTTAAAACTCATTCTTTAAAGCTCAGTTTCAAATGTGATCATGTTAGTAAACCATTCCCCTTAACATAACAACCTTCCCCTTTGCACCTCATATAATGTTGTGTTTATAAATGCTCTAATATACTTAGCAAGTAATAATGCATATTTTCATTTTCTGTGCTTGTATCTTTATCTCATTCTTAGACTATATACTCCAGGGGGCAGGAACTATATTTTTATCTGAACACTGTACTATTACACAATATGCTTCTCATAGTAGGTAATTTTGTTTAATGAATGAAGATGAATGTATAGCACCTCCTCTGGACTACTCCAACTTGACACTCATAGGTTGGCACACCAAAAAGTGGCTGTTACCTTAGGTTCTAGGAGCAACCCTGTGAGGCTATACTTCTACTATTATTTATAGGTCAAGAACCCCCACTGCTGTGTTTCCTATTAGGAATCAACCAATAACACAATCAGCTGTTAACAAAGGTATTCATTGATGTCACACTAAAAATAAAAGCTATAAATCTTCCCCCAAAAAACCTGAGACGCACGCTTCCCATAAATACACATAGCATCTGTGGGAAGAGTAGGGGTAAACTTAGGGTACAGTGTTAGTGAGGCACACACATAGGGAGCACATATATCAAGACAACTTACAAGTTGATCTGCAGGGAACGAAGTCCTTTCCCTCCCTGTGCAGTCCATTCGGTGGCCCAACTCTTACTTGCCAGCACTAGCTCTCTTTTGAGTTCATATTCTGCTGACTTCTACTGTAGCCAAGGGTCATGCTTCTTGAAGCTGGTTCCTCTCTCAGAGAATTGTCTCTCTACATCCACATATTTCTAGAGTATGTGTCTCTGCCCCCTTACCTGGACTTAAAATTCTCTGGAACTGACTGTTCAACTTTTAGATGGAGATCCTTCTGGCTGAGTAAATTAACTGTTAGGTGCTATGGCTTGTGGGAAGGCTGGGGTCAAAGAAAGAGAAGTTCTCTCTCCTGGCCTTCAAATTGATATCATTCCACACCTGCTCCAAGCATTGACTGATTTCCACTCTCAAACAGCTGAAACCCATCCAGGTTATAGCTATTTAAAGGCCCCAGAGACCTAGCTAATTTGCTTGCTTGGCCAATCATATTATTCACTTCCTGAGTCAGATAGAGAGGTGTTTGAACCTCATAAAGAGATCCCAAGGTGTTATACTTTATTAACAGATTAAAACCTTATCATCTATAACTGCATTCTACAACTAAATCAACGGAGCTGAGGGTAAGGGATCACATCCCAGCTCCTTTATAAATGAAATCAGGTGGTAACACATTCCTTCCTTAATCAAGACAAATAAAGTTGCACTGCTCCTCCCATATCCCATCCCCCATACACTCTTGGCTGAACTTAGTCACATAATCCTTCTCAGACATAATTTCCTAATATAGAAAATTAGAAGGTTGAATTCAATGACCTCTAAAGTCCCTACTATGTGCCTCACTGTGCTAAACACAGAATAAAACAAACATTATATTTCAATACTTTGACAAATTTGTCACCTTAGCAATCTGAGTATTCCATCTACCAGTACAAATCACTACCTTCCCTTATTTTGTTTCATTTTGTTTTGGTTTTGAGACTGGTCTCCCAATTTTTCCAAGCTAAAAAAGTAAAGTGGCCATTCACAGGAATAGCAACTTCACTTGTTCCCTTTCTGACCACATCTAGTTCATCCCAGCTACCCCCACCCCAGTTACCAGCCAGCCTGATGACTCCCCACGGCTGAGGGATCACCATCATAAATTTAGTCCACAAACCTGATCACTTAGCTTATGGTAGAAGCCTAGAGCTTCTCAGCTTGTGACCCCCTAGCCTCAGCCTTGCTTGGAACAGGAATTACAGGGCTGCGCCAGCACACCCAGTTCCACCTTCATGTTATGGTATGCATTTCTTCTCTAGGTCCTGCAATAAGACTTCCCTAGAAGAGCTAGTCAGCATGACTATGACCTCCTTCTGCATTTTATTCTGAGAGGGCCAGTGTAGCCCTTGAATAGTCACCAGCTCTAACTGAATAACCAGCTCCCCTCATTTTCTAGGCATACCTACTACATTCTGCTTACATTTTAAGGCCTGTGTCTTTCTGTTGCTATTTGGTCATCTTGCAATTTTCATTTTTCTGAAATCATGGTGTTTCAAGATTCACAGCGATCTCATATTACCAGGAGAATTTTTGGGTTTAAAAGATGGGCTTTGGTATGAAAAGTTGGTCTCAGCATGGACCAACTCAATGGGCTATAATATATAATGTTTGACTTAATCAAGACAGTATTTTTTGTAATAGCTGAGGTCGAAACTTCTGATGCTATGTTGGAACCCATGAAGCTAGTTTCTGGACTATTTAAAACTCATAAGGTCTTGCTGAGAGTTAACAATTCAATAAAACAAAAGGGTGACCATATTTACCACCAAGCAAAGCAGGATAGAGAAGTCAAAATCATGAGCAAGGCTGAGTCAGGTCTGAAATATGATTAGGGCTGGGAAAAGATAAGGGAAAGACACTAGACCTAGGATTTCATTGAGAAGGGAACATCCAAATGAGGAAACCCTCTGCTGATACAGGTAACCAATCTCTCTGCACTTTGCAGTCTTAGAGAAAACACTGAAGGTTTACTAATATTCCCAAGGTCACACAGTCCATATGTTTTAGATATATGATACGACCCCAAGTCTTCCTGGCTCCGGGGCCAGTTCTCTACCCATTATGCTACATCGCTTCTAACAAAGGAAAGAGGGGAAAAAAAGTAACAAACCAGATGGACAGAAGAGAAGTAAGGGAGGAAAGAAAGATTTTCCTCACTGAACAGGAAGGACTTAAGCATCTAGTGCCTATCCCTTCAAGTAGGAGCCAGTTAATGATTTAGAAATGTAAATATCTGTAAAGCTACAGCCCCATTAAAGTTTCCTCATAACTTCTACTGGGACATGAGATTTTCATAATGTGTATACAGGAAACTGCCAGCTAGATGACTCAGTGGATTGAGCATTGGGCCTGGAATCAGGAAGACCTGAGCTCAAATCCAGCCTCAGACACTTACTAGCTCTATGACCCTGGGCAAGTCACTTAACTTCTGTTTGCCCAGGAGGCAGCAGGTGGCTCAGTGGATAGACAGCTTAGCCTGGAGTCAGGAAAACTTGAGTTCAAAACTGCCTTCAGATACTTACTGGCTGTGTGACCCTGGGCAAGTCACTTAACCTCTATTTGCCTTAATCCACTTGAGAAGGAAATGGCAAACCACTCCGGTATCTTTGCCAAGAAAACCCAGTGAACAGTATGGTCCCTGGGGTCACAAAGAATTGAATACAATGGAACAACAGCACATAGGACACTATAATATGAGAACAATAGGGCAAAGCAGAGAAGGAGACAAAACACTCTGTGAAAATTTAAGAAGGTAGAGATCACTCTCAGTTGAGGGAAAGGCATGCCAGGGAAGGGAAAATGAAAGAAGGAGCCCCTAAGATGGGCCTTAAATGATGGAAAGCATTTTGAAAGGCAGCTATAAGGAGAGTGCATGCTCCCTGGTCTGTATCCATGCACAGAGATTAGAGGTGACATGTCAAATCTAGAGATTCCATATCTCAGTGACAATAAGAAAATTCCTAATAATTAGAGCTGTCCAAAAGCCAAATGCGATGCTTTATATGCCAGTAGGAGTACTGGAAGACTGGATGTTGTGAAGTGGATTCCTGTTCTGAGGAGTGGGTTAGACTAGATAATAATATCTTACATGTCTATAGCACTTCACAATTTCCAAAGAATCTGTTCCTGTGTTATGAGATGGTGTATATAAGCATTATTATTTCCATTTTGAAGATGAAAAAATAAGCTAGCAAATGACAAACCGAGTCTAGAACTCAGGTTTTCTGATTCAGTCTGCTCTTCTTTCCACCATGCCATAGCCACTTCTCGTGTTGATCTTTACAATTCTAAGACATATTGATTGCATGATTCTGGGGAATAGGTCTCTCTTAGGAGTGGGGAGGGGGGAAACAAACCATATAAGTAATAGGTAGGACCCCATAGGGCTATGAGTTCAGGGGTTTGGCCTTCCTACTTGAGGGCAGACAATTACATGTTCTCTAACAGGTAATTTTCTCAGGAGGCTCTGCTTTCTCTCAGATTTTCATTTCCTTCTGCCTTCTTTCTTTTCTTCTCTTATTGTCTTCCCAATCGGGGCCAAGATCTAACTTAGGACTGAAACTGAAAAATGTGGCCGTCTGAAATTCAAATGTGAAATTTGATGCTAATCTGATGAATTGTAGAAATCTAGTCACCTTTGTTTAAAGAACCTTGAACTATGTCTATAGATAGTCTGAAGGCCAACAGGTTCTGGATATAGTGTTTTCCTATGGGATACTCATTCCATGAGATGAATGATGGTTGTTTAGTGGGAAAAGAGAATTTCTTGGGTTTGAAGAGATAATGTTTGCCAGTTTTGAGTACTTAGAGGGTTGTCTGCACACCTGTATAATACATGTCCCTATTACCTAACTCACAAGGCTGTTTTGAGCTTCAATAGAGATAGTGTATATAAAGTGCTTTGCAAACAGAAAAGTGTTTTTAAAATGTCAATTATTATTACCATCCTTTTTGTAACAAGGGTTAAATCTAGGGATCTACAAATGTAATATGAGATGCCATCTTCAAAATATTAAGTCAGTGCACAGAAACCTGAGGAATATATTTCTAATCAAATTGAAGCATTTGTTACAGGCTTTCCCCCCAATTTTGTTTTTTGGGGTTTTTTTTGGTCATTTTCCCAAACGACTTTAATTGAGTATCTGTAGTTACTAAAAACATCAAGAATCCAATAGAAATTTTACCACATAGGAATTAAAAGTTCCCTTGGAACAACCAATAGGTGCAAAAAAAAAAAAGTGATTGTAACCTTGGAGACCATTGTGCTCCCAAAGAGAAAAAGAACCTTAACTGATGAAGCAGTAACTTATATACCTGATTCCAAGCAGCTCATTTTCAAAATTAATTAAGATTTCCACCAATATTAAATCTTTAATATTATCTCTGTTTTTTGTCAACAGATCAACAGTACTCATGGTCACCAACCCAGCACTTCAATGAAGAGAGATACTCTCCTGCTCCAAGGAATATGAAAGGATTATCCAGTAGTCGAAATCAACCACAGTTATGTTCCGGTCATACCTGTGGCTTAACACCCCCTGAAGATTGTGAACACACCCATGACCACCTTCACCATGGGCAGGAGCCAAGGCAATCGTACCTGCTTAGCCCTACAGAGAGCTGTCCCATGGATCACCATCGCTGCTCACCACGGAGTTCCATCCATTCCGAATGTATGATGATGCCCATGATGATGGGCGATCACATGTCCAGTAGCACTTTTCCCAGAATGCACTACAGCTCACATTACGATACAAGGGACGACTGTGCCATGTCTCACCCTAGCGCTAAAATCAATCGGATCCCCGCCAATCTTTTGGACCAGTTTGAGAAACAGCTTCCTCTACACAGGGATGGATTCCACACTTTACAGTATCAGAGGACTTCAACTGCTGCAGAACAACGGAGTGAAAGCCCAGGAAGAATACGACACCTTGTCCATTCGGTTCAGAAGCTTTTTACCAAGTCTCATTCTTTAGAAGGCTCTTCCAAAAGCAACATCAATGGGACTAAGAGTGACAGTAGAGGGGAGGATCATCATCATGGTCATCCTTCTAAACATAGCAAAAGGAGCAAAAGCAAGGAGCGAAAGCCTGAAACTAAGCATAAATCTGGGATGAGCAGTTGGTGGAGCTCTGATGACAATTTGGACAGTGATAGCACTTATCGAACACCCAGTGTGGTGAATCGACACCATGTGGATCATATCTCCCACTGCTACCCTGAAGCTCTCCAGAGCCACTTTGGGGATCTCTCCCTAAAGACTTCAAAAAGTAATAATGACATGAAATGCTCTGCATGTGAAGGCTTGGCTATGACTCCTGATGGGAAATACATGAAAAGGAGTTCCTGGTCAACTCTCACAGTAAGCCAGGCAAAAGAAGCTTACCGAAAGAGTTCATTGAACTTAGATAAGCCTCTGGTCCATCAGGAAATTAAGCCTGCCTTGAGGCCATGTCATTACCTTCAGGTAAGTAGCTGTTGTGTTATTACTGTAATTTAGTATAATAACATTTATAGGAAAAGAGTGGTACACCTTAATTCTTCATTTGAACCAGATCCCTAAGCATGATGGGACCATTGCTTTAATGCCTCTGAGTCTAGAGAATATAAAAAGAAGAAAATTATTATCCCATATTAATGTTGGCTTCATTTGAAAGTTGAGTAGATTGGTCTAGTGTAAATTAGCCTGTAATCTTAATGAGTTCATTTACTATACCTGACAAAGTATTGTCTTTAAAACTTAATAACACTAATATCTCTAATTATGGGAAAAGACCATCCATTTCTTTGGAATGTGGATTAAGTTAACTTACCAAAGGACATAATAAACCAGAGGCATTGGATTGTAAAGGACAGAATATTGGGGAATTCTCTTTTGTGTCCTTTTTCTGGCATTTCTGTCCCCTAATCATAACTATCCTGAAAACTCACTTCAGATATTCATTCCAACCCTTTCAAGAATTAATCCATTAATCAAAAATTGAGGGGCTACCATATACTAAGCACTATGCCAAGAGGTGAGAATACAAATACAGAAACATCAATCAATCCCTACTCTCAAGAAACAATTCAAAGTGGGGAGATAAGTACATATATAAATATGTGCAGAATAAATAATTTAAAAGTACAAATAAATACAAAATAGTTTACTACTGTGTGTTTCAGGAGAAAGGGCACCAGCAATTGACAAGATTAAGACAGGCTTCAGTTGGATGCTCCCTCTGCCTCTATAGTATCCTCATTCATTTACATAATAAAGCTGTTAAGAAATGCTGAAGGTCTAAATCTCTTTTGTCTACTTGCATTTGGAGCAGCTGCTGAAATAAAAATAAGGACAAATGAATGAATGAATGAAAACATATTTGTTAAAGTGCTTACTATCTATCAAGCAATATACTAAGCTATGGAGATACATATAAGAAAAAAACCAAGATTGTCTCTATTCCTAAATAAAGTTCCGCTGAAGCACATATGTAAAGGCCCAGAAGTCCAAAGGGTTCAATGGCAGGGTTAATGACCAGATCCAGGATCCCTTAGGACTCATCAGCAGATTAGATGACAGTTCCCTAGAAAATCTGTAGACTATAGAAGCAGAGTAGATGGTAAGGCCTGATAGTCCTTCATTTTATTGAAAGCAATAGATTTGTTGACTCCCATCTATAGTCAAGAAGACCAGATGGGATTTGGCAGGTGTCCAAGAACCTTAAGGTTTGCAAAGTGCCTAGCATATATTATTCCATTTTATACTCACAAAAACCCTGTGAAGTAGACATTACTGTTCTTCACATTTTACAGATGTGAAAATCGAGGCTGAGAGAAGTTATACAGGGTGTTCCTAAAGTCTGGACACATAGGCAAAAATGCATATTTTCAAGAAATGAAATGATTGACATTTTCGACAACGTTTTATTTAATTGGAATATTAACAAATAACATCTTCAACTTCAAATAACTTCATATGATTTCATAGTCATATTCTAACAGTGAATTGCTAAAATTGATGGCAATGTGGAGTTACTGAGTTATTGCATTGAGTTCACGTGAATCTTGGAAAGCGCATCAACCTTTGCATCACAAATGATGGAAATCATATTGAAGATGTTATTCGTTAATATTCCAATTAAACGAAATGTTGTTGAAAATTTCATTCATTTCATTTCTTGAAAATATGCATTTTTGCCTATGTGTCCAGACTTTAGAAACACCCTGTATAACTTACCAGATCACACAGCTAGTAAGTGTCTGATACAGAATTCAAACTCAAGTCTTCCTGACTACAAGTCCAGAACTCTATCCACTATTCCATGTAGTTACCTTAAAAGAATAATTAATAATAACAATAGTAATAAGTAATTCTCTGGCTCTTGGAACAATTTATGGGCTAGTCAATGATATAGCTAAATGCAATCCAAGTCACCAGACAACCAATTAATGGAACACTTTAAAAGACATGAGCTTTACTCCTGAGTCAAAGGATGTGCAAATCATTACAGTAACACCTGCTATGGAGGAATACCTTTCCAAATCACAGCAGTTAGGTGTTAAAAGGAAATGCCAATAATAATAATAATAATAATAATAATAATAATAATGGAATATTAACCAGTTGCTTTCTCAGAGAGATAAATAGATAATTGGATAAGGTATTATCCTTTATAACTATAGTAGAGACTTAGGCTCCCAGTCCTATGTGGTTTTTTTGGATAATGAAATACCTGCTGATAGTAACATCTAAGTACATATCTCAAAATATCATAAGGAACATGAAAGGCAGAATCTACTTTTATTTTTTAAATCTCACAAGTCAAAATCCTATGAACCCTTTTGATCTTTGCTTTTCTGGGTGAAATCTCTCAAAGTAACTGTCATATAAGTGCTCTAGGATTAGGTGACAATAGTGACACAGGACTGGTCTCAAGCTGTCCAGGCAGTTTTAAGCCTCTGGGAGCTCATTCTCACTCTTCAGTTATCGTGAGCTTTGGGACCTTGGTGTCAGCTTTGGGCCTGACTTAGAGGTAACAGCTGGGATATGTCAAATAGCATAGGCTCATAGTGATGCTAATGGAACTTTAAACTATGCCACAATTCTGGTCTAAACGTCCCGAGTTAGGAGGCTCAGTTGATTAACTCACACTGATTAAAAATCTTGGAGCAAATTTTATTCCATCTTTTCCCCTTATTTTGTGTCAGTCAGCTTAATGTACTGGGAAAAAACACTAAGCAGTGAGGTTAGGAGGCCTGTGTTCAAATCCCACACTAATACTTAATAGTTTGCTATGAGGCTCTAGATAAACATCTTAACTTCAAGGTTACAATAATATATTTTTTTAATTTTATTGTTTATTTTTAATATTATTTTCTTTTTTAAATTTTGAATTCCAAATTTTCTTGCTCCCTCCCACACCCACTTAGAAGGCAAGCGATATATCAACTGTACGTACGAAATCATGCAAAACATATTTCCATATTAGCCATATTATAAAATAAAAGCAAAAAAAATGGGAAAATCGTACCTCAATTTGCACTCAAAATTCATTAGTTTTCTCTCTGTAGATGGACAGCATTTTTTCATCGTGAGTCCTTTGGAATTGTCTTGGATCATCATATTGATCAGAGTAGCCAAGACTTTCACAGTTGATCATCCTTACAAAATTATTGTTACTGAACAAAAGGACCTCCCAGTTCTTCTCATTTCACTTTGCATTAGTTCATATAGTTCTTGCCATGTTTTTCCGAGACCATCCCCTTTGTCATTTCTTATAGCATAATAATAGTCCTTTCTCAAAATCATATGCCACAATTTGGTCAGCTATTCCCAAATGATGAGCATCTTCATGATTTCTAATTCTTTGCCACTACAAAAAGAGCTGATAGAAATATTTTTGTACACATACGTCCTTTTCCTTTTTCTTTGATATCTTTGGAATACAGACCTAGTAGTGGTATTGCTGGGTCAAAAAGGCATACACAGTTTTATAGCCCTTTGAGCATAATTCCAAGTTCTCCAGAATGGTTGGACCAGTTCACTACTCCACCTACAATTCATTAGTATACCTATTTTCCCTCATCCCTTCCAGAATTTGTCATTTCTGATAGGTGTGAGGTGATACCTCAGAGTTGTTTGCATTTGCCTTTCTCAATCAATAGTAATTTAGATCATTTTTTCATATGACTATACACAGCTTTTATTTCTTCCGAAAAAAAGGCCTGTTCATATCCTTTGTCCATTCATCCATTAGAGGATGATTCTTATTTTTATACATTTGACTCGGTTCTTATTTTTCAGAAAGGCCTTTGTCAGAGAAATTTTCTGTAAAAAATTGATATTACTTCATTGACTATAGTATCTTTTAGCAAAATGTAGTTTCCTTAATGATATCTTTTAATTAGGTCCATTTTTGCTTTTGCTTTTTCTGAGATCATGATTGTTAAACCTGCCTTTTTTACTTCAACTAAAACATATTAGATTCTACTACAGTCCCTTATTTTAATTCTGTGTGTATCTTTCCGTTTCAAATGTGTCTCTTATAAACAACATATTGTTGAATCTGGTTTCTAGTCCATTCTGCCATCTGCTTCCATTTTATGGGTGAGCTCATCCCATTCACACTCAGTTATGGTTATTAACTGTGTATTTCCTCCATCCTGTTTTCTCCTGGTTATTCTTTTCTCTTTAATTTTATCCCCTCCACTGTAAATGCCCTTCCTTGTGTACCTCTTCTACACGAGAAAATTTCCCCCATTCTACTTTTCCCTTCTCCCAGTGCATCCCTCTTTCTCACCCCTTCATTTTTAGAGATTATTCCAACATAATTGATTCGTCCCACGCCCTCTATGTTGACTCTTTTTAACTGTCTTAATAATAATAAAGTTCTTAATAGTTACGTGAATTGTCTTCCCATAGAGAAATGTAAATAGTTTAACCTTATTGAGCCCCTTTTTATTTCTCTTTCATGTTGAACTTTTTATGCTTCTCTTGAATCTTCTGTTTAAAATATTTATTCTATACATACTTAACTAGATCTTAACTTTTCTCAGTCTCAGTTTCTTCATTTGTAAAATGGATATAATATTATCTGTATTACCAATCTCACAAGATTGTTGAAAAGAACCATTTTGGAAAAATTAAAGTATTATTTAAATATGATTTATCCCATCCTGTGGATGGAATCTTAAATCTCCGCCTTTCAATTTAATTCAACAGAATATACTAAATGCTTGCTTTGTGAAAGGTACAATTATAAAAAAGAGCCCTTGTCATTAAAGAGTTTACATTTTGTTGGGGAAATACATCTACAGAAAGAAGTGATTACAAAGTACAAATTTCAAGAGACAGAAGGTCTAATAACTAGGAGGCAGATGGGGAGGGAGAAGAGATCAGGAAAGTGCCTCAGTTGTGCTTTGAGAACTAAGGATCCTACGAAGTGAAGTTGAGGAAATAGTCCATGGCAGTCATCAAGGACGACATGAGCAAAAGCACAGAGTGAGGAGGTAAAGCATCACATATACCTTGCCTGCAAAGGAAGTCATTTGAAATTCAACCAGAAACTCAAGTGTAAGCCATATGTCAGTGGGCCTTACACACCAGGAGGAGGATTTGGTAATAGGGATATGATTCTCATGATTCCCATTGTTGCCACTTTGATGCATCAGAGTCCTATTATCCCACACCTAAATTACTATAGCAGCTTCCCAACTGGTCCACTTCACTACTGTCTCTACCTACATATAGCTATCTGTATCCCTTTCTGCATGCCATATCTAACAAAATCTTCCTAAAATATCACTTTCACCATTGTCACTTTTGTCCTAAAGAACATATACAAGCTTTCCATTATATAATGAATCAAGTACAAATTCTTTTGCCTGACCTTCAGGACCCTTAATAATCTAAAGTTACTTTACTATTTCTGTCTGACCCTACTACAACCCACCAACAAAATATTGGTCAAGCCACCACAGCTATTGGGATAGAAATACTATTTGACTCAGTTATTGACCCCAGGACTTTATTGGACTAATCAATAAGCCCCTCTATCTTAGTTAGCCCACATATGCCTATGCCAATCCACCAAAGAGCTGTAATTTCTTTCACCCTGGGATCTCCTTATATAGGCATCTTTCTCTACCTAAGTGGGTAAATCCTAGAGAGTTACTGGACTCACACTAAGGTTAAAATAACTTGCTCAGGGTAATGCAGCTAGTAAGTTCCTAAGAGAGGAATTGAATGCTGATCTTCCTGATTCCAAGCCCAGCTCTTTATCTATTTTCCATGCTGCTTCTGTCCATATATTTTTCCCTCACCCTGTTCTTTTTCTTATTTCACTCTTTCTTTCTGTGGTACCATCATCCTTCCAGTTTCCCATTTAGAAAAAAAAATGGATTATCTTTGATCATTCCAATTTTTTCATTTCTCAAATCTGGTCAATTACTAAGTCACATCTATTTTCCCTACAATAGTATCCCTCACCAACCTACTACAGGACATCAGTGCCACTGACCTGGAATGTTTTTAGTATCTTCTTTATATATGTTCCCATTCTCACTCTCTGCCCCCCCCAATCCATTCTTTGTACCCCTACCGGGATAGATTTCCTGATCTATACATCTGAACATATCACTCCTCAATTAAAAAACATTCATGGCTTCTGATTGCCTACCCAGGAAAAGTTCATATTCTTCTTGACATTGACATTCAAGACCTTCACAGTGACAGCTGTTTACATCTTCCAGATTATTTCATGTTACTCCCCTCTACACATTGTGTGCTAGCCAAACTAAACTGCACTCTGCTGCCTAAATATGTCCCCACCCTCCTACCTTTGTGCTTTTGCTTATACTATTCTTTGTGCCTCTAATGTCCTCCCTCACCATCTTCACTTACTGAAATTCTATCCATCCACGGAAGCGCAATTTAATTGTCACCTTCACCTTCTGAAGGTCTTCCCCAGTTTCTCCAGGCACCTCCTCACCCCTTAAATAGCACCATTTTGTTCTGTAAATCTCCAATGCACTTAGCATATATTATATTTATTATAGTTATTTCTTTTCACATCTTACCCCCTTCAAGGCTGCAAATTATGTGAGGGCAAGGCACTATTCCCTATATGAATTTCATTCCTTCCCTTGTATATAGCTAAATAGTTGCTTAATAAATGTTTGTTAAATTAACAAGTAGAGCAGCAGAAGCCCAGGAAAGACCTGAAACTCTTTACAAAATCATAAAATAAGGTTATTATTCCCTCGTAACTTTTCTTTCTGTATGATGCACTGAATACATCATCCAATCCAACCTTTTCCTGTATTATTACTCCTTCCATTTAAAAAAAAACCCATAGTCATCAGATCCCTACTATAATGTGGTGGCACCCTCTGTTATATATGTGTATGTATATTCAGCCCCAAAGTCATATAGTACATTTTAAGGTGAGCGCCCCTTCTGTGTTAATACAGACTCAAGAAAGTTCAGAATACTGAAGGCCTAATACAAGGAAACATGGATGTCACAAGACAATAAAGCAAGCCAGCTTTATTGAGGGGGAACTACTCACAAGATGAAAGCCAAAATGATAGAAAAAGGTCAGGTCCACTATCTGGAACCTGGAGAGCATCCAGATTTCCTTGAAGGGAAAAAATATTCTTCCAACCATTAGAAAATATATATTTGCTTTATGAAAAAAGTGGCCAGTATACCTTAAATGACTAATTTGGTGTAATCATTACTAGAGGTATGACTACATCAATACAGATACTCTCCCTAATACTGCAAAAAACCACCTCTCCTCCATATATTCTCATTCTTTGCAAGATTTGTCCATTTCTTCCATAGGCCTTGGGGAAGGGTAGGGGAGGATCAGAAGGAGAGACAGGAAGGGAAGAAGTTCATATAATATGCTGAAGACCTTCCTCTAGATTCCTTAATTTTACATGAATATCAGTTGAGCATATAGGCTGTCCATCTGTCATACCTTATTGTCACTACAAAACCCATCCATTTCCTCTTCTACCATTCATCTTTTTGTGATGTCATTCAATCAACTTTTGGAGCTCAATTCTTGGTTGGTAATATGCTTCAACCTAATTACACCCTCCACAAATCAATCCATTGTCCTTTGGATCACCTGTAATTTTAATCAAGTTATTATTATGCATAATAATAAATCAGATTAAAGGAGTCAGGCCCCTATCACACACACACACACACACACACACACACACACACACATACACACACATATACACAAGCCACATATGTGTATGTATACAGAGTGAGAGAAAATGACTATGGTCCAGTTGGATAGGGAAATTGCCTCAGAGACAGGAAGTCACGAGTTCAAGTCCAATTTATGAAATACTGGACAAGTCATTTAACTCTCAGTACCCCAGATGGCTTTCTAAGACTTTAAGTTGTAGAACAAATCAGTATTAATTAATCTGCATTTGTAGAAGGAATTTCTCAACCAGAGCTTAGTAAACTATCAAGCCTTTGCAGATAAGCTTAATAATAAACTGGATGTGTATCCTCCAAATTCTAGCCTAAGTTTGGAAATGTACATCATCTAGTTTGGCCATTGGGTGCCACATTTTTCAGCCACTGTAACCATCAAACACCATAGACTCAGTCATGGAGATATTGTCTTCTGCTTTGGGGAGGGAAAAAAGACATTGACAAAATCACAGCTCCTTGAAGAATGAGAATGGGAGGTAGGATGGTATAACAGAAAGAACGCTGGCTATGAAGTCAGAGAATCTGGGTTCAAATCTTGTCTCAGCAACTTACTATTACCTTGGCCTATTCACTTGAACTTCCTGGGACCCAGCTTTCTTATACATAATGTGAAGAGATTGGACTAGATGACTTCTGAGGTCCCTTCTAATATTAACTCTGTTATCCTCTGAAAGATTTTTATATATGAAATTATGCTGGAGGAACATTAAAGAAAATTTTTTACCAAATATCAAATTAATCTTCAGTTAAAAATAGTTAAGACATAGGAGAAAGCTATATCTGTCCAATGAAAGCAACTGTCTTCACTATCCTTGCTTTTTTGCATTGCATTTCTCAGTGGTAGAGGGCTATCATCTGTGTCCACTAAAGATTCATTGAATGGAGCTTCTCTGTATCAGTCATTGTGTTGGAGAATCGTTAAGAAATGAAGTAAATACTTTCACAGTGTGCATCTATAAATAAAAGTCAATAACTATTTTCTGTGGAGCAGAAAGATGCTTTTAGACAGTCACAACAAGGGTTAAGCCATGGAGTTTACTACAGTTGAGTTATCTAGGAATAGTTCTCTTGCTCTTTCACCTAGGGAAGGGAAAATTCTAAGCACCCTGAAGGTCCATCCTGGGATAAGGATCAGGCAGGAATGGAATCTTTGGGAGAGTTGCTTCATCTCTGGAGCAAGTATGGTCCTTGACAAAGGGCAGTACAAGTCTCAAGCAGCCTGGGGACAAGTAGAAGGGAGAAGTTCAGTTTCCCTGAACTGCAGTCTGCCCTTAGAAGGGGACCCTTGAGGAACCTTAAATCTCTGGAGAAGAGATATTTCTTTTGACCCCATTCCACTTGAAGAAGGAAGCAATACAGCTTACAGATAGACCAAGCATAAGCAGTAGGTCAAGAAAGGATCCTCTAATTGTGATATGCCAGCAAAGAAGGGGAATTTAAGTGTCCAGGCTGCTCTAGGGTAAGAGATGTCCTAAGTTGTATATTCAGTTCTGCGAGAGAGATAACACAGGGAAAACAGTCCCAGAGGGTCTATTCCCACCATAGCCCCAACTGAATTTGCCTCAGGCACCATAATTCTGCAATGAAGCTTTGTTTTTAGGCATGTTTCATAGCAAAGCAGGACTTCTACTCAGGTATACTAACCATATCATCTGTTGGCCTCTTCCATCATATATAACATCTCAGTGCAGTCTGAACCAGCTCTCCTCCCTAGGGCAAATTCCTCCAACTGACTGACCACATATTAGAAAACACTGGCCTACTATACACAAATGAAACTTGTGTATTTATGGTCTACAATTCCCTTCTTATTTTCTTTTAGCCATTACGGTTATGGCCCTTCTAAGGAGACTTATTAAGATGAGCATCTCAGGAAATGCTTTTTTCTCCCTCTCTCTTTCTCCCAAGGCTATTTCTGTGCTGGGACTCAATTGAATTGCAGTCAACGTTTATCTAAGAGTTTATTGTACATTTTTCTCCATGGGAATTAGGTTAGATTTTTGGTGAAGAATACAGGTTGCTTGGTGAGAACAAAACCTGATTCAATTTTAAATCTGGAAATTAAGGGGAAATAATTGAATTATCCACAAAGGCACTAGGAAAAAGAAAGGAAAAAAACTGTGAGGGCAAAGATTAGAAGCAGATCTTAGGATTCAGGCTGGAAGGGATCTTAGAAATAATTTGTTCCAGCTACCTCATTTTATAGATGAAGAAACAGGCTCAGCAAGAATAAATTATTTTCTTAATATGGTAAGTAGCAGAGCTGAGATTCAAACCCAGATGTCTTGATAAATTTTTGATCCAGAAAACTAGAAATCACTTCCTCTGAGCAAAGGATAGAGGCTGGACCTTTGTCTAAATTTTAGACTCATAATAGTAGCCCCCAATGGCTACGTGAATGCTTAGATCCACTGGTTGTTGATTTCCATTTAATACCTCTCAATACTGTAATAAATGTGAAATAGAGAGCTGTCCTCAAAGCCAGAAAAACATGAGTTCAAGTCCTTCCCCTGAAATATATTGCCTCTGGGGAAGTCATTTAACCTCTCAATTATCTAGGCATTCTCAGTTTCAAGGGAAGCCCTGACTTTCATAGGTAGCAAGAGTTTCTTCACCCAGGAGTTCTTTATGCCAATAAAATCACCTTACCCCTATATTAATAGTCTCAGAGTTTTCAAACCATCAATAACCTGCTGTGCATTATTTTATTTTTCAAATTCAGTTTTCCTCTTCCCTTGTCTCATTTGTGTATGACAGAAATGTTTGTCTTGTGTTTGCAAACAGCAATAGGGGCGAAACTTGTCATGTCATTATTCTTTCTTCTGAGGAGACGGTAAGAAGTGGAATAATGAAACTTCTTTCTATTGGGAAACATTTCAGGTATCCTCCCTTCACTCTATTCCTTCAGAGGGTGGAATAATCCACCTTTCTATCAACTAGTCAATTAATCCACCAATCTTTGCAAACATTCCCAAGATCTTGGAAAAAGATTCCATTCAAAAGATTGCAGAACTTGGAACAGTATGTGAAAGTTACAAAGGGGCAGATTTCAGCTCAATGTAATAAACAAAATTCCTCATCATTAGAATTGTTCAAAAATAGCATGTACTGCCTATTAGAAGGCAATGACTTCTCCACTACTGGAGTGCTGCAAGCTGAGGCTAAATGCCCTCCATATTCTATAGAGGAGAATTCTTTTCAGATACGAGTTAATCTAGTGTCCCTTCAAACTCTTGAGGTTCCAAAATTCAAATTCCACCAGTCCTTAAAACAAGAAGTTCTGTTCCATTAAAGATGCCAGGGAGAAGACAGGTTAAGCCAAGGTCACTGCAATTTCCACCCTATGCATGAATTAAATACGACCACTCACTAACATTTCACAGAATCCCAGAGTTGAATTGGACCCTCAGCTAATTCCACCCCATACCTAAAGCAGAATCCCTCTCTGCAATACAGAGAGAAAAGAGGTCAAAGACAGAGACTTGAGGGGTACCCATTGTTAAGACGAAACACCTCCTCCCCAAACTTGCATTCATACTCATAGACTGGGTTGCTGAAGGGTGACTGCTATATTGGACTCTAGTGGTAAACCTGTGACTACTCCTATTGAGGTACCTCATGAGCCCTGGCCAATATGCATCCTATTAACAATAAACCAGTGTACATGATTTCCTCTTAGTAAATATTTAATAAATTCTTTTTGATTGATTAGCAAAGGTATATACTAAGAAGGCATAGTAAAAAATGTAGCAAAAAATCATTTCCCTCATAGATCTAGACTTACTCTCTCATAAACACACAAAGTGTCCGTGGAGAAAATAAACACAAACTTAAAATACAGTAGTAATAAGGTACAGATTTATATGGCAAAGGTAGTTCCTTGGGACCTCAGGTCCTGGAAATCCTTTTTCTCTTTGTAGAATCTTCTCAGAGCTCCCAAAGCTTCCCAGAGGATATACTATCCCTGCTGGGCAAGTTGCACAGTTTAGTTGCTAGGGACTTCTCCTCTAAATGTCCAATTCTAGATTACAGGGAGTCACACTTCACTTCTTCCCTTGGGTGACTGCCTAGAATAGTGTGTGTCTCTGCTACTCAG
Source organism: Trichosurus vulpecula (assembly GCF_011100635.1). Classification (NCBI taxonomy): domain Eukaryota; kingdom Metazoa; phylum Chordata; class Mammalia; order Diprotodontia; family Phalangeridae; genus Trichosurus; species Trichosurus vulpecula. Next base: position 249,744,616 of record NC_050575.1, read on the forward strand.
TGGATATAGTATCTCCTCCCATTCAAGTGAATCTACTGACATGGTTAAGTGGGTGGGGGTAGAGAAGAGGTAATACTTTCCTCTTCTCCATCTTATACACGTAGAAAGACAGAGCGACAGAGGCAAAGAGAAAGAGACTGAGACACGGGGAGGGAAGGAAGCAGGGAAGAGAGAGAAAGAGCTGATCAGTAGAAGCTTCCTGTATGGTGTCAGTTGCATTTGTTCAAGGTCAAGGCCCTATAAAGAAGTTCGTCACACATTTCTGTAGGGTCCTACGAAAACCCCTTAACACCTCATTAGCACTTTGTGATTTCATTTTTGTCTTTCTGTTAGAGGAACTGTGGTATGGGAGAAATTACACCCCCTTTAGAAAGTAGTAGAAGGGGTCAAAATCATTCAATTAGGGGCAGCTAGGTGGTACAGTGAGTAGAGCACCGGCCCTGGAGTCAGGAGGACCTGAGTTCAAATCTGGCTTCAGACACTTGACATGTACTAGCTGTGTGACCTTGGGCAAGTCACTGAACCCCAATTGCCCTGCCCCCCCCAAAATCATTCAATTAGGAATTGCTATATAATCTAGAATATATATTAAATTCAATTAAATTTACTTATTCACCCAGTAGGCATTTATTATCTATAATAGTCAGTACACAGGGGAGATATAGGGATAAATAAGATGAACATGACATACTTTATGCCCTCAGGGAATTTTCCTTGTACTAGGCAAGATAACATGTACACAGATAAAAAAAACTAATAAGAATATAAATGCCTAAGAAGAATATTAAGTGCTGAGATTGACTACTGTCATTTAAATTGATGAGCCTATCTGAGCTATTTTACCTTTAATATATATTAGTAACTACTCAAAGTGTTAAAGTAAAACACATTACTCTTTTTGTTACATAAAAATCAGAATATGGAAACCAATTTCTTGGTTTAAAAAGGATTTTATTTTGGTCTTAGAATAAAACCCTTCATGGAAATATATGAAACTATATATCTACCTCTTACCTTGCAAACCACTTGAGAACATATATCTGTCAGCCCTCTAGTTCCCACATAGTACTGTGAACATGCATCAACCCAAATAGTCAATGATCATCTTTGAATGATCTTTGAAGCAGAGTGAAAAAATAGATATTACGGCATTCATAAAAATGAAATGCTAGTCCCAAACTGCTTTTGGAGAAAAGTGTTTTGATAGAGCTTGAATTTAATAAGTAGAGTTTCTCATTTTAAAAACCAGAATTGTTCAAGCCTACTTAAGAACACCTTTTAGCTTTTTTATCAGGTGACCAATGGTACTTTATAGATGAGTCATTAAACAAACAAATGAATAAAGGATACATTTTAATAATCAAATTTCTATTTTTTTTAAATCTTCCTGTCTAGTGTCTGAAAACTCACATTACATTTGGTATAAAACCAATAGATTCTGTTTCTACTCTGAGTTTCTTTTTTCTAAGTCTTCACATTAAATGTAATCATTTTGTTGGTTGCATTCTACCTTTTGCCTGTCAACTCTAATGGATGCAAGGGACATGTGTTGGAATAGATGCAGTGCTGCATTGGCAGGCAAGACACTTGGATCCTAATGCTGGATTTGCCATAAACCAGTTTTTTGACCTTGTACTTGTGACACTTTGCCTGTCTGGGCCTCACTCCTGTAATATGCAAAGTCAGGGGATTAACCTAAGAAATGTTCAAAGTCACTTTCAATCCTAAAGTCAATGAATATGTAATTATAGTATCCCCCTCTGCCACTTACCAGCCAGTCTGGTCAAGTCTCTTCCCTTTTCCCAGCCTCAACTGCTTCACATGTAATGTAGAGATAACAAGGCTTTGTGTTCCTAAAGGCAGAAGACTAACTTTTAGACTGCTTTTTAAAGAAATAGTACTTTCATTGAATTTTCTGAGGTCCTCTCCACCTTTAGTATCTTTACTTATCTTATATATTTATCTTATTGTGTGATTCTGTGGTTATAAGTAGACCCTATTCTGAAAAAGGCAAAATGAGGACAACAATACAAAATTACAGTCAAATCTCCTTTTTGTCTGAATTCAGATGGAGCTACTAAAAGTCTAGCCAAATTGTCCATTCAGAGCTTCTTCCAGGATGTCAAAGGGAGCATATTTAAAGATATTATTAACCTTTCAAAAGGGTTAAAAGTTAGTTACTGAATTAAATTTTTAAACAATTATTTTCAAATTCCTTCATTTCTTCATTCAGCAAGTATGGAGTAAGCACCTACTAAATGCCCAGCCACATGCTAAGCACTGAGGATATAAATTCAAAAACTAAACAGCTCCTGGCCTCAGAAGCTTACATTCTATTACAGAAATAAAAACAATGAGGTAAATGCTAACTTGAAGTTTCACAGCAGTTTCTGTGAAAAAATCTTAGGGGTTTCAAATGACCACAAGTTCAATATGTCATTGTTGTGATGTGGCTACTAAAAAGTAAATGACATTGATGGCTCAATAAAAGAAGTAGAGTGTCCAGATCAAAGATGTTCAAAGTCCTTGTGTACTTTGTGTTAAACACATACTAATGGAATACCGTGGCCAGTTCTGGGTGCCTTCCTTTAAGAGAGACATTGTTAACAAATTAGAAAGTACCTAAAGGAGAATAACTTATATGATGAGAAGTCTTAGAGCCTTGATTGGAAATGGTTCAGGGGTCTTGGGAAAATTAACTTGGAATAGCAAAGACTTAGAAGAAACATGATAGCTGTCTTCAAATATTGTTAGATGGAAAGAGTATTGAGGACAGAGCAAAGATGGCAGAGTAAAAGCAGGGACTTGCTGGAGCTCTCCCTCAAATCCCTTCAACCACCTGTAAAAAATGACTCTAAACAAATTTTAGAGCTACAGAACCCACAAAATGACAGAGTGAAACAAGTCTCCAGACCAAGATGGCCTGAATGGTCGCTGGGAAGTGTCTATCGCAATATGCTGGGAGCAGATTGGAGCCCAGCGTGGGTGCAGACTGGGTGGAGCAGGTCTCAGGGCACTGAATCACTATGGCAGTTTCCAGACTTCTCAAGCCACAAATGCCACACACAACTTAGCAGGTCAGTGGGAAAACTCTATTGGACCTGGGTGAGAGAAGGGCACAGTCCAGCCCCAGCCTCAGGACAGCAGAAGTGGCTGCAGTTGCATTGGTGGCAGCAGCAGCAGCAGTGGCTGCTTCCAGAGCTCCAGGCCCACAGACAGTAGGGGGAATCAAGCAGCTGATCAGAGCGGGAGTGCAGGGATCTCTTTGCTGGCACTGAGGAAGGATTCTCTTGCTTTACCCTGAACTTGGATCTGGGTCCCAGTCCTGGTTGGTGGTCCTGCGGTAAGTTGGAGCATTAGTGTGGCACAGCTTGGGGTGGCTGTGGAGAGGGAGTTCTCCTAGCAGTTCTAAGGTAGAAAAGAGTGTTTGAGGTCACTCACTAACCAGAGCACAGGCCAACAGAGGAGTAAATACCCCTCCTTAGCTCATACCAACTCAGAAGAAATGAAAATTTACAGGTGCCTACAATAGCTCTGAAAATAGGAGCGCAAAACCCCTGAAGCTTGGGACAGAGCACTCTCCACTCTGGAATCACTCATACCTTGACAAAGAGCTCAGAAGTCAAGTACTTGGCTGGGGAAATGAGCAGACAGTGTAAAAAAAAACTCAGACTATAGAATCTTACTTTGGTGACAAAGAAGATTAAAACATACAGCCAGAAGAAGACAACAAAGTCAAAGAGCCTACATCAAAAGCCTCCAAGAAAAATATGAATTTGTTACAGGCCATGGAAGAGCTCAAAAAGGATTTTAAAAACCAAGAAAGAGAAGTAGAGGAAATATTGGGAAAAGAAATGAGAGTGATGCAAGAAAATCATGAAAAATGAGTCAACAGCTTGCTAAAGGTGACCCCAAAAAATACTGAAGAAAATAACACCTTAAAAATATATTAACCCAAATGGCAAAAAGAGGTCCAAAAAGCCAATGAGGAGAAGAATGCCTTAAAAAGCAGAATTGGACAAATGGAAAAGGAGGTCCAAAAGATCACTGAAGAAAATAATTCCTTAAAAATTAGAATGGAGCAAAAGGAAGCTAATGACTTCATGGGAAATCAAGAAATCATAAAATAGAACCAAAAGAATGAAAAAATAGAAGACAATGTGAAATATCTCATTGGAAAAACCACTGAGCTGGAGAATAAATCCAGGAGAGATAATTTAAAAATTATTGGAAATTACTGAAAGCCAAAATAAAAAAAAAAAGAGCCTAGACATTATCTTTCAAGAAATTATCAAGCAAAACTGCCCTGACAGTCTAGAACCAGCGGGTAAAATAGAAATTGAAAGAATGCACCAATTGCCTCCTGAAAAAGATCCCAAAAGGAAAACTTCTAGGAATATTGTAGCCAAATTCCAGAGTTCTCAGGTCAAGGAGAAAATATTGTAAGCAGCCAGAAAGAAGTAATTCCAGTATTGTGGGAACACAATCAGGATAACGCAAGATCTAGCAGCTTCTATATTAAGGGACTGAAGGTCTTGGTATATGATATTCCAGAGGTCAAAGGAGCTAGGACTAAAACCAAGAATCACCTACCCAGCAAAACTGAATATAATACTTCAGGGGAAAAAAATCACTTTCATTGAAATAGAGGACTTTCAAGCATTCTTGATGAAAAGACCAGAGCTGAATAGAAAATCTGACTTTCAAATACAAGAATCAAGAGAAGCATGAAAAGGTAAACAGGAAAGAGAAATCGTAAGGGATTTACTAAAGTTGAACTGTTTACATTCCTACGTGGAAAGATGATATTTGTAATTCATGAGACCTTTCTCAGTATTAGGGCAGTTGAAGGGAATATACACATACACATACACATACATATACATATACATATACATATACATATACATATACATATACATATACATACATATACATAGAGGGGGGACCAAGGGGGTGGGGAGGGAAGAAGAGAGAGAATTTGGAACTCAAAGTTATAAAAACAAATGTTAAAAACTGTTTTTACATGCTACTGGTAAATAAGATATACAGGCAATGGGGTATAGAAATCTATCTTGCCCTACAAGAAAGTAAGGGGAAAGGGGATAAGTTGAGAGAGTGGGATGATAGAAGGGATGGCAGACCAGGGAAAGGGGCAATCAGAATACATGCCATCTTGGGGTGGGAGGGGAGGGGAGAGATGGGGAGAAAATTTGTAACTCAAAATCTTATGGAAATGAATGTTGAAAACTAAAAATAAATAAATTGATCTTTTTAAAAAGAGTATTAATTCTGTATGGCTATAGGGAAGAGAATATGGATTGTTGGGTAGAAGTTACAAGTTGATTTTAGATTAGTTAAACCTTCCTAAGAATACAAAGTACCTTCCCCCAAAGGAGGGAGATCCCTGTGCTAGCAATGTTCAATTAGGGGATGAGTTAGTATAAAAGGGATTTCTGTGTGGGGAGGTAGTTACAATCAAATAAGACACTATTTGGCCTTTAAATACCACGTAAGGGTTTGCAATTACCATCTATTACCTCAGTTTGTTACAATGCCATGAGGTAGTTGCTATTATGGTCTGTATCACATATATGAAGAAACTGAGATTCAGAGAAATTAAATGGCTTATCCATGGTCATGCAGTTAGTAAATACTGGAGATAGAATTTAAAACCAGGTTGCTCCTGACCATAATTCCAGTCTTCTTTCCATTTTGCACTTCAGCCACCTCTCAATAAAGGTATGTGTAAAGTTCTTTATAGCAATAGAATGCTAGTGAAATATCAGCTATTGTTATGTCATTTAGGGTGCACCCCAGCAGAGTTCTTCAAGGGTTCCATAAAAGTTCCCAGAAAAAATGACCTTGTTCTATGGGAAGAGACAGAATAAGAAAGCAATAGAAATACCAGTACCATGTAGAGTACTGGCATCTCTTGAAGCTCTGCCAAGGAAGGTTTAAAGAAGGGAAAAAATAATTAACTAATAATGACATGGTTCGCTGTGCTATAACTATATGCTTACAGGCTTTGGAAAGTATTTATGAATACTTATTTTGGAGTGGAAGCTCTGTGTTGATAGGCAACAAGCATTTATTAAGTGCCAACTATGTGCCAGACACAATGTTAAGCACCAGGCATACAAAGAAAGATTAAAAACAGTTCCTGCTCTTAAGGAGATCACATTCTAGTGGGGGACACGATATACAAATAGCTAGGTACATATAAAATATATTCAGAGAATATTATACAGAACATAGGTTATATTCTCTTATGATTTAGTGTCACATCAAAAGCCATAATGAAGGAATTTGACAGAAAAGGACATTTCTCTCCTAAGGACAGAAATTCCCATCGTACATCAAAGAAAAATAATTTAAGCTTACAATTTGCTTAAACTCAGATGATAGCTCTTTTTTGAAAGTCTTACTTTGATGGTTTTATTTATCCCAATTTCCTCTGTATTTCTCTCTCTCTCTCTCTCTCTCTCTCTCTCTCTCTCTCTCTCTCTCTCTCTCTCTCTCTCTCTCTCCTCGAATAACAGGAAAAGCACTGTTTCTGTAGGCAGAAAACCTGAGTTCAAATTCAGCCTCTTGTGCTTACTACCTGTCTGACCTTGGGCAAATCACATAACCTATCTAAGCCTCAATTTTCTTATTTATATAATCAGGGCAGGGGGCTTACTAGAAGCTTTCTGGGGTTCCTTTCAACTCTCAGCCTATGATTCTATGATCTTGTGCCCTCTCTTGTCTTGATGCATCAACTCTGTTTTTTTCTTATTCAATCAGTCAATAAACATTTATTAAGCAACTATTAAGTGCCCAGAGGAGTAAATGTGGTGCTGTACAGCAAATCTCTGAAAGGTGCCCACTCCTTTTCTGTTCCATTGTTACCAACTTTGTATTGGCTCAGCTTTCCCTTCAAACTTAGCAACAAAATGTTCATGTATGGAGAAGCTCTCTAATCTGTTGACATTAAGTCTGCTGTTGGTCATCTTGCCTTGGAGGCCATGGTTTTTGTAGAATGTGAATATTTAGATTGGAGAGGATAAGTCTGTGATCAGTCAAGCACTCTGGGTCATACATGGCTTTTGTCACTCACATCCTGTCTGTCTCTTCTCCTTAAAATGCCATGGCCTATTAAATGCCAATGTTTGCTGAGAGGGAGCATCCAAGAAGTTTTATTGCATTTAGGTAAATGGAAGGCAATGTTGGTGACAAGAAGGTCATGAGATGCACAAGTCTTCAGTAGTAAGTGGCCATTGCTGTTACTGTTTATGACTATTTCTCCCAAGGACTCCCTGTCATGTCTGATAGTCTGTGCCTATTCTGGTGTTAAAGTAACCCAGAATTACAACATTGTCCTCTTTTGGAACATTGACGATGAGGGTCTCCAGATCTTCATAAAATTTTTCTCTGACCTCATCAGGGTTCATCATGGTGGAAGCATACACATTGATGATGGTAGCATGGTACTTTCCTGCAAGTGGCAATTACATTGTCATGAGTCTGTCATTCACTCCTTTTGGGAGGTGTACAAGCTTGTTGACTAGATTAGATTTGATTGCAAAACCTACACCAGCTTCACAGAGCTCCCCATCACTGTGGCTACTCCAGAAAAATGTGTATTCAGCTCCAACTTTGGTAAGCTGACCTTTACTTACCAGACTTGTTTCACTCAGGGCTGCTATTTGGATGCCTTGAAACCTGGACAGTATACTAGTATCATGCCAGGAAACTGAATGACTTCCATTTGAATCGTCTTAGGAAGATTTTGAAAATCACCTTGCAAGATAAAGTATTGGATATTGAAGTGATTTCTCAAGCTGAATTGCCAAGTATTCAAACTCTACTGAAGAAAACACAACTTTGATGGGCTGGCCACATTGTTTGAAGGCCAAACATACATTTGCCTAAAAGATTATTTTATGGAGAACTCATAAGGCCAGTGCTCATATTAAAGTCAGAAGAAGCAATACAAGGACACTCTCAAGGTCTCTCCGAAGAACTTTTGAATTGATTGTAAGACATGGGAGACACTGGCACAGGGCCTCCCAGTATGGTGTAACTGCATGAAAGAAGGCTCTGTACTTTGTAAGAAAGCAGAATTGAAGTAGCCCAAAAGAAATGTGAGATGCACACAACAAATATTCATATGGACTATTTGTTCCTGACTTGTGGTAGAGCTTCCAAGCTTATATTGCTCTGATAAACCACAGTCAGACACACTGTACCTTGACCCTAACATAGTGATGTCATTTTGGTCCTCTTCAAACACAAAGGACAACAGCCAAATGACTATGTGCTGGGCCCTGTGCTAAGAGCTGAGGAGCTTACAGTCTAATGGGGGAGACAACATATAAACTAATATATACAAAGCAAGCTATAAACAAGATAAATAGGGGATAATTAACAGAGGGAAGACACTGCAATTCAGAGGGGTTAGGGAAGGCTTCCTGTAGAAGGTAGGATTTTAATTAGAACTTAAAGCCATGGAGGTCAGTAGCCAGAGTGGAAGAGGAAGAGTGTTCTAGGAATAGGCAACAGCTACAGCCTGGAGCAGAAAGATGGAGTATCTTGTTCATGGAACAGCCAGGAGGCCAGTGTCATGGGCTAGATGAGTACGTGGTGGGGAGTAAGGTGTAAGAAGACTGGAAAGGTAATAAGAGGCAGGGTTATAAAGGGGTCTGAATGTCAAACAAAGCATTTTGTATTTGATCCTGGAGGTGATTGGAGGGGGAAAGTAGCTCCCTGGAATTTGAGTAGGGGGTTAAATGATCAGACCTACGTTTAGGAAAATCACTTCAGAGGGGAAAATGATCATGTCATTTATGCTCAGCTTTTTTTTCAAGGATTTTAGTATTGGAATAGATCCAAGTAGTCACTCAAAGAGTCAGACCAAGAAGGATAATTTAGTCCAAAACTCTCACTTCAAAGAGGAACCTAAGTTAGAAAGAGAAGCGGTTCATCCAAGGAAATGCATTTAAGAACCCACCACTTCTGACTCTCAGCTTACTCTTCTTTCCACTATATCAAGCAATTAATCAATCAACCAACAGCTAGGCACTGTTTGAGGTGATGGAATACAAAGAAAAAGTAAAAGTCTCTACCTTTAAGAAGCTTGTATTCTAATGGAGGAGAAAACATACATACATATAAACATGTACAAAATATATACACAATGAATATGAAATTATTTGGCGAAGGGATGCAATAATTTTACAGAATAGAGAAATGGATGCTCCCAGCAATTGTGACTTATGAGCACCTAGATGATACAGCAGCTTGCATCCAGAGTCACGAAGATTCATCTTCCTGAGTTCAAATCTGGCTTCAAACACTTACTAGCTGTATGACCCTGGGCAAGTAAGTCACTTAACCTTGTTTGCCTCAGTTTCCTCATCTGTAAAATGAGCTGGAGAAGGAAATAGCAAACTAATCTAATATCTTTACCAAGAAAACCCCAAATAGGATCAGGCAGAGTCAGACACAACCGAAAACAACTGAAGAACAACAAGGAGAGAGAAATCACTATCAGCTGGGACAACGAGAGGGGATGGTATTTGACTTGTAATTTGTTATCTGGACAGATTTTCCATAGATGGTGGTAGAAAATGTGTACTACAAGCATGATTAGATACGCAGGTGTAGAACAATGGAAGAGAAGTTGAAGTGATGACAATTTGGACCACCCCTCCCTTCAAGTGGTTCATGTTCACTCATTTCCTCCCATCTCCCCATCCTTTCCAGTGCTGTGATCACAACTGGGACTTTAGATCTTCGGTGCTCCAAAAAGTCTTTTCTCAGAAGGTTCCTATAGGACCCAGGGAGTTTCTGACAAATATGTATAGAAAGTCTGACATCGAGGCAAGAGGTGTACTAACTATATGATTACAGAAGTAAAGAAGAATCCCTCATTTCTATACACTTTACAAGGCTACACATAATAACGTTTCAGGGCAAGAATTCTTAACCTGGGGTCCAGAGGTTTCACTAAACATCCAAAAGGACCCATAACACACAAAAATGGTTATGAACCCCTGCCCTAAACAATATAAGAATCTGATCACCCCTTTCTGTTGCTGCTTCATACTTGAAGAATTATTCAGCTACCAACAAAATAAGTAGGAAAAAAAATTTGAGAAGGTGCAGCTGGATTAGAAAAAGTTGAGCGTAATAGCTGGCATTTATATGGCATTTTAGGGTTTGCAAATCACATTGTAACATTATTATCTCCTTCTATCCTTACAATAACACTGAGAATAGGTGCTACAAGTATTATTGTTGCCAGGTGACAAAACTGAAGCCCAAAAAGGTTAAGTGACTTACTCAGGGTCACACAGCTAGTAAGTGGTGAGGTCAGATTTGGAACACAGGTTTTCCTTGACTCTAAGTGCAGTACTCTTTCCACTGCATTACATTGCCTCTCATTTTCACTGGCTCAAAACAAAAGTATTTATTTGAGTGGTAGCCAAGTAATGACTGATTCACAAAGGAAACAGTTCCCCTTTAGTATGGCTTTAAAAGCCAAGCACAACTTGGCTTCGTCAGTCACTTCTAGCCTTATTTCCCACACCCTCTATGTTTTACCCAAACTATATTTCTAACTGTTCTTTTGAATCTAGTCCTGTTCTCTCTTACCTTCATTCATTCATGTAGACCAACCAACACGCCTAGAATGAATTCCATTCGCATCTCGGCTTGTTTTATGAATGAATGAAAAAATGTTTATGGTGCGTTTACTAAATTCAAAGCACTGTGCTAAGTTCTAGGGATTCCAATAGAAAAGCAAAACAGTCCCTGTTCTCAAAGAGCTGATATTCTAATAGACAGACAACATATAAAAGAGTTTTCAGCTACAACTCAGATGGAAAGGTCTTATGGTCCTTAAGGTGAAGTGGCAAGGAAGATTAGTAATATGTCTTTCTTTAATGTCATTTTGTTTTCTGATAAAATCACAACCATTTCTGATGCTGAAACATTTGATAATGTCAATGACTTTGGTGTTAAGAACTTTGTTTTGCAGGTATTCTGTAGCTCTTCTTCCCTTCATTCAAGGCTCTTCTCAGATGCCACATGCTCCATGAAGCCTACCATTCCCCCCTGTCCCCTCACCATTAAGGTTCCTCCCCTCTGCCCACTCCATCAAATTTTCCTAGAGCATTTTCTCTGGAACTATCCTTTGCCTTATCACCTCAATTCACACTTGGCTGAGCACAGATGTTACACTCCTCCTCATTCCATGCCTATACCAGACTGTAAGGTCCTTGAAGTCAAGGATTATCTTTTTAAAAATTTTTATCTTTATATATCAGGTCAAAGCATAACATATTGCATATAGTAATTATTTAATTAGTGTTTATTGAACTGGATGGAATCAAATTAACCAACAAAATACAAACACTGAATGAGCTTAAGATATTTCGAATTCAGCAAATATTTATTGAACAACTAGTATGTGCAAGTTGCTGAGCTAAGTTCTGTGTGTGAAGAAGGGGGAGAAGCAGAATCTGCCCTTCCCATCTAGCAAGGAGTAAGAGACATGTATACAAATAATTGTAATAGCATAGTGTGTGAAAACAAGACAGGTGCCAAGTACTTTGGGTATTCTTAGGAAAGAAAGATCCTTTCTGGGGAACAAAGAAAGCTTCAAAAAGATGCAGCATTTGAGAGGGACCTTTAATGTTTGGAAGGAATTTAGGCAGGTGAAGTTGAGGGGAAAGATCATTCCAGGAAGAGACTGGACATGAGCTAAGGCAGAGGGAGAAGAGTGCAGGGGTTGCAGAATAGGATGTAATCTATTTTGACTGGAATATAGAGAAGTCAAAGGGGAGAAGGCTAGGAAAGTCATAGTATCATTGTATTTAAAGAGAGGTCCTTAGAAATCATTTTCTTACCCTCTTATTTCACTGGATCAAGGTCTAGAGAGGTGGCGATTTCCTGAGACCAATAAGATAGTAAGTAGTAACAATATTGGTATTGGACCCAGGTCCACTGACTAAATTTAGCCTTGTTTCCACTTCTTTGAACTGATAATAATAATTAAATAATTGAGTTCGGAGTTCTTTCAGTAATGGGGAGCCACTGAAGAGTTTCAAGCAAGGCAGGGTTATAAACAGAGCATTCTGGAAGGGATGTTTTGGATCAGCAACTCACTTAAAATCTCAGAATTGGAAGGGACTCCAGCAAATCTAATCTAGTTCAGAAGTGAATAATAACTCCAGCTAAAACTCATCTAGCAAGTGGTCAAGTCTTGCAAGACCTCCTTCTGAATGCCTTCTGAGTCAAACAATTCCATTTTGGGGTGACTCTAATTGTTAGGAAGATTTTCCCTGTAACAAACTTCTATTTGATTTTTTGTTACTTTCAAATGCTGCTCTTAGTTCTTCCCTCCAGCACCAAACAGAACAAATCCACTCCATCTTCTGAGGGATAGCCCTTCAAATGATGGATTAGAGGGCAAAGAGATTAGAGTCAGAGACCAGTTAGATAATTAAAGTGGACCATGGGAAAGATAATGAATGTCTGAACTAGATATAGGTTGCCTCACAGGCAGGGAGACCACTTAGGACTAAATAAAAGAGACAAAATTAAATATTTATATTCTATGCAGGCTAATCTCCTCTCAAACTCTCTAATGGCTTATTGTGGTGTTAAGGTGTGACCTCAGGTTCTCAGATTCTAGGCTAGCAGCACACAAGCTCTAGCACATTCCACCATATTTGAAATTCTTTAAGTTCAGCTACCAATGTTTTGTGTATCTCTTAGCCAAAAAACAGCCTAGACAAATTCAGAGAGGCTCATTACCAGAAGACTCAACATTGGTGGGGAGGGGGAAGGGAGGGCTGTTTGCTTTGTTTTTGTGACTATAGACAAAAAAACTCATGACTACTCAAGCATAATAGAGGATTTGTGACCTGCATTAGTGGTGAAGGGAATTGACCACACTGATTAAATCAGTGATCATTGGAAATTCAAAACACAGAAATCTGTACAAACCATTTGGGGTGGGACCCTTTGTTGGAGATCAGTTAGAGCTTCTTATTTAAATAGAGAAGCACTGGAAGTTAATATGGAAGCAAAGCAGGCCTTGAAAATATAGGAGTCATCTTTATAGTGTTATCAAGGAAGGAAGGAACGAAGGAAGGAACAAAGGAAGGAACGAAAGAATGAAGGGAGAGAATCCCCTCACTCCCCACCCACCACCAAGCTAATAGGACCTTGAGGTTCCATAATTAGCTAAACCTCTTAGGCTTAAGCGAAACAAAAACATTATTAAAATTAAAATTTCCCTGGGAGGGACATATCTCAATAGCCTCCCAATTAGTATCCCTACAACTGGCCTCTCTTTTCCAGTTCATCCTCCACACAGCTGCCAAGTTAATATTCCTAAAACACATTTCTGACAATTTCACTTCCATGCACCAGAAGCTTCAGTGGCTCCCTATTGCTTCTAGAATTGAATACAGACTCTCCCATTTGTCATTTAAAACCTTTCACATTCTGGCTCCACTCTATCTTTCCAAGCTAATTGTACTGCTCCACATCACATCATTCCAGTCAAACTCACCTGTAGAGGCCCAGAGATGAGTCTGACCTCGACATGAACTCTTCATGTTTTGAGAAAGGGCTCTAAGAAATGTTCCAAGCAGGGCCTCTGAGCTCCTGGACTGAGACAAAACATGGAGATAATGGTGTGGGAAAAAATAAGGTCTGGTGTGAGAAAAAACTAAGTGATAATATTGGAAAAACACAGGCAGCATTCCTGGTATACGACCCACACATAGGCCTCAAAGCAGTAGAAACACTATATGAGAACTTGCTTGGCTTTCAGTAAATGTGCTGTGTTCCAGTACCCACCTGACCCATGTCTTCATTTCCCAGCGACTGGTTGGGATCTACTGGTCAGACCCCAACACTCACCTCTTTGTTGTTCCTCACACATGGCATTCTATCTCTTCTATCTATGCTTCTGTACAGTCAACCCACCATGCCAAGAATGTCTCCCTTATTCCATTCCACTCTACGAACCCCTAGTTTCCTTCAAGGCTCACTTCAAGTTCAATATCCCAACAAATGCCTTTCCTATCTCTCCCAATTGTTAGTACTTTTCTCATTCTACTGAAATTGTTTTTCATTCACTTTGTATATATTTCATATAGAATTATCTGTGGGTAACTTGTTTCCTCCCAGGAGAATATAAGCTCCTTTAGGACAGGGATGGTTCCATTTTTTATATTTGTATTCTTGGCCTAGCATAGTGCCTGGCACATAATCTGATGCCTAATAAGTGCTTAGTGAGTTGAATTAAACTGAACTGAAATGAGCACCTTTGAACTCCATACAACTCATTTTGGAGGAATTAAAACAGGTTTTGTTGACATAAAGGAGGAGAAAGCAAGATGTCTTTGGCTGCCTCAAAAAAGAGGGGAGGGGTTTATAAATAAAGGATAGTGGAAGATAGAGGAGTGGGGAATATGTATCAGAGTATTATTACTAAAATCATAAAAATGGAATCCTTAGAGATCATCTATTCCAACTTCTTCATTTTATATGCCAGTCAAATATAAAATCCTTGAGAGCAGGGACATTTAATTTTTGTCTTCAGATATATGATACCTAGCACAGTGCCTGACATATATGGTGGCCAATTAATAAATGTTTGTTGAGTCACAGATGTAAAATTGAGGCCCAGAGAAGAGATATAACTTATCCACAGTCCCACAAGTAGTTAAGTGCCAACGGCAGGATTCAAATCTAGGTCCCTTGGATCTAAATTTAGTATTCTTCCCATTAAATCACAGTTTCTTCATTTTCTACCTGAAGAATCATGGTAAAAAGCCAGTAAGTCATTATGTAAAAAAATAGTGAATCAGATGTTCTCTTCAAATACTCCCAAAGTCTCTTCTAGCCCTTTGGTAAGCTTATTATTATTATTATTATTATTATTATTATTATCATTATCTGGTATGCTTGATTTTTTTTATTGACACTTTTGTTTTTACAACATATTCATTTCTAAGTATATCCACTTTAACTTCACAACCCACTAAGCTTTCTCTTATTAAAAAAAAAAATTCAAAGATGAGAAGAACACTCTACAGCAAAACCAATCAACGTATCTACTGTATCCAAAGTATATGTAGTATTCCATATCAGCAGTCTCCCACCTCAGCAATGAAGGGAAGGAAGTATGTTGACTCCTTCATATCACCCAAAATTGTTGGGGGTTGTTTAAAGATTATTTTTATGCAGATTACTGGTCATTAAACATCTCCCAGAGAAAAATCTAAACACTAGACAAAAGGTTTTCCAGAGTTTTATCCAAAGACCTCTGGGGCTCATCAAAGCCATTTTTATGGGGGTTTTGAGGTCAGAATCATTTTTGTAATAATATTAAAATGTTATCTGCTGATTAAATACTACTCCATTTTCCAACTATATATCTATGCAAGGCCAGATTTTCTTTATATACTTCAACCAATCTATCCCAAAAGATTGAATGTAGAAGGAGATATGAGACTCCAGTTGTCTTATATTAAATTAGACATTATGGAGATTTGCAAAAAACATGTAAAACAGTATCACTTCTTTCACTAAATTTTTAGTCTTGTAAAATGTTATTTTTCATAAAACATATTATTCATATTAATATGTAATGGATATTTTATTGTTATTTAAATAAATTAGTGAATAGTTTTAATTGTATCCATTTTAGTTTCTAACATAGTAAACGTCTAAAGATATAAATCACATTAAACAAAAGCTCTCTGATGTCTTCAATAATTTTTAAGAGCATAAAAGGATCCAGAGACCAAAAAGATTGAGAACTTCTCTCCTAGATTAACTAGATGACCACTGTGTGCTTGGTGCTGGGCAAAACTCTCAGACAACTAATCCCCCAGACATGTCTACAGGGGGCTTGGCCTCAAACATTTAATAGGAATAACACATTGTTCTCAGATAAGCTTTAAGAAGAAAAGAGTGTTGATTCAAAAAGAAAAATTCATTCCTGGTTTGTTTTTCTTCTTCCAGTTTAGAAGGTTTGGGTATTTGTTTTGTTATTTTGGGGTTTTTTTTTTGAAGTAGGTTCCCTGAGGGGATGTAGCTTTTAGCACTCAAAAGTACCTTTCCTCCCTGGGAAATTATAGTTAGAAGACTGTAATGGCAAGCAAAGTGAGACTTTTCATTGTCTTTTGTTTTAGAGAACTTCTCAGCACTAAGGCAATCAAGTGCCTTTGATTGAGTCTTGCTTTTGTTTGTAGAAAGGTCCATACCCTTTTGCTAGTTAGGTCAGGAGAGGTGTGAAGCCCCCAAGAGGTGTGAAACCCTTGAGAGGTAAGAAGCACTCTGACCCTGAAGAAGTGTATATATCCTCTGAGGTTAGCATTTTGTTTGGGGTTCACTGATTGGAAGAGTGTTGGTGTGGAGATTCTGGGTAGCCATTAAGGAGCCCCCTGGCTTTGAAAACCCAGATGTTGGTGCTTCTCTCTCTGGTAACTATGTAAGTATAGCTTTGGTCAGACTGCTAGAAGCCTGCCTGTTGATTTGTGTTATTTGCTCTGTTTATATAATTTCTGCTTGTCATTTCTTTGTGTTTTCTCTGAAGTTCAGGGTGCTGACTTTTTCACCTGAACTAAGTGAATTATATATGCATGTTTAATTAAAGTGAGATTGTTAACCTCTTAAAGTTGTTTTCCTTAGAAAAGCAGATCAAACAACCTGAGCTAGCAGACCTCCTGTGTGCTGATGTTATTGACCTTACACAGCCACAGTAACAGCAAGTAGCATTGTTATTACAAAGACTTTTAATTGAAAGCTACATCTATTCCTTACTATCTGTATAACTTTGAGCAAGTAACTTTTCTTTATATCTCAATTTCCTCATTTATAGAATTTACAGAATTGGAACAGATTTACAGAGTTGGAACAGCAGCATGCCCAACATCTCTTCCAGTTCTAAGTCCTATGACTTAGTCCTATAACTTCCTCACATACTAAAACGTGGGTTAACATCTACCTCAGAGGGAATAAAAAAAGCTTTTTAGGAATTATAAATATCAGAACTCATCACTATATGCAAGTAGATAATTAGGATAATTATTCACAATTAGCAGTTGCAAAAGTCTGCAGATGGGGATTTCAGGGTCTGGTAACTATTGTAAAATGCTTTATTTGCTTATTTGTAAGTTGTAAAGTCACTTACCTGTTTCGAAATACAGATTTTGATACTCTGCAGCAATCTGGGACAGATTATCAGTGATACTGTATCATTATAGAGAAAGAGATGTTTCTTGAGTATAATAATAGTACATATAATAATAATAATTCATATTTATATAGTACTTCAAGGTTTACAAAGAGCTTTCTTCACAGATGAGGAAAGTAAGGCAAACAGAAGTTAAGTGACTTGCATAGCCTACCTCAAATTCTAATGGGAAAGGTAAGACATAGAAATCTATGTGGCACCTAGGTAGCCAAGAGGATTTAGTGCTGGGCCTGGACTCAGGAAGACCCAAGTTGAAATCCAGTTAAAGTTATTGAACCTCTATATGCCTTAGTTTCCTCATCTGAAAATGGGGATAATAATAGCACCCACTTCCCAGGATTGTTGTGGAAATGAAATAAAATAATTTATAAAATATTTCATAAGTCCTAAATTCATAAGATATTCAATATGTCTACAAGAAGGCAGCTAGATAACTCAGTGGATAGAGAGCTGGGCTTGGAGTCAGGAAGATCTGAGTTCAATCCAGCCTCAGACACTTGTTAGCTTGTGACCCTGGGCAAGTCAGCTTGCCTTAATCCTCTGGAGAAGGAAATGGAAAACCACTCCAGTATCTTGGTCAAGAAAACCCCATGAACAATATAGTCCATGCAATCACAAAGAAGAGTTAGGCATGACTGAACAACTTCAATTCAATGTCTCTTGCTTCTTCACTTGGATAGGGCATTACAAGGAATGGATTTGAAGCTAAAGGATCTGAATTCAAATCTCAGATCTGTTGTGACTTTGAGCAAGTCACTTCTCTAGGTCTTATTTATTTCCTCTGCACAATGAGATCTATGGATCACATAATACCTTAAGATCCTTTCCATCTCTATCAATCAACAATCAACAAGCATTTAATAAGGACCTACTGTGTGCTCGGCTACAATGTACATAGTGATGTAAAAATGAAAATAAAAGTCATTTCCCTTGAGAAGCTCACATTTCATCTCTAAATCCCACGTTTTTTAAAATCCAACTCAAACACTATTTCTTCCATGAAGTTTCTCCTGTCTCTCTGTTAGTAATGACCATTATTAACTCACAAAGATACTGACTCACAAAGAAGTTTGTTTTGTGTCTTTTAATAACTCTAATCATATAAATTGGTTACATTAATATTGTAGTTATTTGTGTTTGCATTTTATCCTCTCGGTAAGACTATGAGCTTAAACCAGGAGAAGGATTACATTTTATCTGTTTTGTCTTTCAGAGTACCTAGCACAGTACTTTACACACAATAGAAGATTCCTACTTATTTGCTAAAATGAGTAAGGTCCCAAGAGATTTTTTAGTAAAACCTATCCACCCAGTCATAGAATTCAAAGAACCTCTGAGTTTGATAGGACCTTAAAAGTTAGAGTCCAAACCTTTCCAGAACCAGGACCTCAGATCTTTTGTTTGAAATCTGTGAAAATGGTTCAACAATTCATCCTGTCACTCCTTCCACTGTGACCCAGAACATTTGTTATGCCTTATTACCACGAAATTGGTAGTAAGGGAAATTAAGGTCAGTCATGTAGCAACACCTAGCCACCCTCTTTTTAATAAGCCTTCATGTATTCCAAGACTATCATTAGGATGCTCCTTTTTAATGTTCTTTGGGATGTGACCCCTTTAACTTTTCAATAATAAATAAACACTTGTGAGATTCATTTCCTTTTCCCATGGATTTATGATTCACATTTATGTCCTTTCCAAATTCTTCATATTCCTTTGCAATTGTGGAGACCAGAATGAAATGTTGGTAAGTTCAGATAAATCTTGAATATTATTTAATCATTTCTTAAAGACAAACATACATGTATATGTATACGTATGTGTGTATATGTGTATGTCTACATGTATATATGTGTGTATATATATACATATGTGTATATATATATATATATATATATATACGTGTGTATATATATAATGGTTTTACTGAACCTGTGATTTCATTGGTATAGAGACTTTCCAGGGAGGAAATACTATCTACCAACACAGGTCAAAGCCTAATCTGCAACTGTTAGTCTTAGAATGTTGCCTGGGGACACTAAGAATTAAAATTATATATCCTTAGTTGCACAGCCTGTGTCAAAGATCAACTCTCTATTGACTATAGGACATTGTCTCTGACAACTATGATACAATTTACATATCTGGTCCTATGGGAGGTTTGGTTTGGGTTTGGAGGGGATTTTTTCGGGGGAGGGGGGAGCAAGAAAAGTGTATGTTTTTATTATAGTATAATATTTCTTATTCATCCACTATAGCCTTTGATACTAATGGGTTCTCTTCCTGGTATAGTTCTAATCATTCTTTTTTTTTAACCTCTTCCTCCAATGATCATTGTCATTATATTAATTAAACAAAGAATGCTAGAGTTAAAAGGAACTTTAGATACTCTCTCATCTAACACCATCATTTTATAGGAAAGCCAATAAAAATACCACTTTATATTTGTAGTATGCCCTATAGTGTTCAGAATGTTTTTTATAGACATGAATCTCACCTGATCCTTTTAATATCCCTATGACATGGTAATAGTAGCTGACCTGAATAGATTGCTTAATGGTTTACAAGGGACTTTCAACATATTATCATCTTTTAAAAATAATAGTAATAGTCATATAGACAACAAGCATTTCAAGTGCCTACTATGTGCCAGGGACTCTTCTAAGCGCTAGGGATACAAACAAAGGTACAAAATAGTCCATGCTCTCAAAAAGCTGACAGTCAATGAAGCAGACAACAGAAGATACAGACAGGAAAAAAAAAATGAGATAATCATCAACCGAAAGGCACTTTTCTTTTAAGGAAGATCAGGAAAGAGTTCTTGCCTGTATTGTTTTGTGGTTTACAAAATCATTTTTATAAGTTCACAGAATTTCATTTGTAAGAGGCCATAGTAGCCATTTTATCCAAGTACCCCGCTCAAAAAAAAATCCCTTCATCCTGTCCGTATGTGAAAATCTCCAATGAAGGGGAAGCCACCACTTCCCAAAGGAGCCCTTTTTACCTGGGGATGGCTTCAATTGTTGGAGAGGTTTTGCTTTCATAGATATGTCTCTTTTTATCCCTAGTACCCAACAATGCCTGGCACAGAACAACTGCTCAATAAATACTTGTTGATTGATTGTGACTTTCACCCGTGGCTCTTAGTTCTGCTTTCTGGGGCTAAGTGGAGCAAATCCCTCTTCTTCAGTATATTCCTTCAAACATTTGAACACAGCTACAACCTTCCCATCCCCTAATCAGGCTCTCCCTTCTCGGCTTAAGTACTCACCCCCTTTAACCACTGCTCCCATGGCAGGAACTCAAAGTCCTTTACCATCATTGTCACCCTTCTCTAGACACTATCCATATCATCAGCAAACCTAAAATGTTGGTCTTCACAACAATACTGTGAGGTTGTAATGAGATGTCACTTTATGGTTTACATTTGACATTTAGATGTGTTATAGCATTTGATCAGCACAACAACCCTATGAATTTGATACATTACAGCGTTTGGTTAGCAGTAACAATGTAACCAGCTACAATCACGTTAATGTGAATAGAATATAACAATGTAATATTATCCTATTACATCAACGAGGAAGATGAAACTCAGAGGAGTTAAGCGATTTGTCTAAGATCATGTAAGTGGGACTGATACTAGAAATGCTTATTTTGCAAATGAGGAAACTAAGGCCCAAAAAGGTACAGTAAACTGACTGATGTCACACAGTTAACTCCTTACACACTAGACTTCAAGGACAATGCATATAAATAAAGCCAGTAATAAAGTTCCTATGATAGATCTGGAGCTAGATGGGACTTTAGAGGTCATCTAGCCCAACCCTCGCATTTTACAGATAAGAAAGTTGAGATGCAGAGAAAGTAAGTGACTTGACTTTAGAAATACAAGTGGTATCATGGGTAGGATTTGAATCCAAGTCTTCTGGCTCCAGGAGCCCTTTCCACTGCATCATCTACCCTTAAAAAAATGTTTCTTCTGTTTACTTTCTCTGTTCTTCTTCTCTTGAAATTTTATACCGAAGGCAGTGAATTACACCTCATATTAATGTTGTAGTCATGTGCTTTTTAGAAAATAAATGAAAAGGGCTTTTAATAGAAGGTTCTAACATGTCTCATGATTTTAGGTCTCAGTATAATAAAATGTTTGACTAAGTAGGACGCAGAATATAAAGGTTGGAATAGAGTGTTAGTAGCATCTTTTTTTTCAGCTGACTATATGAAAAGTCAACCTGGCTTAGTGAAGAGAGTGCTGGGCTTGGAATAATGAAGACACTTACTCCCTGTGTGACACTAGGCCATCACTTAACTTGTGCTCAGAACACTCTTGAGACCTTACTTACTAAATCATAGAAGGTTTACAGATCTATTTGGGTAGAAGTTTCTCAGAATGAGAAAATCGTAGATATTTCCAGTACTTGTAAATAATAATAACTCATATTTATATAGTGATTTTAAGATATGCAAAGGATTTTACCTATACTATCCCATTTTAATCAATCATTAAGCACCTATTAAGCATTAACTATATGCCATGTACTATGCTAACTATCAGGGATAAAAAAAAGGAAGAAAAAAATAGTCCCTGTCCTCAAGGAGTTTACCTTCTGATGGAGGAAAAAAAAACAGAAATGAATCAATAAATATGAGACAAATATAGAGTAGGTGGAAGGTATCCTTACAGAGGAAGATACCAGTATCTGGGGGACTAGGGAAGTTCTCCTACATGAGATAGTAGTTGAGTGGAGTCTTGAAGGAAGCCAGGCATTCTGAGAGTAGGAGTTCAGAGGAGATATCATGGAGGACAGACAGTGCAAAGACAAAGAGGGGAGCTAGTGTGTTCATGAGGAACAGCAGGTAGGCCAGCATGACTAGACCTTAGAGTGTGTGGAGGGGAGTAATGCAATTTCAAACCAAGTCGAGTCAAGTACTTATTAAGCACTTTCTATGTGTTAGGCAATGAAATAAGCACAGGGAATATAAATACAAGCAGAAAGAAAACTCCTGATTTCAAGTAGCTTATATTCTAATGAGTCAAGAAAACACATAAAAGGGAGCTGAAGGGAAGAAGGAGGGGGGGGAAATGAAGGCACCTGGCATAAGACATTGTAGACAAAATCCAGAGTCTGAGAGAGACAGAAAAATAACCTGGAGAGGTATGAAGATAAATCTGACCTGGGCATCCTCCTTAAAATGGAGGTTCTAAAAGGAACCAGCCAATCAGAGAGAGAGACAACCAATGCTTGAAAGCATGAAGTCCAGGGGCAAAGTGAACTTGCAGAGTGAAGAGGTTTATGGACCCCTGTAGGAAAAGACAGGGGTATATCCTGGAGAATAATAAAGATGAAATGATTGGAACAGGCCAGGTGGTGAGCTTTATATGCCAAGCAGAGGAGTCTATATTTAATCTCAGAGGTAATAGAAAGCCTTTGAAGTTTATTGAGTGGGGAGGACGATTATTTGGTCAACTCTATACTTAAAGAATTGTTTTGACAGCTGTGTGCAAGATGGATGGGAAGAGGGAAGGACTTAAGGCAGAAGGCTATTGCAATAGTCCAAGAGAAAGATGATGAGGGCCTGAACTAGAGTTGTAGATGTGTGAATAGAGAGAAGTAAACATACCTGAAAGGTGTTATAGAGAAAGAAACAATATTTGCAAACTGATTGGATATTTGTGGTGATTGAGAGAGAGGAGTTGAAGATTACACCAAGGTTGTATATCTGGGTAACTGAAAAGAGAATGGTTCCCTCAACAGTAACAGGAAAGTTCAGAAGAATGGTAGGTTTGGATTTAGATGAATTATATATGGACATATTTAATGAGATTCTTTTGGGATATCTAATTTAAAATGTCCAACAGGCAGGTAGTAATGTAGGGAATGGAATACAATTGAGAGACTAAAGTTAAATAAACATCTAAGAATCAGCTGCCTAGAGGTGATAATTGAACTCATGGGAGTTGATCACTAAATGTGATTATATGGGAAGAAAAGATAAGAGGACTAAGGAAGGAACCTTGGGGGACACCTGCAATTAGTGAGCATAGATGCAGATCAAGAAAAGGATCCTGAAAATGAACAACCAAAGAAGTAGGAGGACCAAGATAGAGTCATAAAAACCCAAAAAGGAAACACCGTCCAGAAGAAAAAGATCATCAATGGGATCAAACACTACAGAGAGGTCAAAAAGGATAAAGACTAATAAAAGAACATTCAGTTTGACAATTCAGAGATTACTAGTAAATTTTCAGTTAAATGATGAATTTGGATGCCAGATTGCAAAGGACTTAGAAGAGACTGAGAGAAACGAATTAGAGGCATTTAATGTTAAAACTTTTTCAAGAAGTATAGCTGAGAAGGAGAGGAAAGCTATAGAATCATAACTGGCAGGCATAAAAGCATCTAATAAGGATTTTTTAAGGATGAGGGAAAGTTGGATGTGTTTGTAGGAAAGGAAGAAAGGAACAAGTAGATAGGGAAATATTAAAGACTTGAAAGTGAAGATAATGGTGAAGGAAGTCTGCAGGAGATGGGAAGGATAGAATCAAAAGATTCTATACGGAAAGGAAGTTACCTTGGCAGGCAGAAGGGCCACCACAGGATCAGATAAGGTAGTTGGGAATAACAAAGGGTTGTAAGAGGAGGAAGAGTGCTCTTGGTCAATGGCTTCATTTTATTTTATTTTATTTTTTGTGAAGCATGTGCAAGTCCTCACCTGTAGATTACTGAGTGATGTCAATAGAAGAAGAGTCTAGAAGTAACAAAGGGGAGCAGAGAGTTTTCTGATTCATCAAACTTCACCAATAAAATGGAGTTATGAATGAGAGGATGCTCATTCAAAGTTAATGAACCTACACAATATGAAATATATACCTAGAGCTGTAGGAGCAACTTTGAAAAAAGCTTTTGGCTACAGGAAAAGCAAACAAACAAATGCAACAATTCTGTTGTTAAGCCTGTTGCCATTGTTTGTTTTAACATAGGGAATGTGAAATTTTTCATTGTCCTAATAAATGACAAGGTATTAATGTACTTATTGTCATATTTAAGTTAGCACTCAAAGTTGAGGAATATCAAACAAACATTTAATGAGGGCAGGAGTGGAATCTTATTTGATAACATATTATACAAGAAAAAAATACCAATTTATGTACAGTTCACCACTATACAAAAGAGCAAGCAAAAGTCAGTCAATCAACATTTGTTAAGTGCCTACTATGTTCTAGGTATGGTGGTAGGTACTAGAGATACAGAGAGGCAAAAAAAAAAAAAAAAACCAGTCCCTAGTCTCAAAGAGTTCTGATTTTCCTTTCCTTTAAAGAATCAAGGAATAGTATATTCTGCTCTCTAGATGTATAATTTTACTCCCCAGGTATGCAATCCACTCATCCATCTGGATATAGCCATTAGCTCAGCACAAGTCCCAAACTCAAGTGATCAGTTGGTTTATAGTTAATATACAGTAAACGACTCTCATTTCAACTTTATTCTGTTTTCAGTTTCCTTTTAGGATGGGAAGAGTATAAATGCTAAGATGAGTTCTTCCTTTATGCCTTGAACTTTAAATCGTAAATGACCACACAGACCGATGTCTTCAAAAGATGGTAGAAATCCTGAGCAGAAAAAAACAGCCAGAAAAAAAAGAAGCCCTTCTATATAACAAGATTCATGTGTGTTGTGTATTTGTGCTATGTCCCAGGTGCCTCAAGATGAATGGGGAGGGTACCCCACTGGCGGTAAAGATGAGGAGATCCCCTGCAGGAGGATGAGGAGTGGGAGTTATATTAAAGCCATGGGAGATGAGGAGAGTGGAGAATCTGACTCTAGCCCCAAAACATCACCAAAAGTAGCAGTCCGAACAGAGGCGTTGTTAAAATCCATTGGACAAAGACCGCTTGGAGATCACCAAACGTAAGGATTGCTAACTCTTCTTCCTTTTTCTAAAACAGCTCACCATTGTTCTAGAACTCCTTTCTGATGAAAATTTGTCCACCTTTCCTCAGCTATCATCACTTCCATAAAATAATGACTGAAATGAATATGTAATATGCCATGTAAAACTTTCTTTTTGAAAATAAATGGTCATTTTTGCTCTTACTATAACCTCATTAAAAATGACATCTTACTGAACAATTTCAATGTCAATTTTTTTCTAAAAATACCTGTCTAATCAATTCATATAATGTTTTTAATTATGAAAGTTTTAAAAATTTAAATTGCCAGGCAGATTGATTTTTCCTTACTGCAGAAATTTTAATTTAAAAAAAATTCCTTCAAAAATGCAAGTGTATCTTTCCAGGTATTTGGCTTGTGCTTTCTGGTGAGAAAACATACATTTTTTTTTCTTTTGCCATGACAAAGCCTGCTGGAATGGTGACAATATTGTCTATTTTCCATTTACACCAAAACATAAAAGTAGTGGTGGCTTTTCTTGAGAAGCTTTGTCTGGGTATGAAGTACAAATATTATAAACTTAAACAATGCTTTGCCTGTATATTTTTCATGATTCTGTCCTTCCATTTGTTCCTTCACATAACATTTTCTTGGAAAAAAAAGTAAACTATCAAGTTGACTTAATGTCTAAGAACTAATCAAGAAATTCACATAAAACTGCCATCTTCCCCCCATAAACACAGCAAAATACAACATAGAGCAATACAACAAAAGTTGGGGGACACACAAAATTTGGCTAAGTCATGGTCTTGCCTTCATGGAGTTTCCAGTTTAGCACAGGATAAGACCCCTATATCATTAGCTTTAATACACAATATTGGATGATAATAGGTAACATTTAGCTAGCATTTGGGCAACTAGGTGGTGCAGTAGAGAGAGCACCTGGCCTGGAATCAGGAAGCCTTGAGTTCAAATTCAGCCACAGACACTGGCTGTGTGAAGCTGGGCAAGTCATTTAGCCTTATTTGCCTCAGTTGCCTCATCTGTAAAATGAATTGGAGAAACAAATGGCAAACTATTCCAGCATCTTTGCCAAGAAAAACCCAAATGGGGTCACAAAAAGTAACTGAAAATGTGACTGAAAAAAATGACTGAACAACAAAAAAGCACTTACATGAAGCTCTGAGGTTTACAAAACCCTTTACTTGTATCCTCTCTCATGATAAGTGCATTAGTGTGGGGCAAGTCAAGTGATATGTGAAATCTGAGAGGATTTTACCAACTACACATGGAAAAACCACTTAGAAAATTGAAAATATATTAATGAGGTTATTCATTTCAATTCAGAAAGTGAGATAACTATAATTGATAACCCCTAAGGACATTGTATCTTCAAAACATCCTGTACTGGTTTGTGGGGCATACTGTCAAACCAAATAGATATTTGGTCATCTCCAAAAAAGCAAAGTTCAAAGTTATGATTATCTTCAGGAAGAAAAGTGCATTTTGGGTTCTAGAAAAATTTATTTTTGACAACATTGAATTTACAAGTTGCTAAAAGACAAAGTTTCATAAAGTCTTGGCAATTCAGAAAAAGAAAAAATGACCCATATTAACACTGAAGTTAGTCAAGCATTATTGTTGTTTGAGGTTGGGTCATTTTTTTCAGTTGTGTTGAACTTTTTACAACCCCTGTTGGGGTTTTCTTGGCAAAGATACTAAAATGATTTGCCATTTCCTTCTCCAGCTCATTTTACAGATGAGAAAACTGAGGCAAATAGGGTTAAGTGACTTGCCCAGGGTCACAAAGCTAGTAAGGGTCTGAGGCCGAATTTGAACTCAGGTCATCCTGACTCGAGACCTGGCACTCTATGCACTATGCCACCTAGCTGCTCCAGCAAGCATTATTAATCCGGATTTATTCTCATTGGATACCTGGAAGAATCAATGTAAGTGTGATTGTCATCTTCCTCATCATACAGCAATGGTATTTCTGTGCCTTCGGACACAACTGCAAGTGCTTTGTAAAAAGATGGGACAGTGGAATTCAATATTATTATTAGGGGGAAGAAAGATGTTTTCCACAAGTTTTTAAAGGATTATTGATTGATTTACTGTGTAACCTATTGTTTGAGTCAATTCTTAAGTTTTCTAAGTGTTTCATATCTACTTTACAGTTTATACACAGCAAACTTTGGATTCCTAGCCTGTCCTTTAGAGCTCAGGTTAGAACTCCATTTCTGAGCTAGAAAATGTACACAGGATGAATGCAAACTTATACATTACTAATGGCAATAATTTACATTTATCATAGAATCACCAAATGTGAGAGTTGGAATAATAATAGACGACATTTATATAGAGCTTTAAAGTTTGCAAAAATCTCTACATACATTATTTCATTTGGTAAGGACTTAGAAGACATTTAGTCCAACCCACACCATCTTCTCTACATCTCCAACAAGTAGTAGTCCAACCTTCACTTAAAGATACCTACTGAATGCACTTGGAGATAGCAGAATCCACTTTCTCTCAAGGCAACCCATTCTATCTTGGGACAACTACAGGAATTTTTTTCTGACATGAGGCCTAAATGTTCCTCTTCACAATTTTCATCCATTATTTCTACTTCTTACCACTGGGGCCAGGCCAAACACATTTAACCTTCTCCCAAGTGAAAGCTCTCTAAATATTTGAAGACAATTATATAATGTACTAAATTTTCTCTTCTTCAAATCAAATATTCCAGTTCCTTCAAATGATCCTCATATAGCATGGTCTTAAGGCCTTTCACCACCATGGCCACACTCTTTTTTGGAAGTTCTTCCAATTTACTGTGGTTTAAAAACATTTCTCTTACATGATGCCCGAAGTCAGAAGGGACTAAGGAAGCTATTTACTTCACCACCTACTTCATCAAACATTCCTCCACAATATGGCCCTCATTTCACAACTGAAGAAACTGAGGCCAAAAAGGTGAAGTGATTTACCTAAATTCACTGACAGCAAATATCATAACTAAAACTTAAACCCAGGTCTTTTGACTCCAAACCCAAAATTCTTTCTAGTACACCATGATAATGCCTCTATGAACCTGGACAGTCTGGGAACTGACAGTGGTTAAAGGTTATCAATAGCATTATACATTTATAGCCCCAAATATATTTTACATACCAAGATTTTCACAAGAGTGGAGGATACATTTGCCTACACAGAGCAAGACACTGTGTATATAATAAAAGCAAGAGCAAGTTCTGCTGTAATGTAATTTATAATTTAATGACTAGCAGGAATGTCAAGTATACACAAACTATGATTCAAGAATAAATCAGATTAAGTTCAAATGAGAGATCAAGGCAGTATTATGAGAATTTTGAAGAGAAAGGCACAACTTTCACCTGGGGTGATCAAGGAAGACTTCATGGTGGCATCTCATCTGGCCTTTGAAAAAAAAGAAGGACTTCAATAGACAATGACAAGTATAGAAGTAATCTATTTCAGGCATGGGGGGAAGCAAAAGGGTAAGGAATAAGCATTTATGTAGTACCTACTATGTGTCAGGCACTCTGATAAGCACTTTTTATAAATAGTATTTCATTTGATCCTTACAACAGCTGTGAGGTAGGTGCTATTACTATCCCCATTTTAGTTAAGAAACTGAGGCAAAGAGAGATCAAGTGACTTGCCAAGGTCACATAGCTAAGAAAGATCTAAGGCCAGGTGCAAAATCGGGATGAGGAGGGATGGAAGGTAGACTACTTTGGCTAGGATACTGAAAAATGAAGGAGAGAGAAGTGAAATGGAAAGTTAGGTAAGAACCAAGTTAATGAGGACCTTCAATGCTAGAACTAGGAGTTTCTATCCTATTCGATAGGCAACGGGTAACCACTGTAGGTTTTTGAGCAGAGAAGTAGTAAAAAACAAACAAATAATTATAGAAATAAACAAACAATTATAGCAATTTATCAGTAAAATCCTTTGGTCAGTGGAGTGGAAAGTATCTTAGAAAGGAGATAAATAGAGGCATGATAACCAGTCAGGGAACTTTTTAAAAATACAAGGGAGAAGAAAGTGGTCAAGACAGAATTGAAGAGGAGGAGGTGGATGCAAGAGATACAGCAGAGAAAGAAACAATAAGACTTGGCAATGAAATGGGAGAGAGGGAAGAGTCAAAGATGACTTTGAAGATTTGAATCCAGATGACTGAGAGGATGGTGGTGCCATCAGAAGAAATGGAGAAATTTGAAGAATGGTCAAGTATGGGGGAAGGAGAAGATAAGTTCCATTTTGAACACATGTTAATGCAAGAATATGAAGGGACATTCAGGGAAAGACGTGCAGCCAATAGTTAGAAATACAGGACTAGAGTTTGGGGATGAAGACATAGATTTGGATGTCATCTAGTTAGGGGTGATATTAAAGCAATAATTTTCTTTATCAGATTAACAACCAGCCATTTCACTGTATCCTGAGGGAATGGACCACAGAACAAAAAAAATGTACTTTTATATGAGAGAAAAGTAGGAAGGAAAAGTCTCAAAAACTGACCAAATAAGAATGAATAATGCAAATTAGTATAGCCTTATGCATCTAGAGAAGACTATCTAACTAGGGTACAGTGAGAGCTAAAGAAATTTACCTAAGAAGAGGTTGGAAAATTTCCCGAACTCTTAAAGTTCAAAATCTGGACTTTTTAAGGTTCACTAGTCACTTTCAACATTATCTCATTTAGTCTCAACCTATTTGTTTGTTTTTTCCCCTAAGAATCATGATATGGTTAAATGTTTATAAATCTAAAGTTCATAAGATCTAGGACTTAAAAGTATCTGTTAGAAATACACTTGACACTGAAATTCAGGTATCAAGGGCAATTTATTATTATTGAGGAATTCAAAGGAATTGGTAAATGTTCCTGGCCAGGAGCGGACTCCACCCTTCCTTAGGAAGAGGGAGTGGAAAGTACAGGAGTGGGACTAATTTTATTCTGTTGAACTGACTGACATAGATTGATGCACCATCAGCTCAGTACCTTCCTTCAGAGAATGGATTGGTCTGCAGTCACAATCTTCCCTATATGCCCCCAACACGCAATACCTTAGTATGTTCCCCCCTCTTCAGCATACATCCCATGTTCAAAAATGGGGGAAAACTCCTCCCTGTGGGTGTGTAAGATAATATTCAGTTAGCTAATTAAGCATGGGTGGTAGTCATTTGACCCAGTTTTCACTTCACCCTGACCATTATCTGGCCAGTTTAGAACAGTTTTCCTAACGTCCTGAAACTGTGGTTTCTGCAAAACCACATATTCCCATTGGCTGAGGACTCTCATCCTGGTTAATTTTTACTCCTTCTTTGTTCAAGCTGACACTTCATTAATTATTCTGTGGAACTTAATTAACTCTTCTGCAGAAACCTAACTTTCCCTAACTTTTACCCATCTCTCACAGTACTTCAGTGAACTAGTCCAATTTCCTAAATTTCACAATTGAGGTAACTGAGACTTGAATGAATGAAGTAACTTGCCTAAGATCATGAATTAAGTTACCATTTCTACTTCCTAGCAATGGTCTCCTTATACTCATCCTTTGTTTCTTCTTTTTTAAAAAGAATGGCTCACAATTTTTGTAGTGAATATTTTGAGGTTTGTGATATGCTTTCTTCATAACCCTGTGATGAAAAGAGTACAAGTGTTGTGCTGAAAAAAAGTGAGTGAGACCTGGATATAAATTTGGATGTGGATTTATTCAAGCGAGAGACTGTTGGGAGTAATTACTCAAATCGAACAGCCCTGAGCTGGGGAAGAGAGAGGGTACTTAAAGGGAAAGAACACAATTTGATTTCCATGGAGATGGGAACACAAACAATGGGACGAGCTGAGGCAGGATTATTTCCATGGAGAAGGGAACACAAACAGTGGGGTCCTGGAGATGGGAGTACAAACAGTGGGGTGAGCTGGGGCAAGACGGAGAAACTGGAGGGGGGGGCAGGGCATAACACAAGCATTTGCTAGATAAGGCAATGAAGGCTCAGAGGGTTGAGTGATTTGCCTAGTCATTCACCTAGTAAGCATTAGAGCTCCTATTCAAATTCAGGTCTCCAGATTTCAAGTTAAAAGTCCTTTCTACTATACCTCTCCAGACACCATGAACCATTAAAACTTAGTTCATGAGGAACAGAACCTAATATAGGATGTTAGCAGGGAAAGTAAAGGAAGGGACTGCTATAGGAGACATAACAAAAGGAATTACACCTATACATATTGAAGAAGAGAAGACAATGACATTACTGTGAACCAGAACCTAAGGTTTAAGGTGGTTACTATAGCTTGTCTCTTTCAGCCCTTATAGAAACACCAGCAAAATTCACTGATAGCAATTGTTATTCACACTCCCAGGTATTCACAGTTGCACTGAGACAAGAAGGTTTGGGAATCACTTTAATTAACATAATTTTCCATTTTGCCAATAAATTAAACCTATATTTTGAAGTTGGCTTTGTATTCCACTAAGAGGATTTTTAGAAAGAAATTGAAAACTCCAAAATCCTATTTAAAATAGAATTTTAAATAATCTGATTTAGCTATGTATGAATGTTTATTCACTTTTACACCATGAAACTATAGCAGCAGGAGCTGATTTACAAAATCTCTTAAGATGCAGTGATTCAGATGATAACAAAAAAAAACTGCCTAAGTTTTTTTTTTTAAATACATCCCTAAGGGCTTTGTTCTCCACTTGATATGCACAAACAAGTATTATTAGCATTAATGGTATTTAAACATGCAAATCAAGTGGCAAAACAAACCCAGTAGTCATATTTTAATTTTAATTTGATAGGTGTGGGTTCACCTTCTTATCATTGAATTCTCATTTTGTCCCATTAAGCAACTGAGAGCTGATATGAAGCCCACTTAACTATGCGATGCTACAGAATGGTCAAGATCTGCAGTTCTTTCAAAATCTGCCTAAGGCCCTAGAAAACTGTATTTTTAATTGCTTATTATCAATCTTTCTTTGGGAAGAATATAATACAATGAGGCCTGCTATGATGGAAATATCTAAATTCTGACAGAAGTCCTGTTTCAAGTTTATTTCTTGGAACAAAGCCATAGCTCCTGATTCTGCTGAAAATCATCTTGTCTTCCTGCTACAGAAATCTGAGAGGGGAGAGAACTTCAGCATTTTCATTAATAATTATAACATGTTTCCTAATTGGACTTCTACAGAGCAATTGCTTGAATAATTTTCTGGACTGAGTGCTGTAATTGAAATTTTCTCAAGTAAACCATATAGTGCCTGGTAATGCGCCTTATCTATAGTCAGTTCTGAATAAATATTGATCATTGATCATTACTCTAGAGCTGGAAAGGACATGTTAGGCCATCTAATCCCACCCTTTTATGACAGACTGATTGGTTAATTGAGACAGCACTGATGAGGTTAAACCAAAATGATGAGGTTAAAGAAAATGATGAGGGTAGGCAACCATACATTTGTTTCTAGGGATGTTCTAGACCCCAAAATACCGATGCACCGAGTCCTGCCAAATGAATTAGACTCAAGCCTTCTCACAGCCAAAGAAAAACAAAGTTTATTAAAGATTTGCCATAATGGGTAGTCTTAAGAAATCTCACCATTTGTGATGCTCATTTTCACAAGTGGTCCAGATTCAATGTACTGTGCTAGATTGAATCTGAGCGCCCTCATGGAGGCAAGATGAGACTTATATACAGAAAGATTGTGGGAAGGATTGAGGGGTGGTCAATTAGTCTGGGGTGACTAGGGGAGAGGTTTAGGGAGGGTCTTGAGGAGGAGTCTAAGGAGGACCTAGATGGGACTGGGGTGGCTAGAGGTCAAGACTCCAGAATGGGATTTTGATGGGATCAAGGCTGGGAAGCAGCTGGTCAATAGTGGGCTAGGCTAGGTAGAGATTTGGGCCTAGATAATGAAAGGCTTATGGCCTCAAGGGAAGATCAGATCTAGTGGGAAGATTCAAGGAGAGTTCAAGGGGGTTCCCAGAGACTTTAACCCAATCAGGTTCAAGGGGGTTGCCAGAGACTGTACCCCCATCAGCACCACTGCTGTGGCCCACCAGTTGAAGACTAAACATTGGCAGGTGAAGAGACAACCTTCCCCAAATACAAAGTTCTGGAGAGTTATTCAAAATGAGTTAAACAGTAAAACATTTTGAAGGAGTAATAAGAAAAGCAAAAGAATCACAAAATCTGAGAGTTTGAAGGGACTTTAGAGTCCATCTAGCCCCACCTCTTTCTCTAGGTATTAAGGAGAAGGTTGTGAGCTCATCGGATTGGAAGAATGTTCTTTCATTGAATCTGAAAGGCTGAGAAAGACTAGAATTAACTTCTAGGTTGAAAGCTTTTTTGTTTGCTTATTCTGTCTGTAACAGTGCTTCTTATCATATAGTAGGCATGTAACAAATGATTGTCGAATGAACGACTAAGTGAATGAATGAATTAATCATTAGCTCAGTTAAGTACAAAAGACCTTAAGGCTTTAAAAATAAATTTTATTGATACTTTTTGTTTTATATCAACTAAATATCCTCTTCTGTCGCTCTTCTCTGCCCTCCTAGAAAGCCATCCCACATAACAAAGATTTTGTTTTTAAAAAGATGAATAAGAGAAAACAAAGTTCAGCAAAACCAATCAATATATCAAAAAAAAAAATCTGACAATCTATGCAATATTCCACACTCATAGACCTCCCCCCCACTATTTTTTCAAAGGAGTGGGAAAAGGTATCTTCTTATGTGTGTTCTTTGGAACCAAGCTTGTTTTTTGTACTTTTGCTATATTCATTTATTAACTCAGTGACTCTTGGCCTGCTTGTCTAATTTTTCCTAGTTCTAAAGATTATAAATTAGATGAGTCACTTTCATCACAGTGTTGTACAGGCTCCATTTCACTCTTATTCAAGCAACATAGCAGCTCCCCTTAGCATAAGGTGTGGGCATGTTTCATCACATGGATTTCAGTAACAATTTTGCAAAATTCCAGTACATAATTTCTCCTTGCCATTCTGCTCTCTTGGAGCCTCTTTAACAATGATAAGCTTGGGATAAGTTCACAACTTGAGTACATTCATAGCCATTACTACGTAACTTTAAAAGTTGATGCTACTAGGAGAACCAACATTTTTGTCTCAAAGAGAAAGAGAAAAGAAATAGGAAGTAATGCAGAGAACAGTCATTCACTGGTGAGGAGCACATATTCATCTAGTGGTCAATTAATGGTCAACAAGCACTTGTTAAATGCTTGCTATGTGCCAGGCACTGTGCTAATTACTAGGGATACAAATACAACCAAAAAGAAAGACCTGTCCTCCAGGAGCTTCTATTCTAATGGGGAAAGACAGGAATCGATCAATCAATAAATATTTATCAAGAACATATCTCATGCCAGGCACTATGCTAAGTGCACATAAAAGGGAAACTAAAAAGAGGGTCAGGCAACTAGGTGGCTCAGTGGAGCACCAGGCCTGAAGTCAGGAAAACTCAACAACAACAACAAAAGAACCAGAAAGATGGTGGCAAAGTCAGCAAAGTCTGGAGAATGAGGGATAGATCCTCTGGGTCCTTCCCCAAAAAGAAGATTCCAGGAAGAACTCACCAATGGATGAAAAGATGGAGGGGAAAGGAAGCTGAAACAAATGGTTTATTCCAGAAAATGAAGGATGGCTGATCTGGGCCCCTCTCCAAAATGAAGTTTTAGGGAAGAACTCATCAATGGGGGAAGAGTCCACAAGAGTGGAGGGAAGAAGCAATGTGATAGTACAAAAATAAGAAAGACTATCTTGAGGTTTTTCTGGATTCACATTCTATCTTATACTTATCAAATACATGTAATATCCCTACCCTCATATCCTCTAAGAGAATGCAATCTTCGTGAAGATAAAGAATATTTCATGTCTATCTAGCCTAGCAAAATGCCTTGCACATGGCTGGTGTTTAACCAAAATATGGTAAATTTAATTCAACAAGCATTTATTACATACCCATCATGTACAATGTCTTTAGGAAAATAGAGAAAAAATGCCCTCCTCTAATCTAATCAAGTCTCTAAGGAAGGAAGGAAGGAAACAAGCATTTATTAAGCAACTCATATGTGCCAGGCACTATGCAAAGCGTTTCACAAGTATCATTTCATTTGATCCTCACAACAACCCTGGGTGGGTAGGTACTATTATTATCCCTATTTTACAGCTGAGAAAACTGAGGCAGAGAGTAGTAAATTACCTATGCAAGGTCAGAAAGAGAGTTTGTATCTGAGGCCTGATTTAAAATCAGGTCTTTCTAACTGTAGGTCAAGTACTCTATCCACCGAGCCTCCTGAGACAAGGGTTTTTCACTCTCTTTGTATCATGGATTTCTTTGACATTCTGTTGAAATCTATGAATCTCTTCTCAAAATAATGTTTTTAAATGCATAAAATAAAATACACAGGATTAAACAGGAAAACCAATTATATTGAAATGTATTTATCAAAATATTTTTAAAACAAATTCATGAGCCACAGGTTACTACTATTATCTCTAAGATAATACTTGAATTCATGTAACACTGAAATGATTAAATAAAAATATGTTATTTTTCTAAAATCAATCTTATAGGTTATCTATATCACTTCAGTGATATAAAAGACTTGATTATATTATATAGAATAGAATCAGTATATATTTTAAGGGGAAAGATTAATGTGAACATAATATTAAATATTAAATGTATTAAATATGAAATACTAAATGTTTTAATTCCCATACATATTTATTACATTAATAATAGGATTTAATAGATAGATAACTCAACCATTCTATAGAACTCTAGAATAAAGTTCACCGGATACTTATTCATTTGAAAC
This sequence comes from Trichosurus vulpecula, assembly GCF_011100635.1. Taxonomy (NCBI): domain Eukaryota; kingdom Metazoa; phylum Chordata; class Mammalia; order Diprotodontia; family Phalangeridae; genus Trichosurus; species Trichosurus vulpecula. Next base: position 249,780,653 of record NC_050575.1, read on the forward strand.
TAACATAATGGTAACGATAATAAATAGTACTCCAGGAATCAATACTATCTGGAATGGCCACTACATGTAGGGCACTATGGGAAGATAAAAAGGAAATAAACATCAACTCTCCTCTTAAGAAATTCACAATCTACAGAGAAGAAAATATAGACAAAGATCTATTCACACACATATACACACAACACACACAGAGCTAACTTGTAAAAATGACTAGTAGTCCCTTTACAGAGTTATATGAAACATATACTATATGCAGCAAGTTTTCTACAGTGTATGGATTAAATAATCACCTAGGGTTAGCACCAAGATTTTCCTTGAGCAGGTGAGCTATAAGCTATTTTGGAAGCTAACATGGAGTAGAAAAAAAAAAGATAGGCATATCATAGTATCAATTATTCTTACTTTGCTCATTTCACTACATTAGATCATGCAAATTTTCCTAGGTTTCTTTGAAACCATCCCCTCTGTCATTTGTTATTCCATTAAATTCACACACCAAAATAAATATCTTTCATATATTAAATTTTTCTTCTTTCTTAGATCTCTTTGGAATACAGGACTAGCGATTGCATTGCTATGCCAAAGGATATATAAGCACAGTTTAGTAACTTTTAGGACATAGTTCCAAGTTGCTCTACCAAATGACTGTACCAATTCATAACTCTACCAACATTTCTTTAATGTGCCTGTTGTCCTACATTTATCACTTTGCTTTTTCTTTTTTGGTCAGTTTTGCCAATGTAAAAGATTTAAGAATTCTGATTAATGATCCAACATTAACCATGATTCCAGATGACTAATAATGAAGAATACTGCCCACCTCTTGACAAATATGCAAAATGAAACACATTTTTAGACATTGCTAATATGGCTCTTTGTTTTGCTTAACTATGAATATTTATTACAAGGGTTTGTTTTGGTTTTGTTTTTTTCCCCATTTTTTCCCCAATGGAAAAGGGGAAAGGTAGGAGGCAGAGAAAATAAAGTTTGATAAGTGAAAATTTTTAATTAAAAAAAAAAAGAAAGCAGTATAGTCTAGGTGGTGGGAATGTCAAGTATAAAGATTGAAAGAGAGTAATGAAAAAAATATATAAGGGTACTCCAAGCCAGTTTCCTTGGCTAGAATAGAGTATTTGAATAAAGGAATGGAAAGTTTGAGTAATAGAGAGGAGGTAAAAGAATAGAGCTAGACAGAGAGTAATTGGTGGAAAGCCTTAAAACACATGGCTTGTAGTGTGTATTTGTCCCAAGAAGCAATTGGGAGCCAATGTAAATGTATTAATTGAGTAAAAGAGGGTTAATATTGTAATATCATCTATGCAGTATGGTTTGGCATGGGCATAGAGCTTTGGACCTACTGAGAAGTCTGTGAACATAAGTGCATAGATTCCCATCCTTAAAAATTATTAGAGGTTATCCAGTCCAGGGGTGTCAATTGTGTGGCCCACTATACACTTGAGGGCAGACTGAGCCAGATTAAAATACAACTATGAAATAGTTAACAAAATAAATAAAAATACAATGAGACATATAAGATTAAAATTTAAAACTGTCAATTTCTGGCCTGCAGGAATCTTTAAGAAGAGTTTAGTGGCCTCATTTTTATTTGACTTTGATCTAGGGCACCTCTTTCCCCTCATTTTACAGATAAGGAAACTTAGTCACATAAATAATAAATGGCAAAATCAGGATTCAAATCCAGGTCCTCTGACTCAAAATCCAATGTTCTTTCCACAGCTATGTTAGAGTTATTTAGGATCTGAGTTAGATTTACATGATTGAGTTCCAAATAGGTGAAAAAGAAATGTTCTGGAAGAGAAGTGAGTGCTAAATGAAGAAATAGAGAAAAAGGGAGAAACGTATGGCATCCTTACACTTTAATTTTAAGTTTGTTTTTTTAAACCTTTCTTTTCCTTATTTCTCTCCATTCATGCATGGATGTAACTGACTTGAGAAAACTTGTTAAGTGACATTCCAGAACCATGATATTTCTGGATAAAAATTCAATTCGATTCCCATTGATTCTATTTAAGACAGGTTTTTATTCTCTCCAGCACTATGGGAATCTGTGCAATGATTTGGAAAGCTTGGCAGATAGGAAATTTCCATTTCAAAATCCCTCTGGGGGTGCTGAAGTTTCAGTGCCTCCCATGATTGTCAAATGCTCCCAGGAATAAACATGGCAGGCATTTTCAGAGTTCTGATTCACAGCTGTCATTGTCACAAGTGTAAGAAAAGTGCACTCTCTTCCAAAAACTGTGGTTTTTACATATTAAAGATGGGATCAAGTATGTGGTTGACTGCCAAAATTTAAAGAATGAAAAATGATAGGATAAACAATGTCTACTAATTTTGAAATAGAGCTAGATGTCCTTAAGGGATAAATAAGTCTTCACTCACCCGACATATCCAATCAGTAGCAAAATTTTATCTTTTCTATCTCCATAACTTCTCTCACCTATGTTCTCTTCCCTCTACTCTACCAGCCACTACTTCAGTCCCACATCAACTGTAGTCTGCACTAATACAATAGCCTTCTTCTTGGTGCCCCCTACCTCCTCTCCTCTCTAGTCCATCTTCCACACAGATGTCAAAATGATTTTTCTAAAGCTCAGGTCTGAGCACATCACCCTACCCTGCCCACTCCCAATCAATAAAAACTTCAGTGGCTCTTTATTATATCAAAAATCAAACATAAACTCTGACCTTTAAAGTTCATAATCTGGCTCCTTCCTACAACTCCATTTTTCTTACATGTTTCTCATAAGATCATAAATTTCAGGAACAGAGATCCAGGGCTATAAGGGACCTTAGCAGTCATTTCCAGCCCCCTAACTTCACAGATTTGCTCCTAAGCACAAACTCTACAATTCAGTCATACTGGCCTACAAGTTGTTCTACAGTCTCAATACACCATCTCTCATCGCTATTTATATGTATTGGTTGTTCCTCCATGCCTGGAATGCTCACTCTCCCTTTTCACCTCTGCTTCTTGGAATCCTTCATGTCCTTCAAGCCTCTACTCAAGTGCCATTTTCTAAATAAGCCTTTCCTGATCTGCCCAAATCTGTTGTTTTGTTTTTTCCAGGCAAGGATCTCTGCTTTTTCCTTATGATAGTGCCCTGCTGATTCTCTCGGATATCCTTGTGTCCTTGAGCTAGTTACGGCTAGTAATATGGTTCACATGTTGTTTCCACTCAGCCTGTGGGCTTAGAGCAAAAGATGAGGGCTTGATACTGTGGCTATCTACCTCCCAGTGCAGAGTGCAAGGCAGGACATATTGAATTAAAAAGATGAATTCAAAAATTATTCAATAAAAGAATAATGCTATTATAAACTAAGTAAAATGAATATTTTCAAACATCATAGTTTTTTTAAAATGTCTGCCAATTTTATGAAGTTGTTCAGTTAACAAGCATTTATTTACTCCTTACTAAGTGCCAGGCATTGTGCTCAGCACTGGAGATACACAGAAATGCAAAATAACACTCTGACCCCAAGGAGCTCACATTCAAACATTTAAGCAATGATGTTAACTATATGTATATGACTATATTTAAAATGACCCTTTCTCTGCAGTTCAGCAGGTCTTATCTTCAAGTTTGCCATTGAAATTTTGTTGTTTCTTTAAATATGTTTATTCTAATTCTAACCAACAACAGAAACCAACAAATGAATGTAGCTCCCAACTTGTTATGGAGATGACAGATGCTTAAAAGTTGTTGCAATTCTAGCACCCATCAGGTGTTGACATTTTTTTAAAACTTGTACTATCTGGGGGGATTTCCGGGGAAAACAATCCAGAAAAAGTAATTGGAGAGTTACGGTTCATTAGTTGGCTAGTTGGGGAGTTGGAGAGTTAGTTTTCATTCTTGGGGCCATGTGGGCAGGTAACAGCTGAGCACTAAACCAGGTCTCCAGGTGTACGCTCACCTTCCCTTACTTTATAAAACACTGACAGTCTATAGCTCCTGATGCTCTTGCTATGTTGTACAAATAAAGTAGGACCCAAACTACTGCAGAAAGACTTCTAGAGCAATGGCTATTGATATGAGGTAATTTCCTCCTTGAAACATTCTTCCTTCTCCTCCTTAACCACCCCTTCCTCTACCAGGGAAGGAAACAACTCCCATTAACTTTCCATCTCCTCCAAGTTTTGCCTCTCTCTCCTTTCCAAATGGGACTGGGGCAGGGGGGAGGGAGGGAGGGAGAGGAATTAAAACCAGGAAATGTCTATTTCTGCTCTGTAGTTAGTCACGTAAGCATTGTTGTTTTTGAGTCACGTCTGATTCTTTGTGACCCCATTTGGGGTTTTCTTAGCAAGGATACTGAAGTGACTTTTCATCCTTCTCCAATTCATTTTACAGATGAGAAAGCTGATGCAAACTGAGTTAAGTGACTTGCCCAGGGTCACACAGCTAGCTAGTAAATGCCTGAGGCCAAATTTCAACTCAGGAAGATGAGTCTTCCTAATTTCTGGCCCCGACATTCTCCACTTCACCACCTAGCTGCCCCAGCACAAGTATGAGCTGCACAATCTGTTTCTACCTTCCAGTGCCACAAGTAAATCTGAGGATATTTCTCCCTCTACCCAGATCTAAGCTTTACCCATTGCTAGCACAAACAACAAGAATAAGCAGCGCCTAGGTTTTCTTTTATGTAAAGGGGAATAAAACAAAAGTGAGGAAAAGACCCTGAGTAAAAGGGAGAGAAGTATTCACCTGGAGACCTGGAGCACTGTTTGACTCTTGCCTAATCACACAACCCCAAGATGGATAATAACTCCAACTCACCCACTAACTCCTTCTAACTCCCCTCTCCCAGATATTTTCCCCCAAACACTGCCAAAAGTGCAGGTCAAAAACCAGTCAACTGGGTAGACCCTGGAATAGTGTCCACTTGAACATCTCGTATGTTCACTGCAACACAGGAGCTATAGTAGCTATTTATTTTAATGCCCAAAATAAATTGGGAGCTTATGTGAAAGAACACCTAACTGCTCTGAAATATTCAAGACATACAGCGCCAATATGATTGCGTAGCCACTGTCAGTGATATTTTGAAAGATTGCCAAGGACAGTGGATTCTACTATCAGTTTATGGATAGGCAAATTTATTCTGATTTTCAAACAAAATGATACTCACCCATCATGATCTATCACTTTGAGTTTTAAAAAGTGCTCCTCTCAGAACAACCTCATGAAGAAGGTAGTATAAGTGTCTTTAAACCTCATTTTACAGATGAGAAAACTAAAAGAGGTTAAGTGGCTGACCTAAATTTCAGTTATTAACTACTCACATAGGACAAGAACTAAGGTCTGTTGACTCAAGTCCACTTTTTTTTTGAGGTGTGCTTCTGCTCCACTGCACTACCTATATAAACTCTCTTATAAATTAAAAATGCTTGACTCTTCAGTTTGTTTAAATAAACTATGCGTAGAAGCCTTAAGAAAATAATAACATTATCTTAGTCAATGAGTATGTTACTCTGATCCTGCCTCCACTGCCCTGCATCACTTTGTCCAAATTGTGTGTGTGGCATATGTTGATATAGTGATATGGTCTTGTATATACATTATGTACTTAACATATGTATGTCATATCAACATCAGAAATAGATATGTTTTTATCAGTGGAACATTAAGGCAGATGCATTGCCAGGTGCTTTGCTACTACATCCCAAAGGCCTGTCCAGGGCACTTGTTTATGAAACTTCCTGTCTCTCCTTTTTAGAATGTAAACTTTCTGGCCTCAGATACTTACTAGGTAGGTGGCACTGGGCAAGTCAATCAACCTTGATCACCTCAAACAAAGGCAGTGGGGCAGAGCCAAGATGGCAGAGTGAAATCAGGGACTTGCTTGAGCTCTCCCCCAAATCCCTCCAAACACCTGTAAAAGTGATTCTAAACAAATTCTAGAGCTACAGAACCCACGAAATGACAAAGTGAAACAAGTTTCCAGCCCAAGATGGTCTAGATGGTCACTGGGAAAGGTCTATTGAATGGGGCTGGGAGGGGACAGCAGCCCAGCTTGGACAGCACTGGCACAGGCCAGGCCTGAGCAAACCAGGAGAAGCAGGCCTCAGAGCACTGAATCACTGAGCTGTGGCAGTTTCCAGACTTCTCACCCCACAAACACCAAAGACAACTTAGCAGATCAGTGGGAAAACTCTGTTGGACCTGGGTGAGAGAAGGGCATGCTCTGGCCGAAGCTCTGGGGCACCAGAGGTGGCTGCAGGGGCAGTGGTGACAGCAGCAGCAGCAGTGGCTGCTTCCAGAGCTCCAGGCCCACAGACAGTGGAGGGAATCAAGTGGTTGATCAGAGCAGGAGTGCAGGGAATTCTTTGCTAGCATTGAGGCAGGATTTTCTTGCTTTTCCCTGCTTGGATCTGGGTCCCACTCTTGGTTGGTGGTCCTGGGGCGAGGAGGAATGCTGGTGTGGCAGAGCTTGTGGTGGCTGTGGAGAGGGAGTCCTCCTAGCAGTTCCAAGGCAGAAAAGAGTGTTTGAGGTCACTCACAGACCAGAGCAAAGGCCAGCAGAGGAATAACCACCTCTCCTTGGATCATACCACCTCAGAAAAACTGAAAACTTACAGGTGCCTAGAAGTAGTTCTGAAAGCAGCAGCCCAAAAGTACTGAAGCTTAGGATAGAGCACTCTGCACTCTGGATGCAGTCTTGACAAAGAGCTCAAAAATCAAATAATTGACTGGGAAAATGAGCAGACAGTGTAAAAAAAAAAAACTCAGACTACAGAATCTTACTTTGGTGACAAAGAATATCAAAACATACAGCCAGAAGAAGACAACAAAGTCAAAGATCCTACATCAAAAGCCTCCAAGAAAAATATGAATTGGTCTCAGGCCATGGGAGAGCTCAAAAAAGATTTAGAAAATCAAGTAAGAGAAGTAGAGGAAAAATTGGGAAAAGAAATGAGAGTGATGCAAGAAAATCATGAAAAATGAGTCAACAGCTTGTTAAAGGAGACCCCAAAAATACTGAAGAAAATAACACCTTAAAAAAAAGACTAACCTAAATGGCAAAAGAGATCCAAAAAGCCAATGAGGAGAAGAATGCCTTAAAAAGCAGAACTGGACAAAAGGAAAAGGAGGTCCAAGAGATCACTGAAGAAAATAATTCCTTAAAAATTAGAATGGAGCAAATGGAAGCTAATGACGTTATGAGAAATCAAGAAATTATAAAACAGAACCAAAAGAATGAAAAAATAGAAGACAATGTGAAATATCTCATTGGGAAAACTACTGACCTGGAAAATAGATCCAGGAGAGATAATTTTAAAATTATAGGACTACCTGAAAGCCATGATCAAAAAAAGAGCCTAGACATCATCTTTCAAGAAATTATCAAGGAAAACTGCCCTGATAGTCTAGAACCAGAGGGTAAAATATTGAAATTGAAAGAATCCACTGATTGCCTCCTGAAAAAAAAGATCCCAAAAGGAACCCTCCTAGGAATATTGTAGCCAAATTCCAGAGTTCCCAGGTCAAGGAGAAAATATTGCAAGCAGCCAGAAAGAAACAATTTGAGTAATGTGGAAACACAATCAGGACAACACAACATCTAGCAGCTTCTACATTAAGAGATCAAAAGGCTTGGAATATGATATACCAGAAGTCAAAAGAGCTAGAATTACAACCAAGAACCTCCTACTAATCAAAACTGAGTATAATACTTGAGCGCAAAAAGTGGATTTTCAGTGAAATAGAGGACTTTCAAGCATTCTTGATGAAAAGACCAGAGATGAATAGAAAATTTGACTTTCAAATACAAAAATCAAGAGAGGCATTAAAAGGTAAACAGGAAAGAGAAATCATAAGGGACTTATTAAATTTGAACTGTTTACATTCCTACATGGAAAGATGATATTTGTAATTCATGAGAGTGTAATAGTAATTAAGATGGGACTTTTTGCTGTTGATCTTTAATGATTCTGGCCTTTGTTTGAATGGGGCAGATAAAGTGAGATGTTTTTGTATTTCTCAGCACTGAGACAACTGGGAGTCATTGATTGCTTTGCATCTGATGTGATATTGGGGGTGGGGAACTTTTCCTTGCCTAGCCTGGGTTAGGTCAGGGCCCTTGGGGCCCTGAACAGGATATAATCGGAGCTCTTAGTCACAGCAAGAGTAGCACATGACTCTGGGCCAGCCATTGTAATGAGCTCCCTGGTTGAACACTCAGATGTTGATAACTACGAATTGTATTTGGTCTGTAATCCAGGGTGCTGGCTTTTTCCCCTGAGCTAGGTGGATGTTATTTGAATGCTGGATTAAAGTAAAGTTGTTAACCCCTTAACGTTGTTTTCCTTAAGTAAAGCAGATCAAAAGGACCTGCGTTGGCAGCTTTCTGGATGCTGGTTGTTGGTGGATCTTACATCCCCATAGAAGCTGCTAGCTGGATTGTTGAAACAGAGAGCTTTCTCAGTATTAGGGTAGTTGAAGGGAATATTCGTACATACATACATATATATGTGTGTGCGTGTGTGTGTATAGACAGAGAGAGAGAGAGAGGGCACGAGGTGAGTTGAATATGAAGGGATGATATCCAAAAAAATAAAATTAAGGAGTAAGAGAGGAATATATTGGGAGAAGGAGAAAGGGAGAAATAGAATGGGGTAAATTATCTCACATAAAAGAGGCAAGAAAAAGCTGTTATGATGGAAGGGAAGAGAGTGCAGGTGAAAGGGCATGAGTGAACCTCACTCTCATCACATTTGGCTTAAGGAAGGAATAACGTACACACTCACTTGGGTATCTTACCCTACAGGAAAGTAGGGGAGGAGGGGATAAGAGGGGAGAAAATGATAGAAGGGAGGGCAGATTGGGGGAGGGGGTGGTCGAACGCAAACACTTTTGAAAAGGGACAGGATCAAAAGAAAAAATTGAATAAATGGGGGATGGTATAGGATGGAGGGAAATATAGCTAATCTTTCATAACGTGACTATTATGGAAGTGTTTTGCGTAATGATACATGTGTACTCTATATTGAATTGTTTGCCTTCTCAAGGAAGGTGGGTGGGGAGGGAAGGAGGGAGAGAATTTGGAACTCAAAGTTCTAAAAACAAATGTTAAAAATTGTTTTTACATGCAGCTGGGAAATAAGATACATAGGCAATGGGATATAGAAATCTATCTGGCCTTACAAGAAAGTAAGGGGGAAGGGGATAAGGGTGGGAGGGGAGTGGGGTATTAGAAGAGAGGGCAGACTGGGGAAAGTGGCAATCAGAATACATGCCATCTTGGGGTGGGGGAGAGAGTAGAGATGGGGAGAAAATTTGTAACTCAAAATCTGGTGGAAATGGATGGTGAAAACTAAAAATAAATTAATCTTTAAAAAAAATAACAAAAAATGTGAAATCTTTGAGAGCAGGAAATGACATGTTTTTTTTTAATTTGTACCCACAGACTTAGCACAGTATTTTACATATAGCAAGAACTTAATGCCTTTTCATTAATTCAACTGCATATATGTGACATTATGTATATGTGGCATATTGTAACATTACAGAGAGAGAGAGAGAGATGAAGTTTGTCACACAGGGGGAAAAATATATTATTATCTATCATTGCTTTTGTTATATATGGTGGTGTCCCTAAATGAAGACTTAATGGATTAAACATTGCATTGTACTCTCTCACTTCTCACATGGTGAACTTCTTTGTTTTAACAATTTTACCCAACAACCACATTCTCAAAGCACTCCAAGAAGACACAGAGTGTCTCTAGTCAATTAGAATCCAGTGGTCCCTATCCTGATATACTATCTTCAAAAGAACGAGGATAGACAAAAAAGTAGGTGGGGAATGGAATAGCATCGTATATTAAGAAGACATATACATCTGAGGAAATGCAGGAATCAGAGTTAAAATCAATAGAGGTAGAAATGGAAGCAATATTTTCATCAGAATATCCTACAGACCACTTGGACAAAAGGAAGAACTATATGAGGAGTTTGGAAAATAGGGAAGTATGCTACAGCACTGATGAGGACTTTTTTTTATTTAGATAGCTGTTATAACTCTCCATCAAAAGCAGAACAAGTAATAATTTATTGAATTGCCATAATGAGTATTTCATCCTTTAAAAGGTGGATGAACAAGTGAGGGAAACTTTTATTCCAGATAATATTCTCAACAAATTTAAAAAATAAGAATTGGTTACTGGGGGAGAAATTATAAAGATTTTGAGAAGTGACTAATTTCATCTAAGAATTTATAATAGAGAGAGGAAAACTGGGTATACTATGATATGTACCTTAGATTTCTGAAGAATAAATAACAGCTCAAACCAGCTCATGAGAGCCAACTGTTAAATTTTCAGTGAGCATTTGTACCTCAGAAATTGGCAAATGCTACAAATCATGGTTTGATTGTTTTGTTTATTGTCTAGATTTAGTGATGAAGAAAATGTTAATACTGTGAAATAAACTTAAAAGCATTCTGTGCATACACGTTTTCCTTGGGCAGCAGGGAGCCTGTTGCTAACATTTACCAGCATACCCCTGAGAACATATTTCAAAGAGTTTAAAGAAAGAATAGATAGAATGCCATAACCTAAAATTTTATAGGTCAAGTCATTACAGAAAGGAAAGGAAATTTTCAAGAAAGAAATTCCAAATAAACAAAAGGAAACAATTTTAATGAGGAAGAAACTAAGATATTAATTTAACATAATGATGTAGATACACAGGAAAATGCTAAGCAACTTAGATTTTTAAAGACATTCAAAAGTTGGAAACAACATGAAGGATGAATGCAAAATATATTAGTGGTAAACACATGAATAGTGTCAGAAGTGAGAAGTTTAATCTTTGTTTAATTAAAAGGAATAGAATTTCTACTCACTATCTGTGGGATGAAGATAAACAAGAATGAAGAGGAAAAGATGTGATGTGAAGGCAATGGATGAAGTATTTATTAAGCTCCTACTGTGTGGCAGGCAGTATGCTAAGAGCTTTACAAATGTTATCTCATTTGATTCTCATAAGAACCCTTTGAGAAAGGTGCTATTATTATACCCTTTTACAGATGAGGAAACTGAGGCAAATAGAAATTAAGTGACTTACCCAGGTCATACAGCTAGTAAGTATCTGAGGCTGCATTTGAACTCAGTTCCTCCTGATTCCAAGTCTAGCACTCTAGCCACTGTACCACAAAGCTGAAAAGATTGCTGCTCAGTTCTTCTTTTGTTTCTGTTTTCTCTGACAAGGAGTATGACTTTTGGATTAGAAAGGACCCAAAAATGGCTAATAGGGAGGGGATGCACAAGATAAATAGTAAAAGAATATTTGTGGCAGATAGGTGATAACAATGGATAGAGCGTGGGGCCTGGAGTCAGGAAAAGTCATCTTGGCCTTGGACATTTACTAGCTATGACACCCTGGACAAGTCACTTGACCCTGAATTTTTTTAAAAGGGAAAGAATGGAATCTACACACAATAAGCCATTGAGCTTGATTCAAAATTCTAGACTATATTATTAAAGGGATAGTTTGTGAAGATCTCAAAGTGGTGATATGGTGAACACAGAGTCATTATGGTTTCATTAAGAAAAAGTCATATGTCAAACTAATTTCATCCCCTTTTATTATTTGTTTATTAAGCTAATGGATTAATAGAATTCTGTATATATAGATCTTAGTGAACCATTTGACAAGAAGCATGCTTTTCTTGTGGAAAAATAGAGATGGGCTAGATGATATTATATTTAAGTAGGTGAAAAACTGGTTTAATGGCCCAATTTAGAGAGTATTCATAACCACATTCATGTCTACTTGGAAAGAGTTCGGGGGGGGGGGGGGGACTAAGGGTGGAAGGGGTAAGGAAAGTGGGAGGGTTATCTATTCTTGGCCCCATACTATTTAACATCTTTATCAATAACTTAGGTAAAGGCACCAATTGCATACTTATCAAATTTGTAGGTGACATAAATTTATAAGGGTTAGCCAACATACTATATAACATTGGTTTTCTGCTACTGTGTTTGATCATATTTTCTCCATTGCTAAAAATGAGACTCAATTTAACAGTTATTAACTGCCTACTGTACATAGAGCATTGTGCTGAGAGAATTATGGAGGTTAGATTTGTACCTACATTGCAGACTTAGAAGTGGAAAGGAGCTAATATGTCATCTAGACAACTTTACAGATGAGGGAACAGGCTTCAACAGGTTAAGTAACTAACCTAAGGTCACACAGGTAGTAACTGTCAACATTGGAACTCAGATCTTCAGACTCTAAAACTTATGCTCTTCCTAGTGTACCACTCTGGCCCTCCTAAGAAATAATCACTTTCTTCATAAAGCTAACAGTTGAGTTAGAGGAATAAGATTCATACCCAACAAATATATCATATCAAATTTATAGGAGACATAAGTCTATAATGGTTAGCCAACATACTATATGACAGAACAAGGGTTCAAAAAAAATTTCACTTTAGAACACTGGCCCCAATCTATGAAATTTAAAGAGATAAAACTAAAGTTTTATGCTTTAGTTAGTATAAAATGGAGAACTTGTAGCTAAACAGTAGCTCCTCAGAAAAAGATTTTAGAGTTTTAGTGAACTACAAATTCAGTGTGGTCAATAGCAAGACAAAGCAGCCAAGGTAAAAAGAACCACCTAACTTACATGGCTGTTGTGAGGGTCAAATGAGATTATTTATGTAAAGCTCTTTGTAAATCATAAAGAACTACATAAATTGTAGCAATTATTATTGTTATAAGAAAGTGCATGCCATCTTCAGCTGCATAAACAGAGGCATGCATAGTGTTCAGGACTAGAGAGGTGATGGTGCCATTGTTAGACCTCACCTGGAGTTCTGAGTGCCAGATTTTAGAAAGAACATTGATAACCTGGAGAGTGTCCAGAGGAGGACAACAAGGATGGTCAAGGCCTAAAATTCATGTCATATGAGGATCGGTTGGAGGAATTGCTAATATTTAGGTTGGAGAAGAAAAAACCTTTGAGAAGACATGTCTTTAAATATCTGGAGGATGTCCTGTAAAAGAAAGATTAGCTTTGTTCTGCTTGGCTCCCAAGAGAAGACTGGGAACAATAGAAGTGAAAGGAGATAAATTTAAATGATGTCAGGAATCATTTCCTAACAATTAGAACTGACCTAAAGTGAAATGGGGCTGCCTCAGGAGGTAGTAGATTTCCTTTCACTGCAGGTCTTCAAACTAGAATCAAGGCTGGATTATCACTGTCATAGACATTATAGAGGAGATAGCTATTCTGGTTGGACTAGATGGCCTCTGAAACCCTTTCCAGCTCTGAGACTGGGCATTTCTATGTTTCCATACTCCCTGAGAAGCACGTTTAAGGTGAGAAATATTTTCTTGGAGGCTAGAGATTTGTGATTTTGCTACTGAAGATGTTAAGTATGATGTAACAATATAAAAATCATGATGCATGTGAGTCAGTTTATATGCACTCCATAAATTTAGCACATTCATTTGTGGAGATTAATGTTCCATGTTAGCTTCAAGTAGTGTTATTTTACAAGTATCTTTGGTTAGTAGTCATCTGGTAAGTTCATTATATTGCCAGAAACAAAAGTTGGTGACCATGTTAAAAGTTACAGTTTTTCAAATATCTAGAAACTTATTTTTTTGTTATATAAAGAAATATGTTAGTAAAGTCTAATTAACTTTAAAAGTGATTTATAGGTAATACTTCAAAAATCATAAGGATGTCTCTATTCCTCTCCATTCACTGGTTTTCTGCTACTGTGTTTGATCATATTTGCTCCATTGCTAAAAATGAGATTCAATTTAACAGTTGTTAACTGCCTACTGTACACAGAGCATTGTGCTGAGAGAGTTATGGAGGTTAGATTTGTACCTAGATTGCAGATCTAGAAGTGAAAAGGAGCTAAAATGTCATCTAGACAACTTTACAGATGAGGAAACGGGCTTCAACAGGTTAAGTAACTAACCTAAGGTCACACAGGTAGTAACTGTCAACATTGGAACTCAGATCTTCAGACTCTAAAATTTGCACTCTTTCCACTGCATCTTCTGGCCCCCACTAAGAAATAATCACCTTCTTCATAAAGTTAACAGTTGAGTTAGAGGAATAAGATTCATATCCAACAACTATGATGTATAATAAGTGCATCACAGATTTAAGGCAGAGTTCTATATGAGGTGTGAGGGGAAAGGTTATTTCTAATGGAGAATTAGGGAAGGTTTCATAGACGAGATGGCATTGAATTTGGGCTTTAAAATGTCTAATTCAGCAAAATAAAAAATGATGATTATACTAGTATTGATATAGCATTTTAAGATTTACAAAGCACATTTTATGTGCTATTTAAGTTGATCCAGTGAGTTAGGTACAATTATTATCCCCATTTTACAGATGACAAAACTGAATCCAATTTTATCTGGCCAAGTGACTTGCCCAGGGTCACTCATCTAGTTAGGTGGACAAACTTTTATTAAACACTTATTATGTGCCAGGCACAGTGTCAAGCACTTGGAATTCAAATAGACGCAAAAATAAAGACAGTCCCTGCTCTCAAGGAGTTTGCATTCAAATGGGGAAAGAAAATATAAAATGGAGATGAAAAACGGAGGTGGGAATGGGGAGGGGAAGATTCCTAGGTTATGGCAAAGTGAGAGAGTCTAGGAGCAGAGAAATAAATGAAGGATAAGTGATCTGAGCTCCTTTTCAAAATGGAAGTTCTAAGAGGAACTTCCTAATGGAAGAAGGGGGATACCAGTTTGAAGGGATATTTCAGGGTGAAAAAAACCCACAAAGTACGAGGGAACATCCAGGGTGAAAAGGTAGCTGAGGCATGATGATAAAATCTGGAGAGTAAAAAGTAGAACTAGGAGAAGAATGTATGGCTGGTCTATACCCTTCCACAAAAAGGAGATTTCTAAAAGAACACACCAGTGGCAGGATGACCACCCTTACTCCCACCTTGCAGGAATGCATGGGGAAAGGGAGAAGAGTGAGAAGACTAAGGCAGAATTTGAAGTCAAGTCTTCCTGATTCCACATCCTGTGCTTTATCCACTACGCCACCCAACTGTCACAAAGGGAATAGAAAACATTCCAGGAAAAGGAATTGGGTCAGAAAAGGGAGGGGATGTTCAGAGGATAGACACTGGTCAAGTTTGGCTACAGTGTAGGGTACTTGGACTGGGCTTAGCATGAGAAAAAGCTAGAAAAGCATATGTGTGTGCATGGGATGGTACTGGGAGTGGGGCAGGGGAAACCAAATTGTGTCAAGCTTTAAAAGCAAAGCTAAGGAATTTGAACTTCATTCAGTACACAATAGGGAGCCACCAAAAGGTTATGACCAAAGGCTCATACATCAGAAAGATCATTCTGGCAGCAGGATGAATGATAGATTGAAGTAGGAAGCAGAGAGACTGGAAGTCTTATGGGAAGGCTATTGCAGCCAGGCAGGCAAGTCATAATGAGGGTCTATCCTAGGATGGTAGCAATGGGAATAGAGAAGAGGAGATGGATATGAGGGAGGTGGGACTAGAATTGACAGGACTTAGTAAGTAATTGTATATGAGAGGTGGGAGAAATCCCATTAGCCAATATTCCAAAGACAGTTAGAAAATGAGCAAGGCAAGGCTTTCTTTCAAGATGCTGTCAAGTAACTGACTTAACACTTTCAAATATGGTATAGGCTTGGACACCAAAAGTCTCTTTTATTTTGCAGTTGTTGTTGTTCAATGGTTTCAGTCATGTCTTATTCTTCATGACCCCATTTGGGGTTTTCTTGGCAAAGATACTGAAGTAGTTTGCCATTTCCTTTTCCAATTCATTTTAAAGATGAGGAACTGAGGCAAACAGGGTTAAGTGACTTGCCCAAGGTCACACAGATAGTACATATCTGAAGGTGGATTTGAACTCAGGAAGACATGGGAAGGGGGAATATCAGGGTAAAGTCTTGGTGTTTGCTTTCATGTTAACTTTTGTTCAGTCTTTTTTCAGTGATATCCAACTCATTTTGGAGTTTTCTTGGCAAAGATACTGGAGTGGTTTGCTATTTCCTTCTCCATTCATGTTTATTAATCCCTGCCAAATTAAACTGTTATAGAACTAAATCCCTTCACTCATAAGTTGATTGCATATGCACTATATTGTTTGAAGTCCTAAATTCATCATTCGGTAATATGCATTTGAGATTTCCATGTATTCAAGATACAAGGAAAAGGAGAAAGCTATCTGAATCTGTCTATCTCAACTTCATCTTTGGCTTCTTCCTTTCTGTCTTTTATTCACAGTTCCCTTTCCAGAGAACTACCTGGGGATTGTTTATACTATTCAAACAAGCTAAATACTAAACCTAATTTATGCACTGTTGATGATCAAAGTAAGATTTTAATGAAATTAAAGTGATTGCTCAACAAAGGTGGCAATTTTTAAAAGGTGACCATTTTTGAAACAATCTACGAATTATTTTTGTGCAATATTAAATATACCTAGCAAGGTCCTAGGTGAAGTGTATAAAGTGGCTCTTTGAATTAGGAAATGATGTTCAATCATTTTCAGTTGGATCTAGCTCTTTCTGACAGCATTTGGGATTTTCTTGGCAAAAATATTGGAGTGGTTTGACATTTCCTTCTCCAGATCATTTAACAGATGAGAAGGTGAGGCAAACCAAAACCTGGGTTCGAATATGGTTTCTATCGCTTATTATCTTTGTGACCACTGGCAAGCCTCTTAACTTTTTTAGCCTCTAGCAACTCTCTAGGACTCTAAGTTATAAATGGTTTTGGATCTGCCCAGATAGAGGCCATTCCCACAGCCCACAAAACCAGAGGACCTTGATGTATTGAGTAAATATGACTGATTTGTGTTCATTCATGATAATTTTAAGGTTTTTTTTTCTATTTGATGAAAATCTTAACCCTTAAAATTGAAATGCAGCTGTAAATCCAGTTTTTGCCCTTCCTTAGTAGACTCTCATGACTCATATCTTCTCCAGCCCAAGAACCTCAAAGTTATATACCAACCACCCCAAGGAGTGACCCATACCCTCTAGTATTAAAGTGGCCTGCTGGTCAGCAGATTGGAATGCTTGGTTTCTACTCTAAGTTACATTGACTATAGGGGGTAAAACTGCTTCCCTCAAACTGGTTAAAACAGCACAAAATAGTGATTATTATGTTTGGTTCTAAGCATTTATTAATTGGGAAGTACGGAATTATATAACAATCAGTATTTATTAAGCACCTATTATGTGCCAGGCACTGTGCTAGGGATGGGGGATATATAAAAATAAGAATAAGGTGATTGTTGCTATGAAGGAGCTGACACTCTACTGGAGGCATAGCACATACACCCAGATAAGCATACCCAAAAGATATACAAAGAAATGGAGGAAGGTAGCACTAGTAGCTGGGGGAATTGGAAAAGGCCTCATGGAAGAAATGGTAAGTACTTGAACTTAAAATTGAAGGAAACTAGAGATTCTGGCAGCTAGGTGGTGCAGTGGATAGAGCTCTGGGTCCGGAATAAGGAAGACCTGAGTTCAGATCTGACCTCAGATTACTCACTAGCTGTGTGACCCTGGACAAATCTTAACCCTGTTTGCCTCATTTTCCTCACCTGTAAAATGAGCTAGAGAAGGAAACGGCAAACCACTCCAGCATCTTTGTCAAGAAAATCCTGAATAGGGTCACAAAGAGACACAACTGAACAACAAAAGATTCTGAGAGGCAAAGGAGATGAAGAAGTGTTTTCCCATGGGGAACAGCATATGCAGAGGCACAAAGTGGGAGACAGAATGCCATGGGTAAGGAACAGCAGAAAAGAAAGGCAGTTTGACTGGACCATAGAGTATAGTAATAAAACTGGAAATGCAGAATAAGACTAGAAAGTTAAGTTATAGTCAGGTTGAAATATAGGTGATCCTAGTCTATATGGATTGAGTCTAGACATGAAGCTAGCCAGGTAAGGCAAGAGACATAGTTTCTGAATGGCACAGACTTACACTTCTGTGTGGCTCAGTTAGGCAAACCAAACATGCTTGTTCTGTCCATTTTGTCATGCTTCATCTATGTACGAGGGTAACTAGGCCGTTGGGCTAGAAGCAGAAAACTGGTCTCTATATCACATAGGTTGTACAGGTACCATCTAAGCATGATGTTCCAGTCCTCTTCAATTCAGCTCTCCTTGATCTGACTTTGATGCAATGGGCTAAAAAACCAACCGTACTAATTTATTCTGGCAAGGTATATACATAAGCGAAAACATCATGATGATAGTGACGATGATGGATATAATGATAGATATAATTGTCATTAAAGATTACAAAGCACTTTTCTCAGATAGGTAGTATACTATTACTCCATTTTACAGATGAGTAAACAGGTAGAGAGAGGTTAAATGTTAAGCCCTTTGTGAGAGCCAAGGCTCATTCTCTTATTTTCTGACTCCAAAGCAAATTTTCTTCCCACTACACCAATGCTTCCCCCCACACATAGAACTGAAGGACCCGGAAGCTTTAGCAAGCACAGTAACAAGCCCTGCAGAAGGGCTAAGATGCTTCAAGGATTCCACAAAGTTAGAATGGTTATAACAGCGAGCATTTTCTTCTAAATGAAGGAAAATCTACCTGTTCTTCAAGACCAATCTTTAAATAATAATTTAATAATATCAACAACTTATTTATATAGTACTTTAAGACCCCAAACACTTTTTACAAATAATCTAATTTGATCCTCATTGCAACCCTATAATATAGATATTATTATCCCCATTTTTCAGATGAGGAAACTGAGGCTCAGAGAAATTAAGCAACTTTCTCACTGTGACATAGCTAGTCAAAATCAGATGTGGGATTCAAAGCAGGTCTTCCCAACTATAAAGCCCAATGCCCTAAAATAATACCTTAAGGAAAGCTTTTGTTCAGAAATGACCTTTACTTTTTTAGGAATACTTATGGCACTTCTTATCCCTTGCATTTTACCATTTTATATTCCGTATTATGAGATTCTTATTTTCTTGAGAGATTGGTATCTTCCTAACCCCTATACACAGAATGTGTGCTTCATTGTCTTTGTTTAATTATGTATGGTCAGTTTTTGATTGGTTCAGTGAGCATCTAAGTAAACAATGAAATCCATCTTAGTTCAAGGAAGTACCTGTAATAGCATGCTTACCATTGCAAGGATTTAGAAATACCACTGGCAAATGAATGTCCTAGGAAACATGCCTTCAAGATGTGGACTCTATGAGATGACTGTTAATTCAGTTCCTCAAAACCAGAGCTCAAGAGTTTCCATCACTTGTGTTTGACATAATTTGGGGGAATATCTGAGAAAAACAATACACATTCCCTAATAAGAAGAGGAAAAGATCGTACCCAGCACAGGAGCTGTTTTCTTCTGAGAAGCAGAATATCAGGTTGTTGCCAAGAGAATCAGGCATAGAAACCAATAGCTATCTGGAAAAACTTTGGGAAGGGCCAAACTATTATCCATAACCTTACACAGATGAAGATTCTGTTTATATAAGAAGTGATGACAACTGACTAGAAAATAAGAATAAAAATATTAGCTTTTTGGTCATAAGTATATGTAAATAAGAAGACTGTACAGTTTAGAAAAGGAAGGGACTTTAAGCTCATCTGGTCCAATCCCTCAATTTAAAGGTGAGAATTCTGTAGGTCAGAAAAGTGAAGCAACTTACCCTAGATCACACAGGTTAGTGTTCATGGTAAGTGAATGACCTGGAATTTGAACCAAGCTGTTCATCAGATCCATTGCTCTTTCCATTGTGCCATACAGAATACTGTGTAGTACATTTATGCACTACCTACTTTTGAAAGAATTTTCTTAATCTAAACTCCACTATGTATCTGCCAATGCTACTCTGTCTGGTTTCAATTCCACGGAATAGGATGCCCTTCCCAGGATAAGTTCATCACTTCTAAATTTACTACTATGCTTCTAATTCAAGTCGTGACTGACTTGACCTCCCTAAGCCTCCTCTCCCCGCTTTCTCTGATGGACTGGAGGGCAGAGTACCAAACTCCTTATGATGCTTTTCTTGATAGAGGCCAGAAACTGGACTCTTGGATCACTCCACTTTGCATCTGCTGCCCTTCCTGGTTTCAGCTCCACAGAACAAAATGCCCTCACACTGGTTACTTCCTGGTGTCCATTCCCGACCTCCCCCTTCCTTTTGTGTGTTGTGTTCTTCTTTAGATTGTAAGCTTATTGAGGGCAGGGACTGTTTTTATTTTTACCAATTGTATCCCCAACACTTAGCACAGTGCTTAGCATATTACAGTCACTTAATAAACATTTGTTGGATTGCATTATTGGATTAATCCAACTACGTCCTAAGGAAGAAGAGTAAAATTACTATAACCACTTCTTTAAAGAGTAGGAGGTTGAAACACCGATAGATATATTCAACATCACAACTGAATTTGGGCAAAAACTCAAGTTTTATTGAATATTGTTATAATCAGTAGTGTGCTGGTAAATGTTTAACAACTGGCTCTCTGGAGAGGGAAATGTACACATAACACATTTTAAGCTTAATTTGCATTATTAACATTTTCACCATCACTGTCTTCAGTGTAGACAATCAACAAAACAATAAATCAAGACCTTATTTGTAGCATTTGTTAATTTCTGAATAGTAAATGCTCATACAGAAAATTTAATAATCAGTTCTCATAGGCCATTTTGAGCAGGTTCCTCACCCCTACATTTAGCACATAATCATGTGGGAATCATAATCATTAAAAAACATCTTTTTAAAAGACCTTTATCAATGTGGCAACAATAATAATAAATTTAATTCTTATGATACTTTTGAGGTGACAGAGTATTTGTCTCACTTCAAAGTAGAACACTCAAATATCATCATCTTCTGTTTACAAATGAGGAAATTAAAGTAACTTGCCCAGAGTCATATAGCTATTTAGTAGGAGAGCTTAGATTTGAACTCAGATCTTCTGGGTTTTTTTCAGTAAAACAGAACGGCATCATTGGCATTGTTAACAAAACTAATTATAGTCACAGTTCCTGCCCTTTGGAAGCTCTGAATTTGACACTGTGCACCCAGTATTGTTGCACAGGCAACAGAACAAATATGTTGAATAACAATATATTAACTTATCTAAGGGATAGGCACAGAGACAATTGGATAAGTAATTGCATGTTTGAGGGAACTCTCTCTCTCTACATCTTCTCTAACTCAAGAGATTTGCCTAGAGCTCTGAAAGGTTAAATGAATAGCCAAGGGTCATAGTCAGAATGTTTCAGACTTTAATTCAGTTCTTCCTGGTTTCTAGACTAGTTCCCTATGCACTACTCCATACTGCTTCACATCTAATGATATTAGATAAAAGCAGAGAAAATGGGATATTTTAGTGCAGACAAGTTCTGCCCCCATCCTTAAAAGCAGAATCATCCTAACCTATTATTTTAGTCAAACAATTTTCTGTGGTCCATTTCCCCACCAAAGTGGCTTGATAGAAATTCAGGAGTGGGTGCTCAGATCATAGTACATATAAAATTCTAGCTGATTGATTTAACCAAAGGTTATGGTTGAAACGATTTGATAACATCCCTGCTACCATGCATGTAAAGGACATCTCAAATCATTCTCATTTGATCTGCCAGATCTGACAAATAAGGTGCCTGCAAAGTTCTCCCTGGGGTTTTCACTTAGCATTTGAAAGAAGTAAAGAAGACAGCAAGTAACAAGTAAGAATTAATGATGCCCTAAGTAGGTCTGTGTTTTGAGGCATGTCTGAAGGAAGAAGGCTTTTTTTTTCCCAAGAAACTTTGATACATCCTCTTCTTCGGAATCATCATAGTCTTTTTAGTGGAATAATTTTATTTAGCAATTTAAGACTTTAATGCCTTGTGTTCATTTGTATTGGTCACCCCTGACTGCAGTCCTCTCAAGAAAGCTGATATTTTTGGGGTTATTTTATAGAGAGAAAAAATTAAGTATGAGACACTTAAATAACTTTCCACTGGGATCATTAAGACATGACTTTGAAAGGAGTTATAACTTTGAGATCTTACAAAGCACAGGAAATGAATTTAAAGATGCCTTTAATTCCAAATTTTCAAATGACAGAAACAATTTTGAAATTAATATACTTACATCATTGATGTAACTTATTATCTCTGATCTCTTGGCCAGTAGTCAAATCCTTATCAATCTCCCCCTGCCATCTACCCCACCAAGAGATGGTAAATAATTTTTATGATGAAGCAAATATTTGGTACAACTTTTATTCACCACTTGTTACAGTTCACTGAGTGACCTTATTGAGCTCTGCTAGTCTTTGGAATGTAATACTCCATACAGAATATTAATTATCACCCACAGCTCTACCCCTTTACCTTCATCTTCCATAGGCCTCAGTTTCTTCATTTGTAAAATATGGGAGGCTTACTCTAGATCAATGATGTCAAATTCGGATAGAAACAGGGCCTGTATATAAAGATCCCTGCATCTTCATGTTGACTTAGAAAACCACATATTAACATTATTTATGTTCTGTTTTATTCTTGTTTATTTTGTTAAATTTTCCCCATGACTATTTAAACTGGTTAGGGCCAAATGTAGCTTGCCTATCCTATGTGTTTGACACTTCTGCTCCACATGATTCCTAAGGTCCCTTTTGGTTTTATATCTTATAATTCTATTACCTGTATGCATAATTAGTTATGTTAATGTGTGCTTGCCTTTTGTTGTCTAAATCTTCACAGTGCGCCTTTATAGCACCATATGTCATGGTCTTTTCCTCTTCCTATTACCCCTTTTATCCTGGTCAATGCTTGTTCAGGTTCACTTCCTCCTTGCATTTTCCCAAGATCAATCTCTCCTGCAAACAGCCACTTACTTCTTGTATTTCCTCTATTTCCCATTAATATGCCTGATGGTAGAAGATCCTTAACAAGCTCCCTACATTGATGGAAGAATAAAGAGGAGGTATAGCACTCTACTAAGTTCGGGGGATACAAAAAGGAGGCAAAAAACAGTCCTTGCCAACAGCTTACAATCTAATGAGGGAGACAACATTGCAAATAAATATAAGCAAAGCAAACTATATTCAAGATAAATAGGACATAATTAACACAGGGAAGGAAATGGAATTAATAGAGGTTAGGGAAGACTTCCTATGGAAGGTAAGGTGTTAGTTGGGACTTCAAGGAAGCCAGGGAGGTCAGTAGCTAGAACAAAGGAAGAAGAGTACTCCAGGCCTGACAACCAGAGGAAATATCCAGAGCCAAGAGATGGAGTGTCTTGTTTGTGAAAATAGCCAGGAGGCCAGCGTCATTGGATCAAAGAGTATATTTTGAGGAGTAAGATATAAGAAGACTGGAAAGGTAGGAAGGGGCTAGATTATAAAGGGCTTTGAATGCTAAACAGAGCATTTTGTATTTGCTCCTGGAAGCAACCATAAATAATAATAATAAATTAAAAACTTTCATATAGCACTTACTATGCGCCGAACACTGTTCTAAGAATTTAAGAGTATGATGTCATTTGATCTTCACAGCAACCCTATAAGATGAGGAAAACTGAGGCAAATGGGGCTTAAGTGACTTGCCCAGGATTAAACAGCAAATATATATCAGAGGCTAGATTTGAACTCGGGAAGAAACACTAATGTGTGATTCCAGGTATAAATTCCACATAATTCAGTGCACACTTAGTGAAACCAGACGCTCACTTGTATGCCATGGCACATCATTAGACTAGATGATGTCTATCATCCCTTCTATTCTAATTGTTTATGAATCATTGTCCTTTTAAGAGGTTTCCTCTTGAAACAGTTTAAATGTTCCCATTCACTACCAAAAAAAGGAAGCTATGCAGAAGTATACATTTGGGAAAATGCAATGCTTTTAACAATTCCTCACTTCTCTCTGATGCAAAGGCCCATCTTCTCAACATAAAACATATTCCTGTTGATATCATATGGTTGCAAATCTTAGCACACCAAAATCTACAAAGAATCAAAAGTCACCCAAAGGACAATGGAGAAGTGTGTGATGAATGCAAACAGGCTTCAGGATGCAATCATTCTGACAAATAGATGCATTAGGATATCATGAAGGAAAAGTTTGGTGAAAAATAGAGTTGTAGTGCAATTGAGGAAAAACAGATAGATAATTTAAGTGTTCAGTTGGCACCAGCAAAATGTAAAATGGCCTCCACTATTTTGGGTGGACTTAATAACATGGATGAGAATCACAAGATGGGATGGTTTCTTCATTGAGTTCCATGCCTGTCTTACAATTTTTCTCTCGTCCCCAATCCCTACTCTGTTACTTAACATGTTGATTCTCCCTCAAATAACCTCAAATCTCCCTCAAATAACCATTCAGTTCTTCAATCTAATCACCTTCTATGAGTTACTTACTCCTGAACCCACCTCTGCCACTGACAAAGACGGTCATACCCTTAATCTTGCCATTATCCACAAATGTACTACCTCCATACCCAAGCTGGGTATGAATAATTCTACAGTATAAGATCAACAACGGCTTGTGTCTGTTAAGTGCCATAAAAGACATGCTCAAGTGCTGCTAGTGGGCATGTATCCCAAGGAAGTCAAAAGCATAATTTCATAGATAGATACACAAATAAACATATCACATATATGAATGTATGTAAATATTCGTAGTAGTATTGTATGGTAGCAAAGAAACTGGAAGCAGACTAAGTACCCATTAATTGGGAAATCACTGGACTTCAAAGAATATGGATGGAATGGAATACATTGTGCTATAAACTGACAAATATGAGAAGTTCAGAGTAACGGAAAAACTTGCACATGTGATACAAAGCAAACAAAACAGGCTCAGAATGATATATACAATGGTTACAATAACATAAATGAAAACAATACTAAATGTCAGTTGAACTTAAGTCAATTGTAATGGCAGTCTTGGTTCTGAAATACACCTTCCTTGTTTGTGTAGCAATTCTTTGTACAGAATTACAGGTTTTACCTGTTGTATACACTGTCATATTCAATCATCTTATCAGTCAATTTTGCTTAAATATTTGTCTTTGTGACAAAGTCTAATAGGGCATGTGTATCAGAAAATGCATGTGATATAAATATATAAAAGACCATTAAATTTTAATATTTAAATTAAAAGACTAGGAAAGGAAAGGGTCTAGCAAGAGTAGAGGATAATAGATGGACAGTGCTGAGATAGCATCCATGAAATATTCAAAGAAACAAAGAAAGACTCCTCAGAGCAATGGGTGTATAGTCTATAGAGGATCAACATAAAGATGTTGACAAAAATAGTCCATGATGAGAAAGCATGGAGAGAGTTGTTCATGATGGGAAGGCATAGATAAGCTGTGATCTATTATAATGGAAGGAGGTCCCACACCAATTAACTCATGAATTTACTGGCATATTGAAATACAGCCTTAACAATAGTTTGGATCAAAGCACCTAAATGTATTTCCCAATTTCTATTGTATAAAACTGACTACCACCAGATGATAAAAAAGTAAGCTTGCATCAATTATTAACTATAACTGAAGTCCATTGTCATTAAGCATGTAATATACATCCTACACACATAGAGATTTCTGATTATGTGACACACTATTAAAAATTAGGACACCTATAGTGCAATCTAATCATATCCTTCAAAGTGCCATATTGCCATATTCTGATCATATCCTTTAAAGAGTAACTAAAGCTATAAGGAAAGGTCTATTTCATGGCTGGAGGAACTAAAGAGCATTTGAGAAAGACACACTATCTATAAAGCTGCTATGATTCTAGCTTTCTCAAAGAAACTGAAGAGCTGTGCATCCTCTGTGTAGGCAAATATTTCAGCAAAGCATTGAGGCTCAAAACCTTTCTAGAGGGTCCTGCTACATACTTTTCTCTTTATTGACTTTTGACAAACTCTAAATTTCTCTCTCTTGGCATGTTGGCCTGTCTCAGCTCAATGCCATAAAATTGTCTTTCCCATATTTTGTAGTGCTAGAAAATGTCAGTAAAATAGGTGGTTTTTAATGAAGCTTACAGAATATCGAAGAAATATCAAGCGACTCCATTAAATGAAGCCCATGAGTTCCTAGAATCATAGCTTCTAGCACTTAGGAGATCAACTAGTCTAGTCTCTTACCTTCAGGGAAGTAGGATATTTTTTTCCCAAAGTCCCAGATAAAGCACCTGAAGCCCAGAAAACTGAAGTGACTTACCCAAAGCTATATAATTAGAGTAGTTAGTGGCAGAGGTAGGTCTGGAGCACAACTTTTGCATCTCTCAAGCCTGCACTTTTCCAACTCTCCTGCTGACAAGTTGGGTTTCCAGAGAATTGCTGGTTACTTGCCCCCTCAGGGTTGTAGAGGGGTGTGAATATATGTATATGTGTATGTTATGTACATATGTATATGCCCATATATGTATATATTCCAGTCTAATACAATAAACATTTATTAAGTGCCTACTATGTGCCACGCATTGTGCTAAACCCAGGGGATATAATTAAAAAAAAGAAAGAAGAGCCCTGCCATCAAGGAGCTTACAATCTAATGAAGGGATACAAAACACAAAAGGAGACAAGAAGATGGGGGGAGGGGAAAGAAGCATGAGACACCAATGGGTATCTGGTTTCACCAGGGGGCATCTTGACCATGGTGGGTTGGGTGGAGGGAAGGGTTATCTTGTTCGATGGAGTTGAAACCAGAGAGCACAGTAGACATAGAATGGAGTGAGCCCAAAAGTCCAGTTTCTGCCCTCTATAAAAGAAGGCATAGGGAAGAGTTTGGTATTCTGCCTTGCAGCCCTCCAGTCAGAGGGAAAGAAAAGCTGAGAGAGGCAGTGTCAGTCAAAGCTTGAGTTAGCAGCATAGTGTTGAGATTAGAAGTAATGAGCTTAACCTGGAAGGGCATATAAATACATCATACATACACACATTTGTGTGTACATACACAGGTACACATAATCATGTTACCTTATGTGTACTTTTGTTGTTTGTATGTATGTGTTCATGTGTATTGTGTGTGCATGTGTGACATTCTTACTGGCTCCCTTTCCAGCATATGATTTAAATAATCTGCACATGGAAAATGTAGTTTCTGGTGGTACTCTGCTTTGAAGTTATTTGCCATGTGAGGATAGTAAAGTGTTCTAGAAATATTAATTGTGCAACACAAAATTGGGAGCACCTTCATGGAGACTTTAAGAGAAGTGATAAAACATGTGCATAAATAATATCTAAGCAGCTTGACAAAGGAGATGTAACCTCAGAAAAAGGAAGACCTGGGTTAGTCAGCAACACTATCAGACTATAAATTTCAAAAAAGATACCAACCTGCATTGGTGGAGAGAATATCCTCACCAGGTAGTTTTTCCTACCAATAAAATCATAAATCTAGTCCCTATAACTATATATATGCATATATATATATATGTAATACAAAGTTCATGATTGTTTGAGAGAAATTCAAAGTGCTATGAGATACTGAAACATGAGAACCACCTCCAGATAAAGAGGCGATGGACAGTACAGACTGAAGGTTTTTTAGGGGGAGGAATATAGTTTAAGCAAGAATTTGTTTTACTTGCGTATATATGTTTTAACAGGTTTCGTTTTTCTTGCTTTTTCAATGTGTGGGGGCAGGAGGCAAGAGGGAGAGAATTCAGACCTAAAAATAAAATAAAAATGATTTTCTTTAAAGTGCTGTGAAAGATCAGAGGAGGGAGACATCGCTTCCATCTGGAGATACCAGGGAAGACTTCCTAGAGGAGGCAGCATCAGAATTGGCTTTGAAAAAAATGGGAAGAAAAAATGAGCAAAGGCATGGAGGTGTTCCTGGAGCAGTAGGATGTGCCAGAATTGATCTTTTTTTTTTATACAGCAAGTACACTTACCCTATTGTACATGAGTATCTTTTTTTTTTACCACTTCCATTGTTCATGAAGACAGACAATAGTTGATTTATATCTTCCTAGTTTGCCATGTGTCAGATTCCTTTTACAGATATATGAAAGGATTGCTTTTATGTTTAATATTCTTTGACACATGTTTTCTTACATTTTTCTCAAAGACAACCTACATGGAATTTGTACTCCTTTTCTAAGTTGGGTATAGAAGTTGTGTGTCTAAAACTTTAAAGAATGGTTTCATAGATCTAAGCAGCTGAAGACAGGAGTACTCATACATTAAAAAAAATTTTGCATTGTACATTTGTTTTATTTCCATCAAAAAGCACAAGAAGGGTCATGAGCACATTGTTAAGTGAACAGCTCTACAAATACCTGCAAGTAGAGAAGGAATACACTTAAAGTTGGATTCCAGTAAACCCCTTCTTTTTAAGGTGACTTTTTTCATCAGCACAGCTTCTCAAACTCAATTTCCATTTCCATTCGAAGATACTACTTGTTTCAATAATGTGCACATTGTTTTTAAGGCACATATTTTAGAACTGTTCACTAGAAAAGAAATACTTTCATGTTATGCAAGATAACAGATCACTGTGTAACCTGGACTCACATCTGAGGTAGATTTATGCCATTAGGGCGCAAAGTCATAGTGATTCTGAACTTAGAAGAGTATTTATGAAATGCCCCATGCTTATGTCCCTAAGTAGAGAGCAAAATTCTCAATAATGGGCTGGGGTCGAGCTACCAGCCCTGTGCTAGGAAAGATCCCTCTCTCCTGGGACTCTTTCAGCTATTCAGTCACAAAGCAACATAAGCATGGGGTTTGTCACAGGGGAAAAATAATATAAAATCCAGCAAACATATTTGAATAAAATAAATTTACACAAAAACCTAAACAGAAGTAAGGCTTGGGCAGGTTAGGGACTGCCCAATCTTCTTCTCTTTTAATGGTTGTTTCTCCTCTAAAACACAATCAGCCCTTCAATTCATCCATTCAGGTGGAGATCATCTCTCATGGTCCTACAGAAAGGAAAATCTAATGTAGCCCACGTCTGCCACTGCCCTGGGATAACTGCCACCTCTCCCTTCTCTCCTCATTCTCCTTAAAAAAAACCCTCCACCTCAGAGCACCCCAACACACACACACACACACACACACACACACACACACACACACACACACACACACACACACTCTTTGGGAAGAATTACAAATCCCAGGGGGTTTTGTGGCCCATGAGCCCTTTGCCAAGGGTTGTTATAACACAATTTTAGAACTTTTGAAACCACCTAATTCAATCTGCTAATTTCACAGGGGAGGATACTAAAGGTATAGAGGTGGAGTGAATTGTCCAAGATCACAAGCAATAAGTGGTGTCGTTAGCATTTGGAACCTGACCTTCTAGCTTCAAATTCGGAGTTAATTCTTTTACACCATGGTTGAAGAATTGTAGTCGAATTTGATTAGTTTATTTCACGTATGCCTAGAGTTTCATTAGGTCCTCTCATCTGAATATAAAAATATATCTTTCTTCCTTTTTTAAACCAGATTTAATCAAAATTGATAAGTCAGAATAGAGACATATACGGTCCATGCATAGATTACACACATATATGCTTCTACACATATATCTTTTATATACGAATAAATATGTATATATACATATATACATACAGGCACATAGTACTCATTGGGGAAATCAATTCGATTATCATATTATCATTTTGGGTATATACTTTCCCAAGCCAAAGCCAAAATGCTAAGATTTTTGGAAAGACACTGGAGGAGGAAATTGCTATTACAAAACATAGGATCTTTAAGTACTATAATGATTTGAATGCAAAGATTTATTTTTTTGCTACTACAATAAAAATTCAACAAAAAGCCACAGGAACCTGAAAGAAGAAGCATGGTAGGAAACGTAAATAAGGACAACAGGAAGGAGAAACCAAAGAAATATTGTAATGGGAATAGACCACAGAGGGAGAAAAGAGATGGGGATTTTGGGAAAGAGTTTGGAATCCTAGCACAGAGGGATTATGTGGCAAGCTTTTAGGGATTTTAATTATCCAGACATCTTATGTAGCTTTCTCTGCCCAAAGTATCTAACAAATTCTTGGCTTGCCTTAATGATAACTTCTTTCTTCAAAAAATGAAAGAAGTAGCATAAGAAACTTCTATTCTGCACCTGAGTGTACCCAAAAAGGAGGAACTGTTTGTTGAATTAGAAATGATGGGAGCTGAAAAAGGAGCCATTTCTTTGTTAGAATCATGATAAAGAAAGAAGGAAATGTGGGCATAGTTGGAAGGCACATTGAATTTTTGTATACTGTAGTTTAAAGGATCCAGAGAAAAAATTGCCTACAATTCTACAAGAGAAGGTGACTCAGCAAGACTGGGAATTTCAAGAATGAAATGCTGAAGAAACAAAGCAATTCAATAAACTGAAAGATGGTAGTGTGACCCTGGGCAACTCACTTGACTCTTTGCCTCAGTTTCCTCATCTGTAGAAATGAGCTAGAGAAAGAAATGACAAACCACTCCAGTATCCTTGCCAAGAATACCCCAAAACAGGGTCACAAGGAGTCAGACATAACTGAAATGACTCAACAGCAAGAGTTCATAAGACTATATTATATTAAGATCAGCTAAAGAAGTAGGGATATTTACCCTGGAGAAATAACAATAAAAGTCATCTTGAAGTATTTGAAGGGTTATCACGTGAAAGAGGAATTACGCTTCTTTCACGGGGCCTGAAAAGCGAACACAGAAACAATGGGTAGAAGCTCCAGAAAGGAATATTCAAGCTCAACATAAGAAAAATGTCCAAAAGTGAATTAGACTGCCCCAAGAAGTGGTAGCTTCCTCCTCACTGGATATATTGAAGCAGAGGCAAAATGGTATTTATTGTTTTTCAGTTATTGGTTGAATTAAGTGTTCTCCAAGGTCCCCTGAAACCCCGAAATTCTGTAATTTTCTGCCTCTGTAGTTCACCCAAATAATATTCTTAAACATCATATTCTTAGCTGGCTTATTTTCTTCCTAAATCTGCCTTTCCTCTCGGAATCTTCTATTGTCAATTAGCAGAATCCATAAAAATATAACCTGTGCCCCTAAAGTCTTCTCTTTTTTGTCCAGGACTTAATTCTTTGGAAATGCTTCTCAGGTTACTTCTATTAATATAATTTGTGGTTTCTTGAACTGGTTATCAGTGTGAAAATGTTGAGGAGGCTCTCTATAACATGTGGGATACATATACCAAGGAAACAGCTGACTTTTCCATTGTTAATAGGAGACTAACAAATAGTTGCCTGGTACCTCTCAGAATGGAGATTTTGGTTATTATTACTTCATTCTTTTCACTTTGACCCTCGTGGATAAACTCTCACTGGCATCTAAGGTCCACAGCAACATTCCTTGGAAGATAAAAGGCTACTGCTTCCTGACCTGGTACAGATTGCCCATCTAGAAGTGTTTCATAGCTATCACTTAGTTCTGCAGCCCCAGGGACCAACTCTCTTGTATAAGCCCTCCAGAAAACTGTCCCATATTTGAGGCAATTCTTAGTCACCACTCCCTCAAAACCATAGCTCATAAGACTCCAACAGTGTCTTCATTTGGATCATGCAGTTATAGAACACACTTATTCAAAACAAAAGACATTTAATTAAATCATATAGCAATAAATGATGAAAAAGCTCCCCCATGTACACACAAGGTGCACCACAAGTAGTAGGAAGGGAGTGAAGAAAATACATACAACCAGGATACATACATAGAAGGCACACACATTGGGAACGCATATGGCCAGGAGACATGTGAAGGAAACTATGTAATCAGGAAATATGTATGTAGGGCATATACAAAGGAGTGTGTGTGTGGCCAAGGCACATGCCTCATTTGGACACTTCATGCCTCCAACAGTGTAGGAATAAAAATCAGATCTGGATTCAGAAAATCTTGGTTCAAATCCTGATTCATCTACTAGAACAATCTAGTTGTGTGACTTTGCACAAGTCCCAAGTTCTCTAGATGACACTTTCTTCATCTTTATTAAACTGAAGGCAGGTGGTGCAATGCTAGCTGGATGACCCTGGCCAAATCACTTTAACCTCTAACCTCAGTTTCCTTATCTATAAAATGGGGGTTATAATCACTCCTGCCTCTGAGTTGTAAGGCAGAGGTGAGCTACATTAGCATTTCCTTTCTGTAGGACCATGAGAGAAGATTTCTATCTGAATGTGAGGATGTGCTTGGCACATGTTAGGTGTTATTTAAGGCAAGAGAGTTGTACTTCTTTGTTAGTCATCATTCCACTGCTCTCATGGTCACCAAGCTCTTCTTTACTACCATCATCTAGTCTTCATCCCTTTAGGGTCCCCTGGTCTTTGCAAGTATACATTGTTTAGAAATCCTCTCCCTCTCAAGGGCAGACTAATATCTACTTAGTCATAGTGAGACTATACCCATCTAGATAAAGAAGGCAGTGAATCCATGTTAAGATAAAGTCTTACAGGACAAACAGTAATCTTCATTTTGAAATTTAAGCTGTTATTTGAAAAACAAGCTAGTCCCACTTATAGCATATCATTTTAGCATAGTTTTGCTTTTACACATTTAACAAATAGAAAGCTATGACTGAATTTCTAAGTATGCATATCTCAGACATTTTAAGCCAAAAAGAAAAAAAATACTTCAAAGAAGCTAGTGAAGTAGGATTAATTTCAAAGATACTCTTCTGAATCAGTTTATATTCCCAGATATGTATATATTTTAATATCCATAGGCGCTTATGTAAGCAATCACTTTCATTCATTCATCATCATATACTCACTAGATGTGTGACCCTGGACTAGACAGGTCACTTAACTCCTCTTTGCCTTAGTTTCTTCATCTGTAAAATAGGGATAATAGCACCTACCTCACAAGGTTGTTATGAGGATAAGAGGGATCATAATTATAAAGCACTTAGCACAGTGTCTGGTGCATAGTAAGGGGTACTATATAAATGTGAGCTATTATTATATATTTTAGTGTGGGTTTTAGGCCAAGTCCGGTGCTTCAGATTCAAAATTGGGATGAAATGAGACACATGTAGACTATCTGACAGTTAACAAAAGGAAGTCATAGGATAAAAAGTATACTAAACAAGGATACATCATTGATTCAATTGAACATAGCTTCCTTGACTCTCAGTTGGCCACGTTGGCACCTAGTCAAGCCTGAGGGACACTACTGCTACCTTCCCATGGACTATCTTCTGTACTCAATGTCAGTGGCATAAGCTCCCAAGACAATTAAAATCTCAAGGATGGTTTCAATACCTTTTAAGGAAAAACTAAGGTAGCTTACATTGCAGATATTATAATTGTATTTTGCATAGATCCTGTCATCTTACTTCAATAAAGCTTCCTGTTGCCTACTACGTTCAAACTCTTTTCTGGGCATTCTAGATCATCCTTAATCTGGGGCCAACCTGCTTTTCCATATTTAGCTCAAACTACTACTCTCCACATACACTGTGGCTCTAGTCAAATGGGACTACTTGACATCCCTAGTATATGTCCAGTGCCTTCCTACCTCCACAAAACCATAACTCCTCTACCCATTTAAATCCCATCTATTTTTTTTAAAGTGGGGCAGCTAGATAGCCTAGCACACTAAACTTGGAGTCAGGAATACCTGAGCTCAAATCTAGCCTCACATGTAGTACTTGTGTGACCTTGGACAAGTCGCTTAACAGTTTGCCTCAGTTTTCTTATCTGCAAAATGAGCTGGAGAAGGAAATGGCTAACCACTCCAGTATCTTTGCCAAGAAAACCCCAAATGGGGTCACAAAGAGGCAGACACAACTGAAATGACTAAAAACAATACTTTTAAAAGACAGCTTCACATATTGCCTTCTCCAGGAAGCCTCTCTATATGTCTTCCCTATGCCTTTTCTCATTCATAAAACTTTGCTAGGGCAATTATCATGTATTGTTTCATGCTATGGAATATAAGATCATATGTTATAATTCAGAGCCCTGCACATAATAGGCCTTTAATAAATATATATTGAATCAAATTTAATTATATCATCTGTAATTTGGATATTTTTCATATGTTGCTACTAAACTCTAATCTTCATGAAGACAGGAAACTATGTGTCAAATGTAGTCTTTGTAAGCTCCTTCATACGTATCACAGGAATGTACACACATCAATACGCAATTAATAAATATTTGTTAATGGAATCAAATTGATTTTTATACAAAACTATTGTGGAGTAACTATCTATTGGCTAACATTCCTCATACTATTGTTTAATAATATCACACACAGTGGCAGCACAGATCACGGCAGAAGATTGTTCCAAGTATATGTCAGGACTCCAAAGTATGTGTTTGTGTGTGTGTGTGTGTGTGTGTGTGCCTGTTTATTTTGCATTGTAGCAAAAGTTTTCTTATAGCACCACAATTCAAAACTTATTCAGCTAATATGAGAACTTAAAAAAATTAAACTTCTTTTACATCTAACATGAAGATAAGTTTAAACATGAAGTGATGCTCTTTTGTTTTTGGGGAGTGGAGGACATATCATTAGTTACTAAGTATATTATTTAAGTGAAGTAGTTGTTTTCCTTTGGAAATGATAACTATAAAACCTATATAACTGGAACCCAAATAAACAAAATTCTAAATTAAATGGATTTTCCCCTGCCTTCCACTTTTAGAAGAAGTGGCAAATCCAAAGTTATATCGGGGACTTCATTTAAAATAATATTAAATTTTTTTTAAAACTTCCAGGGGTTATTCTGGGGTCAAGGCACACAACTCTATTTCAAGAGATGTTGTACATATACTCTTGTGCAGTGAAAATCGGTGGTTCAAAATTAGGGCTCTGAGGCACTATGAGATCTGCAGTCAGCAAAGAAAAATGAAATTATGTTAATTCTTCTTACTAAGGCAACAAAGTGGCCTCATACATTTTAAAGTGCTTTTCAACATCAAGGGATTAAACAATAGCAAAGGTTTCTGATTAGCCAGAAAAGCCCATTTTAACCAGAACACTCTTCTCTTGGAACATTCCAGTTAAGTAAGATTTTAGTATACTTCCACACATCAGAATTTTAATATGGCCGAAACGTGGAAGGTTGGAGGAGTAAAAGGATAAATAAAATTTTATCTTTTTTTCAGGAGGAGCTGGGAAAAAAATCATTGTGACTGTGGAAATGGATTCAATTTTTCAAAGAGCAATTCTTTTCCTACACTGTTTAACACAATAAAATATTTGTATAAGTGAAATGGAAAAACATATGCTGAATTCAGAGTTTGTGTACTTGCAAAAGCATAGACACATTTTTATGATTCTATCATTGATGCTGGGCCTGAATCCAGGTGGGTAGTTTGCCTTAATGCGGCATGAGTTACAGATCCTGTCATCTGTTCTTATTTGGAGCAACCCTAATTCCACCTTTCTGGCTATAAAGTGTCAAGCTCAGAAGCAATCTGGAAAATCACCTCCATTTATTACAGGAAATGAAATTCACATTTGCAAGTGTTTACATCAAATATATTTACATAAGGGAAAAATACTTACAAATTGCTCAATTTCAGCAGCTTCTTAAAATGGGATGGAATGATCATTCTCAAACTGTAACTTTTCCACTGATGTTTATGGACTTTATTTTCCTCTTCTTTCTCTCTGTCTTTTAAATATAGCCAGAGCTACCTACAAGCTGCAAGTGAGGTGCCTGGTGGTCACAACCTGGATCCCTCTGCTAACTACAACTCTCCAAAATTCCGCTCCAGGAATCAGAGCTACATGCGGGCAGTCAGCACTCTGAGTCAGGCCAGCTGCGTTAGTCAGGTTTGCGATTTCTTTTTATCCTTTACCCAAACCACAAAGCGAGATTTCATTAGAAGTTTTCTCCATTAATAGTGAGAGCTCTTCAATGACCACTTAAGCATGCCACAAAGGAAAGACTATTTAAGAAGTAACTTTATTTCTCATGGATAGGAAATTGACAGATTTTTAAGACGGAGTTTTGTTTTGATGTTTTTGTTTGTTTTTTATTGTACTACTTTAATGTCTTAGTCATCTCTCCTTGGCACAGGAAATACAACCGATGAGTGAGTCATCTTTATACACACGGTTTCCCCTCCCCTTCTTCCAGGAATGTTTTATTGATAAAATTAAGGGATGATGCTGTGGTAAAATAATGTTGTGGTATTGCTTTGCTAGGGAATCAAAATCTCCTCCAGTAGAATCTTTCAGGACAGAATCTGTGAAGGTTTAGCAAGTAGAGTTGAGGATAGACTGCTACATTTTTATTTGTATAATAGGTTTCAGTTGCAATCTTCATATGATTATCTCATTACCAAGGTGGGACTGTTTTTTTTTTTAATTTTGGATGGGTTTTTTTTGTTTTAGTTTTTTTTTTCCCCAGATGCTTCCACTGGATAAATAGTGAAGTCCTGGTCATGGCACCATGGTCCAAATGGCTAGACTTTCCATATTTATGGTTAACTGAGAGAAAGAGATTATTTTATTTTTCCGTTTAATTATGCTTTTTAAGAAAATGCAGTATAGGAATTTTATGAAAACTGTTATATAAATTTTAACATTATAAATTATTATACTTAAACAAATGTAAAGGTGTCCTACCTACTTGTCCATAATCAAGTGATCAATCAAAAGCATTTATTAAGAGCCTATTATGTGCCAGGTACTGTGCTAGACACTTAACTGTTATCAATCTCTATTTAACCTAACCCTGACTTCCCAGGAATACTTTTTTTAACTCTTTATCAATCCTTAGACATGAGAAGCTTTCCTAAAAAGAACAAATAACATTAGGGGGATCAAGAATATCTTTATGTACAAGGTTGCATTTGATCCAGACACTGGGTAATGGGAAGGATTTCAATGCTGTAAATCAATAGAAGGAGGGCTTTCCAGGTAGAGGAAACATCAAATACAAAGACACAGAGATAGGAAAGTGGGGTGTGTACTTGGGCATTGTGGTCTTAAATATTCAAGAATAAAAAGGAAGTGGTAAAACCCCAATAAAAAATCTATTCATGTGCTAATTAAAAAAAACTACTTTTAGCTTGAGGGCATTTCCTAGGGACCATTAAGTGAAAATTCTATTGATATTCTTAATGCCATAAATAGATGACTCAGAAAGCTACTGACAACCTGCTTCACTGCCCAGGCCATTTATGTCTATTGCTCTTATGATGACTTATTCTCTATTGACCTTCCTCAGAGTACTGTTAGATCTAACAATCTGGCCTTGTTTTGAAAAGTACCCCTAAACTTTGTTTTTGATTCTATGAATAAAATGCCCTCAAGTTTCAGAGAGAACAACCGAGCATTTTCTCCCAAGTTTTCTTTCTTAGCTTCCTCATCCTAAAGTGTTGTTTTTTTTTGTTTTATTTTTTACTTCAATTCAGTGCACAGACCATATCTAAAACTTTCTGGATCACAGCCTCTACCTGCCCTATGCTCTTTCTATTTATGGGAGTCCCCTCTTCTTTCCCAAACTGCCTACCCCTACCCAGCTGATTTCTACTACAGAGTAGTTCCTTTGTTCATCTTTTCTTCCTAAACTATGAAAGACAACCTAGAGGGATGGAGGGGAAGAACTGTTAGGTTTGGAATCAGGGCACCTGGATATCCAGTTCTGCCACTTGTGTGGCCCTGAGAAAGTTACCACCTTTCTGGATTTTAGTTTCCTCCTCTATAAAATGAGAGGGTTGGTCTTGATTACTTTTAAAGCTCCTTCTAGCTTTAACTCTAATGGAGCACCATGGTCTCCCTATGACATATGGGGGTGAGTAGGAAGATAAAGTGGGAGGCTGTGTTATGCAGAAGAGTAAAAAATGCTTGTTGTATGGTTGTTTCTTAAGTTCTGGCATCTCAGGGCAAGAGACACTTTATCAACTATCTTCAATCTCTGGGCAGTCCCTGAGAATGGGGAAATATTGGAGCCCAAGGAGTCCTAAACACTAGTTATAGCCCCTTCTTTCATGGAAATTATATAACCATTTGGTCTTTTCCAGATTAAGGTAAAATCTCTGATTTTAGAAGGCTTACTACAATGCTTCAGTGCTTTAGCATAGAGCCTAGCACACAGGAGGGCCTTAATAAATGTTTATTAACTGACCAACAGAAAGTCATATGAATTGATTATAAGCATTCAGAGCATGTATCTATGCCTAATATGATAGGCACCACTCCATTGGCTCAGCCCTTTGATAATCCAAATTCCTCCCCAACAGTTTTGATCCTTTATTCCCTTAAGTGCAAATAATTTCACTGTGTTCAATCCCTCCTCTATTGAAAATATGTCTTATTCCTAATCTAACTATGAATGTCTCTGGGGGTTAAAAATCATGCAGAATCAACCTGGGGGAAATGTCCTCCTAAAGATGGTTTGTAGGATTTAGAGTTTGAAGGAAACTTAAAGATCATTTGGGTCAATTCTCTCATTTTACAGATGAAGAAGCAGTTGGAGAGGCAAGGTAACACACATAAGGTCAAAAGACAGTAAGTGGTAGATAGGATCTGAGCCTAATTCATTTGACTCAAAACCCAATGTTCCTTCAGCTATATTCAATAAGATGTCTTGCTTTACATAAAGCAAATTATTTCAATATATCTTAAGCTCAATGATACAAGCACCTATGGAAGAATTTACTAACCAATTATTGGATTATTTTAAAAAAATCAAAATGTGCCTTGAAACTTAATACAACATTTCTGGTCTTAGAAAAACTTTTCTTAGCCCTTGTTCTTTTTGTGTGTGTGTGGTTGTTATTGTTCAGTCATTTTCAGTCATATCCAACCCTTTGTGATGATGTTTGGGGTTTTCTTGGCAAAGATGCTGTAGTGGTTGTTCTTTTATTCCTCACGAATAGCCAGTGAGGTCAGTTCTCCTGTTTTATGTTGGTTCAATCTCTGCAATGCATTCTTTTTGTTCTCTCATAGCCAACTTTAGACCACAGTAGTTTTCCTTTTACTTCTTAGGTTTCACAAATTTACCTCTGTTGCCTTAATTGCCATTTCAATACAACCAGATTGCTTAATAAGTCGTGGAGTTTTTGACTTGTTTTGCTTTTATGTGTGTGTGTGTGTGTGTGTGTGTGTGTGTGTGTGTGTGTGTTCAACTTTGGACTTCCTGCAAGACATTGGGTTCTTTCAATTCTAAAGCTTAAGGCAAAACTCCTTCCTTCCCTCTAGCTTCAGACCTGTTTTCCAGATAAGCTTTAGCAATTATGGATTAGAAAACTTGAGAATCTGGTCTGACTGGATTACCATTTTTAGAGGATATTTTGTATGTATCTGCTTATGTGGATTAATGTTTTACTTTTTTAAAATTGTCTATTATAATATGTATAGTTAAAAGATTCGGAATTTCTAGTATAATATTTTCACTTTAGTGCAGGCCTTTCCTGCTTACTTTCATTTCTGGGGATCATAGCCTAACTGACTATGGCTTACAGCAATGTAATGATTATGATTTCCATGCCTCATTGTCTTGTAGAAGTGTGTCTGGTCTCCTGAAGGGTTATGCCAATAGAGTCTAGGGCTCTGGTAAGTCTTTCCAAACTAGAAAGGCCTCAGCTATAATACAGGCAATAAATTTGTTGCAGTTATGTAACAACCAACCTAACTAAATATCAAAAAGTCTATCACCAACAAGAGTTCTTTCACTGTGGGAAAGAGATGACTGTTAATACAACTGTTAATATCAATTTAATTAGTTAATTCCATCTTACATAGTGCTTTACAATTTCCAAAGTACTTTCAGATGTCATCTGTTGAAAAAAGATTTTAGAGGGACAAGATAGTTATCTTGGGGTATTTGAAGGGCTATTAGGTAGAAGTAGAAATAGCCTTGTGCTCAGCCCCAGAGGTCAGAACTTGGACAGATGGGGAAGAAGTTGTAGAGAAGGTACATTTCAGCTCAGTGTAAAGAAAAATGTCCTAACAATCAGAGCTACTTAAGGAGAACAGGCTGTCTCAGGAGGTAGTGAGTTCATCATTGGAGTTCTCTCAGCAGAGACTGGATAGATCACTTATTTGGGATATTCCAATGGAGATTCCCATTCAGATACATACCGGACTAGGTGACTTCCAAGGTCCCTTCCAACTCTAAAATTCTGTGACCCTAAAACCTCACTCGATGCTCACAGCTGTTCTGAGAGCAAGACAGGGCAAGAATTTTTATACCCATTTTACAGGTGAGGAAATGAAAATGAAGCGATCTGCCTAGCTAGTTAAGGGGCTGAGCAGGGACTTGGAACCAGATTTTCTACTCCTTATCTATTCCTCACTTTACCATGCTAATTCAGTTTTTCTTAATAAAAGTAAGTTGTTTTCTTAGCTGAAATAAAACTGTTACCACACTTTACTTTCTAAGTGTGTGCTGGCCAGGGCTAGAAAGAAAAAGGTTCTATGGGCTTTTTTCTTTTTATTCCTATTAATGGGAGAGATGTGAAATTGGATGTGTAAGGAAAGAAGGCTGCACAGGAAGTTCAGGGTGTAGGGGAGAGGAAACTTTATTTCTAAACCCTTTTCATAACCAAGAATTTAAGTGAGTTAACATAGACGGAAAAGTAGAAACATTTATAATCTAAATATAACTTAGCTATATCAGCACTTTGTTGTCAAGCAACCAGAATGGTCAAGAATGTTGAGGTCATGCTATATCTGAGGTAGATATACAGTGCGTCCCAAAAGTCTTAGTGTAGCTTTAAAATCTTAAAGCTTAAATAAAGCTTAAAATGTAAGCTTTAGTAGCTTAAAACTACACTAAGATTTTGGGGACACATTATATACGTTTGAAGTTGTCTGTCTAGATAAATAGTTGTGGTTTATGGGTAGAATTCACAGATATGATTTGCGCCTCTGCAGGAGAAGGGCCATGTTGGAAGCATCAGAAACCTAGCTGGGAAGGTAGTGAGAGTGGAAAGCAGGAACCAGGACCATTGAGGCTAAGTTATCTCTCTTATTTCCAAGGGAGTGATAGGCTAGATTATGTCTATCTATCACACTTCAAGAATGTCTAGATGCTTCAAAATGAGAGCCACTTCCTTGACTGCTCTCCAGGGATCATATTTTCCTTATCTTACACTCACCAGTTTAGGCCCTTCCTACTTGCTCGTTACACATAAGACCATTTCAGGTAAATAGTAAACTTCTTTATCAAGGAAGACAGGAAAAAAGAAATCAGAGAGTTAAATAGATTAAAATAAATGAAAAATGCATAAGAGTAAATGGACTCTTTAGCTGGGAGTAAGATAAGATCTCAGCTCAAACTATGAGAGAGAATGATTTCACCAAGTCAGTTCTCAGCAGCATGCAAAGCTTTAAAGGCTGGAAGCCAAAAAACATGATAAGGGAGGGAGGGTTGGCATATCTTCCTTCTGAAACTCTTGAGGGATGGGGGAGGTGGAAGGCTGTAGTTAGGATGCTATTCAAAGGTCCACATCTTACTTTTCTCTTGACCTATGTGTCTCAAGGTCCTCTCTCAAAGTTTATATCCAACCAACTGAAATACATCATTATTCCAGGCCTGTAACATTGAGGCTTAGTGTTATTTTAGTTAATTGGGAATCATATCATCTTACACATATGCAACTAAGGTCACAAGCCTATCCATCAAGAAAACCATGCCAGACTTGGGTAGAACCAGGGTGACATTCCTCCTCTGCAGTAAAATTTTTTGCAGCCTCTTATAAAAATCATCTGGAATAAGCATGAAACCCGTAACTATACAGAATCAGTGCTTTAAAATTACAAAGGTGATTTTCCTATCATCATAGAAAACAAATTTACAGTACCATTAAAAAGAAAAGAATCAAAGTTGAACAGTACATGCAATAGACATAACCCTATAAAGAGAATCAATCACCTGATGGAATGACAGTCACAATGTGCCTAAGTTACATTCAGTGCAGACGCAACACCTATCCATAAATATCTGGAGTGAGTACACTGCAACTACTCATAAGAAAGCAAAGCATGGCTCATTAATAAAACAAAGCTGCAACAATAACACTATCAGTAGGCCTATATAAAAATATAGCTTAAGTCTAAGAATTAGCATAATATGCAAATAAACAATGAGCAAAAGAATTAATAGACCTTGCTACAAAATGAATATAAAACAGTTAAGTGACTATAACAGCAAAATATTAAAGCATACCTAACATGCAGTAATTAATATGTACAAAAAGTAAACATATGTAATTACATACAAGGCATATTTCACAGGTGAAATCTCTATTGTCACCTATGTGTATAACTATGTCTTCAAGTTCCCCTGTAACCTATTATATCGTAGCCTGGCAACTGGTCATATAGGTGCATTTCCCTTTCACTGACTATTCTCCCTGCTCTAGTACCTGAGCTAGGAGATGTTATAGGCTATCAGAATTATTATAGACTTATATGTATATGCCTAGAATGACAACAGGATCAGGTTGGTTATCAGTATTTTGTGCTCTATGGGTTGTTTCTGTATCCTAAGAGTCTTTGTAGCAATTGTCAGCAATTAAAGCATTGCCTATGGGTTCCAATCTCTTGCCCTATAAGAGTACACACAATCTTCTTCACTAGAGCT
Organism: Trichosurus vulpecula; assembly: GCF_011100635.1. Classification (NCBI taxonomy): domain Eukaryota; kingdom Metazoa; phylum Chordata; class Mammalia; order Diprotodontia; family Phalangeridae; genus Trichosurus; species Trichosurus vulpecula. The sequence continues at coordinate 249,823,176 of NC_050575.1, forward strand.
ATCATTTTCAGAGTCTATAGCTGGGCCAGACTGCGTGCAACTGATAAACAGTCTTTTCTGCTCTGCATTGGCCAAGTTGAGTGTCCAACTGATTTCCCTACAGGGAAGAAGTGATTGTTATGTATAGTCTTGATTTGACACCTTCTATTCTTTGTAGCTATTTTGTAGAGACAAGTCGTCTACTGTCTTAACTTTGCATGGGTTAGCTTTCCATTAGATGGATAACTTTGAGTCCTTTGAATGCCTAGGTTTCTTAACAGAACTCTGTCTCTTTTAAGGTCTTGACAACATACACTATTATCATACCATCTTTTGTTTCTGTCACAGATCTTTTGAGCTGAAGCCATGACTAGTTGGTAAGCTTCTTTCTCAACTGAGACATACTGAGTGTAAGCAGTTGCAATACCTTCTTCATATGAGCTTCCAAAACACAAGTTATTAGGTACACATGTTTCTCTCTCAAACATAACCAGCTAGGAAGTATAAATTCATTCCTTGTAGAATTGTATGCATGTACTAGAAATGATACATGTTGACATCACTAAGTTTTATGTTTTGGTTTCATGGCTGCCAAGATGTTCAACAGGGTGTGGTTTAAGTGTTCAATATGTGGTTTTCCATGTGGATTTTTAGTAGCTCTGCGTTATTCTGAAACTGCCAAGGACAACATCTTCTTGAGTAGCTTGCTCTGAAAGTATCTTCCCTGGACAGAGTAGATCCTAGCAGGGAATACATACACTGAAAAATACTTACCAAAAAAAAGAACCTTTAGCAATAATAGATTATTTCTGGTTTCTGGTTAGATAGCCATACCTGGTGTTGATCATACCACTAAAATATGGCATTTTTACTATTTACTTGTAAAGATTGAAAAGTAATATGGGAACTTTCCGAAAGTTTGCTGGTGTCTATATTATCCAGATATGCAGCATGAGTTGAAAACATATTTCCTTGTACACATAGGGCAAAAGTTTAGCAATTCTTGGTAACATCTGTAGCCATTTTGAGTCAGTAAAATCTGTTTCTTTCTAGTTCTGGGGTCCTTTCTCAACCAAACATGTCCAAAGTCATAATGTAAGGCATTCATGGCTATTGGATGGTATGCTCTGAGTAGTTCCCAATTTCTTCTTGGTCCATGCATGGTATCATTCATAGTCAGACACAATACTCCATTGCACATTTTTTCATTGATTTAGCAATAAAGTAACTTTTACTGGCTGGAACCTGGGATTTTTAGAATCACTGCCTGGTTTTTTTTTTCACTTTCATCCCTTCTATGACTATGCCAGTCATCTACAGACAAGTAAAGGAAGAAAGATTGATTCAATGAAATAATGTTCATATATGTATTTGGCATATTGTCTGAGGAAGGTCCAAGCTCTCAGCTATACTTCAACTTGATTACAAACTATACCTTGCCTCTTATTTTACTTTGAAAAAAAATTGAGGCTATTCAGTGTAAGAGCCTTCCTTTGCCCGTGACTTCATCCCAAAAACTCTTGTTAGCATTTCCCACTCTCATCCTTTCCCCTGCTTTCTGATAGAGGTGGTCCTGTCCCTTGTCAATGCCAATCCCTCTATATATGCACTTGATCCAAAACCATCCTGTCTTCTTCAGTGGATTGAATCCTCAATCACCACCCCCTCCAATTTTTAACATCTTCTTGTCAGCTGATTCCTTCCCTACTGTGTTCAAATATTCTGTCTCCCCTATCCTTGAAAAACCTTCACTAGATCCCATCATACCCTCAAGATACTGTCCTATATCTCTCTGTGCTAACCAAACTCCTTTTAAAAAGTTGTTTACACTCACTGCTTCCATTTTCTCCCCTCTCACTTATTCCTGGGCTCTTAAAATCTGATTTCCATCCTTATCACTCAACTGAAACTATTCCCTCCTAAATTACAAATAATTTTTAATTGACAAATCTGATGGTCTTTTACCATTACTAAGCCTTCTCAAGTTATCTGCGCATTTGACACTATTAACTACCTTTTCCTCCTGGATTTCCTCTCAGGTTTTTTGTGACACTACTTCTTCCTGGTTTGCCTCCTACTTATCTGACCACTTCTCAGTTTCTTTTCATGAGTTATCATCCATATCACACCCCTTGAGAGTTTTCCCCAACAGACTCACTTTTCTCTCTCTCTCTCTCTTTTTCTCCCCTCCCTTCCTCATTAACTCCAGCAGTTTTAACCTATCAACTCTATGACTATGACTCCCAAGTCTATTTATCTAGCCTTAGCCTCTCCCTCAGTCTCAGATAACTAATTACCCATTAGAAATATCAAATTAGAAACCTAGTAGACATCTTAAAATCAACATGTCTAGAAGTGAACTCATTATCTTCCATCTCCCCCATACCCTCCCTTCTTACAAATTTCTCAAAGATGTCCCATCCTTCCAGTATTTCGGGTCAGTAACCTTGGCATTATCCTAGATTCCTTACTGTCCCTCATCCTACATACGCAATCAATTGTCAAATTTTGCCATTTCTACCTTCATAACATCTCTTATATCTGCCACTTCTTTATTCACACAGCTACCTCTTAGTTCAGTCCATTATCAATAGCCTCCTAATTGGTCTCCCTGCTTTGAACTCTCCAGTATATTCTCTTTTTTTAGGGTTCGCTCTTTAAATATATGCTAAATTTTATTTTTGTGCTATTTTATTTTTAATTACTATTTATTTATCTAATATTTTTAGTTTTCAGCATTGATTTCCACAAGAGTTAGAATTACAAATTTTCTCCCCATTTCTACCCTCCCCCTCACTCCAAGATGGCATATATTCTGATTGCCCCGTTCCCCAGTCGGTCCTCCCTTCTGTCACCCCACTCCCCCCCCCATCCCCTTTTCCCTTACTATCTTGTAGGGCAAGATAGATTTCGATGCCCCATTGCCTGTATATCTTATTTCCTAGTTGCATGTAAAAACTTTTTTTTGAACATCTGCTTTTAAAACTTTGAGTTCCAAATTCTCTCCCCTCTTCCCTCCCCACCCACCCTCCCTAAGAAGGCAAGCAATTCAGCATAAGTCACATGTGTGTCATTAGGCAAAACTCTTTCACAATACTCATGTTGTGAAAGGCTAACTATATTTTGCTCCCTCCTATACTGTCCCCTTTTATTCAATTTTCTCCCTTGACCCTGTTCCTTTTCAAAAGTGTTTGCTTTTGATTACCTCCTCCCCTTCTCTGCCCTCCCGTCTATCATCCCCCCTTTTTTATCTCCTTCCTCCTTCTTTCCTGTGGGGTAAGATACCCAACTGAGTGTGTATGTTATTACCTCCTCAGGTCAAATCCGTTGAGAGCAAGATTCACTCATTCCCCCTCACCTGCCCCCTCTTCCCTTCCTGCAGAACTGCTTTTTCTTGTCACTTTTATGTGAGATAATTTATCCCATTCTATCTCCCCCTTTTTCCCTCTCTCAATATATTCCTCTCTCATCCCTTAATTTGATTTTACTTTTTTAGATATCATCCCTTCATATTCAACTCACTCTGTGCCCTCTGTCTATATAGATATGTATATTCCCTTCAGCTACCCTAATACGAAGGTTTCATGAATTACACACATCATCTTTCCATGTAGGAATGTAAGCAAAACCGTTCAACTTTAGTAAGTCCCTTATGATTTCTCTTTCTTGTTTACCTTTTCATGCTTCTCTTGATTCTTGTGTTTGAAAGTCAAATTTACTATGCAGCTCTGGTCTTTTCACTGAGAAAGCTTGAAAGTCCTCTGTTTTATTGAAAATCCATATTTTGCCTTGGAGCATGATACTCAGTTTTGCTGGGTAGGTGATTCTTGGTTTTAATCCTAGCTCCTTTGACCTCCAGAACATCATATTCCAAGCCCTTCGATCCCTTAATGTAGAAGCTGCTAGATCTTGTATTATCCTAATTGTGTTTCCACAATACTCAAATTGTTTCTTTCTGGCTGCTTGCAGTATTTTCTCCATGACCTGGGAGCTCTGGAATTTGGCAACAATATTCCTAGGAGTTTTCTTTTGGGGATCTTTTTCAGGAGGCAATCTGTGGATTCTTTCAATTTCTCTTTTACCCTGTGGCTGTAGAATATCAGGGCAGTTTTCCTTGATAATTTCTTGAAAGATGATATCTAGGCTCTTTTTTTGATCATGGTATTCAGGTAGTCCAATAATTTTTAAATTATCTCTCCTGGATCTATTTTCCAGGTCAGTGGTTTTTCCAGTGAGATATTTTACATTGTCTTCCATTTTTTCATTCCTCTGGTTCTGTTTTATATCGTGATTTCTCATAAAGTCACTAGCTTCCACTTGCTCCAATCTAATTTTTAAGGTAGTATTTTCTTTAGTGGTCTTTTGGACCTCCTTTTCCATTTGGCTAATTCTGCCTTTCAAGGTATTCTTCTCCTCACTGGCTTTTTGGAGCTCTTTTGCCATTTGAGTTAGTCTATTTTTTAAGGTGCTATTTTCTTCAGTATTTCTTTGGGTCTCCTTTAGCAAGTCATTGATTTGTTTTTCATGGTTTTCTCACATCACTCTCATTTCTCTTTCCAATTTTTCCTCTACTTCTCTAACTTGCTTTTCCAAATCCTTTGTGAGCTCTTCCATAGACTGAGACCAGTTCATGTTTTTTTGGAGGCTTTTGACTTTGTTGACTTCTGGCTGTATGTTTTGGTCTTCTTTGTCACCAAAGAAAGATTCCAAAGTCTGAGACTGAATTTGAGTCCGTTTTTGCTGCCTGTTCATGTTCCCAGCCAACTACTTGACCCTTGAGCTTTTCATCAGGATACAACTACTTGTAGAGTAGAGAGTACTTTGTCCCAAGCTTAAGGGGCTGTTCTGTTGTTTTCAGAGCTATTTCTACACACCAAGTTCTGCCACACCAGTGCTCCTCCTCCCCCAAGAACCACCAAGCTGGACCACAACTCAGATCTAAGCAGGCTCTGCACTCTTGCTCTGATCTGCCACTTAATTCTTCCCACTAGGTGGGCCTGGGGCTGGAAGCAACTGCAGCTGTAGCTCTGGAAGCAGCCTCAGAGCTGCACCACCTCTGCCGCCACTGGGGTGCTGGTCAACCACAAACTCCTTTCACTCAGTCCCCGCAGTTTTTCCCACTAACCTTCTCTGTTGTCTTTAGTGTTTGTGGGTTGAGAAGTCTGGTAACTGCCACAGCTCACTGATTCAGGGCACTACAGCCCATTCTGCCCAGCTCCCGGTCTGGTTGGTGTGGGCACGTCCCACGCTGGGATCTACTCTGCTCCGCTCCCAACATGGTGCGACAGACCTTACCCAGTGACCATCCAGGCTGTCCTGGACTGGAGCCCTGCTTCCCTCTGCTATTTTGTGGGTCCTGAAGTTCTAGAATTTGTTCAGAGCCATTTTTATAGGTGTTTGGATAGTCCTGGAGGAGCGCATTAGGCAAGTCCCTGCTTCCCAGCCAGCATCTTGGCTCGGGCCCCCCCCCCCCCCCCGCCCAGTATATTCTGTGCATCACTGACAAAGTAATTCTCCTTAAGTGCAGATCTGACCATGTGACTCCCCTAATCAACCAACTCCAGTAGTTAAACTATACCCTCTACAATTAAACTCCTCAATTTAGTTTTTAAAGCCCTGTATTGCCTGGCTACAATCCTTCTTTCCCACCTAAATGGACATATTCCCTCACCCACACTTAGTGATTCAATCAAACTGGCTTTCTCTCTGTTTCTCACTCATGGCACTCTATCTCCCATCTCCATGCCTTTGTACTGGCTCTACTGAAAGCTTAGAATGAACTCCTTTTTTACCTCTGCCTAACAGTGTACCTATCTTCCTTCAAGATGCAACTCAGGCAACAGCTATTGCATGAAGCTTCTGCTGCTGCCCCTCAACTGCTAGTACCTTCCCTCCCAAAATACAATCTCTTTAACTACTTTTGATATATTTGTATTTACTAACTTTATATCTATTCTCTCTGTGTGTATACATATTAGGTGTTTAATAAATGTGTCTTGGTTTATTGATTGATTGTCAGAAATTGCTCTCATATCTTCTTCTGGAATTGCCACACCTCCAATGTCCCAAATCATTCTGGACAAGCCATCTACATCCATATTCATCTTACCAGGCCTGCTTTGTATGCTGAAATCATAATAGGCCAGTGCTGCTATTCATTTCTGGCAAACAGTATCCAAGTTGGCGCTGGTCAAAATATAAATCAGTGGATTGTTCAGTCTATCCTTGGAGTTTTGCTCCATATACATAGTCTTTGAACTTCTTAGTAATAACCCTCTTTAAAGCCAAGAATTCAAGTTTGTAGAGAGGGTAATGAGACTGACTATCAGGCAACCTTCTACTGGTGAATGCAATTGCTCTCTGGTAACCATCACTCTCCTAGTATAGAAGAATATATCAAGCCTTTCAGTCTGGTACCTAGATAAAGAACAAAAAATTAACCTGCCTCTGAATAAGCTAATATTGGTACATGAGTAACCTAGTGGATTAAGTCTTTGAAGGCTTTTTCACATTTGTCTTTCACATTTATCTCCAAAATAAGTTTTGTTAAGTTTAAGACAATTTTGCCTTTCCTGCTTTTTTTTTGTTCTGAGCCTCTTCAATTATATGTTTATGAGTGAGGTCATTCAATGATATAGCAATAACAGCAGTTCTTTAAAATTGGGGATAATTGCTACCAAATCCCAGAAAAGTTAAGTTTCTAGGACATTGTGGACATGGCCACTTCATAAACGCTTCTACTTTCTGTGGCTCTGTGCTTATGCCTTGGTAGGACATAATGTGGCCTACTACTTAACAGAAGCTCTGCAGAAGTAGAATTTGTCAGTTCATAACTGCACACCAGCTTCCTCCAGCCAAAACAGGAGCAGGACAGAGGTCCATACATAATGTTCACCAATCTGACCAAGACTTTTGATACTGAAAATCATAAGGGCTTGTCAAAGATCATGGCAAAATTTAATTGCCCACAGAAGTTCATCAGTACTGTACACAAGTTTCATGATGGCATGCTTGCATGGGTTCTGAATAATGGACGACATTCCCGTGTTTTCCTAGTCGCCAATGGAGTGACGCAGGAATGTGTGCTTGCTCCCATGATTTTCAGCTTGATGCTTTCAGTAAGGTCGTGAGATGCCTTCAGTAAGGACAAAAATGGCATCAAGGTCAGCCACAGAACAGACATTAAATTATTTAACTTGAAAAAGGCTATAAGCCAAAACTAAAGTGAAAAGAGAGTTGGTGCACAACTTTTTGTTGACAGATGATTGTGCACTCAACGCAGCCTCTGAGGGTGAGAGACAATAAAGTATGGATTGATTCTCTGCTGCTTGCGCTAATTTTGGCCTGACAATACCAAAAAGACAAAAGTCCTCCACCAAACATCACTTGATCACTCATATGTGAAACCATCAGTGACAACAAATAGAGAAATTTTGAATGCTGTGGATATGTTGCCTTACCTTGGCAGTACACTTTCCAGGGATGTACACATAGATGATGAGGTTGATGCATGCGTTGCCAGAGCTAGCTCAGTGTTTGGGAGTCTCTGAAAGCAAGTATGCAAGAGGAAAAAGTATTGAGGTGTCTACCAAACTGAAGGTCCACAGAGCCATTGTGCTGACTTCATTGTTGTGTACCAATTAAACCTGGACAGTACACTAGCACCATCTCAGGAAACCAAATCACTTCCATTTGAATTGTCTTAGGAAGATTCTAAAGATCACCTGACAAGATAAGGTACTGAATAAGGAGGTCCTTTCTCAAGCTGAACTGCAAAGCATTCAAACTCTACTGGAGAGAGTACAACTCTGATGGGCTGTTCACGTAGCCCAAATGCCAAATGTGCATTTGCCTAAAAGATATTTTACAGAGAACTCACAGAAGGCAAGAGCTCACATGGAGGTCAGAAGAAGCAATATTGTCTCTCTGAAGAACTTTGCAATTGATTATGAGACTTGGGAGACACTGGCACAGGACCACCCAAACATGACGTGCCCTCATCAAAGAAGGTGCTCAGCTCTGTGAGCGAAGGAGAATTGCAGTAGTTCAAAAGAAACATGAGATGCACAAATTTAGAGATATGTCCATTCCAAATATTCATATGGACTATTTGTGCCTGAGCTATGGTGAATCCTTCTGAGCTTACATTGGTTTGATCAGCCACAGATGGACACACTGTACCTTGATCCCAACATAGCTATGTCGTTTTGGTGATCTTCAAGCATGGAGGACAGCAACCAATATCTCACTCACTCCACAAAAAACATAATTTTCTTCCTGTTGAGTTTTATACTCAACCTATCCTTCCATTCCTTTGGTCCTGGGGAGCAATGAAAGTCAAATACCTCAGGATCCAGTTTGGAGGTCGAGCAATTAGTGATCCTGTGATGTTCACTGGAACTTCTTGTTTTTATCCTCTTGCAAGTCTCTGCAGAGTTTATGTGGATAGTTAAGGAGTGTATGTATTGAATCCCAACTTGTTTCTTGCAGTATCCTGCCTAAAATTTGGAAATTAATTTGGAATTAATTTCAACACTGACACTTCAGTGAATTTTAGATGGTCTCAACATAACAGAGTTACAATGTCTGATTTCCTGCTCACACTGCAAGTTCCTTAGGGAACAGCACACTCACTTTGATATATCCCAGATATGGATCCTATCATAGGCTTCAAAGATACTTTTCTCAAATATTTGTGATGAAAAGATTGGAAAATGACAGCAATTTGAGAAATACTGTCTAGAAGAGCTTACAATTCACATTCTCAATTTTTACCAATACCCTTTGCATAAGATCCTATGAGTCCAGGTGGAACAGACCATATGGAATTGACATTGAGGTTATTGTGACTGTCCCCAGGAACCAAAGCAACTCTCTTCTTTGGCAGTTTCCCAAAACTCAAAAGAAGAAATCAATTTTTGTACAACCAACTCTATTTCTTGCACTTCATATTCAGCATGTTTATGGTCTTCAATTCTACAATCATAACAAATGGAAGATATGTTAGATGGATACTTCATGGAGATGTTCTTGTGTCAGACCCTTGTGCCTTCCATCCTCTTGGTCATTTACCTCTCCAAGGAGAATAGTCTGGGGCACTGTTCCCTCTCTTACGCAATCATCTCTTGGCCCCTATCCACAGCTCTGCACTGATGATTCAGTTTTCTTGCTTGGCTTACCCTCAAGAGAGAGGATTTTTGTTCAAGTAAGGATTGGACTAAATGGCAGCTGAGCTACCTTTCAGTCCTGAGACTGTGTGATTCTTTCCATTTAGCTTAATAAGCAATGCATTGTACTGGAAATATCACTACATTAGGGGTCATGAGAGCTAGATCCTAGTCCCAACTCTATAACATACAATATTAGCCATGGACCTTTAGAGATTCACTTGTCTATCCATCAATAAAATGAAGATATTCCCTGCATGTTCTTACAAGGTTTTTATGAAGATAAAATTTTTTTAACATTTTAAAGGACTTTGAAAATTAGAAAGCCCTGTACCAACAGTAAGGCTCTTATGTTGTTGTTGCTGTTGCTGTTATTGTTGTTGGTACATAATCTAATCTTATTTCATCTTGACTGCTTTTTCTCATACTATTGACCATTAAAATAAATAGTATAAGTGAATCTGATGCTGGGCTCCAGGCAGTCTAGGCATTCAAGGACATTGCTCCACTTGTCAATGCCAGCTAGGGGCCTAGCTGTAAAACCTCTGCCAACTCCTAGTTACATCTTTATGTACCCACAATTATTTCTGTGGCCCCTTTAGTACAGAACCCTTCCATACGTGCATACATAATGCTCCCTTAACAAAGTCTTTGTAAGCCTAGAGCCACCTCCATACCTTGATGAAATACAGGAAGAGCACTTCATGTTAAAAAAGTAAAGTCAGCTTTCTTAGACCTAAGCCCTTGGATACTGGCTAACCAAATCCCACTGGGACTCCAAGCCCTTGCACTTCGGCCTGGTACCTCCCTGATCTAAGCTACTCTGGACTTAAGGAGCTAAGTAGTCAAATAGAATTTATGTTTGCATATACATTTTGTAATATATTGCATATATTACATTCTTCACTAGTCCCTGAAGCTGTAAAGCTCTTTCTCCCTTGTTCATCAAAGTCTTTATCCCAATATTTTTTCCTAAATCCCGCAAAATGATTAACATGCACAGAGTAGGAAAAGTCAGCCCAGGCCAGAATGTTCACATAGCACTGCATTTTTCTTTTTTCCAGTCCTTTTCCTATGGGACCAAAGCAGAAGTGGCATATGGGATTAACTCACTGACTTCAAGTTACTTAGCTATCAGGTCTATTCAGAGAACCTACTATTTCAGGACTATAAATATAATTTTTACCCCAAATATTTGGATATAGTTAAATATTCTTTCAATAGCGGGATACCAACTAAGCAAAGAAATCAGTTTTATAAATTTCAAATTACTTGTAAGCTTTCAATTAAACAAATAATGCTTAAGAATTTATTATTTGCTAAGAACTATTCTTTAGGAATATAAACACACATACACACAAACAGTCCCTGCCCTCAGGGAGATGATATTCTCTTGCAGAAAGGTCAAGTATTATTTGTTAATGACTTAAGATTTTAAAGATTAATTTTTATAACATTAACTTTCTATTTGTTTTTCTTAGGTATTTTTCCTGAGAAAATATTCTTCTATAATTCACACATAATCTTTTATAATATTCTCTTTTTTTAGGATGAGAGTAGTTAGAGCTAGAAGGGAAATTATTGATCCTAAAGTCCAACTCTTTCATTTTACAGATGAAGAAACTGAGACCTACAGGGATAAAGTAACCTGCCTGAAATAACATACTCAGGAGGTGTCAAAAATGAGACTCAAACCCAAGTCTTCAGACCCCAAATTCAATGTTCTTTCCACTATACACTACAGTACCTTTAAAACATTCATTTCAGAGTAAAATATTTTATACATACTTAGTTACAACTTTAAATTTATAGCCCCCACCATCTTCAAGTTATCCTGATACTTATAGAAAATAAGAAGCTGTTTATATATGGATGTATGTTGATATGAAAAACTACGTATGATTTGTTGTGTTGGTTTATGGAGGGTATGACATTCTTTGCGTTCTAGATTTGTATGAGTTTTTAATGATTTTTTAAGAAACTGGCTTACTGATATAACTAATATAATATCCATCAAAGAGCTTCATATTTCTTCCTTTTTGTAGAAATGCTTTAATCATGGCATCTGGTCACTGGTTTTCTCATTTATTTCCTGATCGGATAGTTTTTAGATATGTCTATAGCTTTGAGGTAAACTATATATATTTTTCCAACCTTCCTATGTTCTGCTAAACAGGAGGATTAAACAAGCATTTTCTTAGCAAATCCAGATGGAATTGTCTGCTAGAATACAATGAGTTCCCTTAGGTAGTACTCTGCTTGTACTTGTAACAAAAGAAACTTTAATTCATGGAATACTGGAAATTGAAAATAGAGTCAATCACATAAGAATGGGCCTCATTTGGAACCTGCTCTCTTGTTTTGAAAAAATAAATTTGAGACACCAAAAGGCTCTGTGTTTCTGTTACCTTAAAAGAGAAAGATATCCTGCATTTATGGTGAGTTTGCAAGAAAGTTTTCCCAAAGACTCTACATCAAGAATGCTAAATTCAGGCTCCAGGGATACCAGCTCTATCATGATCTTTTTCAAGTTGCTTTTGTTAACAATATTTAGAAAACAGATGCACTCACTTTTTTTTTCTTTTTAAGTATTCTCTATGTACTATGTGTGAACATTTATACCTCATTGGGAATATAGAAGCAGAGAATAACACAGTCCAAGGGTGATCTTGTTTTCGACTATAGACTGAAGGCTTCATGACAATTTTGCTGACTAGTTATCTGGAGTTGATATGATTAAAATTCCATGACAAACTCATAGGCTTTAAGGCTATCTAGGGCCAAACATCTACATCAAAACAGAAAATTTCCACCAATTCAAGTATGTAAGAGAAGATATATTTACCCTACTAAATCAATTCTCATTCCAGACTCCTTTTCCCAAGCACAGTTCTCACAAAATCTAGTCTTAAGTGTTACTTCTGCCCCCTTTTTCTAGCCACTTCCATTGGTCACTTCCACAGTTGTATAGATAAGAGCAGATAACCCCTAAGTACTACTCTCCAGAGAGAACCCGTATGTAAAAATATATGTGTGTGTATATACACACATACACTACATATATATGTGTGTGTGGGTACGCGCGCGTGCGTATATACATGTGTACATTCTGCATGTTACCAGAGAAGCACTTCTTCGTCTCTTTATGCTTAAAACTATCCTAGCACTTAGCACAGTGCCTAGGACATAATGGATACTTGATAAATGTTTGTTGACTGACTGCCTGACTTAAAATTATTATCTGTGACTGCAGAATGTTGATGAATAGTTCAAGTACCAGCAGCCTTCTCTAGCAGAATCCCTTACTATATCCCTAAATACACTCCCCACATCCCTATGGCTCAGATTGCCAGTGCATTCCCCCTCAGCTACCAACAAGCTACTTTCTCTGTTTCTGAGAGCTATGAACCTTCTCATTTAGCTATGTCCTGGGAAAAGCCATCTTTCTCTTTAATTTCTGTTGCTCCAGCCCACTTCTCCCTCTAAGTCATTAGTGAAAATCATTTGTCAGCCAGGTGTTCAATGTATGAGGAATTCCTTTACTTCACTGCGAAGAATATTCAAATGGATCTGTGATCTCAATTTGGAAGTGCCTTCCAGTGGTATACGTTGCAACCCTTTCCATGCTTGTCCATTCTGCATGACTTCTATCAGTGCTATCCCAAAAGTTCAACACAGGGAATCCACCCAAGATGCTTGAGGCCTTTCTTAGTTTTTTCCTGACATCACAAGAGTATCAGCCGACCACTCTGTTCACCTGCCACCTTTTACTCTTGCCAAAAGACCAACCCATATCCTCTTCTTGTCATAGTTTTTTAATGTCATCCTTCACTCCTCTTCCAATGTCCTCATTGGTTATACATGCAGCCAGCTCACATCCACCACTCATTGGCACTTTACCCTAAATTTAATAATGATCTTTAGTTAGTGGTATTCCAGTGAGGTCCCTCTGCCATAGAGCAACAAAGCTAAAATGTTTGTATTAAAAAATGGGTCTTTGTTTTAATAGGAAGCTTGAGGTCAGTTAAAGCTTTGGAATATGCTACAAGCAATACAACTGACTCCTCATTTTCAGTTCTGAGACTAGATCATTGTCTGTCCATACCATCACTCCCAGATATGCATCATGCTGGACAAGCTCAATAGGGCATCCTTTCAAATGCATGTTGTAATCTGTGCAATATATAACCTCCATCCATTTGGTCTTGTGTGGATGGACAGAACAAACTTTTCTGAGTGATTATAGATCTGTTCCAGCTACAAAGCCTTAGGGCTTGATGTAATCAGTACAATGTCATCCACAAAAGAGATCTTATCATCCCCTGGGGATTCTTCCTCAACCTGCACTTTTCTCTATTTAGTCAATAGTCAATAAGCATTTATTAATCACCTACTATGTATCAGACACCGTACTAAGAGCTAAGTATACAAATGAGAAAAACAAAGTTTCTGCCCTCAAGAAGTTTACAATCTAATGGGGGAAGACAATATACAAAAGGAAGTTGATTTCCCCCAACACATTCATACTTTGGTGACTGTACATCACCCTATTTTATGCACTACCTGATGCTTTATTATATGGGGGTCACTGAACAGGTTTATTTCTGTTTTACATGTCCCAAGGAATCTTGAGTGATTTTGATATATGAATATGAGACACCTTGTGGTATAAGAGCCTATAAGACAGCTTTTAGTTCTACCAAATCAAATGTTTTTCATAATCAACAAAGAATAAGCACAATGGGAGCTTGAATTCTGTACATCCTTCAGTCAAATAGCATACAATGAATTAAATTGACTACATTTTAATAGGCAAGAAAAGACTTATTAGTGACATGGGAATTATTCCTGAGTCAGCTGTCTATGTACCATCTCAGCCCAATGACTTGACAGAGCTAAGATAAGAATTTGTAATTTTAAAAAAGAATAATAATAAGAAAAATATAACATACAGCTAACAAAATCAAGCCTGAATTGTTTAAAGAAGTTACTGAAATTTTTTAAATGAAAGATGAACTACAGAAATGACATTGGCACCAACTATAATAATTTCATTGAGAAGTTAAACTAAGTTAAACTAATGTGAATTAATTGCCACAATAAGGAGAGCACAAGAGTCCAGAAAACACCTTAGTTTAAAAAACATTTGAATTACTTGCCAGACAATTGATAACTTCTAATTTATTCTATCTATATATGTCTTTCTATCTGTCTACCCCTCTGCCTCCCCATGTACATACATGTGTGTATGTGTATATATATACATATATGCATACGAAGATGCATACAATATGCATATATATGTATATTGTTTGGAGCTTAAATGTTTACTGATTGACTGAACAAAGAGAGCTGACTGCCAAATGCCAAACCAGGTTAGAATGTAAACCTGTTCATAAAATCTTACAAAGAAAGGTATTGGACAATTATGGGTGATATCATCTCATTAAGCAGAGAGAAATGGTGGAAGGTAAATTCAGGTTAAAGAAACCTTGGCAAGATATCCAACCAAGCAAAGCTATCCTAAGAGCATTCATAAATGAAAATGGAAAGATTTGAGACAGAAATAAAATAGACACATCTCTCAAAAATCATTTCAACAAACTATAGCCACCCTTGGACCCTAACAGCACAGTACCTGAAATGCTTATAGAGGAGGTAGAGATGGCAACAGAGGAAATGAATACAAGAAAAAGAGACAAATTCGTCCAAGTATGCACAAAGGAGATCTATACCGGAGGTGACACAATTGTAGGGGCATTCAGGGACAAGGCATCTGAAGGAGGGGGAGATACCAAAAGCACAGAAAAAAATCTGGAACATTTTTAATGCCAAAAAAGTAATCAAAAGAATGCTGTATCAGTAACTCATAACCTCTATGCCTATTCTATGCCTACTAATCACAAGTATAGTTTCTAGTTAATGAGAAGTCTTTTCACAGCCTCAGATGATTAATATTCATAGCTAACAATAGCTAACATTTACTATGTGCCAGGCAATGTGCTTAGCATGTTACAATTATTATGTCATTCATTCCTCACAACAACCCTGGAAGGTAGGTTCTATTATTATCCCCATTTTATAGATGAGGAAACTGAGGCAAATAGAGGTTAAATGACTTGCCCAGGGTCACAGACCCTGTATATGAGGCCAGATTTGAAAGTAGGCCTCTCTGACTCGAGGCCCAGTATTCTATCCACTATGCCACTAAACTGCTATTAGAGCTTCAGCAAATATCTAATTTGCTTCAAAATTCAAATCATGCTCCACCTCCTGCATATTTCCTAATTCCTTCAGGTGCTAATTCCTCTCTGTTCCCCTTTCAAAAAATTACCTTTCATTTATTTTCTTTATTTCCAAATGTTCATATGTTCATATTGCCTCCCCTGTGAACCTCCTCATGTCTATGGCTAATAGAATGTAAGCCCCTTCATAGTATGAAATGTTTCACTTTTTTCTTTGTATTCCCAGCACCTAATATAGTACCTGGCATATAGTAAGCACTCAATAAATCTTTGATTAATCAGTTGATCGAAGGGCTAGTTCTTTGTTAAGCCTAAAATATCTGAGACAATTTTAGAGCCAAAAGAGACTTGGAAGGTTATTTAGTCCAACTTCCCGGTTTTACAGATGAGGAAATTGAGGCCCACAGAGATAAAGAGACCTGTATGAGCTCTCCCAGACAGTCTGAGGTAAGGCAAGGACTAAAGATGTTCTAACTTCCAATCCTATGCCCTTTCTAGCACATAACAATTACCTATTACCTGGTTATTTCACCTTGCTTCTACTCACTCCCCCAGGCCATTTAAGGATAATAAATATAGATAGCTCTCAGTCTCTGGCTATTAAAAAATAAAATAAAATCCTCCCACTGACTTTTGGGTCACGTGTTCTCTGCTCTCCCCAACCAATAATGCAAAATGAAATATAACATAAAATATTTCTTTCTCCTCATTTTCACAGTACCTTCAGGTCACTTCTATAGTGGCCTCCAGGTGCAACTCAGGGATTTAAGCTAAATTGCTTACCTCAGAAAATCCAGGCTTTTAGATACATTCTCTGCCTTTCTGCCATCCAGACAAGGTAACTTTCCCAGATAATCCTCTCTAGATTGTACTCTGCTTAATTTAACAAAAACAGCAACATAATGCATTTCAGCAGGTCAGTGCAGCTATGATTTCATTGGTGTGCATATGCCTATAATTCATCCTCACCTTGTCCTATGTGTTTCTGTCCAGGTATTTCTGAAAATCCTCCATATAGAAACCACCCAGCACAGTGGCAACTTTCTTCTGAATATAATATTTCAAGAATACCAGGTCAATCCTTAGAATGATATCCTAACTTGAGGCATGATTGACCCATCTCCTTTTTTAGTGAAACATACCACTGATGATATCTGCTATGGCATTTCTTGTACACAGGTTATCACTGGGAATATATTGCTCTTAGATACCCATCATGCATCTCTCTAGTGTCCTCTGAGTCACCTAACACACACACACACACACACACACACACACACACACACACACATTCAGCTACATTGAAACTAAATATAACACCTCACACTTGTTTCATGTTGCTCATCTTTTTCATAATCTAGCTATCTCCAACACCATCTTATCTACCCTAAATTTTTATTTTCTTTTGATAGGTTTCTAAATCCATCAGATATTAGCATATATAGGAGTCTACATTGAGTTTAACATTGATAAGATATCACTGTAATATGCCTACAATGCACAAATATTGGGAAAGGGTTATGCATTCAAATCCCATTAGGTTGAATTGAGGGTATCATTCTGTTGAAATGGTTAATTTCTGATCTAGTAAGACAATCATCCCTACTAGTCTGGCTCCTACTTCCCATTCCAGTAGTCTCTTTCATTACACACTTTCATACACCATTTTTTCTGGTCAAAATGGACCACTCATCACTCCATCTGGGCCTTTGTGTCATCTTGAATAGATGCTACCTCCTCTTTGTGTAGCCTTCCCTGGTGCCCATCAAAGCAATCTAGTCAACCAACAAGCATTTACTAAGCATGTTTTATGAGGCAGGAACTGTGTTAAGCTCTAGTTTCTTAAATCTCTCAGACTATTTTGTTGATGCCTTTTACACAATAATCACATTCTAATTAGTTATTGTCTGACTACCTTCATTTCCTTCTTTTAACAAGGTTACTAGATCAGTAGCTCAGGAGAATGCTACAATCATTACACACCTATATTTCAGCAAATAATAATAGTCTCTCCTGATATTCTTGCAGAGAAGATGGATAGATATGGACTAATTGACAGAAAATTTAGATAAATTCAGAACTAATTGTACTAATGGACCCCAAAAGGGATTATTAATAGATCAATGTCAAGTTAGAAGAAGGCGGGTCTCTAGTAGACCTGCCTATGAAGTATGTTCTTGATTCTGTACTATTCAACACTGTTATCAAGACAAAGGAACAAATGGCATGCCTGTTGAATTTTCAGGTGACATTAAGCAGGAGGGATAGCTAAGGATGTGGATAACAGAGATAGGATCAAAAAAATTTATAACAGGCCAGACTATGGAACTGAATTTAATAAGACTGAATTTAATAGAGATAAATTTAAGATCAAAAGGTTCAAAAGCTCGACTATAGAAGGTCATAATTGACAGATCATGGGTGGACAACAGTTCAAATGAAAAAGATATTTAGTGGTATACAAGTTAAGTATGAGTCAACAATATTATGTGGCAGCACACACACACACACACACACACACACATACACACACACACATGCCTAACATAATCTTAGGCTGCATTGAGAGGCATAGTGTTTAGGACTGGGGAGGTGTTAGCCCTATAGACCCTCTGGAATTTTGTGTTCCTTTCCGACTGCCACGTTTTAGAAATTTGTTGATAAATTCAGTTGAAGAAAGGGTTACAAACTTATGTTTCCTTCAGTGGATCTAGGAATATACAGTGAATCAACAGGGGCTTTGAGATAATAGGGTACAGAATTCATTTAAAATAAATATGAATAGAAGAACTGATTAATTATTAATTGGATAAGTATAAATCCCTGTGTTTAACAATCTAAGGGACACTAGAAACATGGAATAGTTCCTGCTCTCCAGGAGTTTATAATATAGTAGAAGAGATAAGACTGGTTAAAAAGTTAACTACAATACCAGAACCATAATCAAAGAAATTTAAGGTATTCTTCTAGGACAGGGGTGGGGAACCTGTGGCCTCTAGGCCACATGTGGCCCCCTAGATCCTCAAGTGTGGCCCTCTGACTGAATCTAAACTTCAAAGAACAAATCTCCTTAATGAAAGGATTTGTTCATAACACTTGGACTCAGTCAAAAGGCTGCACCCAAGAATGCAGGAAAACACCACCTGAAATTTGAGGTCAACATTGCAAATGTAGGAAAAATAAACAAAAACTCATTAAGCTGGGAATCATGCCATCCTAGAAATTCATTTTTCCAAAAAAAAATATTCTTTGTTTAGAACCATGCTTTCATGGTCCTATATAACCCATATTACTTGAGACACAAAATTGGAAAAGACACATTTATCTGAGAAACTAGGCCACGAATAAAACACAGAAATATTATAAAGCAGCCCCAGTGACTTCTCTGTGAGTGAATAAATTGCTGTATAGCTAGGAGACAAGCCAACAATTGTTTTTATTTTTCTCCCAAGGGATGTGGACTTATAATGCAAAACATTTCATAGTGACCCAAACTTGTTATCCTTTCAGTGGCAATCAGTATATATGGCCTAATTATAAACTCATCTATTATCTAAAAAGTAAGAACTTACACATATTTCTTAGGTTGTGTTGTTTACAGAGATCATTTGACTATGGTAACACAAAGTTCTTTCTATTAGGTTTTGAGATACACACAGTTCCATCTCCACATTCAGAAATCAAAATATGAAAGCTTTGTTTGGCAGATTCAGAAGGATTTTATGAAGAGTTTTGGTTTGTGTAATGTCCTCAATACTTAGATAGATAAATAGATAACAGCACTTACATAGCATGTTAATATTTGCAAAGTGCTTTACAAGTATTATCTCATTTTATCCCAACAGCAGTCCTGGAAAATCAATGCTATTATCACCATTTTATATATGAGGAAACAGACAGAGGTTAAGAGATGAGCTAAGGGTCACAGCTAGTAAATGTCTAAGGTGGAATTTGAACTCAAATCTTCCTGACTCTAGGTTTAGCAATTTATCCATTGCACCATTTAGATGCCTCTAGGAAGATGTTTTCTCAAATTTGCCAGACCATGTAATGCTAATTTCATGTTTATTATGATGAAAGTATATAAGTCTATAAAATTTGCAGTGTAATGGGATGAAGCTTTATATCTACTTTATATGCCTTTGGGAACATACTAAAGATGTCTATCAATAAGATCCAAGTATCAAACTCACTGTTGTCATTTATCCCAGATGAGTGAAGCTGAGATCAACGGGCAGTTTGAATCGGTGTGTGAATCAGTCTTTAGTGAAGTTGAATCTCAGGCCATGGATGCCCTAGACCTTCCTGGTTGCTTCCGAACGAGAAGTCACAGTTATCTGAGAGCCATTCAGGCTGGTTACTCCCAAGATGATGAATGTATTCCTGCAATGACATCTTCTAACATCACCTCAACTATCAGGTCAACAACAGGTAAAGGAAAAATCTTTCTGCCTTATACAATAACATCATAATATATACCAATTGTTTCCACTGGACAAGAAAAACAACCCCACCCTACACACACACACACACACACACACACACACACACACACACAGAGTACAGTCTGACTTGTTATCGCAACACCTCATCATCATTTATTATTGCATTTTCAGGAAGATTCCAGTTACTATTTTTTAAATTCTCCCCCAAAGAACTATATTGGTTTCATGTTCTCCCATAAACAATATATTAATGAGGGATGGATTTCAAAATTGTGTAAGGGTTAATCTTCGGAAGTACTTGCAGGATTGTTTCCTGACAAAAGGACCTAAATTATGGGCACTACGGTAGGTGGTTATACCTTAATTCTTAAGGTAATGCAATTTATCATAAATTTTCATGGATACCCAGAAAAGTCCAGGTATAATGGTCTATATATCCACCTGGCCCTTTCACCAGTGTCCATCAGGAATAGCTATTCTGCACTCCCCAAATCTATAAAAATTATTCATAGCTGGAGACTAATCAATCCTGGATGTAAAATCACTAATATTGGTTAGAGCTCTAAGGATTGGGTTTCATGATTCCCTCTGGTTCTAATGGAAATTTGGAAAAATTTACCGCCTAAACGAAAAATTACTGCCTAATATTTTATTACCCTTCCATTATTTATGTATCACAATGAATATACATGGTTCTGAGAGAGCCATAAAATAGACCAAGGAATACAATTTTGCCATGACAAGTTTAAAGGCTAAGAAAAAGATACAAGATGAAATCATACAGTACTGAATAAATAGGTGATATGAATACCAGAAGAACTAGTATACTAAGAGAGTGATAAAATAAGTTGGGGGGTAGATTTTAAAAAAAGAAATTGAAGGAAATGGGGATATTTTAACCAGTTGGTATTCAAGTTATAAAAGATATAATGAAAGAAGGCATATAATCAGGAGTTGTTAAAAGAGACCAAAGGAAGACCTGGAAAGGAATGTGCAATTATAACTATATATCATTGAGTTTTTCTTCTAAGTGAAACATTTTACAAAGATAAATAATACCCCATAGTATAAAAATGACCTACAGTGGAATTCCACAGAAAAATATTTCACAGCATTATCAAAAGTACTACTGGTAAATTTCTTTAAATGCCTTATACAATAAAAAAGAAAAAAAAAAAGAAGTTATGGCTCCTCTGAATTCTTCAGTGTTTTCAGTTGTGAATCCTAAGAATTATTTGTGATACTGAAAGATGGGTTTTTGATACCTATGCCATGGTTGTCTCATAAAAGCTGTATGTTTACATAATGTCATACCAGAGGCAGAGAAATCATAAATATTTTCCAAACAAATCTTTGGAGAAATGGGTGGAAAGGCAAGGCCAGGAGTTTTTTTTCAATATAAAATATTCTGTAGCCTATAGCTATGATTCTGGTAGCTTGACAGTGACAGGGTCTTAAGTTTATGGCTTATCAATCATAACTGCAAGTTCACCATAGCAAAGTCACGACACCTATCTCTTGATTTGACTTTTTGTAAAAGAAAAACTTTTATAAAGCTATTATTTTCATCAGGCAATTTCATCAATTTTGAGGTCAATGGGAGAAAAAAACTTATAAAAATTCATGCATTCCTACATTCAGAAAATATGTATTGAGTGCATACTACATGTAAAGACAAATGCACCCAATAAGTATTTTTATGGTCTTCAGAAGTACTTTGAAAATAAATCATTACATATGTTTGCAAAGGGCTTTCCGTATGTTATTGCAACTAATCTTTACAACAACCTGTAAGGTAAGTGCTATTATTATCATCATTTTACAGATGGGAAAACTAAAGGTGAAAGACAGTAAGTGACTTGCCAGGGGTACACATCCATAAATGCCTAAGGTAGGATCCAAACTCAGGTCTTCCTGACTCCATTGTCCAAACTATGCAATTTCTTGCAAGTTTTCTTTTTTTAATGGAGGATCAAAGTGGGGGTGAGGATAGAATTCCTTCCCCAACATTAAACACCCCCCAAAAAAATGAAGAGAGAACAGAAGGCAGGCCAGATGGAATCACTTTGAAAGTTCCGTGTTGAATTTGCTATGTACTTTAAAAGAAAAGCAAGCTGTACATAATAGAGATTTGCAGTATCGTATATAATCCTCTCCTTCTGTTCCGCATTGTGTATGAAAATACTCATTTTATTTGGTATTTGTCAAGTAAAGAATAAAAAAAAAAGAAATTGTAAAACAGAAACCAAAAATAATGCAATGCAATGGACTGTAATACATCTGGCTCAGAAAGGTGGTTTCCAAAGAGGAGTTTCAGAAATGTTTTGAGAAGTAGCAGCATCACTGAAATAAGTACATTGCCTTGTGGGACTATTTTGGAGTAGCAGACTCATGTGGATGAATACATTTTGACATATGTATATAATCAATCAACAAGCATTTATTAAAGGTGTACTATATTTCAAGTTCTATATTATTATAAGGGGATACAAATACAAAAATGAAACAATCCCTACTTGAAGCAAGCTTACATTCTAACAGAAGAGACAAGGAGTACATATAAAGTAGATAAATACAAGGCAGTTTGAAAGGCCAGGCATAAACACTTGTAATAATAACAGCATTTATATAACATTTAAAGATTTGCTAAGTGTTTTACAAATATTATCTTATTTCATCCTCACAACAACCTTAGAAAGCAGGTTCTATTATTAGTCCCATTTTACATAAAAGGAAACTGAAGCAGACAGAGGTTAATCGACTTGCTCAGGGTCCAAGAGTTAGTAAATGGCTAAGGCTAGATTTGAACTCATATCTTCCTGACTCCAGGTCCAATGCTCTAAATATTGCAAAAGGCTTCATGTAGAAAGTGGTGGTTGAGTTGCATCTCGAAGGAAGAGATTCTATGAAGTGGGAATGAAGAGGGAGTACATTGCAGGTTTAGGAAATAACTAGTAAAAAGACATACAAATGAAAGGTGGATTGCCATGTCTAAGCAACAGACAGTCAATTCGTCTGAATTGTAGAGTGTAGGAGGATGAAAATAACATCTAATAAAGCAGGAAAGATAAACTGGAGCTTGACTAAACAGAAGAATTCATATTTGATTCTAGAGATAATAGATAGTCCCTGGAGTTATGTTTTGTTTTTGAAGTAGGAGAGTGACATGTAAAGAACCACACTTAAGGAAAATCACTTCAGCAACAGTGTGTAGAACAGACTGGAATGAGAAGAGATTTAAGGCTAGGAGAAAAGTTTGGAAGCCATGAAAATAATATAAGCAAGAGCTGAAAAGAACCTGAAGTATCGTGTGTATACAGATAAGAGGTTGTATGTAAGAAATGTTCTGAATGGCATGATTCAGAAAACAATTCAGTATGTTGGATAAAGATAAGAAATTAAGAATTAACACTGAAGCTATGGACCTGGGTGACTAGAAGAATGGAAGAGCTGCCAACAGAAATAGGGGAGTTTAGAAGAGTAGGTTTAGGGGGAAAGATAATGAGCTCTGTTTCAGACATGTTGAATTTAAGGCATCTTTGGGACATATGATTTGAAATGCCCAACAGGCAATTGGTGACATGGAACTGAAGCTCAGGGGAAAGACTAGGGCTGGACACATACATACAAATATATGCATATATTTGTATGTATACGTGGGTCATCTACAAGAATATATATATATATATATATATATATATATATATATGTGGGTCATCTATAAGAAAATAATTAAATTTATGGGGACTGATGAGGACATTGAGAGTACAGAGAAAAAAGGGTCTAGGATTGAGCCTTGGGAAACATTCACAGTTAGGTCTCTAGATATGGATGATGGGCCAGCAGAGGAGACAGCAAAGGAGTAGAGACTGTTAGCCAATCACACTATTTTCTGCTCACATCTTATAATCATAGAATCTTTGAGTTAGAAGGGACCTCAAAGGGGATCTAGTCCTAAACAAATAATAAAGAGATTCATTAACGGTAAGTTGAAAGAGTGGAGCAATGAGAAAGGAACATATGAAAGTGAGATTCTCTATTTTTTGAAGCTTGCTTTTTTCCCCTTAGAGTATGCATTTAATGTTACTTTCAAAAATCAAGCAACAAAAATGTAAATTAGCCACTACCCATGTAGGAATTGCAGCTTTCCTTTCCTCTGAAAGTAGACATCTAGCCTCTCCTTGAAAAGTTCCATTTACAAAGAATATGATCCTTATCAAGGGAATAGCTCTGAATGTTAGGAAGAGGAAGAGGAAGAGGAGGAGGAGGGGAAACCACAGCAATAAGCAAACATTTATATAGTGCTTTTAAGTTTGCCAAATGCTTTACCTATATTATCTCATTTGATTCTCACAACCACCCTGGGAAGTAGGTGCTATTATTATTTCCATTTTAAAGCTGACAAAACTGAGGCTTAGGCAGATCTTACATTATTGCTTATATTTATATGAAACTTCTTTCTCTGTAATTTCTATTGATACCCCCATGATAAATCAGAAGAAATACAGTTCCCCTAATCAAGGAATTTTTAACCTGGCATTCATGGGCAACTCAAAGGGTCAATGGATAGATTTCAAGGAAGAGCATGTAAATTTATTTTTAATATTTTCATAACTATTTCAATGTAATTGGTTTATTTTGCAATCCTAGGTATTTTGTTTTATGCAGTTTAATAACACTATTCTGAGAAGGGGTCCATAGTTTCACCAGACTGCTTAAGGGGAGCATTATACACATAGATAAAAAAAAACTTAAGAATACTCTGATCCATGACAATTCTTCAAATATAAAAACTTCAGTCATGTATCTGCTACCAATAGTACTTCCTGTCAAACACCACTTAATCTTTTCTTCAAGTCAAATATTCCCAGTTCTTTCTAGTAGTCTTTATCTGATACTTTTCATCAAAAGACCTACTCTGATGCCTCAACATAATGCATAAATAAGCAGCCCTCAATTCTCAAGGTGAGATAAATGGAACATAAATTCTGATGGGTCCTGCCAAGATGGCTTTTTAGTACGTAGCAACAAACTACATCTATTGTCAGAGGATCAGCCTTGTTAAGTACAGAACAGCTTTCCACAATAGATGAAGGCTACAACAGTTTGACTGCTAGAACCACAGTTCTTTCACTGTGGTCACGCCTTTTTCGATACTTCACTGGATCTAAGATGTCATTAATGTGGGTACTCTCTCTTAATTCAAATTACAGTATGTCTCTTCTTTGCTATTTGGTGCAAATCTCATCCATGTATTCCTATACATTCTCTATGTTCCACTCAGAATTCTTGGGGCTTTCCTTTAGTTCCCTTGACATTGTATGGATAACCTAGGGAGCATGAGAGCTAAATGATAAGCTTATCTCCTCTTCCAGTCATACATCCCTCTAAGCATAGTCTTTATACTACTCTTCCTTTGCAATTTTTCATTGGTAGACTGAATTAGCAGCCAACTTATGCTGACTATGAACCTCTCCATTGCCTTTGTGGGTGATCCACAATTTTAATTTAACAGAATCAGACTGCTACTGCATAACAATCCACTAATATACAATGTTATTTTGCATACATAGATAAATCAAATAACATATATGAAAACATTAATGGTTTAGAAAGATTCATTAAATACTGTGTAGAATGTATTTTGTAAATATTAACAATTTGGTGTTTCATTTGTAGATTTGAAGTTTATCTTTTGGCCCAAATAAATTCCCTCATGAAGCTATTATTCTGTGTTAAATGTGGATGGTGGAGATTCAGCTGCATGTGAATCTCTCTATCCAATTTTCAAAGAGCTGAAACTTGAACAGTAGAGAGCATTTGGCAAAATGACCAAATAAAGACCAAAAATGTTTCTCCGGCCTACTGTTTCTTTCATTATACAAAAAGCTACATATTGATTAGTAGACTGCTCGTTAAATGAAGTGGTTTTGAAAACATCTAACTTTCATTTCACACATGATTTCTTTCTCATCTATGAAATGATTTATTTGATAGATTTTCTTGTCTAAATATGCAATTCCCCGGATTTTTCTAGGGAGCTAACATTATTGATACTGTGGGGAAAATGCTATAAAATTAGATTATTATGATTTTGCTACGGGTCAAGATTTTTCCCAAAATATGACAAGACTGATTTAAGGAATCATTAAAATAAGAGAACCAGCTATAAGAATCAGGACAGAGGAAACATTTATATACATTATTATTTTATTGTTTATGTTTCTAGAGTCCTTTGACTCTCCAGAGTACACAGAAATTCCCAGTTTCCAGGATAGCTACTTTGAAATCACATCAGGGAAAGCATTCTGTATTTCTGTACTATTGTACTGAAAAAGCAACATAGTGTCTAAGAACACTAGAGTAGGATTCAGAAAGAACTGGTTTCAAATGCTTCCCCAAATATTTAGTAACTGTGAATCTCTGGATGAGTCATTTAAACTTTCTTGGCCTCAGCATCCTTACTTGTAAAATGGTGATGATAATAACAGCACCCATATCACAGAGTGGTTGTAGAGATCAAATTAGGTTATACATACATACATACATACATACATACATACACACATACATACATACATACATACATACATACATATATGTATAAAGCATTTGCAATATTTGTGCTGTTGATGATGGTGACAAAGATGATGATTACTGGAGGGGTTAGTAAATGTTTTCCACCATTACAAATTTTGTTTCTCTTTCATTATTTTACTCCTTAATCTGCCCCAAATTTTTAATTAGAAAAATATGGCCATATTTCTTCTCTGTATTAATGTTCTGGAAACAAAACTGTATAATTTTACCTCTTTTTAAAGATGTCCAATTCATTGTCTAGTACAGCCTGGTAAGACTTTATTTTATTTATTTACAAAATTAATGTATGTTCCTATAATTCTTTGGTTCATTCAAGTGGATACTACACTAGAATTATTATACTTGGATTCAAAGAACCTGAGTTCCAACCCCAGTTCTGCCACTTAGTACCTGCATAACCTTGGCCAAGTAACTTAGCTTCTTCTGTCCCAGGATGTCTTATCTATAAATGAAGGTTTTTAGATTAGATTACCTCTAATTTCCCTTTTAGCTCTTTCTGTAACTCATACGTACATATCCATCTATCTATACATGTGTGCGTGTGTGCATGTTTAGATGTACAAGGGTGTATACATATATACCCACACAAATATGTGTGGGTACACACACACATATACACATAAACACATATACATACACAAATGTATATATATTTATATTTTATGTATAGTATATATTTATACACATATTTGTGCCTCTTTAAAATAAAGAAGTAATGCTGCAAATTTTTTAAATTTCAGTTTGAAAAGTGGAGATTATAATCCACAAATGTCAGTATGAGATCACCATATGTGATGAGTCTTTTAATAGAACAGTTTAGTAAATGCGCTGAAGGCATTTCAAAGTATGTAACAATATGGGCACAGTATAAAGTGGTTTGAGAAAGGAGAGGGCCATTTAGAGGCAATTAGATGGCACAGTAGATTGAGCTCTGGGCCTGAAGTCAGGAAGACCTCAATTCAAATATAGCCTCAGATATTCACAAGCTGCGTGACCCTTGGCAAGTTACTTAACCTATGTCTGCCTCAGCTTCCTCATCTGTATAATGAGGATAATAGTAGCAGGATTGTTGTGAAGATTAAATAAGGTAATATTTTAAAACTGCCTTGCTTAATAAATGCTTTCCTTCCTTATTCAGGACATTGACATTATAACTCCAATGTACTAAGAAGAACTTAAGTTATCTTGCAAACAAATATTCACTAACTAAGGAATGGAAAATTGACCACTATTCTTTGGTAGAAATGTACAACTATAATTCAATATAGTATGGAATAGTGCAGAGGTGTCAAACTTCTGTATGCAGCCTGCAAAACTTCCAAATCAGGCCCAAACCACATCAAAATGTAATTGGGAAATATTTAACAAAATACATAAAAATATAATACAACAATACAATAATACAATGTTAATTTGTGGTTTTCTAAGTCAAGATGTGGCAAAGACAGGGTCCTAGCTTTGACATGAGCAAGGCCTAAATCTGAATCCAAGTTCCTTTCCTTGTTTGCAAAATAGGTGTAACAATACCACTACCTAAATCACAGGGTTGTTGTCAAGATCACATGAAATTATTTACACAAATTATTTTGCAACCTTTAAAGTATATAATAAGTGTCAGCTACTTAGGGTTTTATGTTTGTCCTTGTGTTGTTTAATATATGATGTCATGGTCTTCTTTGAAGAATAAACACAATCTGTGAGTACCCTCTCCCCCTCCTTCTTTTTCTCCCTCTCCTTCTTCTTCTCCCTCTCTGTCTCCTTCTCCCTCTCCCTAGTCTGCCCAAAGTAAGGTACATTTCAATGGCTGAAGGCTGCTTCCTTAACTTCGGGTTCACTGACTGGATTGCTATCTCAAAAACCAAGCCTTAAACCCGATTCACTCTGGACCTCATAGATTAGACAATAGGTCCCTGCCCTCCCAGCACAGAGTGAATGTAAAGACTAAATAGTAACTGTTTCTCTCTTGGCCAGGAAACCTGAGGGTCTTCCCCTCCCAGTTTGATTTTTTTTTTTGAGTTTTGATTAAAGGAGTCATCCCTTGATTAACTTCTTAAAGAGGCCTATTCATTCACAGTGTGAAGCTGAAAAGACTTTAACCTAAAAGAGCCAGGGTCTTCCGATGCATCCCGGGCCATCTCCAGTTTTCCTGGTAAATATCAGGCCACTGGACCCAGATGACTCTGGGGGAAAAAGTGAGGGTGGTGACCTTGCACAGCCCTCCCTCACTCAAATCAAAGTCAACTGCAAGTCATGTCATCATTTCCCTGATGTCATGGTCCTCTTCAAAAATGAAGGACAAACACAACAACAATTTTTATCAATGACCTAGATAAAGGCATAGGTAGCATGCTCTTCATATCTGCTGATTACAGGACTCCAGGAAGGCTAGCCAACACAACAATCCAAGTACAAAATAGAGGGAGAATGGTTAGACAACAATTATTCAAAAAACAATCCAGGCGTTTTAGTGGACTGAAAATGTGAGTCTTATGAACATATAGAACTAGGCATATTTGGCCTAGAAAAGGGAAGATTCATGATATCTCTCTCTAAGTGTTTGAAAGGCTATCGTGTGAAAGGAAAGTATAGACTTGCTCAGTTTGACCCCAGTGGGCAAACCCAAAAGCAATGGATGAAAGTTGCAAAGAAGGAAATTTAAGCCTAATGTAAGGATAAAGTTATGTAATGTAAGCTTGATGTAAGGATAAATAATTAATGATGTCCAAAAGTTGAAAGGGCTACCTAAAAAGGCGATAGGTTCCTTATCCTTGGAAGTCTGCCTAGATGACCACATGGCAAGTATATTACAATGTGGATTCCTTTGGGGTCTGGATTTTACTAAATGGTCACTATGGTCTATTCTGACTATTAATATCATTACTATAGCTTTAAGAAATAATGTAATAATGGAGAAAGGGAGAGTTTAACTGTTATTTTGCAGTGAGTTAGCTTGTTATGGGTGACCAGAAACTGTATGAGGCACAGTAAGAACTAAGAGAACTTTTTTCTAAGAGATTGATCAAGAAAGAATCTGAAGAGTCGTTTTAAGAGA
Source organism: Trichosurus vulpecula (assembly GCF_011100635.1). NCBI lineage: Eukaryota > Metazoa > Chordata > Mammalia > Diprotodontia > Phalangeridae > Trichosurus > Trichosurus vulpecula. The sequence continues at coordinate 249,852,664 of NC_050575.1, forward strand.
ACGAAGTTGTATCAATTATTTTATGGGGAAGATATCTTGAAGAAAATTTGCCATCCTGAAAGCTATCTAATTTAATGAGAGAGACAATATACAAAAAAAGGCATGAACAAGATAAATTGTAAATTATTGATTGGAGGAAGGCACTAGAATTAAGAAAGATTGGAAAGTCTCCCTGTAGAAGTTAAAGATTTAACTAAGACTTGAAGGAAGCTAGAGAAACCTGGACACAGCTAAGAGAAGGGAGAGCATTTCAGGCATTGGGAACCACCAGTGAAAATTCTTGGCAGCGAGGAGGCACCAAGTGACTAAAATGCTGGACTCTGAGTCAAGAAGACCTAAGTTCAAATCCTGCCTGAGACATACACTTGCTGTTTGACCCTGGGCAAATCACTTAAACTCTATCTATCCAGTTTCCTCATTTGTGTAATGTGAACAATAATAGCACCTTCTGCATAGAGTTGTTATGAGGAGAAAATAAGATACTATATATAAAGCACTTTGCAAACCATGAAGTACTATATAAATGTTACTAGCTCTTGCCCAGAGCTCAGCAAAGTGCCTAGCACTTAGTAAATGTTTGTTGTTGACCGACTGATGTAAAGAACTTGATTACTGAACTACTGTTTTAATATCTGTGGACAACTCAGCACTGGCAGCCCATGGTTAAAGGTGATGCTGGCTATGTTACTTTATGTTAAATTGTTGAAATATGTTTTTGCATTATCTGGTTGCTATGTGACCTTGATGTTCATCATGGCTATTCAATTCATTCTATAATTTCTGTATATGTAAACCCCCGGAATATTTTCAGAATAAGAACTCCCATTGCAATCTCACAAGATTTCTATCCCATTATCCTGGAGCTGTTTCCTAGCATTTCACAATTAAAGTTCAATATGTTCTCCATCCCTAGCAAATAAAGGCAGATCGATTACTTTTGCCTGCTGTACTTACTACCAGTCAGCTAATACATTAGACAGAATATACCTAATAATTCTAACATGAATGTGCATTATATCTAATACTTAATAAATGGCAAGAATATTTCTGCATCCCATATGGGTTCCTCCCTGTTCATTCTGTATGCTATAGTCAACTAGAGGTAGCTAACTGGATACCTTCTGTGGTCTAGTACAAATGCCATTAGTGATACTGGATCTTCATCCAGGTCATGCCTGCTAAAGTTAGTGGCCCATGCACTCTCTCCTGGGCTCTCTTCTCCTTTCCCCCTATATTATTTCACTTGGTAATCTCATCAGCTCTCATAGTTTCAATTACTACCTCTATGCTTATGATTCTCAGATCTATTTATCCAGCCCTAACCTCTCTCCTAAATATCCAGACTCCATCTCAAACAGAGGGTCCCACAGATATCTTAAAATCAACATGCCTTAAACTGTACTCATTATCTTTCCAGAAAAAACCTCCCCTACATCCGAACTTTCCTATTACTATTGTGGGTAGTGCCATTGTCCCAGTAATTTAAACTCACAACCCAGGCATCACCCTTAACTCCTCATTCTCTCTCACCCCTCCTTCCTATATCCAATCCATTGCTAAGGCCTGCTGATCTCACCTTCCTAACATCTCTTGTATATACCCCCTTCCTTCCTCTGGCACTATTACCATCCAGGTGTAGGTCCCTATCTCCTTACACTTGGACTATTTTAAGAACCTGTTGGTTGATCTCCCTGCTTTAAGTCCTCCCCACTCTAAATAATCTCCCTAAACTGCAGATATCCATGTCACTTCCCTATTCAATAAACTGTGTTGACTTCCTATGACTTCCAGGATCAAATATAAAATCTTATTTGGCATTCAAAGCCTTTCATAAGCTGCCATCCTTCAGCCTTTCCAATCTTTTTTATCTTACTACCCTCTATACACTCTATGATCCAGTGACACTGCCTTTCTCACTGCTCCTTGCACAAAATACTTGATCTCCAAACTCTAGACCTTTTCACTAGCTGTTGCACTTGCCTGAAATATTCTCCCTCCTCATCTCTAATTTCTAGCTTCCCTGGCTTCCTTCAAGTCCCAGATAAAATTTCATCTTCTGTGAGAAGCTCTTCCTAATCTCCCTTAATACCTGTGACTTCCCATTATGTATGATCTCCAATTTACTCTGTATGTATCTTGTTTGTGCATATTTTCATGCTGTCTCCCCCATTAGACCACTGGCTCTTTGAGAGAAGAGACTTTCTTTTGCATTTCTTTGTATCCTCAGGACTTAGCACAGAATCTGACACAAAATATGCACTTAATAAATGCTTGTTGACTGACTAGTACTCTCTGACTTTCTCACTTAACCTCTAGGGCAGTTTCAGAACCTACCAGGATTCAGACTGGGTTTAGAAATGTCCTTTGTTCATGGGAGAACCACTCTGCCAGCAACAGAGTCCCAAGAGGGTGGTGGCAGTGGCAGTGGCAGTAGTAGTAGCAATAGTAGAGTAAGTACTAAGCGGCAGCTAGGTAGCACAGTGGATACAGCATAGGCCTTGAGTCAGGAAGACCTGAGCTCAAAGCCAGACTCAGACATTTATTGGCTATGTGACCCTGGGAAAGTCACTTAACCCTGTATTCCTCAGTTTTCTCATGTATAAAATATGCTAGAGAAGGAAATGGAAAACCACTCTGGTGTCTTTGACAAGAAAACTCCAAATAAGGCAACCAAGAGTCAGACAAGACTGAAACGAATGAGCAACAACAGAAGTACAGAAGCAGCATCTAGCATTTATATAGTGCTTCAAGATATGCAATGATGTCCTTATTTGATCCTCCCAAGAGCTTCCCTACCTGGGAGTTAGGTAGTATTATTATCTATATTTTAAAGAGAAGGAGACTGAGGTAGACAGAAGTTAAATGACTTCCCCATGGTCACACAGCTAATGTCTGAGGAAGGATTTGAACTCCAGTTTTCTGACTCTAGACTCAAATCTCTCCCCATTGTACCATCTAGCTGGTAGAATTTTGATGGCCCCAGTTTCCCTTGGTAATTATTAAGTTCCCCTAGCAAATGATATTTAATGGTCATAAGATCAATCAGCCAATAAACAGTTTTTGGCACATGTAATGTGCTTGTTCTAGGTGCTGGGTATACAAATCAAAAATGAAACAGCCCCTATTCTCACATCTCTACTTACATTCTATTAAAGAATATCATAGATTTTAGTGGTAGAAAAGACCTAACAGGTCATGTCATCCAAGCCTTCCTTCCCTTTTTAATAGATGAGGACCTGAGTCCTAGAAACCTCAGTGACTTGCCCAAGGTTATATAAATAGCAAGCCAAGATTCAAACTGAGGTCCTCTGATTCTCGATCTAATATTCTTTCTACTCCACCAAGATACCTCTAAAATCTACTTAAATGCCAAGCTTCAGCCTTGATGAAAATCTTAAGCACTTAAGATCTCTCAAGGTCAGTGATGGTAAGGCAGAGGTCTTGACACTTTACTCCATGGCTTGTTTGGAATTAGACATACTGCAGAGGTTATATCTACTCTCCTGCATTGCAGCATAAATGCACATCAGGATTCCAGAAGTGTGCTATTGATGACATCATGCATTAGCCAGCCCAGAAGAACTCTAGCCAAAAATTAATAAGTAGCATTTTGCTCTAGTGGTTACGATAACCCAAGTCTTGCCTTTCTTCATTGTCACTAAAGAAATCTACTTTCCTAAGATTTTGAGCCTCATTTCTCCCCTCAAAATTCTCTGAAAAAAAAAGATGGACACATGAAAAATGCCTCCTCCCTTCCATGTTTCAATACCTTGTCAGTGTGCTTTCAAATCCTAGGCTTTAGCCCGCTCCATAGCTCTGACAACATACTGACTTCCTTGAAAGCAAACAAAAAATGTGTTCATTTTTGTGTCAACATTTCATATTTCATTGTATGAAACATCAAGAGAATTCTCTCAGTAACAGTGGTTTAGAGGAGGGTCACATTTATTCTTTAGGGAAGCTTTAAGAGTCATCCATGTTAATGGGTCAATAGACATTCTTTAGTGCTCTACAGAAGTCTTAGTTTTGTGACTGCAGTTACCTTCAGTTTATTGGGCATTTATTAACTACTAACTATGTGTCAGACACTACACTAAGTATAGGGACCGGTCTTTTAGAGGATCCAAGTTAAGTATCCCAAACAATTAAAAGGTTGGAAAATTAGACTTACGATTCTTGTAGACACAAATTTCTTTAGAGTTTATGTCAAATGGTAAGCGTTACATATTTATTTTCTTGTTCTCCATTATTTAATGTTAGTTTTGATAAGTCTCTATACAGAAACATGACCTATTTAGAGTATGTAGAAGTGGTAAATGTCTTGATTAAAAAATGTCAACCTAGGAAATGGGGAAGAGTTTTTATCTGTTGGTTGGTGTGAAGCCTTGGGGAAAGGAACAATCAGAAAGTGATTGGATAATTATAGAAAAGCTAGCTGTTGCTACTAGGGAAGGAGAGTGAGGGCAAGAGCTGAAATTTCAAGAATAGTCATATTGTAGACAGGTATCCAAAACTACATTTACTCAAGAGAGTAAAAATGATTATCATATGTAGAAATGAACTTCATGAATTTGAAGTAATATGTTGGGGGGCAGGAGGAGAATGCATACTATTGTCTGTTTGGTAAACACTCTTTGTATCTTCTATGGTTTGATGAAATGAATTGAATTCAATTGAATTGTCCCCTGTCAATAATAGTTTCTAGTGCTTTCTTTCTCTCACACAGGCCTCAGCCACATATAGTTTTTATTTGCCTCTCTCTCCCTCCTGCAAGTGAGAATATAAAACCTTTCAAAGCTCAGGAGTGGCTAAGGCAAAAATATCCAATGATTATTTGTTGAGGGACCTAGCAATACCAGTGAGTTGACCAAAGGGCACCAAAGGATCTTGGGCTAAGAGTCAGAAGCGACTTTAGAGGATTCCACTCCAAGCTCCTCATTTTCATCAGTGAAGAATTCAAAACCTAAGGAAGTGAAGATCATGTGAACAGTAAGCAGCAGAAGTAGAGGCTAAACTCAGGTCTTCTGACCTCAGTTCTCTTTTCATCACACTAACTTACCTCCCTACTACCCAGGGAGAAGTCTGGAGAAATGACCAAGGGAGAGATTGAATCACTCAGAAAGGCCAGAGATCTGTCCCTTGAAGATCAGGAAGTTCTCCAGGGGAGTTATGGAAGTTAAGCCAATGGAAGAAGCAGGATATGTGGGAGCCAACTCTAAATGGCTTAGCTTATTTTTAAGTTTTTAGTGACAGCATTTAAACCTCAAGAAATCATCAGATCCTACAAAACAGGATTTGATTTATTGTTTTGTTTATTTCTCAACTTAAGAAAGTGTTAATGGGAAAAATTAAATTTAAAAGTGTGTGAATACATTCCTCTACCCCTAGCTCAGTAAAAACATTTACCAACAGGTCTCTAAATCAACTAGATTAAGCTTATGTAGGGGATAAGGCTTTGAGACTTGAAAATATCTTTCATCATAGAATATGGGCATAACTATTGGCACCTCTTTCAAAGGACAGAGTCCTCTTTTAAAGCCAGTCATAAAACATTAAATATTCTACCTAGGAAGGTTCTTGAGGCTCCTTAAATTGGCCTTTTTTTGGATAAGAGGTGATACCTCAGTGACACTTATTGGGTCTAAAAGGTGAAGACACTGAAATATAAAGGGAAAAGTCTTCAGAGGCAAAATAATAATTCTCCACCCTAAAAAGTGAGGGAACCTTGAATACCTTTTATTAAAAAAAAACCCAAAAGTGAATAAATCTCAAATACCTTAATACTATCAATAAGACAATGAACTTGACCCTGCAGGGCATATATTCTTATCAGGTTCCCTAATCATTGATCTACATAAAAACACCAAAGAGGTATAGGAGGTGAAAATGATTGTAATGAAACTAAGCACGCTAAAGCAAAATGGAGTGGATTAGAGAGAAGGAAGGGGCCTTTACCCTAGAAGGATTTGGTGAATAGGAAGGGCAAGTTTTCCCTCATCTCCTGCCTGGAAGTAACAAATAAAGTTCCCAAACTGGGTGTGTTGCCCTCACTAGTATTATACTAGTATTCCTCCATAGTATTGCAGCCAAAAAGAACAGTTCCCCACCCAGCAAAGCCAGTGTGTGAAAATGTAGAAAAGGTGCAGACGGGAATTAAGTGGCGGATCACAGCAGGGGTGCACAGCCTGCCGAAGATCTAAGCCCAGTCTGGACTGGGGGTCCTTGGGGAAGGAGGAGTGCGGCTCTGACAGAGCTGGCACCTCCCCCCCAAACGTAGAACATAGAACTCTGTAATCTACAAGCAGTCATACCCCACTGAAAAACTCAAGGGTCAAGTTAGTTGGTTGGGAATATGGCCAGGCAGCGAAAACGTGCCCAGATTCAGTCTCAGACTTTGGATTCTTTCTTTGGTGACAAAGAAGACCAAAACATACAGCCTAAAGAAGACAACAAAGTCATAGAGCCTACAACCAAAGCCTCCAAGAAAAACATGAACTGGCCCCAGGCCATAGAAGAACTCAAAAAGGATTTGGAAAAGCAAGTTAGAGAAGTAGAGGAAAAATTGGGAAGAGAAATAAGAAGGATGCGAGAAAACCATGAAAAACAAGTCAATGACTTGCTAAAGGAGACCCAAAAAAATACTGAAAAATACACTGAAGAAAACAACACCTTAAAAAATAGACTAACTCAAATGGCAAAAGAGCTCCAAAAAGCCAATGAGGAGAAGAATTCCTTGAAAGGCAGAATTAGCCAAATGGAAAAGGAGGTCCAAAAGACCACTGAAGAAAATACTACTTTAAAAATTAGATTGGAGCAAGTGGAAGCTAGTGACTTTATGAGAAATCAGGATATTATAAAACAGAACCAGAGGAATGAAAAAATGGAAGACAATGTGAAATATCTCCTTGGAAAAACCACTGACCTGGAAAATAGATCCAGGAGAGATAATTTAAAAATTATTGGACTACCTGAAAGCCATGATCAAAAAAAGAGCCTAGATACCATCTTTCAGGAAATTATCAAGGAGAACTGCCCTGATATTCTAGAGCCACAGGGCAAAATAGAAATTGAAAGAATCCATCGATCGCCTCCGCAAATAGATCCCAAAAAGAAATCTCCTAGGAATATTGTTGCCAAATTCCAGAGCTCCCAGATCAAGGAGAAAATACTGCAAGCAGCCAGAAAGAAACAATTTGAGTATTGTGGAAACCCAATCAGAATAACCCAAGATCTGGCAGCTTCTACATTAAGAGATCGAAGGGCTTGGAATGCGATATTCCGGAGGTCAATGGAGCTAGGATTAAAATCTAGAATCACCTACCCAGCAAAACTGAGTATCATGTTCCAAGGCAAAATATGGACTTTCAATAAAATAGAGGACTTTCAAGCTTTCTCAGTGAAAAGACCAGAACTGAATAGAAAATTTGACTTTCAAACACAAGAATCAAGAGAAGCATGAAAAGGTAATCAAGAAACGGAAATTGCAAGGGACTTACTAAAGTTGAACTGTTTTGTTTACATTCCTACATGGAAAGATGATGAGTATGATTCATGAGACCTCAGTATTAGGGTAGTTGAAGGGAATATGCATATATATATATGCATATATATATATGTTTATGTATATATATAAGTGAATGTGTATGTATGTATGTATCTATGTGTATATGTATGTATGTGTATGTATGTGTATATATATATATGTAAAAGAGAGAGAGCAGACACAGGGTGAGTTGAGGATGAAGGGAAGATAGCTAAAAGAAATAAAATGAAATTAAGGGATGAGAGAGTAACATACTGAGAGAGGGAGATAGAGAGAGATAGAATGGGGTGGATTATCTCGCATAAAGGTGGCAAGAGGAAGCAGTTCTATGGGAGGAGGGGAGAGGGCAGGTGAGGGGGGAATGAGTGAACCTTGCTCTCATCAGATTTGGCCTGAGGGGGAATACCATACATACTCAGTTGGGTATCTTACCCCACAGGAAAGAAGAGGGAGGAAGATAAAAAAAAAAAAATAAAAGGCGGGGGGATGATGGAGTGGAGGGCAGATGGGGGTGGAGGGAATCAAAACAAACACTTTGGAAAGGGGACAGGGTCAAGGGAGAAAATTCAATAAAGTGGGATGGGTTGGGAAGGAGCAAAATGTAGTTAGCCTTTCACAACATGAGTATTGTGGAAGGGTTATACATAATAATACATGTGTGGCCTAGGTTGAATTGCTCAACTTCTTAGGGAGGGTGGGTGGGAAGGGAAGAGGGAAGGGAATTTGGAACTCAAAGTTTTAAAATCAGATGTTCAAAAACAAAAAAACTTTTTGTATGCAACTAAAAAATAAGATACACAGGCAATGGGGCGTAGAAATTTATCTTGCCCTACAAGAAAGGAAGGGAAAAGGGGATGAGAGGGGAGGGGGGTGATAGAGGGGAGGGCTGACTGGGGAACAGGGCAACCAGAATATACGCCATCTTGGAGTGGGGGGGGAGGGCAGAAATGGGGAGAAAATTTGTAATTCAAACTGTTGTGAAAATCAATGCTGAAAACCAAATATGTTAAATAAATAAATTGCATTTAAAAAAAAAAAAAAAAAAAAAAGAAAAGGTGCAGACATCCACTGAAGAGAAAGTCCAGGAGAACAGCAGACATGCTACCCTGAAAAGAATCCAGGCACCAAACAACCTTCCTAGCCAGGTTTGGCAGCAGGCTCTTAAAGGCAAAGAGATATCTCCAACCCTGTCTGGCGATCACTGTCCAATGGCTGCCCGACCCAGCCCAAAAGCAGTAGAACCTGATAAGCAGCTGGCACAGTCATCTAGAGAACTGCTCGGCAGTACTGTAATGATCTGTTCAGTGGAATACCACACCCCAAGAAGAGCAAGCCCAGATAAGTCACTACTCCAGAAAGGTCATTAAGACTCTACAATTGAGGAGCTGCATTAGTTGCCTAATCAAATTTGCTCCCTACTTGTATACCTTGCTAAAATTGTATTTTGAGTTTGTGTCCACTCTTTCCCCACCCTCTTCCTGGATTCTGGGTGTATTTGTGGGAGAGTAATCCTGGTACTGGAGGAAAATGCTTTGTAACTACTGTTCTTGTTATACCATTTGAGTAAACACCTTTTCTAAAGAACTGAGCCTCCTGGCTAATTATTAAAGATAAGTACCTGGTGGGGGCTTATGTAGCACTTAGGAGGATTACCCCCCCACACACAGAGACACACACATTGACCCCCTAGAACCTTGAAAGTAGTAGCAGTCACCCTTCTGGAGAACCACACTGCCAGTGGTAGCATGAGTTTAGGGAGGAAGGCCAGGGGATGTAGCATTTGAGCAGACTAACTAGAACTATTTTTTCTAAAACATGTTTGTTAAACTATACTTTCAAAATCATGAATCAAAAGGCAGCCCAAAAGGGAACCCAAAGTTTTTCATTCAACTTGCATTTTTGAAAATTGAGACTAGTTATATTTTCTTCATAGAAATAATAGTATAATGATGGAATAGTATTTGTTTGGTAATCCTGAGTGCCATTGCTATGTATATTATGTCATCTCAGATAGTCATGTAGTTTCAGAGGGTTATAAGGCAGGGTATCCTTGCAATATTGGGGTTAAGGAGGCTCTGTTTTAATCTCAGTTTGGGCATTTTTCACTTAAGTAATCTTAGATAAATCATTTAACGTCTCTAAGCTTCAGTTTTCTCATCTATAAAAATGAAAGGACTGGACTAGCTGACCTCAAATTTAAGCTGGTTGTGAGTAGGGATGGTTTTGTTTTTCTCTTTGTATCCCCAGTTCGGCATGTAGTTGATGACTAATGAATACTTGCTGAATAAATAAACAATATATACAATATATTGTTGAATAAATATACAAATGAATGAATGAATGACTTTCAACACTAAATCTATGATCCTAGATTTTATTATAGATGAATATGTTAACATCATATGAATGAAAACTGAGTACTTATTCTACAAATTGTGTAAGAACATAATAATAATACTTGCATACATAGTTGGTTAAAGTATGTATAGTACATAATACATATTCTCTCATTTTTAAAAAAGTGGTTATGTGGCCTCATATAGGCCAAGAATCCAGATAATTACCATTTTTCTTTATTTTCAAACAGTTTCAGGAATTAGGTAGGGTACCTAAGCTTTTCAGAAACATAAAAATCCAGCCCTTCTCAGTACCTTAGTAAACAAATTTCAGCAAAATGAAAGGTTTCTTTATCAAAGCAACAAACAGCCTATTTTCCATCTGAATCATAAAACCCTTCTTTCAAGGTCATGAGAATGCAAAGTGTAGGGAAATTTTTAAGTCACGGTAGAGACACTTATTTTTATTAGGCTATATAGTCTCATCATCATACTACCATGTTATTAGGCAGGGATATTGGAATCCCCATTCCTAATATCAGTAAAAATGTTGAAAATCTGTCTTTTAGATTCACAGAATTGAATCTCTGATCAATGGGAAGAAAACAATTTGATTTTCTCAAAGACAAAACTGCATCATTGCTTTGAGAGTTTGATTCTTCACCATCATTATTCTGTGATGAAAGATTAGGTTCTTCCTTGCTGTGATTTTGTCTAACAGCACCGGAAATGAATGGACAGGTGCATATGTCAAGAAAACTATATTTAAATGGATGTTTATAGATAAACATGTTTAGCACATAAATTTTTCTTAAAGAAACATACTAGTGTGAAGTTGATAACTTGGACAATAACACCTTTTCGGATTCCTTGTCTTTTCCAGTATTCCTAATCTGACATTTGAAACAAAGCAAAATAAAAGAAAAACCTAATGTAGGAAGCTTTGTGGCAGGTATCCTGAATGGGATCAAATCTGGTTTTTGTTTGCTTTTTTTTTAATATCTAGAATTTCTAAGGCATGTCTTCAAGAGATATGAGACAGACAGGCTTCAGAATACCTATGAGTCACTTGCCATTCTCTTCTTCCCTTTCCATTTTCCAACAGTTGGCTGATTTTGGCTTTCCAGACCTGTAGCTGCAGCCCGATTCAGGCATGACTCCTCCGAGAGAGGCCAGGAAATTGAAGACAAATGTAGGCCACCTAAGTTCTGGGGCTACTCTCTCCCAGTTACACTTGTACTGCCAGGCTGAATCCTTAGAGAAAGGCTACTAGACTTCTAAGGATACCCAGGTTCTTCTAATGTAGGGTTTTTTAACTTTTTATGTCATAGACCACTTTAACACTGTTGAAGCCTATAGACCTCTTCTCAGAATAATGTTAGTTGCCTATACTCATAATTAAATGAAATACTAAATTTCAGTTAGAGATTAGTAAAAGCAAAAATGTAATTTTCTCACCCAAATTCAAGGACCATCTCCTCCCCGCCCCCACTGAAATCTATCCATTAACCCCTTGAGTGTCTAAGGTCCCCAGGTTAAGAATCCTTGTTCTAATGCTATTGCTTGAGCCTTGAGTGTCTTTCCCCAATATCAATCTTCAGCGATTACTGATTACTGACCCAATATCATTTGCCAGTGCCACATTATATTCATTCATTCAGCAAACATTTATTAAGTGCCTACTATGTGCCAAGAACTGTGCTAAGTGATAGGGATACAGAGGCAAAAGATAGTCCCTGCCCTCAAGAAGCTTACAATCTAATGAAGGAGAAAACATTAAAACAAATATATACAAAGCAAGTTATATATGGGATAAACAGGAAATGATTAAAAAAGAGCGCTGGAATTAAGAGGGATCTCCCCAGTATCGTTTAACCAGTTGATATATTTTTGATATAGTAAGCAATAAATTAACATCAATTAACTTTTACAAAGAGGTATTTACTGAGAAGATATAGGAAGAATAAGAGAACACATCATTCAGAACTGGAGCACAATCGCTTGACTTCCTCCCCAGTCCCTGGGGAGAGTGGACTCAATTATAAGGCTAAACATTCACCCAAAAAGTTCACTTCTGGGTGTAGCATATCTCCTGGATATAAAAAGTGTCTCAGCTGCTGAGCTAGGTCAGGCCATTACCTTTTCACCTGACTCAATTTTGTCAGTTACGACAGTCTCCATCATGGACTCCTGGTCTGGTGACTCCTCTGGCTTTTCAAAGCTCTCTAGGTCACAACCTGATCCAGTCTATCTGTATACTCATTCATTTAAGAGCAAGAAAGAACAAAATGAAAAGGGCAATGAAGAGAGGTTATTAGCACTTTCTTTCTCACCACCCAGAGGCTTACAACCTCCATTACTACCCAGAGAAAGAGAGCATAATTTCACCTGTCCAGGACTTTTGTTCTGGTAATGTAGTCAATTAAAAAAAGGCTTTTCTTTATCACACAATAGGCATCCAGGAAGCAGCTCTGAATTCTCTAATTCAGACACTGGGGGAAAGGAAGAGAAGCAAGAGAGTGAGCATTTATTAAGCACCTACTATTTGCTAGGCACTGTGCTAAGCATTTTATAAGTATTATCTTATTTGATACACATTATGTATCACTAAGCATCAGTTCATATAGGCTTTGCCATGTTTTTTTTTTTCTGAAACTAACCCCCTCTTAATTTTTATAACACAATAGTACTACATCACATCATATGCCAACCCTTGCTCACAACTCAGAGTTTGAACCAGAAATTCTAATATTGTATTTTCCTCCTTATACTAGACAGATGGGGATTATGGGTACATAATCTGCATATACTGTCAGATCCAATCCTTTTGTCCATTGCATTGCTTACTTTTAACTAGGGAAGGTACATGGAGGAGAGGGAGATGGACATATGTCACAAAATGATCATGATGCAAAACCAAAAACAATAAAACAAACAAAAAAGTCTGATTTCTAAGTAAAGTAAGAGAATTAGCTCTTCAGCATGACCAAGCAAAGAGGAATAGAATAGGTTAACTATAAGGAAACATATCTTTTGAAAACCAGAGGCATGAGACATCAGAATAATTTATCTATGAAGATTGTAGAGACTCTACAAATTGACTTTCTTTTAGAAGCTAGGTAGGAAAATTTTTGTATGATTTGACTTTTCTGTCTGGACTAGATATAATCTTAGGATGTCTAAAAGTCTCATTTTTCTGGGATAAAATTATTTCACTCTATAGTTTTTAGAAATGTTCTCCTTCCCCCAAGAAGTTCATATTTGACAGAAGAGAGGTTGTATGGGTATATGATGAGCTCTAGAGATTCATAGTGTTCTGAAGATTGTTCCTCAATAAGGAATGTTAGAGTGCACAGAAAGTATAGTTATGCAGGATAAAGAAAGAGCTTCTTAAGTCAAGGACTCAATTAATCAGTCAATGAACACTTATTATGTGCCAGGAACTGGAAAAGGGCAAGACAACTCATACATGTATAATTATATGCAGAATATATGCAAAATAATGAGGGAGGGAAATTGAAAAATATATGATTCATATAAAGATGGGAAAGCCAGCCAATGAAGACCAACACTCATCTATGATTTATTAGATAAGTTCTAGAGTCCAGGGGTGGGGAACCTGTGGCCCTCTAGGTCCTGAAGTGTGGCCTTTTGACTGAATCCAAATTTCACAGAACAAATTGAAATTTGGACTCAGTCAAAAGGCCACACTTGAGGACCTGGAGGGCCACATGTGGCCTGGAGGCCACAGGTTCCACACCCCTGTTCTAGATAGTTACCCTAGGCAAATAGAGGATAAATGGCCTACCCAAGATCACATAGCTAGTGAATATCAAGTCAAGATTTTAACCAAGTCTTTTTAAGTCTAGTCCCAGAACTCTGTGCACTGTATTCAAATATCTATCCATAGAGGCAGCATGGTGTAGTCGATAGAGTTCTGGATGTTTCTCTCTCTCTCTTCCTCTCTCTCTCTCTCTCTCTCTCTCTGTCTCTCTCTCTGTCTCTCTCTCTCTCTGTCTCCCCCTCTCTGTCTTTCTCTCTGTCTGTCTCTTTCTCCCTACACACACACACACACACACACACACACACACACACACACACACTGGAACAGGCATTTATTAAGTGCCTACTAGGGCCCACGCACTATACTAAGAACTTTACAAATATTATCATTCAATTGGTAAAATTATCTAAATATGTTAAAAGTCTCATTCTTATGGTAGCAAACCCTTTTGTATTCTGTGCAATAATGTAACTCTTGGAGTATGGGAGTCAAGCTGTATTTTTAATGTGAAGTAATAGAAAGTTTTGATGATTCTGAGAACTTTAGATGGTGTTTTATTTTGCAAAATAAGAGAGGAAACATCCTTGAGTTTCCAAGAGTGATAACACCTATTCTAAATTATTCATCATGAAATATTAAAAAACAACATCCATTCTCTCAAAGTACAAAACTCTCACAGAAGGAAGAAGCAAGCCATAGGGAGATGAATAATATTGAAAGATATCTGATTTAGAAGACAAATGTCAGGCTTCAGAATAGGTTCCATTTTTATTCATTATCCTGGGCTGTGCCCATCTAAAGTACATTGTGAAAAATGAAAAGATGAGATGTAATCTCTTGCATTGATACCACAGGGCAAAGTGGCCGAGAACACCTCTAGATGGACCTTTATTTTTAACATATTCCAGGAATAGAAGGGTAGGACATAAAAACTATGTCAACCATTCAGACCAGTTAGGAAGTTATGCCTTAAAAAACACAAAATACCCAACTCATTAATTTCTCTCAAGTACTATTGATCCAATAATACCCTGACTTGTTTCTGGAGAATTAATTCTATTTCTAGTCACTGAATCTTTAATGCATGGGTCCAGGATTTAAGAGCTTTGGAATGTCACAGTTTCTTTAACCTAGGGATGAAGTTAATTTGATAATTTGAAGTTAGGATATTGGATTAAGCAAAAACCATGATTGCCTTTTACAGACACTGTGGTATTTTTTCAAAAGACTTTTCTGAATAAATAATTAATGAATATCTTCAGAACTCATCCTGTCTCTCCTCTTGCTTCCAAAGAAGAATATATTTATTAGATTATAAAATATTTTGCAGGAATGAGATTGCATGACCTCACTTTGCTTAAACAATGTATTCCTCGAAAGCAGGAAATATTTGGTTGATCAAGCACTAAATTGGGATGGTAGAGCTAGCTCTACATCAGTAGCTAACTCACTGGATGATCCTGAACAAGTACTATACCTCAACCTTTTCACAACTAAGTTTCTCAACCTGGAAAATGGGGTATTACCTATTTCTTCCAGCTTTACAAGGACCCATTGAAGATAAATAGGATGAAAAATATGCAAAAATTGCTGTTTTTTAAAGAGGGAAAATGGCATATAGGCATAAGATATCATTGTCAATATCTAGTTATGACTTGCATTATGTAAATCAACTTCCAGAGTTTGAGAAGGGCTATGGATAGCTGGAAGATGTAACTTTATACAATGTATTGACTCAGTCTAGTAGAGATAAATGTCAACCCAGATGTGGGAATTATTTGAAACCTCTCTCCCTGCAAATCTTATACCAGCCTTTTGTACTGACTTCCTCAAAATGATGGTCAGACCTCTTTCTTCTTCTTTTTAAGAGTAACATGTGAGATAGAGCATAATAATGGGAGCCAGCTGCAACAGAAGCATTTTGAGCAGTCTTCTGAAAAGCACTGTAAATTGCCACTTAAACTACAGATCAGCTATTCAATGTTCTCATCCCAAGACTGGGCTGATGGATGATTCACTGGGCAATTTCCATCTCAGCCTTCTCTAGCAGCATGTCCCTTAACTTGGCCAGGAAGGGACACCACTTACACAGGCTGTACAAAGACTCTGGTGATCCTTTGTAGAAAGAAATTTTATTTCCTTTTCACTGTCTGAGACAGATCTAAGAAGGGTGAGTTTAAGAGAATCCAAGTAATAGGGCAAACCAGGAGTGTTCAAACATGCTTCTCCTTCTCCAGAAGCTCTAGTTCTTTCCAGCTGGCTGGAAAGCATATTTATGCTTTTCCAATTTAAATTAAATTTATTGTTTCTAGTTGGCTAGGAGAATACACAGAAAGAACTCTAATCTGAGAAGCAATGATGTTTAGGTCATTAGGTAGCTAGCTGACTGTCCACTCTTGACTAAACATGTAAGAAGGTAATACAAAAATGCTTGGCAGGTTTTCCTTTTGATCAATAACAATACTCTGATAGTCACTTAGGGAACATTACTACATAGCCCATATTTCCTATTAGGAGATAATTCTGTCTTCCTTATCAAACTTTCCAGGATAATAGGTTTCATATTTGAGAAGGATCTATGGATATTAGACAGGAAAAATGTATTTTTTAAAACCCTTGCAAGTAGCTTTTGCCCTACTATTATATTAATTTTATTAGGGCAAGTTTTTATATTTTCATTTTCTAGCAAGTAAGTGTTAAGTGGAAGTGATTACCCTAGATAAATGAAAGTGTTCTGAGATCAATGGTTGTTTACTCCTCTTGTGCTGAAGGAACTCTTAGAAATCAATTTTCTTAAGTCAGAAGAAACAATGAACACCAGTAGGATGGGTCTCCCGAAGGCCCATTCTATCAGGCCCATCTAGTTTGATAGTAAAAAATGCAATTCTGGTTTGTCTTTAATGCAGAATGCAAGATAACATGTCCAGAGAGACTTCAAAACTACAAGAAAAATACATGCATGCATCATGAAGACATGTAGCAGGCAACATCTGCTACACAATTTACCAAAGCTCAAAGAAGTTGATTACTCAGTCACCTAATAGTACAATAATTATGAGTCTTTCAACTTTTCCTTTTAAAATCACTCTTTTCAAGAATAAATTGCACTTTAGCATGAAGATTTTACATTTTAAGGTGTTGAGATATCCAAGTATTTTTAATTTGGGGAAAGATAACTTAGATTAAGTTCTAATTTGTTTACCACACTATACCATATCACTAAAAGACAAACAATTTTCACAATTGGTAGTGAATTTTCCAGAGTTGCTGTAATGAAAAAAAAAATGAAATAGTAGATGTAAAATACTTTATAAATCCTAAAGCATTATGGAAATGTAAGGATGTTTATTATTCATGACTACTCTTTTTCCTTTGTTGTGAAGAATGGACTCTGGATTTTTAGAATTTACTTTCATATTCTGATGTGTGTATATATCTGATGTATCTCCTTGATTTGAATACTCACTCGAATCATACAGATTGCAATTTATCCATGCTTTCCCATATTGTGTGACTTCATCACAGGGACTCTACCCAGAATTCTGGAGGCCTTCCCCTAGATCTCTTGATTTTTCATAGATACCAGTGGTGCACACAAGTAGTTCACTTGTCCCTCATTTTCCTTCAACTGGCCTCTTCGTTCTCAGTAATGCATTTGATATTAACTTTTATACTTCTTCTCCAGCATAGTTCCTAGAATTTTTTTTTGGCAAAATTGAGTCTTTGTCAACTTCTAAGGATCATCATGTCATTAAAAAGTTGATTCAGTCTTCATTTTTGTCTTCTAAAAATCCAAGCTTATTGTGTAAAGTGATTGAAAAATATTGAAGATGAAAATAGGAAGTGTCTCAAACAGTGAAACAGCTGCCATCACTTTATTTTACTGTCTACAAGATGTTAAGTGCTGGTTAGACTACAATTTCTGGATAATTAACACATCTGAATTAGATGTCTTTGCTGCTAGCTAGTCCATCAAGGATTCTTCAGCCCTTGTGCTGCCCACATAATTTTTTGTTGCTTTGATACAACCATTGTGCATATGCCTACAGGGTTGTGATTTCAGTGTCCTGCCTGATTTACATTTATGTTTGAGACTAACATTAATTACACTGTCAAAATAGCTTTTAATCTTGCACTCAACATCTTTCGCCTTCAAAGTTGGGCTTCTCCAATATCGAGACTCATTTAGACATTCATAGTCTCGATTACAGTAATTCCTTTTATGCTGTTATCCTTCAAGTCTAATTAAGGGAAGGCAGTGAATTTAACTGCTGCTGTTAGATCCCCATGGAATGGTACTGCCTGCTACTTAAAATACATCTTATCTTGATTATGTCATTGTGTCTTATGCCATAAGATGCTAATTTTTAAATTTGCTTTTTGGCTTGCCACTATCTTCTTGGATTGAATTCAACTCCTCTCTCCACCATTCCAGGTGTAGGCTGATGAGTTTTGGCACTTGTTCACTTACTCTACTGTGATCAGGGTTTTTCTAGCAGCAGATATGAGAACACAGTCTGGTTCAGTGATGTCACTGTATCTCCTGAAGTGAAATGTTCATGACTCCAAAGAAAATCCGCTACTGCTAAGATTGGTTGACTTAAAAAGCTGAAGGCATTCTCATAACCCATTGGCATAAACTTCATCTGTTTTGTGCCATTTACCAAACGGATGGGCCCTTCCAGCATCAGCTTGATTTGTAATACATACAAAAGTTCTAAAATCGAGCTCTTTTGATATACACTTAGGAAATACCTGAATGAGTTATTTTTGCAGAAGATTTTTAATAGAAAATAAATGTCAGGTCCTCCCCTTCTCATCTTGTCTCAGTGGCATCAGCTGCCATCATTTCTGCTCTGTTTCCATTTCTGTTACACTTAACCAAACCCTAAATGTAGAAAAGCTGCTTCCCTCTCCATCAATCCATTTGCTTTAATTCTACTGATCTACCTTTGGAAAGTATTGCTAAAGCAAGATTAAGTCATTTAATTGCAAACAGGTATGTAACTATAGGAACATGTACTTGATATATTTGACTTTTCTACATATATTTATAGATTGGGGCAAGTGTGAAAGGGTGAGAGGGGCCCAGCCCTATGCGGCATCATTATGGATAATACCCAGTATGGAAAATACCTATATGTATGCAGATCAGCAGCTTCTTGTTAACTTAAGGTCTTGGAGGATTGCATGGGACACCAAGAGGCTAAATGATTTGCTCAGGTCACCCAGACAGTATTTGTCAAGGCAGGACTTGAACCCAGGTCTTTCTGACTCTGAGGCTCACCCTCTATCCCCCTTGCCCTGCAGCCTTTACATACACATACAAAACAATTTATCCAATATTCTTGGTAAATGAATTGTTTACTCTATATTAATAATATTTCCAGATAACCGAAGCTTGTCACTTTTGGCATTGATTTTTTTAAGTGAACATTGTCATGGAAAAAATGTATTTCACACCTTATAAATCAGGGCCTACTGAAGATCATTTATCCCGTAGTGGCTCAAGATCATAGTTATAAACAATAGTTAATTTGAGACTACACTTTTGTTATAAAGAGCTATTAAAGTATATAGGGCTATCTGCCCCATACCAAATTACCCCAGGCTGCTACATCTTTTGCATTCTTCTAGCTCCCAACTAGCCCTCCTGAATGCATATATACCCTTTTTAATCATCTCTCATTGACTTTATAGCCAAAGCAGTGATTACCATGGAGCCATTGGGGCTTTGCTCCAGGGACCCAATATCAGAAAAGGGCATGCTTCTCTCCTAAGAGGAGTTTTTATGGCCACTGCTATGTCTGCACCATGCTTCACAGCCCTCTAGTGGTCTATATGCTGCCATTTGGTGATACTGCTGCACTCAGGACACTCCCAAGTAAGTTTCTGTCACTATGGGAAAATACCTTTTTATGTATTCCAAAAACTCCTACCCCATTATAAGCCTTTGTGATTTCTCTGACTTTTCTTGCCATTCCAAATCTCCTCTCAGCATTTTGTGTGTTAGCATGGATTTAAGTTGATGTGTTCTCTCCTTCTTGTGGTATTTGTACTCTGAGCCTTCTTTCTAAGAGCAGAATAGAAGGTTTTGTCCCCTACTGAAGGAATTAAAGGCATGAGCCAGCCAATGGGGAAGGGATTTGGGGAACAAGATTATTTAATCATAAGATCAACATTACATCCTTAGACAGTACATCACTGATTCTCTCATCCTAATAGAATGTAGAATCATTTATATAATGTCCAACATAACACAGTTTGCTTGTTTTTATAAAGCTGTTACATGCCACCTGTTACTATTGTTACTTTTCTGTGTGAACTCTGGTAAATCACCTCTGATTTTTAGTTTCATCTGAAAAATGAAGTGGATGAAGTATAGGATGTCTAAGGTTTCCTCCACATCTAAATTCTATGATATTATATTTGAAAAATCAACAGTGACTTGATTGATATTATCCAACTTATACATGAGATTGACAACATACTTATTAAGCTGAAAGGGAATCATTAACCCTAGTCGTGGCTTTTTTTAATTTTGAAAAGAGTATAATTGACTATACCTTTTATCTTCATAGTAAAAATTTATATTTTATTGATATTTTACCACAAAAATGCAACATGTTTCTAGATTTTGTCTTGATATCTGTTGCTTGAATTTTTATTGGTATCTGTATCCTATGAATCAAAAGTTTTTAATAGCCTTAATTGTCATTCTTCTCTTTTCATAAGCAGTGTTGTGTAAGAGATCAGAAACTGCACTTGGAATCAGGCATATCTGGGTTCAAATTCCCACCTTTGATACTTACTAGCTATGTGACCCTGGATAAATCGTTTGTCCTTACTGAACCTCAGTTCCTACATCTGTAAAATGAGGACAATAGTATCACCTATTTTGCAGGGTTTTTATCAGGATCAAATAAGTTGTTGTGAGCAAGCACATTTGGCAGGGAAGATGCTGCCTTCTACTGGGGACATGTTAAGTTTGAGATAAGTCACACATTCAGATGAAGATGCCAGATACCATTTACTACATTTTTTAAGACTACAGATGAGGAAAATGAAGCCCAGAAATGACAGTGTTTAGGGTAAATAATGAGATAGGAGAGAAAAATAGGAGATATTGTAGAGGAAGGGGAGAAAGTCATCTACAGAGAGGCAATAGGTGGATGAAATCTCACCCATGAAGGTGGATGGGATCAAGAACATCTGAACATCAAGAACACAAAACTGATCTTTTATCTCTTAACTTGAGTTCTTTTACCCGGGTTACTGGCATCTCTGATTTGGGTTTCTTCACCTGTTATTTCCTTTCATTCCCATATAAGTGGTAACAATCAGAGCTAAATAGAAATGATCATTTTTGAAGATTTCTGATATTTCTACTAAAGGAGAAAGGAATGAGTGCCTATATAGTGCCAACTTTGTGTCAGACACTGTGCTAAGCACTTTTAAGAATATTATCTCATTTGATCCTCACAACAAGGTAGGTGCTGTTATTATCACCACTTTACAGTTGAGGAAACTGAAGCAAACAGAGGCTAATTGACTTGTCCAAGGTCATACAGCTAGTAAACATCTAAGGCCAGATTTAAATTCATATCTTCCTGACTCCATGCCTAGCACTCTATCCACTGTGCCACCAGCTGTCACTGAACACTGTCATATGATTGCATTCACAGGTGATCTTCAGAAAGAACTATCAAATAAAATATACTACTGACATTTATTCAAAGGCATATGGTTGTCTCACCACATCTGCATGCTTCACACCACTGAGACATTGGCCAACTCTGACTATGGTGAAAAACTACTGGAAAGTCTCAAAATATCAAGCAGGTCTTACCAACGCCAATTAATTTACCTCCCAAAAGCCTCGTAGGAAGTTTGAGGCACTGGGCTAGTAACCATAGCACCTCATAAGATTTAGAACTGAAAAAAAACCTTAAACATCACAGAATCCAACCTCCCCTTTTAAGAATCAAGAAACTAGGGTTCTAGGAATGAAAGTTTACTTGTCCAAGATCAAGAAATGGAGTTGCAATTTGAACCTGTCTCTTGACACCAAGTGTAATGCTTTCTCATACCATTCTGCTTCATCTGACTGTACTGAAAAAGGTACTTTCTCAATGATTAATACCATCACAATTTCCCTTCCAAATGCCACAGAAATCTCTTTCCATTCATTCATTCAACATATACTCAATATACACTATGCTATATACAAAGCACTGTGATAAGTGCAGAGGTAAAGTAAGGGGGAGTTAAAAACTTTAGAGAAAACATAATCCCTGCCCTCTACTCAAAGTCCAGGAGAAAGAAACTGCCTTTTTTCCTCCATCAAAATTGGCCCTTTGGTGTGGCCTACAATTGCATAATAAGATCTTTTTTTTTCAAATTCATTAATGACTTTTTCATTTGTGTAAAAAAAGATTTTAAAATTTCTAATGTTCTTTGATTGCTGGGTCCAGTTGTCTCAGAACATACTGTAATAGTCTTCCTCAACAGCTGCAGATGCCACAGATGAATTGTTAGCATAAAGTAGTTTGTCATCTTTTATTTTCTCTCATCTCCATCCAGATGGTTGATCATTGTGCAAAGAAAGGGTGATGATTAAACATCACCATTATTTGGCTAAAACTGAACAGAATTGCCACAACCCAAATTTTAGGGTCCACAATGTATTAAGCTATTCTGCACTTAGCTGGCTTGGAGGAAGGAAAAAAAAATGTTTCATGGAACTTTTGGAAATGATGTGAGCTACATGGTAATAATAAATTCTGAATAATGCAAAAAATACTAATAATATTTGAATTACAATAATGTATTTCTCTCCCCTATAACTTAAAAGAAACCAGGAAAATATGGTCTAGAATCACTACATAGGTAGGTGACTATATGAAGGTTTTAGCCCAGTTGCAGTTACTTAGTAACTACATAAGTTTGGGGGTCATGGTGGAGAAATAGGTATAACAAATGAAATTTCCTCTGACCTAAGACTCTTCATTATGTGTTATTTTTCATCAATATTTTGGATGCAGGCACAACAAAATATACTCTAAATTTTCTTTTGCTACCAACAGTTGTATAGTTATTATTTCTAAAAGAAGCACAATACCTCCTAACAGAGAAGTGTCATACTGAAAGGTGCAGACTAAAACATAAATTTTGAGGGCATGACCAATGTGGAAACTTGTTTTGCTTGATTGTGTTAGAAAGGTTTTATTTTCCTCTTTTTTCTAAAGGGAAAGGTGGAAGGGAGAGAAAACATATATTCATTCACTGAAAAAATTAACTTTAGAATAAAAAAGGAAGCATGAGCTTTTTTATAGATATAAAAGTATAACATGTTATAATCTCCCAAATCTATCTGGCATTGATCCAAACTTGTTTATTTATACATTGTACTCCCCTATTAGAACACAAAATTCATAACAGTAGGGACTAGTTTTTGTTGTCTTTGAATCCCTACTATACCTTATAAATGCCTTATAAATCTTTACTGCTTTGGATTGGTCAAAACTTTCACTGAAGTGTTGTCCATAGGTTGGGGTTCTATTACTTAGGATAGAAAATTGTTGGATCAGGATCAGAAAAATGAAACTTATTTTCTGAAAAAAAATATCAAAAACCATGTTTTATTTTGTTTGTTAAAGTAAAATTTAAGGGTTAAGGATATGTGGCACAGTAGAAAGAATATTTTATTTGGAATTAGTTGGGGGACCTGGATATCTAATTCTGCCACTTGTAAATCACTTAACTTTTTGTTCTCAGTTTCTTCATCTATAAAATAAGGATATTGGGGTAGATGGCTGCAAAAGGCAGTTTCTCAGCAATGAACACCCTAACATTTTACCTTTTAAATAACATAGATATGCTTTCCCATTCATTTATTTAACATTTACTAAGTGTCTCACAAAACACTGAGCTGAACTCAAAAATCAAAAGCAATAGAAAGTTTAGAGAAGGACCCTGCCTTGACCTACTACAATGCCTTCTAGACACCTGGGCACTGTCACCTGTCCTGCTGATGCACCCTAAGGGCTCCTGGGCCTTGTCATCCAGCCAACAGTTGATCTCTTTAGTTGTCTCCTTCAATTAGAGTATAAACTCTTTAAGATTAGGAACTCTCTTATCTAACTGTATGCTCAGAGCTTAACATGATATTCAGCATATTGTAAGTGCTTTGTTAACTTTTCTGCATTTGTTCACTCACTCAACACTTGGTCCCTTATGGAACTCAAGGTCCTCTCCACTTTCAACTATCTCAAAGCTCCCCTCCACTTCTAATTCCTATGATATTATGTAGACAAGGAAACCACTAAGGAGAAAAAGAACAACTCTTTCTAAAGGTAGGAACAGGTACTGAGGGTAGTAGAGCACAGTTACTTGCCTCTTCAACTGGGTATAGCAAAAAGAAATTAGTCTAAATTGTAGAACAAAAGTCTTTTTTAAAGAAAAGGAAAAACATTCATTCTAAGGGCTGTAAAACATGTAATCTGTAATTTTGAGGATTTTGAATGAAAGGAGATAGAGTTGCATTATTGGAAAGATTTAGAGCTGTTGGGATGAGTAACTCACATCTACATGACACTTTGAGGCTTATAAACTGCTTTCCTTACAACACCTCTGTGATAGAGGTAGCAGACTTGTTGTTATACCATTTTGTAGATGAGGAAATTGGAGTTCAGTGAGGTTAGGTGCTTAATCCTCAGTCACAAAGCTAGTATGAGGCAGAAAAAAATTTTAACCTCAGATCTTTTGATTATGATTCCTGTGTTCTTTTCACTAAACTATGCCATATGACTTTTTAAGGGCCCTCTGAGTCCTATTATTCTGTGACTGCAATTCAAGTTTTCTGGCTTACAAGAATAATGGATGGCAAAGGTTTGTGGGGCTAAGGTGAGTTAAAGTAGCACAAAGTGATCAAAAAAATACAAGAGCATCAATAATACAAAAACACATTGGAACCAAACTTCAAAGACTGTAGTTGTTCTATTTTGGTAAAAAAGAGTATAAGATTGAGCATCTGGTATAGCCCATCACAAGTAGATCTACTTGATTTGCCTCTACTTCTGAAGAAAAGAGGCAGATTTCACTTTCACCTGCAACATGATTCCAAAATCGTCAATTTAGGTTTTTTAAGTAATAATAATAATAAGCCAGTAGAAATAAATCATTCAAATCCCTTTGACTATAGACGTGATAGATTATCATGAAACCAAAAGAAATGGAGTCTTTTCCCATTTTTATGGGGAAAGGGGGAAGAGGGCAGGACATGCAATGTAATTCAGTTCCAAGAGCATTTTATACGCTCTTGCTGGTTACAACAAGCTACAAAGCTTGGTTCTGGGGAGTTTATATACTACAGAATACGATATTCCTTTTGGATACAAGATCTCAGAAATTGCAGTTTTGGTGATAACCAAAGAGTAGGCTTCATTTGTTCATAGCGTAACCAAAGCTGCAAATTTCTTCCCAACCACGGCCTCTTCAGCAACACTCAAGAACACCCTGATTTGTAGCAATACCATTAAAATGATACCCCCAAAACAAAGAACACCTGTTTGATAAAGTTGTGTAGCTGGCTGAGGATTTAGATGACAATAGTTATATAGTTTTCAAAATCAATTAACTGGCTGATTTGGAGAAGAAAGATAAGTCACATTGTATTATGTTAGACTAAATATAGGATTCAACCAAACGAGCCATTTCTACACAGTGAATAATTAGAAACATTCCAGAACGGTTCTGACTGTAATTTTAAGTTACCCCAATCAGTCCTAGCCTATCTATGACGCTGCAAAATTAGAACCATCAATATTCTGGGTTGGGGAGATCTCTAATTATGCACATTTTAAATGAAATGCAGCTTACTAGTTGGAAGAAAAGATCAGTTAACAAAGCCCTGAAATGGGTCTGTTGTCATTCAGGCTGATTCAACTTCAGGAACAGCAAGGCCTAATTATATTTCTTTCCCTCATTTTGGACAAATCACTATTGCTGCTTCTTTGCTATCGAAGTAAGCTGTGTTTAGTTTATGTTAAAGATGAGATTAGATTAGATAAAGCAGTTATTAAGGCCTTACTATGTGCTAGGTACAGGATGTTGTGCTAGGAATAAAAATACAAGCAAGAAGAAAAATACAAGCAGAAAGTCCCTGCTGCTTTCAGGGAGCTTACATTTCAATGGGGGGAGATAACCTATAAAAGGCAGCTGAAAAAACTGGGGGGATGGGGCAAGGTGGAACATTCAAGAGAGTCAAGACTGGAGCCAGAAGTAAGCATGACTGAAGTAAGCAATTCTTTAAATGGAGGTTACAAGGAGGAAATCACACCTCCGAAGAGGAGGCTACAGGGGTGCAGGCATCTCCAGTGTGAGAGGCAACTGAGGCAAAGATAAGAGTTCAGAAAGTCAGGAACAAAAATTTTTGATCTATTTAATTAAATAATTGAGAAAATATATTTTCCCCCATCTTTTTTAGCAGTCAGTCTATTGGAGGGTCTATATTCCCTTTGCATTAGCAGTAGCAAACTAAGAAAAAAAGTACTTGCTTCAGTACTCTTAAGGACATCATTTCATTAGCATGGGTACTACCTCCACTAATGTGCAGTGCAACTCCACCACAACTTCGCGGATTATTTTTGAGAGTTGCTGTGCCCCCAGAATTCATTATTTTTCAATCAATCTATTGACGAGTCTCTCTGAACTTAGGTAGGCTCATCCTTGGACAACAGATTCACAGTCAACCACTACATCTATATTCAAAAGCTCTACAGTTTTGTATATCCTTTGAGAACATAGGGTCACCTCTACATCACAGTGAGGCACAGAAGGACCCCAATGCAAGAAGATGAAAATATGAGATAGCATTGTTTTTTCTGTAAGAAAAGTAATAATATCTGCTGGGCATTTTATGCAAAGAAAAGAAGACTTAATCATGGTTTACACAATTTTTAGATTAAATTAAATAAATTTGGTATGGTTCACAACACAAACAGATGTGAAAAGGACACCTCTGAGAATACCTAAGTATTAATAAAGATAACTAGGAACAAATGTCTGTTGAGTGCATTGTTTAAATTTTCTAGGCAAATCTCTGTATGATTATGTGGCATTTCAGTTGTTCTTGCCTGTGAATTCCATTATAATATTCACCATATGTTTCATTGTTCACTGGTGAGAGGAGCACAGCTGGCAAAATACAGTGACTTAGTCATTTCCATGATGACCTATCTACTCAATCTTAAGGTTTTGAAGATAAGTATGACTTTCATAATATATTCTTTTTCTTTCCTGTAGTGCCTTTTAACATTACTTTTACCCAAGGGTGGTACAAACAATTTCATCAGTATGATTGCTATTGCTTAAGAGAAACACAACTTCATTAATTTTGCAATATTATCTGGGTTTTTATCCACAACATCTATTAGCAATTATATTCTGAAAACTGGAAATGTCTATGTTGTGTTTCAAGTGTATCACTGTAACTGTAGAAGATGTGTGATTATAGGATAAAGAGTCTTTAGTGAATGAGCCATCACTAATTGGTTAACATGAAGATAATTACCTATATTTCTAATATTATAGTAGAAAAGATCCATTAGGTGCTATTTACCAATGCACTTTCTTCATAGTTTTTCTCCTGCATTTTTCCCATTTAGGAAAAACAAAATTATATACATGGCAGACCAGCATAGTAGAAAAGTTTAATGAGGGGAAAAGGGGACTGTTTTTATTACCTCTGATGTCACTGTAAGTTCAGAATACTTTAGAATATTAGTTCCTACATTAATAAGGTGAGAAATAGGTGAGTATTATCATATCTGAGAGCCAAAAGCATTTTAGTGATAGAAGGTACTTTATAAATCATTTAGCCAAAATGTTCACAGAGATTTAGTGATTAGCCACAATTCACATAGCTATTTAGGGGCAGAACCAGGACTAGAACTTTTGTCACAATGGACTCCACAATCCTCTATGATTCTGCCATCTCATCTTTGGATCCTCAGAGATCAGTAATGAAGTTTGAGGCATAAAAAGTCCTGCTTTTTACCACCAGTTTTGTACTTGATTCAAATATCTAAGTGTAACATCATGGTGAGACATAGAAAAAGCACAAAGGTTATGTCTATACAAAGCCAGTAGTAAAATGCTTAACAATTTTAAAAAATCATTAGAGATTAGTCTCATATTAATATGGAAACCATGTCCAATGAGCCTTTACTCTCTCAAACCCTGTAAATTTCCAAAAGCATCTGTCAAAAACTGCCTTTAAGAAATATTGATTCATCCCCTTTCCATCCTAATAAGTTGATTGGTAAGACATAGAGAATGGTTTGTCTGCTCTGGTTTTCACCAACCTTGTCTGGCCCAGCTCCCATTTATCTACATCAAAGGGTTTTTTGTTTGAAGTCATCACATCCTTTCTTAGAAATATTTTAAGGAACTTGGAATACAGTTGGATCTACTCTGGGCTTTTTAGAAGTCACTGAGAAATACAAGTAATGATTGTGGAAATGTTTTCACTAAATATACTAACTCACTGAGCCACAATTGTTCAAAACTAGATGGTAAACTTTTTTAAATGATTTAATATTTTATTTTTCCCTCAATTACATGCAAAAACAATCTTTAACATTCTTTTTTTTATTTTGAGTTCCAAATTCTCTCACTCCCTTGCCTTCCCCCCTACATTGAGAAGGCAAGTGATTTGATATAGGATATACATATGCAGTCACACAAGATGTATTTCCATGTTAGTCATATTATAAAAGAAAACACAGACAAAAAAAAACTGACAACAAGAAAGATAAAGAAAGCAAAGAAAAAGAAAAAGTATGCTTTGATCTGCCTCATGGTGAACTTCTTAAGTACAAGGTCTATATCTTACACTTGTTTGTATTTCCTACAATACCAAGCACAACATTTTGCAAACAGGAAGTACAGAATAAATATTTACTGACTAGTTGATATGGGGGAAGTCAGACACTGGAAAAGATGATTTTAGATATTTTTCCTTCCTAGGCAGAAAGGGCCTACTTTCTTTGTACTGAAGAAATAAATATGAGACTGTCATTTGTTTCAATGCTACTTTGTCATATTCTAATTTTATAGGTTACCTTCTCAAGGCAACTCCGTTTAAAATGTCTACTTTTCAAATTTTTAACAAATCTCTAGGCCTTGAAATTCAAAAATATGTACCTTGCTCATCATAAATAGTCATCTTTTATAAACTTTGGGAATTGGATCATTTTCAATTTTTGAGATGACATACTATAATTACTTTATAATCCCTTAGTTTTCCATTGGTAGTAGGAAGGAAAAGTTAGTTAACTAAAGAGCTACATAGCCACAAGGGTGGAGAATCAAAAAAAAAAAACCAAATCATCATTCCTGATTGGCTGAGGATAAGTCTGGGTTTAGAAGAATAAACTGTGTCCAGAAAACCCAGGTGGATGAATCCCAAAATCAACCCGGGATGTTCTAAATACAATATGTCATTCTCATCTGTAAACAACAAAGAAAAGTGTCTAGATAGGCCTGTCAGGTCATGTTACACCTGCAGAGCTTCCTTTATAATTAGGTTAGAAAGCTTAGATGTCACTTAGGGACTGAATAGATTTCCTTTGGCCTTTGTAAATTGACACTTACTCATGTCCCTTAGGAAATATATTCCAGGTGCTGAGGGTTTGAAGAAAATGATTGTAAGAGAAAGAGGGAAGTAGGAGTTAAGACCAGCACACCTTGAGTTAACAAATGATACATGATTGGCAACTGTCTCAAAGTAGAAGGGGTTGCTTTGGAAGGAAGTGGGTTCCTCACACCAAAGGTCTTCAAGCAAAGACTGAATAGCCACATTAGGGATTCTGGTTGAGCTGTAGGTTAGACTAGATGACCTCTAAGGTCCCGAGGAGGAGGGGATTGGAAGGGAATCTGAGTTATAATATGACAGACCATTGCACTTGGTTCACAAGCAAGGAAGTTGCAGAAAGCTCAGTACCTCCAGCTAGAATCAGTAAGGAGAAGCAAATGTGAAAATTCTGTGGTGAAGAAAGGTTCCTTGGATTGGCCACAAGTGGAGAATCTGGTGCCTTGAGAAGCTGGTTACAGGACAGTAAGACCTCAGGCCCATGGTTGGAGCCTTCATTCTTCACACACAGAAAACTTTGAAATATATGTTAAATTGAATTGAATGCAAAGAATTAAAATTTATTTTGCTTTGCTTTTTGTTTCTTGTTTGCATCAAATTTGAAAAATCACTTTGGTTATGAATGGGGTAGGATATCCTTTATTTACTTATTTGTTTTGGTCCAAACTTGTGAGTGTGTGAGTGTGTGGGTGTGTATGTGTGTGTGTGTGTGTGTGTGTAAATCTCAGGGTGGGAGCTCCCTCCATCCAATACAGATAACAACTTATCTTTACCTTAGTAGTCTTACAGAGTTGCCTGGGGATGGTGAAAGGTTAAATGACTTGCCAATGCTGTGGTATAGAAAAGGCAGAACTTGAACCCAGATCTTTGCGACTCAAAGGCTAGCCTCCTAGCCTTTTTGCTATTCCAGTTTGCCCCAGAGGTTAAGGAAATATTGAAAAAGACTGCTCAAATACTATAAAAATAAAATTTTGAAACATTATGGATTTTCATATTCATTTGCATTGTGCTCTTAATCTTCAGGGCACTTTCTCTGAAAATGATTACAGGGTATTATTACTCATCCTTCCTTCAAACTTGATCTCATAAAGAGCCTGGAGGATGCTTGTATACTCATCTCCCTATCTCTGAGCATAACAAACAATCCTCAGACATCTACAACCCATCCATGTCTATGCTTTTTCCTTGGATTATAGTGAAGAGTTTTTCATTACTGCTTAAGGGGCACTTTATTAACTCTTGTTTCAAAGATGAAATAAAATAACTTATTGTAGTGTAAATCCATTTGAGAACTGAAGAGAGTGCTAAGGAATATTTTATCTTAGCTGACAAAATAAGTATATGAGCTATCTGGTAAATGAGCCTTATGAAAATTAAGCTACTTCCTAAAACATATGTAATATTTCTTGCCTCTCCTCTCAATTTTCTCTCTCTTTTATTTGAGCATATTTACTAGATATAGGTGCTTATAACTCCTTAGCCTGGGTTCTCAGGAAAGTAAAAGCCAATTTTTCCAGCTTTATGTCTCACTTCTCCCCTTGGTGAACCCTTCAGCCAAAATGGTATACTTGACATTCTTCAAAGATATGCTAAAATCTTTCACTTTTCCATGTTTTTACTTGTGATGTGTCCTCTACCTGACATGCTTTCCCCCTTTAGATATTCCTGTTGTAATGTCTACTATTCATGGTTGCACTCCTCCGTAAGTACATCCTTGGTCCCTGACAGTGGAAGTAGCCTCTACATTTTGTAGTCGTATACACTTAACATTATCTATATTACAGTTACTATATCTGTATAGGTGAATTATTTCTCCATACTAGACCATAAGCTCTACGAAGGCATGAACTGCATTTTATTCATCTTTTTATCCCTCACAATTCAATATTTTCCATAAGGTAGAAACTCAGTAAATAGACTTCAAGAGTTAGGGATGGAAGTGGGGGCACAAGGAAGACAGAAAGTAGTTAACAGATAATGAAATATGCATTCCTCTTCATGGCAGAAGGGAAAAGGACTATAGGGACAATGTTACATACATTGTTAGGTTCAGTCACTTTATTAGTTGTTTTTGCTGAACAATTTTTCTTTATTACCAGGGAAGATCCAATTCAGAGGGTTATGGGGAGATGAGATTTGCATAATGTATATAGAAGTGACTGATATAAAAAACAAAAGGCATCAATAAACCTTATTTTTTTTAAAGAGAGGGAAAAAGTGTCTGACAGATAACAATAGTGAAAGTGGGCTGAATCTGTATAAAATTAAGCCTCAACAAAACTTTTAAAAACATTTGCAAGGCTGTTACAACTGAACACAGTGCCATTTTTCAGTTGCCTCGTTTACATTTTATAATTATTGGTGTATAATTACACAGAGCAAATTCTAATGAGAGAAAAGATCCACATAACTATATTAACTTTGTGTTTTTTTGTCTTATTCTTTCTCCAGCTGTATCATACACAAGTTATAAAAAAACACCACCACCGGTTCCCCCTCGGACAACCTCCAAGCCTCTGATTTCTGTCACCGCCCAGAGCAGCACGGAATCTACCCAGGATGCCTACCATGACAGCCGGACTCAGAGGATCCCTCCATGGCCACAAGATGGCCGAGGCCTGTACAATTCCACAGATAGCCTGGACAGTAACAAGGCCATGAATCTTGCCCTGGAAACAGCAGCTGCCCAGCGCCACGCCTCTGAGAGCCAGAGCAGTTCAGTTCGAACTAGCGACAAAGCTGTCTTAGTGACAAAAGCTGAGGAGTTCCTCAAGAGCCGTCGTTCCTCAATAGGAATTCAGGTAGCCTATCATTAACATCTGTCCTCTGATGAATTGCTTACCTTGGCTCTATAAATAGCAACAAATGAATCAGCCAACTTTACTGACTCCAATAACCTCACAAATAACCCTGGGTGTACATAACATTCATGCTAATTCACACCATTACAAAGTGATTAAAGAGACAAATCTTCATCTGGAATGCTGAGTGTAAATTGAAAGAGTTCATCTCAGTAAGGCCTGGGATTGAGATGACATGGCAGACCAACAAGTAAATGGGTTGCTAATATCTTTCTCTCCATGTCTTCCAAATCTTCCAAATTTTTCTTTTTGGTAGAGTATAACTGCTTAACAGCTAGCTTTACAAGTTCACCACCAATAGAAGGGGACTGAGATGAGCCTTCACTAGGAAGAGTTATATGATTATATGATTATATAATAAGTATATGAGGAAGGATATAACAAGTGTATGATTATAAAATGATTACACTATAAAAGGAAAGCAAAACTCTAGCAAATTTGTTATTGTCTATTGTCTGATACAGTAGGAGGATTTACACACAGTCCAGGTAAGCTGAAAATTTCCATTTAAATATAAATGTGCTGCTGAGCTTCTTCAAAAGCTAAAGATTTGTTACTTTTGATTCTACTCATTGTGCATCCTGGTTCGGATCACATCTTGTTCCTGCTTTATAACTGTATTAAATCCTTGTTCCCATCCTTCTATAAATCCTCCATACAGGAACTTTCCAACATACTAAAGGCCTTTTTCTATGTCTTAATGGTTCTTGGCTACCAATGCAACTTTGACATTGTTTATCCATCATTTCTCACTTTTACTAAGTGTGCAACAGCATCTTCATCTAGGAAGAGAAGAGAGGTACCCAGGGTGAGTTACTACCTTCTAAAGATCTACTGAGTCACTGCTCAATAATCAATAAGGGTATTACTTCACTATCCTCAAAATGAGGAACCTTTCAGCACTGACTGAGCCATACATATGGTTGTATGGCAGGAGGCAGGATAGATTTGCACAGGGTCCATGCCCCGTGTGTGTGTGTGTGTGTGTGTGTGTGTGTGTGTGTGTGTGTATAACAGGGTCCCTGGATTATATATTATACAAGTATATGTATTACAAATGCACATATGTATACATGTATGCATACATATCCTGTTATGTACACGTGTACACATGGATGTATGCATTTGTGATTAATTCCAAAAAAAAAATGAAGAAAATGTACAGGCCTCCAGAATGAGCTGTGAAAATATCAAGGCAAAAAAGTGTGAAGCTCAGGGCAGAGACCTTCCACCCCCACCCCTACCCCATCCCAGAGATAAGCAAAGCTCAACTCTAACATAAAGTTCAAAGTCAAGAAATTGTATAGAAAAGTGAGGAAAAAAGAAAAAGAACCTGACCATAAAAAGCTACTGTTGTGACAGGGAAGCTCAAGACACAAACTTAAAAGAAGACAATGATGTTAAAAAAGCTTTAAAAATAAAAAGCCCTAAAGAAAAATGCAGATTGGACACAAGCCCAACAACAAGAATTCTTTGAAGGGCTAAAGAAAGAGATTTTGTTTGAAAAGATCAAAGAAATGATTTTTAAAACGATGAGAAAGTTTGGAAGAAGGGTAGGGTTCAAGAGCAAAGATAATTAGTTCTATTTTATATATGTTGAGTTTAACATGCCTATGGAATATCTAATTTAACATGTCCAACAGGAAATTGATGATGGGAGATTGGAGCCCAAGAGAGAAACAAAGACATAATACATAGATTGGGGAGTCATAGGATCATAGATCTAACTCTAGTCTAACCCTCTCATTTTTACAGATTAGGAAAATAAAGCTCAGAAAGGCTAATTGAGTTGATCAAGTTCACATAGTGGTATTAGAACTTGAATCTGAACTCAGGTACCCTGACTTGGGCAACTAGGTGGCACAGTGGATAGAGTGCCAAGCCTGAAGTACTACCCTGGGCAAGTTACTTAATCGTTTGCCTAAATTCCACATCTATAAAATGAGCTGGAGAAGGAAATGGTAAACCATTCTGGTATGTCTGCCAAAAAAACCCCAAATGAGGTTACAAAGAGTCTGATATGATGGAAAAGACTCAACAGCAATGCTGACTCCAAACCTAGCACATTTTCCACTGTAGTATGCAGCCTGTCACCTGCATAGAAAAGATAACTGGACTCATTAGAGCTCATGAGATCACTAAGTGAGAGATTATAGAGAGAAAAGAGAAGAGGGCTAAGACAGTCATCTCTGGAGGGAAATCCACAGTTAGAGGGCACGACATGGATTTGTTGTTGTTGTTCAGTCATTTCAGTCATGTCTGACTCTTCATGACCCCGTTTTAGGGTTTTGTTGGCAGAGATACTGAAGTGGTTTTCTATTTCCTTCTCCAAATCATTTTACAGATGAGGAACTGAGGCAAACAGGGTTAAATGACTTGCCCACAATTAATAAGTGTCTGAGGCTGAATTTGAACTCAGGAAGCTCTATCCATTGTGCCATCTAGAATTCTTGGTGCTTACAGATATTTTGTTGTTTAATCATTTCAGTTGTGTCCCACTCTTTGTGACCTGCTTTTTGGGATTTTCTTGGCAAAGATACTAGAATGGTTTCCATTTCCTTCTCCAGCTCATTTTACAGAAAAGGAACTGAGGCAAACAGGGCTAAGTGACTTGCCCAGGGTAACACAGCTAGTAAGTGTCTGAGGCCTTATTTGAACTCAGGTCCTCCTGACTCTAGGGCCAACACTCTATCCACTGTGTCAGCTACCTGTTTATGACACGGATAATGAACCTTTCAAGGAGATAGAGAAGAGTTAGCAGAACCAGGAAAGAGCAGTGTCAAAAACACTCAGGAAAGGATAATCAATATTATCAAATATTGCAGAGGTGAAGAATGAAAAGGACTGGGGAGAGGCTTTAGATTTTGTAAGAGACCATTAGTGATGTTAAGAAGACTTTTTTCAGTTGAGTGATGAGATTAGAAGACAAAAGGCAAAAGGTTTAAAAGAGAATGAGAAGAGGAAGTAGAGATACTGAGTGTAGATAAATTTTTCAGGAATTTGTTTTAGATAGGTAATAGAGGTATAGAACAACAGCTAGCCATGGATATTTGAGAGGTCATGAAAAATGTTAATATTTCCTCCTTTTCATAGCTTTTTAATGATATATAAATTTCATATTACTAATTATAATGATATGTACCACATAGAATTAATTCCAATATTTAAAACAGAAATAGAAAGTGAAACTATTAGGGTTCTCCAGAACCTGCATCTCTTTATTAATATCATCATGATAGAACATGTATTGTTGTTAAGTCATTTTTCAATCATGTCTAACTCTTTGTGGCTCTATTTGCCGTTTCTTTCTCTAGTTCACTTTAAAGATGAGGAAACTGAGGCAAAGAGAGTTAAGTGACTTGCCCAGGGTCCCACAGCTAGTAAGTATCTGAGGCCAGATTTGAACTCAGGAAGATGACTCTTCCTGACTTCCAGCCAAATGCTCTATCCACTATGCCACCTAGCTATCTGAAATTACAAGAAAACAGAGTAATTAGATGACCTACAGATAGAATTTCCATGGCTAAGATTAACTAGTTAGTCAGCCAGTCAACAAGCATTTATCAAGTGCTTACTATGTGCCAGGGTGTATGGAGTCTTCAAGGCGGGACTAGTACCTCTGGTGTGAGGGTCGCCAAGCTCTTTTCAGGGCCGTTCATCTACCTTGGTATCCACCTGCCACACAGCTCCAAGAAGCTGCAGCTTTTGCAGTGTCCACACTCTAGTAAACTATCTCAACAGACAGGCTTAAATCAGGTTGAAGGTAATCTACAGGCCTCAAATCATGTCGATGAGTTAGAGGGATGTATACCCCAAGCATGCGAAGATTTCCTTGGTGGAATAGGGAGATTTGAACATTTTGTTTGAACAATCCATGAAGTTGGTCAAAGCAGGTACTGTAAAGTGCGTAGAGCCTGGTCAGACACTGAAGATGCCAAGATCATCCATTGCATCCAGAGCCACCACCTATCATCTTGACTTTTGTCTTGTCACTGGACTCTGAAGACTCCGGAAGAGCCAGTGAGCCTGATGACTTTGTTCAACTCTGTCTCTTAAATGGTTAAATCCAATCTACTCATAAGTTAAAAGACATTACTCATGATGTCATTTTGGTTGTCTTTGAGCAGGAAGGACAAACAACAACAAACTGTGTCACTAAAGTGCTGGTAATACAAAGGCAAGCAAAGAAGGAAAATAGTCATTGACCTCAACAACCTCACATTCTAATAGGAAAAACAATACATAAGAGGAAACTCAAAAGAGAGGGATAGAGAAAAAATATCTATTACAGAGACACAGTGGAGAAGTTCAGAGAGTGCAGCTGGATAGGAAAAGAAGAGAAGGTTTGGGAACCTACATTAAATAAAGGCTCTGGGAGGAGTCCTCCATCTTGCAATCAGAGAGAGGGGTAGAGGGTGCTTCCAAGGTGTGAGTTCCAAGGCTTAATTGATCTTCCAAGAAAAAGAGGTTTCTGAAGCATAATGGAGAAGTACAGTGGCCTAGCAGATTCCTAGAGATAAACCCTGCTGTTACACAGTCCTTTTAGAATCTGTGGTTTTTGAAGGAACATGAAACTCAAAATCTTTGGCTCCAAATTGCAAGTTTATCAACTGAGGGAAATGTGTTCAAACAGTAATGTTCACACTTCCATGAAATATAACATTCTCCTCTTTACCAAAAGAATTCTTTACTTTAAAAAAAATGTTATCACTTCTTAAGTCTAGAGGTCAACATCTCAGGATCATAGATTTAAAGCTAGAAGAGATCTTAGAGATCATCGACTCCATGCCTTTCATTTTAAAGAAAGGGAAATTGATGTCCAGAGGCCTTAAATAACTTGCCCAAAATAAAGCAGATAATACATGGTCCAGGTCCTCTGATTCCAATTCCAGAGCTCCTTCCACTATACTATACTATTTCCCCTCAGAGCAGGGATTCAAAAACCCCACTTTTATATTGGTGTGGTAAAGGGTACTCCTGTGAATAATGTTTTTAAATGCATAAAATAAGATGCAAAGTATCAAAAAGGAAGCCAACTATAGTGAAATGTATTTATTAACATATAAAAACCCCACTATTCATAGAAAGGCTAGAATCCTTGCAAGTAGAGGCAAAGCTAAACACAAACCAGGACAAGAGCTATCAAGAAGGTAGGATAGTAGAGGACAGTTGGTACATGGTGCTGTGAGTACATCTCCATAATTATACTGGATTTTACTTAATTCATATCTGAATATATGCTATATCCTTTTAAACATAATAGTTCAATACTTTGGAAAGCCTATGATTTCATCATTAGCACTCCTTTGAATGACTTAATTCACAAGCCTTTCATTGACATATAGTTTCATAAAGATGCTATGGCAAAAAATAAAGTTACCAACTGGCGGTCAATTTTGTGATGATGTCCCTCCAAATGTAACTAGGTTGTTCTCTAGATGACAGACAAAAACATCTGTCTCCAGGCCTATTGTCTAAGCCCTTTGCTTCTTGGAAGGAATTAGCTCCTGCTCTGCTGGCCCAGTCTTTTAGAACCTAGAGTCACCCCAATGCCACAGTGAGTTATCAAAGGAGCTGAGCAGAGATTGCATTTAATACCCAGTGACAAATGTACCTACACTGACTTGAAAGCTTTTGGAGTTTTGGAAACTCACAACAATGATTATCAATGAAAGACTTTTCACAGAATCTAAGCTGGAAAGAACCTTAAAGGATATCTAGTCTAATGCTACATGCCCATCCAGAATCCCTTCTACAACATCCCTGACAAGTGACAGTCATCAAGTCTCTATTCGGAAACATCTACCAAGAAGAAATCCACTACATTATAAGACAGCCCATTTCACTGTTGGACAACTCTGACATTAAGAACACACACAATAATAATAACAACAACATTTATATAGTGTTTATCATGTACCAGGCATTGTTCTAAGAGCTTTAGAACTATCATCTCGTTTGAC
Source organism: Trichosurus vulpecula (assembly GCF_011100635.1). Classification (NCBI taxonomy): domain Eukaryota; kingdom Metazoa; phylum Chordata; class Mammalia; order Diprotodontia; family Phalangeridae; genus Trichosurus; species Trichosurus vulpecula. The sequence continues at coordinate 249,890,806 of NC_050575.1, forward strand.
CCTCACAACAATCCTGGCAGGAAGGAACAACTAATATCCCTCAAGTGTAGATGAAGAATCTGAGGCAAACAGAAGTTAAGTGACTTGCCCAGGGCCACACAGTTAGTAAGTGTCTGAAGCCTGATTTCAACTCAGGTCTTCCTGACTCCAGACTTGGCACTCTCTCCACTACACCATCTGACTACTCAACAAGCCTCCACTCAAAAAGAGAACAAAAAAAAGTAAAGTAATAGAGATTTATATCTAAATTTTTCTTCTGAGGACTGGGGGATAGAGGTGTTTCGGCCCAGACCTGTGATAGCATTTGCTTTTAAACTCCCAGTGTAGAAAAGCTCCCCTCTATACACCCTAAACCCTAATTCTATCATTTGTAGGCTTAGAGAATTGCCTAGAGGCACTGAAAAGGTACTGATATGCCCGTGGTGACAAAGTTAATATGGAACAGAAGTAAGACTCAAACACAGGTCTTTCTGACTCTAAGGCTATACCATGTTGTTTCTCAGATTAAATACTGATGATAAAAAATAATAAATAGCAAGATATCTTATGCTAAGTTCTACAAATAATTTAAAAAACATATTTCTGATTGTGAGAGGTCTTGAAAATAGTAATTTATTTCCAAGGAAGGATATGTAGTCTCCCTCTACTGAGATCTTAGAAAATTGTACAGCTCTGTCTATCTAGGATTATTTCAACGTAGTGATGACTTAGAGAAAGACTTGTTTCTTGTCTGAGGACCAGCCTCTCCAAGTTCAGAGAGGCTTCTTCAATAAGAGTTGGACTACCATGCATTTTTTTTTATTACAGCAACTCATAAAACTATCCACTATGACTTAGAGAGTTTGTCTTTTATGATGCAGAAGGGAGCACTCATGCTAGTGAAATCAAAGATCTTTTAAATAGAAAAACAAGTATGACTAGAGGCAAGGTATGAGCTATTGAACCATTGAGGTTCTTTTTTATCCCTCAGTGTATAACTATTATCTTCACCAGTGTTAAGTGGCTTATTTACGGTGACTTTTGAATTCTTTTGTTCAAACTCTCTTAATCCTTATGAAATGATATGAAGAATTTATGTAGACTTGAAAAGCAAAGAAATCACACAGTAAAATCCACAAACATGATAGTATTACGTTGCTACAATATCCAGAGGTAATGTCCCATATGCAGATGATGGTATATTTGTCAATGGATTGACCCATTAGCAATGTGGCAAACAGGTTCTACCAACTATAAAGAAAACTTGATTCAGAAAAAAAAGTCAAAGTGATGATCCAGTGAGTGGAGACAAGAGGATGTGTATGGGAGATGTTATAAAGGTAGAAATGCCAAGTCTTGACATCAACTAGGATATAAGCGTTAAGTTTAATTAAAAAGCAAGGATCACAATGAGGTTGGAAGTCTGGGTGACTGGAAGGATGGGTGCTGTCTTCAACAATATCAAAACATGGAAGATAATGAGCTTTATTTCTAACATGCTGAGTTTCTTGATACCTTTGATACATTCAAGATGTCTCAAGATGGTGACAACACTGTAGCTTGAAACTAGAGAGAGAGTAGGAATGGCTATATAGACCTGGGAATAATTTCCATAGATAAGATGATTGAACCCATGGTAGCTGGTAAGATTACCAAGAAAGATAGTATAGAGAGGGAAAAGGAGAATGCCAGGACAGAGCCTGGAGGACAGCTTCAAGAAGTTTAAAGTTCAATCACCATTAACAAAGGTTCAGTCAGATATATCCTTAAACTCCCACCCAGGACACCTTTTTTCTCTAAGCCCAGTTGTGAATCAGATGTATGGCTTTATGACTAGTATAATTTAGAATGAGCACTGAATTTGACTGTGATCACAGGCATCCTCTCTGTGCCTCAGTTTCCTCATCTGTAAACCTCTAAAATTCCTTCATCCCTAAATCTCCTAAGAAGGCAGACTAGCAATCACAAACTACTATAGCTACTGCCCTGGTAACAGTAATACCTCCGTTCAGAGGTGCTATTTACAAAGTGGGGGAAAGTCAAGCCTGTGGACCTGCTTTATATCATAAATGAGTTCCTTTGGGACTCTAGGGGTCTTATTTGCCTCTGCTGACCACTCCCCAAAGCCTGCATAAAACCAGTGGCAGTTTATACCTCCAATCTCTGCTAGGGGCATCAGTGCAGATACTCTCCCTGAGGGCTCGACACAACTAACCTAGGCCTTTAGAAAGAAATATTTGCATGAGTAAAGAACAATTCAGATAATCCGAAAGAGTGTAACTGTTGCCACTTATTGAGAATCACATTTTTTTCCTCATTCTCAAAGCCATTTGAAATCACGTTCTACTACTTCATGATGATGGTAGTGATTCCATCCATTAGCAGTGCTCTGTAGCCAGGTTCATTGTTAAAAAATATCTTGTACACAGTGCCCATCGCAGGGGTTTGACTGTGCACAGAGAGTCCACCCCAGTTTTCCTCCTCTTAGAGGTACTTACCTAGCTCTGAGGCTGCTGACAACAATGCCTTGGGCAACCTCTTGCCCAAAATTATTAGCCTCACTGTCAATCATTCTATCCAATGTTTTTCAGTCACCTGTCAGCCAGATGGGCTATACAACAGCTGGAGGGAGGAGGGGCATACAGCGTATGAATGAGAAAAGAGTGTTTGGAGGAGAGCACTACAGGAAGAAAAAAAAAAAAACACATTTCTAGGGCTATCTAAACCACACAAAATTTTATCAGATGCCACCTTTGGCTTATGTTTTATAAGTTGGTATATATTATGGATAAGGACAAAGAAAGGAAAATAATCATAATTCACATTTATATGGCACTTTAAGGCATATAAAGTGTTCTTTTCTCACAAAACCCATGGGATTTAGAATGCAAATATTGTAATCCCCATTTCATACACAGAGAAACTGAGGTTCCAAGATGTTAAGTGACTTTACTGTCTTTGCACAGATAGTACGTATCTGAAGTGAAATGCAAATTCAGATCTCTGGAATACAATTTTTAGTACTCTTTCCCTTGCACTAGGGTAAAAAAAAAAAGTAAAAAATCTTTATTTGGAAAGGATGGACCAGGAAATGTGAAAACAGTTCTTAAAGATCATGAAAAGTCTGTTCTCTAAGTATTTCTAAAAAAAAAAAAAAAACAAATCATTATTCCATTAGTAAGGAAAAGATAAACGTAAGCATGTATGTGCAAGTATATGTCATTTCCTTGTCTTTTTTTAACCTATGAAAACTATACACTCCTAGAGAAGCTCCTTACATGAAATAGAAACCCAGATGAAGCTCATTGAAAATAAGTGCTCCAAGAATATATATATATATATATATATATATATATATATATATATATATATATATATACCATATTCATAATATTATAAAATAATGTTCTGTTGAAATAATGGGGAGAGAAGTTGTTTTGAACACATTCTGGCTGTATGACCCTGGGCAAGTCACTTAATTTCTTCAAGTTGCTTAATAACTTGCCCCAGGGAAGTCTCTAAAACTGTAAGTTGCAAATCAGATGCTGACCTATATTGGTAGAAGAAGTTTCCTGCCCAAGAGTTCCCTACACCATGAAATCATAGATCAGATTGCAAAGTAAATTCAAGAATGAAGAAAACAAACCAGAGACACCTGAATGAGCAAAATTAGTCCCAAAGACGACCATTTCAGAGTTAGAATCACAAGTTCACAGTCTGATCCAACCCATACTTGACCAAGAATGTCCTCTACAACAATCTTGACAAATGGCTTTCCAGTCTCAGTTTAAAGTCTTCCAACGTGGGAGAGATAAATATGCAAATCTTGCCTCTTGCAGAGGTGGTTTCCTTTAATACCTAACAGCAAGTAACTCCAGGTGTTTGCTCTGCTTCCCCTCAATCAAGCGGAAAAAAAAAAAAAAAACCTTAGGTGCTTACTATGCACCTTATTAGGCACTCTGCTAAGTACTGGAGTTCAGCTGCTGTGCCTTTGATATTGTTTGCTGTGCAGCATGATTGTCTTTGGGAAAGGTAAGAAAGCTCTTAAATGTCCTTCTAAACAGGCAAGGAAAAAAACAAACCAACCTCAGGAGCTTTCTTTATTTGCCAGGAGTTGGAGCCATCCCTGCAATGTATCACAGCTCTGGTGATACAGCAACAAACATGGGAGTTAATCTTTCTGATTCCGTTCCCCTCACCCACAGCAACCAGCAACTTATCCTAGAGAAGGATCTCCTATCAGATCATATAGTTTAAGCTCCCATCATGCATTTCAAGCTCAAGTATTATCACTAAACGCTCTATTGTGCCCCCTCTGGTAATCAAGGCTGGGCAGCAATGACTAATAGTTTGCCTCATGAAAGTGTAGTGATTACTCTGGCCTTGCTCTTCCAAAATGAGACTGTCTACATCTCCCCCTCAGGTTTTTAACATACCACTGAAGGATTAGGATGTCTATTCTCTAATACTATATCAGCTTTAGCCTCTTCATTCCTATGTGTTCTACCACTGTCAGCTGCCAGTAATTTATACCCCATTTCCAATTAATCAATTAATATTGATCAGCTTTATAAAGTAGGAAGTTACAGTAAGAACAGAAGTACAAACATTTCTGAAAACCTAAGGATATGGTCTTCCCTATACCCCCTAGATCCCTAGAGAGAGTTGAGTCATACTGAACAAGGTTTCTATATAATATTGATCCCAGCCACAAGGTTCATGTCCAAATGTGGCATAGTTACTGAATGAGTCTGCCACTCAGCTCCTACTGGGCTAGGTTCCAAAGGTTGCTCCTTTGGACTTGAATGTTGAGCGGGCTGGCCACACCACAACAACAATAACAGCCACACTCCTGTACATCATGGCACCTCACACTCCTCACCTTTTAAAGTTCATGAGATCATAGCTATCTTCAATTTCTTTCACCTCAATGTGGAAAGACTAGACATAATAATGAAAGAAGCAACAGCTGAATAATCCACTCATGGGCCACAGTGAAACAGTCCCAGGAGGGAGATAAAGGCCTGAGGCCTTTCTCTCCACTGAGGACTTAATCTTTGCCTCCTCACTTGAACATGCCAGATTAAAAAAAAAAAAGGATAAACCAAGCTCCAGGCCCTGGCTAACTAGTGTCTTCTAAATGCACTCCAGTTCTGGCTAGGCCACCAATCAACAAGCCAATTCCTCATTTGGTTTAGCAGACTACCAGGTCTGCACCTGCTCCACAATTCACACGGGGCCTGTAATCAGCCAAACAGCACACTGTATGCTCATATGACCTAGGCTAATTGGTTCAACTTCTGTTACAAAAGGATCATAGATTTTAGAAGAGAAGATTTTAGAGGTCTTCTAGTTCAATGTTGTCATTTTGCACAGAGGCTAAATGACTTGTCCAAAGGCACAAAGGCAGTATGTGGCAGAGAAAGGATTCAAAACTAGGTATTTTGAATCCAAATCCAGATCTCTTTCCACTACCTATTTCATCCTACTTGAACAGGAGCTGTTGCGATCATTCAGATCACACAGCTATCAAGAGTGTGTTCTAGGAGTGGGCAGTTTTTAGCAGTTTTGTAAGTCATGCATGCAGTCAGACCACTATTATTTTCCTAAATTAGTTCAGAAGAGACTAGAAAGATCCCAGCCTTGGTTCTATCACTTGTAAATTCCCTTTGATACAGCTCTGACACTTCTAAAGGTAAACCCTAATGGATGAAGCTGTAGAACAACTAATATTTCCAAAACATCACTCCCAGAAGAGCCCTAGACTACAGTAGTTCCCTAAATTTTACTACCCAAGACCATTATTTCTTAAAATCTATAAACTTAAAAAGTCAAATCCTCATTCTCCTCTCCTCTCTGATTGGTTCCTCATTCTCCAGTCCTTCCCCCTCACCCCACCCTATCCCTGCCCCCTAAAGTACCAAAAGCCACTAAATTGAGGCCATGGAGATTGCAGCAGAAGGTAGAGTTACCCAAGATAGAGAATCTGGATATTTATCGAAGCACAATGCAGTCTAGGTTGGGAAACACTAACATAGTTTCTGTTATATAATGTGATATGGAACAATGATTATCTCTTCAGACTTTAAAATAAGAATGCCCACGTCCTACCTACTCGGAGAGACAGGATAGAATCTGTACCAATTGTGGTTCAGTCAGCTTTTCATACCCAGTTTAAGTAAAAACAAAGTAGAAGTTTTGCTTCTCACTCCATGACAGATCAGTCATCATTCCAATTTCCATCAGAATAGCCCTGTACCACAGGACAGAATGACCAGCTCAAAGAACTCTCACTTTCCATTCAACTTGTCCTTTCCATATTTAATGCAGCCAAATCTCACAACTCTTCTTAGCCCATCCCCAGACAAAGAGGCAAAACAAGGAATTATTATCTTCTTTATTCTATATTATATTCTTTCAAGAATCAAGGATTGTCATGTGGAAGAGGGATTAGACTGGATTACTTGACCCTCGAGGCCAAAATGAGGACCTATGAGTACAAGTTGCAAAAGAGCTAATTTAGGCTTGATGTAAGGGAACATTTTTAACAATGAATCATCCAAAAGTAGAATGAGCTGCCTCAGAAGGCAGTAAGTTTCCCCTCCTTGGAAGTCTTCAAGCAAAGACTGGACAAACACCTGTTATTTCCATAGCTAGCATCTTTAAGGTCTGCAAAGCACTCTACAAATATTATTTCATTTGATCCTTACAACAACCTTATGAGGTAGGTACTATTATTATCCCCAATTTTAAGAGACCCACAGAGATTAAGTGACTTGCCCATTACCACATAGTTATTAAGTCTCTGAGGAAACATTTGAACTCAGGTCTTCCTGACTCCACGGCCAATATTCTACCACTCCACCTAGCTATTAGGTATGTCGTAGAGGAAATTCTTTTTTCAAGCATTGGGTTGGACTTGACGGAAACGAAGATGCTTTCCAACTATGAAATCCTGTGATTGTACTGTTTCTCCTAGACAGATTATTTGGCCTTGCTTTTCTCCATTAAGATTCTACCTTTGTGTTTCCTATGAGACAATGTTGAAAAATATTATTCCATGCAATGTGATAAAAGAAACACTAACTTTTCAGGTCTCTAGAAGCCAGCTGTTCTTTGTGTAGTTGTAGACTAATGTAAAGGTCTGTAGGTCATATTTAATATTTAGTCCCCAAAGGGAATAAAAACGATTTCTATCCAAAGTAATCTACCAGTTGTTTCCCGTAAGATTTGGAATGTAATATATGAAACAAGTTTGTTTTATCATATAAATGCTTCTAATTTGAACTAAAGTATTGCTGCACTCTGGTGGATGATGGCTACCCCTAGCATCACTATCCCCAAATTCATGAGCTCATTGCCTATTAAATGGCTGTTTGGTGTCTCCTAATACTGCACGTCAGTTTACCAGTCTGTAACTAAGTTGCTGATGAGTTTCATCACAAATTCAGAATTGATCAATCCTAGAAACACATATTTACAACTAAAAAGTCCTTATAGATTACCTAGTCTAATCATCTTGTTTTGTTTGTGAAGAAACTAAAGTTGAAAGATAGTAACTGACATAAAATTATAAGGTATTAGTAAGTACCAGAACTGAGATGTGAACTCAGGTCCTTTGTTTCCAAATCCTGTGATTTTTATTGGCATGGATGCCATCAACAAATGATTCCTCTTTTCGCCCCCTTAGTTGCAGGTGATTTTTGACTTTGCTTGAGATGTAATTACTACTTTGATTTTTGTGTTTCAAGCTTAGGTAAATATATTCTTTAATATAAGTTGGGGGGAGTGGCAAATCCAACCATGATTATCATTATGGAGGAGGAAGAGGAGGAGGAAGAGCAGGAGGAAGATTTATATACAAAGAATACAGAATTCAAGAAGATTTAAGTTCTGAGCTCAGCTCTGGCACTTATTACCTGTGTCCGTTGTACTTTTTCTCATCTTTGAAATGAGGGAACCAGAATAGAAGATGACAGAGGTTCCTTCTAGTTCTAATGTTCTATGATTCTGTCATTCTAGGAAGCCTTTTTCTGACCAGAAAGGATGAAAACTTTTATTTCCTTCAAATTTCCCTATACTACTAATTTCCTGCCCAGAGACTTATCTTGAAGGTACCATACTGTGTCCACTGAAACCAATATTCTCTTGCCAACAGGAACCCCAAGGTGGTTGTCTTCAATGCTAACCTTTAAAATTACATATAACCCAGTTTCTCTTAGGAGTCATTTCTTACTTTGCTATTCATAAATCTGCCCAAACACTTTTGAAATTGATATTTTCATTTCAACCATCATCACCTCTGGAGGACTGAGTTCCATAAAGTTATCTAACTACTATGTGAGTTAAAACTTATTTTTATTTATCCTAAACTTTCTCTACTCAAAGTTCAGAGGGCAGCATCTGGTACTAGATCTTCTGATATAGGCAGTATGGTATAGCAAAGTGAGCTGGAGATAAGAAGACCTGGGTTTAAGTCCTGGTTCTACCACTTAGTAGACCTGTGACCCCTGAAATTCAATGTCATCATCTCTAAAATAAGAAGGATTATAATTACATTACTTCTCTCCTAGATTTTTGGGATTAAATTAGATAATGTATGAAAGTTTTTGTATGCATAAAATGATATGTCAAACTTATTGTCATTGAAAGATCATTTTTATTGTTTTGATGATATTACTTCATGTTTTGATGGTACTTCAATGGTAAGCTTTTCAGTCTTCTATGCCAAGAAAAATCACAGGATTTGAAAACAAAGGATACAAGTTCAGATCTCAGTTCTGGCACTCATCACTTGTATGATTTTCCACACTAAGAGGTCCCAATCATTTTAAGTTGGATTCATGTGGTAGCCCTGCATTCTCTGTCCTTATAATCATTCAATGGTTCATCTACATTCTCTGGTTCAGAAAGATACCGTAAAGTTTTCCCAAGGTGTGGTGAACAAAACTGCATCCACTATTTAAAGATTTAATGTAAAGGCAAGGTTTTATTTCCTTCCTTGATGATTTTCTTATTGTGTTCTCCGTGTGTGTGTGTGTGTGTGTGTGTGTGTGTGGTCAAAATATAACATTAAACCAATGTCCTAGGGATATTGAGTCTGATATACCTTGCCTGTATTAAATCTATAGCTTAGAATCTTTCATTTTTATATGCAATTTGGAAGCCTTATCCTTGAAAGCACCACCTTGTAGTTGCCCTTATTATTGAGTGATCAACTTGAAGAAATACTAAAAACAAAAAAATAAAAACAGTAGGGAATCATCATTATTATTAATAGTAGTTTTACTGTCTAATGATTCTGTGATCTCAACCTTGTGAATAAACTCTCCAACAGTGAAGATTGCAACTCTTCCATGATCTCTTATCCTGGGTGGACTCTTGTCCATTTCTCTCCATATACCTTCCACTTGGAGTCCCTGTGCTAGAGAATTTCATCTAATGCTCATGACATTATAAAGATACCAATGATGCCCATGCAGTTTCAGTAATACTTTGCCCTCAAAACACTTACATTTCTAGTCTTACATCTCTTACAATGACATCTGTCATGCTGCTTCTGTTGCAGCCAACCCTTTCCCACCATACACTCCTCCATAGCCCTTTGATTAACCCTCAACTGTAATTCTTCATAGACAAAGCTATTCCCTGACTCAGTATAAAAAGAATAATTATAATAATAATAGTAATTCACATTTAGAGTGCTTTACTGATCAAATATGATATCTATAATTCAATTCCATAGTTATTCAATATATAATATTCATTGTGTCTACTATATCCAAGGAACTTGTTAAGTGCAAGGATTATAAACACAAATACCAAACCAGGACCTGCCTTCAAGAGGTTTACATTCTGCTCGGAGAATACAATATTAATACAGTTGAATGTAATACAGGGCAGGTAGTAAAAGAGACAAAACAGACCTGAGTCCAAAAGCTTTCAATATTGGAGAAAGAAGAAAACACTAATAGTTGAGGTAAGGATGGTGAGAACCACGGCAATCAGATTTGTAAACTGCTGTGTAGATGTAAGCTGATCTTATTATTGCTATTAGAAAGTGTTTTTTATACCTTGTCTCATATGACCTATTATAAACCCTTTGGGATAAGTGAAATAGATAACATTGTCTCCAATTTACAGATGAGAAAACTGATTCTTAGAGTGTAACTGACTTGTCTATTAGTCATAGAGTGCATTTCTTTATGTGATAAAGGCACACTGGTGATAATCATGAGAATGTTTCTGTATTTGTTTTAACAGTCACAGCTCTGATGATTGACCCTGATTCTCTCACGATTGGCCATTGAATATCTGATGGATAGTATACTCTTAGCAAAGGAAATGTGAGATGCATATGTCAGGGATGGGGAATCTGTGGCTTTGAGACCACATGTGGCCTTCTAAGTCCCTGGATGCAGCCTTTTGACTGAGTTCAAGTTTTATAGAATAAATCTTTTTATTAAGGGGATTTGTTCTGTGAAGTTTGGATTCAGTCAAAGGGCCACACTTGAGGACCTAGAGGGCCATATATGGTCTTGAGGCAGCAGGTTCTCCACTCCTGAATTCTATGTATTTACAAATATGTACATATATATATATATACATATAGATTAGATCCATCCATATACACATGTATATATACCTATGCATATGTATAAATGTGTGTGGATGCATCTCATAAGTATATACATGTGAATACATTACATACATGTATATATCTCACATATATGCAGATTGTATGGATATATCTCATATTTATGTATTACATACAGAGATAATACTTTAGGATATTTAATAAAGTGTTTTTGTTTATGTCCGTAGAAGCTAATCAAATCACATATTGGTTATTATTAATTACACTTCAGTTACATACTATTAGCACATGTTGTTCACACCCTGTATATGACCCCTATCATCTTAGAACATACTAAGAGATTTTGGCACTCATATTATTAAAAAAACTGTATAATGGGTTCCTATAATAATGCAATTCAAACAAAGCCTCTTCTTGATTGTACTGAACCGAGTAATTTCATTTGCATATATTTAAAAGACAGAATTATAGGGCTAAAATGGTTATGTAAAATTTTGTGAAACACAGGAGCAAAATTATTATACCCATGTGAGTGGAAATTTTTCTTTTTGTGTGATTTTATTGGGTCAAGTGCTTCACTGAGTTAATTAAATGAATATATAATTAATTACAATAAATGAACAAAAAATTAGCTTTTTCATGTTCAGTTCTACATTCACATCTTTTGTATTGAATTAGGTGGAAACAGCAACTGATTCTGATACAGAGAGCAGAAGCCTACGGGAATATCACTCTGTTGGAGTGCAAGTAGAAGATGAAAAACGGTAACTCGACCAAAAAACAAAACCAAACTATGTTATGTTTCTGAAACAAGAGCTATTTGTTACGAACCTATTTGTAAGCCTCTAGATCACAGTGACCATCAATAATTCGTGCTGTTTTGATATTTATGCTACACAATTTATACCATTCAAGTATGACTTAACATTTGCCCTTGCCCAATTACTGTTTCTTCAGGAGACAAGGAAATTATTCTTCCCAAGATAATTTAACATTCTTGAAAGTCAAGGGACTGACAATTCTATATGCCAAAGTCCTCTAGCCAAAGAGAAGGGACAGGACAAGAGCCCATTGATACTGGAAATATTCATGCTTGACATTGTCAAATGAGAAGGAATTAGAGCTGAAAAGAAGCCCAAACCCAAATCAGTCAGCAGTTTTATATAACAGTATGTAAAGATACAATCCAAAATATATTCAATATGGTGATATATTTAGCATGTTAGAGGAAAGTAAAAGGTTAGCATATACTTTTAAAAAGAAAATATCAAGATAAATGTTGTTTTATATAAAATACAAAGAGAAAGAATAAATCTTGAAAATCAAAAAGTAATGGATAAATTAGTATCCATTCCTACTCATGGTGGATTCTCCTGGGTCTACCATTTACCAGCTCTATAACCTAAACCAAGGCATTTAACCTTTTTAAGCTTCATTCTTCATCTGTAAAATGAAAAGATTAAACTAGATAATCCCCTAAATTAGTTTTTGTACTGAATTTGTTTATGATTTCTATAATCCCTGTGTGTATTCCCACCTTATAGGATTTCTATTACAAAGCCTACAAATCAATAGATTTCCAAATACTTTTTCATTAGGTCACTTAAACAAATGCTCACCTTTCACCCCTAGAAAAATTAAGCATGTTGTATTCAATACCTGTAAATGGCTCATTGTCAAGCCCTTTGCCTTTACATGAGCAAGCAAAGGCAAACCTGGCCTGCAAGTTAAGCAGATGCACCCATAGCTGTTAATCCTTTGTGGAGCCACTTGTGTGAAGTCAGTGCTTCACTCTAGCACTAAATTGTGGGTGCACTAAAACACACACACACACACACACACACACACACGCACACATTGAGTCCCTTTCCTACATGTACACTCAGAGTACTGAAGACATGATCAATGATGTCTGCTACATGTTTATCTAAGATTCAATTTCAATCCATTTCCCACAAGTCACTTCTGCATCTGCATGGGAAAACATCTTTCACTCAAAATAACTGCAATGAAAAGGCTTAAAATTATTTGCAGGAATAGAGAGTCAGAATGCTTTTTTTTCACAAACTAATTAATTCTTTGATCACCATGCTGAAGTCAATGGGCTGTAGGAGAAATGTATACTAAGAATGATGTTTGTTGTTGACAAAATATAGTGTGAGCCAATCATACTTTAAGGCATCAGAGGCTATGTGGTATAGTAGAAAGAGCATTGGATATGAAGTCAAAGGGCTTGGTTTTGAATTTTGACTTTATGATTTATTTCTAAGTGACATTAGGAAGATCACTTAACTTCTGCAAGCCTCAGTTTCCCTATCTACAAAATAAGGAGGTTGGTGTGTTAATGTTATTGTTCAGTCATGTCCAAATCTTCTTGACCCTGTGGACCACAGCACATCAATACAGTCCATGATGTTTTCTTGGCAAAGACACTGGAGGGATTTGCCATTTCCTTCTCTGGTGGATTAAGGCAAAGAGAGGTTAAGTGAATTGCCCAGGGTCACATGGTTGGCAAGTGTCTGAGATCAGACTTGAATTCAGGTCTTCCTGATTTCAGGCCCAGCACTCTATTCACTGTGCCACCTAGCTCCCCCAGAGGGAGGTACAGATGACTTCAAAGCTCCTTTCTAGTTCATCACCATTTTTGTATTTAAAATCCTTCACATTATTTCCATATAAAGGAAATTCAATAAACTCTTTACTTATTTCTAGTTGAAAGGTGGGTATCTGAAATGAAAGAACAAGCAGTAGTTCGATTCTCGTATTATTTTTCCCAGTACTATTTAGTAGGCTTTTTAAAAAATATACATCCTAGTTAAGAAAGTGAGATTTAAGCATGCTTAGCAATTAGAGTACTAGAGAGACATACTTTTCTCTCATGAATCAAACTGATCAGAAGAGTCTAAGCAGAGCAAATTCAATTGATAAAAACATAAACTTTACTCATGCAGGGTTAAGTCTTTGGAGCATAGACATATTCATTTTGTAATACTTAGGAACTCTTGTTCAGAACTACGCACACTTATAATGACCAGGGAATATGGCACAGTAGTTTGGCTTTCTGCCATTTCTCCTTCTTTTTCTTTTCCAGGCATGGTCGGTTTAAACGTTCGAATAGTGTAACAGCTGCAGTTCAGGCTGACCTAGAACTGGAGGGCTTTCCTGGACACATTACTATGGAGGACAAAGGTCTTCAGTTTGGTTCATCATTTCAGCGACATTCAGAACCTAGCACTCCTACCCAATATGGCGCAGTAAGAACTGTACGGACACAAGGACTTTTCAGTTACCGAGAAGATTATAGGACCCCAGTTGACACTTCAAACCTTCCCCCACCTGACCCTTGGCTGGAGCCATCTATTGAGACAGTAGAAACTGGCAGGATGTCACCTTGTCGACGGGATGGAACATGGTTTATGAAGCTACTGCACACAGAGACAAAGAGGATGGAAGGATGGTGTAAAGAGATGGAAAGAGAAGCAGAAGAAAATGACCTGTCTGAAGAAAGTAAGGATATTTTGGCATCTTACAATTTTTGACATTAACATTCCTTAAAGGAAACAAAAGAAAAAAATTACTTTAACATGGTCTTTAAAGTTTTTAGCTGTCCATAAATAATAATATTATACATTGTCCTTCTTCCTCCTAAGAAAGAGGAGGAGACTTAAGTTAAGAGAAAGTCAACCTGTTGGTTGGTATCCATTTTTCTAGGGCAAATAAATGGATGTGGCCAAGGAGACAGTGTGGTGCAGCAAATAGACTGCTAGATTTGCAGTTTGGAGCCAAATAACCTAAATTTCAATCTTGTACTGTTACTTCTTATGTAACCTCTCTGGGACAAAGTCTCTTCATCTGTAAAATGAAGGGGTTGGACAAGGTGACCTCTGCAGTCCCTTGCAACTCTAAATCTACGAATTTATGAACCTATGGATTTTTTTGCTAGGATTATAAGATCAATCGATTTACCTGTTCTCTTAAATTTTAACAAGCAAGTAATTCAGGACATATTGATTTTTTTTATTTGTAGGGTACAAGACTAGTAAGAAACCTATGATTATCTGCACGAAACCAAAACAACCAAATGAAAAGTAAAAAAAAAAAATTCAATCAACTATACAATCAACAATAGACAGGCAGTTTGGCTGTTTTTTGATGGAATACATGATACAAATGATTAGTTTGACCAAATATTTTGACATCATGTCAACACAGCCTGAATGCTCTAAATACCTTCAGAATTTTTATAGGCTTAAATTAGGTTAAAGCTTCATCATGTAGAAATTCATATTGACGTTTATTTTGACCACTTGTTTTCCAGAAAAAGATTACCTTCCCATTACTTTTCAAAATTCATCCTTTATCAATTATTATTTGTCAGTTTTTAACAATGATATTTCTCTGTTCATGGACTGGATTTATTATCTAATATTTAAGGTTAACATCTGCCCCTACTAAAATAACACAGATCATAGCTAGGTGGTCCATTGAATAGGACCTGGAGTCAAGAAGACCTGAATCCAAACCCAGCTTCAGATATGTTGTCCTCACAAATCACTTAACCTCTACTGCCTCAGTTGCCTCATCTGTAAAATGAGAATAATCATGTATCTACCTCACAGGGTTTTTGTGAACACAAAATGAAATGACATTTGTAAAGCATTTTGCAAATCTCAAAGCACTATATAAATGCTAGCTAGTCTATTCTACTCATTTGTGCATTTGAAAATCAATAGTCTTAGTTTTTAAAAAAAAATTTCATTAATTCTTTTTCTTAGCCCAAAGCATACCAAAAGACTATGTGCTCCACCCCCATCGATAGATCACTTCAGATTCTGAGTCTTTGAAGTCTAACTAATCTACTTCAGAACATGTTAGTATCACGTTTTCTAGGTATCTGTGATTATATGCAATTTCTGCAACCTAGAAATGAAGGAGTCAAAATGAAGTCTTATATAACAGCCCTACATTTTTACCTTCTTGCATACAGAGCACAAGGCCTTGGGAACCAAGAGATTAGAGAAAGTGTTTAACTCCTTTATTCTTATGCGTATTTTTGCTACAACATCTATTTCATATTCCTCTCCCAAGATTTGTATTCTTAAGATAAAAGGAGAGGAAAATATTGGACCTAAAGCCATTTATACACTGTCTTTACATATTCGTCTCTTGGTCATCCAACTCCACTTACTCTTTCTGTGAGTAGACAGCAGATGCTTAGTATCTGGGAACTGTTGTTGCCATGGTAAAGCATTTAAACCTCATTTGGATGATATGCACAAACATTTTTATAAGGGTCTAATGAATTTTAAAGTAACATTTGTTTTCTAAATAGCATGCATTTACACGTATCATCTAGGTGAGGTGAATTTAAAGAAGAGACTTCCTGTCTTTTTATGAAGATAATGTTTTTTTTAAGCACTTGCATACCATTTTCCAATTTTTAATATACATATAAACTTATTATGATAATTTTTATTATTCCGTGGATTCTATAATCTCCATTATAAAAATAAAGCAACACCAATGCATTAAATTGTATAGTTGGTAGAAAATGAGGATTTAAGTTGTCAGTTTCAGTCATGTCTGTGAACTCTGCCTGGTGTTTTGTTTCAGAGTCTTTTAGAAACTAATCAAAGGTCTGGGTATTTATTTATAAGCCATGATCTGTTTTTCCCTCACTGTTTCTTAAGTAAGAATGTTTGGAGATAACCTTAGAAATGAGAGAGGGTGAAACTAATTTACAGAAAGTACTATGATAATTAAGTTTCTCTGTCTTGCAATAGTGATGCTTTTAGGCAAACAATTTTAGAACTATCATTACCTGTATTTAGGTAACATAGAAATCATGCATATTATTTAAAACACTTAATTTATATTTCTTTTTGTTTGAAAACAATTAGTGTATTTTGCTGCTAATAGATGTTTTGTACATGACATGAGGTTTTATCTTTATTATTATTCCAATTGTCTACTTGGGCAATTTTTTTAAATCAGAGTTTTTTAGGTATTGAATTTTCTAACCTTAAAATCTAAGATATTTATCAATATATCTCTTATCACTTAAAAATAGATATGACATAAAATTTCCATCACCCTGAAGTTAACTAACAAGAAGATTCAATTAACCAAACTTATAGTTGCCCTCTTCTTTTAGGGAAAAATGCATAAATTAGAAGAAAATAAGGATTTTATAAAAACCTAAATTTTAAAGAATGATTTTCAGAACACATCTTGGGGTTAGTACTGATTACACTTACTTTCCTACTTCTTAACTTAATATGATGACATAGTTTGATGATGAGTTCCTCATATTTGAACTTATGGTCTCTGGCTTCAAATCCCAAGTCTGCTACTACCTAACTTAACATGACCTTGGACAGGTCACTGAACCAATTTGAACCTTAGTTTCTGTATGTGTAAGAGGAGAGAGTTGTATTAGATCATCTCCAAAGTCGTCTCCAGCTCTAAGAGCCTAATGTCTCCCCGCAATAGTGTGTGTGTGTGTGTGTGTGTGTGTGTGTGTGTGTGTGTGTACACTACCCTGTCACTGGTATAGGGAGATCCCATATGTGTATACATATGCGTATATAGTTTTGTGTATTTAAATAATAGCAAAACTTTATGTGTGTGTGTCAGCAAAGCTTTTTAGCTAAATGATATGCAATGTTGAGAGAAAGACACATAATTCAAAATGGGCCTCTCTCCTGTGCTCTAGTTTTTGAGTGGTTGACAAAAGATACATTCCTTTCCCCCTGGCCTTTTAAAATAAATATATACATATATATGTATATGTAGACATAGACATCTCTCTCTGTACATGTACTGAGGGGAAAGAGAGAGAAAGACAGACAAACAGATACAGAGAGAGAGACAGAGACAGAGAGAGAGACAGAGAGAGAGAGAAGCAGATCTTCTCTGGGTGGGTTGTTAATTTGCTTTTTTGAGAAGCAATAATTCTTTTGTTGGAGTTGTTTTTTTCTGTCCCATTTCCATCTGGTGCTAGCTACTAAGTTGGCCAATGAATATTGTGTGTGTCTTAGACAAACTAACATATTTGGAAAATATATACCACTGAGAGGACATTACAAGGAGACAGATTCTTCTGCAACATAATGTTCTACCAATGCTACTCATCTAACAATGGCTATATAAGATGTCTCAATTATTTTTAATGACTGGATATGAAATTGTGTGCTGGAATGAATAGAGGCATTCACTCTTACTAGTAGTCTCAAATAACCAGAACATAGGAAAATTCCAGGATGTATTTTTAATTAAAAAGACCAGATTTAAGTCATACAAACTGTACCACATAGACAAAAATAATGTTAATTTTATATTTTTTTCACATTTACTAAGTACACACTAAACTTAAAAATCACTTAAGAAGAATCAAATCCCCTCTTGTTGCTTTGGTTCCTTAATATAATCAGTAGTTTTCAATTTAGAGATTAGAAATTTAGCCTTCAAACCCCACATTAACTGAATGGGACACTTCATGGTAATTATAATAGACTTGAAATTATAACTAAATATGGCCAAATATGTCAAAAGAGATTCTTGTCCACAAGCATGTGTGCAAAGGAAATTAGTATACTGTTAATCAGATCCAGATACCTGAAACTGTGTAATGATTATTTTCAAATAAAGGAAAATTTTAGCCAAAATTAAGTACAGAGCTATTGATTTAGAAACTTTTCAAGACAAAAAAGTAAACTAAAGTTATAGCTCCAGAGAGCATGAAGGAGATCCAACAATGGATCTAGCATCAGAAGAACTGAGTGTGAATCCTGTATTTGCTGCTTACTAGCTTTGTGACCTTGAACAAATCACCTAAACTCTCTGGGACTCAGTTTCCTCATTTGTAAAATATGGTTATAGTCTAGACAATATTATATATGCCATGCATCTCTAGAGTGCATGAAACTATAAATTAAATGTTTTATTAAATGAGAACTGAATACTCAAATAGATCTGTGATCTTGATATGGGAGTTCCCTCCAGCTATGAAGCTCAGAACCCATCCATGCCTCCCCATCCTATGAAACTCTTGTTCATATCTTCCTATTAAAAAATTTACTCAATGTGCTAGAGGCTTTCCTAATTTTTTCTTGACCTTTTAGGGAATAAATCACAAATTATAAACTAAGAATCTTTTCAAACTTCCTTTTTCTGGGCATATTGACACATACCTGTAAAGCCTGCTTCTGGGGTAGGTGAGGCTGGTAGATCACTTGAGTGCAGATGTTCTGAGTTGCAATAAGGCTGAAGCTGTCAGGCATCTCCACTGAGTCTAGCACCAATTCAGTGAGCCCATAGAAAAGAGGGGCTCTGCCTGTGGAGAGATGAATCAATAGAGTTCAGAAATGGAGCAAGACAAAGTTTCTGTGCTGATCCATAATGAGATCAGGCCATGAGTGGACACTTACACCCTGGGCAAAATATACAGCAATTGGTCTAAAAAATATATCTATAAACTTTCCTTTTCATAAACACAATTTCTTTCCAAGCAGAAACCTAATTTCTCTCTCTCTCTCTCTCTCTCTCTCTCTCTCTCTCTCTCTCTCTCTCTCTCTCTCTCTCTCTCTCTCTCTCTCTCTCTCTCTCTCTCTCTCTCTCTCTCTCTCTCACACACACACACACACACACACACATACACACACACACACACACACACACACACACAGTAGGTAGGTACATAATAATGAGGAGATGCAAAGGTCTCCACAAACATCTCTACCTTCACAGTTTTGGCTAGGACTAGCCTTGTTCACAGCAACAAATTATGAAACTGAGAAGCAGAGACCAAAACCAGTATTCACAGAAAAATGGAAAGAAAGAAAGAGAAAAAGAAATAAAAAAGAGAGAAAGAAAAAATAAAGAGAAAGAAAAGAATGTAAGAAAGAAAGAAAGAAGGAGAGGGAGGAGAAAGAAGGAAGGAAGGAAAGAAGGAAGGAAGGAAGGAAGGAAGGAAGGAAGGAAGGAAGGAAGGAAGGAAGGAAGGAAGGAAGGAAGGAAGGAAGGAAGGAAGGAAGAAAGAAAAAGAAAGAAAGAAAGAAAGAAAGAAAGAAAGAAAGAAAGAAAGAAAGAAAGAAAGAAAGAAAGAAAGGAAAGAAGGAAGAATCAAATTAAAGTATTCCTCAGGAAACTGAGCAACAACTCGATAGTGGAACAGACTCTTCCCTGGTAGTAGGATGGGATCCTAAAGGATTATGTTCACTCTTTCAGGCCACCAAATGATACTGAAAAAAGTTTAGCATAATACAGTGATGGTAAAAAAAAGTCCATAATAAGAGATCAATCCTAAACAATTCCTGCCCTGAAAAAGTGATAGTTATTCAAAGGGCAAATCAAATAGTGTATATAATATATATAATAGCATATATGATATAATTCCCTTAGAAATCTTGAGAATACAGATATTTCTGTGAAATTTCACAGCAAATCCAGGTCAAATTGGAATTTGCTGAAAAGGTGGGAGAAGTTATAGTAGCTGGATAGGTTAATCAGGTGGCTTTACAGATCAACAGTAAGAGTTAAATTTGTTCTTTAGATTTTTTTATTCTGATTAGCATCAGTTCTTGTCTTCACTTCTTGAAAGGATAGTTGTCTAAAATGAGGCAAAATTAGGGCTGTACAGTAGAAAGGAATAAATTGAATTTTTGCTTTAAATTCCTTGCAATTATAGGAAGCTATTTACACTGTAGGTATCAGTCAAGGTCATTATCATTCAAGGAATAGCAAAAGCCTTTTGCTATTAACAACCACATCAGTAGAGATGCTCTTTAACATTTATCATCTTTAAAGCAATATCCAATCTATACTATTCATAATTACTCTCTAGTCCACTAAAATGATATCAAGATATTGCCCGCCTATTAATGCAGTGCTAAAGATTATAAATTGAAGTACTTTATATTAATACTTTATTTGAATTCCATTTAAGAGGAATATGAATAGTGGGGATTAAAACTTCCAATTCTCTGAAACTGATTGACTTCTTTAATTATAGTTTAAGGCAGTATGCATTCTAGAAAAGGGAAATGTATTCATTAATTACAACAGTATATTTCTTTCCTGATAAGTTGATTAGAACAAGCCTCTCCTTAAACTTGTTCATAAATCATGCATGTTATTTGGGATTTACAAATAGGCGTGCTCTGTGAAGGAATCAAAAGGTAATCTTTACTCTGGTGAGATGATCATCATAGTGCTCTATCTTAGGTAGCAAAATTTGAGAGACAATATGGTATAGTAAAAAGAGCACTGGATTTAGACAAGATAACCTGGATCTCAGCTTGGATATTTACTGCCCGTGTGACATTACAGAAGTTACTTACAATAATTTTATCATAGAATTTCTTACCTGCAAGGGATCCCAGAGATGATTTAGTAAACCCAGTATCTAAATATATGTTTTTGCTATCTTCCCATTCAATTGGTAATCCAACTAATTCCCACATGGACAATAAGTGATTCTATTGTATTGTCTTCATAGGACCTCAAACAACTTATAGTACTATTTATAGACTTGTGAATATCTCAATTATCTGAGTATGGATTCATGCTAATATGGAGTGGCTCTCTCCTCTTTGGATTTTCACAGTACTATTTTCTGTTGGCACTCCTCTTATCTGTCTAATCATACTTTTTCACAGTTTCTTTTGCTGGGTCATCAGCCATATAACGTTCCCCCCACCTCACCCCACCCCCAAAGAACAGTGAATGTACCTCAAGGCTCTGTCCTGGACCTTTTCTTCTCTCACTATGCTCTCAGTTATAAATTTCACCTGTTCACATGGATTCAACTGTCAATTCCACTTCCACACCAACAACTGTCATTTTGAACAGGATATTCTGAAAACATCTCAAATACAACATGCCCCAAATAGAAATCATTATATTCCTACCAAAACCACCCCTCTCCTGCACTATCATTACTATCCTTCTAGTCACTCAGGTTCACAACTCTGATATTATCCTCAACTCCTCATTCTCATTTCATATATCCATCAGTCTCTAGACTTGTTGTTTCTACCTCCCCCTCATCTCTTATCTGTGTCCCTTCCTCTCTAACCACATGGCCATCAACATCATTAAGGCTCTCACCCCCATTACAGGACCTGGAAGGGATCTCAAAGGTTAGTCCAAACCTTAGCCTTGGATCACTCCCACCATTTGCCAACTTCACTCCTGCATAGATACTGCTGAATGAACATGGAGAAAATCATGCAACTGTTCTGATTGGGTCCACTACAGATTTATGTTACACACCTTCAACTGGGCCCTAATTGCTGCTAGGCAATCCTACTATACCTCTTTTATTACCTCACAACTCCCCTCTCTCAAACCTTTTCCTCCCTTCCCAGACCTTCCATAGCTTTCCCTACCCCTACCCTCTTGACTATTGCTGTGAACTCCCTCTTCTCCCCTCTTACTTTTCTCTAATGATTAGGATGCCTTCTACCGTTATCTCCTCCTTCACTCCTATTTCACATCGTGAAGTGGCCTTACTCCTTACCAAGGCTAAACCCTCTACTTGTTCAAGTGATCCCATTCCATCCCATCTCTTCCAACAGATTGTCACCTCCATCATTCCCACTCTTTCACTTATTTTCAATCTCTCCCTGTCTACTGCCTATAAATATGCCCTTGTCTCCTCCATTCTAAGGGAAAAAGAATAATCCTCACTTGATCCCGGCTAACTATCATCCTATAGCCTTTCTTCTCTTTGTAGCTAAACTCAAAAAGGCCATCTACAATAGGTACCTCCCACTTTTTCTCCTTCCACTCTCTTCCTAACCTTTTACAATCTGGCTTCCAACCTTATCATTCCACTGAAACTGCTCTCTCCAGTTATTAAAGGATCTCTTAGTTGCCAAATCCAATGGTCTTTTCTATCCTCTTTCTCTTTGACTTCTCTGTGGCCTTTGACACGACTAACGACTGTCTTCTCTCCAGATTTTCAGGACACTACTTTCTCCTCCTACTTATCTGACTGCTCCAACTCTGTCTCCTTTGCTGGATCTTCTTCCAGATCACTCCTTCTAGCCGAACCAAGGGTTGGTCCTCGGCCCTCTTCTCTTCTCCCTCTATACTACTTCTCATCATTTCCCATGGATCTAATTACCAATTCTCTGCTGATGATTCTCAAATCTACCAATCCTGACCCAATCTCTCTGCCAACTTTCAATCTCACATCTCCAACTGTCTTTCATACTGGATGTCCAATAGACATTCTAAACTTAATATGCCCAAAACTGAACTCATTATCTTTCCCACTAAGCCCTCTCCCTACCTCCTACCTTCCCTATTACTGCAGAGGGCAATGCTATTCTCCCAGCCCCCCAGATTCACAACTTAGATGTCATCCTGGACTCTTCGCTCTCTCACCCTCCATAGCCAAGCTGTTACCAAAGCCTGCCAATTTCACCATTGTAACTTCTCTCAAATATGCCCCCTTCCCTCCTCTGACACTGCTACCCCCTAATTCAGGCCCTCATCACTTCATGCCTGGGCTGCTGCAATAACTTGCTGGTGGGTCTGCCTGCCTCAAGTCTCTTCCCTTTCTAATCTATCCTCCATTTAGCTATGAAAATGATTTTCCTAAAGCACAGATCCAACCATGTCACACAATAGGTCCCTTTGCCTCCCAAGTCAAATATAAAATGCTCTGTTTGACATTCAAAGCCCTTCATATTCTAGCCCCCTCCTACCTTTCCAGGCTCCTTATATACTCCTCAACACGTACTCTTCAATCCAGTGTCAATGGCCTCCAAGGATGAACAAGACACTCCATCTCTTGGCCACAGGATTTTTTCTGACTGTCTTCTATGCCTGGAACTCTCTCCCTCCTCTATTCTGACTAACTTTCCTGGCTTCTTTTAAGTCCCATCTAAAATCACATCTTTTACTGGAAGCTTTCCCCATCCCCTCTTAATTCTAGTGCCTTCCCTCTGTTAATTATTTGCTATTTATCCTGTACATAGCTTGGTTTGCATATATTTGTTTATGTATTGTCTCCCCCATTAGATTTGTAAGGTCCTTGAGGGCAGGAACTGTCTTTTTTTCCTTTTTTTAAATCCCCAGTGCTTAGCAGAACAGTGTCTACTACCTAGCAAGCACTTAATAAATGTTTATTGATTGATCAATAGTCTGAACCCTTCATTTTACAGATATGGAAACTGAGTTTGGATAATCTCTGATCTCTCACCTGGACTATTGCAATACCATCCTAATTAGTTTCTCTATTTCAAGTCTCTCTCTACTCTTACGTAAGAACCAAAGTGATTTGACTAAAGTACAGGCCTGACCATGTCATTCTCCTACTAAATAAACTCTGGTGTTACCTTACCATCTCTAAGATCAAGTTTATCCTGATTTGTTTACATTCAAGACTTTTTACAACCTGGACCCAACTTACCTTTCCAGCCTTACTACACATGGTCTGCTTTATACTCTCTGTGATCTAGCCATACTGACATTCTTGTTGTTATTCATTCACAACACCCATCTCCCATCTCCCCTCATGTCAGCAGCATATTCACTCTTCACCTTCTTCTCTTACAATCTCTAGTTTCTTTCAGGTCTCAGCATAAGTATCACCTTATATATGAGAAGTTTCCTGACCTCCTCCCTTTCTCCCAGCCCTAGTTCATTCCCACTAGGAAAAAAATGTCTCATATATAGTGTGCATATACCTATAAATCAACATATTTCTCTCCTTCCACCTCAGAAGAATGTCAGTTTCTTGAGAACAGAGACTGTTTCTCTTTTACATGTGACATCAGAGTAATAAAAATCAGAAGCTAAATAGATATTTGGGAATTAATTAGCTGAGTCCTTGGTGCAAGTCTAGAGCAGAAATCAACAGTGATTTCCTATTATTGCTGACTAAGGTGAAAGGAGCTAATACAGCATTTTGGTAGAGGTACTGAACTAGCCTGGATTTTTAGTACACCTCCACATCCTACCCCTAGCATGTTATAAGCATGTTAATGGAGGTGGGAATGAACAGTGATAATTAACTGACAATACAGAACCATGACTGATAAAAGGCAGCACAGTGGATAGAACACAGAGCCTGAAGTTAGGAAGACCTGAGTTCAAATCTGGCCTCGGACACTACTGATCCTAAGAAAGACATTTAACCTGTTTGCCTCAGTTTCCTCATTGACAAAATGAGGATAAAATAACATTGTTGTAAGGATCAAATGAGGTACTAATTGTAAGTAAAATTGGTACAGTGTAAATTAGTACAGTGTCAGGAACATAAAAGGTACGTTACATTTCTCAGTACCTCAATTTTCTCACCTATAAAGTGAAAGTGCTGGACTATATAACTTCTGATGTTCTTTCCAGTTCTTCCAGATTTATGAGCAACTCAAAATGTTAGAAAACTCTTATATCAAACCAAATTCTTCCTTCTAGTAACTTCCTCCTTTGCCCTAGTTTTGCTTTCTAGAACAGCTCTAAATAAATCTAATATTTCTTTCATAGAATAGCCCTTCTGAGCCCTTGGCTCCCAGGTACCTCCTGATTCTCCCTCCTTCAGGCTAAACATCTCTAGATCCTTCAATCATTTCTCATCATGTGCACAGAGATAATCCTTCCCATTGGTTTATATGAACATTTTCCAACCTTTTTGTGTATTTAGTACAAACAAAAGCTTGAATTTAGATTTTAGAACACTTAAAAACAGCTTGGAAAATAGCATGGTATAGAAGAAAGGGTACTAGATTCGGAGTCACAGGACCTGGGTTCTAATCCTGGTTAGGTTACTGTGTGACCTTGGGCAAGACTAGTCCTTTGAAAAGCAGGTACTGGACCCTTTTAGTACAGAGGAAGAGAGAAAATAAGACAAGACAGCATTAATATGGGTTCAGTTGTCACAAGGTTGATATTAGAAATTATAGGCTATCTTGGATAAGCCCTACATTAGACTTAGATTTGAAAGTTAAGAGAGAGATGCTTCTTCTTTTCCCTTGGAGGAAATCATCTGAGTGAATTTTTTTGTCTTATTAAAATATACAAGTAAGGTATGTTGGTCTTATGAATGTATAAGGATAGTATTCTGGAAGACTACTGCCCTGGCAGGTATCTGACCTGAGTAAAGTTGTCAGACAAAAACAAAGAGAAAATGGTTAATGGGGCTGGAGGGTCAGAGGAAATGAGACAGAGTTTGTGTGTTTGCTGAAAGTAATGCAATTAACCTAGAATGAGAAGAGGAGGGCAAGAATGTATAGATAGCGAAACTGGGTGACAGCCCTTCCCACACATATATGCCCTGTGTGCCTCTGCCTCCCTAGTCTCACATATCAGAACAATATCATTATATAATAGAACAGGGTACAGGACAGAAGTCAGGAGAGACAGGGTCTAGTGCCATCTCTGCCACTGACTTTGCGACCTTAAGCAAGTTACTTCCCTTCTCTGAACCTCAGTTCCCTCTTTGGTAAAATTAAGGCTTTGGACTGATGATTACTAAGATCCCTTCAACTCTTAAAGGCATATTATTATATGATTCCAGCACTCGGAGTCTGAGAACCTGGGGAAGGGGGCAGAGCTGATTACCAGGGGGCTGACCATTCATTGGCATTAGGACGCATATCATCCCTACTCTGCAAATGAGATGAGAGCTGGAATCATCCCTCAGACAAGGTACAAGAACTTAGTGGGTAAAAGAGGGCAGAGGTGTTTGAAAATGGAAAAGACAAGGAGTACATACCATGTATATAGGATCTTGAGAAAGATGGCATTTGCCATTGAGGTCATGTGGCTACTCAATAAACTGGAATAGGATGCTAGCAAAGGACACTAAGTTCAAAGCAGAATCACACTGAAGAACAGAATTATTCTTAATAACCAGTTAAAAATCTTCTTAGGCAAATGGACCAGGAAAGAACTATTTCAAAGATGAGAGCAGACCAAGGATCTGGTGCTATAGAGATCTCTAAGAAAAGGGCAAAGGAGATGTCTGCAAAGTCAGTTCAAGGTAGCCAAAAGACCAGAGAAGGAATCCAGGGAGTCATTTAGATAATCGCTTTCTTGACCTAGGGTCAGTAGGCCAGTGCAGTAGAAAGGAAGGTCAGGGTAGCTGCATGGAATATAATTTGTTCCAGAGCCAGAGGAGGTAATCTGGGAAGCCACATGCAGGAAATCACTATAGTTTTAGCAGAAGCTGGGGATCCCGCCAGACCTGGAAATAATGCCAACCTCACTCTACTCCAGGCTGAAAGAGTAAATGAGCATCTCTTCCTAGCATCCATTCAATCCCAAAAGGGAGGGACATAAAGATCAAGGAAAATACATAGGTAGAAACAACCCAGTACCCAGTGGACCTGGTAATGAATTTTCCAACCTCAAGTCTCTCCTCACTCCAATCCATCCTCTACCAGCTACCAAAGAGATGTTCCTCAAGCACAGGTCTGACCATGGTGTTCCCTACTTAATATACCACAGTGGCTCCCTAGTACCTCCAGGATCAAATGTAAAAAGAAGAATATCTTCTTTCCTAATTTATGCTTAAAATACAAAAGCACCAAAGTGACTGCAGAGCTTCACTGAACTGCAAGCCTTGGGGCAAGGCTGAAGCAAGACCAGCTGTACAACTAGCCAGATGTTATGCAACTAGCCCAGACACAACTGCAGAGATGAAGCATCCACTCCCAAGGTTCCTTAATGGCTTTTCAAAGTGTGTACTCTGACAGCCACTAAAGTTTCAGACCAATGCTTCTTAACTAAAATGGAACGTCTGCATGAACAGAAGCATGTTTTAAGTAAAAATTCAGAAAGCTATCTCAAGGAAATATTTTTTAAGCTACCATGAACTTAGAGACCATATCATCACTCACACTGGGGCCAGAAGGGAAAAACTGCTTTTAATTTATCTTGAGGACATCCATCTATACACTTAATTTATTTTATCTCTCATACTAATATTGCTAAAACATATATTTCAAATAGTATTTATGTGTGTATATCCATACATATATATCATAACAATAGTTTGGACATTTAAATAATTCTTTGTTCTTCATTAAACTAATGGCATCCTTACTCATAACATAATCCGGAAATGTAATACAGAAATAAAGTATAAATAGAACACATAGATTGTCTAATAATCCTCCTGTGGCAATGGTTTCCTGAAGATACTATTGAGGGGATTTCAAAGATATAGGTTGGTGTCATATGCGGTCCAGTGGAAGGAGTTAATGTATCATGACAACATAGCTTCATCAGCTTGGGAGCTCTCTCCACTTATATAGGATACCACCTATTTATAAATTAATGATAACTGTGATCATTAATGTTTATATAGTACCTTAGATGTGCCAGGCCCTGCGCTAGGCACTTATTACAGATATTATCTCATTTAAGCATTACAATAACCCAGCAAGGTAGATAATATATTTTTAGCCATGCTACGTATTTAAGTATCAAGGAAACTAAGGCAAAGAGAAGTTAAGTGACTTGCCCAAGGTCACACAGCTAGTAAGTATGTGAGGCCAGATTTTAACTCAGATCTTTCTGACTCCAGATCTAATGCACAACTCTGCCCAAGCCTCAGCAAGGTAGCGTGACTTGAATATTAACATCTACCTAGAGGTAAGTCTCCCCGACTCTAAACCAAGTACTCTATCCTCTGCTTCATGCTGGAAATCTTGAGACATGAGCCTTTTTTACTCATTTTGTAATTAGCTGGCTATACTACCCTAAGCAACTCACATGACTTCTATGAGTCTTGGTTTCTTTATGAGTAAAATGGGAATAATACTACCTGTTCTGCACAATTTACCAGACTGTTACAAGGATCACTTTGTGAAGGTCTTTTAAAAAAACAAATAAACCTGATATAAAGTAGTGGCATTCTAATGGAATTGGATAACAATAGCTGAAAGACAGAAATATTAAGTCCTTTACTAAGGCACTTTCCCATACGTTCTTCTTTTCCCTAGAATAATGTTGTATCCCATTTGAATCCAGAGCTAAAAGCTTTTACAAGCAATGAAAAATTCCTGAGGTTTCTATTATTTTCCTAAACTAAATCTTTGCCAGGAGTTGGAAGAATAGTTCTTATAATTTTTTTTCTACTTTATAAGGAGTCCTAAAGAATAAAAAACGGGGGGGGTAGCTAGGTGGCACAGTGAGTAGAGCACCAGCCCAGAAGTCAGGAGGACCTGAATTCAAATCCTGCCTGAGACACGTGACACATTCACTGGCTGTGTGACCTTGGGCAAGTCACTTGACTCCAATTGCCCTGCCTTGCCCCCTCCAAAAAGAAAAAAAAAGAATAAAAAAGAAAAAAATTCCATCAGGAATCAGTGTGATGTTACAGAAAGAGCATTGGATATGGAGTCAGGCAACCTGGGTATGCATCCTGGCTCTGTTTCTTACTAGCTGTGTGAACTTGAGCAAATCACTTTGCTTTTATAAGCCTCAGTTTCCTTATCTTTATAATGGGTTTCATAGTATCCAGAGGTAGAAAGGATCTTAGAAACCATCTGTTCCAAACCCCTCAGTTTACAGATAAGGAAACTGAGGCCCAGAAAGATGAATTAACTTGTCCAAGTTCCCCAAGATAAGAAGGGTAAAACAAGATTGGAACCCTGGTCCTCTGATCAGTGATGTTTATCCATGCTTGTCTCTTTACTTGAGGCCTCTTTACTGAGGCCCCTGAGAATCTATAGATCTATAGGGGTCCCAAGGCACAGTCCCTTTCAGTACTTCTACATTTTTTTTTTTACTTAATCAGCAACATTTTAAAAATCATGTTAAATAATGGCCTCTTCCTTCAGTTCTAGGTAAAATCAGGAGTGCAGTTGGAAGTGCTCAGCTCCTCATGTCTCAGAAGTTCCAGCAATTTTATTGGCTTTGTCAGCAAAATTTGGTAAGTCAATATTTAGGTAACATTGATTGGCCACAGAAAACTTAAGCTGGGCATTTATGCTTTATTTTCATTCTTACTTTGTATTCCTTCTTTTAGAATCTTTCCCCCCATTACCATTTCAATATCCACTACACCATACTCCCCCTCTTCTATCCAAAACTTCTACACAATATTATAGATAAATGTATTTATGATTACATATAAAAGTATTTTATATAATCATGTATAATTTTATATAAATGTATTTTCTCAATTCTGTTATTTGATATATTTATTTATAAATATGTGTCAGTTGATATTAATGATACCTCACAGTTGCCTAAATGCTATGTCTAAATTATTATAGCTTTGGTTTAATGCCTCTACATACATTAGAATATCCTTTTAACTATAAAAAATATGTTATAGAAAAAAACAAAGATACTCCCCTCTAGTAGTTCAAAAACAAAGCCTAGAAGATATTTAATAATATTTACTAAAATTAATAAATAATTAAGAAGATAGATATTTAATATGGAGCCTATTAAAATTACAGTTCTCCATTGCCATGAGTCCCTAAGCATTTGAATCAGAAATTGCATATCAGAACGCTTTTGAAACCTTTCACAAATGTTGGACTACATATCATTGTTAGTATTAATTTTTTTTCTACTGAGAGTTCTAAAATATTTGATTATTTACTCTGCTTCTGGCTTCTTTCCATGCTTACCACAGAAATTCCTGAAACATTATTTTTTCTTGGGGGGCAGGGGGTGGAGTTTGGGAGAGGTAGGCATAAATACCATATCTGCCCAAGGAAGGGATTAAAAATGTTGAAAATATACACATATATTAATATTTACAAAGTCAAGTAGACAGAGGTGAGAAAATTCCATCAATAACTGCTGGCAATTGTACTTAAGCTTAGGCCTTTAAGAAGGAGAAAGGATTCCATATACCTTCTCAGGAGACCATCCAGAAATTTGTCCCTACAGGCTATGAACCAACCACAGTGATTTGCTGTGTTATTACATCTGATACTGAAAAGAATCCCCCAGAAGGTGATAACTTAACACACCTCTGACCCCATGAACAACTTACTTAAGGCAATAACACGTATCTCTATCTAATTTGCAAGCCAAGATGTAAAATTTTAGAAAGAATGCCGTTTAGCCAGGATAATAATATTGGTACTTTGTAAGAAGGGAATGAAATGACTTGGGATAAGCATTCTTCTACTTAAAATAGTATTTCTTAAAGTGCTGGCATGATACACTATATAAAAAGGACCCTGTCCTCTGGGAACTTCAGTCAGGTGGTGATGGCTCAGATACACAGGACATGTGAACACTAAAATAAGATTTTAAAAAATGTCAGACCCCAGATGTCATCCTTATCCAAATGATTAACCTCCTGAGAGCAACTTGTTCAGAAAATGAATCATTATATCACCAAGTAATTCTGGAAGGAAAAAATATGACCATATTCCTTTTACATACTTCATATTTACCACTGAGGTACTGTTTTAATTAGGGCAGCTAGGTAGCACAGTGGATAGAATACTGGGCTTGGGATCAGGAAGACTCATCTTTCTGAGTTAAAATCTAGCCTCAGACCCTACTAGCTGTACGATTCTGGGCAAGTCACTTAACTCAATTTGCCTCAACTTCCCCATATATAAAATGAGGTAGAGAAGGAAATGGCAAACCACTCTAGGATCTTTGCCAGAAAAAAACCCAAAAAAACAAATGGGGTCACAAAGAGTCAGACACAATGGAACAACAATAAGTTTTTTAATTACATGTTCCAAGTCTAGGCTTGGAAAAAATAAATTTACTCTGTGTGGCCCTAGAGGGTAGAACTAAGATAGTGGTGGGAATCATAGGGAAACATATTTTGGATCCATGACAGAAATGGATTGGTTGCCTTGATTTGGGTTCAAGTCCTAACTTGGCTATTCACAATCTCTATTACTATATGCAAATCATTTAACCTGTCTTGGTTTCAATTTTCTTATCTGTAAAATGAGAGGAGTGAACTAGACTAAGTTCCCTTTCAGCTAAGTGGATAAGTGGATAGAGTGCTGGGCCTGGAGTTGGGAAGACCTGAGTTCAAATCCAACGTCAAACACTTAACTAGCTGTGTGACCCGGGGCAAGCCACTTAATCCCCTGAAGAAGAAAATGGAAAACCACTCCAACCTCACAAACAGCATGGTCTACGGGGTCAGGAAAAGTCAGACACAACTAAACAATTAAACAACAACAAACTGTCTCTTTCTGGTCTAGATCTATGTATTCATGATAGATAGAGAATTACCCCATTGGTAGAAGTCTTCCAGCAAAGGCTACATGATAACCTGTTAAGGATATTCTCAAGGCATTCCTGAATCCAATAGAGGCTGAACTAAATGAAGTCTCCGAGGTTCTATGGATAAAAGAATCCTGAAGGCTAGAGAAGAGACTTTGTCAACTCTATTCAGTATTCTAGTTCAGACCATACTAAAATCAATCAAGTGAGATAAAACTTGAGCTTAGTTCTAAATGCAGCCTAGTACCAGTGCTGTATTCAGAGTAGGTGCTTTATAAATGTTTGTTGGATTGAACTGAATTCCAGATCCCGTCTTAGAAACACATTCCCAAATTTCAGTTTCCTTAGTTCAGATATTTTTTCCTCATGGTTACCCTGAGCCCTTTGTGTTATGGCTAGTGCCTCTGTGGATGGAGTAACTGGACTTGGAGACTGGAAGGTCTAAGTTCAAATGGTGCCTCTGGCACTTACCAGCTGAGGGACCCTTGGCAAAACCAACCCTAATCCTAACCTCCGTGAGCTTCAGTTTCCTTATATTTAAAATGGGGATAATAATGACACCTACTTCACCTATATAAAGAGAGAGAAGGCGCTTTGCAAGCCTTCTAGTATTACATAAATGTTAGCTATTAATATAGCTGAAACATACCTTATTTCTTGATCTTTCTCAGTGCATGGTTCTAATTACCAGTGTTTGAAGTTTGGTTTTGTGTTTTGTTTTCTTTTGTTCATTATAAGCAGAGACGGATTCCAAGCTAGATACAAGGAAGGAAAAAAGCTTAGGAATAAATTCTGATAAGGTTTATAAAATTCAGATGTCTCAGTAAAGTTCAAGTTGGAATTACCCTTCTAACACTCTACAATGCCAGGACCTGTTTAGCAAAATTTAGTAGAAAAAGGTTGCCCTCTAGTGGCTAAAGTAAATAGAACAAGCTTTCCACTATCTAGAAAGTGTGAGGAAATTATTTTCAGACATGAAATAGGAGTAATTGTCCTGAAAGTTATAGTCACACACACACACACACACACACACACATACAATGGGTCTTATCCTATGAGCTTCATAGTTGACAGAACTTATAATTCAGCTGTATATGATGCAATTATGTTATAAACTCCATGAAGAATCTTTTTTTTAATCTTCTTCCCTTTTTCCTAGCAATGCTAACACAACCACAATAAATTGTTTGGAATTGATTTGAATCATGCACACTAAGAAGTTCCATATGAACAGCAAACTCATATTTTACTTTATTTAAAGCAGTATACTTAGGTAACCAACTGAGTCATATGTATTTGTAAAAAGACCACCATGGGCATAATTGCAGTTTGTGCACTATATGGTATAAATGATAAAGAAGTAAAGGAAACTAACTCTATAAGACCCTTCAAATTAACTCATCTATATTTTGGTACTCGGTGATATTACTACAAAGGTTGAAATAGAGGAGTGAAACAAGAAAATTGCAGGAAAATACAAATCAGGAATAAGGAACAAGAGAGGGCAAGGACTTGTCCAGTAAATTACACAGATGCCTCATATTTATTCATCAGAAATACTTCTAAAATGAATGAAAGGTACTGGATATGGTAAGACACTAAATCACACTTTAAAAATGAAATTTATTATATATCAACAGATATGAAATGGCTTGTTACTTATGTAGGAGTCAGAAGTCCATGACCACTAACCTTTTAGAGAAAATATTAAAATTAGTACAAAGCTAGAAGAATAAAAATGAGAGAAGGCTATGATATACAACTAAAACAACCCCATCTAGACCTGTCTAAACCACTCATTTTCTATGGAAAAAATGGGATACGGACAAAAGATAGAACACAGATATACACTACAAAAATTTCATGTCAAGGTCTAATGAATGTTAATGGATTGCCATAGCAAGAAGATGTAGCAAAAAAAGTATCTTAGTAAGCAAACACTTGAATTACCTGCCAAGCAGGGAGATATGGTAGCCAAAAGCATCAACAGCTTAAAATATAAACTTAAATATAGAATTTTATGAAGAAAGATGATGGAATATTATGAGCCAGATTGCTTCATAAAAGTGAAAAGCAATGGATGGTAAATTCAGATTCAAGAAAGTTTATTGAGGTGTCTTAGCTAAGTAAAGTCATCCTGAGAACATTTAAGGATGAAAATAGAAGACAGACAACAAAAGACAAGAAAAGATCAAATACTTTTATAATAAAATGTTTTTGTCATCAAGGAACCCCTGAATGTGGACTCTAACCTCACAGTCCTAGATGTGCTTATAGAAAAGGCAGAAATGACACCAAAGAGAACAAAAAAAAAGGAAAAGTAGTTGGATTAAACTAAGGATAGGAGATATATCATGGGAGTGACAAAATTGTGATGAATCAATTCACAGTATCTACAGAAGGACAAGATACCAAAAGTATTGATAAGAATCTCCAACCTCATTTATACCCATTCTGCCCCCTCCCAAAAAAAAGAAGACATTAGTGATCAACCTATATACCTATTTTCCCTTCTATACAAAGTTTTCTTTTTATGATAATAATCTACATAGGCATTAAACATATTCTAAATGAGCTTACTAATAGGAATGGCCAGAATTTCTGATATTCCATAGTAGAATATATCATCACCATGACAATTAGCTAAAAATGTAGAAAATAAAATCCCGCTGTCCTTATGGTTTGTTGACTATTTTTTAAAAAATTCTTTGGTAGAGCAAAATGTCTCCTTAAAGGATTTCTTTCAACAAAACATCTACTGTACAAACAGCAAAATTATTCAAGATTTGATAAAAGCTACAAGAAATGAGAGAATTTTGTTCAACCTTCTGATCATTAATATCCAATGAGGCATAAAAAGGGAGACATAGATGCTTACCAAACATGTTCACCACTATTATGGAGGAGAACCAGACCAGGATTCAAGTTATAGAGGGATTCCCTATAGATAATTAAGTCATCCAGAGACTAGTGTTCATGCATGATGTCTTGCTGGTTGTATTCAACCCCAGATCACTGTAGAGCCTCATGGATGAGGAACTCTCCCCCTTCTATGTAGTCTTCTCCCATTCAAATGTAAACTCTGTGAAGACAGGGACTATCTTGTGGCCTTGTGTTTTTGTTCCCATTGCTCAGCAAAGTCCCTGGCATATATAGTAAACGTTTTATAAATGACAGTTTATCCATTCATTCATTGAACCATTGAATTCTGTAATTGAAAGAGATTTGGAGAGCTAGTTCAATAGTCTCATTATACAGATAAAGCTCAGAAACTTTAAGTGAAGGGTAGAGTCAGGGGGAGTCAGTCTGAGTTCAACTCTTGCCTCAGATACTTACTAGCTGTGTGACCCTGGGCAAGGCATTTAAACCTCTGTCTGCCTCAGTCCTTGTGCGTATGGGATCAGAATAGCACCT
The DNA here is from genome assembly GCF_011100635.1 of Trichosurus vulpecula. NCBI lineage: Eukaryota > Metazoa > Chordata > Mammalia > Diprotodontia > Phalangeridae > Trichosurus > Trichosurus vulpecula. The sequence goes on from NC_050575.1 coordinate 249,925,976, forward strand.
ACCTCACAGGGTGGCTAAGGGTATGATATTTATAAAATGCTTAGCATAGTTCCTGGTGATATAGTTGGCAATAAATGCTTGATTTTCTCCTCACCCACCCCACCAAAAAAGGACATACCTAACAGCATTCTCATGGTTTCTAAGAAAAGCATTTAAATCAAAATTGTTTATAAAATGGCACATTTTTTTTTTCATTTTTAGAACAACTTACTAGTACCAGCTACAAAATCTGTTAGGATAATTGTTGTCATTTAGTCATTTTTAGTCATGTTCAACTCTTTGTGACCCCTTTTTGGGGCTTTTCTTGGCAAAGATACTGGAGTGGCTTGTCATTCCTTCTCTAACTCATTTTACAGATGAGGAAACTGAGATAAACAGGGTTAAGTGACTTGTCCAGGGTCACACAGCTAATGAGGCTGTATTTGAACTCAGGAAGACGAGTCTTCCTGACTGCATTCCCAACACTCTATCCACTGAGACACCTGGCTGCCCATTAGGATAATAATAATAAATACTAATAACATAAATAACATTTATTTGGCATTTTAAAGTTGGCAAAGTACTATATATGTTTTATTATTTGATCCTTACAACAATACTGTATTATTATCCTGATTTTACAGATGAAGAAACTTGAGGCTCAGAGAGGTTAAGTGACTTGCCCAGAGTCACTGGAAGATACCTTATAGATTCACAATAGACACTTAATGAATCATTATATATCTCAACTACTGGATTTTTTACTTAAAACATAAAAATTGAACTTAACAAGGATACCTTGGAAAGAATCAAACTTCCCATCTGTATCCTGAACCCAGCAGGCAAAGAAGAATTTTTCAGTTTGAGTTTATTGATGTTTTCTCTTCTGTTTATGTTAGGATCCCAGTGCTATGCCAAGGCCTACTTCCCAAGACCTGGCAGGATTTTGGGACTTATTGCAGCTCTCGATTGAAGATGTCAGCATGAAGTTTGATGAACTTCACCAACTGAAGCTCAATGAATGGAAGCTAATAGAATCCCCTGAAAGAAAGGTAATTACCCCCAACTCTGTATGGTTTCCATGTAAACCCTTGTTCAACAACCTCCTAGTGTTTAATCCAATTGCAGAAATGATCCATTTGAAATTCCACATTACGAAGTCTTTCCCAGCCTTTCATTAGCAATCCAGCACAAACTTTTCTTTTGTGATAGAAGTAGAAGTAGGAATTGAAGTCATCCCTCAATTAGTGGCTTATAAGACATGGGTGCTCTGTGGTCATACATGCACAACTGCAAATAAACATCATGGAAAGGAATTAGTCCTTGAAAATAAGCAAAAGTGTTCATTTCTTTAGGTAAAAATTGACTCCATCCAATGAAAGAATTGCATCAAAAGTTTTCTTTTTGACACATTAAGGCGATTTTTCCAGTGAAACATTTTATGATTGGACCTTGACCTTAGCCTCCTAATTGGCCTCCTTGGTTCTGTTTTTGTTTTCTTTCTAATCCATCCTCCCTACCCAAAACCCCAAAACACAGATCTGACAATATCATTCTCCTACTTAAAAATCTTCCTTGGTTCTCTCTTACCTCTAGGATAAAATAGAAAATCCTCATCCTGGCACTTAAGGCTCTCTACAGTCTGGCTCCTACTCCCTTTCTAGTCTTGTTTCATGCTAATCCCCTTCAAGCACTCTCTGTTTCTGCCTAACCATCCCACTTGCTGTTCCCCATATACCTTGTTCCATCTCGTATCTCCCTGCCATCTCCTAAATCTGCACTCTAAGTCTGCATCTCCTAAATCTTCCTCCTCTCCACTTCTAAGGTTCCCTGCTTTCTGCCAAGTATTGCTCAGGTTCCACCTCCTCCAAGGGCTCTTCCTGATTACCCCAGTTGTAGTGCTCCCTACTTTTTAAAACTGCTTTCTTAGTTGATTTATCTGTGTACATGTTACAGTCTCCCCCCCACAGCCCCACCCAGTAGAATGTAAGCTCCTTGAGGTATGGACTGTTTTTATTGTGTCTTTGCACCCCCAGTACCTAGCACAATGCCTTATACATGGTAGGTACATAATAAATGATGATTGCGTTTGATTGATTAGTTGTTGAAAATCCACATCCAGTTCAGATTGGCACTGCTCTTTGTCTCAAACATTCTGTTTCATTCTAAAGTAGGGTGGGTAGACATGGAGGTAAAAGGTAGGGCAGTACATGCAACCTGTTTCGCCATGTAACAGGCAATAGAATATTGCATTTTATAATGGTGAATTCAATTAGAATTTACCCATGTGATTTAATTTCTTCCTTTAAGGTATTATTTACTATAGAGTTTATATCTTGATCTGAATTAGAAATAACTTCAATAATTTTCTAAAACATTTCAGAGAAAATCTGTGTAATTATAGTCTGATTTTCCAGGAAATCCTTATATGCTAAGATAAAATTATTTAAGAGAAACAGAAGGCCATAATTTCAGTAGATGATGATTCACATATTTCAATGCTTCCTTCATGAGATATTCACTCTGCTAACACAGTTTGTGACCCTTCTACGACCGAAGAGGTAATTTTCATGAGTTGCTGTGCCAAAAACCAACAACAACAAACTTAGTGGCCAACCTTTGGTGATGAGTCTTTCCAAACTTAGCAAGGCTGGCCCCAGATGATCATCTTTTCTCAGGAAGAAACTAGAGTGTTTCTACTTAGTGGACCTAGTAGAGCTTATATGTTACTGGCTTAGCCACAAGGAGACATTAGAGGACTACTTTAAAGGAGAATGATGACTATAATTCCAAGAAGAAATAGAGTCATAAACAGAAAAATTGTGGGAAGTATAGTGCCCAGTAAGACAATTGTGAATCCTGCCTCTGAGCTAGAATCCTGCCTCAGACACTAGCTTTGCCTCAATTTCCTCCCCTGTAAAATGGGGGTGAAAATAGTACCTATCTCCCTGGTTTATTGTGAGAATCAGATAAGAATATATGCTGTGTAAACCTTAAAGCTATATATGTGTGTGTGTGTGTGTGTGTGTGTGTATACACACATATATGTATATGTTAACTCTCGTTACTTACACATGGCTGGAAAATGAATAAGTACCAATGAGATGCTTAAGATGAAGACCAGATACAAAACATAATCATAATGACCGTCAAGATTATTCATTACATATGTGAGTATGATCATATGCTAGGTGATACACTAAGCAAATTAACAAACATATTACCCATCCTTTAGGATTGTACTTTTTACCCAAAGGCAGTATATATGATGGGAAGAACATTGGCTTTGGACTTTTGAACTTTCCAGTTCAAATTTCTTACCTTGGCATTTAAAAACTTAGGTGATATCACTTCACTTAACTTCCCTGGGTCTTAGCTTCCTCAATTTTAAAATGAGGGGGCTAGCTTTAGTGGTCCCTTACATATGTGGGTCTACTATCTAAGACATAACAAAGGTGGATAGAGACAGTACATAATAATGGATATAGGGATAGCCTTGGAATTAGGGATAGCCTTAGCTTCAAATTCTGTCCCCGACAAATATCAGGTATATGACTTTGGGAAAGCCACTTAACCTTTCAGCTGCCCAAGCAATTCTCTAAAACTCTAAGTCAAAGATGAATTGCCAATTTTAATCTGTGAAAGATCAATAGAAGTTTTCTATACCAAGAATTTCCCAAACCAATGAAATCATCGGTCTAGGGCAAAATAGATGAACATATGGGAGTATATATAGGATATCTCAGAAGGCTTAGTTAAGTTTTAAGGTATTGAAACTGAGGTATTAAAACCATAGCAAAGTGTATGTAAGGCATTAAACCTGCATAAAGACTTTTGAGACACTCTGCATATGTACATTTTTTAAAGTTCACTATAATACACAGTTTGTACAGCTAGCTTAGAAATGAGGTTTTTATAATGGTGGATAAAGTGCTGGGCCTGGAGTCAGGAAGACTCCTCTTCCTGAGTTCAAATCTGACCTCAGACACTAGCTGTGTGACCCTGGGCAAGTCACTTAACTCTGCCTCAGTTTCCTCATCTATAAAATGAGCTGAAGAAGGAAAGGGCAAACCACTCCAGTATCTCTGCCAAGAAAACCCCAAATAGGGTCACTAAGAGTCAGACACAACTAAAATGACTCAACAACAACAATCATTAATCAACACCTTGAATTAGAAAAGAAGCTGGCAATGAAAGACAATTAACAGTTAAAAGAGTAACTAATTTAAAAGTAAACGCAGACTTTTTTTAACTGGTGAAAATGTTTCTAATTTTCACCTTTCTTGGATAATGAAAGCCAAGTTTCTAAAAGTCCTCTGCTTAATGATGCATGTTAAGATTCCCCTTGAAATGAAAACAGATAAACCAACTTGTTCATTCTGAGAGATGTACATTTTGGGATAGTGATTTTGAAGGTTCCCTGCTCTGAAGAGTAACTTCCCAGAACTAAAATCTGAAGCCTGAAGTTGCATGGGTGTAGAAGGCAACTCCAGGTCAGACTCTATCACTACTATACCTGAAAATAGCCTACTTCATTCCCGTGTAGAATGCAATTTCCATGGGGGTAGAGATTGGTTTGTTTTATCTTTGTGTCCTAGCCCAGTGCTTGGATTAGTGCCTGACCCATAAGTGGTACTTAAAATACATTTGTTGAATTAAGTGAAATGTCTAGTTTAAAAATTAGTATCACCCACATTTTAGTGGCTAAGCACAGAAGAATAAGAAGATAGACTAATATAATTTTGTGTTCAAGACAGGAATTGAACTTGAGAAATCCAAAAAGATGAAGATATTATAAGGAAATGATGCTATTCCATAGCTTTTCTTATTATGTTTGAACCTCCTGTCAATACCATGAGCAAATGGCAGGGATGTCCTAACAACTGCTGACCCCTACAGCATCGGATGAAATCTAACAGGATACCTTTGAGTGATGGCCTAGCAAGTATCTGGCACATAGCAGTCACTTAATAAATATTAACTAATTGGTTAATGGTATATATTAATCTAAATGACAGTATTTATCAATCTATCATCAGATTAATTTTGAAATCATAGTATCTATTAATATAATAATAAATTAATAGCTCCTGATATTTTGATACCTTAGAAGAATCTCTGGTATGAGCAGCTACCAAGGAAGATTCAAATCACTTCTGTCCCAAGGGCTTGATGGCCTGAAAAAGTCCCTCCAGCAAAAAAAATTATGGTCCTGTGATCCTAGGACATATCAGATTCCATTTCTCAAATCCTTAGTGATCCCTCTGTGGTTGGTTTAAAAAAAAGTCAGATTCACTTCCTAAAAGGAAGTTTATGGATACAGGTTACAAAATGTGACAAATGTTTTTTGAACCTAGCCAATATGAGAATTTGTTTTACTTAATTTTGCATATTTATTACAAGATTTCTGTTTTTCTTATTCTTTTTTTTCAGAAGGAAAGAGAAAATAGAATTTTTTGTTCATTTAAAAAAATTTTTAAATTAACACCAGAGTATATGTTGGAAAGGAATTATCTGTGTAACAAATCTTAGCAAAACTCTGGTTCCAAGAAGGATTTTTGAAAAGAATTGAATGTTAAGCTGCGTATAGTATTCTCCCTCTCACTAATTCAATTTTGACTTTTTCATCAATGTTTTAGGAAGAAAGAAAGGTTCCCCCTCCAGTACCAAAGAAGCCTCCAAAAGGGAAATTTCCTATCACAAGAGAAAAGTCTCTAGACCTGCCTGACAGACAACGCCAAGAAGCCAGAAGACGGCTCATGGCCGCCAAGAGAGCAGCCTCCTTTAGGCAGAATTCGGCCACTGAACGAGCAGACAGCATTGAGATCTACATCCCTGAGGCCCAAACCAGGCTTTAAAGACAGAATGCTGCAACATTTCCTTTTTTTTAAACAAACAAAAAAAGCTTGTACAGTTTGTCACTTAACCTGGTAATTTCTGTCTCATTTTTTCCACTGAATATGCCCTTGCTGTTGTGTTCTTTGTGCCATAAGCACAGTGGAATGTTTTGATTTTTTCAAAGTTTGCCGAGCTCATTGCAAGAATGACTTCTTTTTGTATTTATTGTCTGACTTACAATCAGCTACAATGGATAGGGCTTGGTGAGACCTGACTTATCCAATATGTTCTCAGAGGACAACAAGAAACACCTCTTGAGATGGAACCCAGCTTACCTTTTTTTGTTATTTATATTTTTATAAATTGTGTGACAATTAGGGATAAGAATAACAAATTATAAAATGGGTGCATCTCACCATTCACTAGAGGCATTAGCTAACCAAGTAGAAGGTGCTACAATGGCAAGTGCATGACAGAAAGACCCCATGTCTCTCACCTCCAGTTTTCTTTTCTTCGAATCCAACTAAACGATTTGCCCATGTGCGCTGCCATTCTCTTCATCTCTGTTACTACGGGAAAACATTATTAAGCCTTTCATGTCATGTTAAGTTTTTGGCAATGAAAAGGGATCTATCTAGTCATTACTCCTTACACATAGACAGGTAGCTTTCCAAAAGCCCAGGAGCCTACTCTTCTGAATCCATTAAAAATATCTGGTAAGATTTTTTTTCCAGGAACCAAACCACCATTTTCCCAAAGCTAAGCTTAATTAAAATGCAAGAAGACTGACAAACAATGGGTGAAAAGAAAGTGGTAGCCTTAAAGCATCTCTTCCATAGCAAAGTATAAGAGCAAAGTTATACTTATTCCTAGGAAATAGTTATTGTCATTTCAGTTCTTTCCATGGATTTGTTTTTATTCATATTTTACCTTTAATTTCACCAATTATATTACATGCGATAGGTCATATTCTCAAACTGCTGTATCAGTTAAATTTCCAGGGTATCCTTGAAAAAAAAGGTTTGCTTGTTTAAAATGCCAGTTGTGATGTTGTAACCAGTTTAAGAAGTTTGAATGTGAGTGGTAAGTATATCTCAGTTTAAATGGTAAAGGTGAAATGTAGCTTATATTTTATTTTTTTTTCAGAACTCTTTTTCCTATGCAGTATCAGCTAAGGCAAGTACCTTGCTTATAAAGATATAGAGAAATTGATTCAAGAATTAAGGGATTTCCAGCTCTGGAATTTAAGAAGCATTAGCGTGTTTTCATGACACTGACTAACATGAGCAAAAACAGGAGACAGTTTAGTCGAGTAGCTTTCAATCCTGAATTAAGTTTAGATACAGTATTCCTTAGTCAAGCTTCCCAATGGAAATGAGGATTCTTACTTATAGACTTCTCTCTCCAAAGGAAGACCCAATAAAATATATCTAATGGAGCCCAATCTCCGCATGAATTAAGTTGAAATACAGGAGTATTTATTCTAGCTTCCCACTGAAAAGAGAGTATCCTAATTCATAAACCCTCTCCAAAGGAAGGCCCAATAAGGTGGATCTAATAGATCTCAGTTTTCTCTGACTTTGGATGACTACTCCATGTTAAAGCAGGATGGCAACATACAAAAGTTATTTTGGACAACCATGTTTCTGTTTACCTGCTTTAATAAATACCATGTACTTAGCCATACGCAGAACAGCTTCTCAATTATACTCTAGCACTTTGTTATTGTGGGTTTTTTTTCCACCTTGATTAGCACTTTAAATAAGTACTCAGCTCACTCTGCAGCCTGCCACATTATTACAAGCATTAAGTAGCAAAGGTTGCATAGCTTACAAAAATTTGGACATTGGTTAACAATGAAGTTTTCCTTTGTTCTTTCAGGCTTTTTTTCTTTTTGTTCCAAATATGTTCCACCTAGCATGAGGTCCATTTGGAGCACAGTTGATATTAAAGCATGTTTAGCTTCAAAGTTTGAATTTTTAAAGCTGAGTAGTTAAAGATTTCCTGTAAGGCCAAAACTCTGTAAATTGAGCCTCATACCTGGTATATATTTTACCAAACAGCCTTAAACAATATTTGGAAGCAAAAACCAAGACGAATGTATATCCTTTAAAATAATGCAAAAAAAATCCCTTACATATTCTTCTATAAATGAATATTCTATCCCCAGAGTGTTCAAAGCATTTTCTATATAAAGAAAGAGCTGAATCCTGGGTAGTGTACAATACTGATGCTGCTTCCTATACTTATTGTACTATATTAAATACAAATGTATTTGCAAGTATTGGCATTTTAGTCTTTTAAAATGGTATTATTTAAAGTTGAGCTGCTATTTAGAAATAATCCACAGAGAAGCAAAGCCAGTGTATTTCCTAGGTAGGGGAAAAGTAAAACAGACCTGCACGCACACATACAGATCTATGTATAACTACTGGCAGCTGATATATTTTACCTAATTTCCTTGAACACATACAAAATATATAAAGGGAAAATATAAGGATTAGGTCATAACCATTAAACTTAGATCCCAGAAGAAAGTACAATCCTGACTTGAATGAAGTTATTCATCAAATTTGGACTCTTTTTTGGTATTCAGTGTCTTCATTCTTTGATTTCTACCATACCTCTCCCCTTCCCCCCAAAAAAGATGGTATATAATATAAATAGATTATATATATATATATATTTATGGTTAAACCATCCTGTGGATGAACAAATAAAACCCCGCTAAATTTTACAATGGTTGTTGACTGATATGTTAAGTATGCCTCTTTGGAGATGTATAATTCCCTCTTTAGTCCACCTATGTTCCAAAGAAGATTATTTGAAAGCAGATGCCTGCTGTGAGATGATAAAATTTTACCTGTTCATGATCCACATCCAAGTGCAATATACTCAACTTGTCATACAGGTGATATTCTATCAACAAAAGCAGAAAAGAAGCCATGTTCATTTATGTGTTGTCCGTTTCACCAATTAAAGAGAAATAAAGCAATCTTTATAATACTTGTGTTATAAGTCAATCAAACCAACTTGTTTCAATCACTTCTAGCAAATAAGAACCACAACTGCCACAATAAGTCCATCACATAGTCTAATACACCTCATCTAGACTGTACTTTTAATTTTAAAAAATAGTAACAACTGGAATTGAGTATCTAAAGCATGGTTAAATTAATGGTATAAAATGTTCTATGAACATGATAGTGAAAGAGAATTCAATGCTCTCCATACCTCTATAGACTTACATATATATGTGCATATACATATCATAAAGATATCATTGTTCATTGAAAAACTAATATAACTTTGGGAATCACATTGCTAAAAAACAAAAAACCAGTTGGTCTGCTGTAAAACTTCATATATAAAAATTAAACAATGCAGAAGGTCTTAGTTAATTGTAAAAACCAACACAAAAGATAAACAGAAATCAAAACTTGACATTTAACCCAGAAATTTTTTAAAGAATTTGTAGCTGTTTAAATATAGACTGTCTTCAATGCAATGATTTCTTCTTTGAATTTCTTTCCTCTCCCCCCCATCCATTAAATACAATTGTTATCAATTAAGAGTGTTATCATATTATTTCCTCTACAAATTTCCCAGGAACCTTGGGCAGTATATAAAAAATATGATGATTATACTATGTGATATGAAAATATAACACTTTAGTTTATAGTTAAAATTCTGTCAATGTTTTCATGTTCAGAACCATTGAAGATTTTAAGCTTAATTAGCTTAAATTACATTTTAAGTCATACACACACATCAGTATAGTCTACTGTTAACTTTACCATCTTTTGGTATTGGCATTGAAAAGCAGATGAAATTCCACCCTACTGGTTTCAATGGGTAGACAGAATTTATCATTAGAAGACTATACGTTTCACTTGACGTACACAGATACATGTACTTTCAGCACCTTCTTTTGATATATATGTCTCCATTTTCCTGTCTTGACTTTTCCCCTTTTCTAATATTCCTCTAAGGTCAGAATCCTATATCAACTATGAATTTTGGCACCTCTACACTTTTTATTAAGTTTCTGTATTGTTCTGTTTTCATGAGGCATCCCCATGATGGATATGCTGAAAAAATAATGTTGACCAGAATCTTAGGCAAATAATTGCCTGGCATCATTCATGAGATCCATTTAGTTCTAGCCAAACTCTGGCTGGGAATCTTGCCCAGTATTCTGTGCCTGTTGGTAAAGATTCTAATAAATCCAGATGAGGCCCTGAAATATTTTGGAGGGCCCTTGAAAGAATGTATAGTTTGTGGGAACATCTCAAACATTGTGGTGATTATTCAGTAGAACTAAGCACACAAATAATTCTGATATCTTCTGGGATCAGCCAAGACCAGAAAATAGGCAAAAGAATACATTTGTGAGGCCTAAAATGGAATTTAGGAATATTAGTTTTCTGGAGCTATTCATGACATCCTTCCATATGATGATAGTTAATACCACCTCCCTCACCTCACACCAGGAATCCTGGGGCTGGGAAAAGGTAAGAGTAGGAGGGAGAACTAGAACTAACCTTTCTCAGGAGGGATTATTTCATACTACAGTGAATGCAGCAGGTGGATTCCTGCATTGGGCTCCTCATGAAACTTCCAAAAAGTGAAACATATTAAAGAAGCATAGGAAGCATAGTGAACTTGGAGTCTGGAAGATCATGTTCAAATTCTGCCTCAGACACTTTCCAGCTGTGTAACCCTAGGCAAGTCACTTAACCTCCCTATGCCTTCGTTTCCTCATCTGTAAAATGAGAGGGTTGGGTTCAATGGCTTCTAAGATCCCTTCCTGCTCTAACTCTATGATCTGTTACAACATTGTTCTTCTGGAATCAAGACTGACCATTGCATCAATCTGAATGCTGATGTCTTTTTTTTTAACATATGCATATACATATACATGTCAAAATTATATTCATTTCACAGTTTAATCTGCCCCCACCAAATTCTTTTGTTTTCTGTCTTTCATAACAAATTAAACACATCAGGCATTTAAGAAGTCAAGAACTTAGGGTCAGTTATTGATTAAATATAAGGCAGATGTTTTCCAGAGAAATTGTGTCTTCATTCTTTGAATCTGAGTTTAAATTTATTTCCTTCACTTTTGTTAACACTAATGTTTAAGTCAAATCTCACATGTGTGGATTACTGGGTCGAATTGGTGCCTAGTACCTTAAGGAACTTGGCACCTTCAAAAGAAGAGATACATGGCCAGTTGCGATTTTATTAAGTTTATAGTTGCAATAAGTTACAGTTATTAAAACATGTTACCTTTGTAAATCTAGCTTGAAAGGACCTTCACACAAAGGGGTACCAGGACACTTTTAAAATTGATAAAGAGGAACAAGTACTTAGTGCCTGTCAGGCAACCTAATTTTTACTCTCATGTTAACCCCTAAATCATTGTGTAAAGTCAAGTTTGGGTACATTGTGTCTTCATTTTCTCATTTACAAGGTTGGAATAATGAAAATAATAATAATACTTATCTCTTGCCAACTCACAAACATATTGTGAGGATTAACAAAATAATGTCAGTAAGATACTTTGAGTTCCCAAGAAGAAAGTGATAAAAATATAATTTATTATTATTATTATTAGATTAATTAGCAAATTCTAGAGACATGAATATTAAGGAGAAACATTAACAATATCGTTCTTTAATGGTCTACATCATTCACGATGTGAAGATGCATTTTCCCGACAGGTTTAGAAACCTACAAAAGACCAGGGCATGTGATGTCTCAAAAGAGAACAGGAAGTATTGGTCAAATGCACTAATACTGACCCTATGCCCTGGTTTGAAATGCTCCCTCGGCATTTTGACTTGCAAAGAGCTCACAAAACAGCCTTTCAGTGGATTCGGAGGTGGGGAGATAACTCAAGGAAAATGGATGCTTCCCCTGTGCCTTTGGCTCCTATGTTTCTAGAGTGTTTCCATGAATACAGGCCAGTCACTAGCCCAAATTAGACAACATTTGGTCAGTCCTTTAAATTTGCGCACTTCCAGGATGAATTGAAATAATCGCTAAAGAATGAAAGAAAATTGATGTCAGAAAATAGAAAACCACACATGTGGAGTACATCTTAAATAAAATTAGACACAATTATCAAGATTGCCTTGGTGTTTCTGACAACAGTTTTGGAGGAATACTCCCATCCAGTTCTAGTTTGTAGAAGTCTTTAATGTTGTGACTCAGAGAAACTAGTCCATGGCAACACTCCAAGAAACAACCACCTTGTCATGCAAGTGGTCACTGAGAAATGTCTATAATTCATATGACTTGCTGTCCTGGACCTTCTATTTGTATCCAGCTTTAATAAAAATTACATACAATTTCAATGTAAACATTTAATTGATGACATTCTCTGCAAAGGAAATGTTATCGACATAACAGGAAATACTTTTAAGAAATATTTTGTATCTACACAAACAAAAGGAACACAGAGGTTTACCTCCCTACTTTCTTATATTTTATGTGACTCTTCATCATTGGTGCTGAATCTGAACCTGAAAGATTTGTGAGTCAAATCTTTCATATACCTAATGAACAAGAGGAGCTAATGAACAGTTACTGCAAAGTTTCTTGAAGTACGAATTTATTCTTCTCACGAAGACCATAATCACCACAAAGCATAATGGTTCATGTCTACTGAAACACACCCGGGGAAAACATAAGCGTTACTTGTAATTACCTATGGATGCCACCTGCTCATGCTTTAATTTATCTCCATTGTTTTAGTAATATGATCATATCACTTTTAAAGGGCTCAGCATGTATGTATCTTTCACTCCACTTTGTATACTGGTTTGTTGAAATTACAAGGCTTCCCTTGCAAATAGTGCAATCTAGACTACTTTGGAACTCTCCTTTCCAAAAAATAAGCCACTCTTCCCTGTACATGTTCTTCCTGTACAGAGGCTGAATTCATGCATCCATCATCCATATCCATGCCAAAATACTCAAAGGTGGCCTAAGGACTAAATTAAATGCCTCCTATAGAATTTCCAGGAATGTTAGAACCAGGAAACTAGCTGTTTAGTTAAAGTTTTAAAAAAGTATATAAATATATATAAATATATACATATGAAATCATATCAACAATGAGGATGAACTGAGTGCCAAATAGCCAACATCTGTACAAAGTCACATGCCACTAGAGTTAACTATTTTATGTAATTCTCTTTCACATGCTTTTCAGATTCTTTTGATAAATTCTCTTTAGTAGCATGCAGGATACCTACTCTGAATATACAGTATGCTCTTCCATTACCACCACACCTTTGTGCTCCTGGGTAATAACTTCATTACCAGAATGTTGGTCATTCCTTTAAAACACTAAAGAATTGCTTTATTTGAGTTGTTCTTTTTCCATGATCCTTTGTTCACTCTGAGCTGATTGTAAGGAAAATGTGCTTCACTATTTTGCTCCAGAACTCTTTTATGAAGCTGCTCTTTCAATTGATTTCTGTATTGCTTATGTTCATCTCCTGTAAATAATTCTGCAATTAAATTTTTTGAGAAAAGTAGAGTTTTCTGGTTATTGAGTCAATCATTCCCGTGCTGCTTTAAACTCAGGAAAGCCTATATGTCAGTAAGTCAAGTACCTCTGGTTTTATTTTTGTGGGAACTTTCTCCATAGAGACTTATGGCAACTCATCTTTGTTGACTGTAGCTCATAGATGTTAAGTGACCTATCCATGGTCACACAACTAATAAGTATCAGAAGCATGAGTTAAATCTAGGTCTTATTGACTCCAATACCAGCCCTCTACTACCTACACAATGCTGCCTCTCATAGGAAAACATATATGCCCTAAAATATTCAAATTTTCTCATTAAAGGATCCTACATTTCAAGTATTTGACGTTGGGTAAATCATTTCACCTCCTTATGCCTCAATTTCTTCATGTAAAAAATAAAATGGTTAGATGATAAAATTGATAGGGAACTGGGGTCCAAGCATCATAGATTTGCATCCAGATGGGTGCTCTGAGATTATTTGTTCCAAATCTCTCATTTTACAAATGAGAAACTGAAACTTAGAGAAGTTAAGTAACCTGTCCAAGGTCATACAAGTAGCAAGTGGCAGAGGTGGAATTTGAACTAAGGCCCTCTGACCCTAAATCCAGTGTGCTTTCTACTGTACCATAATTAGGTAATGTCTAAATTTACTGCCAACCCTAAAAAAAATTATGTAACTAGCTCTATGACTATAAGAAAATCAAGAGTTCAACTGGTGTTTACAATGGAAATGAAATGTAAACTAATTAAATTTTCATAATTTTCATAATAGCCATTTAGGATAAACATATGAATGTAAAGCTTCTGATCATATTTTTTATACTGGTCAAGAAGCATTGACTGGTTCCTTTCAGAAAGCATGCTTGGCTCTAGTTTTACACGGATTACTGGAATTCAGGCACTTCATGTATTTTTTGCTCCCTTTCTTCTTGCCCTTCCATTGACCTAAGTGGTTTGCTTTGTAGGTAGAAGTAGTAGCACAGTGATGGAAACAGTAATTTAGAAATTTTATGAGGTGGCCTTTTGTTCCATCATTTTCCTTTAATCAGACATCTCCAATTGTTTGTGTGTTTATTTTTAAATTACTGCTTACATTTGTTTTCTTAACCCCCAAAGGGCAGAAAGACATTTGAATGTTCAATTGAATGATCAATTTGAGTAGAAGCCTCTAAGAGGCAAGTTTGGCTTGGTATGGAAAACCTTCAGTTATGCAAAAATAGATTATCATGCCAGGAGAGGGCTCATCTTCACTGGTAATCATCAAGCAAAGGCTGGAGAACCAGTTATCAGGTATGATGTCATGGGAATTCTTTTTGAAATATGGGTTAGACTAGATGGATTGGATTTAAATGGATTGGACTAGATGGCTTCCTTTCCCAAGTGATTCTTGAATCCCCCCATCACTGTTGCTAATGACACTAGGACAAGGACTGTGTAAGATATCTGCCGAAAAGAATGGCAACTTCTCCATGAGTCATGTAGATCTCCCTATTCTCCACATCCTTAGTACTCTCATAAATATCCCACAAAGGATCTACTCAAGACACAGCAGGCCTTCCTCTATCTCTTTTAACATTCCATGAGCACATTTTTTTAAAATTCCATGAGCACTGGTACTTTACTCTGGCTGTCCATCTCTCACTCTTGCTATCAGATCAGGCTAATTTCTTTCCCAATCACACATTTTGTGAATAGTATACTTTGTACCACATCTATCACAAAAATCTTTATTGGTAGAATCGGTTCTATCTACTTCTCAATAATTTCTGATTAATAATAATAATAATAGTCTGCATTTGCATAGCATTTTAAGGTTTGTAAAGCACTTTGCATATGCTATCTGATTTGATCCTCTCAAAAACCCTGTGAAGGATATGCTATTATTATACTCATTTTGCAAATATGGAAACTGAGGCTGAGAAAGGTGAAGTCACCTGCCCAGGGTTATGCCTCCAGGAAGTATTTGAGGCAGAATTTGAACACAGATCTTCCTGTCTCTAAGACAAGAATTATATTCACTGCATCACACAGCTGCCTTATAAATTTGCCTTTATACACATGCCTAACCTCTGCAAA
This sequence comes from Trichosurus vulpecula, assembly GCF_011100635.1. Taxonomy (NCBI): domain Eukaryota; kingdom Metazoa; phylum Chordata; class Mammalia; order Diprotodontia; family Phalangeridae; genus Trichosurus; species Trichosurus vulpecula. The sequence goes on from NC_050575.1 coordinate 249,941,414, forward strand.
ATGTGCTGTTCTTTCATCTTTTGAATATAAGTATAACCTCAAAAGTAGAGGTACAAGATTCAAATATTCCACTGAATACTTTTACTGAGTGCCAATGACTTCTCTCCTCTGAAATTACCCCTACTGTATGGCATGCCCTCATCATCTCATCATCTCATCACCTGGAACATTGCAATATCCTGCTGGTTTGTCTCCCTGCCTCAGGTCTCTCCCTACTCCACTCCATCCTCCACTCAGCTGTCAAAATGATCTTCCTAAAGTACAGATCTGAACATATCTTGCCCCATCAATCCATTCAATCAACTCCAGCGGCTCCCTTTACCTCCAGGACCAATTATAAAATCTTCTGTTTGAGTTTTAAAGTGATTCATTACTCGGTCCCTCCCTACCTTTTCAGTCTTTTTTATTTCTCCTTGACTTTCTTCTTAATTGATTTTTAACATTCATTTTTTAAATTTTGAATTCCAAACTCTTTTTCCCTCCTGCCCCTCTCCCACCATTGAGAAGGCAAGCAATATCATATCAATTATACATGTGAAGTCATGGAAAACATTTCCATATCAGCCATATCATAAAAACAAAAACGACCAAAAAAACAAGAAAAATAAGGAAAGTGAAAAAAGCATATGTCAGTCTGCACTCAGAGTTCAACAGTTCTCTCCCTGGAAGTGGACAGCATTTTTCATCATGGGTTTTTTGGAACTGTCTTGGATTGTTGTCTTAATCAGAGTAACTAAGTCTTTCACAGTTGATCATCATCACAATATTGCTGTTTCTATGTACAATGTTCTCCTGGTTCTGTTCACTTCACTCCACCTCAGTGCATATGTCTTCCCAGGTTTTTATGAAACCATATCCCTCATCACTTCTTATAGTACAGTAGTATTCTAACATAGTCATATAGCACAACTTGTTCAGCCATTCCCCAATTGATGGGCATTCCCTCAATTTCCAATTCTTTGCCACCACAAAAAGACTGGTATAAATATTTTTGTACATATCGATCCTTTTCCCTTTACTTTGATCTCTTTAAGATACAGACCTACTAGTGGTATTGCTGGGTCAAATGGGATGCATAGTCTTATCACCTTTTGGACATAGTTCCAAACTGTTCTCCAGAATGTTTGGACCAGTTCACAACTCCACCAACAATACATTAGTGTCCCTATTTTTTAACATACCCTCCAACATGCATCATTTTTTTGTCATGTTAGTGAATCTCATAGGTCTGAGATTGTTCCTCAGAGCTGTTTTAGTTTTCATTTTTCAAATTAATAGGGATTTAGAGCATCTTTTCACGTGATTATTGGTGATAGCTTCGATTTCTTCTTCAGAAAACTGCTAGTTCATATGCTTTGACCATTATCAATTGGGGAATGACTCTTTTAAATTTGGCTCAGCTCCTTACATATTTGAGAAATTAAGCCTTTATCAGAGAAACTTGCTGTAAACATTTTTTCCCAGTTTCCTGCCTTCCTTCTAATCTTGGCTGTTTGGGTTTTGTTTGTGCAAAACTTTTTAATTTTATCTAACCAAAATTATCTATCCATTTTACTTCTCATGAGCTTCAATATCATTTGATCATAATCTCTTCCTTTTATCCATAGATCTGACAGGTACATTTTTCATGCTTCTCTAATTTGCTTATAATATCACTCCCAATATCTAAATGAGAAGTGGGGAACCCTCAGCCTCAAGGCCACATGTGGCCCTCTAAGTCCTCAAGTGTGGCCCTTTGACCAAATCCAAACTTCACAGAACAAAGTAGTTTGGATTTGGTCAAAGGGCTATACTTGAGGACCTAGGGGGCTACATGTGGCTTCAGGTTCCCCACTCCAATCTAAATCATTTACCCATTTTAATTTTGTTTTAGTACACAGTGTGAGATATTGATTTATGCCTAGTTTCTGCCAAACTGCTTTCCAGTTTTCACTGCAATTTAGGTCAAAAGATGAGTTCTTGCCCTCCAAACTTGGATCTTTAGGTTTATCAACTAAATTGCTATGGTCATTTAATACTGGGTACTGCATAACTAATCTATTCTGCTCTGTTTCTTAGATTGTTTTGGTGATTATCACTTTGTTATATAGTTTGAAATCCAGTACTGCTAGGCCACATTTTTTTTCATTGATTTCCTTGATATTTTTGACTTTTTGTTCTTCCAGATGAATTGTGTTATTATTTCTTCTAGCTCTATAAAATAATTCATTGGCAGTTTTATTGTTATGGCACCGAAAAAGTAATATAATTAAAATAGAATTTCATAGAATTGTCACTTTTATTATATTGGCTTGGCCTACCCATAAGCAATTGGTATTTCATTCAAGTCTTCTCACACATTACTACCCTCCCTGTATGATAAGATCCAATGACACTGGCCCTATTGCTGTTCCTCAAATATGATACTCCATCTCTCCACCCTAAGCATTTTTCACTGGCTATCCCCCATACCCGGAATACTCTGTCTCCTCATTTCTACCTCCTAGCTTCTCTGGCTTCCTTCAAGTCTCAGCTAAAGTACCCCTTTCTATAATAAGTCTTTCCTGGTTCTTCTTAATTTTGTGCCTTCCCTCTGAGACTACCCCCAACATATCCTGTCTATATCGTCTTTGTACATAGTTGTTTGCATGTTGCCTCCCTCATTAGACTGTGAGTTCCTTGAGAGCAAGAACTGCTTTTTGCCTTTCTTTGTACCCCTAGTGTTTAGCAAAGTGCCTGGCATATAGTAGGTATTCAATAAATGCTAGTAGACCACAACTATGAAAAGAAAACTTGGAAGGCTTTACTTTTCTGATTGCCCCTCACTGTTGTCAATAGTCATCACCCCATTTATGAAAAACACAAATAATAAAGATTGTATTCTCTATATATTCCTTTGAGTTGTCTCTAGATTTTGTCCTGCTAGAGTGACATACAATATAAAATAGCTATTTCTATTTTTTTCCCAATGATTTCTATGGAAGACAAGTCTTCTTTCAATAGCTTGGGCTTTAAAAATAAATAAATAAAATCTGAATGATACTTGATATTGATATGATAAGAGTACCGTTTTATTACTTATTACAAACAATAATGAAAATGAATATAGGTCAAATTAGTTCTGTAAGGGGTGTAACATTTTGGAACCATTCCTTTGGAAACACACAGTAGTTTACATGTAAAACTTTTAGCCCTAACACCACTGTCTATACAGTCTTTCCTGACTCACCCTGATACTACTGCCTTAGTTCCAAAATAACCAGGTATATGTGTGTGTACACACACACACATACACACGCACACACACACACACACATATACACATCTATATATGTGTATATGTATAATCCTTCACGGGAAAAACAGACATTCAATGAAACAGAGGACTTTCAAGCATTACTGAAGAAAAGACCAGAATTGAATAGAAAACTTGACTTTCAAATATGACTCAACAGAAGTATAAAAAGGTAAACAGAAAAGAGATATCATAAGGGATTCAACAAGGTCAAACCACTTACATTCCTCCATGAGAAAATGATGCTTGTAACTCCTAAAAACTTTCTCATTATTAGGGAAGTTAGAAGGAGTATAAACAGATGGAAGGCAGGGGTGTGAGTTGAATATGATGGGATGACTAAAAAAAATTAAAATCAAGGGGTGAGAAAGAGGAATTCATTGGGAGAAGGAGAAAGAGAGAGCTAGAATGGGGTGAATTATTGGACATAAAAGAGGTACAAAAGAGCTTTTTACAGTGGAGGGAAAGGTAGAGGGGAGCATGTGAACCTTATGCTCATTAGATTGGACTCAAAAAGGGAATAACATACACACCTAGTTTGGTATAGAAATCTACCTTACCCTATAGGAAAATAGGAGGGGAAAGAGTTAAGAGAAGCACGGGGAGGGGGTAGGGAGCTGATAGAAGCTATGTGATAAAAAATAGATGGATTTGGGGGAGGAAAAAGTCAGAAGCAAAACACTTTCGAGAATAAACAGAATGACAGGAGAAAGAGTAGGATAAATAGGAAGGAAATAGGATGGAGGAAAATACATAGTAATCATAACTGTGGGAAAAAATTTACAGTAAGTTTCTCTAATAAAGAACTCACTTCTTAAATATATAGAGAAGTGAGTCAAATTTATAGAATTAAGAGCCATTCCTCAATTGAGAAATGGTCAAAGGATATGAAAAGGCACATTTCATATGAAGTAATCAAAGCTATCTATAGTCATATTGAAAAATTCTCTAAATCTCTATTGATTAGAGAAATGCAAATTAAAACAACTCTGAGCTACCACCCCATACCTATCAGAATGGCTAATAAAACAGAAAAGGAAAATGCCAAATATTGGAGGGGATGTGGGAAAATTGAGACACTTGTGCACTATTGGTGCTGATTCAACCATTTTTAAGAGCAATTTGTAACTATGCCCAAAAGGCTATAAAACCAAGAACCTTTGACCAAGCAATACCACTATGAGGTCAGTATCCCAAAGAGATTAAAAAAGGGAAAGGACCTATATGTACAAAGGTATTTATAGCAATTCTTTTAGCAGTGGCAAAGAATTAGGAATTGAGTGGCTGTCCATCAATTGGGGAATAGCTGAACAAGTTGTTGTATATGGTTGTGATGGAATACTACTATTCTATAAGAAATGACAAGCAGAACGATTTTGGAAAAATCTGGAAAGATTTACATGAATTGACATAGGGTGAAGGGGGCAGAACCAGGGGAATATTGTATACAGTAACAGCAATATTATACGATAAACAACTGTGAATGACTTAGTTATTCTTATCAATACGGTGATCCAAGATAATTCTGAAGGACTTATGATGAGAAATGCTTTCCATCTCCAGAGAAAGAATTGACAGAGTATAAATGCAGATAAAAGCATACTTTTTATTTACTTCCTTTATTTTTCTTGGGGTTTTTTTGGTCTGTGTTTTCTTTCAAAACATTACTAACATGGAAATATGTTTTGCATAACTGCACAGGTACAACCTATAAAACTGCTTTCCTTCTCAGTGAGGTGGGGGGAGGGAAAGGAGGGAGGAAGAGAATTTGGAACTCAAAAATATTTTTAAATGAATGTTAAAAATGGTTATTACATGTAATTGGAGGAAAATTAAATTTTAAAAATAGTTAAAAAAAAAGAATGTCATCTCTCCTTTGCTCAAATATTCCCATTGTTGGAAAGCCCTAATTGTTAGAAAGTAATTCTTGACTTTGAGCTGAAAGTTGACATCTTATTTTCTTTAAGAGAAAATATAGAAATATATAGAAATCTTTGGTTTTTACATCTCCATAATTTGTGGATATATTTCTACCCTGTCCTGTGCCTGGTGATCCATGTCCTGCAACAAAGAATAAAAAAGAAAGTTTAAAAACTGCTTCAGCAAAACTAACACATTAGTGTTAGTATATGCCATTGTCCACATTCATGGCTCCCCACCTCAGTCAAAGAAAGAAGCAAGGGGAAAGAAAGAAGGAAGAAAGAAAGGAAAGGAGGGAAGGAAGGAGGGAGGGAAGGAAGGAAGGAAAGTAGGAAGGAAGGAAGAAAGGAAGGAAGGAAGGAAGGAAAGGAAAGAGTATCCTTATACTTTATTAATCCTCTCCTATTTATAGAATTTATGCCAAACTTAAAGGTTATACTTAACTTTCAAAAATGTCATTATGCTTTTTTCTCCAATTCTTAACTACTAAAAGCAAATTGCATCTTGTCTCTAGCTTCTTGGAATGGTAACAGAGCTCGTGCTGAATATTCAGCTTTTTCATTATCTCTAACCCCAATGGAGTTAATGATTATATAATACTTTGATACTGGAGGAATAAAGTATAGTCTTTCTTTACATAAACCATTACTGGACTCCTTGTGGAATTTCATGTGTTTCCAATGATCTGCCTTCCCAAAGCTTGACTTAATTGTATAAGTTTTTGTTTATTTCTCTTCTATTTATCTCCAACATGGCTAAAAGACACGATCTGAGTCAGGCCCCAGTGGGGGAACTTTTCTGCATAACAAGGATAAATAAGATGATAAAAGACTCTTCATTTGTACAGGTACTATAAGAGATAATAAGAAGACACTGAGCCTGCCTTAAAAGAGTTAATAGTACAGTAGTGGAAACAAGAAATAGTAACAACTGGCATTTCTATATTGCATTAAAGTTCCTCCCCAAAAAAATATACACACATGTGTATGTAAATATAGATATATACCTGTATATGTCTATATATAACAGTGTCACAATCAGCTTTATAACAAAGGTATTAACAGATTTTATTATATTTATTTTTAAATGATGAAACTATGGATTAAGGAGTTTAAATGATTTGTCCAGTCATATAACTAATAAATTCCAGGGACTTAGTTCAGGATCTTAGTTGAGACCTTCTTGACTACAAGTCAAAGTATCCAAGTAACTGGAGTACATGACAGTATGAGATAAGAACCCATGTGAATCTTCTAAAACATCCTTTTCCATCATGTTTTAATTTCTCATATTTCCCTTCCATTTTTTCACAGTTTTCATAAAATGATATTCTTGGAAATTACTTCCTAAAGACTTTTTACTTAGAAAGATTTTATATTTGTTTGTTTTTTAAAATATCGCAGAGACTCAAACCTGTCACCATAACTAAGACAATATGGCAGGGCTAGCTGCCCTTTATGTTTTTCCTTTCCAGTGACTGAAAGCAATAGTAGTTATCCTTGTATTTTAAAAGTACAGAAGAATAAACATCACAAATAAATGCTTTCATATTTCCTTCTCAGGGACCTTGCCATCCTTAGTGATTATTTTCTTTTTGCATCCCCCTTGGAAACTGATAAATTGCTGCCTGGATCCCTAATTGTTAATCCCCAAAAAGGACATGCTTTAGAAGCATTTCTTTTTGTCAGAAACAACAACAAAAAAGAAGACTGTCCAACTACTGATGACAATAGTGACAAATGTAAGGAGCATTATCCAGAGTGGGCAATTGCAAATGATAATCACCAACCAATTGGCATCATTTGTTGCAAAGTAGAGAAAGGACAAATAGTTGTTATTTCTCTCCAAGTGATCATGTTTCCATGGCATTCTAGCTAACTTTAAAATAGCACAGGCACAATACTGAAAAAGACTCTTTCCTCAGAGGAAGTAGCCCAGCTGATCCATCATGAAGCATGAATGGCCAATTTCAAAGTAGAAAGCTAAGTCTGATAAATCCTAAAAGCTACCAGGTGCAGATTAATGATAACTGAGGAGAATTATATCCCCTCCTCCCCCTCATCCCCCCCAAAAAAATTCCATGAAAGAGGAAAATAGCATGTCCATAACAAGGAAGCATTTAAGGGCTCAGAAATTTGGGGCAAAGAAAGTTTGTTGTGGGGACCTCTAATGTTGTCTAGTCCAACCCCTATTCCAATGATTGTCACTATAATGTACCTCTGACAAGCAGTTATTCAACATCTGTTGGAGTAGATAGATGTATTTGGTAGTTTGAGCACCAAGGGTTTCAATTAAATTCCTTTGGGGGCAATGGTAAGATAGAATAACTTTACCTTCCCCATGCTAACTTGAATATCCCCTATGTATGTCAAGTCCTGAAACATTAAGATGACAAATCTTAAGAACAAAAAAAATGGTCTCAAATCTGATATATTATATGAGTCATTCATTCAATAACCATTTAATGAGCAACCTACCATACTCAGAGCACTATATTGGGTGCTTTAAGGGATACAAAAGTTTCAGAAACGGTCCATGACCTCAAGGAGTTTGTTTGGTTTTTGTCCTTTATTCTCAAAGGACAAATGACATCACAAGGACCAAGACACACAGCTTACAATTAAAGGTTCAGAATTCAACTTTAGAAAATCATGTTAATTTTTCCAAGTATACAAGATATGGAACCAACTGTGGTCATAATATCATAGACTTAGATCTGGAAAGGATCTTACAGGTCCATTGATTCCAAACCTTTTATTTTACAATGGAAAGTACATGGAAGGTTAAAACACAGGTTGTCACGACAAAACAGGAAAATGATAAATGCTGGAGAGGATGTGGAAAATTGGAACACTGTTACATTATTGGTAGAGTTGTGAACTGATCCAGCCATTCTGGAGAGCAATTTGGAACTATGCCCACAGGGCTATAAAAATGTGCATACCCTTTAATCCAGCAATACCACTTCTAGGTCTGTATCCCAAAGAGATCACACAAGTGAGAAGGGGACCCATATGTACAAAAATATTTATAGTAGCTCTTTTCGTGGTAGCAAAGAATTCGAAATCAAGGGGATGCCCTTCAATTGGGGAATGGCTAAACAAGTTGTGGCATATGAATATAATTGAATACTATTGTGCTATAAGAAATGGGGAAGATATGGACTTCATAATAACCTGGAAAGACCAACATGATATAATACTGAGTGAGCAGAGCAGAACCAGGAGAACATTGCACACAACCACAGATATATTGATTCTGTGATGACTAACCTTGATAGACTTGGCTCTTCTCAGCAATACAAGGTTCAAAGACAACTTCAAAGGACTCATGATGGAAAGAGCTATCTACACACAGAGAAAGAACTATGGTATCTGAATGCAGATTGAGGCAAACTATTTGCTCTCCCTTTTTTTCTCCTCTTTTTTTTTTTGGTTTTGTTTCTTTTTTCTCATGATTCATTCCATTGGTCATAATTCTTCTTTACAACTTGACTACTGTGTAAATTAGTTTAATGCGAAGCTATATGTAGAAGATATATTGGATTCCATGGCATCTTGCGGGGGGAGAGGAGGGAGGGGAAGAAAATCTGGAACTCAAAATCATGCGGAACTGAGTGTTGTAAACTAAAAATAAAAAGTCTTAATTTATTAAAACACACACACACACACACACACACACAAAATGTCAGAGCTGGAAGGGACCATCTAATCCAATGTCAGTCTGAAGATAAAACTGAAGGCCAAAGAGCAGAAAGGTCATGATCAAGTTTATGAAGCTACCCAGGTACAGAGCCAAGCCTCAAATCCAGTAGTCCTGCCTCATACCGTGCCCTTTCTACTACCTTATGCTTCCTCTTTATTCTATCTTGTCCAGTCCTCTGTCTCTCAGAAACAGTGAACAACACTTTTTGACCTCCCATATTTGACTAGTGTTTTATAGCTTTTAAAGAGTTTTCACAACATTTGTTTCGTATTCATTTGTTCATATTCAATTGTTTCATAACAATTCTAGGAACATAAAATTGTGTTGGGGAGGCAGCATGGTACAATGGAAAGAATGCTGGGCTTGGAGTCCAAGAAACTTGAGTTAGAATTCCAACTTTTCTATTTACTATACATATGACCCTGGACAAATTACGAGTTCTCTGAGTAGCAATTTCTTCAACTGTAAATATAAGAAAGTTTGTAGGATCAAATACGTAGAGCTGAAAGTCATCTAAGAAGTCATCTCATTTTACAGAAGAGGAAACTGAGGTCCAGAGAAGCTAAGTGATTTGTTAGGATCTCATGCCAAGCTTTCCAAAGTCCTATGGTCCAAATGATTGGTTTTCTTGATTGGTTAATGTTCTCAGATCCCTTCCAGCTGACATTAGTGGACCAAATGGTCCTTCTATCAGTTTAAATTGGCCCTACACAGAAAGGCTAATTAAACTCTGAGCAGCCCCCACTGGGATAGATTGTTTGCCTTTCAAGGAGAAATAATATTATAGGAGATATCTAGCTCCTTTCCAGTAATAGGTAATTTTCTGGTTGGGTATACAACATAGAGAAGAAAAACAAAACAAAAAAAGTTATACAGTTTTTGATAAACTACAAAACTGGATTGCAGTCTGACAGAAATTAGCTTTAGGTCAACACCTTACAAATATAACAGATAAATATCAAATGGGTAGATGACCTAGATATAACAGATTATATCATAAACAAATCTGAGGAGCAAAGAAGAAATTACCTTTTAGATCCATGAATATGGGAAAAGTTTGTGGCTAAATGAGAGAGGGGATCACACAAGATAATATGGACAATTTTGATTACACAAAATTTAAAAGATTTTGCACAAACAAATCTAATGTAGTCAAAATTAGAAGGGAAACATAATTGGGGGGAAAATCTTTGCAACAAGTTTCTCTGATAAAGACCTCATATTCATAACACAAAAGAAACTGATTTAAATTCATAAGACTAAGAACAATTGCCCAATAGATATATTTGATCAAAGGATATGACGGGCAGTTTTCAAAGGAAGAAATACAAGCAATCAACAACCACAATGAAAAAAAACCCTTTAAATTAGTGCTTCTTAAATTGTGGGTTGAGACCCCACGTGGGGTCATGGAAAAATTTGGCAACGTGCAACAACCAAGATTTAATTCAAAATCTAATATGTAATGAATCAACGTGTTTCTGGCAGTGCTTGCCATGTGGCATCATGAAATTTCACTGAAGCCTTGGTTCTGAACACAAAGCATATGCACTTTGATTGAGCATGCCCTCAAGCCACACATTGCATGAATGCTGCTGATACTCAAAAAGGGGTCCCAAGTGGAAATAGTTGAAGAAGCCCTGCTCTAAATCATTAATGATTAAAGAAATGCAAATTAAAGCAACTTTGAAGTTTCACCTCACATTGGCAATGATGACAAAAAAAGGAAAATTACAAACGTTAGAGGAGCTGTGGGAAAATATGTACAATAGTGTTTTGTTGGTAGAGCTTTGAACTGATCCAACCATAGGGAGATCAATTCGCAACAGCACTCAGAAAATTACTAAACTACGAACATCTTTTATTGTGATGAAATACTATCACATTACATGGAATGACAAGTAGGATGCTCTCAGAAAAACCTGGAAAGACTTACATGATCTGATACACACCTTTGACAAAGCTATAGCACTACTAGGGCTATACTCCCCAAAGAAATCAAAGAAAAAGGAAAATACATCCAAAAATATTTATAGCAGCTCTTTCCATGGTAACCCAAATGTGGAAAGTAAGACAGTGTCCTCCTATTGGAAAACAGCTAAATAAATTGTGAATATTTGAATATATGAATGTACCGCTATGCCATAAGAAATCAGGAAATGGACAATTTCAAAGGAAAACAGAAAGATATCTTTGAACTTATACAAAGTTGAGAGCAATACTAGAACAATTTATACAATGACATTAGAGTGAAAAACAACTTGTAAAAACTTTAGAACTCTAATCAGTGAAATGATCAATGGAAACTCAAAAAGAATAAAGGTGAAACATGATATTCACCTCCTGATAAAGAGGCAATGAACTTGAAATGCAGAAAGAGACATACATTTTCAGAAATAGATAATATGGGAATTTGATTTACCAGATTATGCAACTATGAATTGAGAGCCTTATTTTTCAGGTTAAGGGTTTTTTTTTTTTAAATGTATTCATTTCCATGTGGGAGTGAAGAGAGATAGTGGGAGGGACATTTAATTTGTTAAGTGCTTATTAATTGAAAAAGTAAAAATATTTTTAAAAATCTAAAAAGAAATTTAACTGAAGTGAATTAAGGATATCTAACCTCAATAAATGAAGGCATTATAAGAATGACAGGCATTTAAAGGGTGCATGTTGCATGAATATAGTGGAATATTATTGTACCAAAAAATTAAGATGAAGATTTCAATGAAGCATTACAGACATATGAACTGCTAGAGTGAAGAAAGCCAGACCAAGAAAACAGTGCACACAATGCCTACATCAATGTAAAAGGAAGGAAGGAAAGAAAATTGAAATGTAATAGTAATGACTGATCTTGTTGCTACAAATGACAAAATGTACCTCTGACCCTTTTTTACAGAGGTGGAGGATGATGGAAGTGGAATACTGAATATGCTGAATATGTCAGTCTTGGTTGCCATATTAATTTTTCTAAACTTTCTTTTTTTCTTTTCTTTCTTTTTAATTTTTGGTGAAGAAGTTGCTTATTTGGTAGGGTACAAGACAAGGTTATATTAGGAAATGGAGCTAATTTGATGTCAATATCAAAAGATATCAATAAAAATTAATTTTTAAAATAAATAGCTATTGAGGAAGAGAGAAAAGTCTTCACAGGTTCTGCTCAGAAGAACTAGGACGAATGGACTGAAGTTAAAGGGAGGTTAACTTTGATTTAAAGTCAAAAACCTTCTAACTGTGGCTGACCAACTCTGGAATAGACTGCCCATTGCACAAAGTATCCCAAAGTTTGATAATCATTTGCAATAGATACTGTAAAATGGATTCTTGCATAAGGTAGAAAGTTGGACCAAACAAAAACAAAGTTTCCTTCCAACTCCAAAATTCCATTACTTTAACTTTAGAAACAATATTGGAATCTACACTGGTCAGACCACAACTGTGGCACTAAATTCAGTTCTGAACACATTTTAGGAAGGGCACGGATAAGACAGACTATCTTGAAAAGGGTAACCAGGATAGGGCATCATAATCATGCCGTAAGATGATCAAATTAAGGAAATGAGGATAATGTGATAGGAAAAGATATAATAAGTATTCTCAAATATTTAAAGGGTAGTTTTCAAAAGGAATGATCAAACTTGTTCTGTCCTTTACCACAGGGTAGAAAAGTTAGAACTAGGCTGGAGAAAAGACTCCAGGTTATCTTCAAAATTTTGAACGTCTATTATGTTGAAAAGGAATTAGCCTTGTTCTGGTTGGCTCCAAAGGGCAGAACTAGGAGCACTGGGAAGAAGTGAAAAAGAAACAAAGAAACTTAGGCTTGTTGTAAAGAAAAATATAAAAGGCTACTTCAGCAGGTAGTGTATATTGTATTAGAGCACTTCATGTTTACATGGATCCTGGATAATGGATGATGCTCTCACACACTTTCCCAGTCACCAATGGAGTGAAGCATGACTGTGTGCTTGCTTCCATGATTTTCAGCATGATGTTTTCAGTAATGTAGTCAGATGCCTTCAACAAGGATGAAAATGGCATCAAGGTCAGCCACAACACTGACAATAAATTATTTAACTTGAAAAGGCTACAAGTCAAGACTAAAATGGAGGGAGAGTTGGTATACGACTTTTTGTTTACAGATGACTGTGCACTCAATGCAGCTTCTGAGGCTGAGATGCAACAAAGTATGGATCAGTTCTCTGCTGTTTGTGCTAATTTTGGCCTGAGAATTAACACCAAGAAAACACAAGTTCTCTACCAGCCAGTACCATACAATCCATATGTGGGACCATCTGTTACAGCAAATGGAGAAATTCTGGATGCCATGGATAAGTTCACTTACCTTGGCAATATACTTTCCAGGGATGTAATGATGAGGTTGATGCATGTACTGCCTGAGCTAACTCGATATTTAGGAAGCTCCCAAGGAAATGTGGGAGAGAAGAGTTATTAGGCTGCCTACGAAACCGAAGGTCTACAGAGTTTTTGTGCTGACTTCATTGTTGTATGCCTTTGAAACCTGGACTGTATACCAGCACCTGTGCCAGGAAAACGAATCACTTCCATTTGAATTGCCTGAGGGACATTCTGAAGATCACCTGGCACAAAAAGGTACCAAATATGTCACCTGGCACAATAAGGCACCAAATACAGAGGTCCTTTCTCAAACTGAACTGCCAAGCATTTAAACTCTGATACAAAGAGTGCAACTCTGATGGGTTGGCCATGTTGTTTGAATGCCAAAAGCACATTTGCCTAAAACACTGTTTTACAGAGAACTCTCAGAAGGCAAGTGCTCACATGGAGGTCAGAAGAAGTGATACAAAGATACTCTCAAGGTTTCTCTGAAGAACTTTGGAATCAATTGTGAGACTTGAGAAACACTGGCACAAGACTATCCAGCATGGTGTGCCTGCATCAAAGAAGGTACTGTGTTCCATGAGCAAAGCAGAACTTCAGTGGCTGGGGGCGGAGCCAAGATGGGGGCAGAAAGCAGGGACTTGCCTAGGGCTCTCTCCCAGGACCCTGCAAACACACGTGAAAAATGGCTTTGAACAAATTCTAGAACTGTAAAACACAAGGAATAGTGAAGGGAAGCAGGGCTCCAACCCAGGACAGCCTGGATGGTCGCTGGATGAGGTCTATCGCACAGAGCTGAGAGTGGAAGGGAGCAGAGCCCAGCATGGGCTGCGCTAGGACCAACCAGACTGGGAGCTGGGTAGAACAGGCCCTAGTGCCCTGAATCAGTGAGCTGTGGCAGTTACCAGACGTCTCAACCCACAAACAACAAAGACAACAGAGAAGGTTAGTGAGAAAAAACTATGGGGACAGAGTGGAAGGAGTTCGTGGTTCTGCTACCGCCCCAGGGCAGCAGAAGTGGTGCAGCTCTGAGGACTACAGCTGCAGTTGCTTCCAGCCCCAGGATCCCCTGGTGGGAGGAATTAAGTGGCAGATCAGAGCAGGAGTGCAGAGTCTGCTCAGACTAACTCAAAATAGACTAACTCAAATGGCAAAAGAGCTCCAAAAAGCCAATGAGGAGAAGGATGCCTTGAAAGGCAGAATTACCTAAATGGAAAAGGAGGTCCAAAAGACCACTGAAGAAAATACTACCTTCAAAATTAGATTGGACCAAGGAGAAGCTAGTAACTTTATGAGAAATCAAGATATTATAAAACAGAACCAAAGGAATGAAAAAATAGAAGACAATTTGAAATATCTCATTGGAAAAACCACTGACCTGGAAAATAGATCCAGGAGAGATAATTTAAAAATTATTGGACTACCTGAAAGCCATGATCAAAAAAAGAGCCTAGACATCATCTTTCAAGAAATTATCAAGGATATCTGCCCTGATATTCTACAGCCAGAGGATAAAATAGAAATTGAAAGAGTCTACCAATCACCTCCTGAAAAAGATCCCAAAAAGAAAACTCCTAGGAATATTGTTGCCAAATTCCAGAGCTCCCACATTAAGGAGAAAATACTGCAAGCAGCCAGAAAGAAACAATTTGAGTATTGTGGAAACACAATCAGAATAAGACAAGATCTAGCAGCTTCTACATTAAGGGATCGAAGGGTTTGGAATATGATATTCCAGAGGTCAATGGAGCTAGGATTAAAACCAAGAATCACCTACCCAGCAAAACTGAGTATCATGCTCCAAGGCAAAATATGGATTTTCAATAAAATAGAGGACTTTCAAGCTTTCTCAGTGAAAAGACCAGAGCTGAATAGAAAATTTGACTTTCAAACACAAGAATCAAAAGAAGCATGAAAAGGTAAACAAGAAAGAGAAATCAGGACTTACTAAAGTTGAACTGTTTTGTTTACATTCCTACATGGAAAGATGATGTTTAAGATTCATGATATATATATATATATGTGTGTGTGTGTGTGTGTGTGTGTGTGTGTGTGTGTATACAAATATATACATATATATGTGTATATATATACATACATATATATACATATACATATATATATTTATATATGGGGAGAGAGAGAGAGAGAGAGAGGGCACAGGGTGAGTTGAGTATGAAGGGATGATACCTAAAACAATAATATCAAATTAAGGGATGAGAGAGGAATATATTGAGAGAGGGAGAAAGGGAGAGATAAAATGGGGTAAGTTATCTCGCACAAAAGTGGCAAGAAAAAGCAGTTCTGTAGGAAAAGAAGAGGGAGCAGGTGAGGGGGAATGAGTGAATCTTGCTCTCATCTGATTTGACCTGAGGAGGGAATAACATACACACTCAGTTGGGTATCTTACCCCACAGGAAAGAAGGAGTAAGGAGACCAAAAAGGGGGGACGATAGAAGGGAGGGCATACAGAGGAAGGAGGTAATCAAAATCAAACACTTTTGAAAAGGGACAGGGTCAAGGGAGAAAATTGAATAAGGGGGATAAGATAGGAAGGAGCAAAATATAGTTAGTCTTTCACAACATGAGTATTGTGGAAGGGTTTTACATAATGATACACATGTGGCCTATGCTGCATTGCTTGCCTTCTTAGGGAGGGTGGGTGGGGAGGGAAGAGGGGAGAGAATTTGGAACTCAAAGTTTTAAAAGAAGATGTTGTTTCAACAATCCGGCTAGCAGTTGTTGTGGGGGTATAAGATCCACCAACAACCAGCACCCAGAAAGCTGCCAACATGCTGCAAAAGCACAGGTTCTTTTGATCTGCTTTAGTAAGGAAACCAATGTTAAGGGGTTGACAAGCTTACTTTAATTCAGCATACAAATATCATTCACTTAGTTCAAGGGAAAAAACCAGCACCCTGAACTTCAGAACAAAATACAAACAAAGCACAAACATCGACAGACAGACCAAATACAGATTCATAGTTACCAACATCTAGGTTCAGCTCGGCAGCTCAGAATGAGACCTGGCCCAGAGCCACTTGGGCCACCACTGCTGTGGGAAAGAGCTCCAAAGAATAGAAAGCCAACCCCTGGTTTTATATCTTTTTCAGGGTCAGGGGTGAGTCACACATGCGACTCACCCATGTGACCTAAAATCATCACAAAAAGGCAACTTAAACCCACGTGCTCTAAGAGTCTCTGATGTCCCAAACCTATCACTTGAACTCTTGTGTAAACTAGGCCCTCCCTTAGTTAGCCCCACCTGGGGCCCCACCTTGGTTACCAAGTCACACCCACATAGGTTTAGCACCCAATTGGGGTTTGGGCCTGGGGCTTAGCACCTAGTAAGACTCAAAGACACTTAATTAATCGTTTTAAAACAGTAAGAAAGTCCCAACTCAATTGATATTACAGATGTTCAAAAAAAAGTTTTTGCATGCAGCTAGGAAATAAGATATACAGGCAATGGGGCATAGGAATCTATATGCCCTACAAGAAAGTAAGGGAAAAGGGGATGGTGGGGAGTGGGGTGACAGAAGGGAGGGCTGACTGTGGAATGGGGCAATCAGAATATATGCCATCTTGGAGTGGGGGGGAGGGTAGAAATGGGGAGAAAACTTGTAATTCAAACTCTTGTGAAAATCAATGTTGAAAACTAAAAATATTAAATAAATAAAAATAAGAAAAAAATAAAAAATAAATTAAATTAAATTAAAAAAGAACTTCAGTGGCTCAAAAGAAACATGAGATGTTCAAATTTAGAACTACTCCACTCCAAATGTTCATATGAACTGTTTGTGCCCAACTTGCAGTAAAGCCTTCCAAGTTGATATTGGTCTGATCAGCCATAGTCAGATATGCTGTACCTTGATCCCAACATAGTGATGTCACTTTGGTCCTCTTTGAGAATGAAAGGCAATAACCAAGCATTTCAAACAAAAAATGGATGACCATTTACAAAGTATGCTGTAGAAAAATTCAGGTACAAATTGAACTAGGTAGCTTCTAAAGTCTCCTTCAACTTTGAGATTTTGTGATTCTCTGACATGAAGGAATAGTATTACATATATGTATGATACATATATGTATGATATCATACATGTGTGTATGATACATCTGCACAAAGGCATATACGTATATAGATAAGTAAGATTTGGAGGAATTCCTTACACATCAGTCCTTTTAATGAACATTATATTCATCTGGACAATTCTTCTCTCTTTCAAAATGTAAAAATTGCAAAATGCCAATTTGCACTCAATAACAGAAAAAAAAATACTTGTGAAAACTTAGAACTGTCCAAATAGGCTGCTTGGAGCCCTGATAGGTTGTCATCACTGGTAGCCTTCAAATGAAAGCTAAAAGATTAATATTCAGGGATTCATTATTTGGAGAAGGGATAAATTAAATTTCCTTTGATGTCCCTTCCAAATCTGAGACTTTTATTATGGGAAGAAAATGTATGCTTCATAGCACAATTTTTAGCTTTTTTCTAAGGAGATGCCACTTTGGACTGCCCTGAAAACCTCCTTAGCAATGTAGTTTTAAACCAGAAGACCCAAGTACAAATCCTTTCTTTAACATGTACTAGCTATGTGACCCTGGGTAAGTCACTTAATTTCTCAGTGACTCCAAGAAACTCTCAAAAAATATAAGTTACAGTTGAATTGCCTATCAGCCTCAGTGAAGTGAGTTTTCCTACTGGAAGTTCTCTAAACTTATGAAATAACAGATCTGAACCAAAATAATAACAATAATAACCATAATCCTTATATTACAGGGTTGTTATGAGGATTAAATGAAATAATGTGTACAAAGTGCCATGTAAATATAAATGCAGTCATTAAATTACCATTTATGAAGTGCCTACTATGTACCAGGCACTGTGCTACACCCAGGAGACAGAAAAAAAGGCAAAAAGTCCCTGCCCTCAAAAAAAACTCATAATCTAATGGGGTAGAAAACATGCAAACAGCTATGGTCAAACAAACTATATACAAATTAAAATAAATAATAAAAAAGCAAGGCTCTAGAATTGAGACTCAGATTCTTATTATCAATAGAAAGAAATGAGGAGGGAGGTACTAAGAAGCTGTTATGGTTACATGCACAATTAGGAGCTATAGCTTCCAAGGGAGGAGAGGGAAACGCTGCAGTGGAATTTGTCAGGCCCCAAGCATGTGGTAAATCAAGATTGACTTGAGGAGAGGCCTGGCTCTATTTGCCTAAAATTACTGTATAAATAAGGCCACTCAGGCAAACCACATCTAATATTAGATTAAAAAGCATATTATTACCTCTTTTATTCATCCCACTGCTGACAACCCTGGTTGAGTTAATAAATACCAATTGACACATTTCATTTCTGATATATCAGTGGATCTGTAATCTCATCAATGTGAGCACTGCTTCCATTGGTACTGATTCAAAAGATATCTAACATGGTTTTCCCTCACTGAAATATCTCTTCCTTTTTTGCAGTTACACCTTACAGTGAGAGAGCTTTATATTAAAAAAAATAAGTAAATAAACTTTCCATATGAACATTATCTTACACACTATTTGATTTTAATGTTTGTAGTGATATGCACAAGTGACTAGATTATATTCCAATTGTCAGCAAAAATGAAAAAAGAGTAGTCATGTTTGAGTTATTAAAGGATTTTTTTTTAATATTAACTTAATAGAAGTTAAATGGAATGTGATTCAGGGACATCAACTAGATAGTGTCAGATGAAATAATATGGGATGTTTTCAGTTTGTACACTCTGATGCAAAACCTTAGATGAGCTAAAAAAAAATTAATAGACCGAGCTAAAAAAAATTAATAGATAGTTTTTTTCCCTGTCTGCATTTGTTTATTTGTATGTTCTGAATTGAATTAAGTTAAAGTTACTTAATCTGTTCAGTGACTTGTTACCCACTTCTTATTTAAAGGAGAAGAAGAAAGCACAGATGTACAAGGAAAGGCTGCAAAGATTTTCCAAAGCCCTACTTAGAACACTGGCAGGTAGCCAAGGCAACATCAATTTTGCATTAATGGAAATAGTCTTCTATAACCCACATTATATTCTAAAATTGACTAAGTGTGATTTGTTAAATGATTAGAGAGTAATGCGGGGGAAAATATCTGTTTCCAGATTATATCCTAATATGATGCTTCAGACTTTTACAAGTAAGGAGGCTGAAAAATTTAATTTTACATCAAGCAACACAATTTTCACTTCTCCAGATTTTATGCAAATACGGACCACATTCAAGACTCAGTGATGCGGCCACTCAGACATGTGGTTAGACTCTCACATGTGCAATTAAATTCAGCAATTAGCTGTGGAGTTCTAGTGATGAGCACTGCATTGTGCTGGGCTCTGGCAATGTATGGATGGTTCAGCACCCCAGAATCTGCCCTAGGAAAGTTTTTAATCCAGTGGAGAGAGGAGGGAGAGATGAAAGAAATACAAAAATAAACTATAGCATAAGTTATAAGTTGATAGAGAGAAGTAGTGTCACATCACAAAAATAATCACTGCATTGAGAATCAGGAGACTTGGACTCAAGCCACAGCCCTGCCACCTTCTAGCTTTCAGATCTTAGCAATACACTTAACTTCTTTGAGTCTCCAATTTCTCACCCATAAAATGAGGGGCATTCATGATAGTAATTTCATTTCCAAGTTATCATTCGTGGAACTTAGGTCAAAGAGCACTCTAGACATGTTTTTATGTTACACTTTCTCAATTTCAATGGTTCCCAATTACTGGGTCAGGAACCACCACTGTTTTGGGAAGCCTTAGAAAATATTTTGCCCCAAGCCTTTCTATATCTATTGCTCTGGCATCAGCTTCCTGCCACCAACTTCACCATGGAAGAGATTAGTCACTTTGTATATATGACCATACTTTAGCCCCACAAAACCCAATGAGGTAGGTAGTATAAGTGGCACTATCTCCATTCTTGAGATAAGCAAAGTAAGGCTTTGTATCAGTACAGGCTTGGAAAGTTTAATTAATTTACCCAAGGCTACATGTAGCTGGTAAGAATTAAAAGTGTACCAGGCTTCTGACTGAATCCTTTGCTCCAACAATCAAAATTCCTACCACTACTAGTCACAAACTTCTGAAAATGTACAGAAGGATGCAGACAGATGAAAAAAAATATGATATGAGTAACTGGAAATGCTATGGGGTATGAAGAAATCAGAATTATTGAACCAGGGAAACTAATCACTAAGACTGTTACTTTACTTCAAAACATTTATCTGGAATATTAAGGTGCTATGAAACCACAGAGACCTTCTCAGTCTTAGGCTCTTTACCTCATTCAATTCCTTGACTTGCAATTGGAGTCATTTAAAGTGAAATAAATTTCCATTTGGAAGGAAGGAAAGAAAAACAAAAGGAAGAAAGGCTATAGGGCTGCAGGGAAACTATATCTTGTTGTAATATGGTATAGTAGAAAATACTAGCCTGTCATAACAGAGGACTCAGTTTCCTCACCTGAAAAATAAGGGAGTTGGATAGATGGAGTCTGAGATCCAGTTCTAGATCTATGATCCTATGACCTGGGTACAAATACTGGGTCACTTTGGGCAAAGTGAGCTTTGCTACAGCATGTCTTTTAGGGCTTCAAAGAAGAAGAGTAGGTGCTGACAAAGTGATAGAAAACACACACAAAAAAACGAGAAAGTTGGGTTCAAAATCCAATCTGGTGTACTAGGACACTCCAATTCTAAAACAACTTCTATAGGCCTCAGTTTCCTCATTTTTAAAACAAGATGATTGGACTAAATGACTTCTATGGGCAGCTAGGTGGTACAGTGGATAGAGTGCTAGACTTGGAATCAGAAAGACCAGAGTTCAAATCCTGTCTCAGACACTTGCCAATTATGTGACCCTAGGCAAATCACTTGACCTCTTTTAGAGGCAGTTTCCTCATTTGTAAAATAAGGATAATAACATCACTTCCCTTACAGGGTTGCTTTGAGGATCAAATGGGATAATGTATGTAAAGTGATTTGTAAAACTTACATTACATATATGCCATTATTCATTATCATCATCTTCATCATTAGGTCATCATCATTAAATCAAGATAAGCAAAGTAAGGCTTAGAAATTTTAACTAATTTATCCAAGGCTACATATAGTCAGTAAGAGATAAAGAGTGTACCAGACTTCTGACTGAATCCTTTGCTCCATCAATTAGACCAACAACCAAAATTCCTGCTACTACTAGTCACAGACTTCTGAGGGTGGATAGAAAGGTGTTGAAGGCTGAAAAATGTGGTTTGAGTCACTGGAAACACCATGAGGTATGAAGAAATTGAACCTGGGAACTTAATCACCAAATGTGATTGGTAATCTTAATTATTTAGATCTGTTTCCTAGATTCCTTTTCTTTACTCCATAACTGCCTGTCCTTTCAAACAAGAAGATACTTGACTATTAGGAGCAGCTTCCTTCTCATACTTGATGAACCCTTCCATGAAGAGGAAAGGAGATGAGGAATAACAAAATGTCTCCCATTTTTGAAGTTGTGATCACTCCCAGTCCTCCAGTGGCTCCTCATGAGTTTGCCTTTATTAGTATCAATTATCTGAATTCATATACACCAGGCCCTGAACCTATCAAGTTACACAAAGTCTAATATTTCCAAGTGATTACCATCACTTGATACTTAGTTCTGAAATGAATATATGTAAGAAATTGTAAAAACATGTTTATTTTTCAACTCCAATTAAAGTTACATGAGAAGTTTTAAAGTTGGGCTGGAGGAAGTATAAAGTATTTTAAAAAAATAAAATAAGATATTAAAAGTTTGGCTTGCCTAGCCCAGATATGACAGTTTCCTTGTAAAATATCACCACATGGTATCCACTGCTTAGGGAATTTTGCTAATTAGAGAGGGAGCTTTTTAATGGCTTAGAAATTTAATAATTCCCTTAGTTTCCTTAACTTTAAGGAATAAGACTTTTTCCATGATTAAAGAATCAACCATGAAGAAGTTTTAAAGAGATTCTAAACATAATTAATCCACAGATAGAGTATTGTATATTCCCTACAGAAGCAAATTTATTTCTACAGTAAAACACATTTTTATCCCTGACCCAATAGAAAAAACTCAGGGCTGGATTTGAAAAAAAAAAACAATAAAATAGATAAAACATTGGCTAAATTGATTAAAAATAAAGAAAAAAATTATTACTATTAAAATAAAAAGGTGAATGTACAACCAATGAAGAAGAAATAAGAGAAATTATTAGAAACTATTTTACCCAAGTATACTAATAATACTGATAATCTAAATGAAATTGATGAATAGTTGCAAAAATACAAAATATCCAGATTAACAAAACAAGAAATAGAGGGCTTAAATAGCCCAATCTCAGGAAAAAGAAATTTGACAAGCCTTAAATAAACTTCTAAAAAGGAAAAAAAAACACAAAGATGAGATTTACAAAGATTTACAAGTTAATTCAAACAAAGAAAGAACAGATAATTCTTATATAAGTTGTTTGAAAAAAAAGTAGGAAAAGAAGAGATCAAATAAAATTGCTTCTATAACACAAATATGCTCTACACAATTAAACAAAGGAAAGTCAAAACAGAGACAGAAAACAATAGACCAATATCCCTGATGAATATTGATGCAAAATTTTTAAATAAAATATTTGCAAGGAGACAAGAGTAACATATAACAAAGATTATATGTTATGACTAGGTTAAGTTTATACCAATAACGCAGAGTTGGTTCAATACTGGGGAAAAGACATAA
Source organism: Trichosurus vulpecula (assembly GCF_011100635.1). Lineage (NCBI taxonomy): Eukaryota > Metazoa > Chordata > Mammalia > Diprotodontia > Phalangeridae > Trichosurus > Trichosurus vulpecula. The sequence goes on from NC_050575.1 coordinate 249,964,451, forward strand.
ACATAATTGATCATATTAATAACAATAACAACAAAAATCACTAAGAGCAGAAGAGGAATAAGCACTTACTAAGGATCTACTATGTGCCCAGCACTGTGCTAAAAACTTTTTACAAATATTACCTCAATTGATCCTCACAACAACCCTGTGAAAAAGGTACTATTATTATCCTCATTTTGTAGTCAAGGAGACAAAGGTTAAGTGACTTATCCAGGGTCACACAACTAATAAGTATCTAAGGCTAGATTTAAACTCAGGTCTTCGTAATTCCAGGCTCAGCACTCTATCCACTGCATCACCGAGCTATCTCAGATATAACTTACTTATAACATCAACAAACGCAGAAAAGATTTTTGACAAGATACCATACCCAGTACTATTTTTAAAAAACTAAAAAACATAGAATAAATAGATCTTTTCTTAATATAATAAATAGTACCTATCTAAAACCAAGAGTCAGCATTCTTTGTAATGAGGATGAACTAGAGACCACTCCAATAAAATTAGGGGTAAAGCAGGGATGTCCATTATCATTATTCAACACAGTGATGGAAATGCTAGATAACAGAAATAAGATAAGAAAAAGAAATTGAAGGAATATAAGTATCGGCAAAGAGGAAACAAAAATATTAATTTTGAAGATATGATAGTTTACTAAGAGAACACATGAGAATCAACTAAAAAGCTAACTGAAACAACTGAATTCAGCAAAGTTGCAGGATATAAACACATATATATTAGTAGTATTATTATTACCAACAAAATCCAACAAGAAAAGATAAAATGAGAAATTCTATTTAAAATAACTAAAGAAGAATAAAATACTTGGGAGTCTACCTGCCAAGACAAACCCAGGGCCTATTAAAAACAATCACAAAACATTTCTCCACACAAATAAAGAGAGATCTAAATAATTGGAGAAATAATAATTGCTAATTGGTAGGCTGAGCCAACACAATAAAAATGACAAGTCTATCTAAGATAATTTACTTATTCAGCACCATACAAATCAAACTACCAAAGAATTATTTTATAGAGCTAGAAAAAAAAATAATTTTTAAAAATTCATCTGGAAGAACAAAAGAATATCAAAAGAATCAATGAAAAAAAAATATGAAGAAAAGTGGCCCAGCAGTACCAGACTTTAAATTATATTACAAAATGGGAATCATTAAAACAATTTAGTACTGGCTAAGAAATAGATTAAGTATACAATATACAGTAATAAATGACCATAGTAATTTAGTGTTTGACAAACCCAAAGTGAAGGAAAGTGACAATTCCACCTTATAATTTGGGATAAAAGGAAGGAAAGCTAGGAATTATCTGATATGAACCCAAGAAGAAACAAAGGGGCCAGAGGATGGATAGTTAGGATTCCATGGCTAAAATCTGATCATGGATGTCAACACCTCAAACATGGACAACTCTAGAGTAAAATTCTGACAACATAAAATTTTGATAAGAAAAAGGGTGTTGTCTAAAGACACTGATATAGGAACACAAGGAACTCATTCATTGACCTAGATTGTTAAAGAAACATGTACAGACAATGAAAGCAAGTAAAAAGATGAATAAAAAGTAGGACGTAAGCCTATAAGAAGTGCTAAAACCGAGAATGAGGTAAGGCTGATGAAGAAAGCTAAGGAAAACAAAAAGTGGGTTTTTTTTTCAGTTATATAGAGGAAAGGAAGAGAATCCCAGAAGGAAAAAACCTTTTCCAGGTGAATGAGATGATCAATCAAAAACAAGTATTAAGAGATTACTGGGGGGGGGGGGGGGGGGGGGGGGGCACAGCTAGGTGGCACAGTGAGCAGAGTACCTGCCCTGGAGTCAGGATGACCTGAGTTCAAATCTGGCCTCAGACATTTGACACATATACTAGCTCTGTGACCTTGGGCAAGTCACTTAACCTCAACTGCCCTGCCAAAAAACCAAAAAGAAATTACTAGGGTATGAGACTGGTTGCCCAATGGATAGAGCACTGGGCCTGGAGTCAGGAAGGCTTGAGTTAAAATCTGCCCTCTTACTAGCTGTGTGACTTTGCAATCACTTAACTTCTGTTTGCCTTAATCCACTGGAGAAGGAAATGGCAAATCACTCTAGTATCTTTGCCAAGAAAACCCCATAGCCAGTATTGGTGTGTTATGGTCTACAGAGTCACAAAGAGTTAAACGTGATTGAACAACAAGGCACTACTATTTGCCAAGCTCTTTGCCAAGTGTCCTAGGCACTGGGGATACAATATTAAAACTTATATAGTCCCTGGCCTCAAGGGATTTAATTTTTATCTGGGAAGATAAGTACAAAATAAATACAAAATGAACATAAGATAACTGGAGCAAAGGCATTATTAGATGGGGAGAAGGGGAGAGGTGATCAGGAAAGGAAAACTGTGTAGAAGGTAGAACTTGAGCTTTTAATCTTGAAAGAAGCTACAATCTTGTAAGCTTCAAGGGAACAAAATGGTAAGCCATAGAAGGTCCAGGAACCAGAGTCTATGATAGATTTTGCTGTAATGATGAGGAACAAAGCCCCAAATAACCAATGTGACCTAGCATAGAGGAAAAACAACCAAGAGGGACCTACATCAATCCATCCATTGACTATGCTAAATTCAGAAATGAACTTGATAAGATGAATTCTATGTAGAAACTGGTTTAAATCTGAGCCTGCTGTTCTCAGGGACCAAGGTGATATAGGGAAGAGTATGGTCCCCAAGTACTGCGGTGTGCGGGAAGGGAGAGAAGGCTTTGTAATTTTTGTTCTTCTTATATCTTTACAGCAAATATTCCTTTATAAAATCTAACTGATGTTAATTGGTTAAATGAAATTGAGACATTTATAATTGACAGTTAATACTGAGAAGTACACAGTAGTATGAAGGCTCAATGTAGCATTGCTCAGGGAACTGATTTATCAGTGCGAATGAGAGTTAAGATGAGGATACTCAAAGGCTATCTATAATGACCACATTTGTGTCAGAGAATCTCTCACACTATAAAAAGCACAGTTATCCTTTGGGAATATTCTCACTCTCTTCACTCATAGCCCCCACACAGGAAAGCTAGAACAGTATTTATATTGTATAATCCTTTCTACATACACACACACACACACACACACACGTATAAGCACATCCACCACTATATAAATACTACTTCCCTATGGTTCACAATATTAGAGAACAAAGTTTTATAAGAAATACAAGACTTCTGGTGCCAAGATGGCAGAGTAAGGAAGGAACCCTCTGAAGCCCTCCCAAATTCCTCTCCAAACAAGTAGAAAACTGCCTCAGAATTGATCTAGGAGCAGGGAAGCAGCTTGCCAGCATGGCAGGAAAGGTCTATCTCACTGTAGTGAGTTCCAAAAGTATCAACAGCCAGCTTCACAGCAGGAGGCCTGCATCAAGGCTCCAAATATGCAGAATTGTACAGGCAAGGTCCCACTCTCCTGCAAACTGGCAGCCTTCTAGGCTAGTGAGCAGTCTGCACAGCACAGCAAGACCTTGACCCTACTTATGACCAACAGTGAAGCCCTGCCCCAAGGCTGACCAACAGTGAGATGCCACCCTGGGGAATCTACCAGTAGAGAGACACTGTTTCCATAGCAACTTAGCAGCTGGGCCCCACCCCTGGGGCAGCCCAGCAACAAGATTCCTCCTCTAGGGCCTACTAACAGAGAGGCCCTGTTTCCATAGCAACCTAGCAGCAGGGCACCACCACTGGGGCAGACCAACAATAAAACCCCTCTTATAGGGTCAGCCACCAGAAAGCGCTGTTACCACAGCAATGCAGCAGCAAGGCCCCTCCCCTGGAGCAGGCCAGCAGCTAAACCACACACCCAGGGAAGGCCCCAAACCCCAGTACAAGCCAGAAGAGAAGCCTACCCTGCAGTGAAAGCAAGTAGATAAGTTGTGAGGCCCAGTGAAAACCAACAGTAAGACCCTGTCCCCCAGCACAAAAAAACTTGAGACAGTGCAGGAACAGAAACCAACTCTCACAAACACATACCAAGTCATAAAAAAGGCAGAAAAAAATGAGCAAAAAAACAAAAAATAATTTGGCTATAGAAAGTTACTATTGTGACAGGGAGGATCAAGGAATAAATTTAGAAGAGAACAATAGTGTCAAAATAGCTACATATGAAGCCTCAAAGAAAAATGTAATTTGGTCTCAGGCCAAAAAAGATTTCCTGGAAAAACTGAAAAAAGGATTTTAAAAAACAAATTAGAAAAGTAGAAGAAAAAATGAGAAAAGAAATGAGAGTGATGCAGGAGAATCATGAAAAACAGACAATAGCCAGGGAAAAGATAATACAAAAATTTATTGTAGAAAAGAACTCCCTAAAAAAATAGAACTGGCCAAATGGAAAAGGAAGTACAAAAGTTCACTGAAGAGAATAATTCCTTAAAAGTTGGAATTAATCAAACAGAAGCTAATGACTCTATGAGACATCAAAATACAATAAAACAAAATCAAAAAATAAAAATATAGAAGAAAATGTGAAATTTCTCTTCAGAAAAACAATAATCTAGAAAATAGATCCAGGAGAGATAATATAAGAATTATTGGACTACCTGAAAGCCATGCTCAAAAAAACCCCCCAAATTTTAAAAAGCCTAGACATCTTTCAAGAAATGATCAAAGAAAATTACTCTAATATCCTAGAACCAGAGGACAAAACAGAAATTGAAAGAATCCACCAACCATAGCCTGAAAGAGATCCCTAAAAATCAAGAACATCATAGCTAAATTCCAGAGCTCATAGATCAAAGAGAAAGTACTGCCAGCAGCCAAGAAGAAATAATTCAAATATCATGGAGCTACAGTCAGGATTACACAGGATTTGACAGCTTCTACATTAAAGAACCAAAGGGCTTAGAATATGGTATACTGAAAAGCAAAGGAGTTAGCATTATAACCAAGAATCACCTACCCAGTAAAACCAAATATAATCTTTCACTAGGGAAAATGGATATTTAACAAAATAGAGGACATTTCTAATTAAAAGACCAGAGCTGAATAAAAAATTTGACCTCCACATACAAGACTCAAAAAACATAAAAAGGTAAAAAAGAAACAAAAAAGAGAAAACATAAGAAATTCAATAAGGTTAAACTGTTTGTATTTCTATATGGCAAGATATTTTTTGTAACTCTTGAGAATTTTATTACTGTAAGAGCAATCAGAGTGCATGTAGGCAGAAGGTGTGGAAATATGGTACCTTGGATGGGATGATACCCAAAAAATAAAATAAATGGGTGAGAAAGAAAAATGCACTGGAAGGAGAGGGGAGATTGAATTGGGTAAAGTATCCCACATAAAAGAGGTATGAAACAGCTATTATAATGGAGGGGAAGATGCGGGGGGATAAAGGGGTAGGCAAAACTTAAACCTTACTCTCGTCAAAATTGGCTCAAAGAAGGAATAACATACACACTCAGTTTGATATAGAAATATATCTTACCCTATAAGGAAATAAAAAGCGACAGGGATAACAGAAAGGGAAGGGGGATCAATAAAAAGGAAGGTAGATTGGGGAAGGCAGTGATCAGAAGTAAAATACTTGTGAGGAAGGAAAGGGGGGAAAGTGAGAGAGGAAATAAACAAGGGAAAAATAGCATGGAGGAAAATACAGTTAGTTATCATAACTATACATGTGAATGGGATGAACTCACCCATAAAACAGAAGCAGATAGCAGAATGGATTAAAAGTTACAATCCTACAATATGTTGTTTACAAGAAACATATTTGAAACAGAGAAATATACACAGGATAAAGGTAAGGAGCTGGAGCAAAATCTATTATGCTTTAGCTTAAGCAAACAAAGCAGGGGTAGCAATTGTGGTCTCAGACAAAGCAAAAGCAAAAATAAATGTAATTAAAAGAGATAAGGAAGGGAACTATATCTTGCCGAAAGGTACCACAGACAACGAAGTCCTATCAATACTAAATATATATGTACTAAATGGTATAGCATCTAAATTTTGAAGGGGAAGTTCAATGAGTTACAGGAGGAAATGGATAATAAAACTACACTAATGGGGGACCTCAACTTTTCCCTCTCAGAACTAGATAAATCTAATCAAAAAACAAACAAGAAAGTAGTTAATGAAGTGAATAAAATTCTGGAAAAGTTAGGTATGATAGATCTCTGGAGAAAGTTGAATGGGAATAAAAAAGAATATACCTTTTTTCCCAACAGTACATGGCACCTACGCAAAAACTGACCATATACTGGGACATAAAAATTTCACAACCAAATCCAGAAAAGCAGAAATAGTAAATGCATCCTTTTCAGTTCATAATACAATAAAAATAACATTCAATAGTAGATAATGGAAAGAGAGATTAAAAAGTAATTGGATCCAAACTACCAAAATTTGCTGAGGCCTCAATAGCTAGTGCTGCAGCAGCATTCTGTGCTACATTAGAATTCTGCAAGAGAGCAAAGGAACAGAGGGAATAGGGAAGGACACATGTCTGGATAGAGCTTAACCCCAAACTCTGGCCCCCTCCTCTTCCTAGAGCCTTGAAGATCCAAACTCCAAATGACAGGAATCTTCCCAGTTTGGAATAGCACCAATATGACAGTGCTCTGTACTTTTGGACCAGAGAATTTAGGAAGAGAGAAATATGACATAACACTATGGGATGGATAGGGGAGCTGTGTAGCTCTACTATACCTGAGAGAAAGAACCAGACATCCAGCTGGGGCCAGTTCTATCCCCATAAAATTGACTTAGGGAAGAGACAAGGTTAGTGAACCATGAATTGTCCAGTGTGGGAGGAGGCTAAGACACTTTGAGAGCCAGTCCCCAAGAAAACCACTGTCAGAGGGGAGGGAGTCAGAAGGTGAGAAATAGAGGAAAATCAGGGGGAAAAAAAAGACTGAAATTACCAAAGATCTCAGGAGGGAAAAATAACTAAAATATTTTGACCATAAGCAGACAAACTAAAAGGGGAAAACATTAGCACCAGAAGTAAATATAACATCCAAATCTTATAAGCAAGTTCAAGCATTTATTAATAAATAATAAAAGAAACTTATTCAACACCTGTTGAGGCAGAGGACTCAACGGATTTTGATGAGTACATGGAACCACAATACACTGTTTCTGAGTGGTTTAAGGAGGAAGTAAGAATTACAAAAGCAGAATTTATGGCCTGCACAACAATTTTTTGTTGCCAATCTTCATCCTTCTTGACTTCTCTGCAGGCTTTGACACTATCAATTATCCTTCTTTTCCTTAATACTCTCTTCTATCTAAGTTTTCATGACTATACTCACTCCTAGTTCTCTTACCTGTGTGACCATTTCTTTTCAGTCTTATTCACTGGATCTTCATACAAGACATGCCTGGGTGTCTTTCAAGGCTCTATCCTGGGCTCTCTTCTCCCTCTAGACAATTTCATTTAGTGATCTCATCAGCTACCATGGTTTCAACTATAATCTCTATGCTGGTTATTCTAAGATCTATTTATCTTGCCCCAACTTCTCTCCTGACCTTCCATCTTGCATCTTCAACTTAATGTATATGAAAGTAAATTCATTATCTTACCCCCACCCCACCCCTCTTACTAATTTCCTTAATTCTATGGAAGGTATCACCATCTTTCTAGTGACCCAGACTCACAACCTAAGTATCCCTTACTCTCTCTCACTATCACCCTCTCCCTAATATCCATTTAGTTACCAAGTCATTTGATTTTGCATTCATAACATCTCTCATACATGCATATAGGCCTCTTTCTCTCCTCTAATACTGCCACCATCATCACCTCATGTAAGGACTACTGCACTAGACTGCTGGTTGGTCTCCCTGTCCCATGTTACTCCGCACTCCAGCCTACCATCCACTGAGCAGCCAAATTGGTCTTCTTCCAGTACAAATTTGACCATTTGCTCCCCCAACCCCCATTCAATCAACCCCAGTGCTCTCTATTGCCTCCAGGATCAAATATAAAATTCTTTGTCTTTTAAAGTCCTCCATAACCAGGCCTCTTCCTGCCTTTCCTATCTTTCCTGTCTTCTTATACCTTACCACCCCCATACACTCACCAACCCACCCACATACTCTATGATCCAATGACACTGGCCTCCTTGCTCTTCCTCTCACTAGACACTCCATCTCCTGAATCTGAGCTTTTCCCTTGGCTGGCCCCCATGCCTAGAACTTTCTCTCACCTAATTTCTGCTTCCTACCTTTCCTGGCTTCCTTCAAGTCTCAGCTAAAATCCCACCTTCTGCAAAAACCCTTTCCCAATCTTCCTTAAAGCCAGGGACTTCCTTCTTTTGAAGGGCGAAATCTGAAATAACTGAGGGAACAACAGTTTGAGTTTCTGAGAATATTTTTAAGGCAATGCATGCCAATTGCATAACAAATTGGCAACAGGCCTCCTCAGCTTGGTACTGGACCCCAGATACAGAAAGAGACAGATTTTTATGTATTAAAAGAAAACAATTTAACAGGATATAAACCAAGATACAAGATTAGGTAATCTTATTTCTAATTGGAAGAAAGATGATGGATTTTACAAGTTGGGGGGAGAGGGGGAAGAGTACGTTTCGGTTTAGTTGAGAGGGGGCCAAGTGGGTTTGGAGGTTTTTCCTTTCCCAGAATTGGGAGATGCTGATTAACTGTATCCATCTGCATTTTACAAAACAACATCTTACACCATATATTTTCCCATGAATGATTTGCAGAAAAACAACAAGAAGGCAGATAACATATGTAGCAACACAAGAGAGAGTCGGTGCTTATGAGATGGAATCCAATTGGTTCTCTTGATTCTCACACCAAACCAACTCCCATTTTGTAACTGACCTTTAATGCATTTGTTTGTTCTATTTGTGTGTGTATACGTAGCGACATACACATATATGTATGTATATACATACATACACCAATATGTAAACATATATACATGGATATATACACACATACATATACATACATATACACAAGGCAGCTAGGTGGTTCAGTGGCCTGGAGTCAGTAAGACTCATCTTCCTGAGTTCAAATCCGGCCTCAGATGCTTATTTGCTGTATGACCCTGGGCAAGTCACTTAACTCTGTATGCCTGAGTTTCCTCATCTTTAAAATGAACTAGAGAAGGAAATGGCAAGCCACTCCAGTATCTTTACCAAGAAAACCCCAAATGGAGTCACAAAGAGTTGGACTGGACTGAAAAACAACCAAACAACAACATACATATAGCTTTCACACAGTTGTTTGCATGTTGTCTTCTCTGTCAAACTAAAAGATCCTCAAGAACACGGGCTGCCTTTACCTCTCTTCACATTCCCAGTACTCAGCACACAGCGCCTAGCATGCTGCAGATGCTCAATAAATGTTCATTGAGTAGCTAATTGACTGAAAATCGGGGCCAAATCTGTTTCCTGAAGTATTACTCATCTCTTTGCCCTAAATTCTCCACTTCAGAGTCCTTAAGGGGCTAAAGCTATTTTGGATTTAAGGGGCATCAGGGTCTATTCAGTAAATGTTTCTTACCATAAAAACAGAGAAGGAATGGAAATAATAAATACACTTTGGCACTCCTCTGACCTTCTATAATAGCACATACTGTCTCCCCATTGTCCAAACTCCCAGGGATTAATTTTCACAAAGGGTTTACATGGACAAAATCCTCTTACATCTTATTCGGTGAAATGAAAATTTAACTTATATTTTTATATTTAATTACATTAAATATATTAATATATTACATTTTAATACATTGTATATTTTTAAATGCCTTATGACAGATTTGTTTTCCCCAATATTCAGATAGGAAAGACAGAGAGAAGAGACAAATCTCCCAACACTTGCTACATTAATTCTAAACTTACCTAGTACTTTCTTCACAATAGGAAGGAAGAACTTTGAGCCTGAAGCTTTAAGCCATTCATCAGTCATAACGGTGAAACCCTCTTCCAGTGCCTCATTGTAGTGTGGAGATAACTGAGTTCTCAAAGGCTATGCCGGGTGAGTCCAAGCTTTGGCTAAAAATATTTTGAGTATGAGCCTGATGGGTCTGTATCTCTAGTCTGAGGATCATCCTACATCATTTTGGACATTATCAACAAGATGGCCCCACGGTGATATTTTTGGCCATAGCAACTAAAGATAAAAATCACAACTGGCATCTACATAGTACTTTAAAGCCAGCAGAGCACTTTACATACCTTAGCATATTTGAGCCTCCCCACAACTTTAAGGTAGGTATTATTATCCCCATTTTAATATAATAGTCAAATGCAAAGTAGTATGATCTAAGGAGAGGTGTGGTCACTGCTCTCCTGGCCTGTGCTCTGGTCTGTGAGTGACCACAAACACTCTTTTTCACCCTAAAGTTGTGACCAGGGTCCCCACTCCCTGTGGCCTTATACTGAGACTGTGACCCATAACCTCATATGGGCAATGCAAAAGAGTCCTGCACCCACTACTAGTAAAGGGTCTCCTATAATCTCCTTCTGGCCAGTTATCTAACCCCTATACCATCTGGGGACTGAGAACTCTACAAGTGCCAACTGCTGTTTCAGTCACCCCAAAGCCTGCTGCTGGCTTGCCAGGGCAGGACCTGTGCTGGCATGGCTTACACTCCATTCTCACTCCAGAAAGGGAGACCTTTTCTGCCAACCTTCTAAGTAGTCTTGGGATGAAAAATTGCTGCATATCATCCTTTTGTTGGTTCTGCCACTCCAGAATTTATTTTGAGGCATAATTTTTTTTTTTTGCCAAGGAAAAAGACAAAGTTTATTAAAGATTCACCATATTGGGTTGTCTTAAGAAATCTTACCATTTGTGATGCTTTTTTTCACAAGCAGGCCAGATTCAATCTACTGAGCTAGATTGAATCCGAGTGTCTTCATGGAGGCAAGATGGAGCTTATATACAGAAAGATTGTGGGAGGGATTGAGGGGTGGTCAAGTAGTCTGGGGTGACTAGAGGAGGGGTTTAGGGAGGGTCTTGAGGAGGAGTCTAAGGAGAATCTTGATGGTACTGGGGTGACTAGAAGTCAAGACTCCAGGAAACAAGAGAATGGGATTTTGATGCAATCAAGGGTGGGAAGCAGCTGGGCAATAAAGGGCTAGGCTAGGTAGAGATTTAGGCCTAGATAATGAAAAGCTTATGGCCTCAGGGGAAGGCCAGATCTACTGGAAAGATTCAAGGAGAATTCAAAGGGGTTCCCAGAGACTGTATCCCATCAGGTTCAAGGGGGTTCCCAGAGACTGTACCCTCATCATTCTCCCCCCAAACAAATAGGACCCAAATTCTTTTGGGGTCTGGGATGAAGGGCTCAGCTTCTGAAACTGCTTCCTGCTGGCAAGGGGTATAGAGCTGTCCCTGCCTCAATGGGTCCAGTTCAAGGGGTATGTAGTCTGAGTAATCATCTGGAACTTGATGGCTTGGAGCCTTCAGCCTTGATTTTGCCCAAGGCTCAGTGAGAGAGGTGGAGAAAATGGGAGCACTCCAAGACCCAGGATTTCCTCTCCTTCCTACTCTCGAGAAGACTGGAGGACAGGATACTGGGAGGTGGCTCTACCACTTTTCCAACCTCCGGGACAATCCTTCCTCCAATGTCCCCCACCTGGTCACACACTAGACATGGTCCTGGAAGCGTCAATCGGGGGGGGGCTTCCTCCAGGGGGGTGCCCTAAGGGGCACTCCTTGGACCAATGACCGTCCTTGTGGCATCAAAAGCAGGTTTCCCCACTGCCCAAGTTGCCAGGCTTCCTCCAAGGGGGTGCCCTGGAGGGGCACTCCTTGGGTTTTTTCCTGGCCATGGCAGCAGCCAAGAATTGAGCATGTTCTCTGTCTCTAGCCCTTTCCCTGCATTCTCTTTCCTCTGCTGCAACCAGGTATCTGTTGTTAAAGACTCCAAAGTCCATCTCCAGTAATTGGGTCTGAGGTGTTTGGGGTCCCATCACCAATTTCTGTAGTTTCCTCCTGATATCTGGGGAAGACTGAATGAGATCTGAAACATGGGCTCTAATTGTCCCACTGGGTGAGGCAGGCACTTCCCTCAGGGGAAAAAGCCTTGAAGGTGCTGTGGGAACTGGTGCCTGAGGAGAAAGATCTGGCTGATCTGTATTAGACTGCAAGGTGGGGGGATCTGGCTGGCAAGGGAGAAGATCAGCTGGTACAATCTTTTCTGAGAACGGGGTTCCAAGAGAGTTCGGTGAAGGCCATTATGTAGGAAATTTCTCTCCATTTTCCTTCTCGGCAGCAATACAACTCTAACTGGGGTTTTCCCATTCCCTAGCCCTGAGAGAATTGACAAATTGGCATGCACTTCCGGATAGGGCAGCTGTCCTTGTCCTCTATGCTTCAGAAGCTGAGCCCAGGTCCATGGCCTTGAACATAACCACTGCACCGAGAACCTGAGAGCGTCAAGATAGCCTTGCAGCTGTTTGACCTACTGGGACCTGGGAAGTCAGGCCTGAAAAGCACCTCCTAAGTGCTTAGAGGGTGAGAAGGGGATAGAGAGAGGGAAAGGCTTATATATCTTGCAGTTTGGGCTGGAGAAGAACTTGAGATCAGCAGTATTCCTGGTCTCAAGGAACCAAAATGATGAGGTTAAAGAAAAATGGTGAGGTAAGGAACCATAGGTTTTTAGGGGTGCTTGAGACCCCAAAACACCAACATGCCAGGTCCTGCCAAATGAATTCGACTCAAACCTTCTCAGCCAAGGAAAAAGACAAAGTTTATTAAAGATTCGCCATATTGCATTGTCTTAAGAAATCTTATCATTTGTGACACTTGTTTTCACAAGTGGGCCAGATTCAATCTACTGAGCTAGATTGAATCTGAGCCTTGAGGCATAATTTTAAAGTTGTTTAGAGGGAAATTTGGGAGAGCTCAGGTGAGCCCCTACCTTTACTCAGCCATCTTGGTTCTGCTCCATGTGATATATTCACTTTTAATTCCTTGATGACTCTTGTGTCCATGTCTCACTGCCATTCAGCAGTAAAGGCAGAATACTGAAATTAAAAAGATAGGCCTTTGTTTTCATGGAGAGCTTGGTGCCATTAAAAGAGCTTGGCAATTTCTTGAAGGAAACCCAGTCTACTCTCCTCCTCCTGTTTGACTCTAGACCCAACATTTAACAGACAGGGAAATAAAAATGCTGGAAAGTTAAATGACTTGCCTGTAGCAAGCCCATTAACATAGTGAATAAGTGTCAGAGGTCAGACTCAAACCCCGGTCAAGCACTCTATGTCTTCCCACCTCTCAGGATGACTGTCTACAAAAGCATAGTGACATGGTGTTGAGTGTTCCCACATAGGAAAAAAAATGATCTTTGAAGCACTTATAAACATTCATGTATATAGTTTTGTGTATCTTTACAACACTTAGGTGGAGGGTTTTATGTCCATTTTGCAGCATCTCATAAGCTACGACAAGTAAATTGCTGTCATGTATGGTCTTCTAATGATTCTTAGTTAGGGAAGCAAGAAAGTATAAAACCTATAGGAAATAAAGAATAGAATGAGAGAATTTTCCAGATTTAAATAATATGGAAAAACAAACTAGCTGAGCTGTGCAGTCTGTTTATTTTAGGGGTCCCTTTCCCATTCACAAATTTCTCCAGTGACCAATTTCTAGTTTACTTTATACCATACTAATTAAAATAAGAATAATGTCTCTAAACTAAACAATGCCTGGAGGATAATGGCCTTATCATTTGGAATTTATGTAGGGTCATCAGATAAACTTTAATGTAATCCCAATTTTACTAGTTTCACCCACAAACACTTGGACAATTCACTGTACTTTTAAGAGGGAACAGAGGAAATCTATCTTACCCTACAAGAAAGTAGGGGGGAAGGGGATAAGAGAGGAGAGATGATGGAAGGGAGGGCAAATGGGGGAAGTGGGTAATCAGAAGCAAACACTTTTTAGGAGGGACAAGGTCAAAGGAGAGAATAGGATAAATGGGGAGTAGGATAGGATGGAGGGAAACATAGGCCTATATCAAATTGTTTGCCTTCTCAATGAGGATGGGTGGGGAGGGAGGGAAGGAGAGAACTTGGAAGTCAAAGTTTTAAAAACAAATATTAAAAATTGTTTTTACATGTGACTGGTAAATATGATATGCAGGCAATGGCCTACAGAAATCTATCTTGCCCCAGAGGAAAATAGAAGGGAAGGGGATAAGAGAAGAGAGGGGGGTGGGTGTTGGAATGGAGGACCAATTGGGGTAGGGGTAATCAGAACGCACAAGGTCTTGTGGTGGGGGGAGGGGAGAGATGGGAGAAAATTTGGAACTCAAAATCTTGTGGAAGTGAATGATGAAAACTAAAAAATTAATAAAAGAAGAAAAAGAAGGAATAGAATCTGGGAAGACAACAGAAAGGTACGAGTTATTTTAAGGGCACTGGGTGGTTAGAAGAAAATCTGACATTAAATGATGCTGATATGAACTGAATAAACATCAATAAAATGAACAGATCTATGTATCCTTCCTTAATCCCAAGGCACACCAAACCTACAGTCATTATAATAAAGCTGAATGCACCATGAAATAAGCAAAATGAAATTAATAATTTTCCTCTGAATATCAGAAATTAGTATCTTCATTACTGGCTTCTGAATAACAAAAAGATGAATTTCATATCAGCACAGTGAACTCAGAAACTTAGAAACAAGCAAGTCAAGATGTTTGATTTGAAAGAAATCTCCAGGATATCAGATTAGCTCAAGAATCTCTTATTTCCTGATATGGCAGAGAACTCTGTTCTAAATTCCAAAGATAGCCAAGGGACAAAGTCTAAGCAAGTTGTGATTGAAAATAAAATAATAAGGTGAATCCTGCTGGAAAGTCACTTTTAGAAATTCTCTTTGGCATCTGGGCCTGGGAACTAGTAGTTGAGATCCAGATGCAGGAATCTTAGATTCCACTTTTTGCTATATACTCAAAGCAAGACTGGAGATATGTGTGTGTGTGTGTGTGTGTGTGTATACAAATAAGTATGTATATGTGTACACATATATACGTATATGCACACATTTGTGTACATATACATAGATGTGTGTGAAGATATGCGTGTGCATATACACATGTGAGTATGCATACACATATATACATAAATGTGTGGAGATACATGCTTGCATACACATGTGTCTATAAACAAAATAATTTTATGGTTAGCAAAGCACCATAGCTTATTGTCTCAGAAGTCTGTGAGGAAGATAGTACAAGTAATATGATCCCCATTTTAGAGAAAAGAAAACTGAGATTGGGACTTGCAGGTCACATAGCCAGTGTCTGAAACAGGAGTAGAATTCAGATGTACTGATTTCAAATCTAGCACCTATAACACACCACTTATAACAAATATAATAATAATAACAACTAGTATTTATACAGCACTTTAAGGTTTACAAATACTATACAAATATCTCATTTTTATACTCACAATAATGCTAGGAGTTAGGTGTTATTATCCTCACTGTACAGGTTAGGAAACTTAGGCAGACAGAGAGTTAAGTGAATTCCTTAAAGTCACACAAAGCTAGTAAGTGTCTGAGGCATAATTTGAACTCAGGTCTTTGGGGCAATTAGGTGCCATAATGGATATAGCACCATGCCTGGAGTCAGGAAGATTCCTCTCCCTGAGTTCAAATCTGACCTCAGATACTTGTTAGCTGTGTGACCCTGGGCAAGTCACTTAACCTTCCTGTCTGCCTCAGTTTTTCACCTGTAAAATGAACTGGAAAAGGAAATGGCAAACCACTCCAGTATTTTTACCAAGAAAACCACAAATGGAGTCTCGAAGAGTGAAAAGCCAGATATGACTGAAAAATTACCAAATAACAACTTCCTGACTCCAGGCCTGCTGTACTTAATGACCAATTCCAGGCATGGATGAAAGCTAGAGAAAGTGTCTGAAACTGAGAGATGGAGTGTCAAATAGGAGGAACAGCTAGGAGATGCCAGTGCCACTGAATCAAAAAGACATAGTGGGGAGAAATCTGTAAGAAGACTGGAAAGGCAGGAGGAGGAGGAAGAACTTTGAATGTCAAACAGAACATTTTGTATTTGATCCTAAAGGCAGTAAGGAGTCATTGGAGTTTACTGAGAATAGGAGAGACAAGATCAGACCTGTGATATAGGAAAATCACTTTGGCAGAAGACGGATTTTGCAAGGAGAATGGATTGGATCAAGACAAGACTGGAGGCATGAAGACCCCCAGCAAGCTACTGTTAATCCAGGAGTGAGGTGATGAGGGCCTGCACAAGGGCGGTGGCAGTGTCAGAGTTGAGAAGGGGACATATTTGAGAGATGTTGCAGAGGTAAAATCAACAGGCCTTGGCAACAGCTTGGATATAGGGAATGAGAGAGAGAGAGGCATCCAGAATGACTCCTAGGTTGTGAGCTTGAGGGACTGGAAAGATAACGTTGCCTTCTACAATGATAGGAACCATAGGAGGACTGAAAGACAAAGTATCTACCTGCTGAGGGATGGCTCCCTCTCAGGTATGGTTTTCTTTCAAACTTAGATAATGTACCTGCTACCAAAGGGAAAAGATGCTGTGGGCTTTTTCCACTTGGCAGTCTGGGGTGTTTGTTTACCACCTGTGAACTCTTGGAAGAGTATGAATTCAAATGTTCTCTTTCTCCCTTGAAGGCACTGTACCTGCTACTCCATTTGCAGAGGTAAATGAGGGCCAATTTTAAGACTACAATTTATGTAAATGATGCTGTTTTAAGTGTTTTCTCAGCATGAATATAATAAATTAAAATCTGAATGACCAGTAGAATATGTGTTAATTCTGCTTTCCTGAATGCTGGTGGTTAAATTGGGAATATGAAAACACAAGAGGGGAAAGCAGATTTAAGGATTGAGGTTTTAAAACACAATATGGATTTTGTCAGTGCAAACTGGCTAGAAGCAGAGGAGTAAGGACAAGTCAAGTCATGTATTTATAGTAGCACCATGTATTTATAGTAGTCATGTATTTACAGTAATGCTTATAGTAGTACAGTATTTACAGTAGCCATGACTAGCTTCCCTAGTGCTCAGCTCTCAGTTAGGGAATGGGTAATTACAGCAAGAGAGCAAATGGAGATCTCAGTCCTCCAAGAAAACACAGAGGAAAGTCTTTAAGGAAGGCTCATTAACAGCTCCGTTCCATTGGCCAGCTCTAGAATTCTGTTTCTGGAAGCCCAATGTTTGGCTCTATCATTTGGGAGCCAAGAAGTTTGATGGCACTCCGTTCAACATACAATGGCAGAGATCAGCACACAGAATCTGACTAGGATGCTCTTCTAGATCCAACCTCTGCCATTTCCTATTTTCCAAGGCCAGCCTCTATCCATATCTCACTCGCTTGGCTTGGCCTTCCACTTCTCTTATACAAAAGCCCCTTTAAAGGCAGGATCAAAAGTCCTTTGAGTATGTTTACCTCAGGTCAATTATGAGATCTCCTGAGAGCTGAAAAAAAGGGACTGCTCACCAGCAAGTTGCCCCAAATCCTGTCTCCTTTTGCTCAGTATCCAAACTTTTTGGCAGAAGCTTCTGGAGTCACTTTCAGAGCCATACCTATTAAACATAAAGCACTAGAAGGAAATGGAACACTGGCTGCCCTGGAAAGTTCAGTTAACACAGTCTCTGTCTCCATGTGTTGCAACTGTTTTGGAGCTTAGAGGTTTTCACCAAATAGGCAAAATGGCTTATGATATGCTAAAAAAACAGTAGGCCTTTACTATGGGCAAATTTTAGTTCATCTAGGCATCTCCACATAATGCTGCCTACACTCAAGGCATCCTCCCCATCTCACCCCAACACCAGTGGGATCCTTGGACTCTATCCCTATGATATCAGGTTTTGACAGGTGTGCTTATGCTTTATGCCAGAAATAAGGCCACCACACAATTCTACTGGGTGCATACCCTCTTTTCAAGTTCCCCTTTACATGTTGTCTTCCCCCATTATAATGTAAGTTCCTTGAGGGCAGGGGCTGTCTTGCCTTATATCTTTAACATAATCTGTAATATAAGGCACAGTGCCTTATATATTAAGTGCTTAATTAATGCTTTATCTAACTAGTGTAAGGGCAAGCAAAGTGGGACTTTTTACTATTTTTTCTTTTGGAGTGCTTCTCAGCACTAAGGCAATCAAGTGCCTTTGATTGAGTTTTGCCTTTGTTTGTAGGAAGGCCCACACCCTTTTGCTAATTAGGTCACAAGAGGTGTGAAGCCCTAGAGAGGTGTGAGGCCCTCAGGCCCTGAAAAAGGGTATATATACTCTGAGGGTAGCCCTTAAGCTAGAACTCTCAGAATTGTGGGAGGAGAGGTTTTGCTTTGCAGGCACACTCACTGGAAGAGTGTTGGTGTGGAGACTCTGAGTAGCCATTAAGGAGCCCCCCAGCTTTGAAAACCCAGATGTTGTTGCTTCTCTCTCTGGTAACTGTGTATGTATAACTTTGGTCAGACAGCTACAACCCTGACTGTTTATTTATGTTATTTGATCTGTTTATATTTTCTCTGTTTGTAATTTCTGTTTGTATTTGCTCTGACATTCAGGGTGCTCACTTTTTTCCCCTGAACTAAGTGAATGATATATGTATGTTTAGTTAAAGTGGGATTATAAACCCCTTAAAGTTGCTTTCCTTAGAAAAACAGATCAAAAAACCTGTGCTAGCAGCCCTCCTGTGTGCTGGTGTTGTTGCCTTTTGTAACCACAGTAGCTGCAAGTAATGTTGTTACAGCTAGCTATATAAGTACATGTTAATAGCCAGCAGTTATATAGCACTGTAAGGTTTACAAAGTCCTTTATAAATATTACCTCATTTTAAAGATGAAGAAATTGAGGCAAATAAAGGTTAAATTATTTGCCCAGGATCACACAGTAAGTGTCAAAATAGGTTTTAAACTCAGGTTTTCCTGATTCCAAGTCCAATGCTTTACATATTACACCACCTAGTTGCCTATAGTACACATGTACATATGTGTGTGTGTATAGCTATCTAAAAAGCCCCAAATACTACACTCAGGGGACAAGCAGAGGCTACTGAGGATATATCTGAGGAGGCAAAAGAATATAAAAGATAGAACCAGGGAGAGCAATGGAACACCATGTACCATGTCCTAGTCACAGCAAGAGGAAGAACAATGTAAGAGGGTACCCTCTGGACGTCGCACATTACTGACTCTTGGCATTCCTTTTAACTAAGTGGTAGGCTGAATACCCAAATATGTCATCATTTCATGCACCAAGTCAACTATAAAACATGGAAGGAGCTTTATAGGAAGGAATGATTTTTCCCTGAGTTGCATATGTTTACCCATCTCTGTCATCACAGATAGGTAGGTACTGTGGACTTGCCAAGGTAGGCCCCCACTGTATTTGGAGAAGTGACATTCTTGTAGAAATGATTTTTTAAGATTTTTTTATTTTTAAATACAAAAATACCCTAGCACTTTCCTATACACAGAACACACAAAAAAGATTATATTGATGAAACTGTGAATCCCCATCTCATACTATTTTTTTAAAGAATATAATAAATTCTACATACGACTTTCAAAATTGTCCTGCTTATCTTTGTTCTATTCTCTTCAGTGAATTTTTAAAAAATATTTGAATACGCATTTTTCCTTTGCATCATTTTTGTTAACCCCCAAATTAAAAATCAAGGAGAAAAAAACATTTGTAGCAAATAAGCATAGTCAAGCAAAATGAATACACACAGTGGCTATGTCCAAAAATTTATGTATGTCTCTTTCTGCTCATCACTCCTTTCAGGAGGTGGGTAACATGCTTCATCATAGGACCTCTGGAGACATGGTTAATCAGGACATTGACTAGAGTTCTTAAGTCTTTCAAAATTGCCCCTCTTCATGCTTTTATTGTCCTTGTATAAACTATTCTAGTTCTAAGCACTTTGCCCTGCTTCAGTTCATACTATATAGCATTCTCTGAAATCGTTTTTATTGTCACTTTTTGCACAATATTTTGCTATATTCATATGCCAAAATTTGTTCAGACATTCCCCCACTGATAAGAAACCCATTTAGATTTTAGGCCCTTGCTTTTATTCCTTTGCTCCTTCTTTTTTTCCTTTGTAATCCCCCTTTATGATCAGGAAGTTTGTTTTGCTTGTGGTTTTTACCTCCCCAGTATTATTGACCAACTATGCCCCCCCCAAATGTTTCTCTGTTGATATATTTCTACACAAAATTATATATGAGTTCAACCCTCCTTTATCCACTCATTTCAGATAAGAATGAGGTTCGTTTGATGCCCACTGCTCTGTCCCTTCTTCCATGTTGAATACTCTTATCACAAAACTCAATCATAAGAAATAGCAACTTTCACCACTACCCTTTTACCTCTTTTCTACACTAGTATATTCCATTCTCTTTTCCCTCTCTACACCCTCAGAACATAACCAGTACATCCCTGGGTCTTCTGTTTTGCTTATTTGACTCAATACTCTCTGAAGATATTAAGGCTTTAAAGGGGCATTTGGGGACAACAAGGTGGCACAGGGCAGCTGGGTGATACACAGTGGATAGAATGTCAGGCCTGGAGTCAGGAAGACTCGTCTTTCTAAGTTCAAATCTGGCCTCAGACACTTATTTGCTGTGTGACCCTGAGCAAGTCACTCAACCCTGTTTGCCTCCATTTCTTCATCTATAAAATGAGTTAGAGAAGGTAAAATAGCAAACCTCTCCTTTATCTCTGCCAAGAAAACACTAAATGCAGTCATGAAGAATCAGACATGACTGAAAAATGACAAAACAACAAAGGGACAACTGTTTTTTCATCCCTTTAGTAGAATGTTAGTACATTATCACTTCTAGTGGCTCAAATAAATTTACCTTTCTTGGTTTCTCTTGACTCCTATGTTCAAAATTCAAAGTGAATCCAGTCTTTTCATCAGAAATGCTTGAATATCCTCTATTACATTAAAGATCCAC
This sequence comes from Trichosurus vulpecula, assembly GCF_011100635.1. Taxonomy (NCBI): domain Eukaryota; kingdom Metazoa; phylum Chordata; class Mammalia; order Diprotodontia; family Phalangeridae; genus Trichosurus; species Trichosurus vulpecula. The sequence goes on from NC_050575.1 coordinate 249,985,392, forward strand.
TTTGTTCCCTGTAAGATTATACTCAGTTTTGCAGGGTAAGTTATATGTAGTTATAAGCCTATATCTTTTGGTTTTGGAATACTATCCAAGTTCTCATCTCATTTATGTGGAAGTAGAAGCTTCCAGATTTTGTGTGACCCTAGCTGCTTCTTTCTGGGTGCTTGTAATGTTTTTTCCTTTGATGCGAAAGCTATAAATTCTGACTACTGCATTTCTGAAATTTTCCCTTTTGGGATTTCTTTCAGGAAATATTGGTATATTGGTAGATTTCTTTCAGGAAATATTGGTATATTGGTAGATTCTTATGTTTTCACTTTTCCTTCTGGTTCTAATATATCTGAGCAGTTTCATTTATAATTTCTTGAAATATAGTTTCTATCCTTTATTCCAGAGGCCAATGATTCATAAATTGTCTCTTGTCCTGTTTCTTAAAGCAGTTATTTTTTTATATCAGATAGGTATTTTCTTCTATTTTTTTATTTTTTTATTTTGTTCTACTATCTCATGGTGTTCTAGGATGGGACTCATTCAGGTCAGTCTCCTATTTTAGGTTCAGTATTAAAACAGAAGGAGATAAGCAAAAGTCATTCAAAAGTTACCAAAAAGATTAATTAGCCATAACAGGAGAAGGAATATTCAATAAGAATAGGCAGTAAGGACATCCTGAGTTGATTCAGCTGAGCAAAGTTCCCTTGACTGAGTTATTCATTGTGATCTACCAGACAGACCTTCAAGTGGGCTGTATTTCTTTTGTACTTGAGTGACCAAGAAATGATATCATCTGAATCTTTAATTCCCTGAGCCAACCAATTTTCAAGGGTGTCTCAGTATCTTTAAAGGGGAAAGAGAAAACTGGGCTAACTTTCAAAAGCAAGAGGAAGCAGGGTGGGAAATGATGTGGCTTCTACCATACCAGTACTCTGTTTGGTCTATTCTAATTTTCAAGAAATCTGTTACTTGGAAAAGGTTTACTACTTTCTCTTTAAATTATTCTCTTTCCAATTCTTTCCTCTAGAGCTTTTAGTTCATTTTCCCCCTTCTAGCTTCATTATTTCTAGGTGTTGATGTACTTGTTAGAGAAAATTTGTTTTTTCCTGAATCCCTGTTTGCATTTGCTATTGAGTTACTTTCTTCTTGTCAGCTAAGATTTTTCGGCATCTATGGATCTACAATAATTTTTTTTATACTGATCAAAGTCTTCTTTGGATTATTCCTCTTCCTAGTTTTGGATTCATAATTGGAGCTTTGCTATATGGTCACCCCTTGATATGCTTTTAGAACCGGTGGTTGGCCGTGCTTGATCTAGTCCTGGGTCACCTGGGTTCCTAAGCTGACCTCCTCCTGGGATTAGGTACCCTTCTCCGAAACTTGACGATCAGAGGACTAGATCCTGAGGACCTTCAATAACATCTCAAAGGGTACCCAAAAATGCTAAGAACCTCTGAGCCCCTGGACCAGGGGTGGGGAACCTGCAGCTTTAAGGCCACATGCAGCCTTCTAGGTCCTTGGGTATAGCCTGAGCCCAAGTTTTACAGAACAAATCCTTTTACTAAGGAGATTTGTTCTGTGAAGTTTGAATTCAGTCAAAGGGCTGCACTTGAGGACCTAGAGGGTCACATGTGGCCTTGAGGCCACAGGTTCCTCACCACTGCCCTGGACACCTGGGCTTTCCCAGTCTGTGTGCTGACACTCTTTCTTATCACTGCCGCTCCTGAAATGATCCGCATTGTGGGTCTGTGACCCCCATGCTGCAGCTTTCTGATCACCCTAGGACTTTATTTGAAGATCCCTCTACACTTGCTTCCTACAGACATAGTGCCTCTCCAGCTATACATATCTCTGGCTCTGTGGAGAGGTACTCAATAAAGAACAAGAGTTTGAGAGAGTAAAAAGAGCACTGAAGTTGGAGTGCCAAACTTGGAATCATAGGAAAGCCTGAATATCGGTTCTGTTGTGACCTTACAGCAAGTCACCATTCTGGGTCACAGCTTCCTCATCTGTAAAATAAGGAAGTTGAACTACATAACATTAATATGTTCTTCATTCTCTGATCCTATTGTTTTAAACAATGAACAGAATTGGGAAAGCTAAGAGAGAAAATTGACTCACTAAACCCCAAGTTTGGGAGTGTTTAGGTTGGAACAGTCCCACAATTGGCATAAAATCAAATAATAAATGAGTCATGTGACATGATAAAAACATCTTGCTCATTCAATTTCAAAAAGCTGACAGGACAAATACCAGACCAATTTGACATTGTCATGGTCATAGTGAATAAAAGTCACGAGTTCTCTTGTGCTCTTTTATTTTTTCAAATATATAGACCCAGCCAAAAAAAAAAAAAAAAAAAGAGGTTGAAACTAGTAAGACTGCTTCCCACAACCACATTTCCTTGCCAAAACATGCATTTGCGGTTGTATTAACCTATCCCCAAAGCAATGATAGCAGGAATAACCGGCTCTAGTGGCTACCCTAGAAAGAGACCAAGTCCCAATTCTAACACTTACTATATGATTGTGTCACTTAACACCTTAATACCTCTGTTCCTTTGTCAACCAAACAGAAATGATAATATTCATGCTATCTACCTGTGAGGAAATTCTAAGTTATGGTGAGGTAGATTATTATAAGTTATAATTATCTTATTCTCATCTCTTTTTATGCAGTTCAAATAAAATAGTCTAAGAACAAATCACAATCCTGCTGCTTTTATTTTCTAGTTAATGTTTTTAGACTACACTGAACAAAGATAAAATGAACTGCTTTTTATAATTGAATAAGAGTATTGGGATATAAGCTCAATAGACTCAGTAGCAGACAGGATAAAAGGGATGACAAATACCTTGTACTGTTCTTGGTAGTGCAATGGAGAGGGTGCTGAACCTGGACTCAGTAATTTATGAATTAAAATCTAGCCTAAAATATTTACTAACAATTAGACTTCAAGCAAGTCACCTAACTTTGGTTACTCAGTTGCCTTAGTTGTAAAATGATGATAATAATAGCACCTATGTTGCAGGGTTGTTGTAAGGATCAAATTAATGATTTCTAAAGCTCTTAGAACAGTGTCTGGCACATAGCAGGTGCTTAACAAATGTTATTCCTTCCTTCCAGTTGTATGCAATAATTCTCTCTACAGTGATGCTTCAGTTCCATTATAGGTCATTTTCAGGATTTGAGTGCTTTACGTTTGTAGAATGAAATGGTCAATTGTTAGTTTAAAATTTTAGTGAGCTTCTAGTATATAACTCTAGTTTCCTATTAATTTCTTTCTAGGTATCTAGTAGATGCTAAATTTTTGCAATTTGCCATGATATGTTGCACATTTTCCATACAGCATCATATCTGAATTGATCAATAAATGCAGCTCCTTAAAGATAACTTTTCTGTAATTTCTAGGGTCAATGATACGATTTTAAATTGCTATCATAAACTCATTCATTTCTATAACCAAATCTGCATGAGTCAACAATTTTTGGTGGTTCTTTGTTAATATACGGTAGGTTAAATTAATGTAAATATCATGTCTGGAGGCCCTTTGCTTGCAGTTCACTTTTTTTCCTTTTAAATTTATTTATTTTTAGTTTACAACATTCAATTCCTCAAGTTTTTGAGTTTCAAATTTTCTCCCCTCTCCCCACCCAAGACGGCATACAATCCAATATAGGTCCTACATATATCTTCACACTAAACATATTTGCACAATAGTCAAGTTGTAAAGAAGAATTATAACCAATGGAATGAACCACTAGGAAGAAGAAACAAAACAGAAACAAAAAAAGAAAAAGAAAAGAGAAAGAGCAAATAGTTTGCTTCAATCTTCATTCAAACTCCATAATTCTTTCTCTGGATGTGGATTGCTTTTTCCATCATGAGTCTTTTGGAGACGTCTTAAAACTCTGCATTGCTGAGAAGAGCCAAGTCTATCAAAGTTAGTCATCACAGATACTGTGTGTCTGTAATCCTGTATAATGTTCACCTGGGTCTGCTCCCCTCACTCAGCATCAGATCACATAAGTCTTTCCAGGTTATTATGAAGTCCATCTGCTCCTCATTTTCTTACAGCACAATAGCATTCCATTACATTCATATGCCACAACTTGTTTAGCTGTTCCCCAATTGATGGCCACCCCCTTGATTTCCAGTTCTTTGCCACCACAAAAACAGCTTCTATAAATATTTTTGAATATATGGCTCCTTTCTCAGTTTTGACTCTTCCTGATCTCAGTGTCAGTACCGTATTTGTGTCATAAAAAGAATTTGGTAGGACTCAGTTGCCTATTTTCCCAAATAGTCTATAAAGTATTGGAATTAATTGTTCTTCAAATGTTTGATAGAATTCCCTTGTAAATCCATTTGGCCCTGGAGATTTTTTCCTAGGGAATTCACTGATGCCTTGTTCAATTTGTTTTTCTGAGATGGGGTTATTTAAGTATTGTAATTCTTCTTCTGTTAATCTGGGCAATTTATATTTTTGAAAATGTTCATCCATTTCCCTAAGATTGTCAAATTTATGGGCATACAATTGGGCAAAATAATTTCTAGTTATTGTTTTAATTTCCTCTTCATTGGAGGTGAATTTATCCTTTTCATTTTTGATACTGGTAATTTGGTTTTCTTCTTTCTTTTAAATCAAATTGACCAAAGGTTTATCAATTTTATGGGTTTTTTCATAAAACCAGCTCTTAGTTTTATTTATTAGTTCAATAGTTTTCTAATCTCTCCTTTGGTCTTCAGTATTTCTAATTTGGGGATTAGTAATTAGAGTTAGTAATTCTAATTGGGGATTTTCAATTTGTTCTTTCTCTAGCTTTTTCAGTTGCATGCCCAATTCATTGATTTCCTCTATTTTATTCATGTAAGCATTCAGAGATATAAAACTTCCCCTAAGAACCATTTTCACTACATCCCATAAGTTTTGGTAGGTTGTCTCATTATTGTCATTCTCTTGAATGAGGTTATTGTTTCTGTGATTTGTTGTTTGACCCACTCATTCTTTAGCATTAGATTATTTAGTTTCCAATTAATTTTTAGTCTATCTTTCCATGGCCCTTTATTACATATAATTTTTATTACATTATGACATGAAAAGGATGCATTGACTATTTCTGCTTTTCCGCACTGGATTGTGAGGTTTTTATGCCCCAGTACATGGTTTGTATGTGCCATGTACTGCTGAGAAAAAGATATATTTCTTTCTATCCCCATTCAGTTTTCTCCAGAGGTCTATCATATCTACCTTTTTTAAAATTCTATTAACCTGCTTAACTTCTTTCTTGTTTATTTTGAGGTTAGATTTATCAAGTTCAGAGAGGGGGAGGTTGAGGTCCCTACTAGTATAGTTTTGCTGTCTATTTCTTCCTGTAACTCCCTTAACTTCTCCTCTAAGAACTTGGATGCTATACCACTTGTTGCATATATGCTTAGTAATGATATTACTTCATTGTCTATGGTGCCTTTTAGCAGGATATAGTTTCCTTCCGCACCTCTTTTAATTAGATCTATTTTTGCTTTTGCTTTGTCTGATATTAGGATTGCTACCCCTACTTTTTTTTTTTACTTCAGCTGAGCATAATATATTCTATTCCAGATTTTTACCTTTACCCTGTGTGTACCCCTTTCCCCCTTCCCCCCACCCCCACTTCAAATGTGTTTCCTGTAAACAATTTATTGTAGAATTATGGTTTTTTTAATCCATTCTGCTATCCTCCTCTGTTTTATGGGAGATTCACATTCACAGTTAAGATGATTTGTGTCTTTCTCTCCATCCTATTTCCTACCCGTTTATGCTGTTATTTCTCCTTTTCCCTTCCCACCACCTCCTTCAATCTTCCCTCCCTTCTATTAGTCCCCCTCTCTTTTCTTTCCCTTTTCCCTTGCTACTTCTTCCCTCCCTTCTAACCCACCTCCCCTTTTCTTTCCCCTTTCCCCTCCTACTGCCTGTAGGACAAGTTAGTTTTCTATACTTAACAGAGTATGTTATTCCTTCCTTGATCCAATGAGTAAAGCTGAAATAATGCTCATCTCCCTCCCTTCTTTCCCTCTACTATAATGTTTTTGCGCCTTTTCATGTGATGTAATTTGTACCCTTTTCCGCCTCCTCCTTTCCTCTTCTCCCATTACAATCCCTTTGCACCCCTTAGTTAGGTTTTTTATCATCACATTAGTTAATATATACCCACAACCTCTATCTATGTATATCCCTTTTACATGTCATAATACATATACACTTCTCAAGATTAACAAGTATCATCTTCCTATACAGGAATGTAAACAGTTTGGCCTTTTTCAATAATAAGGTTTTTTTCTATTTTTTTCTTGTTTATCTTTTTATGCCTCCCTTGAGTTTTGTATCTGAAGATCAAATTTTCCATTGAGTTCTGGTCTTTTCATTAGGAAGGTCTGGAAATCCCTTATTTCATTGAATATCCATCTCCTTGCCTGAAAGATTATGCTCAATTTTGCTGGGTACTTAGTTGTATTCCAAGCTCCTTTGCCGTATGGAATATCATATTCTAATTCCTCCTTTCTTTTCATGTAGAAGCTGCAAGATCCTGTGTGACCCTGACTGTAGTTCTCTAATATATGAATTGGGTTGGTTTTTTTTTTTGGCTGCTTACCGCATTTTCACCTTGACCTGATAATTCTGGAATTTGGCTACAATATTCCTTGGAGTTTTCAATTTGGGATCTCTTTCAGGGGGTGAGGTGGATTCTTTTGGTGACGATTTTGTCCTCTGGTTATAGGACCTCAGGGCAGTTTTCTCTTGATGATTTCTTAGAAGATACCATCCAGGCTCTTTTTTTCATCATAGCTTTCTGGTAGACCAATAATTCTTAGATTTTCTCTCCTGGATCTATTTTCCAGGTCAGTTGTTTTTCCGATGAGATATTTTACAATTTCTTCTATTTTTTCATTCTTTAGATTTTGTTTGACTTGATGCCTCATAGAGTCATCAGCTTCTACTTGCCCAATTTCGATTTTTAACAAATTATTTTTTTCAGTTATCTTTTGTACCTCCTTTTCCATTTGGTCAATTTTTCCATTTTTAAGGAGTTGTTTTCTCCAGATAGGCTTTGTACCTCCTTATCCATTTGGCCAATTTTACTTTTTAGAAGTTGTTCTCTTCAGTGAATTTTTTTTTCATTTTGTCAACTGTATTTTTAAAATCATTGGTCAATTTTTCTTTTACCTCTCTAATTTGGCTTTTAAATTCCTTCTTGAGCTCTTCCAAGAATTCTCTTTGGGCTTGAGATCAGTTCATATTCCCTTTTGAGGTTTCAGATGTGGGTATAGTGTCAATATTGTCCTCTTCTGAATTCATATTTTGATCTTCCCTGTCCCCATAGCAAGATTCTATGGTCTTTACTTTTCTAGTTTGCTTCTTATTCATGGTGGTTGCCTTTTTCCTGGAATTTAAAGTGGATCTCTGCTTCTGGGGCACAGGGGGCTCTGTCCCACACCTCTTGTGGTGAGAGCTAGGGTCCTGTTACTGGTTTTGCATGCTGTGGCCTTTGGTTCTGTCAGCTAGAAGGTATATAATGCTGCAGCTCACCTGGTGCTGAGCTGGAACTGGCTGGTGTGTGCCAAGGCCAGGTCTTTCTGAGTATCACCAGGGTTACACTGAAGCTCCCAACATGAGGTGTGGGGGGAAGGTGGTCTGGCCACTGGAATTCACCTCCTCCCCTAGGGCTGGACAGGCTCAACCACTGGGGGATGTCCATGCTGGTGTCTGCCAATTCCCCTGGCTGTGCAGAGGCACACCTGGGGTCCTGGTGTTGGCACTTGCTGGCTCCACCCACCTTGGGCTCAGGAGCACCTGCTGGTCTGCTAAGGTGGGGCTTGCTGGAACACCTCTGGACCTGTACTGGACCCCTTTAGCCACCACAGGAGGGACCCTTCCCTTCAATCTCCCTAACCTCTCAAGCTAAAAGACTGCTATACCCTTAGGTTCCACTATTCCAGGATTTTTCCCGAGGCAATATTCTCTAGGTTTTTCAAGGTCAACAAGGGGGGAGTGAGAGCACTTATGGTTTACTCTTCCTCTCAAATTGTCTGATTTCAAACTCTTGAGTTTCTCTTGCCTGAGGAGTTTCTTAGTTTGAAAGGTCATATTGTTGTTTGCCTAAAGTTACAGCTTGTACGTAAATTTTCTTATTCTTCTTTTTTTGGAGTTACTGAAAAGGGATGCTCCCCAATGGCATTAGCTTAAACATTCTAGGTTCCTAGGAAAATTTTCACAAAACACCCACTGTGTGCTAAAATGCTCTAACTTTATACCTTCCTCACAGAGTTATCATGAAGAAATTGCTTTTAATTGTTGTAAGAATAGTGGTCAGGGGCACTGTAGTTTTGTTGGAAGAAACTGTGGCTCTATGAACATCAGGTTCTCAGATAGTTCCTGTAGCAAATTCATTAATTATTCACTTTCTGAACATATACACGTGTTAAATAAAACATGGTCTTTGCCTTCACCAGTTTCATAATCTACTACTTATCACCTCCGAGACTGCTTCTAATACCCCAGAAAAGTTTTTAAGTTTACTATATTCTCCCTTTTATTTTTCTCCCTACTTTTTTTTTGTTTTTGTGTCTTCTTTTGCTCTTTCTATACTTCTCAACTTTCCTATGAGAATGCCAACCATTTATTGGCATACATGAGCAAAATAATTTCTAATAATATCCTTTATATAGTCTTCATTTCTTGTGAATTCTCCTTTTAAATTTTTTTGAAACTAACAATTTAGTTTTCCTTTTTTTCTTTTTAAACAAATTAGCTGTTTACCTTTTAAAAAATAGGTACTAGTTTTATTTATTAATTCAATGGGGTGATTTTTGTTTTCCTTTCAATATAATACATACCATATCAGTATCATTCATTTTCTATCAGCTGCTTTGTCTGATTTTTACTACACAAACATCCTGCTTCTCACAGGATAAACTCATCACCTGAAATCTCAAAGCCATGGAGATTAGTTTCAGCTTTAATACTCAAAACCTCCTTGTAGCCATAATGGCTTTTGTTTTCTTTGAATGGCTCAGCTTGCCTCATTGAGCCTCTGGACACTGTGGCTTGCTCTTCCGGGGCAGGAGGCCCGGGGAGCATGCCGGGAAGCAGACAACTTCCTGTGTGATGAGTCATGGGGCTGGCTGAGGGGAGGTGTTAACGGCTATGCTAGGGGGAGGGGCCAACTCAGGAACCAATCGGCCCTGGTCATTCGGGCGGAGCTTGATGATGTCAGAGACCCTATAAGAGGGGAGAGGACAGCTCGAAGAGATTCTTCTCTTCCTTTTCCGGTTGGAGCCAGCGACAGTTACAACGACAGTTACAGAGGCAGTTACGACAGTTACGTGAGTTACAGCCACAGCGACAGACACAGCTGAAGCAGGAGCTGCCAGTAGCAGAGCTAACCTACGGGAGAAAGCTGAACAAAGACTTCAGGCCATTACAGCGACAGTTACAGCGACAGTTGGAGCCAGAGGCAGTTACAGAGGCAGTTACGACAGTTACGTCAGTTACAGACACAGACACAGCTGAGGCAGGAGCTGCCAGTAGCAGAGCTGATCTACGGGAGGAAGCTGAACAAAGACTTCAGGCCAGTGGGTAATCTTATTACCATCGAGGGGGAAGCATGATTTTGCTTTACGCAATCATGCTTCTCTGTAGCCTCCTGGTTACTCTTGCAAGGCGTACTTATTGGGCCTGGAAGATTTTGATCAACATATCAAAATGGGGCTGCTGGTTCATGGGTTGGTTACTGTGGAGCCTAAATAAATGTTTTGATTCTTCTGCCTTCTACTTTGAGAGTTTCTTATATCCGGCGGTTCCGAACCTTTCAGACATGTTTATGATCCTCTTTGAGATTATAAACTCTGCCCTCCTGATACATTTGGCGTCACGAACAGGATCGCTAGGTATAAGATCTCTATTTAGAAGCAGAACAATTTCAGAGGAAGAGATGAATATCCCAGGATGGGAGGATCCATTTTATTCCTCCCTAGCAAAAGAATTGGCTAAAAAAGCTGGACCCTGTGAAAACTGGGAACCAAGGCTACGGAGAGGAGATCCTAGGGATTTGGAAAAGTGTTTACGAGAAGTTGGGATTCAGTCAGGGGCATCACTATCTAGGCAAAGCTGGATAGTGTTATCAGCCTACCGGCTAGTATACGAAAGATTGAGATTAAGTGAAAGACATGGGGGCACTCCTACCCCACAGGAAGAAGAGGAATCTCAGATAGCAGGAGACCAAACTGACTCAAATGAGAACTTTTCTATTAATGTGGCTAAGAGCAACAGGAGACCAAAAAAGCCCAGAGTGCATTTCAACCCAGCCCAGAAAGAGCCTGACTGCCTGCTTCGTCCTAGCCATGGTGGCAGAGGAAGTGAGTGGGGAGAGAATGAGACAATGTTAGGGGCTGAGGCACAAAACACTACTGGGGTTCAGGATGTGCCTCACACAGAGAATAGGAGATGGTTAAATGATCAGACAAGGGCTCGACCCATACAAAGGAGGAAGACAGAAACCCGAGGTGAAGATTCAGTTACAAGGGAAATTCAGGAAGATTTCTCACCGCAAGAGGTCACAGATATTTTGAGTAGATTCAGCCAAAGAATAGGAGAACCATTGATATCTTGGATGGTAAGACTCAGTGATCAAGGGGCCGGTGGAATATCAGTAGATGGGACAGACTGCATGAGATTCATAGGTATCAGCCATGATCCTCTAGTTCAACAAGCTTTTAGGGAACATCATCAGGAAGGAGATGGTGATAGCAGGACTACTCTGTTGGCATTAGCCGCTGTGGGATGCAATAAGAGATATGCTACTGATTCTATGTGGCCCACTGAGCACAGACCCTGGTATTCACTTAGAGATTGTATCATGAGACTAAAGGAGGAGGTAATGAAGACTGCCATTATGACAGGAACTGCAGACAAATATTACAATGATTCAATGGAACTGCCTCATAGGAATTTAATAATTAGGACAGCTCCCCCTGCTTATAAACAACTAATTTTGAATTTATTACTTGGAGAAGTAGGGAGCCGTCTTACAACAGTGATAAATAAGATTTTACAGTTACATGACTTAGGTGACTGGGGAGGGGATAGATCTCCTCGAGAGAGAAGGGTGAATAACCAGCAAACTTGGCGCCAAAGGAGAGTAACAAGGAAAGAAATGTTTACTACTTTATTGAGAGCAGGGGTAGGTTTTGAAATGATAGATGGAATTCCAACCAATGAATTATACAGAATGTATAGAGGACTTGATAACACGAGAAATAGGGAAATAAGAACTGCTCCTGCAAGCCCACAAGCCACTCAGAGTGAAGGTGACCTTGTGTGATCAACGGATGAAAACTTGTACATTTGGGGAAAGGCTGGGAGGACAATCTTAGTCTATATCTAGGGTGGGATCCTCTTGGCTTCCTCATTATGTTCCTTTTGAAAAGAAACATTTCCCACCTGAGTTTGGCTCTGATGTTGGATCTTTGCATAACTGAAATCTCAACCAAACTTGAGATGATTTTATTTGAAGAATTATAGTCCATACTTGTCTATTCTTTTTGTCCTTTGTTTTGGCTAACCTTGTTGCTAGTTTTGTTTCCTTCAGGCTTAAGCACCCTGCACTTTCCGGTGACTGCCTAAGCATGTAGCATTCTTGGAATTCCTGCCAGCTTGTTAAAGAAATGACCTCTGGAATGGGACTTTTTGGGGGCAGGGCCATCTCTACATCCAATTTCAGCATGAAGAAGCTATGGAAAATGAGACCTTCACCCCTCACCCCAAGATTTTGAGCCCCAATCGTTCAAGGGGGGGGGGTGGAAATGATGATAGTGTTCTGTTTACTTATTTTGTGTTATCCTTGCTGTGTTGTTTTATTGTTATGATATTATTGATCCTATGTAATGGATACAAGGATTTAGGGGTGGACATTTGAATTATTAATAATTATTTTGGGGATGATTGATTGAAGAGATTATCTTGCTGGGACCTAGGGGTGGATCGCATTTGAATCGTTAACCAATGTTTGGGAATGTCACTGAATGATATGTTTTGCTTTATAATGAATGATATGTTTTAGTTTCCTTTGTAATTGGATCACAATGTATGTTCTAGGATACATGGCTGATTAGATTATGTATCCTATAACAATGGGTGGAGTGTAGCCATAATGGCTTTTGTTTTCTTTGAATGGCTCAGCTTGCCTCATTGAGCCTCTGGACACTGTGGCTTGCTCTTCCGGGGCAGGAGGCCCGGGGAGCATGCCGGGAAGCAGACAACTTCCTGTGTGATGAGTCATGGGGCTGGCTGAGGGGAGGTGTTAACGGCTATGCTAGGGGGAGGGGCCAACTCAGGAACCAATCGGCCCTGGTCATTCGGGCGGAGCTTGATGATGTCAGAGACCCTATAAGAGGGGAGAGGACAGCTCGAAGAGATTCTTCTCTTCCTTTTCCGGTTGGAGCCAGCGACAGTTACAACGACAGTTACAGAGGCAGTTACGACAGTTACGTGAGTTACAGCCACAGCGACAGACACAGCTGAAGCAGGAGCTGCCAGTAGCAGAGCTAACCTACGGGAGAAAGCTGAACAAAGACTTCAGGCCATTACAGCGACAGTTACAGCGACAGTTGGAGCCAGAGGCAGTTACAGAGGCAGTTACGACAGTTACGTCAGTTACAGACACAGACACAGCTGAGGCAGGAGCTGCCAGTAGCAGAGCTGATCTACGGGAGGAAGCTGAACAAAGACTTCAGGCCAGTGGGTAATCTTATTACCATCGAGGGGGAAGCATGATTTTGCTTTACGCAATCATGCTTCTCTGTAGCCTCCTGGTTACTCTTGCAAGGCGTACTTATTGGGCCTGGAAGATTTTGATCAACATATCAAAATGGGGCTGCTGGTTCATGGGTTGGTTACTGTGGAGCCTAAATAAATGTTTTGATTCTTCTGCCTTCTACTTTGAGAGTTTCTTATATCCGGCGGTTCCGAACCTTTCAGACATGTTTATGATCCTCTTTGAGATTATAAACTCTGCCCTCCTGATACACTCCTCTATCCCCCTCAGTTGCCTTTCCTCTCTGACTGGAAAGTGGAAGAACAAAATTCTCCCCAAACCTCCTTTTAGCGAGGCATCAGACTTTCCAGCTATTTGTTTCCTATCAATTGCCCGGCTGGGTTTCAACTGCACAAGCTTTATGCCCTAGCACTCTTTGCCTCCCCCCACATGCCTTTTCTGGCTTCCCTTTGTGCATTGCTTCCTCCATTTGACTGTAAATTCCTCGAAGGCAGGAACTATCTTTCTTTTTCTTCCTTGTCTTTTCTTTTTTCTTTTTCCCCCCAAATCCCCATCTCCCAAGCTCAAAACCCAAAGGGGCAGCACTCAGCAGATTACCTCAAGCCGGCATATTTAACACCTGCTAAACTCCTGTAGTTGTCTTTCACCTTTGACTGCAAGGCTGGAATTGTTGTTCAGTCATTTTAACCGTGTCTGACTCTTCATGAGCCCCCAATTGAGGTTTTCTTAAGAAAGATGCTGGAATGGTTTGCCATTCCCTTCTCCAGCTCATTTTACAGATGAGGAAACTGAGGCAAACAGGGTTAAGTGACTTGTCCAGGATCCCACAGCTAGAAAGTGTCTGAGGCCTGATTCCAGGCCTGGCACTCTATCCACTGTGCCACTTAGCTGCCCTGGAAGGCCGGAGGGCAGAACATTAACCTCCTCCCAAAGTCTTTCATTATAGTAGTCTCACAACTCTTTCATGTAGCTTAATGTTCTACAAGCAGCTCTGTTTGGCTTCTACTCCACAAAACACCTTGCAGGTATACCCTAAGCGATAGTGCCCCTTCCTTCTCTTTTCAACTTCTTTTTATACACAGTCTTCTCCCATTAGATCGTAAGCTCCTTGGGAGCAAGGAGAATCTCTTTTTCTTATTTGTATCCCCAGAGCTTAGAATACTACCTGATAGAAGATGCTTAATAAATGCTTATTGAAATGAATTCAGTGGAATACATAGGTTCTAGATCCAGTTCTGCCACTAATTAGCTGTGTGATCCACCCTCTAGTTCTTAGTTTCCTAAACTGAGAGAATTTGACTAGATAGACTGGTCCCTTATGTTAGTCTTATAGCTCTAAAATTCTATAACTAAAAATTCCCAAAAAAGGTCTCTACCTCAGCATAATCAGTATGATAACTTAAATCCTAAACAATTAAAATACATGCTACCACTTATTTAATTTGAGTTTCAAATTCTCTTCTATCTCTTTGGGTAAAACGATAATAACTAGAAGTAAAGGGATTGTAATTGGCACTAGATCTCATTATAATAGGGAACTCTCAGGTAAGAGAACTTAGTCTACCAATTCAAGTAGGCACCTTCTCTGAAACTTAAGGTCTTAGAAAGTTGACCAGAGCACTGAAAGATTGAGATACTTGCTCAGGGTTATAGCTGGAGGTAGGATGTTGGGACTTGAACCTCAGTCTTCCTGGCTTTAAGGCTAGTTCTCCAACATTTCACCATTCTGCTAAAAGGAATACATATAAAAGAGGGTCTAAGTAATTTACAAGCTGGGAAAATATCAGTCCTAGAATAACGGGCATTCGACCTAGAGATCAAACCTAAAAATTATAACATCCTTGAAAGTATCTTATTTACTCCCAGGGAATAATTAGTTGTCAGTGGTTGACTAAAGGTCGTCAGTTTTATAGAAAATTCCTCAGAAATAATTCCTAGAAAAAGAGTAGCCTAGAAGGAACACAAAATCTGGAGACAGATATTTGGGTTCAAATAAAGGCTATTACCCATCCTGTTTTGCCTTAGGAAAAATTACGTAATTTCTCTGGGCTTCGGTTTCTTCATCTGTAAAATGAAATGACCTCTCAAGTCCAGTCTAGTGCTAAATTCCATGTTCTTGTTTGAAAATAATATAGTTTATTATCAATAAGCACATTTTAACTAGTAGAACCTAGTTTTCACTGGTTGTATGGTTTGGTTATCTTGTGCCTAAAGTTTATGCATCCTGTGAATGCCACATTATATCACTAAGGATAGCTAATGAGACAGTAGGTCCAAAAAACAATGCTTAAGTTTTTAAGTCCAGAAGACTTTTCCAGGGCTGCCAAAGTTAATGATTCATTCACAGAAGGGAGGGGGTGATCTTAGGGCAACCGACCTAGGTAGTTATGCCCCTGATTTTCATGTTAAATGAGTCAACCCTTACTTGTGAGTCACCTCACACCTGCTCCCTCATTATTAAAGTCAAAGCTTGCCTTGATCTTCTCTTGTTGGACTTAAACTCACCCAGGAAAGTAAGATTGTGGTGCTGGAGAAATCAGTTATTGCTAAGGAGACCCCTGCCGCAGAGCCCCTGAGAAAACCCCAGTTTGCATAAGAAAGAATGGACTCAGACCTTTTGGCATTTAGCAAATGTCCCTGGGGCTCCATGACTCCTTCAAGGAATGTCAATAGATAAGATCATCCCACTTAAGGATAACCTGTTAGAATCTTTGATCTGTCAGGACCTTTGTTCCTTTCCTCCCCGCCCCCCACCACCCTATGACCTGGCCCGTAAATTTCAAGAAATAATTAACCACTGCATCCTGTTTTTTCTATAAATACAACTTTTTCAGCTCTACTCATGGCTGTTCTGATTTTGGTTGAACCCCGGAACAGATGCCGGCTAATAAATTCTCCATTTAAAACTTATACTCTGTGATGTGTCTAGCTCACTCTTGGTATAAAAAGATGAGTAGGATTTATGTTTACTATAATTATTAAAAACAGCCAGATGAAATGTAGTACATTTCCACTGTACCTTGTTACTAAAGAATAGTAACAGTGTTACTTAAGAAGAATAAAAAAGGTTTGGAATTGAACTTCTTAATTATAGTGTGTGGCTTCTGGTCAGCTGATCAGGAAGTTTCACATTCCTGTCTATTGCCACACTGATACAGACAGATCTAACTACAGTAGGTTCTCCCAAGGGAAAACAAAACAATACCTTTTTTAAAACTTGAGATTTCAGCTAAATACCTCAATAGGATGTATTCTTTTTGACTTAAAGGATCTCTCAAACACAGTATGACATGCTTTTTGACATTTTTTGAATGTACAAAATTATTTTGTATACTAAAAAAAGTCTGTATGTGTTTATTACATAATGTCATTATTTATTTCTAATGTTATTTGATTTTAGATCACAGTGAAGAAAGATAAATGCTGAATAATTTTACATTATAGGCTCAGCTATTGAACGCATTTTGGTTATTTTGTTTCAAAATAGGGAGGACGGAATAGCATCCTTGCGTCTTACTAAAATAATTATCACAGAAAAGCTATTTTTAAAATAATAAGTAGCTGTGGTTTAATCACATTCCTAGAATGTAAGAGCTGAAATGAAATTCAAAAGTTATCTAGTTCAACTCCTCTCATTCTATAGATAAGGGATCTAAAGTTTTATAAAAAATACTACCCAAAGCATCTTACACTCTGAAATAATCTTCTTAGTAGAATGACAAATTCCCAATTACTTTCTGTAGGACATAACTCTGGAGTAGGGAAAGGGGAAATCTTAGGATTTAAGTCTGGTGAAGAATATGACAGCTTTAAAACTGAGACAGCCCATTCCTCCCTGTCTCTGGAGGGTTATTCTCTGGTTTTAGAATATGATTGTTCTGTTGACTATTAGGAGGAGAGAAACTATCAGATGAAGAGAAATAATCACTTCTGTCAGTCTGGAATGAGGCTATGGTATAGTGGTAAGAGCACCAGCTGTGAGGGCAAAAGCAGCAGCTCACTTAAACTGAGGGCTAACATGGCTTATCTACGAACTTTCCTCTTTTTTTTTTTTTTGTTGTTGTTGCTGGGTACTCCTAACTAGATTAAATCAGAAACTCCACTAAGTCTTTTAGGCTTCCTGAGTACTTTTTGGACCACTTCTAAATTAAAGGTCATTCACTGACCTGACATGAAATGGTTGAGGAAGCATACAGCTTATATGAGCAGATGATAATTACATATGCCAGCCTCAGAGTTAGGATCAACAAAATTTTGGTGCCCTGCTGACTGGTAGGGAACCTAAACCAGGGAAGTTCAGTTTATAAAGTTAATATGCAGTAGTGCTCACCACCAAAGATTTTATCCCTTTCATTTTTTTTTCAAAAAAATGTATGTTGGGGCAGCTAGGTCGTGCAGTGAGTAGAGCACTGGCCCTGGAGTCAGGAGGACCTGAGTTTAAATCCAGCCTCAGATACTTGACACATTTACTAGGTGTGTGACCTTGGGCAAGTCACTTAACCCCAATTGCCCTGCCTTCCCCCCCTGCAAAAAACAAAAACAAAAAAATGAACGTTAGAATGTTTTGAGGTTTGTTTTGTTTTGTTTTTTCCAGAAAAACAAATAGACAGTAAAGGCTAATTCAAGATGGTGAGAGGCAGCTGGGTAGCACAGTGAAGAGTGCTGGGCCTGGAGTCAAGAAGACCTGAGTTCAAATCAGGCCTCAGACACTTACTAGCTGTATGACTCTGGGCAAGTCACTTAACCCTGTTTGCCTCAGTTTCCTCAGATGTAAAATGAGCTGGAGAAGAAAATGGCAAACCACTCCAGTATCTTTACCAAGAAAATGCCAAATGGGGTCACAAAGAGTCAGACATGACTGAAAAGACTAATGAACAACAAAAACAGGAATGGTGATCCTAGATGCAAGGTCCACCTAGTTTTCAAGCTCGGTCATTATCTGCCACACCTTTTTTACCCTTCCACCAAACCTTACAGAACCATAATTTAAAGCTAGAAGGGCCATCAAAGGCCATATAATCCAAACTCCTCATTTTACAGATGAGAGCACTAGGAACTCAGAGCAGGAGAAGTGACTTACCCCAGGGCCCACATGTAAATGGAAAAGCTGAGATTCAAACTTTGGTCTTCTGACTCCAGGTCATATTGTGCTATTGTCTCCCTTAGGTGATGAGAACCTCATTGTTTTTGCTAGCTGAAGCAGAGGAAATATATTATCAACAATTTGCTGTCAATAGAAAATACACTGAAAGTTCAAATATTTAACCATATTAATTATCTGAAAAGCCCTTAGGCTATGGTGATGCTTCTGTTCTCATCTATATCATTTACTATTGAAAGAGTATTATATAGTGGAAAGAGTGCTGAAATTAGAAGTAGTTAAAGCTCTGGCTCTACCACCTACTTGCTGTGTGACTTTAATAACACCTTCATATCTCTGAGCTTTAGTTTCTTCATCTCTGAAATAGGGATAATGATATTGGGTGAAATGGCAACTTTAGGAACAAGTCTGGCACTCACATATCAACTCTGAACTGATAAATAACTAATCGAAATGTAACCACCTCCTGGGGTGTTGTAAAGTTCAGATTTATTTATTCCCTTTGTATTATAAAGAAATCTTATTTTTTATGGGAAAACACGAAGGAAGCAAGAAAAAAACATGGAGGAAGCAAGAAAAAAATGAAGGAAGTGAGAAAACATAAAAGAAGTGAGGAGGAGGAAAGAATTGAGTAAGCACACTCTAAATATCACAGCAGTCTTTGCTCACATTATATATGAGAGTGCTAGGTGTCTAAGGTTTTTCAAAATGATTTTTTTCACTTTTTATTAATTTTGAATCTTGAATATTTCATTGAATATTTCTGCATTTCCACCATTCAAATAATACTTTGCTTAGCTCCAAAATTGAAAGACACTCCTTGCTAAGATGGTAAATTACTAGCTGGAGCTAGTTTGTCTGCAGCTCAAACTGGCATAGCTGCAGCAACATTTTGAAACACAGATTTATCTAGGGCTAGCCGATTTCTCTTAGGCTATGCCTTCTTCACAGTTAAATACTGATTATCATCTAACTCTGTGTTTTTAACTACTCTCCAGGACTTCCTGTAGCTTAACTATTTAGGGCCCAGTGAAGAAAACTTAGTCCTCTTCCTTTGTTAAAATCCTGCTTTAAAAACATTGACAAAACAGGGAAAAAAATACTTCATTAAAGTCAAGTTATATCTAAAGGTAAACTCATAACTACAGTGTGCAGAAATAGCATGGGTTGAACCAGAGTGGCATGAGGCTTTTGGTAGGCTTCTCTTTAGTGGAGATCCTCAGGTGAAGGTTGGCTGGGCCCCTTGTCCAAGATCAATTAATCAACCTATGAGCTAACAAGAATTTATTAAGCACCTATTATGTGCCAGGAACTAGAAGGAAAAGAAGAAAGAAGAAGAAAAGGAGGAGGAGAAGAAGGAGAAGGAGAAGGAGAAGGAGAAGGAGAAGGAGAAGGAGAAGAAGAAGAAGAAGAAGAAGAAGAAGAAGAAGAAAGGAGAAAGAAGAAAGAAGAAATCATCATCATCATCATCTCTGGTTCCAAGAAGTTTATATTCTAGTCAAACCTCTGGGGCCACTACACTCCTGAATGCCACTAAATAAGATTAAAATGTAATTGGGAAATATTTAACAAAATAAATAAAATAAAACCTAGCTAATATTACATTTGAAAACTAAGCCAATTATGTGGCCCACAGGGATCCTTACGTATGGTTTTGTGACACATCCCCTTCCCTTTTCTGTTTGACATTGTATTGGAAAAGATAACATGTACTTATCTAAAAAAGTAAATATAAATAATAAACATAATATTTATAAATTAGATATATATAAATTATAACATTCATTAAAATGTCACATTATAGAATTATATTGTAATAAATTTAGAGAGAATAAATGAAAATTAGTAAAATACAAGTTAAAGAGAAAAGACTAGCATTAGAGGCCCCAGGGCAGGAGTGGGGAGGGAAAGTCATGAAAGATTTCATATACAAGGTAGTCTAAGGGATTTGGAGATAGAAGAGGGAGTTCGTATCAAATGGTCTCAATTTTCTCAGTAAAAATTTTAATTTTTTAAAGCAAAGGGAATAAGTAATTTAGACCCTCCCTAAACCCCTCCTCTAGTCACCCCACACCACCCCTCAATCCCTCCTACTATATTTGTGTATATAATCTCCACCTTGCCTCCATGAAGGTGCTCAGATTCAATCTAATTCAGTAGGTTGAATCTGGCCCACTTGTGGAAACAGGCATCACAAGGTGGGGGGATTTCTTAAGACAGCCCATTATGGTGAATCCTTAATAAACTTTCTCTTTTCCCTTGGCTGAGAAGGCTTGAGTCGAATTCTTTCAAGGGGGTTCCCAGAGACTGTGCCCTCATCATATCCAATCTTATCACTACAGGAAAGTGGATAGGACAAAAGGCCTTTCTTGGGGAATTGGATTAAGGGTAATAACCAAACCATTGAACAAAAAATAACTCTTATTAGATCATTGCCTTCCCCAATCCTGAGATGACTGGGCTACTGACCCATCCCTTGAATTGATGATGCTACTGTAACCCACACTTCTCCATTCAGAAAGGATGATATTGATTACAGGGAAGAAACATTTTTCAAGTTTGGGGGGAGGGGAGTACTGAAGAATAGAACTGTGTAATGACTATTGGAGATGGGGAAAGGGAATAAACATTTATTAAATGTCTACCATGTGCCAGGCACTGTGCTAAACACTGTACAAATATTTTCTCTTTGGATCTTTAAAACAATTCTGTTGTGGGTGCTGCTATTATTATTATTTCTATTTTATAGCTACCAAAGCGATTTTTCTCAAGTAGGGTTCTGACCATCATACTCAACAAATTCAAGTAGTTCCCTATTACCTACCTCCAGGACCAAATACAAAATCCTCTTTTTAGCACGTAAAACTCTTCATAACCTATTCATTCCTCCCTGTCCATACTTCTTCCACTTTACTCCCCTCCCCACTCTCTGATCCAACTTCGGTCTTGTTATTCCCAGCATATGTTGGGGAATTCTCTGCACCTCCTGGGAGATGAATACTTGTCAGCGGCAAAGACTGTGGATCAAAGTTAGGAGGCCAAACTGAAAGTAAAGAGATACATTAGCATACTAAAGAATCTTCTCTCCCTTTTAACAAATTAATATTTTTAGGGTACAGCTGATGAGGGCACAATCTCTGGGAACCCCTTGAACCCTTGAACTCTCCTTGAATCTTCCCACTTGATCTAGCCTTGGCCTGAGGCTATAACCATTAACCCCAAATGCCTACCTTGCCTAGTCCTCTATTGTCCCGCTGTTTCCCACCCTTAATCCTGTTTCCCATCCTTAATCTGATCAAAATATCTATACCTTAGCTCTGTTACCCTAGCCCTTTATGGTCTGTCATTTCCATATAGCCTTCAGCTATTTCCCCCACCCTGGAGTCTGACCTCATCCCAGTCCCTTCAAGCTCCTCCTTAGACTCCTCCTGGTCCCTCCCTAGAACCCTCCTCTGGTCACCCCAGACCACCCCTCAATCCCTCCCACAACCTTCGTGTATATAATCTCCATCTTGCCTCCATGAAGGTGGTCAGATCCAATCTAGCTCAGATTGGTCTGGCCTGCTTTCCTTACAGGCGTCACAAGGGGTGGGATGTTTTGGGGCAGGCCTATTTGGCTAACTTTTAATAAACTTTATCTTTTCCCTTGGCTGAGAAAGCTTGAGTGGAATTCTTCCGGCAGGACCCGGTGTGTCGGTACTTTGGGGTGTCGAGCACCTCTCACCCCAAACCCTCATCACAGCTACAATTTTTATAATCTTTCAAACCCACAGCCAATTAGCAGCATTCTGAAACAACTTAGAAAAGTAAAGTATTTTACAGGAGGAATAGAAGAAGAAGGGATCAGTCAAGGGAGAAATGGGGAGTATTTGAAATTCAAGTGGTAATATTTATTATCAGAATAATAAGAAAGAAGAAAGGGGAAAGAGACCAAATACCTTTATAATTGTGAAAGAAGTCCTTTTAGGTAAAATTGCAAGTCTCTTATCCAAGGATAGCAAGTACTTATGATAATAATAGATGAGGCCATCAACTTTACCACTTTCTTTCATAGGGGTTGGAGACTTACTAATATTAGGCAACCAAGTGGTTAGGGAAATTTTTACTTTGTTAGTCCATAAAGTTGCCACAGAATAATTGTGGCTCCCTTTTTTCCTCACCCACAAGCATACCATTGCATTTCTAGTTTCAGTGCCTTTGCCTGTACTGTCTCCCAGACAGACAGAGGAATTAGAATGTGGAAGGTTTTGTTGGGTCCGTCCAGTCAATCAACAGATCAATTATAAACATTTATTAAGTACCAGCAAATGTGCCAGGTACTGTGTTAAGTGGTGGGGATACAATAAGAGGCAGAAGACAGTCCCTGCCCTCAAGGAGCTCACAATCATTAGGTTACGGGAAGATAATGTGCAAAAAAATGCAAAAAATATAATGCGTAAAATATTGTAAAATAGGATAAGTAATGGGATAAATAGGAAATTATTTAAAAAGGAAAGGTATTAGGATTAAAAGGAGTTGGGAAAAGCTTCCTGTAAAAACCAAGATTTGAATTGAGACTAAAAGGAAGCTGGAGAAGTGACAGAGGAGGGAGAGCATTGCAGGCATAGGGGATATCCAGAGAAAATGCTGAAGAGTGGGGTGTTGGTATTTTAAGCAGTGCTCACAGGCTTCAGCTCAAAAACTTCTAAGCAAGGGAAACCCACCATTTTCCTTTTTAGCACATTTCTCTTTGGTTCACCTCTAATTGTTAGAAAACGTTTACTAATAACAAATTTAAATTTAAAGAACTTCACCAGTGGTTCCTTCCAAGGGAGGGAAACAAATCCAAATTCCTCTTCCACAGGACTGCCCTACAAATATTTGAATACAGCTTTTATATCTCCCCTTCTCCCCTCCCCTTTCCAAACTTCTTTACTCAGGCTAAACATTCACAAAGCCCCTTCCCAACTCAGCTCTCACATACAAAAGGCCTCCCACTACTTCCTCTTCTACCTTTGCAGGAACTGATGCCTTCCTTGTACTGTGGTCCTAAGTCTAGCTAAAATAAATCAGACTATTGTTCCTCCAAAATACATTTATCTAGGCTTTTCCTTCCACAAGAAATACATGCAAGAATCATACAAAAAACAAAATTATAGATGTGTCCACATTTTCTAAACTTCTCAACATCTTTAGGGGGCCCTTTGAAATGGTTAATGCTATTCTGAAGGTTAAAAAATTATAAAAAGGTTAAATCCAACAATAGAAATTCAAAACAGGACATGTTATCCCTAGGTTTGGGGAAGACAAAAGGCTGAAATGCAGGACTTTTGTTAAAGGCTAAGGTAAGGTCAGTCTAAATAAATCTCATTATAAAAAGAATGAATAATAAAAACACTCCTTCCTTGGTAAGCACCCTCCCAAGTAGGTGAACCCTGTGATAAGTGAATTAAAATCTAATCGGAAACAGTAAATTAATTAGCGTTTATTAAGCTTTACTACCTTTAGAATTTGTGATACAAAGAAAGTCTTCCTGTGGAAGATGAGATTTTAGCTAGTACTTGAATGAAGCCAAGGAAGCAAAAAGGCAGAGAGATGAGTTCCAGGCACTGGGAACAGTCAGAGAAAATGTTCCTCTGGAGATGGAGTGTCTACTTTGAGGTCAAAGATTCCCCACCCTGGTCTAGTTTGAGGGTATGGCAAGGAGGTCAGTGTCACGGTATCACAAAGAATATGGGGTGTGTGTGTGTGTGTGTGTGTGTGTGTTTGGGAAAAGGTTAAGATGTAAGAGGACTGGAGAGCTGAGGGCAGAGGAGTGTGACAAGTTATCAAGGGCTTTGAACACCCGGAAGATTTTATATTTGATCCTGGAGGTGAAAGCCCTTAAATATCCTTATTGAGTAGAGAGGATGATAATTGTGCTTTTTGAATATCATTTTGACAGCTGCATGAAAGATGGCATGCAATGGGAAAGGACTCATGTTCAGGAGACCAATCAGCAGGCTATGACAGTCCAGGCCTGAAGTAATGAGAACCTGGATCTAGGTGGTGGCACTAACCACTGTTACTATGTTGCCATGGCAACATCTACAGCCCTTGGCAATGACTTGGATCTGGCAAGAGAGGGGGAAAGTGAGGAAGCACCTAGGCTGAAAGCCTGGATGACTAGTGGAATAGATGGTGATGTTTGTTAGTCATGGAGAAGATTAGAAGTAGTGGGTAGGGTTTTGGGGAAAAGATAAGTTCAGTTTTGGACGTTTTGATGAGTTTAAGATGTATACAAGACATCTAGTTCAAAACGTCCCATAAGCCAGAGAAAGCCTGGTGCCATTGCATCCCAGCATTGTAACTAGATTTAGGCTCCCCATTTGGGCAGTCTCAGTCCTCAGCTATAAGTTCCTATACCCCTTACTTATGTATTTTATTTATCCCAGTTATTTGGGGGGCCTATTAGTACACAGTCCCTACATAACAACTTGTTCTGATTAGTAATAACGAATATGCAATTAGCTTGAGTTTCTCTTGTATTGCAGAAGAAGCAACAAAAGGCTGTGGACCTGAGCTCATCCCCTATTCCAACCATTACTAGCTTTGGTCAAATTGTTCAAACTTTCTGGGCTTCAGTTTAATCAGCTGTAAAGTGGGAATGATCGGGGGCGGAGCCAAGATGGCAGCTGGAAAGAAGGGACTTGCATGAGATCCCCACCAAGTCCCTCCAAAAACCTATAAAAAATGGCTCTGAACAAATTCTAGAACTGCAGAACCCAGAAAATAGCGGAGGGAAGCAGGGCTCCAGCCCAGGATGGCCTGGATGGTTGTTGGGTGAGGTCTGTCGTCCATGGAGCTGGGAGCGGAGGGGAGCAGCGCCCAGCGTGGGCGGTGGCAGGACCAACCAGACTGGGAGCCAGGTGGAACAGGCCCTAGAGCCCTGAATCAGTGAGCTGTGGCAGTTACCAGACTTCTCAACCCACAAACACCAAAGACAACAGAGAAGCTTAGTGGGAAAAGCTGCCGGGAGTGAAAGGAGTTCCTGATTCGCCACCGCCCCAGGGGCTGCCCAGGTGGTACAGCTACAAACCTACAGCTGCAGGTGCTTCCAGCCCCAGGCCCACCTGGTGGGAGGAATTAAGTGGCAGATCAGAGCAGGAGTGCAGAGCCTGCTGAAGATCTGAGTCCATTCCAGGTTGGCGGTTCTTGGAGAAGGAGGAGTGCTGGTGTGGCAGAGCTGCCTGTACAGAAATAACTCTGAAAACAACAGCGCATCCCCTCAGGCTTGGAAAAAGTACTTTTTACAAGCAGTCATACGCCCACGAAAAACTCAAGGGTCAAGTAAGTTGGCTGGGAACACAGCCAGGCAGCAAAAACGGACCCAGATTCAGACTCAGACTTTGGAATCTTTCTTTGGTGACAAAGAAGACCAAAACATACAGCCAGAAGAAGTCTACAAAGTCAAAGAGCCTACATCAAAACCCTCCAAGAAAAACATGAACTAGTCTCAGGCCATGGAAGAGCTCAAAAAGAATTTGGAAAAGCAAGTTAGAGAAATAGAGGAAAAATTGGGATGAGAAATGAAAATAATATGCGAAAACCATGAAAAACAAGTCAATGACTTGCTAAAGGAGACCCAAAAAAATACTGAAAAAAATACTGAAGAAAACAACACCTTAAAAAATAGACTAATTCAAATGGCAGAAGAGCTCCAAAAAGCCAATGAGGAGAAGAATGCCTTGAAAGGCAGAATTAGCCAAATGGAAAAGGAGGTCCGAAACACCATTGAAGAAAATACTACCTTAAAAATGAGATTGGAGCAAGTGGAAGCTAGTGACTTGATGAGAAATCAAGATATTATAAAACAGTACCAAAGGAATGAAAAAGTGGAAGACAATGTGAAATATCTCATTGGAAAAACCACTGACCTGGAAAATAGATCCAGGAGAGATAATTTAAAAATTATTAGACTACCTGAAAGCCATGATCAAAAAAAGAACCTAGATATCATCTTTCAAGAAATTATCAAGGAGAACTGCCCTGATATTCTAGAGCCACAGGATAAAATAGAAATTGAAAGAATCCACAGATTGTCTCCTCAAATAGATCCCAAAAAGAAAACTCCTAGGAATATTGTCGCCAAATTCCAGAGCTCCCAGAGCAAGGAGAAAATATTGCAAGAAGCCAGAAAAAAACAATTTGAGTATTGTGGAAACACAATCAGAATAACCAAAGATCTAACAGCTTCTACATTAAGGGACTGAAGGGCTTGGAATATGATATTCCAGAGGTCAATGGAGCTAGGATTAAAACCAAGAATCACCTACCCAGCAAAACTGAGTATCATGCTCCAAGGCAAAATATGGATTTTCAATAAAATAGAGGACTTTCAAGCTTTCTCAGTGAAAAGACCAGAACTGAATAGAAAATTTGACTTTCAAACACAAAAATCAAGAGAAGCATGAAAAGATAAACAAGAAAAAGAAATCACAAGGGACTTACTAAAGTTGAACTGTTTTGTTTACATTCCTACATGGAAAGATGATGCGTATGGTTCATGAGACCTCAGTATTGGGTAGCTGAAGGGAATATGCATATATATATATGTGTGTGTGTGTGTGTGTGTGTGTGTATGTATGTACATATGTATGTATGTATGTATGTATGTATATATATATATATATATATATAAACAGAGGGCACAGGGTGAGTTGAATATGAAGGGATAATATCTAAAAAAATAAAATCAAATTAAGGGATGAGAGAGGAATATATTGAGAGAGGGAGAAAGGGAGAGATAGAATGGGGTAAATTATCTCTCATAAAAGTGGCAAGAAAAAGCAGTTCTGTAGGAAGGGAAGAGGGGGCAGGTGGGGGGTTATGAGTAAATCTTGCTCTCATTGGATTTGACCTGAGGAGGGAATATCATACACACTCAATTGGGTATCTTACCCCACAGGAAAGAAGGAGGAAGAAGATAAAAAAGGGGGGATGATAGAAGGGAGGGCAGATGGGGGAGGAGGTAATCAAAAAACAAACACTTTTGAAAAGGGACAGGTCAAGGGAGAAAATTCAATATAGGGGGATAGGTTAGGAAGGAGCAAAATATAGTCAGTCTTTCACAACATGAGTATTGTGGAAGGGTTTTACATAATGATAAGCATGTGGCCTTCTTAGGGAGGGTGGGTGGGGAGGGAAGAGGGGAGAGAATTTGGAACTCAAGTTTTAAAAACAGACGTTCAAAACAAAAATGTTTTTGCATGCAACTAGGAAATAAGATACACAGGCAATGGGGTGTAGAAATTTATCTTGCCTTACAAGAAAGGAAGGGAAAAGGGGATGGGAGGGGAGTGGGGTGACAGAAGGGAGGGGTGACAGAAGGGAGGGCTGACTGGTGAACGCCATCTTGGAGTGGGTGGGAGGGTGGAAATGGGGAGAAAATTTATAATTCAAACTCTTGTGAAAATCAATGCTGAAAACTAAAATATATTAAATAAATTAAACAAATAAATTTTTAAAAAAGTGGAATGATCCCTTCAATACTTATCCCACAGGGATGTTGTGAGAATCAGTAAAATAGCCCTAAAGTGCGATTTAATAAAGTGTTGTAGAAATATAAATTTCCATCATTATCAATAAAACACTTTGTACATTTTTTGGAAGCAGTATGGTTTAGTGAAAAAGAGAACTGGACTTCTAAGAGGACCTATGTTCAAATGTCAGTTTTGCTATCTAATACCTTTATAGCTTTGAGCAAATCACTTGGCCACTCTGGAACTCAGTTTCCTAACTTGAAAAATGAGGATGGTCTAATCTTGTTGATGATCTTTAAGGTCCCTTCCAACTCTACATGTATGACCCCCATAAACATTAATTGTACAAATGGGAGTTATTACCATACATATACCTCAGGAATCTGGAGATGGGATAATGGGTGAGGAGAACTTCAAACACAAATTCTACACCCAAATAACCTCATTAATAAAAGTAATATTTTGTTTGATTAGGTCTCCCCTCCCTAAGGAATCTTTTCTTAACAGGCTTTAGGCTGCTTGCAAATAAATCCTCTTATCGCCTTCCCCCAAAGTGTCTTATCCACGGGTGATAGGAATGAAGCATTTACTCAAAAAAAACAAACCAACAAAAAAACAGGCTCATGTTGCAGAGAAAAGCTCATTGACATCAAATAACTGTTGTTTTGCAGTGGTGCCCGACACTTACTGGAGTGGTTTGCCATTTCCTTCTCCAGCTCATTTTCCAGATGAGGAAGCTAAGGCAAACTGGGTTAAGTGACTTGCCCAGTGTCACGGAGCTAGAGTTTGAGGCCGCATTACAACTCAAGATCCATTGGACCTCCCGCTAATCGCAGCGCTCTATGACTGGTCCACCTAGCAGACATGGCTAGCTCTGCCACGGATTGCCTGGGTGACTTCTCTGGGTCTCCACGTCCTTCTCTGACAAATGAGGGGGATCGGGGAAAGCGTGCTGGATTTGCCTTCACACGCCCATAGCGCTAAAGCTGAGAGGGACCTCGGAGGCCATCCAGTTTAACCTCTTCATCGCAAGACGGGGGTTTGTACCTGGCCTTCGCCAATTACAAAAACTATGTGATCCTCAGGCAAAACGCTTCAATTCCCTGGGTCTCATTTTCCTTTTTAGCAAAATTAGGGGACCAAACCGGAAGATTTTTAAGGTCTCTTTTACCTCCACAACTACTATGATACTACCTCAAAGATCGCTTCTACAGGCTTATGGGATGGACGCTGAATTCTACACTTCCGCCCTCAAGTTTCTTCTTTCGGGCTCTCTTCCTCTCGACCACTTGGTACAGTCCAGTTCCGCCCTCGGTCCTCCCCCCAGCCCCGGGCAGGAATGTTCGGGGCCGCGTTGGGCCGGACGTCACGTGGGCGGGGCTCGCTCACGAGTTTCTGAGTCTCGGTGGCTCCTCCCTCGTCCCGGGCCTCCGAGCCGGGACTGCTGCGTAGGCGCGTCCGGGGACACTGGCGTTGCCGCCGGGCCCCCGGGGATTGCGGAGATCGTGCAATTTTGGTTTTGGGTGCAGGTGCTGACTTTGGCAAATAAGAGGCAAGCGAAGGGGCCCCGAGGTTGCAGGGAACTGAGGCCTGCGGATCTGCGTGAGTAACCCCCGAAAATTGTATGTGGGGTGCCGGGGGCGGGGTGGCGGAGACAGCGCAAAGGGCTTAGATCATGAAGAAGGAGACGGGCTCGTGAGGGTGGCTCGGCCGCCGCACCTGGAGCGCAGCCGCCCGCTGGGCTTCTGGCTCAACCTCGGCCCTCTTAGAGGAGGCAGTGGTCATCCGCCCTCCCCCCGCCCCCATCCCGCTCCCAGGGGATGCGTGGAAGAACCGGAGAAGAGGCGCCACTTAGGAATGCGTCCTCCAGCCCTTGGTGCCTGGAGCGTGCCCCGGAGCCCAATAAGTGCCTGGCGGGTGGAGAGCGGAGGATCCCTTCTGCACCTCCTCATTTGGGCCGCCCGCGTGGGATTACGAGCCAGTTGTTTTTCTGCGTCTCTAAAGTGAATGGGTTTCATTAGATCTCTAAGTTGTGTACTTGATCCTGTCCATTCTATGAGTCTGAATACAACATATGCTCCTTCCCACCCCGGACCTTGGAATGAATGTCTATTGCCCGGGAGGGTATTGCGAATGGGAGTGATCTTCGATTTGGAGGGATGGGGTGACTGCTTTGGTTCATGGGTCCATATCTACGAAGTCAGCTGCTTTTCTAGGCTGTGGGAAAGGGCAGACAGAAAACTGCAGGTGTCTAAAAGTTTGAAGCTCTCATTAGTCGACATATTCCTTTTGTAGCTTCCAAAATGTGGGGACAGGGTACTGGATATATAGCTAGGAGTTGGGATAATAAAAGTCCACTGTCAGTTTTGCCACTTAATACTTTTGAGCTTGGGCAAGACACTCCTCCTCTCTAAACCTCAGTTTCCTTAAAATCTACATGATCTTGAGTCCATTTCAGCTTTGGTTCCAATAGAGTTTGACAGAAAGCACCTACTATGTGTGAGGCCCTGTGGTAGATGTAATTTTGTAAAGATGAAAGAATGACCCTGGTCTTGCCTTCATTCTACTTAGATTTTACTTCTTGGGGAAATGAGCCATACATGTACAAAATATATTGGGGGCAAAGGGGAGACCCGTGCAACACACTCTGGGAAAATTTGAAGTGTATTGCTTTCTCCTAAATATGGGACAAGAGAGAAAGTTCCCCATTTCTACTTACTTTGAGTGTAAACCTCAAGCCCTTTTCTTCAGAAGAGGATAATTCTCTTAGGCTATGGCAGTGGAGCTCAATATTTGCCCAAAGTTAGAAAAGGCTTTGAATATCAGACCAGTGGCATTCTCTGAAGAGCAGTCTAAGGTCAAAAAAGTACGTGGCCAGAAAAGTTTGCCACTTTAGGATAGTAGATTTAGTTTCTGGAGAGGGAAAGCTAGAGATTATCAAATCTAGACCTCTTAATTTACAGATGAGGAAACCAAAGCACCCAGCAACGTGAAATAACTTGCCTAAGATCCTACAGCTAGTGAGTGAAAGAGCTGGGGTTTGAATCTCAGGCCTCATGACTCAGAAATCAGTGAGGTTTTTTTGTTCTGCACTATACCACTTTTTAAGTCATGAATCGTGTGAGTATGGGGCCAAAGTCAGCTCGTTTCCTGGGAATTAACAGTGGTTTGTCAAGGAACCTGTTTCCAACCATGATGCATTAGAGAGAGCCCCGACCTGGCTGTCAGTAGACCTGGGTAATGCAGCTTATTTCATGTGATGTGGAGAATTTGTAGGGTTATAGATTCAGAGTTGGAAAGGAACTGGTCAGTTAAGCATATATTATAATGCCAGGGAATGTGTTCTGCACTGGGGATACAAAGACACTTATCTTTGAGAAGTTTGCATTCCATAGAGGTAGGCAACATGTACATTAAATATGCATAAAGTTTTGCTTATAATTTGGAGAGAGGATCAAAAGGAGGTGACATTTGAGCTATGTTTTGAAAGGATTCTGAAAAGTGGAACTGAGGAGGGAACGTATGTTAGGCCAGATTTTGACAGACAGGGAACTTTGGCCTAGAGAAGTAATGTGTCTAAGCCTGCTATAAGTGGAAGATAAAAAGCAGATCTTTTGATTTCAGTACACATTTGCTTCATCTCTCTGGGTTTTAGTAGATCCCACAGTGGCAGAGACAGAAAGGGCCTTGATGATCTATCTCCATTGGTGAGGAAACAATCCTAGAGAAGTGAAGTGGTTTTCTCAAAGAAATACATTTAGTCTGGTTAAGAGAATACGATATAAAGAAAAATGTATTTAGGGTCAGAAGGCCTGGGTTTAAATCCCAGTACCAACACTCATGCAGCTGTGTACCCAAGGACAAGTCACTTAAACTCTTTGAGGCTCACTTTCTTTACCTGTAAAATAGAGATGAGTGGCAGTCTGGGCTAGTAGAAGGTCTGGCCTTGGGTTTAATTTTGCCCCTGATACGTATTGACTGTGTGACTGTGGACGAGTCACTTAACCACTCAATGCTCTAGGCAACTCTCCAAGACTATAAGTTGCAGAGAAGATGCAGATTTCCTTTATATCAGGAGTTTCTTCATTCACTAGTTCCTCTGCATCCGAAACAACAGTGATAGTCCTTTGTTCCTTATCCCTAATGTAATAAAAAGTTTGTGTATCAGACTATTACCCATCCTGATAGAGTACCACTCCTGCAGTACCAAGCACAAAGCAGGTGCTTAATAAATGCATGTTGAATGAATTCTGATGAATAATAATTTGTAATCCAATATTTTAAACTTTCCAAATCACAAGACTATATTAAGCACTGTGCTAAGGTGGGCAGCTAGCTTTGGAATCAGAAAGACTCAGCTGTCCTGAGTTCGATTGTGGCCTCAAACACTTAACTAGCTGAGTGACTCCAGGCAAGTCACTTAACTCCGTTTTCCTCAGTGCCTTATATGTAAAGTGACCAGGAGAAGAAAATGGCAAGTCACTCTTTGTCAAGAAAACCCCAAAATGGGGTCATGGAGAGTCGGATGCTACTGAAACGAATGAACAACAACAATGCTAGGCATTGGGGATATAGAAAGACAAATGAAAACTGTCCCTGCTGCAGAAAGATTATAATAATGTACCTTTTACATAATAACCTTGTGAGGAAATTAGGGCAAGAAATAGACCACCCATTTTATAGATGGAGAAATTAAAGGCACAGCTAGTGTTTTAAATGGGATTGAACTCAGATTAACTTCAAGATCAGATTACTTTCTACTGCTGTATTGCTTTAGCACATTTCAGGGAGCCAGCCACCCTAAGCAAACCTCTCTTAAACTTTAGTTACACTCAAGAAGCGATAAGGCTTGAATAAATCCATATCTGGAGAGCCATGCTGTTCTTGACAAGTGTTCTTGAGAGATACTTAACATGGGCTTTCTAAACTTTTTATAAATTAATTTTCAAGTGTGCCTTAAGACTTCTAAGAATATTAGAGGTGATATGGTATGAATGACTTAATCTCCTTCAGGCAATGAAATGACTGACCTTCCTTCCTGGCATTGGGGGGAAAAGTCCTATGTGTTTTGGGTTAAAATATTGAAGTTATAAAATCTAGGGCTAGAAAGAGGCCTTTAAAGATGCATGTACTCTTATTTTTTTCTCTGATGTAGACATTAAATTGTTAAACAGATTTAAAGAGTCATCAGATTTTAGAGCTAGAAAGGTCACTTGAAATTGGTGAAGA
The DNA here is from genome assembly GCF_011100635.1 of Trichosurus vulpecula. Taxonomy (NCBI): domain Eukaryota; kingdom Metazoa; phylum Chordata; class Mammalia; order Diprotodontia; family Phalangeridae; genus Trichosurus; species Trichosurus vulpecula. The sequence goes on from NC_050575.1 coordinate 250,018,022, forward strand.
TAGGAAAACAGACAATAGATCACTACCTTTTCACCGATGAACAACCAATTAATCAATAATATTAATTAAGTGCCTGCTCTGTTCGAGGCACTGTGCTATGTTGATGATCAGAGAACTGTCTTTGAATCTAGAATGTCTTTACTTTTAAATGACTTGTTGCAGTTGTGGCTAGGCCACCTATTAGCCATAAAAGAAACTCGAAGCACATTCTAACCATATATTCACAAAATTCCCTTCTCATCACAGTCTGCTATCATTCTGTCTCTCCTTATGCCTCACTCTTCTTCCTTTACCTAATCTTTACTCTCATAACTTCCAACACCTCCAGCCCTTGGTGCTTGCACAGATTGCAACTGGAAGCTAGATGGCACAGTGGATGGAGTACCTGGCCTAAATCAAGAAGACTCATCTCCCTGAGTTCTAATCTGGCCTCAGACACTAATTGTGATCTTGGGCAAGTCATTTCACCCTCTTTGCCTGAGTTCCTTATTTGTAAAATGAGTTAGAGAAGGAAATGGCAAACCACTCTAGGATTTTTGCCAGTAAAACCCCAAATGGGGTCGCAAAGAGTTGGACACAACTGAACAACAACAGGCTGTATTCTGCTGCTTCTGACCTTGTTTTCCTCCCTTCAGGATCATTCCCCCTGTATTGTCTCTCTTCTCAGAGAGGCATTCCTTATAACAATTTTTAAAATAAAATAGGAAGCGGGGCGAGGCGGTTAAGCAGAACCAGTCTCATATTATATACAGTGTTCATAGCTCTTTGTGGTTGTTTGGTCTTTGTAATTTTATAACATTCATTTTCAGTTATTTTGTGATGTTCTTTCAATTTGCATTGTTGTATCATGTATATTCATGGATTAACTTAAAATCACACACTTATTCATCTCAGTCATTCTGTAGAAAGTGCTGTAAACCAGACATTGTACAAGGAGCTGAGGATATGAAAACTAAAAGGAAAAAAAATAAACCCTTCTTTCAAGGAGCTTGCATCTTATTGGGGAGAAATACATAGAAAGTTTAGGTGCAAAATTTTTCAAAAAACAATTTCTCCGCAGAAAACACTAACAATTGGGAGGGGGAAATCTGAACAGATCATAGGTTGAGGGGCTTAATTTGAGCTTTGAAGGAAGGTGGAGATTCTGAGATACAGGTAAGGAAGGTATGGCATGGGGGATGAGACTTTACAGAGAAATAGAGAAGGGAGAAAATCATGAAGATTATTTTGACTAATTGATCTTTAATATTTTAAATATATAACCAAGTTCTTATGGAAAATGGAAAGAAGACTTTCCACCAGAATCAAAGTGGGTATACTGGAAAGAGCACTATGCTGAGACACAGGAGTCACAGAATTAATTCCTTGCTCAGTCACTGCCTCAGTGAGTGACATTAGCCAATAAAGTAAACACTTATTAAGCACTTATTTGGGCAAAACCTTTTCCTGGGAGCTGGGAGAGATACGAAGTATAGCTAAGGCAGCATGGTGTAGGAAAATAGTTTCCAACATTTTTGAGTATGGGTTTTGTTTGGTTAAGACCTGATTCTGTCAGGGCCTCAGATGCATGCCAGTAACTCATCTTTAATTTACACTCTTAGAGCCTTGCCTAGGACTTTGAGAAATTTTGATTGTCACACCCTCTGTATGGTTCAAAGGCAGTATGGAGTGCTTCCTGATTGTAAGACCTGCCCTCTCTTATGCTGTGTTGTTTTGGAGTATGAAGACCCCTTTTTAATGTCAGAAAATTCCAGGCACCCTTCTCTCTCTCTCTCTCTCTCTCTCTCTTCCACCCCCCTCCCCCTCTCCCCTCCTCTTCCCCTCCCCCCCCCACCTTACTTGGTAGTAAATTGTACTCAATGGTCTTTGAGAAAATACAGGAAGACAGAAAGTTTTTGTGGCTTGTCTGTTTTATTAGTCACACCAGCATTTACTTACATCTGAAAAAATAGTGATATGTATTTATATATGTGCATACATACATGCCATACTTACATACATACATACATGCATATATATGGAAGAGATTATTCCATTTCCAGAAGGTTTAGGTGCTTATTGAATATGAGGTTTTCATTAGGCTTTTAGGTTGTTTTGCAGTTTTAAGAGACTGGATTTGTCATTGAAGTAATGGAAGTTTCAATTTTAGATCTACTTCCACTTTGAACTTGTTTCAGTATTTAGATTTCAGTTACAGCACATGCAGGATTGCCACTTTCACCAACATGTTGTGGGAAAGGCATCAAGTATTTCACAGCTTTATCAGGCAATAGGCAGTTCTGGGTACTAAGAAGGAACATAGAGCTAGACGTTAGGCAGAGGCTTCTGTGGGAAGATGAGTTTTAAAGAAATTGTCACATGAAAGTTCTATTAAGCTGTCATTTTCTTTTGATACCCCCTGGGAGTTCAACATTATCAACACTCAAAAATATTTCTAATCCAGTCCTACTTTGTTTGACTCAGTGGTGGAGCAGGTACTTAGCTGTATTTGAAGACTTTGCAAGTGTCCCATACTGTGGTAGTGTCATTTCAGATGTAATTTAAAAATCTTTAAGATACAAAAATGATTCCTAGTTCGATTAATTTAATCAGTGAAACTATAGGCCTAATTTATTTTATTATCTTGAACTTAAATTTATTTACAGCCCCTCCCTAAGGACTTAGTTTGAATTGGTTTACGAGGCTGGAAATATGTGTACCCATTTAATTAACTAGGAAGACACAGAGGGTTCCCAGAGAGAGGGGTATTGTAGTAAATCACAAAGGTAAATAAAAGTGCTATTGGAAAGTTAATATATACTTTTCAGTAATAGTTGAAGTGTTGATTTGATTAAAAGGTGGAGACACCAAGGTGACATAGTAAATATAGAGTGAGGGATCTAGAATCAGGAATTTGTGTGGTTCAGTCATTTTCAGTAGAGTCCAACTCCTTGTGAACCCATTTGGGGTTTTCTTGGCATAGTGGTTTGCCAGGTGGAGTAGTTTGCCATTTCCTTCTCCTTCATTTTACAAATGAGGAACTGAGGCAAAGAGGGTTAAATGACTTACCTAGGATCACACAGTAAGTGTCTGAGGCCAGATTTGAACTCAGGTCTGGATCCTGACTCAAGGCCAGGTGCTCTATCCACTGTTCCACCTAGCTGCTCAACCTTAGATCAGGTGATATTAAAATATGAAGTCTGTGAACTTTTTTTTTTAATATTTTGACTACTGTTTCAACATAATTGTTTTATAATTCTGTGTATTTTATATTTTTAAAAACATGCTAAAAAAGAGTCCGTAGGTTTCACTAGACTGCCAGCTACTTTCTCCAAAGTTACCAGTGATCTTTTAATTGCTAAGTCTAATATACTTTTCTCAATCTTCATCTTCCTTGACCTCTTTAGGCTTTGATACTGTCAATCACCCTCTTCTCTTTGATACTTAAGTTTTCCTAACACTACACTTTTGTTGTTCTCTGGATCTTCATCCTTTTCATCATACCCACTAACTTTGGTTGTATCCCAAGGTTTGTTGTCGGCCCTTTGCTCCCTCTATGCTATGTTTCTTGTTGACCTCATTATGGATTCAGCCATTATCTCTTTACACGTGATTCTCCAATCTTTAATCCAACCCTAACCTCTCCTGACCTCCATTCTCCTTTCCAACTGCCTTTTGGACGTCTTGAACCGATTGTCACATAGACTTCTTAAAACTCAACATGTCCAAAACTAAACTTATTTCCTCTAAAACTCTGCTCACTTCCAAATTTTTTCTTATCACTGTCCAGGATACCACCATCCTTGGAGTTACTGAGGATGGCATACCAAGTGTCTTCCTCAGCTCTTCACTGGCATTGTACTTCTCAGCCCTCCCCCCCCCCATCCAATCTGTTGCCAAGTCCTATGGATTCTACCTCCACAACATTTCTCCTGAAACTGCTGTTGGGTTTCCCTGACTCAAGTCTCTCCCCTCTCTAGCCAGCTACCAAATGGCATTAAAACATAGTTCTCATTATGTCTCTGTCTCTCTCTCTCTCTCTCTCTCACTCTCACTCTCTCTCATTCTCTCTCTCTCTCTCTCTCTCTCTCTCTCTCTCTCTCGTGCGCGCGCACACACACACACACACCCCTATTATGTCCAGGATCAAATATAAAATCCTGTTTGACATTTAAAACCCTTATTATCACACCTTCCCCATTCATCCTTTCTAGACTTCTCATAATTTACTTCCCTCCGAGTACTCTACTATCTAGATACACTGGCCTCCTTTGCTGCAACAAGATATGTCACTCCAAACTGAATACATTTTCACTGGCTAGTCTCCGTGCCCAGAATGCTCTCCCACATCCCTGCTTCTTGGCTGTCTGGATTCTTTTAAGACTCAGTCCCACCTTCTAGAAACCTTTCCCTGTTCCTTTAATCCTAGTGCCTTCTCTTTGAGATTATTCCCAATTATTTTGTATATTTCCTGTTGATGTGTGGATGTGAACATATTTTCTTCCCCCATTAAACTGTGGAGCCCTTTGAGAGCAGGAACTAGTTTTGATTTTTTTTTTTTTTTTTTTTAGTATTAGAGACAGCTGGAGGACTGGACTTGGAGTCAGGAGGGTCTGAGTTCAATTCTCCCTCAGACCCTTCATAGCTGTGTGACCCTGGGCAAGTCAACCTTTCAGCCTTAGTTTCCTTATCTCTAAAATAAGAATAGTATAGTGCCTCATGGGGTTGTAAAGATAAAATGAGAACACATATCACTTTGCAAACCTTAAAGTAATAAATACTAGCTGTTATTATTGTTGTATTTCCAGTGCTTGGCACAATGCCTGGCACATAGTAAGCAAATGTTTGTTTCCTTCCTTATTTCTCTTACTAGCCCTTGCCAAAGGTTCATAGAATCATGGGAAGAACTTCAGAGAGTTTGAGTAAATTTAGTAGTAAACTCCTTGATGTCAAAAGTTGTCTGATTTCTGTATTTTTATCTTCAGTGTTTCATGCTTGTTGATTTATTGGACCTTAGTTTGGAGGCTATCTAGTCCAGCTGGTTAGGCATAAAATGAACTCATCTATTTGGGAACATGATTTTACATTCCTTATTTTTCCTCTTATAAAATGCTGTGGTATTTTAATGACATAGGGAAGCACAGTAGTTCTATGTTCCAGATTCTACTTGGTCCATATTAGTGAACTATCTTTTCTTTTTTCAGATTAAAGAGAGACATATGAGGATCCCAGAAGCCAGAAAAAAGAGGCATTGGCACTGGACTAAAAAGTGGTTGAACTATATAAGACGCTGCTAAAATTTAAAGTAGAAAAATGAATCTTGAAAGTGACAGTACACCATCTAAAAGCATTTTTGACATGGACTATGCTTCATGGAAAATCCGCTTAACACTAGTGGTGGCTGGTTTTTTCTTCTACCTGGGTGTCTTTGTGGTCTGCCATCAGCTCTCTTCCTGTCTTAATGCCACCTATCGATCTCTGGTAGCTAAGGAGAAGGTCTTCTGGAATCTTGCTGCTACTCGAGCAGTTTTTGGAGTTCAAGGCACCATTGCTGGTCTATGTGCTTTGCTCGTGGATCCTGTGGTTTCTGCTAATAAAGCATATTCACAGCAGAACTGGTGCTGGTTTAATATTGCAACAGCAACTGGCTTCTTTTTCTTTGAAAATGCTGCTGTTCATGTGTCAAATTTGGCTTTCTGGACATGTGACATGTTCTTAGTAGTCCATCATCTTTTTGCCTTCCTTGGATTTCTTGGGTTAGTGATTAATCTCAAAGCTGGCCACTATCTAGCCATGACAACCCTGCTACTGGAGATGAGCACCCCTTTTACCTGCATCTCCTGGATGCTTTTAAAGGTAAGTGCTTCTCGTTGAAGGTATGTTACTTACTGTGCTACCTGGGCATGTCAGGACAGGATGAAGGGCGCATCGAGGATATTTGTTAGGGGATAATTACAGAAATTGCCATTTATGTGGCCTTTTAAGATAGATATACTACAGGTATTAGCCCCATCCTTTAAATGGGGAAACCAAAAGTCAGAGAGATTAAGTAAGTTCCTTCATGCAAAATAGCACTACGTTTGGAGTCAGGTCCTGAGTTTGTGTCTTGGCATTGAAATAGTCACATCACTTCTCTAAGTCTTATCTGTAAAGTGAGGCCTACTATGAGAAAAGTACTATAAATCTTCAAATCCTATGCAAATTGTCATCCAACGCTCTCATGTTGGCTTAGAATCTAGGGTTCTCTGGAGAACAGTGTACTTAATGTGTTCACCAGTATTTGATTCACTTTATTTATGTCTATGCTTAGAATCCTATGAGAGTAGAAACCAAAAAAAATTAATGTAGTAGAACTAGCCTCTGAGTTAAGATGTGAGTTCAAATCCAAATTTAGCTACTTTACTGCATTTGTTACCTTGGACAACTTGGAACTTTGCATCTCTAAACCACAATTTCCTCATCTGTGAAGTGAAAGGATTATATTAGATTTTCTTAATTTTCTTCCAGCTCTAAAATTCTGTAAGAGTTGTGATCATGAAATAATTTAATACTTATTTAAAAAGCTCTGAGAAGTAATGGGCATAAACTTACAGAATTCTTATGTCTCTTCAGCTGTAAATCTATGTCCCTATAAAATCTGTTTGAGATCCCTCAAATTGTGTCTCTCTCTCTCTCTCTCTCTCTCTCACACACACACACTCCCCTATGCTAAAGTTCATTACTTTTTATTAGCTGATTCAGCACTGTAGTTTGACCATCTTGCCTGTTGTCTACTTCTAATAGAATTCTTACCACCTTGTAAAAAAGAGAAATTATGGTTTTAAAGTGAATCTTAATAGTTCCTACATTTGTTATGATGTTATTTTTGATGATTGTTGTAGAAATGGAAAGGACTTTAGAGATCTTCTAGTCCAACTACCTTCCTCCTTTTACAAGCAAGGAAATGGGGAAGGCAAGTGATTTGCCTAAGGAAGCATCATAGGTGGCAGGGTTGCAGATTATCCCCCTTCGGGGCCACCCAATCCATAGATGAAAGAAATCCCTAGTAAATCCTAACTTGGCAAATGGTTGTCCAGCCCTCTGTTTGAAGACCTCCCAGAAGAAGGAAACCATCAACCTTTAGGAAAGCCCTAATTGTCCAGAAGTTGTTCTCAACCTCAAGTTTAAATTTGCCTTTTAAATTTCTACCTACTCCTCCTGGTTCTGCCCTCAAGCCTAATCCTTCCTCTTACCTGATAAACTTTGTTTTCTCTGCTGGAAGCTGGAAAGACAGAAAGGAAATACTTCCTGAACTTTCACCTTGCCTGCCTTCTGAAATTTTAAACCAAAGTCTCTTTATGTGTGCTTTCTAAGCACTACATTATTTTGTTTTGACATCCAGACACTTGCTCAAACAGTATCCCTCCCGCTCCTCACCCACCTCTGTCTGCATGCACACAAAGTATAGTCCTTGGAAGAAGTTAGTTTCTTGTTGCCACTCTTGTCTTCTAATTGTTTGTTCCTTTGACTGTTTAGTTCACTTTTGCTTCAGGTAAGGAGCTCTTGCTTATTTTCTGTATTTTTCCAGCTGCTTATGAAACTACTTTGTACACTGTAGGTGTGCTGTGGGTTCATAATAAATTGAGAGCCTAACAGAATTCTATTTATTGCTTGCTTGTTCTTGATGACCACATCAATGATTTTCTACCACAGGAGTAGGAGAGAGGAATTAATTCCATTGGATGCTGATTTGAAAGAAATCAAGGAAGAAGGCTGGAAATAATGCCAAAATGATACTTTTTAAAAAATGATCTCTGGGCCTCTACCTTCATTACCATGGACCTCCCTGTAGTATCTTCAAAACCTGAGTTTTCCAGTGTTATTTTGGAAGCTTTCTTGCATCACAGTAGTTGCTTCAGTGCTTTGTGGAGCTATCTTGTGTCAATCAGTCCCTCTCCATGACTGAGGCGATAATTTTAAGAGATAGTATAACCAAAAACTTGACCCTGAAGTCCACCCAACCATAAAGCATTTTGAGTTTAGTTGGGCTCATGAGACACATGAGCTGTCTTTTTTGTTTTTGTATCCCCAGTACCTGGCATGCTACCTTGCATGGTGGGTTTGTGGTACAGTGGAAAGAGTGTTGGATTTGGAGTTAAAGGTCTTGGATTTGGACTGTGACTCTGTTTACTTATCTGTGTGACCTTGATCAACACTTAACCTTTTGGCTTCACTTCTTGGAAAACCACCTTTCCTTCTAGTTCTAAGAAGTCATCTTTAAGAAGACAGTCTCCTTGCCACAATGAAGCACCAGAGGACTTTAGTGGAAGATCAGCCAGGGCTTTGTTATCTAAATAGCAAAGCTATTTTATAAAAATTTTGTTTCTTACATCCTAGGACCAATGTTACTGCAAAGGTTCCCTCCTCATTTTTATCAGCCTGAAGAGTTAGCATCAGTTACTTAATCCAGTCATACAAAGCTAGTAACAAAACTCAGAAATTCTGAATAATTCATGCAATTCTTGACTTTCCCTCTCCTACACCCCACCCCGCAAATCTGATCAGTTACCTACCTACATAGCAGCCATTCTACATCTACACTCTCTTCTTCATTCATTTGGCTGCTACTCTGTTTGAGTCCCTCAACCTCTCTCATCTGGATTTCTATAACAGCCTCTTAACTAAAGTCCACCTGCCTCCAGCCTCTTTTCTCTATATACCATCCTTCATGTTACATGCCAAATTACTTTCCTGAATTCACAGGTTCTGACCATATCATTCAGAAACCTTTAGTAGCTCCTGTTTGCATGTAAGATAAATTTCTTTATCATTTAAGAGCTTGTATGGTCTGGCTCCAACCTTTCCTTCAAGCCTTATTTCACATTCTCTTCAGACTAGACAAACTGTTTGTTTTATCTTGTCCTGCAAACTCCTGCCTCCCTGCATGTGTATAAGCTGTATGTCCTCCAACTCCTCTAAGACTGTTTCCCACATGCATCCCCTGCTGTTCTTCTCATCTCTAGCACCATGAAAGTGACCTCCCCTCAGATTTTCTTGGAGTGTTTTGTTTTTACCACCTTCTGCTATGTTTCAAACTTATTTGTGTTCGTGTTATATTCTCCTTATTAGATGGTAAGCTTGCACCTCTCCATCACTAATGTATAGCATGGGTGACACGGCACTTATGAGGTCCTTAATAAATGTAAAATAGAATTAATTTTAAATCTATAGGGAAAAATGTGTTGACAGCATGATATGAAAATAGTATTTTATTTTTTTTCTTTGCAGGCTGGCTGGGCTGATTCTCTGTTTTGGAAGGTAAATCAGTGGTTGATGATCCACATGTTTCATGGACGCATGTTTTTGACTTACCATATGTGGTGGGTATGTTTTCAGCATTGGGATGGCCTAGTCACTGTTCTGGCTCTTCCACACTTTGCACTTTTCCTTGTTGGACTGGCCCTCCTTACATTAATTATGAACCCATACTGGACACACAAGAAGACTCAGCAGCTGCTCAATCCAGTGGATTGGAACTTTGCTCATTCAGGACCAAAAAACAGTCAATCTGTAAAAGTGAATGGCCAGACTCTACAAAGGAAGAGGCAGTAATTTTGCCAGAACAATGAAGTGCCTGCTAAGAACTGGAAACTAAATGGGACACATAGGATGTGAAATTATGAGAAAATTCTTTTAAAGTCAGTATGCAGTGGTAAATAGATGTTTGTTTTGATTTTTATATCTTCTTGGTGTTCGTTTTGAAGTAGCCATAAAGTATTTTGTTTTTGTTTTTAAACCTCAGTGTGCTTTAGAAGTGGATTTTGCACCATAACAAGTTCCTTTCATTTCCAGGGTTTGATGCAGTAAATTTTACCCATGTTGGGTTCATTAATTGTAGCATTAAGAAATGTGAGGCATAGATCAAATTTGAAATTACTTCATAGAGTTGTCTTTTCATATAAGGAACTCTCAAATTGTGGATTAACTTTGAATCAGCATTCATTATCTGTTCTTGTTTTCATTCGGTAATGTGATTTGTAGCCCTATTAAATATTACAGTTACATTTTTAAAGCCACGTGTGTAACAGTGTCACCTAGTGGCAGAATGATACATGAGCCAACTGATTCTCCAAGGTTCAAATGACAAACCCTGGAGAGAAATAATGGTCCCTAAAATGAAGGAATTTTGTGGTGGAGTTGGAATTACAAAGCAAATGTTTGAAAGAACTTTAGTGCACATTAAGAGATGTGAAAAGTTTCTGATTCATATATTTTAGCTATGAATTTGGACTCCAAACTAGGTCCTCATAGTGTCATAATAGTTCATATAAAATGCTCTGTATAATGTTCTACAAGACACTGGGGTAGTTACTTTGTTTTCTGGACAAGTATATTTCTCTAGGTGAATCTTCCAAATGAAGACCAAATTGAGTAGTAGTAATGATTAACTGATGTTATAAATGAATTAACTTTCATATTTTTCTGCAAGGTATATCTTTTTACTCCTTTGCTGTAGAATGATTTTATTTTTTATTTGGGTCAAATACTTAGTGATTACTTATTGGAAAACAAATGATGCTGCTGCAAGTAATTTCTCTGAGGTGTGTTTTCTTTTTTTAAGATTTTGATATCAAGGCTGCCTATCAAAATTGTCAAAATAGTCATTCCTTTATTTTTAAAGTACTAATGTATTAAGAGTTAATTCTGGCTTGTAATTGTTTAAATGTCCATAATCATTGGTACATAGGAACTGGATCTGTGATTTCATTTACCTAGGAAACTCTATTTACTAATGCAGGTCAGCCCCTTCTCTGCAACTTAGAATCTTAGAGAATAGCACAGAACATTGAAGTCACCTTATCAGTATGTCAGAGACAGGACTTGAACCCATTCTTCCTGGCTCTGAGAACTTCCTGGCTCTTCCATGTTGCCATACTGCCTCTTTTCCCTTATACTTTTTATTATTTAAATAATATTACGAGAGCCAAAAGTAATCTTGTAATATTTTTAGCCTTTATTTTCTTGCTGAATTATATTTATATATACTTCAAGTACTTCAATAATTCATTATGTTAGCAGCAAAGTCCTTACACTGGGTCAACTAAATAGTACAGTGCGTAGCATGCTGGGCCTAAAGTCAGAAGATCCTGGGCAAGTCACTTAACCTCTATCTGCCTCAGTTTTCTCATCTATAAAATAAGGAAAATAATATCTCCTACTTCCCAGGGTCATTATGAAGATATATTTGTTCAGAAATTTACAATCCTTAACATGCTATATAAGTATTACTTTTTATTATTTGGTTAAAAAAAAACTAGTTAGTCTTAATCCCTATGATATTTCCAAACTTAATTTGGTTGATCTTAGGGTGACAAAATAGTCTGCCACTGCCACAAATACAGCTTTTCCTGCATGTCCAGATTGCCAGAGCTGGTGTTCCACTAACATAGCCTTTGAAACCTTAGGGTCATCCCCATACTGAGCCAAGACATCAGAGGACCTTAATTAATGGAAGATGAATTGTTACAAAAGAAGTTTTAATATAATTTTATATGTATTCACTATTGAAAGAGTGAATCTGGTTCTGAAAGCATCATCCCTGAACTGCTTCATGGGGATGATTGTCTCAAGAACTCTTGACCATATTTTTCTACCTATACTCAGTTGCATAACTCTAATATTTTAAAAATTCAAATCAAAGGAATTCAAACTTATTAAATGTATAGTTTTCACACATTTTAAGGTTTTCCAGATTTCATTTTGTATAAAGTGAATTTTATTGAAAAACACCTTTATAATGCTTGCATAATTAATAAGGTTGAGAGGATATCTTAAATAATTTCAACCTGTGATATACATGATTAGAATTGGGATAGGAATGTGCTAAATGTGCTCTTTAAAAGTGTTGCTTCAAACTTTGGAAGTCATTGGTGAAATTTTAGGTCAATGTATATAAAACCTATTGATATCGGGTTGTTTTTTTTTTTAAATAATTTAAGGTTTTAGAACCTAGAGGTCATGTTAACACTATCAAAATACAGCCTACTAACTACCTACTCCTCAAATGACTTGAATATTTTCTGTGCAATTTATCCTTTGCTCTGTGATTGCTAATACTATTAACTTTCCCTTCAATAGCAGGAAAATGCGACTTGCATTAGCAGTACCAAAAAGTGGAATCCCAGTTCATATATGACAATAAATTAACCTTGCTATTTATCACAGAGCTTTAGTTGTGGATATTTTATTTCTGAAAGATATAAAAATGTGATCAGCATTCTTGAGTGACTACAAAACTCAGTTTGTTTTGCAGTTTTTAGCCTAATTTTTAATAGTAAAAGTTGTGATCAGAGAAATCCATAATATGTAAAGGACTCAACGTGTGGTTGAGCGTGCAAAGTGTTGGGCAGGTGGTCCAATTGTTTCATTGATATCTCATAATAGAGAGGAACACCTTGGGTGAACCCTTTGTGGTAAATATACAGAAGGACAGAGACAGGAGTTAACACAGGTATGAATGGATTGCAACCTTCATCATTAGAGGGAATGTTCAAGTTGATGAGATCACAGATACACTAGATTTTTTAAAACTTTTGTTCTTGGGATTTTGATATCTCACTTTTATTAGGAGGGGGGAATGTCATTTCCAGATGATGTCATCCTTTTTCCCTTTTGTTCCCTTCATACCTTGACAATTTTGATCAATCAGTAATCATTTATTATGCACCTCTTCTGTGCCAGGAACTATGCTAAATGTTAGCACACAGTATACTATTGAAATATAGAGATGAAAGTATTGAGACTCTGGAGGTATACATTTGAATCCCACTTTTCATATTTACTGCCTTTGTGACCATGGATAGGTCACTTAACCTAATGAAACTTATGCTACTTACGCAGAGGGCTGCTGTGGAGAAAGCGCTCTGTAGATTGTAAAGTGCCTCAGAAATATAAATAGTTATTAGTATTAGACATAAAGTTTTATAAAGTAAGTGACCAGCCCATATTCCCATGCTGTAGCTATATCTTTTCAAATACTTAAATCTATGGTTTCATTAATACTAATTTTCTTTAGTGTTTCAAGATTTCCAAAGAGATTTTCCTTCCTAAAGTCTTGTGAAATAGCCATGCAAGCCCTTTTCTTATTTAAATTGACTGGGCCTGGTATATCTAAGACACTTTTAATTAATGTTCATTCCCTTCCCCTTTTGCTATGACTATCACTACCCCTCCTCTCTTATTAAAATGATAATAATGATAAAAGCCTTTCTTTGTAACAAATAAGTATAGTGACCCAGAAGAAATCCATGTATTGGCAGTCTGAAAAAGAGTGATTCATTTTATATCTCTGGGCTCTCACTTCTGCTAAGAGGTAGAAAGCATGATTCCTCTTCTGGAGTCATGTTTGGTCATTGTGTTGATCATAGTTCTCTAATTTTTCACAGTTTGCAGTGTTAAATGTTGTATCTGTGTACAGAGACTGTTTTGTCTTTGTATCTCATCACATACCTAGCACAGTGCCTTTAGCAAACACAGCTACTATGTTTCTGAGCTAGGATTTAATCTGTCCTCTCATGTCTCAAAGTTCATATCTTATGATCACTGTAGTATCAGTTAACATTACTATTAAAATACTTCCTCTAAGATCCCCTTCCACATCTAAATTTTATGATTTCTATGAAAGGAAGATACTGGTTCAATTAATTTATTTTTTATTTATTTCTAGTATAAAGCCAAGTGTCTATTTTGCTGCTACAGTATTTGGGATCTGGATGTAGTCATAACATCAAGTAATAAGTGTTGTTTTTGTTCTTTTCCGAAGCATGTATTTCAAGTGAAATGAATAGTGTTTTATCAGCAAGGTTTTTGTACAGTCATTTTCAGTAGTGTTCATTCAACTCTTACTCATGGGGATTTTCTTGGCAAAGATACAAGAGTGGTTTACCATTTCCTTCTCCAGCTCATTTTACAGATGAGGAACTGAGACAGTGACTTTTGCAGGGTCATACAGCTAGTATGTGTCTGAGGCTGGATTTGAACTCAGGAAGATGAGTTTTCCTGACTTTAGGCCTGATACTCTATCCACTGAGCCACTTAGCTACTTTTTATCAGAACAGTAATAATACTAAAAATAGTATTCAAAACATATGAATTCAAAAATATGAACAGTATTCAAAATCCAGCATTGACTTGTATGATTTTATATATTACAATTTAATTTTCTTCTATTTTTTTTTGTTTTTTTTTTTTGGCAGGGCAGTTGAGGTTAAGTGACTTGCCCAAGGTCAACACAGCTAGTGCAGGTGTCAAGTGTCTGAGGCCGGATTTGAACTCAGGTCCTCCTGACTCCAGGGCTGGTGCTGTACTCACTGCGCCACCCAGCTGCCCCAATATATATTACAATTTAAAAAAAAATTAGCATTAAAACTAGGCTCCCCTCAAGATAAATCAGTAAGCACAGCCTCTGAAAGTAAATATATAGTAGTCAACCCCAAAATGGAAATACCATCACATGCCCCACATCGAGAGCAGTCCCTGAAACTTTAACATCTTTATTTCTTCTACCACTAGCCTTAAACTCCCTTAAAACTGCAAGGGGTAAGTGTCCCAGATTAGGCACCAGGAGAATTTCTTAACCTTCTTTTGGACCCCTTAGAATAATGTTTTCATTTTTAAATACATGCATCAAATACATTTATATATACATATGTATTTTAAGTAAATGCATAAGATTACAAAGGAAACCAATTGTATTGAGATAATTACCACAGTCTTTTTTTAAAAGTTCACAGACCTCAGGTTAAGAACATCTAGATTAGATGATCTCTAACCTTCCATCTTAGAGCTTAATGAAATGACACTTTGAGTGTTTAATGCAGTATAGGGAAATAGCTACCTAGAACTATGGGAAGTGGTTAGAGAAAAGAAGAAAAGAAATTCACTGTGGGGGAAAGGAATGAAAATTGTGGGCAATAAAGGAAAAAGCAATGAGGGAAGATAGTTTCAGATGGTTTGCAGGATTGACTATAAGTTTTTATTAATGTCTTATTTTTTACATTTTAGTTTTCTCCAACATCTTCCCCCACTTCCTAGAGACATGTCAAATAACAAATAGCATTTTTAAAAGATAAAAAAGAAAAAATAATCAACAACCAATCAATACAGAGAAAAAATCTGAAAATGTAAAACATTATAACACCTATGGATCTCTCACCATTCTCTCATCCCTTTTTAGCCAGGCTTGTTCTTTATAATTTGATAAAATTCACTTTTGAAGTGTGTGTATCTGCCACAGGTACAGTTCTTTTCATTTACATAGCTGTAGTCATTGTGCATGTTATTTTCTTCGGTCTGCTTACTTCTCCATGCATCATTCCATTACATTCATGCACATTCCATTCCATTTCGTTTATGTACCACACTTTGGCTATTCCCCAATCTGAATGTCTACTCTATTTCCAATTCTTTCCCTTCACAAAAAGTGCTGATATATAAACATTTCAGTATGTGCAGGGACTTATTAACAATGGCTTCCTTGGGGTATAAGCTGTAGTGATAGGATATCTGGGTGAAAGGGTATGGACACCTTATTTCTTTATTTGCATCATTCAAATTGCATTCAAAAATGGTTGGACTGACTGACAGCTCCACCCATAATATACTGGTATATGTATCCTGCCATAGCTTGTCCAACATTGACTACTGTCATTTTTTTGTCATCTTTCTCAATTGCAGATGTAAGGTGAAAACTGGGGGTTGTTTTGATTTGCATTTCTCATATTAGTGATTTGGAGCATTCTTTCGTGTTCTTTTAATATTTTTCAGTTTTTCTTAGAACTCTGTTCCTATCCTTTCACTACTTATGTATTGGGAACTAACTGGTTTTATGTTTATATTTCTTGGATACCAAACCCTTATCAGAGAAATTTGATAGGAAAATTTTCCCCGATTCATGCAGTTTCTTTCTTCTAGGTTCATTTCTTTTTCTTTTTCTTTTTTTTTTTTTTGGTACAGAAACTAGCTCACGTAAACTTATCTATTTTATCTTTTGTAATTGCCTCTGCCACTTGTTAGATTATGAATACATCTCCTACCCATAGTTATGAAGTATATAATTGACTTCTTAATTTTTTTTATTCTATGATCTTTGATATTTAGGTTATGTATCCCTTTAGAACGGAATATGATGTAAAGTATAACAGAAATAACCACCAAGCTGCTTTTCAGTTTTTACACCAGTTCTCATCAAATAGGGATATTTTTTAACTTAATCAAGTTCTATTTTCTACTCTATGGAACACCGAGTTGTTGAGTTCCTTCATTTCTGATTTTCCTGTGTCTAGTGTGTTCTATTGATCTTACCTCTGTTTTTTAACCAATATCAGATAGTTTTGATGACTGCTGCTGTGGAATTTTGTTAATTAGATTGAGGTCAGGAAGTGCCAATCCCCCTTCATCCCTACCTATTTTCATTTTTTCAATTGATAGTCTAGACCTTTTGTTTTTCTAAATGGCTTTTTTTCCCCATTATTTTATCAAGTTCTAAAAAATGTCACTTTGGTGATTTGATTCATCATTACTTTTTGGTGATATTGTCATTTTTAAAAATATACTTACAAGTACCTTAACGTTTGCAAAGAGCTTTACATACATTATCTCGTTTAATCCTCACACCAACCCTGCCAGGCAAGGACTATTATTATGCCCATTTAACAGATAAGGAAATTTTTTTTTTCTGTTTTCTGGCTTTACTCTAACCTATTTGTCAGTCATAATTGCCAGCAGTTTATTGGAACAAATGATGCTCCATTTTTTTTATTTTATTTTTTCTTTAATATATTTAGTTTTCAGCATTGATTTTCACGAGAGTTTGAATTACAAATTTTCTCCCCGTTTCTACCCTCCCCCCCACTCCAAGATGGCATATATTCTGGTTGCCTTGTTCCCCATTCAGCCCTCCCTTCTGTCACCCCACTCCCCCTCCCATCCCCTTTTCCCTTCCTTTCTTGTAGAGCAAGATAAATTTCTATGCCCCATTGCCTGTGTATCTTATTTTCTAGTTGCATGCAAAAACTTTTTTTCTTTTTGTTTTTGAACATCTGTTTTTAAAACTTTGAGTCCCAAATTCTCTCACTTCTTCCCTTCCAACCCACCCTCCCTAAGAAGTCAAACAATTCAACATATGCCACATGGATATCATTATGTATAACCCTTCCGCAATACTCATGCTGTGAAAGACTCACTATATTTTGCTCTTTCCTAACCTATCCTCCTTTATTGAATTTTCTCCCTTGACCCTAACAGATAAGGAAATTGAGGCATAGAGAGATATTTTTATTTGCACAACCCAGCCATGAGCTCTGAATAATCCTCTAGTTACTTAAGTTGTTCTATACAAGTATTTTGTGTGCTTTGGTAGATTAATCCCCAGATACTTAATGAATTATGTGTTTACAGTACTTAGAATGGGATTTCTCTTTATTACTACCTATTGGATTTTGTTACATAGAAATGCAGTAGCACTGAGTATTGTGTTGAAAGCCAGAGGGAGCCTAGTGAGATGGTTAAATGGAGCAGAATTACAGGTTCAGATTAAAGTTGTTATTAATCAAACCAATTGAATCCCAGTTTTGAAGCAAATTAACTTCCAAAGCTAAGGCCTGCATTTCATTGAAGAACAAAAGCAGCACATTGAGGTACCTTAAGGAAACTCTTGATGATAGGAGCTTTTCTGTACTATACAAGTTTCACTTTTCAAATAGGTTTGGATTCTCAAAGGGGAAATGTGTGTGTGTGTGTGTGTGTGTGTATTTGTTTGTTTATTTTCTACTTTACTTCCTGGATATTTTAGTTTGTCAATAAGAATTGTTTTAAATACAAGAGAAAACAAGCCACATTTGTAATTTCATTTTACCTTGAAAATAACTGACATAAGATCTAATTTTCTAATTCTGAGTACAAAATTTATTCTTTTGTGTTTAGCCAATATTCATCACTTTGTATGTTTCTGATATGATTATTTTCCTCTCATGTACTTTTGGATATAACTGGTATTGTAACATGAAGGTTGATTTCATTCTCTCCTTGTTTTTAACACATTGTATATTCTGTCCCCAATTGAGAAAAGGGGGAGGGGGCGGGGAGGGAAAGGCCCTTTTAACCAAAGTGTGAAGCAAATCAAATTTCCACATTGGTCAGTCCAAAAGTACACATTTCATTTTGCCCCTGTTGAGTCCACTGTCTCTATCTGGAGGTGAATAGAATGCTTCATCTGAAATCATGGAGTTATTTTACTGATCAGAGTTCCTAAGTTTTTCAGAGTTGTTTTTATAATGTTATTGTATACGCTGTTTTCCTGATTCTGCTTACTTCATTCTGTTGTCAGTTCATGTAGTTTTTCCTGGGTTTCTTAGAAATGATTGTAGCACAATAGTATCCCATTACATTCATATAACATAATTTGTTCATTCCTTAATTGAGGTGTGCCCCCTTAATTATCTGTTGCTAATTATTCTTGTAAATGTGAAGCAGTTCAATCTATATGTATGCATGTAGGAAATAAGACTCTCAGAAACTTGGAGCAAAGATTTTTTTCTCAAGGGAAATATTTAGCAGCTAGATTTTTCTGTACTTTTAAAAAAGGAAGAATAGATGGGAAATGAACAATTAGTCATCAAGGCTTGATGATGTAATTATATGAAATTCTGATTGCTGAGGAAAGGCTGTCTTGTGATAGATTATAAGGTGTGTTTATCCTGTGTCCTGATTTCACAGTTACTCTGAAACTTCCAAACATCATCACACTGTCTCATTACTGCACTAACTGAATCTCCAGTAGTCAAAACCGGGATGGCTAATTATAGTGTGCTAAATGGGTGATATCTAAAAAGGAAGACCTTGCTTTCTAAACAGACAGCTACAGGTAATTGATTATGAGCTTTGGCAAATCAGGGAGGTTTCTTTGGTGTTCATCTCTAAGAACCCTGTGGACATATTTAATATCATAATATTTAGAGCTGGAAGGAAACTTGGAGGTGATCTAGTCTAATCAGTCCTATAAAATACTTTCTCTGCTAGTTTCGCGTCCTTGGGCAAGATACAGCCTCTCTGATCATCAGTAAAATAAGATTAGATCAGTGATACCAAATTCGAATAGAAACAGGGCTCAT
Source organism: Trichosurus vulpecula (assembly GCF_011100635.1). NCBI lineage: Eukaryota > Metazoa > Chordata > Mammalia > Diprotodontia > Phalangeridae > Trichosurus > Trichosurus vulpecula. Next base: position 250,037,149 of record NC_050575.1, read on the forward strand.
TAAATGATACATCTGGCCAGATACTGGCTTAGAAAAAGACATGAAATATGTCTTCTATTGTATTTCTTATTTATTTTATTAAATACTTCCCAATTACATTTAAATCCAGTTCAACCACACTCAGGAAGGTGGCCAACAATGCTGCTTGTTTTTTGACATCTTTGGACTAGATGATCCCTAATGGCCTTTTTCAGCTCTAGATCTTCAGTTGCAGATTAAGTTGCTGTTCAGTTGTTTCGGTCGTGTCTGACTCTTCATGACCCTATTTGGGGTTTTCTTGGCAAAGATACTGAAGTGGTTTGCCATTTCCTTCTCCAGCTCCTTGTACAGATGAGGAACTGAGGTAAACAGGGTTAAGGGACTTTCCCAGGGACACACAAACAAGTGTCAGAGGACAGCTGTAAGACCCAGAAGGCTTAAGTCACTTGTCTAAGGTTTCACAATTAGAAAGTGAAAGATTTAAGATTTAGTTAGAAGACTTGTGAAAAGATTACAGATTTTGGAGCTAGGAGCCAGGTGACTATTTGCTTGTTATAGTGCGGAAGGGATTCTATTTTGAGCATATGTGCTGTAAGATCCTTTTTGATTTTAACATTCTGTGAGTCTATAATCCTGACTTTGCCATTTACAACAAATAATGATAGCAACAATGATAGCTAGCTAGCATTTATATAGCACCTACTATGTGCCAGGCACCATGCTAAGTGCTTTCCTCCTAGGTGATCCTCACAACTCTAGGAGGTAAGTGCTATTATTCCCATTTTACAGATGAGGAAACTGAGGCAAACAGGTTTCCATGACTTGCCCATGGTCACATAGCTCATAAGTGTCTGAGGCTAGATTTGAACCAAGGTCTTTCTAAATCCAGGCCCAGCTTTCTATCAAGTGTACCAGCTAGCTGCCTCAAATCACTTTACCTCAGTGAGCCTCAGTTTCCTCAAGCACAAAATGAAGGGGTTATTTGATGCCAGGCTAATTCCTTATAAGCTGGAAAAACCGAGGCTCACAGAGGATATCATTTTCCCAAGATCACACAGGTAGTAAGTGGTAGGGCCAAAATTCAAACTCAGGCCTTTTGACTCCAAATAATTGAGCCAGATGCATCCCAAAGTCCTCTCCAGCTCTGAATCTGGTTCTGTTAATCCTGGATCAGAAACTTACACCAGTAACAATTTTCACCTTCATTTGACAATTTTCTGATGACAGCAAAATGGGATTATAATGACATACCTCACAAGGTTGTGGTGGAGAAAGCATTTTGTACCTTACCATAAATTGGCAGTGAAATATGATTGTTACTGGTATACAGGATAACTAAAGCAAGGAATCCATCCTTCCCAGCTAGTTGTTTGTGCTTTGTTCTGGAAGAGGATCAATGGCATCAGGAGGGTGATGTCTTGACTTGGAAGTAAATTGGATTTAAGTTGAGGCAGAGCTGTGCAAAGTCATCAGTCTCACTCTGTCCTCCAGAGTCATCTGAGTCCAGTGGCAAGACAGATCAGGATAACTGGAGATGACCCCAAATGCAGTGAGAAACCTGGGCCTTTTTAAGCTAAGGTCTTTCCCAGCTCTCAGTTTGTCTGAAGCTACACCCATTCAATGATTTGAGGCTAGGTAAGAAATAAGGCAAAAGATGACCTAGTTTGCCTACTCAAAAAAAGGAAAAAAAAATCAAACTGGAAAGGGAAGACCCTCAGGGTTTTTGGTTAGATAGCATTTTCTTAGAGGAGCAATAAATTCAGAGAAGAGTCCTCAAGTTCATTATTATTACTTTAAAGTTGTCCATGTACTTTTTTGCAGAATTATACTTAGCTGCCATGCCCAGTGACTGAAGTTCACTTAGCACTCCGGCTCAGGAATTCAAAAAAGCCAGAGTTTAGAGGGTCTTTAAAAGTCACCTAGGCCTTTCATCATCATTTTACAGAAGATGGAACTGAGTTCCAAGAGGTAAAACAACTTAAGCACAGTGTCATGTATCTTGTTCAGTTTCAATTCCTGGCCTTAGACTAAAATGCCCGTACTCCAAGTTCATTGCTGTTCTGTTATAAGCCTTTACCACAATGCTGTTCTATGTCGTTTGGAAGTTCATTGATGGTGGTTTCACCTGGTGATACATTGGTGGCAGAATACAAACTGAAATCTTCTTGATTCCAAGTCTAACACTTTATCCGTTGCTTTCCCTAGCTACCTATTAGATCTTTAATTCTGTAAGATGAACTGGAAAGCACTCTCTCTGGTCTTGGTGTCAGAAAAGATGGATTCAGGTGTGGGCATTCTCATTTACTACCTGTATGATAGTCATGAAGTTGTTCCTCAATGAACCTCAATTTTTTCAACTATAAAATGGGGGCAATACATATATTATCAACGTAACAGGATTGTCGCAACAAAAGAGCTATATAAACCATGAAGCACCATAAAAATGTGAGCTATTCTGTAAGCTGTCTAGTTGCTATAGTTCAAGTTAAAGCTGTTCCGGTGAAATAATGTGTACTTTCATATTGTTATTAAAACACTAATTACTATTCATCATGAATACAATTGTTTATAATTTGTTGTGTCCTAAGAAGTATGGTGCAAAATGAAAATGCAAATAATTTTTTAAAAGCCTTTACATGAATTATGGGTCAATAAATGGCCTGTTTTAGCTTTATCTTCTTGACATACCACCTTTGGAAAAGGGAAACAGTTTTTACCAAGGTCACACAGGAAATCTAAATCTTACATTTTTCCCCCCATGATATTATGTTGTCATTCTGGAATATGGAAAACAGTTCCTTTGAAGGAGATCTACTTTAATTATTCCTGACTGTGTCCAGACAAAGGGTATAGCCCCCTATTCCTTTGCCTTTCTCTTTTTGTGGGTGAACAAATTTCAAAACTGAGCATGAAGTAATGCATCACTTGAGCTTAAGGATTCTGAGTTCCAGTGGGGCTAACATGATAAGGTATATACAGTAATACTGTACCAAGTGGTCTAATGAGGGCTTAGCTGGCCCAGATTGGAAACAGCAAGGCAAAAGTTTTTGTGCCTTTCAGTATTAGAACTAGCTGGGCCCATAAGTGTCCACTGAACTTCTAGCCTGGGAAGACCCAGTTCCAATCTCTTGCCCCCATCAAAAAAAAGGGGGGCGGAGAGAGTGAATTCCCCAGGGACCAAGGTGGCATAAGAAAAAATGTGCACCAAATGTTGTGGGGAGAAGGGGAGATGTTCGTCCTGTTTATGTCTTTGCAGAGCATATATTTCTGTAAAAGCTAATTAGTTAAATGAAACTGGGGTGCTTGATTGTGGAAAAAATACACCACAATGAAGGCTTAAGTATACTTAGGTATACCCCACAGGTATATTCCCAGAACCATAAGGGAGAAATTTAGAGGGTCTTACTCTAAAAGAGTGAGTCCAGAGCCTTGATATATGTTTAATAATTTTTTTTCATTCATCCATTTACACATGTTGATATTGAATTCAACTGAATCATAGAATTTCAGTTAGAAGAGGCCTAGTTCTGGTCCACGCCATTATCAAAAAAAGGATCCCTGCTCCAAAGTCACACAGGTCATCAGAGCCCCATGTGTTTTTACATTTTATCTTGCCATCTCCAGAAAGGAAAAATAGTTCCTTTACTAAGGGATGAAAAGTCAGATGCAGAGCTAAAATCCAGGTCTCCTGGCTCCCAGCATACTATATCAGCAAATTCTGTGTGAAGTCACTCCCCGGGTATTTGAAATGTCCTATTATACGTGTTAAGAAGCAACTATTAATTGCCTACTATGTACTAGTCATACTTCAATAGCATTATAATCCAATTGAGGTGAGTAATTCTTCCACTAATATAGATAACAGCTTATTCATGCTTGTGTGACTCCTGTCCATGTTCTCCTGTAAATCCTCCACAATCAATCTACCCAACAGAGTAGGGACCATTCTCTAGGTCTCTTAACATTGTATGGATACCTCACAGACCATCCTTAAGTTATTGCCTGCCATCTCTAAGTTATTCAATATGATTGACTAGCCTTTTCCAGCCATAGAACTCTCGATATTGACAGCACCATTTGGAATGTTTGAAAAATGTAAAGGACGTAGTTAACTAGTTATTTTCTTTTCGTATGTATTACTTCCCATTTTATAACTTAATGGCCACCTCTGTTTTCACCTTTGGCTAATATATACAAAGAATTTCCAATTACATACTGTCAGTTTAGTCCCCAATCATCTAACATTACAAGAAAAAAATGTGCCCATAGCAGAGAATTATTATTCATTTTTAATATGAAATCTAATTTATTAGCACAGAAGTGTTTTCTTTTGGGGGAATGGATGAGTTTTCAAATTGCTTCACAGTACATTTTATTCCTCTAAGGCATTTACAACATTTTAAAATGATCAAGAATCAGAGATTATTTGAATTCTATCCTAAAAGTTACCCTTAAGAATTGATAGCATAACATTAATATTGTGAATCTCCATCATTACTTTTAAATACTGTATATATATTTCCATTCAAAGGATAAAATTTCTGCAAAACTACAGTGGTAGAAAAAAAGTAATATCTCTTAGCTCATTATTTAAGATACAGTTTCTTTTCACCGAACTCTTTGATACCTCTTTGCAAGTGTAATATATAAGATGCATGGCAGAAAACTAATAAATATTAACTTTGAATGGAAAAGTAATGCTTATTTTATCTCAGGGTGGAGGTAGATTGTAAACTGGTTTCTCAAGCAAGAGTTTGTTCTTGTGACCCTTTATACAGCAGCCTAACAGGGCGGGTGGTACAAACTTGAACTCCTGAACTGGCTCCCTTTAGACCTATAATCCTAGTCAAGTTAGCTGATTGACCCACTTAATAAATAGATTTGAGTGGCTGCCAACACATTATTTCTTTTGAGCTTCTAGGGATTTAGTGTTTGATTCGTACAAGAAAAGAACTACTTCTGTTCACAGATGGGAATAAAAATAAGACCATGAATTTCGTACCCAAATTCACCAATCTACTCTATTTTTCATATTCATTGATTACATTTTTTTTCCACCTGAGGTCACCAACCAGCATTCTCAGAGCAACAACTAGAGTGGGCTATCCAGGGCTTTGCTCCAGGTTATGAAAAGGGGACATAACACCACTTTTTATCTTTCAGTAGTCTAGAAGCAACGGGCACCTTATTAGTAAGAATAATTAGTTAAAATTGAAAACTGCCAAATGGTGGCTTCCTACCCAACAACGGCAGCCTCCCAAATTGCAGACTCATGGTGTCCTGGGAGTATCTACTTTACCTCTAAATTAACTAAGGATGTATTTCATGCCAAGTGTTCTGGGCACAAAATTACAAGTTATAACCTTGAACATTGTGATTGGTATAAAACAAGGGTGGGAATGAGTGGAAATATTTTTAGGAGTACAATGACACATTAAGTTAACAAGGCTACCTCACTAATTATTTAATCTTTCAGTCTCTTCTTTGGGCACCTTTTAAGTTCCAGGTGCTGTGCAAATAGGTGGGAAGTTTTGTTTATTGTTCAGTTGTTTCAGTCATGTGGACTCTTCATGACCCTTCATGATCCCATCTGAAGTTTTCTTGGCAAAGATACTAGAGTAGTTTGCCATTTCCTTCTCCAACTTATTTTACAGATGAGGAACTTGAGGCAAACAGGGCAAAGTGACTTGCCCAGGGTCCCACAGCTAGTAAGTGTATGAGGTCAGATTTGAAATCAGGAAGATGAGTCTTCCTGACTCCAGGCCTGGCACCCTATCCATTGCACCCACTTAGCTGTCCAGATGGAAGAGGGGTAGTTTGTGTGTGTGTGTATATATATATACACTGCAAGTCAGTCAACTGCAAGTCAGAAAGATATATATTAAAATCCTGCCATTGATAATCTGTGGGACTGTGAGCAAGTCATTTTATCTCTCAGATTTTCCTCATCTGCAAAATGAGAAACTTCTACCCTGGTGCCTCATTGTCTTATTTGGTGACAGCCTCTCCTGGACCAGTATTTCAGGAAATCCCTGACTGTGTTTAATTTGTTACTCTCCTGGCATCTTAATAACTGCCTTTCTGCCCATGTGAGAATAATTTCTTCCTCCACCCCACCCTCCACCCACTTCTGGAGTCATGAGCCATAATAAAATTATCTGTCATTATTTCTGATCTCAGTCTGACAATCTATTCTCCAACAGCCTCACTAATCATCCTGTATAATTTCATGTCCAAAGTGCCCCTCTCAGAGTACCATGCTCCTTTGTGTGTTGTTTTCCCCATTAAAATATAAGGTCCTTGAGAGCAGGGACTGACTTTGTTTCTGCATTTGTATCTCCAGTGCCTAATACAATATAATATAACTCAGACACTACCGTCTGTATGACCTTGGGCAAGTCACTTAACCCTGTTTGCTTCAGTTTCCTCATCTGTAAAATGAGCTGGAGAAGGAAATGGCAAACCACTTTACTATTGTGTGGGACAAAAAATCAGATAATGGGAGAGGCTCTCTAGGTAAAAACAAAATGAATTTATTGGCTACAACCTCTCATGGCAGCGCGTCACATCTCAGCACTGCACTTTAGAGAGTAAGGCAAGGAACAAAGAAAATACATCGGTAAATATACCCTAACACAAAGATGCCCCCCCCCCCCCCATCTATCCCCTCTCGCCATTGGCTGGGAGGCGGGCTTACAATCTAGGCTTGGAAAAACTATAGACCGGGAAATCAGGTAGAGCTGGTCCATACATGCTTTTCTTATCTGGAACTCAGCTGTCCAGAGGGCTAGGAGAGGAAATGAGGAGAGGAGAGGGGGTCAATTCCTCCGGCCTCATTCAGCAAAAGAATGCAGGTCACAGAGACCCTTTTCTTATTTGGTAAGTTTTCCATGCTAGTTCTGAGGAGGGAACAGGAAGATATTAAAAAAAAAATGGAGCTCACCACTCCACCCTGGATTCTGAATTTCTGGAGGTTGAGTAATTTGACCCCAGCACTCACACAGATCCTAATACCTATCTATAATCCCTGAGCCTTTATAAATTCATTTAGGTAAATCTAGAAATATATGTACATATATATATATATATTTCTTCTTCCCTGATAAGTCTTCACACACTGTCTCCCAACCATTACACTCACTATCATTGCCAAGAAAACCCCAAGTCACAAAGAGCTGGACACAACTGAACAACAACAACAATAAAGCACTTAATAAAGGATTTCCATTCATTCATTCAATTATTAATTCATAATACCTCACAGGGCTTTTGTAAGGCTTAAATGAGATGATGCATATAAAGTACTTTGTAAACTTCAAAGCACTTCCCAAATATCAGCCATAATTATCATTACTACTAAAGTCCTACCATAAATAGTTCATAGGAGAAATTTACCTCACATGCAGAAGGGCCTTTCTCTAGATCTCTTGACATTGAACATCAATGTGACCTTTAAGGCAACCGTATCGTATTTTATTCCAGATTACATTTGAAGTGGAAAAGAAATTCCTTTAAAGCAATGAACATAGTTAAAGCGAAGAAAAATAGTTTGGAAACATGGGATCATAGAATCATAAATTTAAAGCTGAAAGGTATCTAAGAGGTTATCTCTTCGTAAATATGAGGCAATTGAGGAGAGGGAAAGCATCTTGCCCAGTCACTCTAAATAGCTGCCGCTTCTTGCAAATCTATACTAAAAGAAAAAAAAAGTTATTTCATTACCTGTTTTAAGGGAGGTAAAATATCTAGAATTATGGTTTTGCATGTAACGGAAACTTCCAGTGTAGAAACTCAGAACACCAATGCATGTCAGCAACCAGTCCTTGAGAATTGTCTGGTGTACTGAGAGATGACAGGATATATCAATGGTCACATAACAAGCATGGTACAAAAATAAGATGTGAACCCAAGTTTTCCTGACACCAAAACTGGCCCTCCATCTACTCCAATACTCTGCTTCACATTCTGTTCATTATATGTTACTTGCCTTTGGAGCTCTAGTCTTGGAATCAGGGGAAACCAGGGTTCAACTCTTACCTCCAATACTTCTAGATGTATGATTATGAACAAGTCATTTAACCTCTCTGAGCCTCGGTCTCTTCATCTGTAAAATGGGGACAATAATACCTGTGGTACCTGTCTCACACAGCTGTGAAAATCAGATGAGATAAAAGTGTCACTCAGGTTTCTAGCTGTGACAAAGTTGTCCAAGAGTCCACTGACTAAATACTGCTGCTAATCACCAATCAACGATGCAGAGATAAGAGAGGAAATGACAGTTTATCATGCTCAGAGTGACTTACCAATTAGTCAGTGAGCCATGAGCATCAGTTTTAGCAACCTTACATAGACTGTGAATACAGAAGCAGGGTGGGTACGGTGGAGATTTTCGGAGAGGTGAAGAGAAAGATAAGGATGTCTGCATCAGGAAAATCAGGGAACTATGTTATTAAAACTGAAGCTGTCATTTATGTCTCCAGCTTGATTTTTAACTTCAGCAGGGTATATGATCTGCTTACTTTGATCAAACAATGTCAGGAGGTACAAGATAGAGTCTGGGTCAGAATTTTCTCAACACAGTGGTGACAGAGAGCCTGAGCCAGAATATTCCTATCACGTAGCCAAGTCTGGAGCATTTTCCATGAGACACTTCTAATTGGTGGAAAAAATGCTGTTGCAATATGACATGACTTTGTGAGTAGAGAAATTAGTATGAGAGTTTTGGAAAAGAGAGAGACAGTCAAACTGTCTCAGAGACTGACTCTAGACAAGTGGAGATGTTCAGACTTTAAAAGTGGCCAACATGTAGGACAGGCCAGCTCCTCAAAATGTCCCTGATTTCTAGTTTGTCTCCCTAGTGACTTTGGGGACATTTCCCTTTGGATGAGATTAAGCCTCTCTCCCTTGGACTGAGCTGAGTTATGTTTTCAGTGGATAAGCTCATATACTTTGTGTGTTTTCTGATATATTCTAATCTGAATAACATCTCTGATTTCTGTTTATTATTTGTTTAGGTATACGGATTTACTTGCTATGCACTATCTGTGAGAGTCATTTGTATAACTAGCATTTGGTGGGAAGCAGTCAAATTGAAGAGTGTAAACTAAGTGTTACCTTCCTCCCTTTAAGGTACAGAGGCCAGGAAAGTGGCGTTATTATGAACCTATGAACTCTAGACCACCAAAATTTAGTGGGGGATGGGTAGGCAGAAAGATAAAATCTTAGTCAAATACTCTTCTTGGAGACTAGAGAAAGATCCTAATTTCCAAGTGCTCTGGGACTTGCCAGCTGGCTATCTCTTTGGCTCTCCCTATTTCCTCAGAGACAATCCAGACTTCAGATCACATTTATCAATGCCTCCCCTTCAGCTACTCGTTTATACAATTAGACATCCTATCTAGATATACACATCTTACCTGGGCAATACACACCTAACAAATGTACTTCAAATACCTTAGTAATCTTTTTTTTTTAAAAACTGGTATTTTGTTTTTTCCAGTTACGTATAAAAACAATTTTTAATGTTCCTTCTTAAAGCTTTGAGTTCCAAATTCTCTGCTTTCCTCCCTCCCATTGAGAAGGCAGGCAATTTCATATAGGTTATACATGTGTAGTCATGCAAAACGTATCCATGATAGTCATGTTGTAAAAGAAAACAAACAAGAAACAATAACTCAAGAAAAATAAAGAAAAAAAGTATGCTTCAATCTATATTCAAACACCACCAGTTTTTTCTCTAGGGATGGATAGCATTTTTCATCCTAAGTCCTTCAGAGTTGTCTTGGATCATTGTATTGCAGAGAATAGCTAAGTCATTCACAGCCAATCATCTTACAATATTGCATTACTTTGTACACAATACATTTCACTTTGCATCAGCCCATGCAAGTCTTTCCAGGTTTTTCTGAGAGTATCCTGCTCATCATTTCTTATAGTACAATAGTATTACATCATAATTATGATGTGGATCCCTAAGGATTAAAAATAATATTAAGGGTTGATTTTCAGTACCTTGTGAGGCACCTCCTGAGCCTGAAGTCATCCTAAAGTTTCCTCCCCTTATCTTGAGTTACCACATAACTTCCCCCTTATCTTGGACCATGGAATTCCTTGTCTCCGGTCCCACCCTGGGTCATAAAATGTCTCCCTTATCTCGTGTCAATTGTTGTCCTTACCCCATAAGACTTATCCTATCCCTAAAAACCCTAAAATTGTCCTATGGGCTGTATAGCTTTTTGTCTATATAAGTCTGCTCCCTTCCCTACATAATGCCTTTGTTTAGCTCCTTGCTAAATCTCAGGCCAGCTTCTTTTGCATCAGTAAAGTTCCCAGTGGCTACAGAGGTCTAAGTGAATTCTTTCACATTTGGTGAACCAGCTCTCCCAACTCTGACCTCATCAATTACATACCACAACTTGTTCAGCCATTCCCCAATTGATGGGCATCCCCTCAACTTCTAATTCTTTACCCCCAGAAAAGAGCTGCTCTAAATATTTTTATACATATAGGTCCTTTTCCTTTTTTTTTTTTTAACCTCTTTGGGTATACATACCTAATAGTGGTATTGCTAGGTCAAGTGGTAGGCATGGTTTTATATCCCTTTGGGCATAGTTCCAAATTGCTTTACAGAATACATTTTGCTAATCTTAAAGTACTGTATTAATAGGTGGTTTCCATCCATTTAGTTATCCCTGTGTGAATATTAAGGTGATTTTTTTCCCTTTTTTTCTTTTTTTTAAATTTATTTAATATATTTAGTTTCCAGCATTGATTTTCACAAGAGTTTGAATTATGAATTTTCTCCCCATTTCTATCCCCCTGCCAACTCCAAGATGGCGTATATTCTGGTTGCCCCGTTCCCCAGTCAGCCCTCCCTTCTGTCACTGCACTCCCCTCCCATCCCCCTTTCCCTTCTTCTCTTGTAGGGCAAGATAAATTTCTATGCCCCATTGCCTGTGTATCTTATTTCCTAGTTGCATGCAAAAACTTTTTTTTTTTGTTTTTGAGCATCTGTTTTTAAAACTTTGAGCTCCAAATTTTCTCCCCTCTTCCCTCCCTGCCCACCCTCCCTAAGAAGGCAAACAATTCAACATAGGCCACATGTGTATCATTATGTAAAACCCTTCCACAATACTCATGTTGTGAAAGATTATGTTTTGCTCCTTCCTAACCTATCCCCATTTATTGAATTTTCTCCCTTGACCCTGTCCCTTTTCAAAAGTGTTTGTTTTTGATTACCTCCTCCCCCTGTCTGCCCTCCCTTCTATCATCTCCCCTTTTTTATCTTCTTCCTCCTTCTGGAAAGTTACCCTTATGGGGTAACATACCCAATTGAGTGTGTATGGTATTCCCGCCTCAGGTCAAATCCAATGAGAGCAAGTTCATTCTTCCTCACCTGCCCCCTCTTCCCTTCCTACAGAACTACTTTTTCTTGCCACTTTTATGAGAGATAACTTACCCCATTCTATCTCTCCCTTTCTCCCTCTCTCAATATATTCCTCTCTTATCCCTTAATTTGATTTTATTTTTTTAGATATCATCCCTTCATATTCAACTCACCTTGTGCCCTCTGTCTACATATATATACACATACACATATATATACACACACCTACATAAATACATACATAGACACACATGTATATATATATAAATACATACATATATATAGATACATATATATATGCATATTCCTTTCAGCTACTCTGATACTGAGGTCTTATGAATCATATACATCATCTTTCTATGTAGGAATGTAAACAAAACAGTTCAACTTTAGTAAGTCCCTTATGATTTCTCTTTCTTGTTTACCTTTTCATGCTTCTCTTGATTCTTGTGTTTGAAAGTCAAATTTTCTATTCAGCTCCGGTCTTTTCACTGAGAAAGCTTGAAAATCCATATTTTGCCTTGGAGCATGATACTCAGTTTTGCTGGGTAGGTGATTCTTGGTTTTAATACTAGCTCCATTGACTTCCAGAATATCGTAATCTAAGCGCTTGGATCCCTTAATGTGGAAGCTGCTAGATCCTGTGTTATCCTGATTGTTTTTCCACAATACTCAGATTGTTTCTTTTTGGCTACTTGCAGTATTCACTTAGGGACTCTAGGAGATAGTTAAAGGAGGAAGTAATGAAGACAGCAATGATGACCAGAAATGCCGAGGATTATTTTGATATTCCCTGTAACAAGAATGTGGCTTGCCACTACTGTGGCTATGTGAGACCAATAACACCAGCACACAGAAGACCTGCAAGGACAGGTTCTTTGTTCTCCTTTTCCAAGGAAAGCAACTTTAAGGAGTTAACAATCTAAATTTAATCAAACATACATAGATCATTCACTTAGTTTGGGGGGAAAGCCAGCACCCTGAACTTCAGAGCAAATACAAACAGAAATTACAAATATACATTATATAAACAGAGTAAATAACACAAATCAGTCTATCTATAGCAATACACAGTTACCAGAGAAGCACCAACATCTGGGTTTCTCCAAAGCTGGGGGACTCTAGCAGCTACCTAAAGTCTCCACACCAACACTCTTCCAGTGAGTGCGAGTCCCAAACAAAATGCTAACCTCTGAGTTTATATACCCTTCTTAGGGCCAGAAGGCTTCACACATAATCAGCAAAAGGGTATGGGCCTGGGGCTTCACACCTAGCAAGACTTAATCAAAGGCACTTGATTACTTTGGCATTATCAAAGAGAAAACAGTAAAAAATGTCACACCCTGCTTAACATTAGACTCCTTTGGGAGTTTCTCATAGAAATAGGATAGTTAAGATAGTTCTTCCTGCTTATAAACACTTAGTTCTGACTCTGATAATTGGGCAGATAGGGCACCGTATTTCAGAGGTGCTAGATAAGATTTAATTATTAAGTGACTTAGGAAACTGGGGAAAAGGTAAATTTTCTTGAGACAAGAGTGAATAACCAGCAGGTGCAAAGTCAGAATGAAGTGACAAGATGAGCAATGTTTACTGCTTTATTGAGAGCAGAGGTAGATTTTGGAATAATATGGTATTCCCACTGATAAGCTATACAAAATGTACCTAGATAAGGGGCTTAATAGCAGATGGAATAGAGAAGTAAGGACGGCCCCTACAAATCCTACAGATGTATGCTGATTATCAGAATTTCTCATTTTTTACAGCGGCTTCTTTCCCAGTACCGTTTTGTTGCCGCCTGCCACGTTTATTCCTGCTCCTCCTTCCTCTCTTTTCCTGATGAAGGCGTCTACAAAGGCAAGGGCTCCCCACCTACCATGAGGTTAGTCTATCTGCACTTGACCTGGGACCTCTGGAATTTGGCGACAATATTCCTAGGAGTTTTCTTTTTGGGATCTTTTTGAGGAGGCAATCTGTGGATTCTTTCAGTTTCTATTTTACCCTCTGGCTTTAGAATATCAGGGCAGTTCTCCTTGATAATCTCCTGAAAGATGATATCTAGGCTCTTTTTTTGATCATGGCTTTCAGGTAGTCCAATAATTTTTAAATTATCTCTCCTGGATCTATTTTCCAGGTCAGTCATTTTTCCAATGAGATATTTCACATTGTCTTCCACTTTTTCATTCCTTTGGTACTGTTTTATAATCTCTTGATTTCTCATCAAGTCACTAGCTTCTACTTGCTCCAATCTAATTTTTAAGGTAGTATTTTTTTCAGTGGTCTTTTGGACCTCCTTTTCCATTTAGGTAATTCTGCCTTTCAAGGCATTCTTCTCCTCATTGGCTTTTTGGAGCTCTTTTGCCATTTGAGTTAGTCTATTTTTTAAGGTGTTGTTTTCTTCAGTATTTTTTTCAGTATTTTTTTGGGTCTCCTTTAGCAATTCATTGACTTGTTTTTCATGATTTTCTCGCATCATTCTCATTTCTCTTCCCAATTTTTCCTCTATTTCTCTAACTTGCTTTCCCAATCCTTTTTGAGCTCTTCCATGGCCTGAGACCAGTTCATGTTTTTCTTGGAGGCTTTTGATGTAGGCTCTTTGACTTTGTAGACTTCTTCTGGCTGTATGTTTTGGTCTTCTTTGTGCCCAAAGAAAGATTCCAAAGTCTGAGACTGACTGAGTGCGTTTTCGCTGCCTGGCCATGTTCCCAGAAAACTTACTTGACCCTTGAGTTTTTTGTTGGGGTATGACTACTTGTAGAGTAAAGAGTACTTTGTTCCAAGCTTGAGGGGATGCGTCATTGATTTCAGAGCTATTTCTGTACAGCCAGCTCTGCCACACCAGCACTCCTCCTTCCCCAAGAACCCCCAACCCGAACTGGACTCAGATCTTCAGCAGGCTCTGCACTCCTGCTCTGATCCACCACTGAATTCCTCCTACCAGGTGGGCCTGGGGCCAGCAGCAACTGCAGCTGCAGTTCTGTAGCTTCCCCACCCCCGCTGCCCCTGGGGTGGTGGCCGAACTGTGAACTCTCTTCACTCTGTCCCTTGCAGCTTTTCCAACTAAGCTTCTCTGTTGTCTTTGGTGTTTGTGGGTTGAGAAGTCTGGTAACTGCTGCAGCTCACTGATTCAGGGTGCTAGGGCCTGTACCACCCGGCTCCTGGTCTGGTTGGTCCTGCCGCCACCCACACTGAGCTCTGCTCCCCTCCACTTCGTGTTTGATAGACCTCATCCAGCGACCATCTAGGCTGTCCTGGTCTGGATCCCTGCTTCCCTCTGCTATTTTGTGGGTTCTGCAGTTCTAGAATTTGTTCAGAGCCATTTTTTATAGGTTTTTGGAGGGACCTGGCGGGGAGCTCACGCAAGTCCCTGCTTTCCAGCCGCCATCTTGGCTCTGCCCCCCAAGCCTCCTAAGGTGATTTTCTTTTGTGTGGTCATGGGTCTCATTAAGACTGTGTAGTATTCAGATATTCTGGTGATATTATATGGCTGTATATCAGGGACAATCATAAGCGCTAAAGAATGAGTATGTGGGTGATCAAAATGTCAGTGGTGAGATAAACAATAGGTATAAATAGGTTAAAACATGCATAGTGTGGCAGTCAGTCAATATTAAGCCCCTTGTTATATGCCAGGCACTGTGCTAAGTGTTGACAACACAAAGAAATTCAAAAGACAGTCCCTGCCCATAAGGGTTTACAATCTAATGGGTAAAGACAACATATAAAAGAAAGTTGAAAAGTTGAAGGAGGGTGGTGGCAAGATGAAGCTCTGAGAAATGATGAGAAGGCTTCTCTAGGAGGTATAATGGTAATCAGGGCAGTGCTTTTTGCTGTTCTTCTCTTAAATGTCTTTAATGATTCTGGCCTTTGTTTGAATGGGGCAGGTAAAATGGGATCTTTTTGTCTTGGAGTGTTCCTCAGCCCTAAGAGGATGTAATGGTAATCAAGTCAGGACTTTTTGTTGTCTTCTCCTTTGGAATCCTGAGGTAATTAAATACCTTTGATAAGTCTTGCCTTTCAAATGTAATGGTCGGCAAAATGGGATTTTTCACTGTTCTTTGTTTGAATGCTTCTCAGCAATGAGGTAATCAAGGGCCCCAGGGCCCTGAGACGAGTATAGAAGATCCAAGGTTGGTGGTTGACTTTTGGGGCACACTCATGGAAGGAGTGTTGAGATTCTGGCCAAGCCATAACTGCCCCCTGGCTTTGCTAACCCAGACCCATTGGTTCTTTGGTAACTATGAATTGTGATTTGTTCTGTTCATATTGTCTCTGTTGATATTTGTAATTTCTATTGCATTTTGCCTAAGTTCATGGTGCTGGCTTTTCCTCCTGAACTAAGTGAATGATATTTGTATGTTGGATTAAAGTGATATTGTTAACGCCTTAAAGTTAGTTTCCTTAGTAAAACAGATCAAAAGAACCTGTGTTAGTGGCCTTCTGTGTGCTGGTTGTTGCTGGTTTTACACAAACACAGCAGCTGCTAGCCAGATTATTGCTACAGGGGGCTTCCTTAACTGGAGGATCTGGAGGAAGACCTGTGAAGAGGTCTCTGATGTCCATATTCCACACTCTCCAATTAGAAGGAGAGAATGGCACCAGGAGCAAGGGGTTACTGAGGAAGTGTGAATTTCAGAATTGATGTCATCCTGTAGAAAGATTAGTTTCTGGAAATCATGAAGTTCAGGAAAGCAACCAGGTAGGAAATGACTACATGTCTGCCCTAGGGGCCTTTTATAAATGGAAGATCTTCACTTGGAGGTAAGAAGACCTAGATTCAAACCTCACCTTTGACACTCACTAGCTGTGTGACTGTAGACAAGATACTTAAGCTCTATGAGTCTCAGGTTTTTCATCTATAAAATGATAGTGTTGGATTAAATGGCCTCTAAGATTACTTCCAGCTCTAACTCTGTGATTTTTGAATCCTCTGATCTTGCCTACAAGTAGAGGCCTAAAAAATTGTCCAGGAAATGTACAAATGGAAAAGTAATGGGGCTGGTTATGAAATGAAAGCAAGCTACACTCATACTCATAGAATTTTAAAAGATCAAGAGAAAAGCTTCTCATGCATGGGGTAGATGTTCTATGCAAAATTCATGGGAGGATATGTTTAAGAAACATAGAGAATAAGTCATGAATGGACTACAATCTGCACTACTGGATGGTGTAACCACTTTGATGATATTATAGATCCATTTGAATAATAGTAATTCACATTCAGGTATACCTTGTCTCACCTTATCCTCACAACAATCCTTGAGTTGTGTAGTTTATCTCCATTTTAAAGATGAGAAAACTTAGAAGTTGCTCAACATAAGAAAATAAAGAATTCCAACAATTAGAGCTAACCAAAACTAGAATGCGGGGCTTCAGAAGTTAGACCCATCTTTGGAATCTTTACACAAAGCCTAAATGACTCTATTCCAGCTTCTAAATTCTTGTTCACAAGCAAATTAGAAAACAAGGCCTTCGATGTCTCTTTAGACTCAGAAATTCTAGGAGACTGAGAGAAGTTCTCCGCCTCAGACAGTGGCTGGTTAGGTGACCATGGATATGTAAATTAACATCTCTGAGCTTCAGTTTCCTTACTTGTATGATGAGGGAATGATTTGAAGGTTTTTACCTCTAAATTTTGAGGCAGCTATGTTAAGTGGGTAGAGTGCCTAGCCTGGAATCAGGAAGGCTCATCTTCCCAAGTTCAAATCTGGACTCAGACACTTACTGACTGTGTGACCCTGGGCAAGTCACTTAACCCTGTTTGCCTCAGTTTCTCATGTGTAAAATGAACTGAAGAAAGAAATGACAAAGTACTCCAATATCTTTGCCGAGAAAACCCCAAATGGGGTCACGAAGAGTTGGACACAACTGAAAACAGGTGAACAACTACCCCTGAATCTATGAACCTATGATCCTATGATTTACTAGAGGTCTCAGGGTTAATAAGTAGAGGAAAGAGGATTTGAACCCATCTCTTCTGACTACAAATCAAATGTTCTTTATAGTCCACCACACTCCCTTGTTGAGAATTAATATGTTGACAGTTATGGTATAGCAGCCTTCATTCTTAACTTCATAAAGTATTTTTATTTTTCCCTAACCTCTCTGAGTTAGGGGTTTAGCAGATAGAGGAAGCATGGAGTAGTGAGAAGCACTGGATATGGTGTCATTTGACTTGGATTTGAATCCTGGCTCTATTATTTACCACCAGGGTGAGTCTTAGTTTCTTCATTTGTAAAATTAAGAGGTTCAATTAAATTATCTCTGAGGTCCTTTTCAGGATCAAATTTGAAGAACTGATATGGCTTTGTATTGTTTTGCTGCTTGGATGATTTTTAAAAGTGTCTTTACATGGCATTTTTTGGCCTTTAGAATTAAAGTCAGAAGTATGTATAGTCACATAAGATAGCAAGATGACACATTGGATAGAGCACCAGGCCTGGAATCAGGAAGACCTGAGTTCAAAATCCAGCCTCAGACACTTACTACCTGTGTGACCCTGGGCAAGTCATTTAACCCTGCTTGCCTCAATTTACTCATTTGTAAAATGAGCTAGAGAAGGAAATGGCAAACCATTCCAGTATCTCTGCCAAGAAAACCCCATACAGTTTATGTGTCTTTGCTCCTGATCTCAGTGAATCAAATCATTCTGCTAATATAGCCAAGGTCATATGTGAGCTTAGCGAACATCAGATTGTGCTTCTGTGATAAACCATCTTGGAAAAGAAACCTATTTGTCAAAATGGTTGTAGCAACAATGTTACTAGCAGCTGCTGTGGAGGTGTAAGACCAACAACAAGACCAACAACACCAGCACATAGGAGGGCTGCTAGCACAGGTTCTTTGATCTGCTTCTCTAAGGAAAGCAACTTTAAGGGGTTAATAATCTTACTTTAATTAAACATACATATGTCATTCACTTAGTTCAGGGGGAAAAGCTAGCACCCTAGACTTCAGAGAGAATCCAAACAGAAATTACAAGCAGAAATTATAAACAGAGAAAATAACACAAATCAACAGACAGGCTTCTGTTTGACCATAGCAATACATACATAGTTACCCAGAGAGAGAAGCACCAACATCTGGGTTTGCAAAGTTGTGGGTGGGGGTGGGGGGCCTCCTTAACAGCTACCCAGAGTCTCCACTCTTTCAATGAGTGAGCCTGCAAAGCAAAATGCTAACCTCAGAATGTATATACACTTCTTCAGGGTCAGAGGGTGTCACAACCATATGACTCACTCATATGACTTAGGCTTTCTTGTGACTTAAGCAGGTTATCAAAGACTCTTGATTCAATCAGAGACTCTTGATTGAGACAAAGGCAAGACTCAATCAAAGGCACTTGATCTCCCCAGTGCTGAGAAGCATTCCAAAAGAAAAAAAAAACAGCAGAAAGTCCTACCCTGCTTGCCGCCACAATGGTGACTGGGTAAAAGAAGGCAGCCAAATCAACAAGCATTTATTAAGAATTTTCTGTGTGCCAGTTATTGGACTAAATGTTGGAGTCACTATGCTAAGTCCTGCTTATCCATCACTATTTGGAAAAAAAGAGAAAAATCTCAAAGTTCATGCTCAGTGTTTAAAGGTCAGTATTGTCATCAGCATCACTGAATTTCAGATAATACCTGAGAAGTCTTTTTTTTCTGACATTTAATACCATGGCTTCAATTCTTTCTCTTGGCTGCTGATCATCTTATGACATTTTCCCTTTAAGCTATCTTATTTGAGTATTTCTTCTCAATTTGTCTTTAATGGAGCATGAGTCTCTCATTCTCTAATCTTGGGGACAAAAATTGACCTTCGCATGACTCCCTATTATATTCACATTAGGTTCAATTATCTATCATTTTATAATACATGCTTTACTTTATGTGATATTTGAAATTTTCCTTTATGCCATGTATCCCTCATTAATTTGAATTTTTCCGCAATCAATAGATTTTTACTTACTATTTCTTCTTTGAAATTTTATGACCCTGGCATTGGTTTCTTTACAAACATTCATTCATTCTGCTTCCTGCCAGTGAGCTAAAAGAGAGGACAGACATATCTTTCTCAATTAACTCTCAATTTGCATTTTGACAGTTTGAGACTGGCATCAATGTTTCAGCCTCTACATCTTTGGCAAATTACTCGCTTGGAAAATATGGTCATAGCTGAAACATTTGTATACATTTAAGACATCTGACAGGACAAAGATGTCAGTGTTGGGGAAGAAAATTTTTGATTTGTTGGTTTTTACTGAAAATAGACTTACTTCAGTGTTACTTTTCCTAAAACTAAAAATCCACCAAATGCATTAAACATGTCTTCTATGTACAAGGTATAGTGCTGGGCATCAAAGAATGAATTAAAGATGAACAAAATGTGTGGAGTCTGCACGGTACAATAGAAAGATCGCTGGCTCTGAAATCAGAGGACCTGGGTTCAGGTCCTACCTTTGAAGTTTAGTAGCTCTATGGGTAAATCACCTATTCCCTACCTATCTCCCAAGGTTGGAGTAAAGATCAAACAAGATAGTGAATATAAAATTTTATTAATTGTAAAGTGACACATAAATGTGAGGTATTATTATTATTATTATTAATGCTTATTATGATTTTATTTAAGAGAAGAATGAGAAGCAGAATGACCTAGTAGTTAGAAACTGAATCTCAGCATCAGGAGATGTGAGTCCAAGGCCTATCTTTGATACCATATGACCATGGGAAAGTCACTTAACTTTTCAATGTCCCCAGGAAATTCTATAAGAATAGTCAAGAAGGAGGAGGAGGAGGGGAGGAGAAGGAGGAGGAGAAGGATAGGAAGAAGAGGAGGAGGAAGAGGAAGAGAAGGAGAAGAGGATGAGGAGGAGGAGGAGAAGGAGAAGAAGAATTTCAATCTACATTGGCAGACAAAGATGCCTCACTGAGAGTTTTTAGACCTATGAAATCACAGATCTGGGCCAATAATAAGAAAGGACAGGGGGTGGGGAGGGCGAGAGAAATTCAAAGGTGAGAGTGATAAATTCAAGCTGGTTCAAGAGGAAGACAATGAAGGAAGACTTACTTGAATTAAATCCTAAAGAATGGTGAGTATTTCAACTGATAGAGAGGTTGAGGGAGGGAATTTTCAGGCATAGGGAATGAGAGGAGAAAGTTTAGAAAGTGTTTGGGTAATTGTGTATGTTTCAATTTGGTTGGCACACAGGATGCACAAAGAGGGAGTTGTATAAGATAAGGAGGCCATGTGGGACAATGGAAAGATCATTGAATTTGGAGTCAGAGAACTCAGGCTCAGTCTTGGACCTGCCATTTACTACCCCTGTGATTGTGGACAAGTCACCTTACCTCTCTGGGCCTCAGTTTCCTTTTCTATAAAATTAAATGTTTGGAATAGATCTCTATGGTTCCTTCTAGCTCTTGATTTATGATTCTATGACTAGGATGTAAAACCAGATGGTAGAGTAAATGGGATACTAGGCTAAGGAGTTTGTATTTCATTTAGCATCCATCATTTCCCCATCTACTAGGGTAAGTTCAGAAAGTTATGTGTTTATGTCTGGCTAAAGTGTCATATTAGCATACTTTGAACACTTGGACATATTAGCAAATTTACTGTGTTTTCAATACCTCCAGTTCATTTGCCATTGACATTTTTTTTAAACTTAAAAGAAATGCAACATTCATTTTGATCATTCTATATCTTCCCTATGGAGACTCCTGTATGTCCACTCTTTTTTAGGTGTCTTCCATGTGAAGTTTTGGCAAAGTGATAGCTAAATGGGAAAACAAACAAAAACGTATGCCTAGACTCTTAGTAACATATCCTCTGGGCAAAAATGCTTTCCACAATATGGTGTGTCATGCTACTAGACTATAAGGATTCCAGCTGATATTTCAGGAAAACTAGGTTCTCAGAATTGCTGGAGGGGGATCTATTTTAGTGAATCAACACACATAGTAGGAAGACATTCATATGGTTTTCTATAAATCTGGTCTGAGGGACAGGAGGGAAGATGGTTCTAGTCCTCTCTAGGAAATGAGTTCATTGTGGACCAGTCCTTATTCACTTGATCTTTTCTTTTCTTTCTTTAATTTAATTTAATTTATTCTTTTGTTACACTTTTAAGTTCCAAGCTCTCACCCTTTCTACCCTGCGTTAGAGAAGACCACCATTTGACACAAATATATAGATATATATAAAACCATACTATACATATTTCTATTTATCATTTCTTTCTCTGGAGGTTGATAGCATCTTCCTTCATAGATCCTTTGTAGTTGATATGAATATTTATAACATTCAGAATAGCTTAGTTGTTGACTGTTATTCAAACAATACTACTGTTACTATATCCAACATTCTCTTGGTTCTGATAATTTCATCCTTCATTACTTCATGCAAATCTTTCCATGTTTCTTTCTAAAATCAACCTGATTTCTTACAGTAAAGTTGTGTTCTATCACAATTATATAACACAGTTTGTTTAGCCCAATTGATGGGCATCCCTTCAATTTCCAGTTCTTTGCCACTACAAAGAGAGTTGCTATAAATAATTTATAGGTTTTTTGCTTCTTTCCCTGATCACCTTGGGAAACAGAATTAATATGGTATTTCTGGGTCAAAGGGTATACACAATTTTATAACTAACTCTTTGGGCATAATTCCAGATTGCTTTCCAAAATGGTTGGGTCAGTTCACAGTTCTACCCACGGTGTATTAGTGTCCCAATTTTTCCACATCTCCTCCAATATTTGTTATTTTCCCTTTCTATCATTTTAGCCAATCTGGTAAGTGTGAGATGATATTTCAAAGTTGTTTTAATCTGTATTTCTCTATTCAATAGTGATTTAGAGAATTTTTCATAATTTTTTAAAATTTATTTTTAGCTTTCAATATTCACTTTTATAAGGTTTTGAGTTCCAAATTCCCCCCTCCCTCCTCTCCTTCCCCTTCCCCAAGATGGCAAGCAATCTTATATAGGTTATACATGTACAGTCATATTAAACATAATTCCACATTAGTCATGTTGTGAAAGAGGAATTAGAACAAAGAGAAAAACCACAAGAAAGAAAAAACAAAAATAAACAAAAGAGAAAATAGTATGCTTTGATCTGCATTCAGATTCCATGGCTTTTCTCTGGATGTAGATAGCATTTTCTATCATGAATTTTTTGGAATTGTCTTAGATCATTGTTTTGTTGAGAAGACCTAAGGCTATCAAAGTTGATCATCACACGTGTTGCTGTTAACTGCATACAATGTTCTCCTGGTTCTGCTCACTTCACTCAGCATCAGTTCAGGTAAGTCTTTCCAGGTTTTTCTGAAATCTGCCTGCTTATCATTTCTTATAGAACAGTAGCATTCCATTACATTTATATGCCACAACTTATTCAGCCATTCCCCAATTGATGAACATCCTCTCAAATTTCCAGTTCCTTGCCACCACAAAAAGAGCTGCTATAAATATTTTTGTACATGTGGGTCCTCTTCCCATTTTTATGATCTCTTTTAGATATAGACCTAGAAGTGCTATTGCTGGATCAAAGGGTATATATAGTTTTATAGCCCTTTGGGAAGAGTTCCAAATTGGTCGGATCAGTTCACAACTCCACCAACATTGCATTAGTGTTCCAGTTTTCCCGCATCTTCTCCAACATTTAGCATTTTCCTTTTTTTGTCACATTAGCTAATCTGATAGGTGAGGGGTAGTACCTCAGAGTTGTTGTAATTTGCATTTTTCCAATCAATAGTGATTTAAAGCCTTTTTAATATGATTATATATACCTTTGATTTTTTTTATCCTAAACCTGCCCATATTCTTTGACCATTTATTAATTGGGAAATGACTCATATTCTTATAAATTTGAAAAAATTCTCTATATAGTTGAGATATGAGACCTTTATTAGAGAAATTCCTAAGCAATTTTCTGCTTTCCTTCTAATCTTGGCTGCATTGGTTTTATTTGTACAAACCGTTTTTAATTTAATGCAATCTAAATTATCAATTTTATACCTCACAATGTTTTTCTCCTATCCATAAGTCTGATGGGTATTATGTTCCATGTTTTTCTAATTTATTCATGATGTCTCCCTTTATGTCTAGGTCATTGTATTAGCAAGGCAATAATCACAATATAGACGATAATTGTCAAAATGCCTATGTGGTTCTGTTTCACAAAATATAAGACTCTCCACATAGAAGGTAGAAGAAGTAAATCATTTATTCAGACACCAGAGAACTAGATCCCAGAACTAATAAGCCTAATCCATCAGAGCAGCAAAGAATTCAATACACAATATCACAGCAGAGAACCACTCTATCCCATAAGCATCCACCCTCCTGCTGGGGCCTTCCCTCAAACACACTCACAGTCACCACACATCTGCTCTCTCCCTCACTTCTAACTGCTCTCTCTCTCTCTGTTTCCTGTGACACATTTTCCTTTTCCTCTCAGCAAGCTCCTCCTACCACATGTGACTTAGGCTTCCTGTGACATAAGCAGGTCACATGGCCTATTAATGGGTAGGAAAGAACTTCAAATCTAAATTGTCATTACAGTCATGTATTCTCATCTTGGCAAAGATTGATCCATAAGTAGTTTCTACCAGACTGCTTTCCAGTTTTCCAACAATTCTTTTTTTAAAGTTAATTAATTTCTTTTTAGTTTACAACAGTTCCACAAGTTTTTGAGTTCCAGATTTTCTCCCCCCTGCCCCAAGATGGCCTGTGATCTGATATAGGTTCTACATATATTTTCATATTAAACTTATTTTCCCAATAGTCAAGTTGTAAAGAAGAATTACAACCAATAAAATGAACCATGAGAAAGATGAAACAAAATCAAAACTCAAATAAAATTGAATAAAATTTTTAAAAAGAAAGAGCAAATAGTTTGCTTCAATCTGCATTCAGACTCCATAATTCTTTCTTTGGATGTAGATAGCCTTTTCCATCATGAGTCTTTTCGAGCTGTCTTAGAACTTTGCATTGTTGAGAAGAGCCAAGTCTATCAAAGTTAGTCATCACAGAAGCAATGTGTCTGTGGTTGTGTACAATGTTCTCCTGGTTCTGCTGCCTTCACTCATCATCAGATCATATAAGTATCTCCATGTTCTTATGAAGTCCATCTGCTTCTCATTTCCTGTAGCACAATAGTATTCCATTACCTTCATATACCACAACTTGTTTAGCCATTCCCTAATTGATGGGCATCCCCTTGATTTCCAATTCAATCACTTACTATTGTATATTTTATGTCTACGGGGTGGAGCCAAGATGGCCGCATGAAGGCAGCGTGTTACCGGAGCTCTCTCACAAGGTCTGTCAGATTCCTATAAAAAAGTGAATTTGAGCAGATTTGAGAGAGTCAGAAACTGCGAGCAGTCTGCGTGGGGCAAATTTCCGAGCCGGAGAATCTGAAAGGCTGGAGGCACGAACCTGTAGGCTCAGCGAGTGCTCGGTGCGGAGCCGCTCCAGACCAAGGCGGAAGCGGCTGGCCGGGAAATCCATGTGGGAGACGGGCTGGGAGAAAGCTGGGCACCCGAAACCGGCAGAGATCCCCAGGACTCCCAACACAGGACGGCAGTCTGTGGAAGCGACGAGAGGCAGCGCAACACCACTGGCCGTGAAATATCGTCTCCAGAAGTTTGCAGCCCACACAAATGAACCGGGGCTTCTTGAACTTCCGGGAGCCTTAATGGCCAGGTAAACAGCTCTAATCCCTCCCCTCCCCACCCAGAGAATCCCTCGGGAAAAAAAAAAAAAAAGAACGCTGGAACTGAGCAGAAAGTAGTGGGGCTTCAGTGGTCAAATAGCAGAAGTTCATTAGTCCCATAGGGGCAGAGTCGGCAGGGGTCAACGCCAGGAGCCCAGTCGTAACCTTGCTCCCCCAGGGGAAGTGCCAGACATCAGCTCAAACAACAAACAGCTGAGACCATTGCTGAAAAGCAAGTGCTGGAGAGCACCCACAGGGAGTGAGACGCCAGGGAGCCAGACCCCTCCCCCACACCTCAGGAAACTGAAGGTTATAATTCTAGACTCACAACCCCCAGAATAAGAAAGCTGGGACAGAAAGCCCTGAGGCCCACAGATAGAAATTCGTTGTAAAGCCAGCAAAAGGCAAACCAACATGAAGAAGAACACAAAAAAACCGAGGTCAATAGATTCTTTTTATGGAGACAGTCAGGATCAAAATACAAATTTGGAAGAGGAAAGTAACAATACTGTAGATACATCAGATACCTCAAAAGGTAATATGAACTGGTCTCCAGCCCAAAAAACACTGCTGGAAGAGCTAAAGGAGGATTTTAAAAACCAAATTAGGGAGCTAAAAGAAAATATGGAAAAAAGGGAAAAAAAATCCACTGATGAAATCAAGTCCCTAAAGAATAAGATTGGCGAAATGGCTACAGAGATTCAGAACCTAGAGAGAGAAAAGGACACCCTGAGAGGCAAAATCAACCAATTGGAAAAGGAAACTCAAAAGCAAAATGTAAACACTAACTCATTAAAAATTAGACTTGAGCAAGTGGAAGCTAATGAATCTATGAGGCACCAAGAAGTAATAAAACAAAATGTAAAAAATGAAAAAATAGGAAAAAATGTGAAATATCTGATTGGCAAAACAACTGACCTGGAAAACAGATCCAGGAGAGACAATTTAAGAGTTATTGGTCTACCGGAAATCCACGATGAAAAAAAGAGCCTTGACAATATCTTCGAAGAAATTATCAAAGACAACTGCCCAGAGGTCCTAGAACCAGAGGGCAAAATAGTCATTGAAAGAATTCACCGATCACCCCCTGAAAGAGATCCCAAACTGAAAACACCAAGAAATATTATAGCCAAATTTCAGAGCTATAAACTCAAGGAGAAAATACTGCAAGCAGCCAAAAAGAAGCAATTCAAATATCGTGGAACTACAGTCAGGATCACGCAGGATCTCTCAGCTTCCACATTAAAAGACAGGAGAAATTGGAATATGATATTCCGAAGGGCAAAGGAGCTGGGACTACAACCAAGGATCAACTACCCAGCAAAACTAAGCATAATTTTCCAGGCAAGGCGATGGACATTCAATGAAATAAGGGAATTCCAGACCTTCCTGATGAAAAGGCCAGAACTCAATGGAAAATTTGATCTCCAAATACAAAACTCAAGAGAGACATAAAAAGGTAATCAAGGGGAAAAACCCCACAAACCTTATTAACCAATAAGGGCAGGTTGTTTACATCTTTATGTGGGATTATATCATCTTATGTATGTTATGTGTATATATACATATATATATATATATATATATGTATATATGTATATACATATATATATATATACACATATATAAGTCATTCTTGAGAATGGTACAGCTATTATGACAATTGAAAAGGATATACATAGGTTGTGAATGCCTGTATAAATTAACTGATGTAAAGATATAAAATATAAGAGATATAAAGGGAGGGCTATGAGGGAAGCGGTAAGGAGGTAGTAGAAAAGGGTAAATTACACCAAATGAAGTGGCACAAAAACATATTATAGTAGAGGGAAAGAAGGGAGGGAGAAGAGCAGTATTTGAGCTTTACTGTCATCTGATCTAGTTCAAGAAGGGAATAACATACTCTGATAAGTTTAGAAATCTAACTTGTCCTACGGGAAGTGGGAGGGTAAGGGGGGAAAAAGGGAGGGGGGTGGTCAGAAGGGAGAGGAGAAGTAGCAAGTGGGTAATGGTAAGATAAGGGAGGGGAATAAAGAGGGAGGGTTAACTGAGGAAAGCGGCGGTCAAAAGCAAAACTTTGTTGAGGAGGAGAAGGGGAAAGGGAGAAATAAAAACATAAACAGGGGGAATTAGGATGGAGAAAAAGACACAGATAGAAATCATAACCCTGAACGTGCAGGGGATGAACATTCTCACAAAACAGAAGCAGATAGCAGAATGGATTAAAAACCATAATCCTACAATATGCTGTTTACAAGAAACGCATTTGAAACAGGGGGATACACATAGGGTAAAGGTAAAAGGCTGGAGTAAAATATATTGTGCCTCAGCTAAAGTAAAAAAAGCAGGTGTAGCAATCCTAATCTCAGACAAAGCAAAAGTAAAGATAGATTTAATTAAAAGAGATAAGGAAGGACATTATATCCTGATAAAAGGCACCATAAACAATGAAGCAATATCATTGCTTAACATTTATGCACCAAGTGGTAAGGCATACAGATTCTTAGAGGAGAGGTTAAGGGAGTTACAGGAAGAAATAGACAGCAAAACTATAATATTGGGAGACCTCAACCTCCCCCTTTCTGAACTTGATAAATCTAACCTCAAAATAAATAAGAAAAAAGTTAAGGAGGTAAACAGAATTTTAGAAAAGGCACATATGATAGACCTCTGGAGAAAACTGAATGGGGATATAAAGGAATATACTTTCTTCTCAAAATACATGGCACATACTCAAAAATTGACCATGTACTAGGGCATAAAAACCTCACAATCCAGTGCAGAAAAGCAGAAATAGTCAATGCATCCTTTTCAGATCATGATGCAATAAGAATCATTTTTAATAAAGTACCATGGAAAAATAAGCCAAAAACTAATTGGAAACTAAATAATTTAATTCTAAAGAATGAGTGGGCCAAAGAACAAATCAGAGAAACAATAACTTCATTCAAGAGAATGACAATAATGAAACAACATACCAAAACTTATGGGATGCAGCAAAAGCAGTTAGGAGAAGTTTTATATCCCTAAATGCCTACATGAATAAAATAGGGCAAAAGGAGATCAATGATCTGGGCATACAGCTGAAAAAGCTAGAAAAAGAGCAAATTGAAAACCCCCAATTAAATACCAAATTAGAAATAATGAAAATCAAAGGAGAGATTAATAAAATTGAAACCAAGAAAACTATTGAATTAATAAATAAAACAAAGAGCTGGTTTTATGAAAAAACCAATAAAATTGATAAACCTTTGGCCAATTTGATTAAAAAAAAGAAAGAAGAAAATATTTTATGTCTACTCTGTTCCATTGATCCATCTCTCTATCTCTTAGTTAATACTAGGCCATTTTGACAATTACCACCTTATAGTACAGTTTAAGATCTGGTACTGTTAGACCTCCTTCCTTTACATTTTTTTCATTAATTACTTTGATATTATTGTCCTTTTGTTCTTCAAAATGAATTTTGTTGTTATATTTTCTAGCTCAATAAAATAATTTTTTGGTAATTTAATTGGAGTGCCATTGAATAAGTAGATTAGTTTAGGTGGAATTGTTATTTTTATTATATTGGCTCTGGTCACTCATGAACAATTAATATTTCTCCAATTATTTAACTCTGACTTTATCTGCATGAGAAGTACTTTATAATTATGTTCATGTAGTTTCTAGATTAATTTTGGCAGGTATACCCCCAGATATTTTATGCTGCCTACTCACTTGGTCTTTTCTGGAGCTAATCATGCTACCTCACTTTTAGAATAAGGAGTATGCTAGAGCCAGCTCTTACTGGCAGGAGAGCTGATTGTTCATTTTTCAGTGTGAGCATTACACCTACACATGCTACAGCAAATGCTACAAATCAGCTTGATTTATTATGTTGATTGTCTACACTTAAGAAAATGTTAATAATGTATATTAAATTTTAAAGC
Source organism: Trichosurus vulpecula (assembly GCF_011100635.1). NCBI lineage: Eukaryota > Metazoa > Chordata > Mammalia > Diprotodontia > Phalangeridae > Trichosurus > Trichosurus vulpecula. Next base: position 250,066,146 of record NC_050575.1, read on the forward strand.
ATGCCCTGTGTGTACACACACACACACACACACACACACACACAACCACACAACACACACACACACACACACACACACACATATATATATATATATATATATATATATATATATATATATATATATGTATATATATTTTTTTTTTCCAGAGAGCTTGTAATTAAAAGATTTACCAGCACACTTCTTGTTGGAATTCAGGACACCTATGCTCTAGACCAATTCTGTTATTAACTAGTTTTGTCTCCTTGATCATATTAAATGACCACTCTAGGCTTTAGTTTGCCCTTCCAGAGAATAAAGAGGTTTCACTAATTCTTCCTAACACTACTAACATTTTGTTCTTAAGAGAGTGTTATAGAAAGGTGGTCATGAGACTCTGGCAGAAGCACCCCTCAGAAAATTGGGAATGGCTCAGGAGGCCAAAGAAAAACCTGTCACTAACCTTGTGACACAGCTATCAACTACCAAATGTGCCCTCTGCCCTAAAATTTCAGGCATCTTGCACCACAACGTAACACAAAATTCCTCTTCACACAGCACTGAACAGCATAAATGAAAACTTGCTCCTTGCTGCCCTGCTATGATCATGGTTCGCTTGTCTCCCTCTATGTCTCTTTTTCCTCCTCTTCTTAAAGACTACCACCTCTCCAACTGCAGTGTGATGGACTAGCAGCAAACCACCAACTTCTCTGAGGTTTTATGTGCTTGGCACTAGGCAAACCCAGCACTAGAGTCTGTTTATAGGAAGTGCTGCCTTGCCACTCTCGCAGCTCAGTTGTAGTGCCTTCCTGGTTGTGAATGGAATCTCTAAAATGGCAGCTAACAGAAGTTTGTGCCCAATGTAAGACGAGAGGTTATGTTTTGTTTTTTTTTGCTTGTGTAATGGGAGCTGGCTTATATGAAGTTTGCCTCTGGTACTACTCCCCAAATGCAAGAGGTGGGGGGGGCAGGGAGTCTGTTTCCAGGAGAATTGTGATGACATGTAAACTAAGTGTTTTAGAGAGACTTTGGACCTTGTGAAGACATTCTATAACTGTTTCCAGTCTGCTAAATGGGGGGTGGGGGAGGAAGCGGGGGAGAAGAACAGCACCTTCTTTGATAGGCTGTCATTATAGAATTGGAACTGGGGACACCTTCAAAAGGCCTTGGTCCTGCTTGATTTGTCTCCCTCTGGGGTTAGATTCATTGGCTGACAGCACCCGAAGAGAGACAATGCTATGAGGAAACAGGTCATGGTTGTTCTCCCTTAGATGCTCAGATACAGCTCCATGAACACCACATTCTGCTCTTTGCCTGCCTCAACATTCGTTCCTTTGCTTTAGATAGAAATTAATCATAGGCTTTATAGCCTTATAAGTTTAAAATTCAGGGGAGTGAGCCTCTAGGAGTCAGCGGTGGATTCCATGCCAATTTTTTTTTCATTCCAAGAAGTTTTAATATCGGCACCCTGAGGAGAGAATTTCTAGACACAGTGAGGACTCATCCATCAGGGATGCTGCATTTGCACCCAAGCTTTGGTGGGACCAATGAAATGTACAAACTGCTAAGTCTGAGCCCACTCTCCCCATAGACAGCATAGGGAAGGATGTACTGGGAGGAAATGTTTGTACTTTTGTTATTGTTATATCCTCAATGTAAAACCCTATTGTAAAAGCTGATTGATATTAAGTTGAAATTAAATGCAACTGTGGCTTTTGTCACTGTTAGCTTACAGTGGTGGGGGTGGAGGAAGCAGGGAATACAATTATTGAGAGCTGAAGCTGATAGCATAAAAGAGACTGGGGCGGGGTGCGGGGGAACTACTAGGACTCTGAGGGGAAAATATAGAAGCCTGGCCCGGTGATGGTGAGTGTACGAAGTCAAATAGCCACATTTACAAGGACATAAAAACTGACAGGCTGCTGCGCTACTTTTAGTAGGGGAAGTAATGTTGACTCAAAGCATCCAAAAATCACAAGAAAAGAAACTGGTGGTGCACAAAGTACAAAAACATCACACACACACAAAATTGTATGGCTGTATCAGTTTTGTGTTTCAGTTTGGTGAAACCAGCATGATAATGATGTGGTCTTCTTTCATTTTTATTTTAAGTATGGAAAATAAAAATGTCAAGCAATTCAGGGATTTTCTAGGAATCCACAAATTCAACAAGTGCTGAGAGAAATATTGGGTCTTTTCATAGCTGTCTTTTTTCTTTCTTTACACAGGGTGGCAGTATTTTCATGAGAACATAGGGACCTATAAACTATATAAAGAGCTTTTTTTACACTTCGTGTTCGTGGTTTTAAAATCAGAGAATTTCAGAAGTAGAAGAGTCTTTAGAGATCAATTAGTCCAACTTATTATTTTACAGATAAGTAAATTGAGGCCCAGGAAAGGGAAATTACAATAACATTATAAAAAGATTATACCAGAGAAAGACAATTTGTCCTTTTAATGTATGTTTGAATGGAAGATATCACTCGTTAATTTTTTATGCTGTACTTTGCTTTTCACACAAATGCTATAGAGTATTGCATTTCCTTAGACTTTAAATATCATTCAAATTTTTGTACAGCAATCAGTTTGTTAACCTGTATGATCAGAAGACAAAGTTTCTGATTACTAAAAGTCTTGTTTTTTAAAATATATTTTTATTGATACCTTTTTTAGATCATCAAAATATCTCCCAAAATCCTGTCCCTTCCCTGCTCCCAGAGAGCCATCCCACATAATAAATATTTTTAAGAAAACAAAAAGAAAAAAAAAATTAACAAAACTGGTCAATACATCAGAAAGTCTGGTAATATGTGCAATATACCACCCCTGTGGTCCTCTCACCTTGCAAAGGAGTGTGGTGGGAGTGTCTTCTCATATCTCAATTTTGCAAGGAGAAGGTAATAAAAATTTATCAAGTACCTACTGTGTGCCAGGTTCTGTGCTAAGCACTTCACAAGTATCTCATTTGGTCCCCACAACAACCTTGTGAGGTAGATGCTATTATTACTTCCATTTTTCAGTTGAGGAAACTGAGGTAAATAAAGGTTAAGTGACTTCCTTGGGTCACATAGATAGTAAGTGTTTTAAACCAAATTTGAACTTAGGTCTTCCTGACTCCAGGCTCAGTGCTGCCCTTGGAGTTATGCTTATTCTTTGTAATTTTGCAACAATTTACTTTTGATTGTTTTGTGGTTGCTGTTTTTCTATTTTCTTTGTGAATATTATTTGCTTGGTTCTGCTTAGTTCACTCTGCATGAGATCATTTAAATCTTTCCATACTTCTCTATACTTATCACATTCATCATTTCTTACAGCACAGTAATATTCCATTACATTCACGTGCCAAAATTTGTTTATCCGTTCCCCAATTGATGGGCATCTCCTTTGCACAGTGGATAAAGCACTGCACCTGGAGTCAGGAAGATCTAAATTTAAATCCAGCCTCCTACACTTACTAGGTATATGACCCTGAGTAAGTAACTTAACCTCTGTCTGTCTCAATAAGAGTGCCTATCTCACAGGATTGTTATAAGGACAAAAATGAGATAATATTTGTAAAGCACTTGGCAAAGTTTAAAGAGACATATAAATGCCTTCTATTATTTCAATTTGCTGCTTTCACAAAAAATGCTGCTGTAAATATTTTTGTATATATGGGGATTTTCTTCTTATCAATTACCTCCTTATGCTATAAGTATATATATACATACATATATGTATGTATACATCTATGTGTGTATGTGTGTATATACATATATATACATATATGTGTATGTGTATGTATATATGCGTGTGTGTGTATATATATATGTATATATGAATATATATATGTACATGGATTGAAGTATATGGGCATATTAGTCATTTTATTTCCATGATTCCAAATTGCTTTCCAAAATGGTTGTACTGATGTGTCTATTTTCCCACACCCTCTCCAACATTGGTTAGTCCCATCTTTTGTGATCTTTGCCAATTTGTAGTTAATATGTTATTAATCGTTTGTAATTCTTTTGAGAAATGTTTAATTTGACCACATCCATTGGGGGGAATAACTTTTGGTTTTGTACATGCATAGACATACACATATATAGAAGGGAATAAGTATTTATTAAGCATCTACTATGTGCCAAGCACTGTGCTAAGCACTTTACAAATATTAAATCATTTAATCCTTACAACAGCTCTACAAGGTAGATGTTATTATCCCTATTTGTTATTATCCTTATCTGTGAGATGAGAAAATCGAGGCAGACAAATGTTAAGTTACTTGCACAATGTCACACTATTCATAAGTATCTGAGGCCAGATATAAATCCTGACTTCAGGCTACATACTCTATCTACTCTACTATCTAGTACACACACACACACACACACACACACACACACACACACACACACACACAAACCACACAAACATGTATTGGTTATATATCTTGCATGCCAATCTTTTAACTGAGAAACTTAATACAAAATTTTGCCCCATTCAACTGCTTCCCTTCTTATTCTTGTTGCATTAATTTTGTTTGTGCAGAAGCTTTTCAGTTTCATGAAACCAAAAGGATCTATTTTACATTTTGTAATGAACTTTTCCCCTTGTTTCTTGAAGAATACATCTCCTACCCCAATGGTGAAAAGATATATACTCCTCTTCTAATTTTTCATGAGATATGATCTTTAATATTAAGATCGTGAATCAATTTAGTATTGTGGAATATGATGCAAGTTTGTTGGTCTAAATTTCATTTTTCTCAGACTGCTTTCCAATTTACAAAACAGAAACTATATGAACAAAATTATAAAAAAAAACCTTTTTATACAAACAAAATCAGATTTAAACAATTGGAGAAATTCATGGGTAGGCAGGGCCAATATAATAAAATTATACTCTTACCTAAACTTATTGATATATATTTTTCCATCCCAATTTTCCTAGCAGTTTTTCTAAAACATGGAGTTCTTTCCTAAGTAATTTATGTTTTACAATGTATCAAACACTAGGTTGTTAAGTTCCATTGTTTCTAATTCTTCCTTGTTTGGTCTGTTCCATTGATCTACCTCTCTATTTTTTAATCAATCCTAAATGGTTTGTGACTTCTGCTTTATAATTTAGTGTTGGATCTAGAAGTGCCATTTCCCTTTCATCTCTTTTTTAATTATTCCTGATAGTGTAGATTTTTTGTTTCTCTAAATGAGTTTTGTTATTATTTTATCAAGTTCTGCAAAGTATTCTTTGACATTTGATTGGTATAGTATTAAAGGTGTAAATTGACTTTGGTAATATTGTCATTCTAATTATGTTTGAATGACCCAGTCATGACCAATGAATATTCCTCCAGCCCTTCAAGTTCTTTATTTCTTTAAAGAACAATTTGTAATTGAATCTGTATAAGGATTTTGTGTGCTTTGGTAGACTGATCTCTGAGTATCATATGTAGTTTGTGATTCTTTTGAATGGTTTTTCCCTTGCTATTATTGCCTCTTGGATTTTGTAATTATACAGAAATGCTATTGATTTTTCCTGATTTATTCTTTAGCTCACAATATTGCTGGAGCTATTAATTGTCTCAATTAATACCCTTGCTCATTCCCTAGGGTTTTCCAAGTAAACCACCATGACATCAGCAAATAGGAGTAGTATCATCTTGTGTTTATCTTCTTTTATTCCTTTCCTATCTCTTGTATTATTGTTGTTCCTATTCTATGTAAAATAATATTTTACAAAATTTACAATTTTACAAATTGGAAATTTACAATTTACAAAATTACAAATTTACAAAAAGAATTCACAAAAAAAATTCTATGTAAAATAATCAATAGCAGGGAAGCTGGATATGCCTTTATTTATTGAGAAGCTTATACTCACTGAACATGATGTTTGCTTTTGGTTTTATAGTAGATACTTTTAATGATATTTTAAAAGGTGGGGTGGGTCCCTCTATGCCTATACTTTGTAGGGTTATCAATAGCTGCTAAGTGGCACATTGGATATTGAACTTAGAGTCTGGAAGACCTGAGTTCAAATCTGGTCTCAGCTACTTACCATCCATGTTACCCTGAGCAAGCCACTTACTCTCTACCTGTCTCAGTTTCCTCATCTATAAAATATGTATAACAAAGGCACCAGCATCATGGGGTTATTCTAAGGATCAAGTGAGATAACACATGTAAAGTGCTTTGCAAGCCTTAAAGAGAAACAAAAATGCTAAATGCCTGTTGTACTTTGTCAACAATTTTTCTTTCATCTGTTGAGATAATCACATGGTTTTAGATGTTTTAGTTTTTAATATAATTAATTATGTTGACTATTTTCCCAAAATTGATCCATCCCTTCATACCTGGTATAAATCCAACTTGGCATAATGAATGATTTATTAGATGAATCATTGTAGTAGGTTTGACAGAAATCTATTTAAAATTTTTGAATCAATATTCATTAATGATATTGGTAAATAGGTCTCTTTCTGTGCATTATCCTTCCCTTGTTCAGGTATTAGGACTATATTTGTCTCATGAAAGGAGTCTAGTAGAGTTCTTTCTTCCTCAGTTTTTGAGAATAATTTGCATAGTATTGGTACTACTTTTTCATTAGACATTAGATAGAATTCCCCTGTGACTCCATCAGGACCAGAAGTTATTTCCTTTGGTAATTCCTTCGGGTTGCATTTCTATTCCCTGAACCTAGAACTGAACAAGAAAAATAAAACAATATTAAAACTGCAATTTGTTTCTTAGGTTCACGTTGCCTAAAAGGAAGGGGAGATGACAGTCACCCTCCCCCCCCCCCTGTAATGCATGATATCACCCACTGTGAGTAATTTATTCTTAAATAAATGTAGGAAAAATGTGGGAGAATGAGTGACTGTGTTCAGCAAAGTCAATCCAAACCCAGGTTGTTCTGGTTAAGCAACTAATGTAAAAAGGCTGTTTCCCAACTCATGTTAGGCTAACTTGAAATGTCCAGGCAACCACCACTCCTGTCTCCAAAGAGCAGGTCCTAAGTTTTTCCCACATGGGTAATGCTTTTTTGGTAGTCTAGGCATATGCCAAACTTTGATACACTACACATACAGTGTATGTTTCTCAGTATGAGTATACCCAATGATGAAAAACTGACATGAGAATCCAGTTAGAAAAGAAATAAAATATTAAATTATTCTCTTCATAGAATACTATTCAGTATTTAAAATAATGAATTCTCTTGTTACATAGAAAATGAGCTTCTGTTACAAAAATCACAGACATGTTTACTTAGTACATGTCTATTATACAAAGATGTCCCTGCACATTTTATTCTTTATTTTAAGGGTTTTGTATTTCAAAGTTTTATGCATATATAGTGGTTTGAATGGCATTGGGAGAAGTTTTTATTCTCTGAGTTAGCTTAAGAAGGTTCTGGAAAACTTAGTTACAGGGACTGGCACATACAACTCCCCACTTGGAGAAAGATGAGGAGTCTGTTTCTAAGAGTCATGATGATATGTAAATAGAAGTGCCTTGGAGAGACTTTAGAATAGATTTAGATATTCTGGAATTGTTCCAGTCTGCTAATCCTGTGGTGAATAAGAAGCTCTTTGATTAGCTTGAAACTTCATAGTCCTATATTATATAGGAACTGAAAATTGTGAACCTAATCTTTTCGCCCCTCTCAAAGAAGATGAGGTAGCCCTCCCAGGTGTTAGAGGAGAATACTTATATTTGCTCTTGTCATATCTTTGAAGTAAATATTCCTTTGTAAAGGAACATTTACCAATCTGACTGTTAAGTGGTTAACTGGAACTGGGATTTGGGAACCCTTAAAATTAAGGAAACATAATTAGTGGGAGATGGAGACAATGGCACCCCCAAACCCCCTTTATGACACCAGAGAACCCTGGAGGAGGGGCAAAATGTAACATATCTGGCCTTCAGACAGTAAAGGTCAAAGTAATTACTATTATACAAGTATGCCCCCAACATATTAAGCTTCTTTTCTTCTTTATTTCAGTTAATTAGGGAAAGTAGAGAGAGGGGAGAGGAAGTCAGAGGAGTAGTAGTATTAGTGCTGCCCCCCAAAATAGGGCTATTGAAACACTTTTTAAAAGTGTTTTTAAAGTGTTTAAAGTGTCGTTTTTTTTTTAAATGCACAGGAACAAGGAAATTTGGAAGGAAGCCTAGACAAACAGGACGGTTTTGGAAGTTATTTGTAGAATTAATTATATAATTGGATTTTTAAAAAGCAACTGAAATGGAGATTCAATTTTTCAAATAGAATCTTCTTTTTGCATTCTTCTGTGTGTTTAGAAATCTTCTTTTTTGTGTATCCAAGTCTAGAATAAAAAATATGAAGTAAAATAGCTCACTGTGGACCCTGTACCATTCCTGAGTCCCCCATAGCCCCACCTGACTATTTTTAGCCTAATGATTAAAGAGCAGTTGAATTGTAGCATGAAGATGATTTGCTGTGGGTCAGTTTAAACTTAAGTGAAAATAGAGTTTATAATCATCATCAAATATTTTACCCTTAAAAATAAATTAGAGTGCAATTTCCATATTTAGTTTTGGAAAATGTACCTATTATGTTAATAATGGCCATGGTTGCCACAAAATGCCTCTTTAACCTATAAATACGGTTAGACTGTGTCATGCATAGAGCTGTCAGATCAGGGTCAGATCTTGAACTGAAATGGGGACTTCCACTGCAGTATTTTCCAGAAGTGCTTTCTACTCTGCCAATTCAAATTTTCTAAAACATCTCAATCTATTAAACAGCATTACTAGGATTCATTTTCTTGTGTTGCACATCAGTGGTTCTGTGTGATGCTATGTACTCAGGACAGAAAAAAACCCGACGATGTGACGTGTACAGGACAATGGCTCATACCGATGAAATGACCATTTGATACTGTGCCAGCTAACCTTTTAGCTAACCACTTAAAATTGATTAATGTTTCATTTTTGTTAAAAAAAATAGAACAAGGCATTTATTTTGATGACTGTCAATCATTTCAAGTAATACATTGTTATAAATAGATCAATGAAATTACTAATAGTGCATATGGTAAACAATTGATGATTTAATGAGATCGTAAGTAAGTTATGAATCAACTTAATATATTAGAATTTTTTGTAGAGAGTATTCTTCACTTTTCAATGATATACACATTTTTAATGATGTTATTAAGCTTCAGCTTCCTAAGCTTATGCTTATAAGGATTGAATGACAGCCATTTTCAACCAAGGAACAAAAGAATAAGTTATTTTTAAAATTAAATTTGTTTTCAACCAACAACAATCTACTTTCTCTCCCTCTAACCTCCATCCCTAACTCTACCACAACTGCAAAAGAAAGAAAAGCAAAACTTAAATATGTTCTAATCTGCACTCTGAGTTTATCATCTTTCTGTCAGGAAGTTTCTATCAGGAGCATGTTTCATTATGAGTCCTATGGGATCATGGTTAGTCAATACCTTAATTAGATCTAGTTCCTAAGTCTTACATAGCAGTTTGTCTCTACCATATTGTTTTCACTGTATATAAACCATTCTCCTAGTTCTACTCATTTCACTTGTATTAGTTCATACAAGTCTTCCCAGGTTTCATCATCCCTCACAGTATTATAGTATTCCATCACATTCATATGCTAAAACTTGTTTGCCCATTCTCTAATTGGTGAGTACCAACTTAGTTTCCAGTTCCAACATCTACATGATGTTCCTAGATCTATCCTCTGAGCAGAACCAGGTAGAACTAGGTAGATTCTTCTTCTTGAAAGCAAATGCCTGAAGTTAGCTGTCATCCCCCTGCCATGCTTCTGCCTGAATCTTTTCACTAGGCTTAAATATATTTAGCTATTTCATTTAATCCTTGTATGGCATGGTCTTGAGGCCCTCGCCATCATGCTTGTCTCACTCTAAATTCATCTTTCCTTGCCAATATCTTTCTTTGTTGTTGTGCTGTTTCAGTCCTGTCTGATTCTGTGACCCCACTTGGGGTTTTCTTGGCAGAGATACTGGAATAGCTTGCCATTTTCTTCTCCAGCTCGTTTTACAGAAAAGGAAACTGAGGCAAACAGAGCTAAGTGACTTGCCCAGTGTCACACTTCTAATAAATGTCTGAGGCCAGATTTGAACTCAGGAAGATGAGTTTTCCTGACTCTAGGCCTGGTGCTCTATCCATTGGGCCCCTAATATCCTTCTTCCTAAGGTTTAAAAGGAACCATGATGTTTTTTTTTTCCCATACTAACTAAACATTTCTATGAACTCAATAGCATCTAGAGAAAACTATTGCCATCCAAAGTCTATGCCTGTATCATTAAAGCAACAAATGCAACATCCATGATGTTTGTGATTATGCCTGTATAGTTCTGTATCACAGGATATAAGAGACTCTTCATATAGAAGGCAGAAGAAGTAAAACATTTATTCAAACACCAGATGATCAAATCCCAAAACCAATGACTCCAATTCAACATAGCAATTATATCCCAAAACCAATAAGTCCACTTTATCATAACAGCAAAAAACTTAAAGCACGATATCACAGCAGGGACCCAGGTCATCCTGTAACTTTCACCCCCTGCTGGGGCCTCCCCATAAACACTCATGAATCCTGACTGTCCGTCTGGTCTCTGCAGCTCTCTGGTTTCCACTGTCTGCTCTACACTCTCGCTGCAGCTCTGTCAACTCAGAGTTCTTACTCTTTCTCCTTGGGCTGAATTCTGGCTTTTCTTCTGACTCCTAAATTCTCACTCCTCAATGGGTATCTTCTGGGTATATATACTCTTTTTAGGGCTCGAGGGCTTCACACCTCTGGTGACCTAATTAGCAAGAGGGTGTGGGCTTTGCACCTAGTAAGTAAAAGGTGTAGGCCTGCCTACAATTAAGCTTCTCCTAATCAAGCTTCCCTTAACTGGCTCCACCTGAGGCCTATTGAATGGTGGGGGAGGGAGGAAGATCTTTAATCACATTAATACCACAATGCCCTGTCCTCTTCTTGCCATAATATTTCACCAATTACAAAATATTTATCCTTGTTTAATAATATTTATGATCAAAGCCTCTTTAGCTCTTATGTTTTTGATGAAAATTATATTATATTAGAGTTGACAGGGAATTTAGAGATTCAACTCTCTCATTTTATAGGTGGGAAAATTGAAGCCCAGATCAGAGTAGTGATTTGCCATGGGTCATGTAGCTAATTAGTTAGGGCCTTATCTAATTAGGGCCTTTTCTCTGAGATTACTTCCAGTTTGCCTGTTACATATCTTATATGTACAGAATTGTTTTCATGTTTTCTTCCTCATTAGACTATGAACCCCTTGAGAAAAGTGACTTTTCTTTGTTTCTCTGGGGTTTAGTACAATGCCTAAAACATGGTCAGCACTTAATACATGTTTCTTGTTCTTGTTCATCTTGCTGTTGTTAGAAGCTAAAGCCCCTGACTGCTTCTCCAGCATTCTTTCCATGGAGCTACAAGCTTCTATTAATGTTGAGGTAATTCCAGTTTACAATTTGTGCTAAAATGTAGTCCCTCTAATTAGCTGTCATCTGGATAGAAGGAATGACTAAAGGAGAAAAATCAGATTAATTTAGTTTTGGAATTAAACTGCTTTGGAATAACATGCCTGTAATTTTATGGTAAACCAAACCTGATTTAATATTGCCAAAGCAGAATCATCTAATTAGGGTAAGTTTTTTGTTGTGAGGGTGTCATAATTAAAACTTAGAATGGAACATCTTTAGCAGATAATTTAATAATTGGGCAGATAATTAAGATGGTTCTACCTTATAAGTCAATCACACAAGCCAATTACACAGAGATTAGTGAGCCAGCAAATAATAAAAGGGATAATTAAGAAGCAATTTTTGCTTTTCTGCTAAAAGAAAAAAATACCCGATAACTCTTAAAATCAACCTAGCTAAAAATATCTGTAGTCTTACAAAGCTATATATGGGCTGCAAGATCACATATGTTAGGGAAAGTCCTTTTGTAGGATAAGAAAAGAATACATTTGTATGAAAAGGAATTGGTTCAAAGACAAATGAGACAGATGGCCTTGTGAATGTTTGAGCAAAGATACCATTGGTTGTAGGCTAGAATTAATGGTATTTCAACCCCATCATCTTTTATGAATGTAACAGGTACATATCTTTTAGTAGAAATGAAAAGTCAGGGGATGTGCCCCTGCTATGTTCATCAACTGAAGCAGTATCTGCAGAGGAAATTCAGCATTGAACAAGGTATCAACTTCCTAAGGCCACTGAAAACTATTTCTTCTATTCAATCTGACTGCTTATTTATAATGCTACATGTGGCACACATGCTTTAGGCTCAACATCCCAGAGTCAAACTGACAACACCTCCTTGTCAAAGATGTTAGGGGTACTCCGAAGGGTTGAAATATCTCTTTCTATACTGTCAACTCCTGCCCCTATTCTGTTGTCTTTCACCTCCTGTTAGCCACCAGTGACTAGTAGCTCAGTTCTTTTTGACCCATTAACATCCATTAGCTTTTACAAAGGGATAATTACTTTGAAGATATATCAAGAAAAGAAGTATAAATATCCACACACACCCCCAAACACTACCATCATTACCAAACACATCTGCGATAAATTTTCTCCATTTAACATCTTCTGGGCAGAGTGAACTCAAACTTAATGCAGTTTCTAAATCTCATCAGTCCCACCAAGTTCCATGCCCAAATATGGCATTACTACTGGATAGGTCCTTTCCTCAGCTAGTTGCTCATCTTGGTACTGAAGTTTGCTCCTTAATCGTTGGGGGCACTGATGCTTGGGTGCCTGCAGAATCTATTATGGGCTTGACTCCTAGACTCTTCTAACCTTTTATAACTCATGTTTGCAGCCTTTAATTTCCTTTACCTAAAACAAAAGAAAAAACATCCACGCTAGGAACCTAAACTTGTCTTTGTGGGGCTACATATTAACTCAGTGAGGTGCCAAGACCTGAAAGACTGAAAGCTCTGTCTTTCACCAGACGTCATCTAGCCAGAAAAATCTACCTAAAGAGAAATCAAACTAAGCGCAGTGGTAGAGGCCAACTTGTGCTTTTAGAAGGTACCTCAAGTTCCAATTTTGCAACCATAGCCTATCAAAGAGGCTGATGTTCACCATGCAGTTAGCACACCGAAAACAGTTATAGAATGTGCATGATCTGAGATCCCTCCTAGGCCCTTTCATTATATTTCATCATGACTCTCCCAGAAGCAAACAACTTTACTTCTTCCCTGTAGGAAAGTTTAACAGTGGCACTCTGCCCATGCTTATTAGAAGTGGGTTCCCTGTCCAGTTTGACCTTGTATCTTGATGTTCAGGGATTTCTTCTGATCACATTTTTTCTTCCCTTCCATGCTCTACTGATGAGATCTACAACCCACCTGGCTAGAGAGCTGTCTTCTTTATTAACCTGGTCTTTACTTAAAGAAAACAAATGACAGAAAAAGAATATTAATATGTATTAGCATATTAATATTAGCATATTATTATTAATTAGCATCACTAAGTGATTCACTCCACAACTTATACTACATTGCCATTTTAAAATTTCACATGTTTATTTTACATGTTTACACTGAATATTTAAGTCATGGTAACCTTGGAAGCAGGATTCCCGGTAGAATGGTACAACAAGTCAGTCGGGCAAAACTGCCTGGAACTTGAGTCTTAAGGGGGTTTGGGGCTTCGAACTGGGTCTTTGCTCTAATGGAACTGAGCTAAATTGTGAACCTAATCTCCTTCCCCTCCCCAGAGACTGAGGAAGAAGATTGAGTCCCAGGGACCCCTGGGAACATCAGTGGGAGAACATCACAGGTACCTAAAACTGAGCAGAACAAACAAAACAAAACAATGAAAATGCTCCAGGCTCACTTCTCAGAATTAGGGTAAAAAGGAGGGGTATATCTCCCCTTCTGTGGTTTAGTTAGTGGTGTCTGTGCTGTGGGTGAATTGTGATCTTTACCCTCTGGATACAGTTGGAAAAGAGAAAATAGGAAAGAGACTGCCTCAGTCTGGCCAGTTTTAAAGACCTATCCATTCCATTATGCAGACAATCAAAAGAGGCTATCCCCACCCATGTGATAGGGGACACAAAGCGCCTCCATATTGGGCAATTTGGGCATGCCTATGTAGCAACAATCTTGCTAGCAGCTACTGTGGCTGTGTAAGACCAACAACAACCAGCACACAGAGGGCTGCTAACACAGGTTCTTTTGATCTGCTTTACTAAGGAAAGTAACGTTAAGGGGTTAACAACCTTACTTTAATCCCACATGATACAAATATCATTCACTTAGTTCAGGAGGAAAAGCCAGCACCCTGAACTTCAGAGCAAATACAAACAAATTACAAACATACACAATATAAACAGACCAAATCACAATTCATAGTTACCAGGAAAGCATCAACATCTGGGTTCACAAGTCAGAAGGCTCTTAACAGCTACCCAGGATCCCATGCCATTCTTCCAGTGACTGAGAGCCCCAAGGGAAGATGCTAACCTCTTGAGTTTATACATACTGTTCAGGGTCAAAGGGAGTCACACATGCAACTCACCACATGACCTAAAAGCATCACAAACCCGGGACTCAAACCCATGCAAACCAGGCTTTCCCTTGAGGCAAGGAGGTCATAAAAGACTCCTAATTTAATCAAAGAAACAAAGGCTAGACCCATCAAGGGCACTTGGTTAAATAAGTGCTAAAAGAGAAAACAGTAAAAAAAAGTCCCACCTTAATTAATATTACAGCCTAGAACCAACCCTTTGGGGTGCCTCAATGTTAGTTGATCTGGGCATGCTCTAAGCTTCATTATGCAAGAAAAAAAAAACTAGCCTAACTAGCATGAGGCAGAGGTTAGGATATTGCTACTGTTACACTCTATTTCTTAACTCGTTGGTAAGGTGCTTAAGGTATTCTGGTGGACTTTTCATCACTTAAATGACATTAGGGTTATTGGTCATTCCTGACTTTTGATATTCAAAAAGGTTACTATAGAAAGCACTTAAGTAGGAAAAAGAAAAAAAAAGAAATAGCAAAATAAAATTTTTAAAATGTAAAAGCTCCCTGAAGATGTTACTAAATCTCAGAGTTCCAAAAATGACTAAATCCTGTATCTAAAGGATCAGGTCCACATGGTGGGTGATGCCAAATCTTTGTGGTTCACAGTGGGTCTCTCAATGTAAAAAGATGACCATAAGCAGAAGCAGTATCAGGAACATCAGGGGTATAACAAAATCGATGCTACTTCCTGCATTGTCACTCATCCTTATTACAGATTAGGAGAATTGCCTTGTACCCCCACCCACATAGTGTTTCCTGGTCTTAGAATACAAAATGTTTCCCAATGAGAAAGGCCCCTAGGGATTGCTCCATCTTCTTGTTTTCAGAAAATAAACTTTCCCTCCCCAGAATGTTAGCCCTTGGTCCTCCAACTCTTCCCTGGTGAGGAGTTGTACAATGATTACTGGGTGTCGCACTGGTAGCAATGTGGAAGAACAATCAATTTTACATTCCAGTAATCACTGAGGAAAAGTGGCCTTGCCTTTTGCCATTACCCATGCCACTGCCTGGGCCAGCTAGGTGATACAGTAGATAGAGTACCAGGCTGGAAGTCAGGAAAATTCCTCTTCCTGAGTTCAAATCTAGTCTCAGATGCTTACTAGTTGAGTGACCCTGGGCAAGTCACTTAACCCTATTTGTCTCAATTCCTCATCTGTAAAATGACCTGGAGAAGGTAATGGCAAACCAGTATCTCTGCCAAGGAAACCCCAAATGGGGTCATGAAAAGTTGGACACAACTAAACAACAACAATGCTATTGCCTACTCTTCTGCCACTGAGCTGCCAATGCCACTGCAAACTACTCTGCTACGTGTTGTCACTACAGCCTGCCTCTGTGCTCGTTTTCCTCTGTCCCCACTGCTGTTGGAGCCAATCTTGCCACTGCCTACTCTTCCAGGGGTTTTGCTGCCCTGTACTAGGTCAGAGTGCTGCTGAAGACAGACCTGAACAGGACAAAGCTCCCACTGCTGGTATGGTTGTGCCCACCATGCAGAGGGCCTGTGCTTGGTAGGAGCCCAGGAGGTACTATTACTGTTGGAATCTGACTGACCTTCTATGGTTGGTGTTGTAGGCCTTTGTCACTGATCCTGAAGGGTCAGTGTTAAGGAGATCAGGAACTGCTACACAGGATCAATGGGTCAGGAAACTTAAAGATTGTGGCCAATTGAACCAGTGCTTGGGGTCCTCTTCCTATCAGTGTTCATCTTCTCCAATGCAGGAAATTCCTCCTATTCTCAGTTAGCCTCCATGGAGAGACCCAGGAATTCCTGACATCTTGCACTCATAAGGCCACCAAGAAGACCAAGAGTGTCCTTTGTCAACTTATATACTCAGCAAAAGATGCAATACAAAAGAAAAAAACAACTATTCCTCTGTAGGCCAGCAAATGTGCTCCATTTGCCATATGCATGAACTAGCTGTTTCCAAGTCTGGGGCCTGCTCTTTGTGGATTCCCCTCACTGGAAATTTCAGAGAGAATTGTAGTTCACAGAAATTTTTTAACTTGTTCAGTAGTCCTTCCGGTCCTCAGCAAATTGACTGGGGATAAAATTGGCACATGTATCCATATAGCCAATTCCAGAAATATCTTTGGGTTCCAGGAGAGAAATAAACATTATTCTTTCAAGCATCTACCCTAATAGCTTTCATAAAAAATTCAGGACAAAGTTCATGTAGCAAAATTCCCCTCTACCTCTTTAATGCCACATTATACAAATAATATTTAGACCATTTCTTCAACACACTTATTAGAAAATACTAAAATTCTAGGACTTTGCCTTGGTTTTCATTTTGTCATTGCTGGGGTCCTTCATGCCAAATGTCAATAGCTGGTTATGTCCACATACAATTATAGTACTGAGGACTGCTTGTTCAGCTGCATTGTAATTTTGAAAAAGCCATTCAGAACCAAACAGTTATTTTCCTATTCATACGCAAATCTGACTCACTTAAAGCTGAGGACTACCTTCTTTCACTAGGCCTTCCCCAAGCAATTAGATCACAATGACCATCAGAAATACAAAGGCATTGAGTCCAAGCAATGCCAGAGCACAATTGCTTGTTCCAAATTTGTCCTTTTCTGATGAGGGGAAAATCTCAATACCAAAAAATCCAATCCTT
The DNA here is from genome assembly GCF_011100635.1 of Trichosurus vulpecula. NCBI lineage: Eukaryota > Metazoa > Chordata > Mammalia > Diprotodontia > Phalangeridae > Trichosurus > Trichosurus vulpecula. The sequence continues at coordinate 250,083,306 of NC_050575.1, forward strand.
CCAGATTGCTTTTAAAGTAAACTGAGTCCCGAAGAAATCCTGTAGTAAAACCTAGAGGATGCTTAATTAAAATACCAGACTGGAAGGCCCAAGAATATCACATCTGGAGAGCCTGGAAGACAGTTATCAGAGATTATGTTCTAGGTACAGTTCTTAAGGACACAGAGCATCCTCACATCAGTCTCAGATAATTTACTCTCCTGGGGAGGGTGGAAGCACCTCTCAGCAAACAACCACCATCTCTAGAGGCATTTCCAAAAGCACCACAAGAAGCATAAAGGCCAATCCAGGCTCACCTTTCTCAGTTCTACCTACTTCCCACTTCACTGAGTTCATTATGTTCCAATCCTGTTAGACTACACCAGTTGTTCTGGGCAGAGCCTGACACAGTCCAGTCCCCTGGTCATTTATGTTTGATATGAGACACTCATAGATCATTCAACAATTAACAAAAGGAAAACTACTTAGTTACAGCAAAAGGATATTCAACAAGGATAGGCCATGAAACCAACTGCAGTTATGAGGTGAGTGAAGCTCCCTTGCCTGAGTTTCCCATCAGATCCAACAGCACATTAGAGAGAGAGCCTGAAGCTCTTCATGGCTGTATAGGTGAATAGGAAGTGATGTCAATAGCCTGAATCTTTAGTTTCCAGTCATCCAAAGAAAGTCTCAATAACTTTTAAGAAAAAAAAAACAAACTAGTCTAACTAGCTTGGAGGCAGAAGTTAGGATGTTGTTCCTACCACAGGTCCCTTCTAACTAAATATATTATCCTGTGATCCTAATGTGTTATATGCATAAAAAGTAGTAAAGGAGTCCAGAGAAAGGAGAAAAATCAGTGTGAGTTAGATTTACAGGAGAAGGCCTTGTGGGAAGAGCAGGTCATGAGTTGAACCATGGAAGATAGGTATAAGGGAGGGAGAAGGGTAATTCAGGTAAGGAGAGTTCCATGAGCAAAGGCTTAGCTGGGGAGTACAATTAGTAACACAGAGGAGAAAATGACTCATTTGAATTTGACATGCTTTTTTTTACTTGGCCCTGGCAAAAGTCAAGAAAATATTGAAGATGATGGCAAATTTTTCTGCCTATGGAGTGAACATTTCAGAGGGCAAAGTGGAAGGGACAGGAAACTTTGGAGTGGAATAATGGGGAGGGTTTAGGTTGAGGCAAATGGGAATAAAGAATCAGGCAATGGAAGATAGGGAATAGGGTCTGAATGATGACCTGCAGGGGTTCAGAATCACTGGGATAGAAAGGCCTTGATTGGGGGAGTGTTAATCATTAAAGGAAATTTTTAGAAAGAGCTTCAATGGCAATAGTGTGATAATCTCAGAGTGAAGTCCTTTCAGAGTCTTGAGTTCAGAAGAAAGAGCAAGAACTTGAAGCAGAAGGAATAAGGAGTGGTGATACTTTCCTTCCTTCCAAGGAAAGAGTCATGGCTGGAAATTTGATTTAACGACACCCTCCTCCCTCACCTCATTATGGGAGATTTGTATGATGGAATAGTTCTCTTGTTCCCACAGGAGGCTGGAGATTAGGCAGGAGATGTGAGTAACTGAAATTGACCCTTTGAAGACTTCCTGCTATAGGCATAGTAGGTTCTGTTGTCTATCATCAAATGATATATGGTTTACTTTATGTGGGATGTGGAGTTTTCCTTTCTGCGGTGTGTTAAATTGTGTCTTACTATCTTGAATTTTTGCATTTTCAGCATATTTTACCCAACATTTCATCTACAAAAATTTTATAGCCCTGGCATTATTTTCTCTATAAACATTTATTCTTTTCCCTGACAATGATATAACAGAGGACAGACATATCCATCTTAATCAAGTCTCAATTTGCATTTTGACAGTTTGGGGCCAACATCAATATTTCAGCTTCTATATCTTTGGCAAATTACTAGTTTAAAAAATATGGTGATAGTTGAAACATTGTATTTATTTAAGACACCTAACAAGACAGATATCAGTTCCGGGGAAGAAAACAAAGAAACAAAATTTTTTGTTTGTTTTTACTGAAAATATACTTTTTTCAGTATTACTTTCCCTAATACCACAAATTTAATTCAACGAATGTATTGAGTATGTCAGCTACATTCAAGGCACTCTGTTAGTCCTGATGGGAGTACAAAGATGAATAAAATACTTGGAGGCAATGTGGCATTCTGGAAAGATCACTGGCTCTGGAGTCAAAGGACAAGGGTTCAAACTCTGCCTCTACTGGTTGATTGTTGTCCTTCATTGTCGAGGACCAAAATGACATCACTATGTTGGGGTCAAGGTACGTGTATCTGACTGTAGCAGATCAGACCAATATGAGCTTGGAAGGCTCTACTACAGGTCAGGCAAAAATAGTCCATATGATCATTTGGAGTGTAGCGTCTCTAAATTTGCTCATCTCGTAGTTCTTTTGAGCTACTATAATTCCAATTTGCTCATAGAACCAGCACCTTCTTTGATGTAGGCACACCATGCTGGATGATCCTGTGCCAGTCAATGTCTCCCATGCATCACAACTGATTCCAGAGTTCTTCAGAGACATCTTGAGAGTGTCCCTATATCACTTCTTCTGACTTCCTTGTGAGTGCTTACTTCGTGTGAGTTCTGTGTAAAATAGGCTTTTAGGCAAATGTACTTTTGGCATTCAAACAATGTGGCCAGGAGTTGCACTCCCTTCAGTAGAGTGTGAATGTTTGGCAGTTCAGCTTAAGAAAAGAAAAAGAAAGCTCACTGTTAGGTACCTTATTTTGCCAGGTGGTCTTTAGAATCTTCCTAAGACAATTCAAATGGAAGCAATTCAGTTTCCTGGCAAGGTGCTGGTATACTGTCCCAGTTTCACAGGCATACAACGAGGTCAGCACAACTCTGTAGACCTCTAGTTTGGTAGGCAGCCTAATACCTCTTCTCTCCCACACTTTCATTCAGAGCTTCCCAAACACTGAGCTACCTCAGACAATACATGCACCAACCTCATCACCTATGTGGTACATCCTGGAAAGCATACTACCAAGGTAAGTTAACTTACCCACAGTATTCAGAATTTCACCATTTGCTATAACCAGAGTTTCCATGTAGGGATGGTGTGTTGCTGGCTGATAGGGAACTTATGTTTTCTTGGTGTTAATTATTAGGCCAAAATTAGCACAAGGAGCAGAGAATCAATCCATATTTTGTTGCATCTCGGACTCAGAGGCTGCAATGAATGCATAGTCATCTGTGAACAGAAAGTCACATACCAGCTTTCCCTCCACTTTAGTCTTGGCTTATAGCCTTTTCAAGTTAAGTCTTGACATACACTGTTGCTGTTGCTGTTTCTGACTCTATTCCTCCCAAGGGAGTAGTAGTAATTAGTAATAGCAGCAGCAGCAGTAGTGGTAACTAATTATTATGTAATATTTTAAAGTATAAAAAGTGTTTAGAATACATTGCATAATTCAAGCCTCATAATAGTCCTGTAATATTATTAGGGGTGAATGGTTAAACCTAGCTTTCTATAAAAATCAAAAGATATGTACATATATGTACCTATATGTCTCTGTACACATATGTATATACCTACATGTATATATGTCTCTATACACACATATATGTATATTATGTACATATTTAAGATACTTTTTTCTAGTTGCATTATTTTTTAATTTAAAAAAAATTATAAGTTAATTTATTTATTTTTAGTTTTCAACATTACTTCTATAAGTTTTAAATTTCCCTCTCTCTCTCCTCCCTCCCCAAGACAGCATGCAATCTGATATAAGCTCTATAAATACATTCCTATTAAACATATTTTCACATTAGTCATGTTGTGTAGAAGAATTAGAACGAATGGGAGTAACCATGAAAAAGAAAAACATAAAACAAAACAAAAATAAAAAGAAAACAGTTTGCTTCAATCTGCATTCAGTCCTTATTTCTTTTTCTGGATATGTATGGCATTTTCTATCATGAGTCTTTTGGAATTGTTTTAGGTCCTTGCATTGCTGAGAAGAGCTAAGTCTATCAAAGTTAGCTACCACACAACGTGGCTGTAACTGTGTATGATGTTCTCCTGGTTCGGCTTACTTCGCTCAGCATCAGTTCATATAAGTCTTTCCAGATTTTTCTGAAGTACGCTTGTTCATCATTTCATATAGCTCAAATAGCATTTCATTACATTCACATAGCACAACTTGTTCAGCCATTCCCCAATTGATTGGCATCCCTTCAATTTCCAGTTCTTGGCCACCACAAAAAGAGCTGCTATAAATATTTTCACACATGTGAGTCCTTTTCCCATTTTTATGATCTCTTTGGGATACAGCCCTAGAAGTGGTATTGCTGTGTCATTTTTATAGCCCTTTGGGCATAGTTCCAAATTGCTCTCCAGAATGGCTGAATCAGTTCACAGCTCCACCAACAACGAGTTAGTGTTCCAATTTTCCCACATCTTCTCCAACATTTATCATTTTCCTGTTTTGTCATGTTAGCCAATCTGACAGGAGAAATGTGGTATCTCAGAGTTGTTTTGATTTCCATTTCTCTAATCAATAGTGATTTAGAGCATTTTTTCATGCCTATAGAGAGCTTTAATTTCTTCCTCTGAAAACTCCCTGTTCATATCCTTTGACCATTTATCAATTGGAGAATGACCTGTATTCTTATAAATTTGGCTCAGTTTTCTATATATTTTAGAAATGAGGCCTTTATCAGAGACACTAGTTATAAAAATTCTTTTCCAATTTTCTGTTTCCCTCCTAATCTTGGTTACATTGGCATTGTTTGTGCAAGAACTTTTCAATTTAACATAATCAAAATTATTCATTTTGCATTTTATAAAGTTATCTATTTCTTGTTTGGTCATAAATTCCTCCATTCTCCATAAATCCTTACTCCCCTAACTTGTTTATAGTATCAAGCTTTATATCTAAATTGTGTACCTGTTTGGACTTTATTTTGGTGTATGGTGTCAGACGTTGGCCTATTCCCAGTTTCTGCCGTACTGTTTTCCAGTTTTCCCAGCACTTTTTGTCAAATAGTGAGTTCTTAGCCCAAAAGCTGGGGTCTTTGGGTTAATCAAACAGTAGATCACTATAACCATTGACTACTGTGTTTTGTGTACCTAAACTATCCCACTGAACTACCCCTTTATTTCTTAGCCAGTAGCAAGTAGGTTTACAATTTAAAATCTGTTATGGCTAGGCCACCTTCCCTAGCATTTCTTTCCATTAATTCCCTTGATATTTTGGACCTTTTGTTCTTCCAGAAGAATTTTGTTATGATTTTTTTTCTAGCTCTACGAAATAATTTTTGGTATTTTGATGGGTATAGCACTGAATAAGTAAATTAATTTAGGTAGAATTGTCATTTTTATTATATTAGCTCGGCCTACCCATGAGCAACTGACATTTTTCTAATTATTTAGATCAGACTTTATTTGTGTGAAAAATATTTTGTAATTATGTTCATATAGTTCCTGGGTTTGTTTTGGCAAGTAGACTCCCAAATATTTTATAATGTCTGTAGTAACTTTAAGTGGAATTTCCCTTTCTATCTCTTGCCATTGGGCTTTATTAGTAATACATAGAAATGCTGATGATTTAGGTGGGTTTATTCTATATCCTGCAACTTTGCTAAAGTTGTTTATTATTTCAATTAGTTTTTTAATTGATTCTCTAGGATTCTCTAAGCATATCATCATTTCATCTGCAAAGAGTGATAACTTAGTTTCTTCTCTGCTTATTCTAATTCCTTCAATTTCTTTTTCTTCTCTCATTGCTAAAGCTAATATTTCTAGTACCATATTGAATAACAGTGGTGATAACGGACGTCCTTGTTTTACCCCCAATCTTATTGGAAATGTATCTAGCTTATCCCCATTGCATAGAATGCTTGTTGATAGTTTTAGGTAGTTGCTACTTATCATTTTAAGGAAGGGCCCATTTATTCCTATGCTCTCTAGTGTTTTTAACGGGAATGGGTGTTACATTTTGTCAAAAGCTTTTTCTGCATCTATTGAGATAATCATATGGTTTATGTTTAAGACCCTTCCAAGTTTAATCTGCATTATTAATATTTTCTCCATCACTTTCTAAGGTCTAGGCAATGAATAAAACTAAATCAAGCTTTGATCTGTAGTACTTACCAATTTTTTTAGGAACTTAAAAAGCATACTATTTGAATCATTCTATATCTTTCTCTCTACAGAGACAACTGCATTTCAATTCAGTTCTAGCTGCCTTCCTACATGGAAAAATAGTGTGCCCAATATAGTTCTTTGTGATATTATTAGTCACCAGGAAATAAGATACTTTCTTCTTGTGTTGTGTCATGCTATTAGACTTTGGGGATTCCAGATGATACTTCAAGATAACAGAATTGCTAGATAAGGAACAATGTTAAGGGAGCAGCACATGTGGCAGGAAGATGCCTCTGGAAGCTTTCTATATGTCTGGTCTGAGAGATATCTAGAAGTGAAAGGAGAGGGAGAATGGTTCTAAGTCTTTCTAGGAAAGTCTCAGTCATAAAGGTAAATTCATTGTAGATTAGCATTCATTTACTGGATCTTTTCTGGAGATGATAGTTTTACTTCACTATTTTTGTGATGTATGGAAAAACTGCCTTGGTTGGGATTCAGGAGAAGTATGCTCTGGTTCGACTCTGCCACATATTTACCAGCTGTGTGACCTTGAGCACACTAGATGACTCTAGGCCTCATTTTTCCCTCCTGGAAGATTAAGGGGTTTGAATAGCCCTCTCTAACTCTTCACTTCTCTTCTGATTATTACAGATGGGAAGGTCCAGGACACAAAGTCACAAGACACAGACACAGGCACAACTAAGGAAACTGGGAAGGGTTCAGGACATACTGTGAAAAGAAGTACTTCTCACTGACCTTGTGACACAGATACCACTACCAGATGCTTTTGTGTCCTTGGTGCTAAACATCTCAAGCATCTTTTATCATATCTCAACTTACAAAATTCTTCCCCACACAAAATGAGGAAGGAGGATTACAGGGACAAAGAGAAAATTCCTTGAGAACACAAGTCCTTCATTGCTTCTCTGATCTGCTCTATGGAAGCTCAGCTGTCTCCCTTTGTATCTCTCCCTACTCCTGTCCTCAAGGAAATCACTTCTGAAACTGCAGTATAATGGCCCAGCCTATAAACACCGGCAAAGAAACCCTTGCTTTTCCCAATTATATAAATTATACTATGTAAATATATGCTTAAAAAGACAAAGGATAGAAAAGAGTCTCCAAAAAGGTGCTGCCTACCCACACCCACATTGTGATAACCTGGCATCTCCAAAATGGCAACAATTGGAAGTTTGTACCCAATATCAGATATCAGGTATGTGTGTGTGTGTGTGTGTGTGTGTGTGTATATGTGTGTGTGTTTAACTTATAAGAAAGGGAAACTGAAAGCTTGCTGCACTGTTTTTTTTTTTTTGAAGGGAAAAATATCAACAAAAGCCCTGAAGAGTCAGAAGAGAAGAATTTGATTATATAAAGTATAAACACAGTATAGCACACATAGAATGTAGGGATGTAGCAGTTTCAAAGTGTCAGTTTAAAAAAGCTAGCTAACTATATAACCAAAGATGTGGTTCCTCCCACCTCCCACCTCCCACCTCCCACCTCTCACCCCTTTTAAACGCAGAAAATAGAAACTCCAAGCAATAATCCAGGGATTTTCTAGGAAACCAGATTCATTAAGCACTCAGAGAAATATTGGATCTTTTTATGGCTGCTCTATATTTTTACACAAGGTGGCAGTATCTTTATGAGAACATAGGGAACTCTATGAGTAGGTTTTCTTATTCATCTTTGTTCTTGGAATTAGAGAATGCCAGAATGAGAAGGGCCTTTAGAGATAGACTAGTTCAACCTTCTCATCTTATAGATGAGAAAACTAAGGCCCAGAGAAAATAGTTTGTTATAGTCTCATAAAAATATTATGCCAGAGCAAAACAAAGAAAATGTGGCCTTTTAATATATATCTGAATGGAAGATATTACTCATTAATATATTTTGCTGTACTCTATTTTTCACATATATTCTAGAGTACTGCATTTTATAAATATTTTAAAAAACACTCAGATCTTTATATAGTAATTTCCTTTATATCTAGTATAGATAAAAATATAATTATCTGATTACTTATATATTCTGGTTAATAGAAAATTACTATATATCATCTCAACTAGAAATTTTAGAAAAAAATTATAATTCCTCAAAATACTCTTACTATTAAAACTGCATGAATTCACTACTTAATAAAAATTGCTAACTGGATAGTTTTATGGAAGAAGTTAGATCTAGACCAATACCTCATGCCTTATACAAAGATAAGCTCCAAGTAGGTACATGACCTAGACAGAAAAGTCACATCATAAACAAATTGGAGAAACATAGGAAAAGTTGCCTATTAAATCTAAGGGTAGGAGAAAAGTTCATAACCAAAGAAGGTATAGAGAGGACCACAGAGCAAATAATTTTGATTACATGAAATTTAAAAGTTTTTTTTGCACAAATTTAATAAAACTAGGATTAAAAGGGAAACAATGGGAAGGGAGTCTTTGCAGCAAATATCTTTGATAAAGATCTTATTTACAAAATGTTTAGCTGTCCCAAAACAAACTCACACCTAATCATATCTTACCCATCCCAGTGATTCTGAACTCCCATAGATTATCATTTAAACCTCATTCCTAGTCCCCTACTATCCAATTCTTTATTGTCATTCCCCACAGCCTACCTGTCACCAAAGTCCCAAACAAAAGCCAATTAATCTTTTATTCCCTCTCAAATGCCTGCTTCATAGGCAACAAACTTGCTTTTATCTTAACTCTTTTCATTTCCTTTTTCCTGTCCTTCCATTTTCTGAGTCTTACTGAGACCTAGTGCCTTCCTGATGATGCAGCCGCCTTGGCCACTCTTTTCAGTACTGGCTACACTTCCACCCATTTTTCTCAACTCATTGCTTTGAAATAAAGGATTGAAATATTCCTTGCTCCTCATTGCCACTTCCAGATTCCCATCACCACCACCATGATTTAGTAACCTCCCTCCTTTGAAGTTAATGCAACATCTATCACCAGTCAAAAGCCTGATAACTGTTGTCTATACAGACCTTGAGGACACTATCCTTCCCTCCTTTATGAGTTTAGCTCACAATCTTTATATCCTCCTCAACTCCTGTTCTCATACCAGAGAACTTTAATGTACATCTTGATATTTTAAACTTCCCAGTTCATCAATTTAACAACTTCCCAAGACTTCCTCTTCTACTCCACTTAGCCACACACAAAGATGGTTATACACTTGATTTTACCACCACCCACAAATGCACCACCTCCATGTTCATGAACTTATACCTTATCTGTTCATAATCTATTGGATTTCCACCTCTACTTCTGTCTTCCATTACCAAACCCAGCTCTTATCCACACCACGATCTTCCCTACTGCCTACAAACATGCCCATCCACTACTGAGAGAAATATTGGATCTTTTTATGGCTGCTCTATATTTTTACACAAGGTGGCAGTATCTTTATGAGAACATAGGGAACTTTATGAGTAGGTTTTCCTATTCATCTTTGTTCTTGGAATTAGAGAATGTCAGAATGAGAAGGGCCTTTAGAGATAGACTATTTCAACTTTCTCATCTTATAGATGAGGAAACTAAGGCCGAGGGAAAATAATTTGCCAAAGAATTGTAAAAATACTATGCCAGAGCATGTTTATCCACATAAAACTCTCACTTGATCCATCCATCCATACCCACCATCATCCCATATCTTTTCTGCCTTTTATGGCTAAATTCCTTGAGAAGACCCTCTTTAATGGGTACTTCCCCTTTCTTTCCTCTCACTTTCTTCTTAACCCTCTTTTATCCAACACCTGACTTCATCATTCCATTTAAATTATTCTCTCTAAAGTTATCAATAATCTTTTAATTGTCAAATCCAGTGATCTTTTCTCAGTCCTCATATTTTTTTCACCTCTATAGAATTTGACAATGTCAATCACTCTCTTCTTCTTGATATTGTCTTCCCTTTAGGTTTTTGGGACACTCTTGGTTCTCCTACCTATCCTGACCACTCCTTTTCAGTCTCCTTCACTGGATCTTCATCCAAGTCATACCTGTCCTGGGCCCTCCTTCTCTTCTCTCTCTCTATTTTTTCTCTTAGTGATCTCATCAGCTCCCAAGGATTCAATTAATATCTTTATGTTGATGTTGATGATCCTCAAGTCTACTTATTCAGCCTTCTGCTGATCTCTAGTTTTTATCTCCAACTGCCTCATTAGACATCTCAAACTAGATGTCCTATAGGCATCTTAAACTCAGTATGTCCCAAACTGAAGTAATTATCTTTTCCACCAAATTTCCCCACATTCCAAACTTTCCTACTACTGGGAACCACCGTCCTCCTATCCCCTCATGCTTGTGACCTAGGTGTCATTCTAGACTCCTCAGTCTCTCACTCCCCATATCCAAGCTATTGGTAAGACCTGTTGATTTCATCATTGTAATATCTCTCTAATCCACTCCCTTTATCCTCTGATACTGACATTATTCTGGTGAAGGTCATAATTTTCTCAATCTTGGACAATTGCAATAGCTTGCTGGTTAGTCTGTTAGCCACAATTCTCTCCCATTCCATTCTATCCTCCACTCAGTTGTCGAAGTGATTTTCCAAAAGCAGAGGTCTGACTATGCCATCCCTTACTCAATAATAAACTGTGGCTCCCTATTACCTTTGAGATAAAATATAAACTCCTTTAATTGGTATTCAGAGTCCTTCATATCCCCTTCCCCAACTTTCTAATCTTCTTAGACCTCATACCCCACTATGTACTCTGCAACCTAATGACACTCACCTCCATTCATTCCTTGAATAACAAGCTCAATCTCTAGGCTCCAGGCATTTTCACTGACTGTCCCCCTGTTTCCACAATCAGGCTAGCAGCTTCTGTGGGGGTGTAAGATCCACCCACAGCCAGCACCCGGAAAGCTGCCAACAGCACAGATTCTTTTGATCTGCTTAACTAAGGAAAGCAAGGTGAAGGAGTTGATGAGTTTACTTTAATCCAGCATACAGACAGCATTTACTTAGTTCAGGGGAAAAAAGCCAGCACCATGAACTTCAGAACAAAATACAAACAAATTACAAATATCAACAGACAGACCCAATACAATTCATAGTTACCAACATCTAGGTTCAGCCCGAGAGCTCAGAACAAGGGCTGGCCCAGAGTCACACGCCACCACTGCTGTGGCAAAGAGCTCCAAAGAACAAACAGCCAACCCCTGGTTTTTATATCTTTTTCAGCTCAGGGGTGAGTCGCACATGCGACTCACCCACATGACCTAGAATCATCACAGAGAGGCGGACTTAAACCCACGTGGTCTAAAAGCCTCTGCTCTCCCAGACATGTAAACTAGGCCCTCCCTGGAGTTAGCCCTGCCTTGGACCCCACCTTAGTTGCCAATCCACACCCACTAAGGTTTTACACCTAATAGGGGTTTGGGCCTGGGGCTTAGCACCTAGTAAGATTCAATCAAAGACACTGAATTAATCAAAGGAAACAAAGGCCAAACTCTTCAAGGGCACTTGTTGAACTAAGTGCTAAGGAGCACATTTTGATTACCAATACACCGCCATACCTGGAATGCTCTCCCTTTTTATCCCTGCCTCCTAGAATCCCTGGCTTCCTTCAAGTCCTAGCTAAAATCCCATCTTCTACAAGAAGCCTTTCCCAAAACCACTTAATTCTAATGCCTTCCCTCTGTTGAGCATTTCCTATCTATCTTGTATATAGCTTTATTTTCATAAGGTCTTCCCCATTATATTATGGGTTCCTTGAGGGCAGGGACTGCATTTTGCCTTTCTTCATATCTCCAGCACTTAGCATAGTGTTTGGCACATAATAGATGCTTAATAAATGCTTATGGACTAACTGATTAAATTATTGCCTCCTTCCTAAGTGAACAGTGTGATGCCTGAAAGCAGCAGTAAAGAACTTTCGTTTAATAAACATTGATAAAATCCATGTGTAAAGAAACAGTTTTTAGATAGGATGTGAGCAATTTGGGATAAACAATGAGCTGTGGAATAAATAACAAAAGCTTAAATTAACCTGCATAGAATATAAGATGATAACATCTCTTTTGTATGTGAACATTTTGGTTGATAAGAGGGATAGAAAAAGAACTTATTAGAAACAAAATGTAAGTGTGAAGAATAAGTTTTCAAAGGTACAGACTGTGGAATACCTTTTTAAGTACTGACAAAAGGAGAGGTATGGTTTTGTTACTCATTTGCTTGTAAATGTCTTACGGCTTAAGATGGTAAAACAAAACAGAAAGATCATATAACTGGAGTCTATGGGATGATTAAATAAAGACTTCTGACTGCATAATGGAAATTAAGTGAATTTTAACTTTATAAGTGAAAGATGAGTCACTGCTAAAAGACACTTATTTGAGACATTGAGTGTGTGATAAACAGGATGAAGAAGTCTGGTTTTAAAGAGTTAAGTGTGTGGAGGTGAGGAAAGACTCAACAAGGAATAGAAAATCAGCTGTCAAAAGCTAATAAGAAAGCTTCAGCAGCTAGTTCCTACTGACTGAATGAAGACTGAAACTGCTTGGAAGAGTCCTTCTGTTCAACTATTGCTCTTTGGTGCCACCTAGAGGTTGAGACAGTTAAAACTGCTCAGAAATGTCTGTTCTTTGATGCCCTCCTTGGTTTTGATGGCTTAGAACGAGTGCAAATAGTAATTATTTTCTGTTCTGGCCAGAAACTTTGAGAGTCTTTCCCTTCCACATTTATATTTTTGTGAGGGTAAATTAGGCCATCTTTTGTTTCTGTTCTTACCTACACCACAGTCATTGAATAGGCATTACCTCAGACAAACTGAAGCCTGGGAAACGCCTTATTTTAGATTTAGATCATCCACTGCATCCTAGGCCAAGTCAAGACATCACCCTCATGGTATCATTGGTCTTCTTCAAGAATGAAGGACAAGCAACAACAACAACAGCATGGTTTAAGAATGAAAAGTAGAAAAGGGGAAAGGCAGATTTTGCACTTGCTCTGCCATATAGGAAGAAATTTTGAGATCAAATGATAGAAAAAATTGAGTCCTGGTGAGTGAAATGGTGAATGGGCTTGTTTGAGAGCCACCTTGTTAATGTTTCATCAGCTCAAGAATAGACGATAATAGAATTTGCCCAACTGGAGACTAGTGAAGATCAGCAGGAAAGTAGTTGGAAGAGAAGTGGCTTTGTGTGGTGCAGATGTTCCTGAATGAATCAAGGACATCAAATCCTGCCACCCAATGTTATGAGTTATGGACTTCCTTCCTACTTGTGCTTCCTTGCCAGTTTTCTCTAAGTGTGTATTTATTCCCCCCTACAGATACTGAGTGAATTAGTGGGATTAAATGGCCCAGGTTTATCCATAGATTATGAGGTATTCATTGTTTTTAAAAAATATTGTTTTGTTTTATAAGCATTTATTATCTTTCCCTCTCACCAACCCCAGAATTGAACATTTAAAAAATGGAAAAAAATGTCTCATAACAAGCATGCATAGTCCAACAGAACAAATTTATGCATTGACCATGTCCAAGAATGTATGTCTTCTACATCTTTATCACCTCTCTAGAGCAACAAAAGAAATTTCTGCAATGGTCATGTCCAAGAATGAATATTTTCTTCATTTTAAGTTCATCACCTTTCTAGCAGTAGGAAGATCCCATATTTCATCCTCAGTACTCTGAACTCATGATTTATCATTGCATTTATAAGAGTTATAAAGTCTTTCAAGGTTATCTTTATTATGCTGTATAAATTGTTCTCCTAATTCTATTCACTTCACAATGTATCAGCACAGAGCAGTCTTACCAGTTTCCATTGAAACTGCCCATTTTATCTTGTTATATTTGCATACCTATTTTTAGCCATTCCCTAGTAGGTGGCTGATACATTTAACATTCCTGCATTTGCTTTAATAAAAGGGTACTTGTGATGTGCTCTGTAATGTTCTGTAGCTTGATGCAATTAGGAAAAAGTTATCCAGATATAGAAGCATCTGAAGGACCTAACCATCTATATGGAATCCATCTGGAATTTAGTTTCTACACTGAATATACTCCATGACTGTCACAATTTTTTTTTAGAATGCATAGATCTCACTAATACGCTGTTGGTGGAGTTGTGAACCAATCTAACCATTCTGGACAACAATTTGGAGCTATGCCCAAAGGGCTTTGAAAATGTGCATACCCTTTGATACCGAAATATGCTACTAGGTTTGTATAGAGATCAAAAAAAAAAAGGGAGGGAAAAGAACTTATATGTATAAAAATATTTATAGCAGTTCTTTTTGTGGTGGCTAAGAATTAGAAATTGAGGGAATGCCCAGGAATTGGGGAATAGCTGAACAAGTTGTAGTATATGATCATAATGCATTTTATTGTGCTATAAGAAATGATGAGCAGAATTATTTCAGAAAAACCTGGAAAGACTTACATGAATTGATACAGAGTGAAATCATCAGAACCAGGGAAACATTGTATACAGTAACAGCAGCATTATACAATGAACAACTTTGAATGACTTAGCTATTCTCAGCAACACAATGATCCAAAGGACTGATGATGAAAAATGCTATCAATCTCCAGAGAAAGAGCTGATGGTGTTTGAATACAGACTGAAGCATAATATTTTTCACTTTCTTTCTTTTTTTTGTTTGTTTTCTTTCACAAAATGACTAATATGGAAATGTTTTACGTGATTGCACGTGTATAACCTATATTACTGTCTCAGGGAAGAAGGAAGGGAGGGAGGGAGAAAAGGAGGGGTAGAATTTGGAAGTCAAAACTTTAAAAAAAAAACAGCTAAAGTTAAAAATTGTTTTTACATGTAATTGGGGGAAAAGAAAAGAAAATTTTTTGAAGAGTCACAGGTCTCTCTTTTATGACTCACTTGAAAGAAACTTATTGCTAGAGATTGTAAATACTTCATTGGTTTGAGAATAGAAGACAAGTTGCCTAACTAAAGAACAGTGAGAACCAACAGAAGAGCTGGTAGCAGGAAAGTGGCTTTATGTGGTGTAAATACTCCTGACTAGACCAAGAACATCAAAGTCTGTAGTCCAGACTTTGTAAATTTGGTGTGAACAATTCTTAGATTATTCTAGGCATTAGGCAGCTAGGTTGTTCAGTGGATAAAGTGCCAGGCCTGGAGTCAGGAAGACTCATGTTTTTGAGTTCAGATCTGGCCTCTGACACTTACTAGCTGTGTTACCCTGGGCAAGTCACTTCACCTTGTTTGCTTCAGTTCCTCACCTGTAAAATGAGCTCAAGAAGGAAAGGGCAAACCACTCTAGAATCTTCACCAAGAAAACCCCAAATGGAGTCATGAAGAGTCAGACATGACTGAAAAACAATTCACTAAAAACAACAATAGTTCATAGATAACCTCTGTTGGACCAATTAATCAAAGCTGTAATCGAAGTTTTACATAAAATGTCTTGAGCTTGGTAGAAGAAAATCTGTCACACCCTGTGTGGTTTGGCTTTGGAGATTGGGTCTCTTTTTCTCCTGGAGGGTGGCAGTGCAGTGGTGGGTCCAATTCACCATCTTGTGCTGCTTAGCATGGAAGTTTTGTCTTTCTTTATTTCTGACCTAGACCATTTTGCTTTTCCCAAGGCAGGCTGGTTGGTCCCCCTCTTCTGAGGGCTTACCATATTAGTGTCAGAATTAGTGTAGATATCCAACTAACTTTAGTAGTACTAGAGTTCAGAATTCCCAGGTTTAAGAAATCTACCAAACTTAGCCTCCTCTAACAGGGATTCTAGACATGATGTGCCTGGCAGCAAATACTCATTTCTAAAAGTCAATTAATACTGATTACAAAATGATAATCAATGAGGAAAACACCATTGGAGGCCCACGAGTAATAGTACTAAGCAATTGGTCCACCTGTCAGAGTTTTAAGAGCTCTGAAGACAGAAATGGTTAACCACCTTCTGAGGACCAGTCTGCACTGCTAGTGGGAGTTGGTTGGGAAAATGATCCTAGAGAGGATTCTATATCTTCATTTCCAAATGCATTCCTTTCCTCTCCACTCCACTTCCCTCACCTCCCAACCCAAGCAAGCCATTTTTGTAACAAAGAATAAAAAATAAGGAGGAAAAAGATGATTGATCAACATTAAACCACCTATCAAGTGAGTCTGGCAGTATACATAATATTCCACACCCTTAATTCCTCACCCTGGAAAGAAGAGAGAAAGAAGTCTTTTCTCCTTTGTTCACTGAGGCCTAGATTGTACATTATAATACACAGCCTTCCTTTTTTTAAATTGATTTTTAAAAATTTGTGGAATGAAACAAGCCTTTCCATAACATAGTGTAATAAAAAGATGATTGCACATGAAATTGCAAATTCACTATGTATAACTTGCTATTCCTTTTAAATACACAACAAAGTTATCTTGTAAATTTCCTTTTTTCTTCCCTCCCCTCATTAGACACAAATAGGTATGTATATATATACATATATATGTAATTATTCTCTATATACTTATATTTGTCATTTCTTTCTCTGGATACAAATAGCATCTTTCTTCATATGTCCTTTATAGTTAATTTGCATATTTATAATAATCAAAATGACTTATTCGCTCAAAGTCATTCTTAAAACAATATTGCTCTTACTGTATAAAATGCTTTCTTGGTTCTGCTCATTTCATTCTTCATTATTTCTTGCAAGTCATTCCATGTTTTTTTTAAAATCATTGAACTCATCATTTCTTATAGCACAGTAGTATTCCATTACAATCATATACCACAACTTATTTAGCCATTCTCCAGTTGATGGGCATTCCTGCAATTTCTAGTTCTTTGCCACCACAAAGAAAATTGCTATAAACATTTTAGAACATATAGGCTCTTTTTCTTATTCCCTAATCATCTTTGGAAATAGGCAGTTTATTAACTCTCTGGGCACAATTCCAGACTGTGCTCTAAAATGGTTGCATCAGTCCACAACTCCACCAACAATGAATTAGTGTTCCAATTTTTCCACATCCTCTCCAATATTTATCACTTTCTCCTTCAATCATTTTAACTAATCTGGGATGTGTAAAATATCTCAAGGTTGTTTTAAATTGCATTTCTCTAATTGATGATTTAGAGCATTTTTTCATATGACTATAAATTGTTTTGATTTCTTCATTAGAAAATTGCCTGTTGGAAAATTGGGAGAAAATCTTTACAACTAGTGTCGCTGATAAAGGCCTCATTTCTAAAATATACAAGGAACTGAACCAAATATATAGGAATACAAGTCATTCCCCAATTGAGAAATGGTCAAAGGATATGAACAGACAATTTTCAGAGGAAGAAATTAAAGATATCTATAGGCATATGAAAAAATGCTTGAAATCACTACTGATTAGAGAAATGCAAATCAAAACAGCTCTTAGATACCATATCTCTCCTGTCAGTTTGGCTAAAATAACAAAACAGGAAAATGATAGATGCTGGAGAGGATGTGGGAAAATTGGAACATTGTTACATTGCTGATGGAGTTGTGAACTGATCCAGCCATTTTGGAGAGCAATTTGGAACTACTCCCGAAGGGCTATAAAAATGTTCATACCCTTTGACCCAGCAATACCATTTCTAGGGTTGTATCCCAAAGAGATCACACAAGTGGGAAAACTACACATCTGTACAAAAATATTTATAGCAGCTCTTTTTGTGGTAGCTAAGAATTGGAAATCAAAGGGATGCCCATCAATTGGGGAATGGCTGATCAAGCTGTGGTATATGAAGGTAATGAAATACTATTGTGCTATAAGAAATGGGGATGATACGGACTTCATAACAACCTGGAAAAACCTACACGACATGATGCTGAGTAAGCGGAGCAGAGCCAGGAGAACATTATACACAACTACAGATATATGGATTCTGTGAGGACTAACTGTGACAGACTTTGCTCTTCTCAGCAGCACAATGTGCAAAGACAACTCCAAAGGACTCATGATGGAGAATGCTATCTATATCCAGAGAAAGAACTATGAAGTATGAATGCAGATTGAGGCACACTTCATGCTCGCCTTTTTCTCCCCCTTTTTTTTCCCTCTCTTTTGTTTTTGTTTTTGGGTTGTTTTTTTTTTTTTTGGTTCTGTTTCTTCTCTCTCCTGATTCATTTCATTGGTCATAATTCTTCTCCACAACTTGACTAGTGTGTAAATCAATTCAATGCGAAGCTATACGTGGAAGTTGTATGGGATTCCATGCTGTCTTGGGGAGGGAAGGAAGAAAATCTGGAACTCAAAATTATGTAGAACCGTGTGTTGTAAACTAAAAATAAAAAAACAAAAATTAAAAAGAAATTGCCTGTTCCTATCCCTTGACTATTTGTCAATTGGGGAATGGCTCGTATTCATATTAATTTGACATGGTTCTTTAAATATTTGAGATGAGACCTTTATCTGAAAAACTGTAAATTTCCCCCCCAATTTTCTGCTTTCCTTCTGATCTTAGCTACATTTGTTTTATTTGTACAAAAACTTTTTAATTTAATGTAATCAAAATTTTCCATTTTATACCTAACTTTCCTCTCTATTTCTCATTTATTCATAAATTGTTTACCTATACATAAGTCTGATAAAGACTATGTCCCATGTTCTTAAGATTTTCTTGTAATATCTCTCTATATCTATGTGATGTATCCATTTTGACTTTATTTTGGTAAACGGTGTAAGATATTGTTCTATGCCCAGTTTCTGCCATACTGCTTTCTAGTTTTCCCAACAATTTTTACCGAATGATGAATTCTTATCCCCAGATCTTAAGTCTTTACACTTGTCAAATACAAGGTCATCATATTTATTTGCTGCAGTAAATTGTATGTCTGCTCTGCTCCATTGATCTACTTTCTATTTCTTAGCCAGTACCAGATAGTTTTGATAGTTTTTGCCTTATAATATTAGTTTAAGATCTGGTACTGCTAAACTTCCTTCCTCTACATTTTTTTCACTAGTTCCTTTGATATTCTTGATTTTTTGTTCTTCCAAATGAATTTTGTATTATTTTTCCTAATTCAGCAAAATAATTTAGCCTTTTTTTAAAAAAAGTTTTTTATACTTATATTTTTTAGCTGTTTATTGTTTTTCTTAGTTCTATCTACTTAATCTCCTTCATGTCAAATAAATCTTCTAGTATTTGTTTGAAACCTTCATATTCCAATCTTATCCAATCCAATAAACATTTATCAAGTGTCTATGATGTGTCAGGCATTGGACTAAGTGCTGGGGGATACAATTAATAAAAAGAAAGACAGTCCATGCCCTCAACAAGCTTACAATCTAAAGGAGGAGACAAGGTGACAAGAAAAGAGAGGGAACAGGATAACAGGAAAAACCTGGCATAGGGGGCATCTTAACTCAATGCAATTGAAATCAGGCAAGGTAGCAGATGCAAAGTGGAGTGATCTGAGATTGCAGTTTCTGCCCTGTATGAAGGAAGGCTTTGGAAGGAGTTTGGTATCCTGCCTTCCAGGTGTCCAAACAGAGGGGAAAGGAGACTAAGGGAGGTGGAATCAATTAAGGCTTGAGTTAGCAGCATGGTGGTAAGTTCTTTATATTCCTTACATTCATATGTTATAATTCGTTTAACCATTTCCATCAACTGATTTTGTTTTGTTTTATTTTGTTTCCAGTCCTTCGTGATCACAAAAGTGCCGCATACCTATGTTGACATATACAAGCATACTTTTTTTAGTGCAATTCTCTTTATTGTCCTTCACAGATATTTCATTTTTTACAAATTAAAGGTTTGTGACAACCTTATATCAAGCAAATCTGTGGGCACCATTTTTCCACCAGCATGTGCTCACATCATTTCTGTGTCAAATTTTGGTAATTCTCACAATATTTCACACTTTTTCATTATTATTATATCTGTTATGATTATATATGATCAGTGATCTTCGATGTTACTATTATAATTGTTTTGGGGCAGCACAGACTGCACCCATATAAGATGGTGAACTTAATTGATAAATGTACGTATTCTGACTCCTCCACTGAACAAGCCATTCTCTAGCTCTCTCCTGTTCCTCGGATCTCCCTATACCCTGAGACAAAACAATTTTGAAATTACACCAATTAATAGCCCACGATAGCTTCAAAGTGTTCAAGTAAAAGGAAGAGTCAATCAATGCCTCAAACGTCATTGTTTTATTTTTTTAAGAAGTTGCCATAGCCACCCAACCTTCAGCAACCACCACCTTGATCAGTCAGGAGCCTTCAAAATGGAGGTGACTCTCTACCAGCAAAAAGATTATGACTCACTGAAGGCTCAGGTGATGGTTAGCATATTTTAGCAATAAGGTATTTTTAAATTAAGGTGTGTACATTTTTTAGACATTCTATTGCATGCTTAATAGACTACAGTATAGTATAAACATAACTTTTATATGCAGTGGGAAACCAAAAAATTCACGACTTACTTTTCTGCAATATTCACTTTATTGTGGTCTGCCACTGATCCTGCAATATCTCTTAGGTATGTATGTATGGGACCTTTCCTTTTCTTTTTCCCTTCTGACTTTGACCTCCTTGGGATAAAATAAAAGATATCCTAAAATTAACTTTTCTTCCTTTTCTTTTTATTTCAGTGCCAGATTGACAGAGTCATCTCTAAACTTATCTGACAAAACTAAAAAAAGAAGCAAATGACTGACCCCCACCCTCTTTCAGTTCTAAAGATCTGGCTAACACAGGGTTAGACTTAGACAAAATGACTGAGACTTTTATAGAGAGGATATGACTCACTAGATATTCACAATGTTGTTGAAATGGCTTTTCCTATTTCCTTCCTTGACAAAACTTAAACAGAACTCCTGATTTCCAAAGGTTGAACAGAATTAATAGACAATTTTTAAAAGAAGCTGGCTACCATTCTTGACATAATCTTGATCATTTTCTATTTTAAAATAATTTACAAAGTTTCCATTTAAAGGAGTAGGCTAATTTAATGGCACTCATTTGTGAAGGCAGCACAGTATAATTAAAATTGGTCTGATGTGAGTCAAGGGATCTGGGTTTTATCCTTGTGCAAGTCACTCAATCTTTCAGGGTCCCAGTTTTCTCCTCTGTAAAATGGGAGTTGAGCCTTATAGCAACTCAGTGAGGCAAGTATTATCCTAATTTTGCAGAGGAGGAAACTGAGGTTGAGAGAATTTAAATGATTTGCCCATGATCAGTTATTAAGTTTTAGAGGAATCTTCCTGACTCCAAGTCCAACAATCAATCTACTGTGCCCCAATATTTCTGACAGTAATTACAATTCACTCCTTACTAGAGTAAATACTTTAATTTTGTTCATCTTGCTTCGAAGTCCTATTATATTCATCCCACCAAACGTGGAACCTTAACATAGTTGGCATAGTGGATTGAGTGTTGGATCTGGAGTTTCCTCATCTGTAAAAAAGAAATAATGGTACTTACTTCAGAGGGTTATTTTGAGGATCAAATGAAATAACATACATAAATATGTTTTATTAAAGTTACAAATATGTTTTATTTAAATATGCTTTATTATAGTTATAAATATTAAAGTGCTATATAAATATTAGCTATTATTGTTATTATTAAAATGACATTTGTAGAAACACTTTTGAGTGAGTCAAGTGGGAGGTATACCTTTTTTATTAGTTCAACTCTGTTTTGTATATCCAGTTTTTTGGAGTTCCAACTGAATTTTTGTCCTTTTGAATTCCAGTTCTGCCACATTACTGACTTTTTCTTTCTGGTCTTAGATATGCATCTTGTCTTTGGACTTAGACCACTTATTGCCTTTAGCTATAGGTTCTTTGCCTTGAAAAAATCAATTCTTTGATAATGGCCCCTCCTAGAAATCCAACAGTGTCATCTGGAAGTCAAAAGAGCTGATGCTAAATCATATTTCAACCACTCTTTCTGGGTCGTTGGTGATGATCACAGTTCAGCTACAGCAAAAGTGCCATTAACTGAGCCAGTGAGAGCAGGACTTCACTCTTTTTACCCTGGCTCCAAGACATGGGGCCTGTTCTTTTCTGTTTCTTTTGTCCATAGGCTGTAATGGAGAGACAGTCCAAAGCAAAGGAGGTAATAGTTCTCCTACACAACTTAAACTAGTCAGCCGTATCTAGTGTAAAACATTGTGGCTACACATGTGTATGTATATACATATGTATGTATGTATACATAAATATACATAATTTTCATTTTTGTTAAAAGGAGGGCTCTCTTGGAGGGGGATTACATCTTAAATGACTCATGTAAAGAAAGTATTGGTGATCATTGTCTCTTATAGAATTAATAAAATCTTTCATTTTTATGTCATTGTCATTTATACTATACTACCTTCCACTCCCTCAAAGAACCCTCTGTTATAACAAAGAAAAACAGCTAATAAAACCAACCAACATGGTGACCATATCTGACAGTGCTTATAATATCCATACCTGTAATTTCCTTCTTCTCTGTCCAAAGGAGGAAGATGATTCCTCATCTCTTTTCCTAGGCCAAGATTGGACATCACATTTACTAAGTATTCAGCTTTCTTTTGGTGTTCTTTTTATTTACATTATGGCAATCATTGCATATACTGTTCTTTTGTTTCTACTCACTTTATATAGCATCATTGAATATAGTTCTACTTAAGTTTCCTTGAACATACCATATTTTCTCCTTCCTAAGGCACTATAGTAGTCTGTTACATCCATCTGCAACAATTTGTTCAGCCGTTCTCTCCCACTTTGTTTCTAGCGTAGTCATGTTCTGGATTTACTCACCCAATAAGTATATAGTATAGATAAAGATGGATCTAGCATAAAATGGCTGATCTGAAAGTAGCATGGATAGATTAATAACTGATCAAGGATTGGCTTTAACATCCTTCCTGCAAACCTGTTTCTAAGGTTGCTAAAGTTCAAACTCCCAGGTAAGGAGGGAATCACTGCTAGCACTTGAAATTGAAAAGAATGAATGAAACATAATAAAACAGGCCCCATTTCTTGGAGACAGGGTAAAAGAGAGAGAAGTCCTTCTCCTCTCACTGGTTCAGTTTATGGCACCTTTGCTGTGGCGGAATTGTGATCATCACCAATGAACCTGAAAGAGTGGCTCAAAGAAAGCAATGATCTCAGTCTTGCCAATTTTAAAGAGGCAGGCAGCCAATCAAAGGAGGCTAAGTCCACTTATCTGGTAGGGGGCACAAAGGCCTCCATTTTAGGCAATCCAGACATGCTATGGCTTCTCAGGGCCCCTCCATGTTAGGCAATATCATCATGCCCAGACAAGCCCTGGTTACACTTGATCCCTCTCAAGGGGAGAATAACATTTAGCTTACTCTCATTAGCTTAGTCCCTTGTAATCAAATATTAGTTATGCAAATATCAGTCATGAATAGCTAGTAAATCTCTTTATCAGAGTAAGCAGTAAGCAGAAATTGAGGCCTGTATACATATTAGAGATGAAGAATGAATATATACGAGTAAATGAGCTCTTAGGGAGCAAGATAAAAACAGCTTAATTGAAGAGAGAGAATGATCTCATGAAGGGGAATTCACTCTTAGCAGTCTTTAGGGTTGCAGGTGCTGCAAATCAAGATACAGTTAGGTACCAGCTTTCCCCAAAGTCTGCTGCTCTTGGGAGATCTCCCATCTGCCATTCAAAAGTCCACAATTGTTTCTCTCTCAAGAACTCCCTCTCCCTTTCTCCCAGGAATCTCTCTGATTCTGAAGAAGTCCCTTCCTCAATTAATGATCTACTGTACCTTGGGATCAGTGGTTTCTCAGCCAACTAGGAGTCATGTCTCCCTCTTTATAAGGCTGACATAGGAAAAACCTCCACAGGCTTAGACAGGAATAGAATATATCATTTTTTTCTTTTTTTTTCTTGTCACAAAAACGCCGCTATGAATATTTTTGCTATATATGAGACTTTTATTTTTTTAGTAGTAAAATCTCTAGATTAAAGGACAGGAAAATTTCATTGTGTTTTCTCCTACAACCTCAAGTTGTTTCTAGAGTATTTGGACCAATCAATAGCTCCCCTAGTAGTGTATTGTTATAATTCGTTTAAATTCTTTATGCTGTATTGCAAGAAAGCTAGAGACAAGCTGGAGCATGCTCAAAAGAGGGAAACTGGGATGATGAGAGGACTGGTACATTACTATATGCAGCCATTGTGACATGTATACATGGCATGCCATGATCTAATGTATACATCACCATATGTTTTCACATGTATCACATATGTGGATGTAACCAATGTATGGATACATTGCCATATATGAAGATTAGTTGAGGAAATTGAGGATATTTAGCCTGAAGGAGAGGAAATTTAGGGAGACTCAAGAGTATGGTGGTAAATGTTTAACAATCAGCTATCCAAAATTTCAGGACACATTTTAAACTTTAATCTACATTAGTAATATTTTCTCCATTACTTCTTCAAGTTTAGACAATCAACAGAACAATAAATCAAGCCCTACTTTGTAGCATTTATCAATTTCTGATGCATAAATGCTCACATTGAAAATTTAACAATCAGTTCTTGAGAGCCAGCAAGACCCTTTGGAAGAGCACAGGATAATAGGGTCATATTTCATAGATTTAGAGGTGAAAGAGACCTTAATGGTCTTTTTATTTTTCTAGTCCCTTTATTGGGTTGTCATGTAGAAGAGAGTATTAACTTATGTTCATCTTCAGAGGGCAGATTTGGGAGCAGTGAGTGAAAGTTAAGGATTCAGGCTTGATATATGGAAAAATGCCCTAATAATTGGATATATTTGCAAGTATAATGGCTGCCTTGGGAGGTAGTGGACTCCCCCTTATGGGAGATCTTCAAGCAGAAGCTAGATGACTACTTTTAGAAGACACTGTAGAAGGCATTCTTGATCAGAGACAGGTTGGACTATAAGGCTTCTGAGGCTCCTTCCGATACAGAGATTCTAAGATTTTGTGCTAGAAATGAGAACTCTTACTAGCACAATTATAGGAGAATGGGATATATCTTCAACAGGACATAAATCGATGATGCCTGATTGATTAGGGCAGAAGGGGTCACTGATTAGGCTAAATGTTGATTGAGTCCAGGATTTCCCCTGGGACTCTTAAATAACATCCTGTCTTTCTTTCTGTTAGTAAGGTTGAGGGCAGCAAAGCATTCCAGATAATCCAGGGTTCTGGCTTGTTGGGCTCTAGTTCATTGAAACTCTGCTATTCACTATGTACCATGAGATGCCTTTTAAAACACCATGACACTTCTGTGTAATGTCAGCAGCACAGAAACTTTGTATAGGAGCGTATGAGAAGCGTATGAGGAGCGTAAAGAATAATTCACATATATCCTGAAGATAAATAAAACAATATCCCATGATGATCTGTGGTGATTCACACACTGCTAAGGAATGTAGACATACCTTGAGGCTTCAAACTGCATCAGCATTAAACAATGGTGCACGGGTAATTTACCTGCAAACACAAGGTAGATGGCATATCAGCACATGAGCAGACACATAAAGCAAGAGAACACTGCCAATCCACGTCCATCATTTCCTTCAACACTTGGCCTAAGTCCTTCCCAAAGAGCCTCCCCTGATTAATTTTACCTACTACTTATCACTCCTTTGTTTTGTTTTCTCTCAACATTATTTATGCACTTTTGCCATACACTTTTGTCATATGCCATACACATGAAATATGTAACAATATCAAAACATAGTCAAGTAAATTAGTGAGACCTTGATTCTGTTTCTTGTCAACCAAAAGTTGGATTTTGAGTAGCTCTGGAAAGATACCTGCCTTACATGTTTATCTAGTTTGTTTCTTGCTTTTAATTTAATTGTAAACAGGACTGAGGACCCTGATTCACAAAGATATATTTGTACAAATGCTTGTGAGTACCTTGAGTAGGAGCATGCTACTCTTCTCCAAGGGTGGATTTGTAACTTCATTGATCAGAAATCATTTTGGAATTTCTAATTATTATAGAGATAAATTAGCCTGTCTTTCACTGGTAGGTTATGTTTGTTCTTTTCTAGCTTTATATAAAAAGGATTTTAAATTCAGATCTCATTCAGTTGGTTTTAAGGTCAGTAGGAATTATTCTTTCATTTTTTTCAGATGCCCTATAATGAGCTCCCTCTCCCTCTCTCTCCCTCTCCCTCTCTCTCTCCCTCTCCCTCTCTCTCTCTCTCTCCCTCTCTCTCTCTCCCTCTCTCTCTCTCTCTCTCTCTCTCTCTCTCTCTCTCTCTCTCTCTCTCTCTCTCTCTCTCTCTCTCTCCCTCTCTCCCTCTCTCTCTTTCTCTCTCTCCGTCCCCCCCCCTCTCTTTCTTTCTCCATTTCATCTCTTCTTGAGTGCTAAGACACAATTCCCCCCACCCCACCAAACTAGTAGTTTTGAAACATTTCAATAGAATGATATACTCATTTGTCAAATATTTCCCTTGTCCTCTTGACAAACTTTTCATACTCCCTGGGGATATGTGTATCCTAGTAAGGAAGCCCTAGTTTAATGAAAGAGAAACTAGTATTACCTTCTTTGGGCCTTGCACAGAACTTTGCATGTTTCTTATATACTTTTTTTGGTAGGGAACACCCAGTCAAGAAACTGCTACTACCAATGCAGATGGACACTGTTTTTCAACTTATATAGTTATTTATATATACATATATATGTATACATACATACATGTATCTATATATATATATGCATATATGAACCTCTTTCTCTGTATGTATACAAACATACATACATATAATTATATAGTGTTTTCTTAGACACTCATTATATTCTATTTTGCATCTTATTCTTGCTATAAACTAAACCAGAAGACAAAAGGAAGTAACAGCTAAATGGAAGGATGAGTCAGATACTCCTCGGAAAGGCAAATAAAAGAATTGGTGAAATTGGCTTTATGATATATCCAGAAGCAACAAGAAACATCATTTCATGGGATGTCTACCCTCTAACTTTCAGTTGCTGGTGCCCTCCATTAAATAATTTTACATTTACTTTGCATATGTGACCCTGGGCAAGTCACTTAACCTTGCTTGCTTCAGTTCCTCATCTATAAAATGAGCTGAAGAAGGAAATGGCAAACCCCTCCTGTATCTTTGCCAAGAAATCCCCAAATGGGGTCATGAAGAGTTGGACATGACTGAAATGACTGAACAACAAAAACAAAAACATCATACTTTAATTGCTTTTAACTTCAATACAAAGGTGAGAATGGTAAGATATGTTGGAAATATGGTTTAGAAATAAGGAATGAAACATGAGAAAGACTAATAGATAAGCCTAATGCTTACATATCATGAATACTGTCTACAAGAGAAGATTCAGAAGGCTTTGGACATGGCAAGTGCTAAGTAGTATTTTTAAGTGAAATTGGTTATATATTTTTTTCTTTTTTAAAATTTAGTTTATTTTCAGTTAATGGAACAAAATAAGCATTTCTATAACACAGTACAATAAAAAAAGAGAATTGCTCATAAAACTGAAAATCTACCATGTACAACTTGCTATTCCCTCCAAATATGCAATAAAGTTATCATGTAAATTTCTTTTTTTCCTTTTTTTCTTCCCCTCCCAGATGGCTATGATTAGAAACATACATACGCACATACATACATATATATGTAAGTCTATACATATTTAGTTCTTTCTCTAGAAGCAGATAGCATTTTCCTTCATAAATCCTTTGTAGTTAATTTGGGTATTTATAATTATCAAACGATAATATAATACAATATAATAGTAGCTTGAAGTCATTCTCAAAATAATATTGCCTTTTCTCTTGGTTCTGCCGACTTTGCTCTTCAGAAATTTCTTATATTTTAACAGATAGGAAATGATAAATCTTGCTGTTATGGGAATCATCCTGAATCAACAATCTGTGTATAATTAGCCATCAACTTATTAAAGCAAAGATCAATACAAAACTAGAAGAAAACAATTGGCCAAAGATATAGTATGTAATTAAAAGAACTCTAGCCTGATCTGCTTATATGAGTTACCAGTGCTTAAAAGGAGAAATGGATAGAGACAAGGATATTACTACCAATTAGAATAACTTCACATGGAACTTCAACCAATGTTTAGCCAGTTGTATAATGAGGAGACAAGAGAAATCTAAAAACTGCCTCATGTCAGAAAACAATTAACTTAGTTGCCAAATAAAGAAATGATAGCCAAGGACAATTCTCGGTTTAAGACATGAACTCACTTATAAAATATTACAGAGGATGGTGAAAAATAATGAGCAGTATTGCCTCATAAAACACTGAGAAGTAATATAGGGAAAATATTTTAAAGAAATCTTGGTGAGACATCCAATTGAGAAAAATTATCCAGAGGACATTTAAGGGTAAAACTGGAAGAGTAGGAACAAATGGACAAAAAGATGGAAAAGATATGTGTGTGTGTACACACACACACACACACACACACACACACACACATACACACACATACATACATACATACATACACACATATGTACATATATTATATATGTAACTTCCTTTTGTCTTCTGGTTTAATTTATAGCAAGAATAGGACATGCAAAATAGAATATAATAAGTATCTAAGAAAACAGTTTATGACTATATGTACACACACACACACACACACACACACACACAGGTATATTGGTGGTTGTTGTTCTTTGTTCTCCAAGAGGACCAAAATGACATCACTATGCTAGAGTCAAGTTTCAATGTGTCTGACTTCGACTGATCAGACCTACATGAGCTCAGAACACTTTACCACAGGTTGGGCACAAATAGTCCATGTGAACATTTGCGGTGGATTCTCTAAATGTCTACATCCTACATTTCCTTTGAGCTGTTTCAATTCTGCTTTGCTCACAGAGCACAGTACCTTCTCTGATGGGGGCATGCCATGCTGAGAGGTCCTGTGCCAATGTCTCCCATGTCACACAATCAATTCCAAAGTTCTTGAGAGAGACCTTGAGAGTGTCCTTGTACCACTTCTTCTGACCACCTTGTGAACACTTGCCCTGTGAGCTCTCCACAAAATAGTCTTTTTGGCAAGCATACATTTTGCATTTGAACAAAGTGGCCAGCCCATCAGAGTAGTACTCTCTGAAGCAGAGTCTGAATGCTTGGCAGTTTAATTCGAGTAAGGACCTCAGTGACTGGTACCTTATCCTGCCAGGTGATCTTCAGAATCTTCCTAAGACAATTCAGATGGAAGCAATTCAGTTTCCTGGCATGGTGCTGATAGATTGTACAGGTTTCACAGGCATACAACAATGAGGTCAGCAAAATGGTTCTGTATAGCTGGAAGATGGTCATCTACCTGAGAGCTGTGTTTATCCTCATTGAAAGCATTTGACAACATGGCTGAAAACATCATGCTAAAAAGCATGGGAGCAAGCACATAGCCTTGTTTCACCCCATTAGTGACTGGGAAAACAAGAGGGCATTGTTCATTATCTAGAACCTGGGCAAGCATGCTGTCATGAAATGGACATAAAATGATGGTGAACTTCTCTGGGCAACCAAATTTTGACATAATTTTCCATAAGCCCTAAAGACTAACAGTATCAAAGGCCTTGGTCAGATCTACAAGTGTTGTATACAGACCTCTGTTCCGCTCCTGGCATTTTTTCTGGAGTTGTTGGGCAGCAAACATCATATCAATTGTTCCTCAACCCTTTTTGAAGCCACACTGGCTCTCAGGTAGATGACCCTCTCTCTCTCTCTCTCTCTCTCTCTCTCTCTCTCTGTCTCATCATCATTATCATCAGCAGCACCATAATCAGCACTATCATGTATCATAGCTTGAATTGTAAGTGTAATCCAAGGTTCTGTCCTAGGCCATCTTCTCTTCTCTCTAGATGTACTTTTTTGGTGATCTCATCAGCTCAACATGGGTTATCATCTCTCTTCTGGTGCTTCCCAGATCAATATATTTGGAACTTTTTTCTTTTCTGAATTTCAATCCCATATCACCAACTGCTTTTTGGATATTTTGAACTTATGTTGTGTAGACACCTTAAACTCGGCATGTTCAAAGCAAAACTTAGTATCTTTTTCATATTTTTTTGTTTTTACTTTTCTACTTTTTTCTAAGGTACCACCATCCTTCTCTTCTAGCCTCCCGGGTTTGCAACTTTGGTATCATCTTGTACTCCTCACTCTCAATCACCAACATAAAATCATGGGTATGTATTGATCTTTATTCTAACAAGTTTACGGTTGATTATACACAGGTAGGTATTATTTCCATCTCCACTACATCTCTCTCATTTATCTTTATCTTTCTACTCATGGAGATATCACTCTAGTTCAGGCTCTCATTGCCTCTCACCTAGACTATTATGAAAGCCTCATGATTGGTCTTCCTGTCTCAGGTTTCTCCCTACTCCAATCTATCCTCTTAAGAGACACCAAAGTGCTATTCCTACAGTTCAAGTCTGACCTTTTTATTCCCTTAGTTCATAAACTACTTCAAGGATCTAAAACAATCTCCTCTGTTTGGTATTTAAAAACCTTCACATCCTAGCCACATTCTACTATTCTAGAATTATTACACATAAGTACCCTTCACATAGACTACAACATAGCCATACTAGCCTTCTTAATTCTTTGTCATACATAGCATTTCATCTCCCATCTCCATGCTTTTGTAATGGCTGTCCCTGAGGCCTGGAATTCATTCCTTCTTCACTTCCACCTTAGAAACCTCAATTTCTTTTAAGACTCAGTTCAAACATCATATTCTACATGAAGCCCTTCTTGATCTCTTCAGCTAGTAGTGTCATCTTGATCCCTCCCCCATTATCTTGTTTCTATTTTGTATAAACCTTTTCATATAAAAGTAATTTCCCTCAACTAAATTGTAAGCTTCTTAATGTCAGAGACCTTCACTTTGCCTTTTGTGTCCCTAGCACCTGGCACCATGCCTGCTACTTAAGCTTAATAAGTAAAATCTAATAGATTGTGTAAATTGTGTTTTAGTTTTGCTTATTTTACTCTCTAACAGTTCATATGACCCTTTTCGTGTTTCTCTGAATTCCTCATATTGGTCATTTCTTACTGTACAACAATATTCTATTATATTCACATATGACAGCATTGTTTTTTTCCAGTCATTCTTCAATTAATGGGAATTGCTTGGTTTTTCTTTTTGCTTATCACAAAGAATGCTGCTACGAATATATTTTGGCACACATTGGATTTTTGTTTCTATTTTTTTTGTCTCTTTGAGTTAATGTCCAGGTGAGGATTGCTAGGTGAAAGGGTGTGAAAAATACACTCAGTTTTCTTCCATAATTCCAAATTGATATCCAGAATGTTTGGATCAATTCATATCTCTATCAACAATGTATTTATATACATTTTTATAAGAATAATCAAACAAACAGCATGGCCATCCTTAATGAGAGTAATAAAAGTGAATAGGCAGGCCTTCACAAATACTGTCCCACATGCATGACATCATTACCATTATACAATTGACCGAAAGTAGAGAATACAAGATCTTCCTGTGTTGATTGTCTTTTGATTATAAGAAATCATTTCATTGGGTCAAGAAAAATGCTGCCTTGAGTATCTCCCACGCATATGTCAGAATTATACAAGAGTCCTAGAAAGATGAGACAACAGATATAACCTCATTTGACAATCCTCTGATTGTTAATATCAAATGTGGCATGAAATAAGGAGATATATGCTCGCCAAAAGCATTCATCATTGTAAAGCAGCGGATACAATACAGAGTTTAACTTGTAGAGGTATTAGAGGATGACATTGTCCTGATTGTACCAAGCCCCGGAATATTTCGGAATCTGATAAGTGAGATCTATAAGTACATAAGAGTTTGTCTTAATCACACAGATATGCAGTTGAATGGACAACCTGCAGAGTTCTGCCATCTATCTATCTATCTATCTATCTATCTATCTATCTATCTATCTATCTATCTAATGATGGACACTGCAAACGGACAGGGGAGTGGACAGGATTGCCCTCGGGAAATTGCAAAATTATTTTAATGACGTCAAGCTTCTCCCTGAAACAAAGGACAATCTTTTCAATGCCAACATTCTTCTGGTGGTTGTGTATGGCTGTGTCATGCAACATTCACGTACAGTCCCTGAACAACTGAATAATTGAGGATCACTCAGAGTAAAGAGGCTTATAGTAGATGTACAGGGCAACTAGGTGGCACAGTGGATGCTGGACCTGGAGTCAGGAAGACCTGAGTTCAAATTTGGCCTCAGACACTTGCTAGTGTGTGTGACCCTGGGCAAGTCACTTAACCTTGTTTGCCTTAGTTTCCTCATCTGTAAAATGAGCTGAAGAAGGAAACGGCAAGTCACTCCAGTATCTTTGCCAAGAAATCCCTGAAAGGGGTCACAAAGAATAGAACATGACTAAAAATAACTAAACAACAACAAAATAGTGAGCAGGTTACATTATAAATTGGTCCTTGGCCTTTTGGAACTTTAAAAAAATCTAATAGAGTGGATATGACTCAAATGGATCTCTAATCAGTGCTCTTTCTGCTACACTAAACTCCTTTTCCCTTATGGGAGGGAGTTTATTCTTCATCATTTCCCATCTACATTGAGCTAATTGTTAACAGAGCTGTGATTTGATCCTTGCGTCCAATGTCACGGAAACTTGATTCTAATCCAATCAATCCATTCAAAGATATTGGTGGCCATGGTTCATGATAAGTGTCTTTGATACATCTAATAGGCTAGGCTTGATGGAGAAAAATTTGGTATTTAGTATTTTTTATTATTATTCTTTAGCCACTGGACCTACTTATTCTTCTCAACGATTGTTCCCTAGGTCTCTTTCTTCTCCTACATATCCATTCAAAGATTCCTCTGTTTTATTTCCTTTTTATTGTAAGACCTGTAATTGAAGCTAAACTGATGAACTACTCTATCTCAAGATTTATAATTACTGGGAATAGTTTATCCTTCTCAAAATATACACTGATAAAGAGAAATAGTTATTTGCTCAAGGTTACAAAGTGAGTTAGTAGAACATTCGGTACTAGAACCTAGATCTCTTGACTGCCAGGCTACTAGACTTTCCAGTGCAGTACACTGCTTCTGTTGTTCACATGCAGAAGACATTTATGAGAAAGAGTGCTTCTTTAATTTTGTACCAAATTTTTTAAAAAATTGTAAAACTTTCACATATAGTCATAAAGCACCTCTTTTGGAGTGTTAAACTTTGGGAAGAGACACAAGATTTAATTGCCTTTGAGGTTATATAGACATCACGTTTGTACTTTGAGCAAGGAAGTTACAAAGGACAGAAACCTTTTCTCACCCATGTATAGAACCATAGAACTTTAGAGCTGGACCCTTCCAGAAATGATGGAATCCAGTCCTTATCGTGTCATAGATAAGGAAGTAGTCTCAAAGGGAAGTGACTTGTCGAAAGTCACATGTAGATTGTAAGTTGAGAGCTAAGATTCAAGCCCAGTTTCTCTGACTCCAAATTATTGTGCTTTTTGCTACACTGTACTCCTTTTCCCTGGTGGGAGGCAAGCTATTTTCCATTGTTCCCCACCTACATAAATGTACACTGGCATGTCAGCCCTTTATATTATCCCACTCTCTTCCCACTGTGGGAAATGAGCTTAAAATGCAAATTTCCTTAAAAATATTTAACATCCTATCTGTCCTCATGCTACCATTTACACTTATTGGGGGGTTGCTCTGTCCACTGAAAGTCCTCTCCTCTCTCTCCCTTTTTTTCAGGGTAAAGGAAGAAAAAAGGCTGAATTGTTATTCCTCCTCTGGAAACAAAAAGGCTCTGTTTCCTCTTGGAACAATGTTCCTTCCTCCCCCACTTGCCTCTGGTTATCTTTCGGGAACAGAGAGAGAACACTTGAAACTAGCCTTATCTTTTCTTGCTTTCTCCCTTCTTCCCCCAAAGGGAAAAAAAAACCCAAAACATTAAAGGTAAATATCCCAGGAAAAAAAGATGAGTGTTAGAAAATGATTACAGGTAAGAAACTCTGCCTCTCAAACTTCTTGTCCTTTCAACACAGCGTTCACCCACTGTGCCTGAATGGTGGCACTCCCATCTGGGCACAGAAATTCCAATTCAATTGGCTTGCTGTGTGAAGAAATAAAGAGTCTTTTTTCAAAGGACACACTTTCCTTGGTCCTGTAGAAAGTCTTGCTTCAGATCTCCTATTGTCATAATTCAAATGTCAGTGGAAGTTATATGACGTGGAACTGAAAGGAACATCAGAGAACAACTAGTCTTCTGCCTTCCCACTCCCTCCTCCTTCTCATGCCTTCCCACATACATGTTGCAGAGGTAGATAGTGAAGCTGAGAGATGAAGGACCTTGTCTAGAACCACATAGATACTAAACATCAGAGCTGGAATTCAAACTTAAGTTCTCTGACTCTAAACTTAGTGCTTTCTCTGCAATATTTGGATTGACTCATTGAACCCAGAGTTCTCGAGGCCTTGAATTATCTGATAAGTGGTGTTTTATGGAAGAAATCTTTAATTTTATGCAACTTTGGACAGCAGCAGAAGCTCGTAAAACATGTTCTTCATTTGAGAAATTTCTTCATGTTTCACTTTCCTGGTTTCTGGTGTTTCTCAGTTTATCTAGTCTTTTGAGCATTGTCTATTATTCTTACCTCAGGGCAGAAACATCCAGAAGTGAATCAGAGGAAAACTATGATGTAACATGTGCAAACAATGTCATAGGGCCCTGAAATGCAAGAAAACAATAACAATGAGGAGATCAACTGGACTAGGGCAGAAACCCTGAGGCAATGAGTCTGTCAAGTATTGGTCTTTTCAAACACACAAAAGGCAGAAAAATAACTGACTTTAAAAAAAAGTGGATTTGTAATTTCATCAGTGTAGGGGACTATTGGGGAAGAAATTCCCTCTATGAATGTAGATCTGCAAATTCTCTGCAACTTACCATTGTAGAAAATTACCTGGGACACTGAAATATTGTGACTTGACGAGGGTAACGTACAACCAGTATTTCTTAGAGTCAGGATGTGAACCCAAGTCTTTCTGCTTTGTCTACTACTCTATGCTGCCTCTCAAACTTACTGTATTTTATATCTTTAAAGTTGGCAAAGGACTTTTCAAATATTATCTCATTTGAGCTTCACACCAACCCTCTGAGGTAGGTGTAGTATTATTCCTATTTTACTGATGGGAAGACTGAGGCTCAGAGAGGTTAAGCGACTTGTCCATGATCACCTGCTAATAAGTGTCAGAGAGAGGTTCTGAACCCAAGTTTTCCTGGCACCAGATCCAGTGCTGTAGCCGCTATATCTATTTTCAGAGGCTGCCTCTCATGCCATCTTTGATATAAAAGACAACTATAAGACAATTTGTGGTATCCACAGAAAACCTCTGGAGCTTATACAGTGTAATTAGCAGTTCGTGGGAGGAAGAAACAGAAATCGTTTGGGGATTCATCATATAGGGAAAATGCCAATTCTTTTTTTTTTTTTTGTTCTTGTGTTTTGTTTTTTGGCAGGGCAATTGGGGTTAAGTGACTTGCCCAAGGTCACACAGCTAGTACATGTGTCAAGTGTCTGAGGCCGGATTTGAACTCAGGTCCTCGTGACTCCAGGGCTGGTGCTCTACTCACTGTGCCACCTAGCTGCCCCGGGAAAATGCCAATTCTTAAAACTTACATAGAAGTAGTTCAGATTTTAAGGGGGCAGGTGGAGAGATGAAAGTAGAAGCACATAACCAGAGACAAATACACAAGACTGTCATGGGGTAATTGGTTGTAATGATAATGATAACTTCCATTTACAGAATCACTGTTTTGTCATTTATAAAATATTTTCCTCATACTAGGATATTTAGGCTCAGAGAGCTTAATTGACCTGCCATCATTTCACAACTAGTAACATGCCTAAGAGGGCTGTGAGCCCAGGCTTTTGAATTCTGAGTCCAATCTTGTGTTCACCACAACAGTACTTTACTATCTTCCCAGGCATATTGTCAGGAAGGTTTAAACCCAGACTGAATTTAGACTTGTGAAAAGGAAAAAAAGTGACCAGAAACAAGAGGGAAAAGGCCTTTTCAAGGGAGGTTTAAGGTCAGAAGGACAAAGCCTATTGCCTGAAGGGTGGATGATGTAATGAGAAAAGGTCACAGAGAAAGAATGCTTAATAATTCAATAAAAAATTTGTAACCATAGTCTCTAAAAAAGGAGAATAACTTCCAAACTGGAAAGGATAGAACCAGTAAGTTTAAAAGGGACCCAAAGACAACAAGAAAAGACATAGAAAGAAAAAAAACTAATTAGTCTCTGAGTTCAAATATCCTGACCTCAATTCTATCCTAGGATATGAAAGAATTTGGATATGTGACTTCTGAGAAGTTGTTGGTGATCTTCATAGAATTATAGAGAACTGGAAGAATGCTAGAAGATTGGAGAAGAACAAGTATTCTGATTTTTAGAAAAGGGGAAACATTTTGAAACTATAGCCCAAAGATTTTTATTTCAACACCTATAAAGTCTAGAATGGATCTATTACACAAATGATTGACAAGCACTTAAAAAGTGATAGTGCCGGACCCAAAATGGGTTCTCTAAGAATAAGAACAAATTATTGCAAACTAATCTAATTCACTTTTTTTTGATAGGCGTAATTTCCTTCCTATGTTACTAAATAAGCCTATCAGAGACAAAGTATGCCTGCATTTCAGCACAACATTGTATGTCTCATATATTGTGCTTTTAGGAAAAAAAATAGAGAACTATAGGTTGGGGGACTGTACAATTTAACAGATTTGAATACAGAACAGAGCTTGGTACTGCTCAACAACTCAGATGAAGATTCTATCTATACTTATCAGATCTGTGGACAAGAAAAACTAAGAGGGATAGTTGTGATGGATGAAAGAAATAGAATGTAAAAAAAGTCCAAACACATTATAATGACAAGCTATATCTAACAAAATGAAACAGAATAAGGATAAATGTAAAGTCCTATATTTAGTATCAAAATAACAACACAAGTACAGAAGGAGAGATTTGCCCTAATAGCACTGAATGTGAAAAAGACAGAGTTTAATTGATTGTGAATTTAATATGAATCAGAAACATTTATCATTTGGATAACAAAAGCACTAATATGATCTTGGGTTACATGAATAGAAATTGTGTTAAAAGTAACATCCTCCCTCTAACCCCTGCTGGTCAGCTCATATCTGAAGCCACATTCAGTTCTGAGCACTGTACTTTAACAGGTACATTGGCAGCTGAAATATATCTCCACAGGGCCAGTCATTATGGTGAGGGGATAATAAAAGTCTTTTATGAAGAACCATTGATCACCTCATGCCTGGACTATTACAGTAGCTTTGTAATTGGTCTCCCTGCTTTACTCGCTACAATTTATTCTCTACTCAGATGCCAAAGTGATTTTCCTATATGTCTGTCCATATTATTCCCACTTACCCACCCTCCCGTCCCATTTAATAAACTCCAGTGGCTCCTTATCACCACCAAGATAAAAAATATAGTATCCTCTGTTTGGCTTTTAATTTTATACTTTATTTCACTCTGGGCCCTCTACCACATAATTCAGAAGTTCAGCACCACTGGCCTTTAGCCGTTCCTCTCACAAGAGGCTCCATCTCCCGATTTTGGCCTTTTCCTCTTGTTCCTATGCCTGGAATCCTTTCCCTCATCAGCTTGGCCTTAGGGCTCCCCTGGCTTCCTTCAAGACTCAGTTCAGATTCCATGTTCTGCAAAAAGCCTTTCCCAGTGTCTCCCTAGAAACCCCACCCCAAGTGCCTTCTCTCTGAGATTACCTCCTACTCACTATGCATATATCCCATGTGTACAATACTTTGCACGCTGTCTTCCCAATAAGTATATGAGCTCCTTGAAGGAAGGACCACGATTTTGCCCTTTTTTGCATGCCAAGTCCTTAGCAAAGTGCCTGGTACACAGTAAATGCTTAATAAATACTTATTAACTGACAGAAGCAACAAGGGATTTTAGCTTGGAGGAGAAACATAATAGCTGTCTTTAAGAATCTAAAGGTCAAAATATCTTTCTCCATTTAAAAAAAAATCTAGAATATTTTTTCATCTCTAATCTTCTGACATCCCTTCCTCTATCCATAATTCTGTAAAGATTACCAACATCAGTTCAGGAATTACATTTCTAAGTTCTTTCTGTATCCTAGGACATACTTTGGGACAATGTGATCCTGGACCCCTCAGGGCCTCAGTTCCTCATCTGTAAAATGAGAGAGTTGGACTAGAGGGCCTCTAAGATCCCTTTAGCTTTAAACCTATGATTCCATGTTCTCTGGGGCTAGGAGGGGAGCAGACAGCCATGTAGATTTCCTCTCTGACCTCTGATCTGGTTCTACGTTCTTCCTTTCAAAGGCCAAGTCCTAGGGAGTAGCCTATCCTGGATGTATAAGCTGGCCACTACTCAATGAAATCACCCTCCATGCGTTATTAATAGGGCAAGCCAGGACAAGTCAAGGAATTTATTCCTTATCAAGGAGACAATATCAGTACTAGAAGAAAATCCTAATCAGGGATGGGGAATGAGAGCTTTCATGTCTTATACAAGAAGATGTTATTAATGTTACAATGAAGTTCTTATCAGTGGAAGCAATGAGGATTCAGGGCAATGAGAAGTAGTGAGAGATCACTATAATTACATAGCCTTATAGAATATCAGAATTGGAAGGGATTTCAGAGAGAATCTAATCCTATTCCTTTATTCCTCGAAGCAGAAATTGAGGTCCTGAAATTGGAAATGATTAATCAAAGGTTGCACAGCTAAATTCAACACTATCCTTCCTTCCTCCCTCCCTAGCATTATCTCTTTGTAACTTCATACATCTCTGAGGATATGGTGAACATTTCTATTATCTTTGTGTATGAACAAATAGCAGAATATATTACTCATTTTGTTTTGAAAATAGAGAGATAATAAAAAAATGCACCCTGTAGCATATCTCACTCCTCTCTGTATCTGTCATTGGGTTGTTCCTGATTAAGTCCTTTTGTTGGTATCCTTGGGCCTTGGGCAGAGGAGAGGAGGATTCAACTTACTGTGGGGAATCTGAAAAAGGAAAAAAAAAAGATAACCTAGAGTCTATGTTATTGATATTATCCACATCGTATATTTCCAAGAGTGTCTCTCAATCTACTCATTTGTCTTTCAGGGCTAAAGGGGGGTTAGAACAGTGCTGCTGCTTTGTAAACAAAGGAGTGGCTGAGAGTCTCCCCAATACCCCCAGACTGAGACCATCAGGTTTTCATTAGGTCTTTCCTTTCTTACAGTCAGTCATGGGTTCATACTTCCAGCAAGAAAAATGGTCTTCTGGAATCCTTCAGAACTGCCCTCACCATATTTCTAGGAACCAGCACTTTCCTGTCTTTATTTCACAACCTTCATTCATCTCCTAAGTTCTACCATCTTTTTAGGAGGAAGGAACTGCTTTTTATAGCTAAAAGGTCATGATAGGGAGGGGTGGGTTAGGGATAGAGGTAAGTGGTAGATAGAAGGAAAACAGTTACTGAAATTTCTAAGGTTCCATGAAATATGCCATCTGTAGATGCAATTCATGGTATAGAACAGAAGGCTCTAGCTTAAGATGTACTGGGTTAAATTTGGGGGGTATTCCCAAATACCTTGTATTTATTTTGTGTATGCCTGTATATATACGTGTTGTGTCTGAATGTAAGCCTCTTGAAGGTAGAGACTTTCACTTTTTTTTTTCCTCTATCCCCAACGCCTTTCATATAGTGGGTGCTTAATAAATTCTTGATGGAGTCTCGCAAATTACTCTTTTTGGCTCATATCCTAACTAAGGTCTCTCCTGAGAAAATAAGAATTTGGCTTGTATCTAGGTTCTCTCTCTTACCCTCCCCCCACAAAAAAAATGTTAAAAGAGGTCCTCAGATATCATGCAAAGCATATCAAATATAGGATAGATATCATTTGACCCAATAGAAAAAACAAAGAATTCATGCCCCAAAACATAAACAATGAAACAATTCTTCCCTTTCCAGGGAGCCTTCTGACTCTATGACTGACTATCTACCCAGGCAAGAGGAAAGAATTAGGTTTACTCTTGAACCAAGTAGCTCACCCCTATGATAAATACTGGTTGTCCCAGGGACTATACAATCTTCCACATGTTTAGTATGATAGGAGATTTGAGGCACTGAAAAAGAACGCATTGAGAATCTATAGAAGGTTGACATCTTTTCTCTCCTGGACTTTTGAATTCCACATACTAGTGATTCCAGTAATAGTGATTGGAAAGGTCCAGATTTGCTCTCGTAGTAGTAATTAAGGGGAGACTTTTTGCTGTTCTTCTCTTAAGTGCCTTTAAGGATTCTGGCCTTTGTTAGAATGGGGCAGATAAAGTGGGATTTTGCCTTGGAGTGTTTCTTAACATTAAGACAATCAAGAGTCATTGAACTGTATATGATGTGATACTAGGGATTGGGAACTTTCACACACCCAGCCTGGGTGAGGTCAAGGCTCTCAGGGCTCAGAATAGCATATAATTGAGGAGAGCTTCAGGTTTGATTTTTGGGGCATACTCATGGAAGGAGTGTTGAGACTCTGGGTAAGCTGTAACTGCTCCCCCCCAGCTTTGCAACCCAGATGTTGGTTCTTTTCTGGTAACTATGTATTGTGATTTGAATCAGACAAGGTCTGTCTGTCAATGTTTGTAATTTCTGTTCATATTTGCCTTGAAGTTCAGGGGGCTGATCTTTTCCCCCTGAACTGTGAATAATATTTGTATGTTTGATTAAACTGAGATTGTTAACCCCTTAAAGTTGCTTTCCTTAGAAAAGCAGATCAAAGAACATGTGTTGGTAGCTTTCTGTGTGCTGGTTGTTGGTGGGTCTTACACCCCTACTAAACAGATTAAAGGAAAAATGATGATAGGTAGTGAATCATAGGTTTCTAGGGGTGCTCAAGACCCCAAAATACCTACACGCTGGGTCCCTGCCAAAAGAATTCGACTCAAGCCTTCTTAGCCAAGGGAAAAGACAAAGTTTATTAGGGATTCACCATAATGGGTTGTCTTAAGAAATCCCACCCTTTGTGAGGCCTGTTTTCACAAGTGGGCCAGATTCAGTCTAAATTGAGCTAGATTGAATCTGAGGCCTTCATAGAGGCAAGATGGAGATTACATACAGAAAGATTGTGGGAGGGATTGAGGGGTGGTCTGGGGTGACTGTGGGGGGAGTTTAGGGAGGGTCTTGAGGAGAAGTCTGAGGAGGAGCTTGATGGGACTCCAGGGACTAGGATGAGGTCAGACTCCAGGAACTAAGAGAATGGGATTAAGGGTGGGAAGCAGCTGAAGGCATGGATATTGATAGTATCAAGGGTGGCAAGTAGCTGGAGAAGGGCAAGGCTAGGTAGAGATTTGGGCCTAATGATAATGTAAGGCTTATGGCCTTAGGGGAAGGCCAGATCTAGTTGGAAGATTCAAGGAGAGTTCAAGGGGGCTCCCAGACACTGTATTCCAGGTTCAAGAGGGTTCCCAGAGACTGTACCCTCATCATTCCCCCCTCAAACAAATAGGACCCAAATTCTTTTGGGGACCCAAATTCTTTTGGGGTCCAAGGGGATTCCCGCAGTCGAAACCCCATCACTACAGCAGCTGCTAGCAGATTGTTGCTACAGCTCCTTCCCATTGTGGCATTCTTTCACTGTGTCTAGTAGGCTTGATCCTAGAATTCTAGTTGTCTAAAAACTTTTCTGTTCTTCCATCACTACCTTTCAATGGCCACCAGCTTTTGTTTGGCCCAGGAACTCTTTGCTACTTTACCCCTACTTGTGCTACATGATTTTCTTCTCTCTTGGAACTTTGTAATTATCAGAGGCA
Organism: Trichosurus vulpecula; assembly: GCF_011100635.1. NCBI lineage: Eukaryota > Metazoa > Chordata > Mammalia > Diprotodontia > Phalangeridae > Trichosurus > Trichosurus vulpecula. The sequence goes on from NC_050575.1 coordinate 250,125,260, forward strand.
TATACTTCCCTGGAATAGCCATAGAGCCATCCACACTTGTCTAAAAGAAATTGGGATTATCATGTGCACATCCATTTTCTCTCATTTTGTTTCCTCACTTTCTCTTCTAGTCTTTCTAAGTCTCATTCTATAGGTGCAGCTCAGGCACTTTGAAACTGGTCATAAATCAATCATCCTTAATGTGGTACCCAGGGAAAGAAGATATCCCATTAAGGAGATGTCATCATTATCAGAATAAAATTTCACTTGCATTGTCCATGTGGATGTTTTTCTCCTTTCCACAGATACATCCTTAATGCCATAACAAAGGTCTTATCCTTCAACCTTGTTAATAAGAAGTTAAATTCCAATAGACTTCTCCTGGGCTGATCCTTTACAAATGTAATACTCAATCCAGTTAAATTATTCTGGTTCACAGAATTTAAGAGCCTGGAGAGACCTTAAAGGTCACCTAAGTCAATCCCCTCATTTTACAGATGAGAAAATTAAGGACCTAAGAGTTACAGTGAGTTTGTTAGGGTCACACAGGTAGCAGGACGGTTGTGAATGTAAATCCCCTAACCTGTTCTCTCCAATAAACCAAATTGCCTCTCAAAATCTTCTATGATTATGCCTTATAACAGCAGGCACACCCAGGATGGCCTGCTAGCCTAGGTCCTTTGATCTGCTTTTCTAAAGGAAAGGCAACTTTAAGGGGGTCAACAATCTTACTTTAATCAAACATATATAAATCATTCACTAGTTCAGGGGAAAGGTCAACACCCTGAATGTGGAGAAAATACAAGCAGAAAAATTAGCACAGAGATCCAATGGACATGGCTCCAACTGTCTGAACAAAGTAATAGTTACATAGTCACCAAGATATGAAGAACCAACATCTGGGTTCACAAAGCCGGGGGGCTTCTTAACAACAGCTACCCAGAGTCTCCTCTAGCCAAATCACATGAACATTCTTCCCATGAGTGAGCCCCAAACCAAAATCTCACCTCAGAATATATATACCCTTCAGAGCCAGAAGGCATCACAACCCTCCATGACTCAGTGCCTAATTAGCTTAGTACCAAAAGGTGTGGAAGCCTTCCTGTAAGCAAGCTTCCCCTAAGCAACCTCCCTGTAAGCAAGCTTCCCCTTAGGCAAGTTCCTACCCCAGTGGGCTCTATGTGACTCAGGATATATCATAGCTGTGAGCTGGGCCAGAGCTCAAAGCAGCAAGACACCTGTGGTTGAAATACCTGTATAACTATAGACCTGGGAAATGGCCCCTGTTCCAAGGAAAAAAAGGAACACATAGGTCTATTAATGAATGGGGAAGATCTTATATTCCATTAACCTTACAGGTCTTCATATACTTCAACTTTATCTTCCATTCATTTCTTATATAAATCTTTAGTTTAGTTTTCTTTTTAGCCATTTGGTCTCCTCATGGTTTCACCAATATGTCTGTACAGTTCCATCTTTCTCCTTCCGTTATCTGAATCTTATCCTTTTTTCAAGGGCTACCTTGCTACTTCTTGGATCATCTTAATCTTAAGTAATTTACCTAAGTTTACGCACTTTGCATGAATGAGATTTGAATACAGGTCCTAATTCCAAGTCTAGAGTTCTTTCTGTTACTTTGTAATAAGTCCTAAGTGAGTTGCCAAGAAGGATCTACTGGCTGGAGGAGGAATGTCTGTTCAACTCAATAAGCATTTATTAGTCAGACACCATTCTAAATGCAAAGGATACAAAAACAGGCAAAAGGAAGTCCCTGCCCTCAAGGAGCTTATAATCTAATGAGCAAGCCTGCATGCAAACAAATATATACAAAGCAAGTTATATACCAGATAAATAAAAAAAAAACAATTAAAAGAGGGAAAGCACTGGAATTAAAAAGGGTTAGAGAAGACTTCCCATGGAAGGTGGGATTTTAGTTGAGACTTAAAGGAAGCCAGAGACAGAAAGAAAAAAATGTTTGGATGTGAGAAATGGAGTATCTTGTTCATGGAACAGCCAGTAAGCTAGAGTGACAGGATGGAAGAGTATGTGTCAGGGAGTAAGTTGTAAGAAGACTGGAATGGTCAGAGGGAGCTAGATTCTAAAGGGCTTTGAACACCAAACGGAGCATTTGGTACTTGATCCTGGTGGCAACAGGAAGCCATTGGAGTTTACTGAGTTACAGGTTACTAGATCAAATCTGTGTTTTAGAAAAATCACTTTAGTGGATGCACTGAAAATGGACTGGAGTGGGGAGAGACTGGAGGCAGGTAGACCAACCCACCATCAAACTATTAACAATCAAGGCCTGAGAGACAAGGGCCTGCACTACAGTGGTGGCAGTGTCAGAGAGAAGAGGAGCATTTCAAGACGTTGCAAATGTGAGATCTACAGGCTTTGGCAACAACTTGGGGACATAGAATGTCCAGGATGACTCTTAGGTTGCTAGACTGTTGTCCTCTACAGTAATAGGGAAGGTAGGAGGAGGGAGGGAGTGTTTAGGGGGAAAGACAATGAATTTTATTTTGGATGTATTCAGTTTAGATGTCTCTTGGACATCCAGTTTGAAATGTCTGAAAGGCAGTTGGGGATGTGAGAATTGGAGCTCAACAGAAGGTAGACTTGAGATTTGTCAGCATAAAGATGGTAATTAAATCCACAGGATCTGATGAGATTATCAAGTGAAGTAGGGTAGAGGGAGAAGAGAAGAGAACTCAAGACAAACCATGAGGGACACCTTCTGTTAGAGGGTGCAATCTGGAGATGGCCTGCCCGAAGCTCTCTTTTCTAAGTGGTGAATGCCTGACCCAGACCATCATTTCAAGAAGAATCCAAGTCATACTTACTTCACTTCTGCCTCCACTGCTCACTCTCTGAACTTCTCCACTTCTTGCCATCTCCAGGATAAGAAGGCTGCTAGTAGGAAGGTGGGAGAAGTTTGGAGTGGAGCAGGGAGTGAAGTGAGAATGGTGTGGATGCCTCATGAAATGGAAAAGATAATTACTTAGAGCTGACTTGGGACATGAAATCAAGTGTTTGCAAGACATTGGCTCCTAAATACTATGCAAATAATTCCTACAATGAAGGGGGATAAATTATTTTACCTTTGATAAAGAAGAATGGAATTTTTTACATCTCTTTTTTAAAAAAGTTTTGAGTTCCAAATTCCCTCCTTCCCTCTAGCCCCTCATTGAGAAGGCAAGCAATTTATTAATTATACATGTGAAATCATGCAAAACATGCTTTCTTGCCTCATTAGGTTTTCATGACACTACTATCTTGTGATCCCTTCCTATTTTGTCCAACTATACCTCTTTGTCTTTTCCTGGTTCTTCTTCCATGTTATACTCACTAACTGTGGTTTTCTTCAAGGCTCCATACTGGACCATTTTCTCTTTTTTCATATTATCTCACAGGATCACATAAGCTTCTGTAAGTTCAATTAGAATGGGAGCTCCCTTAAGGCATGACCTTTATGCCTGGCACGTTGTAAATGCTTAATAATTGCTTGTTGATTGATTTGACTTATAGAGACTATCAGGCAATTAGGAAATGCCAATTTAATAAGTGCATCTATAATTTAAAAAAAAAATAGCTGACATAGGAGATAAAGTGCTGGTCCTGGAATCTCTGGAGAGATTCTGGAGAACTCTGACTTCAAACTCCACCTCTGACATTTACCTGTTGCATGTTCTGGACAAGTCAGTTAACCTCTCTGTGACTGATAAAATTCTCTATGATCTATCTACTAAGCCATAGATAGGTTGCAATTCACATCGTATAGATTTCATATAGTATGAAATCCTCCATTAGGATCTGCTGCAAAAACAAAACAAACAGGTTTAATATGCTTTTCTAGAAATTATTTTCTTTTGTGTCTCATAGATAACCAAACATTCAAGACTTAAGGACAGAAGATTCTTACTAGGTCTCTGACCTTGGTCAAGTTACTTAATTTCCAAGGCCTCAGTTTTATATCTGCAAAAAGAGAGGATTACAGAACCCTGATTTTAAGTCAGGAGTTATGATAGGTAACCTATCTCAGCCTCAATTTCCTTTCAAGTGAGGTTGGATTAGTTGACCCATAAGACCCTTTCTAGCTCTAAATCTGATTTTTTAAGTTTTATATTACCTGAAATAATAACAGTAGCAAATAAGGTCACTAGATGAGTTTGCCTGGGAGACGAGGGAAAGGGATTGAGCAAGCTTTAGTCTCTTTCTATTTTTTTTTTTTTTTTTTTTAGAATTAACTCCAAAGTGTGTGTGAAGTCACTGTCCCGCTTTTCAAATGCCCGGGGACTTGCCAGGTCTGTGGATGACTGCAGTTTCCAGTGGAGAAGGCTTCATTATTAAGCCAGTGAGGCTGTCAGAAATTCGCCTCGGGAAAGAACAACAGCCAGAGGCTCCTAACCTTAAGTTGTCCATCACTCGGACTAAAACTTACAACGTGGGGAAGCCAGGCCACATCTGGGGGCTCTGCCCCGTAAGGTGGAGCCGTAGCTAGACCGCTCCTTCCTCCCCCAGCTGTGCAAAAAGGAGTCAATGAGGTGGATCACATGGTCCTTCAGGAATGCGGTCGATGTGTATGGGTGGAGGGGGAGGCGAGAGAACTGGCTCCCCAGCCCAGTGACCTACCCTTTCCAGCCAGCTGCAAGGAAATAGGCAGAAAGAGCGACCAATAGCTTGTCGGCGAGGCTCCCAGGACCCGCCAATCACCGAGTACTCAAGTAAGGGGGAAAAAAAAAGAAAAAGAAAAAAAAGAAAAGAAATGCTGCTCAGTAGGCTCGGTTGATCTCCGTTGTAAGAGATATGATCTGGACTAGTGAGACATAGAATGCACACTCAACACACACACTCCGGGCACAGCAGATAACAGAGGCTTAAAGCAATCACAGCGGTACAGGAGTGAAGGAGGACAGAAGAAGCCAGAGGGGAACCCTGGCTGGCAGAAGTCATTCTCCCAAGAAACTGGCGGCATTTGTACAGCGAGGATACGATAGCTGATGGTGAGTGCTGCCACTCTTGCCAAACTGGGTCTCCCTCCCTGAGGCGTCTTAACTGTTGGAGTTCCCTTGCCTAGCAGAAAGTGCAGTAGGGGGTGGGGGTGGGGGGAGAGCTTCAGTGACGTGTCCAACTTCTTTGGGTAGCATATGTTGGGAGGAGATTCATTTTTTTCCCCTTTCTTTGGGGGAAAAAACCCCAGTATCCATGATGTCGATTTAACTGGGTGGGGTGGGGAAGAGAGGTTTTTTTCTTTCTTTTCCTTTCCTTTCCTTTCTTTTCCTTCCTTCCTTCCTTCCTTCCTTCCTTCCTTCCTTCCTTCCTTCCTTCCTTCCTTCCTTCCTTCCTTCCTTCCTTTCTTTCTTTCTTTCTTTCTTTCTTTCTTTCTTTCTTTCTTTCTTTCTTTCTTTCTTTCTTTCTTTCTTTTCTTTCTTTCTTCTTCCTCTTCCTCTTCCTCTTCCTCTTCCTCTTCCTCTTCCTCTTCCTCTTCCTCTTCCTCTTCTTCTTCTTCTTCTTCTTCTTCTTCTTCTTCTTCTTCTTCTTCTTCTTCTTCTTCTTCTTCTTCTTCTTCTTCTTCTTCTTCTGCATTCCTCTCTTCCCTCCCAGTACTCACCGAACTTAGTTGGACCGTCCCAGGAAACATCAGCAAAATTGCTAGATCACAGAATTGTGTTTCTCTGGAATGAGTTCTGCAGTTTCTTACAAAAGCACTGTGACTGGGAACTCAGCCCTCTGCTATTGTTCTCATCAGCAGCTCCCATCAGGGAATTGTGACCTAGCAAATCTCTTCTGTTTATGAGTGTATCACTACTTATCAAGTGGTATTTTTAGTATGTCGTTTAAAGCTGTGGCTTTCTTAAGTTGCATAGCAAGGAAGAAGGTAAGGCTATATTGGCAAAGGGGTGTATATTTCTCCTATGAAATAATTTGTTTCACTTCTGGAGGGAAGATCATTGATGTTTACTTTTTTATTGGGAAAGAGTATTTTTGCTCTTACTTCACACCCCAGAATCCATCAATGCTAAGGAACTGAAGGTATCTGTGATCTGATTGGCTAACAGGTGCCTCCTTTCCTCTTCCCCCCTCCCCCCATCAAACACCCATAATCATCCCCTCTTTGGGGTTCTTACCAGCTACTGTAAAATCAAAATTAATACATGTGTCATTGGCAGATTTTTCCTCCACATTTTGAAATTTAATGCCATTTTCAGTAGTTGATTAGTTTTTAGTATGAAGCAAAATTTCATACACAATCTGATTTTATTCTTTTCTTCAGTTATCATAAAGTAACAGTTAAATCATTGTGAGGACTTTAGATTCTGTGTAAGAAATATTCAGGTGAGTTTTCACTCTAATCCTCAGAAAAGGGTTTGGAAGGAAGGGATTTGAAAGCAGAAAAAAATGTAAAACCACCTGTTCATTTTTTTTTATCTAAAAACAAGAACAAATAACAAAGTGTTTTCCCTAGTTTTTTTTAAAAGATGAATAGTAAAATTGGTTCTCATGTTTTTATTAAATAAGAATTTTCTATTTGACTGCTTTCAGAATACAATTTAGTGATATTACCATATTTGTAGTTTGGACACAGTTGTGTTTTTTAAAACAAAATGAATGCTGTAATTACTTTTAATAAGAAAGGTGTGCTTATTCAGGGATACCCCAATTGTATTTTATTTAAATGCATATTTCTTTATAAGAAATTTATAGTGGCTATTTTAAAATTAAAATTCATGCAAATCAGTAGAAAAGTAAAAATTATAAAATTATAAAATTAAAAAATTATAAAAATTACAGAAAATAAAAATTATAAAAATTACAGAAAACTATTGCTAACTTTTAGAACTTTAATTTTGAGTTTTATTGTAGTGATAATGTATGTCTCCTTTAAGTCTTGAAATCCAATAATTCATGAAGTTTTTGTATTTTTAAAAAAGAAACTCCTTGAGACTATACCATGACTTTCAGATTTCAGAATAAAATAAATTTTCAGACCTCTTTCATATTTTAGATATTCCTAAGTAAGTTGCTTTAGGAGAGAAAATGCTCTATTTGATTCTATTGGATTTAAGAACTGAAGCAAAAAGAAAATGTGGTGATGATCATTTTATGACTACTATTGGTAAAGCAATCATAGGATTCCACTGCTGGAAAAGCACCACCATCATGATCAAAATGTGAAGAGCCTATTTGCATTATATTGCTCTTTCAGTTGCACAAAGCAAAGTTAAAATGTTAGAAACAAATACACACTCTACATACATTAAAATGCATCAAAACTACATTGATTCCATGATTTCATTGATATGGTCCACAGAAGCGAGGAAGGAGTGTATTCTAGGCATGGAAAAGATACTGTGAAAAGACACTAAGGTGGGAGAGAGAATGCAGAGTTCCTGAAAAGAAGGTCAATTTGGTTAGATGTGAAGGGGAATGATGTGAACTAACCCTGGAAAAAAAGTTGGATCAAGACTGTGAAGGGCTTTATATGCAAATCTGAGGGATTAATATTTTCTCCTAGGGTTGATGAGAAGCCTCTGAATGATTTTGAATAGGGTAGTGACATGGTCATATTTGTTCTTTTGGCAGACAATTTTGGTAGTTGTGTGGAAGACGAATTAAAGAAGGGAGAGACTGGAAACCAGGAATCCTATTTGAAGCCTATTGCAAAAGTTCAGGACAGGTGATAATGACTTTAATTAGGGTAGTTGCTCTGAGTTGAAAGGAGATGGATTATATAGAGACACTGTGGAGGGAGAATCAACAAGACTTGATAAATGATTTGATATGGTTAACTTGGAGGTTATAAATATGATTGACTAGAAGGATGAAGGCATCCTTAGCAGAAACAGAGGAGTTTGGAGAAAGAATAGATTTAGGTGAAAAGGTAATGAATTTCAGTTTGGACACATTGGATTCAATAACAGGACCTCTATTTGGAGAAGCCCAGAAGGTTCTGATGTGAGGCTGGAGTTCAGCAGAGGGTCTGGATGGATAATAATAATGGTAATGATAATGTCAATAATAGCTAACATTTATACGGTACCTTCTACATACCAGGCTATGCTGAGTGCTTTGCATTTTTTCTCTTTTCTTTCAAAAATTTTTTTTTTTTTTTGTAGGGGAGAAGGCTGGGGTTAAGTTGGTCACACAGGTAGTAAGTGTGTCAAGTGTGTCAAGTGTTTGAGATTGGATTCGAACTCAGGTCCTCCTGACTCCAGGGCCGGTGCTGCCCCTATTTTTTTTAATCTCTTTTGATCCTCACAATGACCCTGGGAAGTAGGTGTCATTATCATTCCCATCGTACTGATGAAGAAAGAGAGGCAGAGGCTAAGTGACTTCTCCAGCTAGTGAGAGTGTGAGACCGAATTTGAATTCAGGTCTTCCTGCTATTAGATTGTAAGCTCCTTGAGGGCAGAGAATGTCTTTTGCCTTTTTTTTTATGTCCCTAGCAGTTAGCATAGTACGTAGTAGGTGCTTAATAAATATTTATTGATTGATTTACTCCAGGCCTGGACCTCTATTGACTGAGCTACCTAAAAGATATGGGAGTTACTTGTTTAAAGCAGAAGGGAGCTGATAAAATCACTGAGAGAGAAACTGTAGTGAGAGAAGACCTAGGACAGAGTCCTAGGGGACAACCATAGTTGGGAGGCAGTACACGAATGATGATCCAGTAAAGGTGTCTGAGGAGTGGTTGGGAAGGTGGATGGAAAATCAGAAAGCCGTATCACCAAAGCTGAGGAAAGAGAAATTATCCAGTAAAAGGGAGAGGTAACATTGTCAACATGCTTACAGATACGACAAGAAGGATGAGAACTTAGAATAAGACCATCGGATTTAGGATGAAGAGATTGCTGGTAACCTTGGAGAGATCATTTTGTTTCAATTAAGTGGTGATGTTGGAAGCTAGATTGCAAGGTTTTGAAACTTAAGTAGGAGGAGAGGAAATTATCTCAATGGACTCTTGCATGAATGTAACATATGCTTGGGAGACATCTTGTTTGGGAAAAGATTTCAAGGCTGAAGTTTGTTCCATTGAATCAATTTTATTTTTCTTTCTAATTGACAAATGATATAGAGTGAGATAGTATGTTGTTTGTGTTTTAGTCAATTTTGCGACTGTGAGAAGTGGTCTGTTCTAGAAAAGCATCTCTGAAAGTTTGCCTGTTCCCCGCCATCTTTTCACGAGGGGCAACCTTAATGCATGCATAGATCATTCTCACAAAGCTTTTATGGAGATAAAAAAAAGGTCTGTTATTTGGTATTTGCTGATGTCTTATTGGTCATTTTAAATTAATCATTGTACCATCTCTTCTTTTGCAAACTTCTATTTTGAGATCTTAAAAATTGACATTTGGTGCCTTTAAAATCGTGCTTTCTTCTGCATGGATTTCTTCGCTGTGAATTTAGTCAAGTGTTTTAGGCATCATCCACAAATGTCTTCAGGGTGATTTGCCATAGAGGAGTCTCACATTAAGTTTTTTCCTTAAACTGTTTTTCACTGTTTTGCAAGACTGTATTTCTTTTAATCTTCTGTCATCCTCCTCTATATCTGGCAAATGAGTTTGTACTACATACTGTTGCTGTCTTTGGCAACCATGTCCAGGCGAGATAGTGGTTGGCAAGAGGTTCAAGCAGTTGCTGACAGAGGCAGTTTCCAGGCTTTTTGGGCTCTTCCATTTTGTCAGCTGTTTTGCATTGGTAAAGTCCTCATGACAAAACATAGTGGAATTCTAGACTTATTCTCCTAGCCTTCCAGACTGGAGCCCCAGAGCTCAATTGGTTACATTTCCTCTTTAGGATTCTAAGGGTACCCTGGAAAGACAGTTGGGTTCTTCTTCTGATACAAGTTAAAGTCTCCACCTGGTGTGTACCCTTCAATATCGTTACCAGTGATTAGTGCCTCATTGATAGTTCCTCGATAAAATTGATAACCAGTCAATATCAAGTGGGTTTTATAAAGAAATATTTACTGAGAAGATATAGCAAGAACAGAAGTACAAATATATCCCTCCTTCCACCCTGAACCAGAGGAACATTCTCTCTACTACCTTCATGTCCCTGGAGAGAGTGGCTGCCACAAACATTCATTCTGCCACTCTCTTCACTTTGGGGTGAGGTATAGCTAATTGAGGAGTCTCTCTTGTTTTCAGGACACAGTGTTTTAGCTACTAAGTCAGTAAAGCTCTGGCTGGGTCAAGCAGTTGGCTCCTCAGGGTTGACTCCTTCCAATGCATAGGCCTGGTGGACCTCTGAGTCTCTTCTAATCTTTCCAAACTCAAAAGATCAGAGCTTGGTCATTTAGCCTCTAATACTCCTTTATCACAGATCAGGAAAAATCAAATATAGTAGGTACAGAAGAAACAGAAAGTATTTGTTCACAGGCTACATGCATCTTGGCAGGTGATTACCTCCACCCAACAATGCTCTGAGAACCAGACCCTCGTTGGCTATTCTTAATGTTACACCCATCATGTAAGTGAGGAATCAAAGGGGACTTTGGGGGTAGGGAGGGAGTTCCTGGGATTTAGTATGGGAAGAGGAACCTAGGAAATAAACAACTAGACAGAAATGGCGATTGTTTAGAATCAGTGTCTTTATTTTTGTTCATTTCTGATTTCTTTGGAGTTGACAATTTATTTAATTAGTTCTTTTTGATTTGATATTGATTTTGATGGAACTCTGATTCCAAAATTACTCTTATTTACTATGCTGTACATGATGCTCCACAAGTCCTGGTTCAGTTTAAAGCTCCCAAAACTTAAGTGGTTTTAAAGCTAATAAAGCTTTGATAATTAAAATGGCACTAGGACTTTTGGGACAGCTTCTATATCTACAGACAATCTGTACATGTTGCTTCTCCCAAAAACTGTAAGCTCTTTGAAGTCAGGGACTATTTCCTTTTTATCTTTCATTCTCATCACTTAGTACAGGGCCTGATATACGATAGGTACTTAATAATTGTTTATTGATTGATTGATAGGCAGCTATAATGGTATAGTAAGAATAGAGAATGCATGAATAAAAATGATTCATGAATTCTTTTCTGTTCCTCCCTCTTTTTGTTGCCAACGCCATAACTTTCTAGTGGTCTTCCTCATCTTAGCCTATCCTCATTCTGTCTCTATTCCATACAACTGCTGAACGTATATTCCTAAAACACAGATCTGACCTTGTAAATCTAATCCAAACCCTTCAGGTCTCTCTAATGTTTCTGGGTAAAATACAGACTTCTCGGCCTCATCTAAACATACCCGCAATCTGATATTCTTCTGTCTTTAGAGTCTTTTTTTTCATATTGCTCCTCTTTTTACAGCCTCCATTGCAATCAAACTGCCCCCATTCATGACATTCCATCCCTTGCTCTATATCTTTGCATACCTGGTCCTCCATCCCTGGAATGCTCTCTCTTGTCCCAAGTTATTAGTGCCTTTTCTCTCCTTAAATTACTTCGTATTTGTTTTCTGTGAACTTTGTATTTACTTATCTGTGTACATGCTGGTTCCTCAAAGTTCCTGGAGGAAGAGGGTTTTTTATTTTTACTTTTGTATTTTCAGATCCTTGTATGAGTGTTTTGTGTATAGTAGCTCTTCAGGAAATATTTGTTAAATGGATTTGAATTGCTAAATTCCTTCCTTCTTGAAACTGTCATCCTGCTAAGTTTTGACCTCTCATTCACATGGTCATAGTCTAATTTATTAATTAAAGGGGTTTAATAATTGCAGTGTAAGTTAGAATCTACATTATGGAAGGAGATGCTGATCTGTATTTGTAGAGGGAATTTGTTTCTAGAGAACAGTGTTAGACGAGAAGTCAGAACTTTAAGACCTGAGGTTAATTCCTGCCTCAGACATTTACTCATTGTATGGGCCAATCAGTTTACCTCTTGGACAAATCACTTTACCTTTCTCAGTTTCCTCATTCATAAAATGGGGATAATAATAGCAGTTTCCTCACAGGGTTGTTCTGATTGGTAAAATGAGATAATAAGTACAGCGTTTTGCAAATCTTAAAGCATATAAATGCCAGTTATTATACTAATGAAATCATGGTCCTGATCCAAAAAAAAATTAAAAGTTATTGATGTGCACTCATTTACTCTTTCTTCATAGCAGGCACTAAAAAAAATATTTGTTCACTTCATGTGCAACAAATTTCTTTTCTGAGAGTATTATGTGGTATAAACTGGACCTGTGTTCAAATTACAGCTCTTGTTATTTGCTATCTGTGACTTTGGGAAAATCATTTAACTTCTTGGATGTCATTTTCGTCTCTGTAAAATGAGGAAATTGAGTAACATGATGTTTAATGTCTCTTCCAGCTCAAAATCTTGTGCTCTTGTATGTTGTGAACTAAAAAATGACACGTTTTTGGTATGGATTTTGAGGGTAACCTTTTTATTTCCCAATATTTAGGAAACACTAGTTGAGATGTGGATTGGTGGCCCCAAACCAGATCTGAGTGAAAAAGCAGTTTGACTGAAAGTTATGTTGCATTTATTTGACTGGATGTTGTTTTTTTATTGCTCATTCATATGGGTAGGGATAGTGCTATGAAGTTTTATCCTGGAAGCTCCTAAAACCCCTAATTCTGTAAGTGAAAAATGCTGGTGACCTTTTAATATTCACCCTTGAGAAAAAGATAGACTTCCTATCTTTTTATTTTAAATCTTCATTGCTATATGTTTTAAAAGTTCCATTTCGTCTCTTTTGGTGATGGTGGAGGAATAGAGTAGGAAAATCACCAAGTTCTGAGCAAATTCATATGGAAAATGCATTTTCATTAATAGTGTATTTAACATTTTGGAAGCAAAATGTGTAGTCCGCTCTGTTTTTTGCATCAAAGTGCATATGAGAAATATAGAACCAGAGATCTAGAGTTGCAAAGGACCACAGAGGCCAACTAGTCTATTTCCTCATCTTATTGATGCAGACACTGAGACTCAGCAAGGTTAAATGTCTTGTCCAAAGTCACACAGCTAATAGTTTTCAGAGGAGAGATTTGACCCAAGGTCCTTCTACTCCAGAGCTAGTGCCCTGAGAGTTAGCATCTGTTTTCCTTAATTATCTTCCTTCTTGGACCATGTTCTCAGTAGTTACCCTTCAGTCCCACAGGGAAGCCCTTTCAAATCCAACTGTATAATTACCCAGCTCTAAGGGAGGACTTTGCTTTTGAAAAGGGAAATGCTTCATAGAGGGGTTTTGTGTTTGTCTGGAAGATAATGCTGTTTATTCTGAGTAGTGAGCAGGTTGCAAACAGACAGTATAGTGGCAGCCAGACTATTTAATAGTTGCCTTTGAGTCAGATTTTTCATAATATGATTTGATTATTTGTATTATGAAGCTCTGTGAATATCCACATTAAAATATAAATATCAGCAACACATTATAAGTCAGTATGAATTATCTTAGCACCATCTTGCCTCTGCTCCCCTCCACTGGTTTGAATAATCAAAAGAAAATTGTTAGCATAAAGATAGTCCAAGTATTCTTTGTTTTCTTAGTTATTATCCTCTATGACAGATATCCCCACAAGAATAACCAAAAGTAAAAATGTGTTTACTGGCCTCAAATCACAATATAGCATTTAGTTGGGAATTTTCAAATCACTCACAAAAGTAATTTAACATTTATGTATTCAGCGATTTCCTGTTTTGATTAACAGGTTTTTTAAGTGACTTGGTGCTATGTGAAATTCCATAATTAGTAATAGTTGCATCTATAGGTGGCATACAAAATGTCATTATCTTATAACATGTTGTTGTATAAGAAGCATTTGCACATCATGGAAAGAATTTTGAAATCCAAATTTTTTTCGAATAATAAATGTTTACGTATGTATGTATATGTCCACACACACGCACACAAAATGTTTTATACCTGAATGGTTCTGTTGGGCAAAGTCACTTTATGTATTTTAAGGTCAGCCCTCATACTGGGAACATACTGTCTTTTATTTCTTGAAATCCTCTTTCTTTCAGGCCAAGTTCAGGTGCCATTCCCTTCTCTGAGCTGGAAGTGACCTCTCTCATTAGATTTTCTTGGAGCGTTTTGCGTGCAATTCTCCTCTGTCCATACCATGTGTTATATTGATCTGTGTATATATCTTATCTCATCCCTCTCCCTACCCATCTCCAGATCATAATCTCATTGAAGTCAGAGACTATTGTTATTTTTGCTACTTTTATATGTCTTGTATCAATTAATCAATAAGTATTAAGTTCCAGACATTGTGCATTTATTTCAGGGCCTTCTATTAAACACCCATTAGGTTTTAGTTGGTTATATTGATGCAGGTGAGGTCAGCACTCTGAGTGGGAGCTATGTGTGGTCCAGTTAGTTTTTTTCTATTCTACAACAAAAAGAGCCTTACCCTGATCGGCAATCTTGCAAATGCTACATAAAAATTGATTCATTTTCTCAAATGCTTGAGTCATATCGGAAACAATGTATAACTGCAGATCACAGATTCAAGCACATTGACTGCACTATTAAAAAGGCCAAAGCTTAATGTCATTTGCAAGAGCAATCAGTGAACCAGAACAGAAGAAATACTTCTTATGAAGGAATGGGGAAGTAAAGATTCCTTTCTCCAAAATATCAGTCTCAGGAGCAGGGTATATGCTCTTTTCATTTGGTACTAAGTTGGGAAGGCATGTAGTTAGGTTTTAGATTGAGCAGAAAAGCAAAAATGCTACTTTATGAATTAAAAATATAGTTAGGATAAAAAATTTGTAGAGAAAATGAAATAAAAGATAGACTAATACTTTCTGGAATTATTATAGGTTATGATAGAGACCACAGAATCTCAAGTTTGGAAAGGACCTCACAGACCATTTAGTCCAAATCATACCTTGCTACATTCTCCAACATTCTTGACAAGTGATGATCCAGACATCACTGGTTGCTGTGTCTGTCCTTCATTCTTGAAGAGGACCATGACATCAGGGAAATGATGACATAACTTGGAGTTGACTTTTATGTGAGTGAGGGAGGGCTGTACAAGGTCACTAGCTTTGTTTTCTCCTCCAGAGCCATCTGGGTTCAATGGCCTGATATTCCCCAGGACAACTGGAGATGGCCCAGAATACATTGAGAGACCCTGGCCCTTTCAGGCTAAGGTCTTTTCAAGTTCTCACTTTGAATGAGGTAATGCCCATTCAGTGAATAGGCCTCTTTAAGAAGTTAATCAAGGGATGGCCTCTTTAATCAGAACTCAAAAAAAAAAAATCAAACTGGGAGGGGAAGACCCTCAGGGTTCCTTCCCAAAAGAGAAACAGTTATACTGGTAGACCGGAGCAAAGGGAGAACTCACGAGCTCCTGAGGCAGTGCATTCCTTATCACTTATCAGCTACTTGAATGCTATTTTGATGATCATTTTTTGATTATGAGATAAGCAGTTATACTTGGTGCTGCATATTAATTAATGCAAGTGATTTTGGTAGATTAATCCTAGGTTGTTATGGCAAGGATCAAGATTATATTTCAGTGACTTCATGAGCTCATAGGTACAGATCTTGAACCATGAAAAAGGGTATCAGTATCTTTAGATATAGGTAATGTCTGTAAATATTTTATTCATTCTGAACCTAAGAAATAAAACAAGCATTTCCATAACATAGTAGAATAGAAAAAAAGATGATTGCACTTGAAACTGCAATTCTATTACGTACAACTTGCTGTTCCTTTTAAATATATAATAAAGTTATTGTGTAGCTTTCTTTTTTTCCCCTTTTTTTCTCCTCTCTCAGATGGCTACCATTAGCCACAAATATGTATATATGTGTAAAATCATTCTATACATACTTATCTTTATCAGTTCTTCCTCTAGATGCAGATAGCAGCTAACTTCATAGGCCCTTTGCAGTTAATTTAAATGATTTAGTCACTCAAAGTTGTTCTTAAAACAGTATTCCTGTTACTATACAGTTTGATTCTCACAACAACTCTTGAGAGAAAGATGCTATTATTATCCTCATTTTACAGATAAGGAAACTAAGGCAAAGAGAACTTAAGTGACATGTCCGTGGGTACACAGCTAGTAAATGTCTGAGGCTGGATTTGAACTCAGGTCTTCCTGACTCCAGGACCAGCACTCTATCCACTGTACTATCAGTCGAGTTGCATGCAGAACACATTGGGCATAATCAACAGAGGGAAGGCACTAACATTAAGAGGGTTTAGGAAAGACATCTTTTAGAATGTTAGATCTTAGCTGGGACTTAACAGGAGCCAAGTTCCTGTTGTCAAACCTAAATTTGCCTCTTTGCAACTTCTACCCATTGCTTTTCATTTTCTCTCTCTTGAGGCCAAACAGAACAAGCCTGATGCTTCCATATGATAGTCCTTCATCTTCTTGAACACAGATATGATGTTCCCTTTGCCTTCTTTTTTCCAGGCTAAAAATTCCCAGTTCCTTCAACTGGTTTCTATATGTGCCATGGATTTGAAGCCCTTCCCCATCCTGGTGGTCATGCTTTGGATACTCTCCAGCTTCTAAGTGGCCTTTCTAAACAGTAATGCCCACACCATTCTCTTGATGTGTTCTTACCAGAGCAGAGTATAGTGGGACCATCAACTTTTATCTAAAAGCTATGTCACCCTTAATGTAGTCTAGGTCAAATTAATTTTTGTCATGTTTGCCTTTTGGAAAGTGGATTGCCATCACTCAAGTACATCTTCCTCAGGGGGATTTCAGGGGCCTTGCGTCCTAGGGTGGGTTGCATTGTTACTAGAAAATCACTTTGGGCCTCAATTATTTTCATTGGGAAAATGGTCTCAGTATGTTTTTTGGCCTCAGAACATTTTAAAAATAAAAAATAAAGAATGATTAATTAAAAAATAAAATTGGAACTATGTAGTGATAAGAAAACATGTTCAATAGGGCTAAAGAATTTAGAATAGTACTGCTTATTATATTTTGACCTAATATAAGGGTTTAAATGAATCACAGCCATCGGGTAAATGCAACAATCTGGTTTCTCTACCTCTGCAGAGTTGTTAAATGTCACTGGAGAACAATTGCAAAAATAAACAATTCACCCACTAAAAATTTATGATATGTCATCAAATCTGGGCCCTCACAACTACTTCAGAATTCTTTTACTTTATCCAATTACATTTACAATTTTTTAAAACATTTTTGAGAATTTTGAGTTCTAAATTTTCTCCCTCCCCACCTGCCCATTCCCCTGCCCCTTGAGAAGGCACGCAATTAATATTGGTTATACACGTGAAGTCATTCATAACATTTCCATGTTAGCCATGCTGCAAAAGAAAACACATATACAAAATAGAAAAATAAAAGAAAGGAAAAGCTTATTGCTTCATTCTGTACTCAGAGTTCATCAGTTCTCTCTGTGGAAATGGATAGCATTTTTCAGAACAGATATTCTTGATTCCCACTCTTTCATTAAAAAGATTAAGATCATCTAATGTGAATTGATTAAATGCCTCGTCTCTTCATCAAGGCTTCTCAGTGACATCAACCTCTTTTTCCGTTTGTCCCAGTCACCCAGGGAAATATTTCTCCACTGTCACTACTGCTAAACCCTGTACTTGTGCCCTCGGTTTATTCCTTTCTGCCTTTTCTAGGACCTTGCTCCATCATTTGTCCCCCTTCTCATGTATCCTCATCTATTGACACAATATGTATTTATTAAGCACTTACTATTTACAAATCATGGTGCTAGGAATAAAAAATTTTTAATAATGAAACATCTTTTTTTGTATAAGCTTAAAATTCTTTAGGGTGAGAGGAAGGAGCAGCATATATACTGTGAACCATTTTGAGCCCCCATAACCTGAGAGAGACCTAAAACATGGATTGACCAATCAGGAGAAGGGCATTTTTTGACCCATTCTGAGCTTAACTTAACATAATGCTCTGAGTGCTCTGGCATAACAGACATGCTTTGCTTTGATCTCTGACTGAACCCAAAGTGCCCCTTCCTGTGTCAGCAACTACAAGGCCAGATGCAGCTGACCAGGATTATTCTTCTGTTTAGGACTACCAAGGGCAGGATGCCTTTAACTGGATGCTATCTTGAAAAATGGGACTTTTCTTATCTTGGTATTTTATGGACACATGTTACGCTATGTTATGATATATACTCTATATATACACATATACATATATATGTACACACACACACACATATATAGTCGTGTTAATGATAAAAAACACAGACATCATGGACCTATTGATTGATTGATCAATCTATTAAATGACAGCTTGACACTTATCTTATTGTATTTACAATATGTGCCATTAAAAAATTCCTTTCTCATATGATGGTTAATACATATGGAGACTGTAACTTGACATAGGCATCCTGAGTTGGAATTGCTCTAAGTGTATAAAGGATCTCTTTCAGCTTGTTTACCTCTGAGTTCAGAATTATTTTCTGACTCCCATGCAATGCATGATTATCTGGCTTAATGAGAGTAAATAAACATGTTATAGCACATGTACAGCCTGATTCTGTTTGTTCCTTGTTCAAACCTTTGGTGAGGTGAACCCCATTGTTTGTTCTTGAACAAGTCTTTGGTAAGGGGGAACCCCATTCTGTTTGTTCTTAGGACCAAACTTTTGGTAAATGGACTATACACATAGGTAAGAAGAATGAAAAATGATTCCAAAGTTGTCAGGCTTTGTGATCAGAAGGATGATAGTATCCTTAGCAGAAGTAGGACAGTTTAGAGGATGGGTGTGTTTAAAAATGGGGGGTGGAGGGAGAGGGGGATGAGTTCCCTTTTGGACAAATTTAATTGAAATGGCTGTAGGACATCTGTCTGGAAAAGTCAAATGGGCAATTGACTAAAGCTCAGGAGAGAGACTAAAGTTTGATCTACAGATCTGGAAATAATTTATATAGCAATGAAGATTGAACCCATGGAAACTGATAGATCACTGAGAAGTGAGCATAAATAGAGAACCCAAGACTGAGCTATACAGATACTCACATTTGGAGAATAATGATCTATCAAAGGAGATGGAGAATTGTTCATCTTTTGTTCTCCAAGAGGATCAGTGACATCATGTCTTAACTTGTACATGAATTGCATTTGAGTGAGGCAGAGCTGCACAAAGTTATCAGCCTCTCCCTCTCCTGGAGTCCAATGGAAAGACTAAGGTCAGGTCAACTGGTGATGGCTGGGATACAGTGGGTGAGTTTGGCTTTTCTAGATTAAGGTCCTTTCTAGGTCTCAGTTTGTCTGAGGCCATGCCCATTCATAAGGGATAATAAGCAATAGATAAGAATTGGGGCAAAAGATGGCCTAATTTACCATCCCAAAGAGATCAATTTCAGAAGGGAAGACCCTCAGAGTTTCTCACCAGAACAGAAAACAATTGCTATTTATACTCATTGTAAGCCATCAAAATCTAACCTATGAGCCCCAGAGGCTTGAGCTGGGCTTATTGGCCATTCAATGAAAGCCAGAATAAAGGTAGTCAAGTAGCTCCATTTAAAACATCTTGCTTTTTAAAAACTTATTTTTCAGAGCAATATTTCAAGAAGTCAAAAACAAAAACTGAGGAGCACAAAAAGTAAACTGACCCAGAGGGTGATGTGAATTAAACCTTGTCACACATGTTTCTTACATGTATGCCTCTCTACTACTATAGTTTAAGTTTAAGCCTACGCCTCCCATAGATGCTGTGTGTGTTTGTGGGAAGGAGTGAACCAAGTTCTTAGGAGAAGACTGAGAATGAATGTTAAGAGAAGGAAGAGGGCATAGTGTCAGGAAACCCAGAGAGGAAAGGGTATCCAGAAGTGGTAGTCATTAACAATGTCAAATGCTTCAGGGATGTCAAGAAGGATGGGTATTGAGGAAAGGCCATGGGGTTTACACATTGAGAGATCATTGGTTACCTTGGAGAACAGTTTCTTTTGAGTGATGAAGTCAGAACTCAGACTTAAGTCAGTGAGGTGAAAGAACATGGAGATAAATGAGTGTAACCAGATTTTTTTTTTTTTTTTTAGGAATTTGACTGTAAAAAGGAATGACTTGAGCTGATGGGTATGGGATTGGGGGAAAGCTGGGCTTGTTTGTCGGAAGCAGAGAAGGAACCAATAGAAAAGGGTGAGAGTAAAGATTAGGGAGAAGTGGGGGAGGGGGGAATGATTAAGGTGGAAAGCTATTAAAGAAGAAAGGATCAGGATCAATTCACGATTGCTGTTATTAAGAAGGGCCACATTTCATCAGAGACTGAAGCCCAAAAGGAGACCGTAGGAGATGTTGTCAAGAACTGACATATAGAAGAGGAGGAAGTGTTGAGGTTTAGGAGTGCTGGGACCCCGAAATAGTGACTTGCAGGTCCTGCCCAAATGAATTCGACCCAAGTCTTCTTTCAGCCAAAGACAAGGTTTATTAAAGATCTGCCTTATTGGCCAGACTCTTAAGGAATATGAACACTTGTAAAGCTAATGTAAGGGGGCCAGATTGAATATGAGCACTGTCATGGAAACAAGATGGATCCTATATACAGAAAGACTGTGGGAGGGATCTAGGAGTGACCAAGTAGTCTGGGGTGCTGGAGAAGGGATCTAGAGAGGATCTTAATGGGAATGGCCAATAGGCTCCAGTGACTGTGAGGTAACAAAGAAGGGCCAGGAATGCCACTGACCTGGATCACGTGGCCAAGAGAAGAGGATTTCTAGATAGGATTAAGGGTGGGAAGTCTAGGGTGGGGACAGATGCAGACAATGAAAGGCCAGTTGACTGGGTTAGGTAGATGCTTCAGGCAAACGCCAGATCAAGTGGGAAGATTCAAGGAGAGTTCTGAGGGATTTCCAGAGCCTGTATCTGGTCAGAAGAGGTCCTCCTGTTTTCTCTCTAAGAGGCAGCAACGGAAAGGGTGGTGGTCCCTTCTTAGGCCTGAGGCCTAAGGAGAGAAGAGAAAGTTTAGAATGGATATAGGGGAGGCTATCCATTAGGCCAGAGTAAAATGGTTGCTTTGCTGCAGTGAGGGCTGAGTTTAGATTAGATTTCATAAATTTAGATTAGAGATTAGATTTCATAAATTTGTAGTGGATCCATTTGGGAAGGTTGGCAATATTCTTTCATCTGATCACTTATCTCTCTCAGGTGCTGAGAAGGAGGATGGTCAGGGTCACACAGGGCTGAGGTTTGGCAAGGCGAGAGTAGTAATAGCACAGGGTTGTAAGGTGGCAAGGGATTCAAGAGATCTTTAAACCCTTGCTGACATCACTGACTCCTCCTCATTCACATTTTTTAAATGCTCATTTGTCCCCTAAAAATACTCTGCCCTCCATTATTCACCATACATTTACATCCTTTTTCCTATCTTTTACTATGAAACCTGTTAGAAAAAAGTTGCCTTTGCTGCTTCTAATTTCTCACCAACCATCCTCTCCTGAACTCGAGGATTTTGGCATCTTCTTACTCTACTGAAATTGTACTTTCTGATATCATTAATGGCCTAATTGCCAAATCCATTGGTGTTTTTTGAGTCATCATTGACCTCTTTTCATATTTTTACACTGTTGATCATGTCCTGTTAGATACTTTCTCCTGTTGTTTCAAAAACATCCTACTTGCCATATTCTACTCCTGATTTTTTAATTTCTTTTCTGTTTCCTTCAGTTCTTTTTTAAAAAATTATATTTATTTTTTTCCAATTACATGTAAAAACAATTTTTAACATTTAAAAATTTTGAGTTCCAAATTATCTCCCTCCCTTTCTCCTCTCCCCGTTTAGAAGGCAAGCAATTTGATATAGATTATGCATGTGTAGTCATGCAAAACATTTCCATATTAGCCATGTTGCAAAAGAAAATACAGACCAAAAGAAAAAAGAAAAATAATTTAAAAAAAGTTTTAGTTCTTTCACTAGAAGTAGATAACATTTGTCATGACAAGTCCTTTGGAATTGTCTTGGATCATTATAATGCTGAGAATAGCTAAGTCGTTCACAGTTGATCATAGTACAATATTTCTGATAGTGTCCTTCACTTATTCTTCAACCTTTTCCTGACCCCTTCAATTGAGTATTCTCTAAGGGACTCTCCTTGGTCCTCTTCCCAGAATCACAGAATTTTAGACTTGGAAGGGATCTCAGTAAGCCATCTGAGCCAAACCCGACTTGAAGAAGATCCCAACTTGGTCCTAACTGGTCATCTAGCCTCTGCTTGAAAATCTCCACTGAGGGTCACCTCCCCGCCTCCTGGGGTAGCCCATTTCACTTTGGGATAGCTCTAATTTTAAGAAGAGTTTCCTTATTTTAAACCTAAATATTTATCTCTGCAATTCCTACCCCTTGCTATGAGTTCTGCTTTCTGAGACCAAGCTGAATAAGGCTGTTCCTTTTTCTGTATTTCCTTTTTCCAATATTTGCCATTTCTTTCCTCACCCCACCCCTACCCCCAAATCTCATCTAGGTTAAACTGGCTTGTTTAGCATGAATTTTAGTTTCCTCAGCAGCTTGCCCTCTTTTGGACGCTTACCAGCTTATCGATGTCCTTTCCAAAATACTGTGTGAAAGAAGGGAAGGTTAGCACTCCCCTTATTAAGGATGTAGGAAGTCTTGATTGCCTTTACAACACATATAATTAATGTGTTGTATTGTCACTCACTCTAGTATCTGACCATGTTCTTTTAGAGACAGCTTGAAGTAGTGGATAAGGCATTGGACTTGGAGTCAGGAGTAGTGAGAGTCAAATTCTGTCTCAGGCACTTACTGTGTGACTTTGGACAAGTCACTTAACCATCATTTCCCAGTGACTCCCCGTCTCCCTATAAAATGCTTTGCATGTTTTGTAGCAAATAAATACAGTTAAGCAAAACAAACCAGAACATTTATGCCCCATTCTGCCAATAGGTAGAAGGCATTCATCATTGTTAGAGAACTGAAGTCTTTCATTGTTTTCTGTTCCCTTATTTTAGTCATTGTTTTAAATTTTTCTTCTGGTTCTACTTCTCTCTGCATTCATTCCATACAAGTCTCCACCCATGGGGTGTCTTTCCTCTCCTACTCACATGGTCGATAAATTATCAGGTCCAATTGATTCTGTCGTTCAATCAATAAGCATATATTAAATGCCCACTGTGTGCCTGGCACTGTCCATTCTGCATCCATAATATTTCTTGGCTAATGCCTCCATCTCCACTGTCACCACTCTAATAAAGATCCTGCCTGAACTATTGCTAGAGACTTCCAATAATCCTTCCAGTCTCCAGTTTCTGCCTATCTGATCCATCCTTCACAGCACTGACAGAATGAACTTTGTTAAAGAGATAAAGCCATGTCACTCCTTTGCTTAAAAATCTTCAATGGTTTTCTTTTACCTCCCAAATAAAGTCCAAATGCTTAGCATTCAGGGGGCCCTACCAACTGGTACCATTTAACTCTCCAGCCTCATTGCATATTTCTTCTTTCCATGTGTTCTATAGTTTAGCCCAGGTGTGGGAAACCTGGGGCCTCGAGGCCACATGTGACCTTCAAGGTCCTTGGGTGCAGCCTTTTGACTGAGTCCATGTTTTATTAAGGGGGTTTATTTTGTGAAGTTTGGCTTTAGTCAAAGGGCTGTACTTGAGGACCTAGAGGGCCAAATGTGGCCTTGAGGCCACAGGTTCCTCACCTCTGCTTAGCCCAACTGCACAAATGCTCTGACTCACAAATATGCTCTACTATGACTTCCTTAGGCTCTTCCCTTTGTCACTGCTACTCAATTCCTACCAATCCTTTAAAACCTAATGCTAGGGGCAGCTAGGTGGCACAGTGAGTAGAGCACCGGCCCTAGAGTCAGGAGGACCTGAGTTCAAATCCAGCCACAGATACTTGACACACTTACTACCTCTGTGACCTTGGGCAAGTCACTTAACCCCAATTGCCCTGCTTTCCCTCTTCCTAAAAAAAAAAAAAATGCTGGTGCTACTTGTCCATGAAACTTTTTCCTGTTTTCCCTAGCTTATAATTACCATTTCCCTTGGACCTCATGTAGCACTTTATTTTGTATTTATCTAATGCTATGATATGGGCAGCTAGGTGGTGCAGTGGATAGAGTGCTGGGACTCGAGTCAGGAAGACTTATCTTCCTGAGTTCAAATCAGGCCTCATAGCCTACTACCTGTGTGATCCTGAGCAAGTCATTTAACCCTGTTGGTCTCAGTTTCCTCATCTGTAAAATGAATTGGAGAAGAAAATGACAAACCACTCCAATATCTTTGTCAAGAAAACCCCAATGAGGTCACAAAGGGTTAGATATGACTGAAATGACAGAACAGCAATAACAAATGATATAATATACAAGATTGTGGGATAATGCTGTCTGTCTGGATGTCATATCTTCGTTCTAGTCTGTAAGCTTCCTGATGGCAGGGACTGTGCCTTAAATTTGATATTGCCTTATTACTTAGACCCAACACTCTGTGCAGGTATTTGTTGCCTGGCAACAAATCTGTTAAAAGTATCTGCAGTGTTTCTATGAAGTTGAGTTGCCAAATGACATAACATATGAGTAGTTTTTTGCAAACTTTAAAGAACTATAAAGGTACTTGTCATCATCATCATTACTATTGGATGTTTTGGTATTATTGTCAACTCCACATTTGATTTGCCATGTCAGATCTTTGCTCTTTTCATCTCTGATGGTGCTTCTCTCCAAACCTCTGTAGATATAGTTTGGTCTCCATTTAAAAAAAATGATAGGTAAATTGAAGATTGAATAATGAAAATAGTTACTCATTTCTTAGAGGTGTTGCAAGAACTAAAGTGTCAGTGTTTATTTTTCAGCAGTCTAGGTACTTTTGTATAGCCAAAAAACTCTGTCCTAGTAGTAATCTTCACTCCTGACTCCTACTTACCATTTCATAAATGCTCAGTGGTTATTTAAGTGAGAAAAAATTGATGGAAACCCTTAAACACATCTGGAAAAGTCACCTAAAAGCAGCTCTCCTGACAGATGAACAAGATACTTCCAAATGCTGAGAGCACAGAGTATGTAAAATTCAAATATAAAAAGCATTATTTTTGAAAAACCAAATGAAGAAAGTTGAATAATTGAATAGGGTTTTTTTTAGTATTACAGACTTAGGAAAGATGAATATATACCTTTAATGAAAAAATCCTAGAGATGTTCACATTTAAAGATTGTAGTAGGGTACACATTGCAGAGAAGCAAATTTAAGCTTGATATAATGAAAAAATTATGATAATTAGAACTGTAAAAATGGAACAGGTTGCTTGGGAAGTGGGCTGCCTTAGGAGACAGTGGCTTCTGTCTTGTTGGAGGTTTTCAAAGGCTGGATAGCTGCTAGTTGGTTATATTGTAGAGAGTACTCTTTCAGGTACGTGTTGTACTCAATGACAACTGAGGTCCTTTCCAACAGTAAAAATGAAAAATTGCAGTTTGGCTTTATAGCTTTGCAATGCCGAGTCAAGTTAATCTCAGTTTGGGTTGTATCATAGTGTTAGAAATAAGAGCCCATCGTGAAGAGTTGGGTTCATTTGTAAATTTGGATGAAAGCTGGCACTAAATTAGGTCTCTAGGAAATGTTTTATTCTGTTTTGAAGCATTGATTAAGAAAGCCTATCTTTTCTTCTGTAGGTTGTTACCTTAGTAAGTTGATCTTAAAAAATGTCAACACAGCATTTGTTTTAATGAAATTAGAGTATTGAACAGTTGCTAGCTGGATCCCCAAGTATGGGTATCCTTCCCAGGGTGGGGTGGGGGCATGTTTGATACTTGTAATAGTACATTGATTCTTTTTTGAGTTCCAGGAAACCATTTAATGTACAGAAAATATAACTTACTGGTTTGAAAGAATGAAGATGCACCCCTAAATTATTCTTAAGGAATAATACAGTATTTGTACCAGGATAAGAAACTCCCCCCCCCACTAAGGACCCTAAGAAACAGGAATGATGAACAGAGCACTGCATTTAGAATCAATAGATGAGTCCAAATCTGGGCTATGCTACCTACTACCATATGATGAAGGGCAAATCATTTTCATCTCTTGTAGCCTCATTTTCCTTGTCTGTAGAATAGGGGACTTGGACTCTAAGACATTTTCTGACTCTAAATTCTGAGATCCTATGATACTCATAATAAATACATTTAAGGTTCATACTGAGGTAAAAAGCGACCTATAAATAAGTAAATATTCTTTTTATTCTTTAAGTAAGAAATATAAATTGTTCAATTACTTGACAAGAAATTATTACATTCCTATTGCACATGAATCACTGTTCTAGGCCTACTTTTAAAATTAACAGTGAATCCATGACTTGATTTAATGAATCTATTTTAACGGATACATAATCTCACCAATGTAGATGCTTTCACCAATGGTGGTTCAGTTGTGATCTGTAAGCCCCTCTGATCCTATCTGTTCTTGTTCCTGGTTTTCCAAAAATTCCCCATAGAGTATCTTTACAATGTGCTGCAGGCCTACCCTTACATCTTCTGGTACTGCAGAGATGCCATCATACTGTGGACCAAGGCTGTCCCATTGCCTTCTCTCACTATATGATCAGTCTACTCATTCCCTTTTCTGACCACACATTTCCTTGGTGAGATCCTTTCTTGTGCACAAGTTATTGTTTGTAGTATAATAGAGTCTGCCTAGACCTAAGAATATTATGGCATACTAATTAATCAAAAATATTTATTAAGTATCTAATACATGCCAGGTATGTGCAAAGCCTTGGGGGTACAAGTATAAAGAACTATCCATACTTAGAAGGAGCTTACATTATAATGGGAGAGACAACAAGTACATATAAAAACGTCTGTGGTATAAGTATAAAGTGAATAAATACAAATGTGTGGAAAGTAGTTAAACACAAGGTAGTTTGGGACGGAGACCACTAGCAGTTAGGGGAATCGGGAAATACTTCTTACAGGAGAATGGTGCCTGAACTATGCCTTAGATGGAAGAAAAGAATTTTGTGAGATGAAAGTAAAGAAAGCCTGCATTCTAGCCATGGAAAAAATGCAAAGGCATTATGATTTGAAGCCATACTGTAGTATCTAGGAGGGTATTGGTGTTAAATGACAGACATTTTTGAGTCAGAACATAGCTCAGAATTGTTGGCAACAACATTCTATCTGGAATGCCTACTCTGCCAATGTACTATATATGTACATTATACTATATCAATTTACATATATACTATACGTATATACGTACTATCTATTACATTATAGTAAGACATCAGTGTGCACAAATCACAAAGGTATTATCTTAAAAAAAGATAATTTAGAGGGTGACAATAACTACTGATCTCCTTTTTCATCTATAAAATCTTTGATAATAATCTACACACACACACACACACACACACACACACACACACACACACACACAAGTGTCAACTTGATGAAAATTTGAAAAGGGAACAGGCAGACTTTTGTAATTCATTTTCTACAGCAGACCACATCTTCTATGCAAAGACTGTGAGAGCTTACTCTTACTTTTATTAGTTGATTGTTAACATTGATTATCGAAAAGTTAAATTTGATTATTATTTACTCAATAGAGCAAAATATAACCCTAAAAGAATCCTATCCAATAAGATTAAATTCTTATGACAAATAAAAACCATATTTTGTTTCCATATTTTGGCCAATGAAAGGAAATGAAAATCAACTGAGGACTTTATCTGATGAAATTGTACATCTACTATGTATAACTTATTATTTCCTTCAAATATATGACAAAATTATCACATGAATTTCTTTTTTTTCTTCTCTCCCTCAAGCTCACAGAAATAGTGACAAGCACCCAAACCAGTCTCAGGCAAAATTGAGCATCTGAAAAAGTTTATTTTCAGTATTCATTGCTCCCCGCCTTTATGAAAGAATTCCTACTATCCTGGTTCCTTCTAGTGGAATGAAAACTGTTCTAATTAATTAATGATTTAATGGTTCCATTTTGAATGTTTTCTTTCGAAAAAGGATGATATGGAGAGGAACACATCAGTTTGATATTTTGGGAAGAATTCTAGACTTGTAGTAAGGAGCATCTAGGTCTGAATCCAGTCTGGCATCCATCTACAAGGTTTGTGACTCTGGGCAAATTAATCTCTCTCTGTGGTGCAGTAGATAGAGTGTGGGGCCTTGACTCAGAAAAACTTGTCTTCCTGATTTAAAATCTGGCATCAGACACTTACTAGCTATAGGACTCTGGGCGATTCACTTAACCTTATTTGCCTCAGTTTCCTTATCTGTAAAATGAGCTGGAGAAGGAAATGGCAAACCACTCCAGTATCTTTACCCCCATTTAGGAGTCATGAAGGATCAGACATGACTGAAAAATGACTTAACAACAACGAAATGGGATACTAATCATACCTACCATGCAGAGTTGTGAGACTCAAATAAGATAATAGACATAAAGTACTTTTAAAACCTTCATGACCCCAAATAAATATTCAATGCCTATACTATTAAAGTGAAATTTCAGATATCTGAGTAAGGGGGCTATTTTGGGCAGAGGAACTTGACCGCAGCCTTCCAATTATAATCTTTAGGGGACCAATCACCCATAAGGTTGGTCCTATCAAGATCTGTGTTGCTTTGAGATTTGCAAACCTTCCAGAGCTTTGTAAACATGAAGACTTGTTACTGCTTTGTGCACTGTCTCATGTTGGAAATAGATTGAGTTGCTATAATTATTATTATTTTGATATAGTATCCTACTTGTAACATTATTTCTTGAACCAATCTCTCTGTTAAATGTTGCTGTACTCACTTGGGGCAGAGAAGATTCTTTTAGTATAACCTTAGAGGGGGAAAAACCTTGTCAGAGAATACATCCTATTAAATCTGGGTATTGTTGAGACAAGTGTTGCTTTAGGCTAGCTGTGCAGATGGATAGTCCAGCCCATCAATTAGTTGTACCAGCTCACCCTGTTCCAGAAGTTTCCTCCTGAATCGTTCAACAACAAATTTGGTTCAACACACATTTTAAAGAAATACCTACTGTTTTTAGAGTCTTATACTAGACACGAGAGATAAAAAGTATCAATAAGGAATAGGTCCTGCCCTCTTGGATCTCACAGTCTTTTGGAGCCTATGGCTTACACGGCATATGAAAAACCATAATACACAGTCTTTCATGATAAAAGAATTAAGAGTGAAAAATAACAATGATACAACAAGAGAATAAACATCTACTTCCTTGGCTTGTGTACATTTTACATATACATAGCTGTGATCATGTGGCTATTAGATGATTGTTAAAACTGATTATCAAAAAGTTAAAGTTTGTCATTATTTACTCGATAGAGCAAAACATAACCCTAAAAGAATCCCATCCAATAAGATTCAGTTCTTATGACAAATAAAAACCATATTTCGTTTCCATATTTTGGCCAATGAAGGGAAATGAAAATCAACTGAAGACTTCATCTGATGAAACTGCAAATCTACTATGTATAACTTATTATCTCTTTCAAATTTTTGACAAAACTATCATGTGATATCTTCCCAAAATTTCCATTTGGACTTCTTCATCATAGCTTCAGGAATCTTACCATCCTGAAAGCTGACTTCAGCTTTGGTACTTGTACCTTTGGCCCAGTAGCCCTCTGAATGGCGGGTAGAGAGCTCCTCCCAAAACCTCCTCTCAGGGAGGGTGTCCAGGCCAGCCATCTCTTTCCTTTTCCACCCAGTTAAACTCCTTTAGAGCTATCACACCCTCTTCCTGGGTACCTTCCCTCTCACCCAATTTTTGGCTCCTTTTGGGGTATTTTCTTTCCCCATTGGATTATAAACTCTTTGAGGGCAGGACTATCTTTCTTTTTCATATTTGTATTCCCACTGCTTACCACAGTACCTGGCACACAGTAAGTACTTAATAAGTGTTTACTAGATGGCTGATTATGGACTAGGGTTTTTGGAGTTCTTACTTCTAAATAGCAGCAAGAAAATGGAAAAGATTTGTATTTAAAGTTTGTATTTCCTTGTTAATCCCAGGTGGAAAATGTCAGTGCATTCTTATTTTATTTCCAAAAAAACCACACATTAATTAATATATGATCCAGGGAACTAAACAGTTACTACCTAAAGAAAATAGAAACTAACATATCCTAAGGTTATATATTTAACAGCCTAGGAAGTCACTCCCAATACAACCTTTATATAGCACTTGCCAACTAATTATCATCGTCAAGCTGTTGAGTCACAGCTTTCACATACTTGCAGCCACTTGCTATGTGTTTCTTCTTTTACTTTTATTTTGCTAATATATATCTTGCTTTACTGAGTTTTTTTTTCAAACTTTTGTTACTCAAGTTTGCTGACATTTGGGGTCATCAAAAACGTGATTGATTTAAATAACTTAAGGCTATAAATAACTTTTTTACATTGCATTGTCATGTAATGTCATATAATATATTATAATTTTGAAAGACTGCCATGTGAACAGGGATTAGCCTTGTTCTGTTGACTGTATTAGGAGCAATTAGTGGAAATGACAAAGAGGCAGTAGGCTGGAAGTAAGGTTAAGACTTTCTAACAATTAAATGTCTAAAAGTGGAATAGATTGTTTTGGGAGTTAGTACATTTCCTCTCATTGATAATGTAGCATAATGTAGATAATGTAGCAGGGGCTTTTTCCTTTTTAGGTATGGTTTGGAATGGATGACCTTTGAGCTTCTTTACACTTCTGAGATACTGTGATTTTCACCTTAGCTTGATTGAGAATGACAGACTTAAAAGTCCAGAGCAAAATAACTGCAATATAAAATAATAAAAAAAAATAGTAGCGAAGGGGTGTAGGGAAGGGAAAATCTCACCATCAGCCTAAAAACTACTTATGTATTCTGTTCTAGTTCTCTAGGGAATCAGAATTTAAAAAAATTTTTGTACATTTTCTGGTCACTTAGCATAGATTGGATAACCACTTGGCAAGAATCATGTAGATATGATTCCTGTTCAGGTGCAGGTTAGACTAGACAGCCCCAAGAGGGCCCTTCCAACCCTACAGTTGTGTCATGTTGGTGATCTTTTTGAAAATGATTGTGATTTTGAGATAAGATGCACACATTTATGCTGGAATTGGGAGAGAAAGTGGGATTGGATTTCCTTTAGATTGTTTCCTGAGAGAGACATTATTCCCAGAACTTTCCTTAAAGATTTGGATACATGGTAAATGACACTGAAATTAAGGGTTCAAGGCTCACATGAAGTTATGTAGTTTCATGCACAAAAGAAATTTGGTGGCCGACCTCCACTCTGTTCTTATCTTTACCCAGTGATAACACTATGAATGCTTATTTAAGTGCATCTCA
This sequence comes from Trichosurus vulpecula, assembly GCF_011100635.1. Classification (NCBI taxonomy): domain Eukaryota; kingdom Metazoa; phylum Chordata; class Mammalia; order Diprotodontia; family Phalangeridae; genus Trichosurus; species Trichosurus vulpecula. The sequence continues at coordinate 250,156,503 of NC_050575.1, forward strand.
ACTGTAAAATTGATGCATCCTTATCTAGCTAGCAATGAGTGGCCATTTAGTTGAGTCCACAAAGGTTAGGGCATTCACTCATCCTGTCCTGAACCTAGCCATACATTTTGAACCAGGTTTGGTCCTGGAGGGCTTTGGTGAGAGCTTTCTTTTTCTCATGGTATTGTCTTGTTAAACCCCCTACCCTAGCTATCCTGGGATGTTTTTCATTATTTTTGTTGAGTCATTTTTCAGTCTGATACTTCATGACCCAATTTGGGGTTTTCTTGGCAAAGATACTGGAGTAGTTTGCTATTTTCTTCTCTAGCTCATTTTACACATGAGGAAACTGAGGCAAAGAGGGTTAAGTGACTTGCCCAGGGTAATATAGCTAGTAAGTATCTGAGGCCATATTTGAACTCAGGAAGATGAGTCCTCCTGACTCCAGACCTGGCACTCTATCCACTGTACCACCTAACTAGCATTTTTTTTTCATTATAGTAAGATTATGGCTCAGAGTTCTAGGATTTTCACCTCTATTTCACCTAAAAAGGGGAAGTTCAAAAAGCATCCAATGTACAATATAAATTGGGTATAACACAGGATTATTTATTTATTCTTTAACATAAAACAGAATGCTAAGCTTAAAGTATCAGAATGTACATTAATGAAATGAATAAGATTGATGGGATGCATTAATTTAATATAACTATTGTTACAATCTTTTGGAAGACTAATATTTAAGCCTTATCAGAATGCAAAGTAGTATGCAGAAAAGTTAACTGGGCATTTTACATTTCATTTTAGCTTGACACTGTCCAAACCCTTCCTGGTACATATCTGTTGGTAAAACAGATCCACATACTCTAATCTTCTTTCTGAGTACTGCCCTTTCCAAGGCAGAAACTTCCCCTTCCATCACTGAGTTTCTCACAGGAACCCAGGACTTCTTGACTTTCAATCTCACGAGGACATTTCCAAACTTGGACATATCTGTCGTGGGGTATTTTTTTTGGAGGGGGGAAGGCAGGGCAATTGGAATCAAGTGACTTGCCCCAGGTTACACAGCTAGTAAGAAAGTGTGTCAAGTGTCTGAGGCTGGATTTGAACTCAGGTCCTTCTGACTCCAGGGCCAGTGCTGTATTCACTGCACCATCTAGCTCCCCTGAGTATTTTTTTTTTTTTTGCCTAAAATCAGGAGAGAACAGACATCAAAGAAGGAGAGGCAGCCAGGGGACCTAGGATAAACCTGCCTAGTTGAGTTCAGGCTCTCTGTGGGGACCAATGGCAGGATCAGCATGATCCTTGGGAAGAGAAGGAGCCATTCTTTCCTATTGCTCTCTGGAATCATGTCATGTAGATGTGAAAGGATAGAGCCAAGAGAGTAGCTTGTTAGGAGGGAAAAAAGAGTCAGGTGGGCTGGTTGCTCCATTTTGTACATCTGCTGAATCATCAGTTATTCCAGCTCAGCAACCAATTAAAGGATTTTTGGTCATCTTAAAGTACCAACTCTTTAGTCCTGACCCATACCAGTCTGAAATCAAGTAGTTCCCCTCCTCCTAATTTTCTACCCCTGCTTTTTTTTCTTCAGCAAAAGCATAATATATTCTGCTCCAGCCTTTTACCTTTTACCTCTGTGTGTGTCTCTCTGCTTCAGATGTATTTCTTATAAGCAACATATTGGAGGGTTCTGGTTAATCCACCCTCCTAACCATTTCTGTTTTATGTGAAAGTTCATCCCATTTACATTCACAGTTATGATTACTAACTGTGTGTTTCCCTCCGTCCTATCCTCTGTTTATACTTTTCTGTCTCCTTTCATCTTGTCCCTTCTCACCACTGGTTTATTTCTGAGCATCTCCTCCCTCAATCCGTCCTCCTTTCTATCAGCTCCGCCCTCCCCCCCACCCCCTTTTCTTTTCCCCTTCCCCTCCTATTTCCCTATAGGTATGATTGATTTCTTTACCCAGTTGAAGACACCTTCATGTTGTTGTTCCCTCTTTGAGCCAGTTCCCATGAGAGTAAGGTTCAAACAATGCTCACCCCCTCTTCTTTCCCTCTGTTGTAATAGGTCTTTCATGCCTTTTTATGTGATATAATTTACCCCATTCTGCCTCCTCCTTTCCTCTTCTCCCAGTACAATCTTTTTCTTCACCCTTTAATTTTTTTATAGCATCACGTTAAAGTCAACTTATACTTATACGCTCTGTCTATATGTACTCCTAATTGTCCTAATAGAGATAGAACTTGTAAGAGTTATAAGTATCATCCTCCCACATAGAGATGTAAACATTGAATATTGGATAACATGTATTTTCCTTTGCTGTTTACCTTTTTATGCTTCTCTTGAATCTTGTTTATGAAGATCAAATTTTTCTGTTCAGCTCTGGTCTTTTCATCAGAAAGCTTGAAGTCCCCTTTTTCATTAAATATCCACTTCCCTCTCCCCCCAAAAGATTATGCTTATTTTTCTGGTTAGTTGATTCTTGGTTGCAGTCCAAGCTCCTTTGCCTTCCAGAATATCATATTCCAAGCCCTTGATCCTTTAATGTAGAAGCTGCTAAGTACTGTATAATCCTGATGTGTCTCCTTGATATTTGAATTGTTTCTTTTTGGCTGCTGGCAGTATTTTCTCCTTGACCTGATAGTTCTGGAATTTGGCTACAATATTTCTTGGAGTTTTCATTTTGGGATCTTTTTCAGAAGGTGGTCAGTGGATTCTTTCAATGACTATTTCCCCTTCTGGTTCTAGGATATCGGGACAGTTTTCCTTGATAGCTTCTTGAAAGATGCTGTCCCGGCTCTTTTTTTGATCATGACTTTCAGGTAGTCCAATAATTCTTAAATTATCTCTCCTGAATCTACTTTCCAGCTCAGTTGTTTTTCCAATGAGATATTTTACATTTTCTTCTATTTTTTTCATTCTTTTGATTTTGTTTGACTGATTCTTGATGTCTCATAGAGTCATTAGTTTCTGCTTTCTCAGTTCTAATTTTTAAGGAATTGTTTTCTTCAGTTAGTTGTTGTACCTCCTTTTCCTATTGGCCAATTCTACTTTTTAATGAGTTGTTTTCTTCAACCAATTTTTGTGCTTTTTTCCCAAGTTGTTGATTCTTTTTTCATGGTTCTGTTGCATAACTCTCATTTCTTTTTCCAAATTTTTCTTCTGCCTCTCTTATTTGATTTTTAAAATCCTTTCTGAACTCTTCTAAGAGGACTATTTGGGTTTGGGATGAATTTATAGTCCTCTTTAGGCTCCTTCACAAGTAAGCATTTTGATATTTTTGTCCTTTTCTGAGTTTTTTGTGTTTTGATCTTCCCTTTCACCATAGTAGCTTTCTGTGGTCAGGGCTCTTTTTTTGTTCATTTTTTAGACTGTTTTATGACTTTTAAAGTTGAGCTATGCTACTGGGATACAGGGGGCACCGTCCTAAGGTCCTTGCCCTAGAGGCCAGGGGCCTGGTTACTAGGGTGGCCTGGCGTACTTATGTCTGTTGTGACTAGGGTTCCGGGGCTGACAGTTTGCTTGTGCTGGGCCTAGAGGCAGGACTACCAGGCCTTGGTTGCTGATCTGTGCTGTGGCTAAGAGCCTCCCCCTGGACACTGCTTGCATTGGGCTGTGCTCCCCTTTTACCCAAGTGAGACAGACCTTTCCTGAAGTCCTTCTAAATTGTCTTGGACTGGAAAATTGTTTTACTCTGTCTTTTTGTGAGTTCTTTCACTCCAGAATTTGTCTAGAGCCTTAATTTAACATTGTTTCTGAGGGAAACTGGAGAGAGCTCAGGTAACTTTCTGGCTTTTTTTCTGCCATCTTGGTTCTGCCTTCCCTCCTCCTAATTTTCTTCATGGTTGCCTAGAACCAGGAATAGAAACTGAACATGCTCCTTGGAAAGGGGCAGGGGAGAGTTCCTGATACATTATGAAATGAATGAATGACCAAATGAGTGGAAAAACTTTTAGCACTTACAATATGTCAGTAAGTGTGGTAGGCTTTGAGGATACGAATTCCAAAGTGAGACGGTCCCTTCCCTCCAGGAGCTTATATTCTGATAGACATAACACATATAGGGCATAGACCTAGGGAACAGTCAATCAAAGACTTTGAGAGAAACCATAGGTTATTTGTTGTTATGCTAATTCCAATATCATTGGCAATATTGACTTGATTACTACTCCCAGTGTGATAGGTAGAAAGTTGCAGGGAGAGGTTTGGGAGAGGTATGATGGATGGAATGGGATACATGATCTGGGGACAGAAAAATATTATGAGTTAGATAAGTTTTTATTCATGTAGCTACCAGTTAGGTAAATTCAGCCTGTTCCAGGGTACAGTCCTAAAATTGAGTATATTAACTCTCCTAGAGTTGGGATGGGAAGGCGTGGTCTCTGGAGAGCTGTAGTAGGTAGAATAAAGAGAAACCACAGCAGACCAGATAGCAAGATGCTTGGGTAGACCCTGGTTTCCTGGAGTCTGTATAGGATAAGATTGGACACATGTCTTTTAGAATGTAACCTCTTTGAGGGTAGGGACATTTTGTATTTGCTTTACGTAGTCACATCCCCAGTTGCTTAGTTCAGGGCTTGGCACATAGTAGGTGCTTAATAAATGCCTTTTTATTTCTTCATGTCTATGGTACCTACCTTATAGTGTTGTTATATGGTTCAAATAAGATAATGTATATAAAATATTTGGCAAATTTTAAGGAATTATATCAATGTCAGCTGTAATAATAATGAAGATGCTATTAGGTAATACATTTATGGATAGTAACGATTATTTGTGTAGGTCTTCCTTCAGATGGTGCAGATGGCCATTCTCCTATGCTTTCTCCTCCTATGTAATTCTTTTCCATGTCTTTCTGTAAGTGCTCCTTAGAGGATTGGCCCAATTCCCTGAAAGTCATCCTTTAGTTTAGTAGTTCATGGATGTCAGCACTTGAGCCACTCATCTGTTATGCCTCACTTTTGATATGTGACCAGCCAACCTCCTTTTTTGGTTATACGTATCCTTGCTGATGTCTGTTGTACCATTTCTTGTTTACAAGGCATTATGGGTAATATACACAGCCTGTACTTACACCCACCATGTGTCTTTCCATTACTCTTTGGGTCAATTGTAATCTTAATTCTTCTGTATGAATAAAAAGAAGTCTAAATATACATGTAATGAAATCATCCCTCAGAGTCACTGGATTCCTTCTTTGGTTGAATACGTCATCTTGGTTTTAGCGTGTTTACTAGATTGAAAAATTATGCTTTTTGTTTGTTTGTTTAAAACCACAGGCCAGATGCACAGTGAAATCATGAATTAAAATGCTTAAATTAGAAAACCACAGAAATAATTAAAATAAAGCTCAGCAGCCAAGATCGGCATCATCTATTGTTATAGCTCCATTATGGATAGATTAGTATTCAAATATTGTAATCAATTTTCTTGGATTGGGATGAGTGAGATTTTTCTAAGTATCACTTGATCACAGAAACTTGCCCAGTGCTTGTCTCTACCCGTCTCACAGTATATACCTTTGCACATGTAGTGAAATAAGAAAAAATTTTGTCTTAACCAGAGGCTGTTTTCTGTAAGGGAAATTCAATATGAATCTCTGCTTTCTGCCAGTTGTGGAAACTAATCATCCTTCTTTTGCTCACTATTTCAATTGTATGTCTGGTCTAAGAAGACAACAATAATTATAGAGTGATTTAAGGTTTGCAAAATGCCTCAATATGTCACCTTATCTTCCAGCAAACCTGAGAGTGAGTGTTAGCTCCACTTTTATACCAATTTTAAAGATGAAGAAACTGAGGCTGAGAGATTAAAGGACTGGCTCATGTTTCTATAACAAGTTGTTGTTATGTAAGACAGGTCTCAGCTGACTTTAAGTCTGTTCTCTCAGTTTCTACTTTAACTATTAGGAAGATGAATTGATGATAGAGACTATATTCACTACTTATAAATAGCATGATGCTGTTACTTCCTGATGTCTTAGAAGACAAAACTAGAATTCATAGACATTAAGGAGCTATTTAATTGGGAACAATTAGCTAATGATTAGGCTTTTTAAGACACCTACCACGTGTAAGGAAACACTGTGAGGGTTATGAAGAAATATGTCGTAGTTCCAGCTCACCAAAAGCATAGTCTATTTATGTATATGATATATCAGTGTCTAATTTACTGTACAAGATAATAAGTGATTGCTGTCAAGTGAGTGTCAGAAATAATTAGTGTTATCATGGCTTAGGAAGAGATATTGTTCAGCAGGATGGAATTGATCTGGGCTTTGAAAAATGAGTTTGACTTAGATGGGGGAGAGAAGAAGGACATTCTGGGCAGAGGAAAATATGAGTAAAAACATTTTAAATCTCACCTTTAAGAATGTGTTGGGAGAATGACGAATTTAACTAAAGCAGTATATTTGAATAAAATGAATATCAAATTCAATCAAATACATTTAAGTTGAGGGCAGGGAAATTTTACATAGTAGGAAGTTAGGCACAGATATAGAAGCTTAAGAGGTAAATGCAGTGGAAAAAAGTACTTCACTGGGAATCATTAGATCTCCTCAGTCTGAGCACTGTCATTTTTGGCTTTGTAACTTTGGCAAGTCACTTAAGTTCTTTGATCCTCAGTTTTCCTAACTGTCAAATGGGAATATTTGTATTACCTACCTCAGAGTTTGTTGTGAGGATTAAATAAGATAAGGTACACAAAATACTTTGTAAGCCATAAAATTCTACATAAATTCAAACTCTTATTTCAATTAAACATTTTGGATTTGTAGATGATCATAAACTGTAAGACAAAGCTATGCTTGCAAGGTGCTAAGTGAACCAAACAATTCTATTTTTTTAAAAATAAAATTAATTCAAGGGGAAAAAAAGCACTCAACTGGGTCATTTGACACTTTGTATGTTACCTCCAGGGTCCAAACTGCTGCTTAACCAAAACTTGCCCCATTATTTGCAGTCTAGTTAGTATGAGTGATGGAAGGCATGAAAAAAAAAATCATTATTCTGGTCTTAGATGGGCCAAGTGGTGGTTGGTTGGGGTTCTTCTGGCTAAAGATCAAGCTAGTTAAGCAGTCCTCATTTCAACCTCTGTTCCCTCTCACAATTTTGTTTTTGCTGCCTTTTATCTCAAGGTTCTAAAATGTAAATAGAATTAAGGCGATTATCTGCTTCTAGGTGTAGGGTCTATTGGTTTGATCACAGGTGAGTGTCAACAAGGACCTGGGTCATGACATATACAAAATAAGCAACTGATTAGCTATCTCCTCCCCTCCCGCCCCGCCCCTTTTTTTTTTTACCCTTTCAACTGACTGTTGTGACTTTCTGTTGACACAACCTTAGTCAGTAATATTGTACTGTTGTTAAGAATAGAAGCAAGACAAGGACATATTTTCATAAGGTTCTCATCTGAAGGAAGTAGTAACTATATGTTGCATTAGCTATTCCCTTTGTTCTCAAATTCAATTTTCCGATAGGGCATGGGGATTCTTAACATTGGTGAGAGAGGAATGGGTTTCTGTAGCATCCAGGATGAACAGCTTCAGGTCCATACTTGCTCATGAAAGAGTTGATCGGGTGAAGACTATTAATGAGACTGGTCTGAGAAAAGATCAATAATACAGTGCTTGAAATTCGAAAGAAGTAAGACCTTACAGAGGTTGTAAGGCAGGATTCAGATGAGGGGATAGAGGACAAGAAAGACAATACAAATGTTAATGGTTTAATGGGATAGAAAAGAAAGGATATTTATGTTATTTTTCATAAATGTTATTTTTTTTTCAATTACATGTAAAGACAATTTTTAACATTAATTTTTTGAAAGATTTTGAGTTCCAAATTTTTCTCCCTCCCTTCCCCCCCATCTCCCCAAGATGGCAAGCAATCTGATATAGGTTATACATGTGCAATCATGTAAAACATTTCCACATTAGTCATGTTGTGAAAGAAGAAATGGAACAAAAGGAAAAACCATTAAAAAACACGAAAGAAGTGAAAATAGTATGCTTCAACCTGTACTCATTTATGTTCATTTAACTGGTTCTCTCAACTTCTTGAAAATTAATTTTCCCCCTGTTAGTGAAAGTATACCTCTTCCTCATCTTCCGTATACATAGAAGGCAAACTTAGAAGTGGAAAGGACTGCAATTTACTGAGGAGAAAATAGCAGCCTAAAGAAGTTATTTAAGAGGCTTGTCCAATCTGACACAAATAGCAAACAGATCTTCAGCTAATAAAATCACAGATTGTGAGGGGGAAGGGATCTTAAACATAATTCAGTCTAATCTCCTCACTTCACAGATGAACTGAGGCCCTGAGGGATTAAGTAACTTGGTCCAGTAAAGGAGAATAGTGGAGGTTTGAACTGAGATCTCCTGATACCAAATATAATATTCTTTCCTGCTACACTTGACAAAGCTAAAGGGCCACTAAAGGTGGCATGGAGTATAGAATGCTGGATTTGGAGTCAGGTAGACCAGTGTTCAAATCCAGCATCTGACACTAACTAACTGGGTAACCCTGGGCAAGCAGGGTTTGCTTGTCTGCCTCAGTTTCCTCATTTGTCAAATGGGGATAATAATAGCACCTAGCTCATAGGGTTGTTGTGAGGATAATATGAGATAATATTTTTAAAGCACTTTGCAAAACTTTAAAGTGCTATGTAAAGGCTAACTATAATTATTTGTGTAGTGCAAGAATCCCTTTGGTAAGATTATAGCTGAAGCATTTTTGATAATCACAGAGTTATCTGAAATCAGAATTCATCTTTTTTTTTTTGTCTTTCTTTTAGGCACCTCCATTCAGTTAAGGAAGTAGAGTTAAGGAAGTAGTTCAAAGTTGGAGAGAGTAATATGGATCCAGAGGAGTTTCCTCCTCCACCACCTGAAGGTAAGTGAAATATTCTGATACATTTGGACCATTGCTTTTGTTTTTGTTATTCAGTCTTTTAAGTTGTGTCTGACTCTTTGTAAGCCCATTTGGGGTTTTCTTGGTAAAGATACTGGACTGGTTTGCCATTTCCTTCTCCAGCTCATTTTATAGATGAGGAAACTGAGGCAAAGTGACTTACCTAGGGTCACACAGCTACTACGTGTTGAAGGCTCATTTTGAACTCAAGTCTGCCTGACTCCAGGCCTGGTGCTCTATCTACTGTGCCACCTAGCTGGATCATCCCTAGAGGATGGCAATCAGGGCCAATTTCTTAGGACTTTTACCTTTTCAGACTGCTATGATAGTGATGTCTGGATAGTAACTTAGTTGGGAAAAAAGGACTTGGTACCATTAGCTGATAAATATTTTTTAAAAATGATTTGAGACTCATACCATGAATTCACAGCTCCCTCACTTTCCTCAGGCAGGTGTGTGGGACTTACCTTTTAAGGCATTGTAACCAGAATGCTTTCACAAAATCACAGAATTATAGAATCTGGGGCTCTAAGTAACCTTATAGATCATCTGGTACAACTTCCTCATTTTAAAAGATGGTGAAACTGAAGTCCCAAGAAGTGAACTGACTTCAAAAATTGTTTTTCAATTAAGAATCAATTATTTCTATCTCTCCCACCACTTTAATGAGAAAGAAAAAGAAGGAAAACAAACCCCCTGTAATATATATGCATAGTCAAGCAAAACAAATTCCAACATTATCCATATTCAATAAAAGGATGTTTCTTCTTTCTTCTCTTTGTTAGGAAGTAGGTAGTAATGCTTTGTCACCAGTCCTCTGGAATCATGATTGATCATTATGTTCAACAGTTATGTCTTTCAAAATTATTTGGCCTTACAATGTTGCTACTGTATAAATTGTTCTCCAGGTTCAGCTCACTTCATTCTTCATCAATCCCTACAAAATATAAGTGACTTTTCCAAGGTCACACAGCTCATTAAGTGACAAAAGAGTTTTCAGGTTGGGGAGGTATGTTACTTTCTACATTGTGGGGTTGTTATGAGCAAAACTTAAAGCATTATAGAAATTTTAGGTGCTATTATTTTGTTTTTTTAATCTGGACCTCTAATTTCATTAGTGTAAGGAACTTTTCTTTTTGGCGAGGCAATTGGGGTTAAGTGACTTGCCCAGGGTCACATAGCTAGTAAGTGTTGTATCCAAGGCCAGATTTGAACTCAAGCTCTCCTGACTCTGGGGCCAGTGCTCTATCCACTGCACCACTGCCCCCCAGGAACTTCTGATATGGGAAATCTTTCTATCCATTAAGATCAGCAACCCACTGATAAGTTGATGGGAGGCACTGAGAGAACAAATGACTTGCTCATAGTCATAGAGCCAATATTTATCAGGATAAAGACTAGAACCTGGTCTTCCTGACTCTTTGAATAGCCTTATTTGCACTATGCCACTCTGCTTTTCTTGATTATTATCCTCTTTCTTCTTATCTTATATTAAGTGAGTTTGTAGCTTCCTCCCTTCCCCAAGGCAGGTGTGTGGGACTTCCTTTTTAAAGCATTGTAATGAGCATACTTTCATGAAACCACAGATTCTGGGGCTCTAAGGAACTTTAGAAATCACATGGTTCTTGGCTAAAATAACAAAACAGGAGGATGATAAATGCTGGAGAGGATGTGGGAAAATTGGAACATTGTTGCATTGCTGGTGGAGTTGTGAGATGATCCAGCCATTTTGGAGAGTAATTTGGAACTACGCCCAAAGAGCCATAGGAATGTTCATACCCTTTGACCCAGCAATACCACTTCTAGGGTTGTATCCCAAAGAAATCACACAAGAGGGAAAGGGACCCATATGTACAAAGATATTTATAGCGGCTCTCTTTGTGGTAGCCAAGAATTGGAAATCAAAGGGATGCCCATCAATTGGGGAATGGCTGAACAAGCTGTGGTATATGAAGGTAATGGAATACTATTGTGCCATAAGAAATGGGGATGATACGGACTTCGTAACAACCTGGAAAAACCTACACAACATAATGCTGAGTGAGCGGAGCAGAGCCAGGAGAACATTGTACACGGCCACAGATATATGGATTCCGTGAGGACCAACCCTGACAGACTTTGCTCTTCTCAGCAATGCAAGGTGCAAGGACAGCTCCAGGGGACTCACGATGGAGAATGCTATCTTCATCCAGAGAAAGAACTGTTAAGTTTGAATGCAGATTGAGGCACACTACATGCTCGCCTTTTTTCTTCTCTTTTGTTTTTGGGTTGTTTTTTTTTTTTTGTTGTTGTTGGTTCTGTTTCTTTTTTCTCATGATTCATTCCATTGGTCATAATTCTTCTCCATAACTTGACTAGTGTATAAATTAATTCAATGCGAAGTTATACATGGTAGTTATATGAGATTCCATGCCGTCTTGGGGAGGGAGCGGACAGGGAGGGGAGAAAATCTGGAACTCAAAATTATGTAGAACCGTGTGTGGTAAACTAAAAATAAAAAAATATTAAAAAAAAAAGAAATCATCTGGTTCAACTTCCTCATTTTAGAGGTGATGAAACTGAAGTCCCAAGAAGTTGTCCCAATGATGTTATATTCCAACACTTTTATCTAATTACAAAAAGTAATTATTTTTCTACCTGCCCAAGAGTCTACCAAAGAATAAACATAAAAGAAATATAGCAGGGAGGGACTTGTTCCCATTGCAGTCAGAGTGACAAGGAAGATAGCTTTTTCATCCTGTTTCCAAATAGTTATGATTTCATCAACTGTCTCTACTGTATATTTTCCTCCCATATAGTTTGTAATCTGTAGGGATAATGTTTTCTTGCAAAATCTGCACAAATCAACCAGTTTGAGCTCCCAAAGGATAGCTTTCTCTGTAATTTCTGATAGCAGTTACTTGGTTTTATGTTGCTATGATGAACATCTCCATTTTTAGAAGCCGATCTATATGACACAGCCTTTTGTTTGATATTTCTATGTCAATATGTTGTTGGTTAAGTTCATGTGGGAGCTGCCTATGTTGTGCCCCGTCCCACCCCGCCACCCCCAGTTTACCTTCCATCTTGCCCCAGCTCACCCCACTGTTTGTGCTCCCATCTCCACAGACCCCATTGTTTGTGTTCCCATCTCCATGGAAATCAGTTTGTGTTCTTTCCCTTTAAATAACCTGACCCTACCCCTGCTCGGGGCTGTTCATTTGAGTCTTTACTCTGAACCATCACGCGCTTGAATAAATCCACATCAAAATTTATATCCAGGTCTCGCCCGCTCTTTTTGGCACAACACCCATAGTGCCACTTTTGAATTTTTGCCATTTCATAGGCTCAGTCAATGGACAAACCAATGTCAATTACATTTGAAAAGTCTGCTAAATGTGGACCTGTTGTCAACATTTTTTTAAATTATTTTTAAAAATTATTTTATTTAATTTATTTAATATATTTAGTTTTCAGCATTGATTTTTACAAGAGTTTGAATTATGAATTTTCTCCCCATTTCTACCCTCCCGCCCACTCCAAGATGGCATATATTCTGGTTGCCCTGTTCCCCACTCAGCCCTCCCTTCTGTCACCCCACTCCCCTCCCATCCTCTTTCCCTTCTTCTCTTGTAGGGCAAGATAAATTTCTATGCCCCGTTGCCCATGTATCTTATTTCCTAGTTTCATGCAAAAACTTTTTTTTTGTTTGTTTTTGAACATCTCTTTTTAAAACTTTGAATTCCAAATTCTCTCCCCTCTTCCCTCCCTGCCCACCCTCCCTAAGAAGGCAAGCAATTCAAAATAGGCCACATGTGAATCATTATGTAAAACCCTTCCACAATACTCATGTTGTGAAAGATCAACTATGCTTTGCTCCTTCCTAACCTATCCCCCTTTATTGAATTTTCTCCCTTGACCCTGTCCCTTTTCGAAAGTGTTTGTTTTTGATTACTTCCTCCCCCTGTCTGCCCTCCCTTCTGTCGTCCACCCTTTTTTATCTTCTTCCTCCTTCTTTCCTGTGGGATAACATACCCAATTGGGTGTGTATGGATTCCCTCCTCAGGTCAAATCCAATGAGAGCAAGATTTACTCATTCTTCCTCATCTGCCCCCTCTTCCCTTCCTACAGAACTACTTTTTCTTGCCACTTTTATGCGAGATAATTTACCCCATTCTATCTCTCCCTTTCTCCCTCTCTCAATATATTCCTCTCTTATCCCTTAATTTGATTTTATTTTTTTAGATATCATCCCTTCATATTCAACTCACCCTGTGCCCTCTGTCTATAGGTATATACATATATATACACCTACATATATACATACCTAGACACATACATATGTATATATATACATATACATATATATGTATATTCCTTTCAGCTACTATTACTGAGGTCTCATGAATCATACACATCATCTTTCCATGTAGGAATGTAAACAAAACAGTTCAACTTTAGTAAGTCCCTTATGATTTCTCTTTCTTGTTTACCTTTCCATGCTTCTGTTTGGAAGTCAAATTTTCTATTCAGCTCTGGTCTTTTCACTGAGAAAGCTTGAAAGTCCTCTATTTTATTGAAAATCCATATTTTGCCTTGGAGCATGATACTCAGTTTTGCTGGGTAGGTGATTCTTGGTTTTAATCCTAGCTCCATAGACCTCCAGAATATCATATTCCAAGCCCTTGGATCCCTTAATGTGGAAGCTGCTAGATCCTGTATTATCGTGATTGTTTTTCCACAATACTCAAATTGTTTCTTTCTGGCTGCTTGCAATATTTTCTCCTTGCTCTGGGAGCTCTGGAATTTGGCGACAATATTCCTAGGAGTTTTCTTTTTGGGATCTTTTTGAGGAGGCTATCTATGGATTCTTTCAATTTCTATTTTATCCTGTGGCTCTAGAATATCAGGGCAGTTCTCCTTGATAATTTCTTGAAAGATGATATGTAGGTTATTTTTTTTATCATGGCTTTCAGGTAGTCCAATAATTTTTAAATTATCTCTCCTGGATCTATTTTCCAGGTCAGTGGTTTTTCCAATGAGATATTTCACATTGTCTTCCACTTTTTCATTCCTTTGGTTCTGTTTTATAATATCTTGATTTCTCATCAAGTCACTAGCTTCCACTTTCTCCAATCTAATTTTGAAGGTAGCATTTTCTTCAGTGGTCTTTTGGACCTCCTTTTCCATTTGGCTAATTCTGCCTTTCAAGGCATTCTTCTCCTCATTGGCTTTTTGGAGCTCTTTTGCCATTTGAGTTAGTCTATTTTTTAAGGTGTTGTTTTCTTCAATATTTTTTTCAGTATTTTTTTGGGTCTCCTTTAGCAATTCATTGACTTGTTTTTCATGGTTTTTTCACATCATTTTCGTTTCTCATCCCAATTTTTCCTCTACTTCTCTAACTTGCTTTTCCAAATCCTTTTTGAGCTCTTCCATGGCCTGAGACTAGTTCATGTTTTTCTTGGAGGGTTTTGATGTAGGCTCTTTGACTTTGTTGACTTCTTCTGGCTCTATGTTTTGGTCTTCTTTGTCACCAAAGAAAGATTCCAAAGTCTGAGACTGAATCTGAGTGTGTTTTCGCTGCCTGGCCATGTTCCCAGCCAACGACTGTCAGGGTATGACTGCTTTTAGGGTAAAGAGTACTTTGTTCCAAGCTTGGGGGGATGTGCTGTTGATTTCAGAGCTATTTCTATACAGCCAGCTCTGTCACACCAGTACTCCTCCTTCCCCAAGAACCACCAACCCAGACCTGATGCAAATCTTAAGCAGGTTCTGCACTCCTGCTCTGATCTGCCACTTAATTCCTCCCACCAGGTGGGCCTGGGGCTGGAAGCAACTGCAGCTGTAGGTCTGTAGCTGTACCACCTCGGATGTCCCTGGGGCGGTGGTGAATCGTGAACTCCTTTCACTCCCCGCAGCTTTTCCCACTAACCTTCTCTGTTGTCTTTGGTTTTTGTGGGTTGAGAAGTCTGGTAACTGCCACAGCTCACTGATTCAGGGCTCTAGGGCTTGTTCCGCTCAGCTCCTGGTCTGGTTGGTCTGCATGGCCCATGCTGAACTCTGCTCCTCTCCGGGCACCACTCCCCACCTCTCTGTGCTCGATAGACCTCATCCAGCGACCATCTGGGCTGTCCTGGGCTGGATCCCTGCTTCCCTCTGCTATTTTGTGGGTTCTGCAGTTCTAGAATTTGTTCAGAGCCATTTTTTATAGGTTTTTGGAGGGACCTGGCAGGGAGCTCATGCAAGTCCCTGCTTTTACAGCTAATAATTCTGGTTTACTCTTCATGTCCTTATGGTAACATGACTTGGAAAAACTAGAAAAATACATGTTCTTTCATATTTGTCAGACCTGGAGCAATCTTTCTGTATTCTGCATTTGACAAGAGATAATTAAAACTGAAAGAAAGAGTAATAACATTTTTTAATACTTAGATCAGTGTAAAGGTGGAATGAGTGGCTTTGGGTGGGGGGTAGCATGTTCCCCTTACTGGCAGTCTTCAACTAGAGGCTGAGTGACCATGTGTCAATGATGTTGTGAATGGAGTTCCTGTATAGTTACAGGTTATGCTTTTTCATAAGTTTAGCACCAGAATGGAAGGGGAAAGGAAAAGAATAAGCATGTATATAGCACCTACTGTATGTATTGTTCTAAGCACTTTCACAAATATTTTATCATTTAATTCTCACAACAGTGTAACAACAATGCTACTAGCAGCTGCTGTGGAGGTGTAACAACACCAGCATACAGAAAGGCTGCTAGCACAAGTTCTTTGATCTGCTTTTCTGAGGAAAGCAACTTTAAGGGGTTTACAATTTCACTTTAATTAAACATATATATATCATTCACTTAGTTCAGGGGAAAAAGTCAGCACCCTGAACTTCAGAGAAAACACAAACAGAAATTACAAGCAGAAATTATATACAGAGCAAATTGCACAAATGAGCAGACAGGGCTTCTGTCTGTCCATAGCAATACATACATAGTTACCAGAGAGAGAAACACCAACATCTGGGTTTTCAAAGCTGGGGGGCTCCTTAACGGCTACCCAGTGTCTCATCTGGTCAAATCACAGGAACCTCTTCCAATGAATGAACCACAAAGCAAAATGTTAACCTCCGAGTGTATATACACTTCTTCAGGGTCAGAGGGTGTCACAATCATGTGACTCGAACTCATGTGACTTAGGCTTTCTTATGACTTAAGCAGGTCATCAAAGACTCTTGATTCAAACAAAGACTCTTGATTGAAACAAAGGCAAGACTCAATCAAAGACACTTGATTGCCATAGTACTGAGGAAGATTCCAAAAGAAAAAATAAGTCCCACTTTGCTTACCATTACAAACAGCCCTGAAAAGTAGGTGCTATTATTATCACAGCTGAGGAAACTGAGGCAAACAGAACTTAAGCGACTTGCCCAGGGTCATACAACAAGTAAGAATTTGAATTTATGTCTTCCAAACTCTAGGCCCAATGCTATCTCCACTGTCCCACTGAGTGCCTCAGGTCCTAAGACTCCAAGTTCAGCACTGTTTACAATGTATCATGCTACCTTCTGATAACTCTGAGATCATCTATTCTAACTCCTTCATTTTATAGAGGAAGAAAAGACCTAAAGTGGTGAATATGCCCAGGGTCGTACCAGATAAAGGATTAGTTGCAAAGCTGAGATTCAACCTCTGTCTTCTTATTCCAAATTTAGTGACTCTTTCTACTATATCATATGGTTTCCTAGAACACCCGTGGGATTCTCTGTCTTTGCCTGTAAATCATAGTGAAGCAATATATCGACATATCATTTTATGTGTTTTGTGTTCCCAGTCAGACTGTAACTTCTTTGATTAATCAAATGAATGAATAGCAGTGCAAAACATTTATGAAGTGCTTACTATGTATAAGTGCTGGAGATAAAATAGAAGAGCAAGGCAAACCTTGTTCTCAGATCTCACATTCTAACAGGGGAGACAATCCATATGGGAAGTTTTAGCTGCCATTCAGATGGAAAGGTCCCATGGTCCTCAGGATGCAGTGGCAAAGCAGATGTTAATATCTTTTCTTTAATGTTATTTCTACCGATATTTCAAGGATATTGTACTTTCCATCTCTTTTGTTTCTCTTTCCTCATGTGGAACATTATATTAAATTCCCCCCTCCCATCAGGGAAAATATATAAAAAAATTGAAAGGTACAAAATCCACCCTTGTGATCTAATATAATGTCTTCAGTCAATGGTGGAACTTTAAGAAATCTTTTAAAACACTGTATGTGTGTGTGCTGAGCCTAATTTTTGTGTTCAGTCAGGTAGTTTTCCTTCTGTCTCTTCCTGTCCCCTTCCCTCCCTCCATCAGCAGAGGAGAAGAAAAGACTTGGTCTTTGTAACTGGAGATAGCAAAATTTGGACCAGTTGGTGGCATTTACTGAGGTAGATGTTGACTCCAAATAAGGAAGAATTTTCTAACAATTAGAGCTGTTCAAAAATATCCTTTCTTGCCTTGTTTCAGGGCAGTGAGTTCCCCATTGCTAGAAATGCTCAGAGGCTGGATGACTAGCCATCAAAGATTTTAGAAAGAATGATTCTATGTTGTTGTACTGGGGATCCTTGAAGAGTTTGGCCTTTGTTTCCTTTGATTAATTCAGTGTCTTTGATTGAGTCTTATTAGGTGCTAAACCCCAGGCCCAAATCCCTATCTATCTATTAGGTGCTAAGCCTATGTGGGTGTGAATTGGTAACTAAGTTGGGGCTCCAGGTGGGGCCAGTGAAGGGAGGTGCTAACACCAGAGCCAATCAAAGGAGCCTAAGTTCTGGTCTCTCAGATGACATTTGATGATCTGAAACTGCATAAAAAGGGAAGACAGTGCTATTTGCTCAAGGCTCTCACTCTTGGCGGCACGCTGATGTGGAGACTCCAGGCAGCTGTAGCTAAGAGCCCTCTAGTTTGTAAAACAAATGTTGGGACTTTGTCTCTGGTAACTATGAATTGGGATTTGAATCAGACAAGGTCTGTCAGTTGATGTTTGTAATTTGTTTGTATTTGCTCTGAAGTTCAGGATGCTGGCTTTTTCCCCTGAACTAAGTGAATGATATTTGTATGTTGGATTAAAGGAAGATTGTTAACCCCTTAACATTGCTTTCCTTAGTAAAGCCGATCAAAAGAACCTGGGTTTGCAGCGTTCTGTGAGCTGCTTGTCTTGGTTTTACACCCCCCACAGCAGCTGCTAGCCGGATTGTTGAAACAGTTGTGTGGATAGGTAACTTAAGGTTATCTACTTAGATAACCTTAGGTCATGTACTTAGATGACCTAAGGTTTGTCCCAGCTCTATAATATTTAAAAGGTTTAGGAAATGATGACTGCATATGTAGAACAAGTTTTTTTTTAATAAACCATATTTCCAAATGATACTTTTATTATAAATCTGTGAAGAAGTTGGATCTTGTAAAGTTTGTAACATACTTGACATTTGTACCAAGAGTAGTACTTTATGCTCAAAGTGATATGATTTTTCAGAAAAAAAATCTATAAGTAACTTTACTTTTTTTAAAAGTTATTCTGTTTCTTTTTTCCCCCCAACTCCAAACCCTTGCTGCTCTCCCTTGTACATGAGTGTGTGAGAAAGACGTTGAAACAAAGCTAAGCCCAAAAAGCAAGGTCACTGTTTTGTCTAGGTCAGGGGTAGGGAACCTATGGCCACCAGGCCACATGCAGCCCTCCAGGTCCTCAAGCACTGCGTCTCTATTGAATGAAGGGCTGTGCTTGAGGACCCAGAAGGCCACACATGGCCTCAAGGTAGCTTCATTTTTAAGGGAAAAATGCAACATATTAGTTATTTGGAGACTTCCTGTTCTAGAGATGAGGTTAATTCTTTTATATACATGTACATACACAGAGCTAGTACTTTAACAGAGAATATACAGTCTTTCAAGACACCTGGAAACTCCTAGTTAGGAATTTCCTTTTATACTTCCTGTTTCATAAGCTTAGGCAAAAAGCTCTGCTTTGTTAACCAGATGGATAAGGAAAATGTGAGGAGAAGGGGGCCACAGGTTATTTTTTCTTTTCATAGAAGCCCAGAGAAAAATCACATAATCAATGGAAGGCCACTGTCAAAAACCACTTCTCAGAGTATCAGAAGGTAGCATGATACATTGTAAACAGTGCTGAACTTGGAGTCTTAGGACCTGAGTTCAAATCCTAGCTTAGCCAAATAATACTTTCCTGACCTGGGGGCAAATTACTTTACCTGTCTCGGCCTCAGTTCTTCATCTATAAGATGAGAAGTTTGGACCAGAAGGAGGAAGATCCCTTCCAGCATTAGATCTATAATTCTATGACAAGTAATCTAAATTTATAGTTTATAATATAGTATATAGTTTATTATATGTATGTAGTTTATAATATGGTACAGTGGATAGAGTGCTAGTCCTGAAGTCAGGATGGCTCATCTTACTGAGTTAAAATTTGGCCTCAGACACTTGCTATCTATGTGACCTTGGGCAAGTCACTTAACCCTGCCTTGCTTTCCTCATATGTAAAATGAGCTGGAGAAGGAAATGGTAAACCTCTCCAGTATCTTTGCCAAGAAAACTCCAAATGGGGTTGGTTCATCAGACAAATCAATTCAACAGATTTTAAAACATATGTTAGCGACACATTCTTTTTCACCTGGTATATACTACATGCTTGAAAATGTTGCATGCTTTATAATCTGTGTTAACTATAGGAAATGTGTTCGGAAAATTTAGGGGACCTGGTTTCAAATTTCAAATTTATTTCCTTACTGTGCAATCGTAGCCAAGTCTCTTCCTTTTTCTGGGACACAGATTCTTCTGTAGAATCGAAGAACATTGACTAGATAATCTCTAAAATTGATTCTAGACTTCTAAGGGTGCATCTACTTGGCTAAATTAGGTTCTTGTGCCAAACTAGGGGTGCCAAGACCAGGAGTTTAGCCAAGCAGGAGCCGTGTGTGTGTGTGTGTGTGTGTGTGTGTGTGCCTACAAACATACAAACGTATACTGAAAGTCTAGGAAGACAAGATATGACATCAGGTAGGTCATTTATTGCCAGGGGAAAGGAAAAGGTGAGTGACAAAGGTCTAGGAATGCAGGGTCCAGAGATAGTCAAGTTTACTTTTTGTATGGATGTTGCTTATTCTCCTCACTGTTTTATACTTCTGAGAGTGGGCAACCCTTTGTTATAGTCAGATGTTCAGAAGATCGCTAACAAGGGATTAGTTTTGGAGAGAAAAATAGTGAGTAATGCTTTGAATATTTTGAGTTTGAGTTGCCTCTGGGACCTGCCCTTTGAGATGTCTAATAGACAGTTGTTATAGGACTGCCACTCAAGAGAGGGATTAAATAGATTTGAGACTATTGTGCATTGAGATGAAAATTGAACCTATGAGCTAATGATGTCCTTGAGAAGTATAGAGAGAGAAGAGGGATCAGGATAGAGCTTTGAATTACCTCCAGATTTAGGGACAAGGATAATGATTCAGTAGAGGAGATTAAGAAATAGCCAGAAGACAGGTAGGAAGAGAATCAAGAGAAAAAACTTGAAAGAAAAACCAGAGAGGAAAAAAATACCCAGGAAAGCAAGAGTAGTAACATTAGCAAATGCTGCACAGAGGTAAACAAACAAACAAGAAAGATGAGGACTCAGAAAAAGCCATCAGATTTAGCAATTAAGAGACCTGTCAGTCAGTAAACAGATATTAAACACCTATAATGTGCATATTACTGGCTACTGTGGAGAAAGCAGCTTCAAGGATGAAACTGATCTATGATTTTGTAAACTGGGTGCAAGAAGTTGAGTGAAAGGGAAAGATATGGATGAAATGAGTAGAGCCAGCTTTTTCTAAAAGTCTAGTTCTAAAAAATGAGTATAGCCAGCTTTTTTAAAAGTTTGGTTCTAAAAAATGAGTATAGCCAGTTTTTTCTAAAAGTTTGGCTCTGAAAGCTAATGCCCATTGTTAAATTTTCATCATGAGCATTTATACCTTAAAAATCAGCAAACAGTAAAAATCTAAACTTCATTTATTGTTTTGTTGATTACCTAGACTTGAAAAAGTGATAGAGAAAATGTTAACAATGCAGATTAAACTTACAAGTGTGCCTTCAGTAATTTTTGAGAGCTGTTTGTTAAACATTTACCAACACACCCTTGAGAGGAGAGGTGTAGGTTGATATCTCAAGGAATTAGCAATAGGATCAAGGGAACTTTTTCTTAGGAGGTCTGTGTGCTTGTGGTTAATCGGGAAGGAAGGAGAAATTTGAAGTTCAGAGAGATAAGTGATGATTTCAGGAACAGTCTGCTGGAATAGACTGGAAAGGATGTGATGAAGGATACATTTAGAGGGATTGGTCTTGGTGAGAAGAATGGGTGCCTCCTCTGTCAAAGACCAAAGCAAAAGAGAAGAGAATGGTGGATCATGTTGACCCTCATCCACCATTTTGTCTAGTCTTCACTTTTGTCCAGTTACTGATACAAATATTAAAATGGTCGGGACCAGGCATTGACCTTTCATTTACTCTATTAGATATGACTTTCCAAGTTGACATTACATTTAAGAAGACTTTTTGGGTTCAACAATTCAGTTAGTTTTGACTCTAACTGTACAATTATCTAGTCTGTATCTTTCCATCTTGTCAACAAAGACTGTTAGCATATGCTTTGATAAAATCTTGGTAAAAGATATTTACTGCATTCCCTTGATTTTACAAAACAACCTTATCAAGAAAAGAAGTATTTTTAGTCTAGTTCTCAATGAAGCCATGTTAGTGCTTCCTTCTTTTTGATCATTAGCTATCTCTTTAACATTATGTTCTAGTGAATACATTGCCTCTGTATATTCACCAGGGTAGTTATATCTGTGGTGCCAAACTCGAGTAGAAACGGGTAACACTAAACTGTATGAAGATCCCTGAGGGCCACATATTGACTTAGGAAACCATAAAATAATAGTTTGTTTTATTACATTTTTATTTATTTTGTTAAATATTTCCCATTTATATTTTAATCTGGTTTGGGCAGCACTCTAGTGTTGCCAGCCTCATGTGGCATCTGGGCTATGTGTTTGACCTCTGTTCCTTACACCAACCCTGTTTTATGTAAGTGGTACAGGTCATAGTATTCGTATTTTAGAGATCAGGAAACTGAATCTGAGAGGTTATAGGATCACAGATTGAGATCTGGAAGGGACTTTAGAGGCTACTAGCCCAGATTTATTATTTTACTCGTTAGGAATCTGAGGCCTAGAAAGGTTAATTGATTTGCCCTGGGTTACACTGCTAATAAGATCCAAAGTAAGATAATAATTACTAATAATGATAACAACAACTAGTGTTCATCTAGCACTTTAGGGTTTGCAAAGACATTTACAAAAATTATCCCAACTCTTGCAAGACAGAGGGTGTTGGAAGGGCAGAGTAAGTGCTATTATTATAACAGCAGAACTGGCTCCCACAGCCTGAAGGCCAGGCATGTTACATTTCACCCCTTCCCTAGTATCCTTAAAGGGGTTTGGGGACATCTAATTTCTACCATCGCTTCCATCTCCCACTGATTTTGTTCCCTCAATTTTAGGGGGTCCCTGGTACCCCAATTTCATTTAACCATTCAACAGTCATATTAGCTTTTACAAAGAAATACTTTAAAGGCATAACAAGAACCAGCTATATTCAAGCATTCACCCCTCCAACATGTGGGAGGGCATAATTCCTGCCTTGGCCCACCTCAGTCTCTAGAGAGGGGAAGGGGATTAGGCTCATAGCTTAATTCAGTTCCTATATAGCACAGTCCCATCAGGTTCCAAGTTCAAAGTCCTCTTTGGGCTCATCTCAGGCAAGCTGGCTTCTCAGGGCTTGCCTGCAGGGTTGGCAGCAATATTGAGCTTGAAATCCTGTCTTGAAAGTTGTCATTGCCCAAGTCTGGGATGCAGATTCTATCACCTGTTCCTAGAATTGAAAAGGCCAATTGAAACAGACCACATCAAAACCCATTTCTCAGGGTTACTGGACTTAAAAGGTAGTCCTTCCCCTCACTCAGTTCAGCTCATGGTGTCTATCCTGTGGTTGAACAAGTCCTTTACCCCTTGGATGCCACTAGAAAGAGAAACTGTTCCAATCTGATCATTTTAAAGATGTAGCTTATTCTTGCTACTCAGCCAAATGAAAGAGCCCCTTCTCACCCACCTTTTAGATTAATCATGTTATGTCAAATCTTTTCCGTATATAGTGAGAGGCATTGTGTAGTTTTAAATGGCACTGAGAATTTTGGGACATCCTGTAAAAGACAGATTTATTCATGCTAATTAAGTACATTAGAAAAGAGCAAGCAGAACAATGTAAAATCTGAAAAGAAAAAGCTTATTACTAATTGGGGCACTAAAAAGACTTGGAGGAGGTAGCATTTTAATTGGGAATAGGATGTGGAAAGATGTGGGAGGGCATTCTAGACTTCAGGAACAATTATGAGCAAAGGCCAGAGGCATAAATATACAGAACATTGAGGGAATGAGAATAACTCAGTTTGTTTGGAAATTGTATGTGGAGGGCTTTCCAGCAAAATTAAGTTATCATTAAAGATAAAGTGCTGCTAAATTGTGGAAGATTTTGAAAACTAAATAAAGAAGTTTGAACTTTGATGGTGAGATGGAGCCATTGAAAGATTTTGAACAAGGGCATGTCATGACCTAATTTGTGTGTAACGAAGATTAATTGGGTTGTGGCATGAGGAGTTATAATGGGGGTAGAGGTTCAGGTGAGTGGAGGTGAGTTAGCAACTCCTTAAAATGGTCTATTGGGGGTGGGGAACCTGTGGCCTCAAGGCCACATGTGGCCCTGTAGGTCCTCAAGTGTGGTCTTTTGACTGAATCCAAACTTTATGAATTGGGTCAACTTTAGCAAAGTTGCAGGATATAAAATAAACCCACATAAATCCTCAGCATTCCTATACATTACTAACAAAGCCCAACAGCAAGAGATAGAAAGAGAAATTCCATTCAAAGTTACTGTAGACACTATAAAATATTTGGGAGTCTATCTGCCAAGACAAACTCAGGGCCTATATGAACATAACTATGAAACACTTTTCTTGTGAATAAAGGCAGATCTAAATAAATGGAAAAATATCAGTTGCTCATGGTTAGGTCGAGCTAATATAATAAAAATTACAATTTTGCCTAAATTAATCTATCTATTCAGTGCCATACCAGTTGAACTACCAAAAAATTATTTTACTGAGCTGGACAAAATAATAACAAAATTCATCTGAAAAACAAGAGGTCTAGAATATCTAGGGTATTAATGAAAAGAAATGCTAGAGAAGGTGGCCTAGCCATACCAGTTATTAAACTGTACTATAGAATATCAGTCATCAAAACTACCTGGTACTGGCTAAGAAACAGAGGTGTGGATCAGTGGAATAGGATAGGAACACAAGATGGAGAAGTCAACAACTATAGCAATCTACTCTTTGATAAACCCAAAGAGGCCAGCTTCTGGGCTAATAATTCACTATTTCACAAAAACTGTTGGGAAAATTGGAAAATGGTAGGGCATAGACCAATATCTTACACTGTATACCAAAATAAAGTCAAAATGGGTTCATGATTTAGGAGTAAAGGCTGATACTATAAGTAATTTGGGAGAGCAAGGAATAGTTTACTTATCAGATTTATGGAAAAGAAAAGAATTCATGACCCAACAAGAGATAGAGAGCATTACAAAATGCAAAATGGATAATTTTGATTATGTTAAATTGAAATGTTTTTGTACAAAAAAAGCCAATGCAACAAAAATTAGGAGGGAAGCAGAAAATTGGGAGAAAATCTTTACAACTAGTATCTCTGACAAAGGCCTCATTTCTAAAATATACAGAGAACTGAGCCAAATATATAGGAAAACAAGCCATTCCCCAATTGAGAAATGGTCAAAGGATATGAACAGGCAGTTTTCAGAGGAAGAAATTAAAGATATCTGTAGGCATATGAAAAAATGCTCTAAATCACTACTGATTAGAGAAATTCAAATCAAAACAACTCTTAGATACCACATCTCTCCTGTCAGATTGGCTAAAATAACAAACCAGGAAAATGATAAATGCTGGAAAGGATGTGGGAAAATTGGGACACTGTTACATTGCTGGTGGAGTAGTGAGCTGATCCAGCCATTTTGGAGAGCAATTTGGAACTATGCCCAAAGGGCTATAAAAAAGTTCATACCCTTTGACCCAGCAATACCACTTCTTGGGTTGTATCCCAAAGAAATCACACAAGCAGGAAAAGGAGCCATATGTACAAAAATATTTATAGCGGCTCTTTTTGTGGCAGCTAAGAATTGGAAATCAAAGGGTTGCCCATCAATTGGGGAATGGCTGAACAAGCTGTGGTATATGAAGGTAATGGAATACTATTGTGCCATAAGAAATGGGGATGATACGGACTTCATAACAACCTGGAAAAACCTACACGACATAATGCAGAGTGAGTGGAGCAGAGCCAGGAGAACATTATACACAACCACAGATATGTGGATTCTGTGAGGACCAACCCTGACAGACTTTGCTCTTCTCAGCAACACAAGGTACAAAGACAACTCCAAAGGACTCACGATGGAGAATGCTATCTACATCCAGAGAAAGAACTGTGAAGTATGAATGCAGATTGAGGCAGACTTCATGCTCGCCTTTTTCTCCCCCCCTATTTTTTTTCTTCTCTTTTGTTTTTGTTTTTGGGTTGTTTTTCTTTTTGGTTTTTGTTGTTGGTTCTGTTTCTTCTTTCTCATGATTCATTCCATTGGTCATAATTCTTCTCCACAACTTGACTAGTGTATAAATTAATTCAATGCGAAATTATTTGTGGTAGTTATATGAGATTCCATGCCGTCTTGGGGAGGGAGGGAATAGGGAGGGGAGAAAATCTGGAACTCAGAATTATGTAGAACTGTGTGTTGTAAACTAAAAATAAAAATTAAAAAAAAAGAATGTCACTTAAAATCAACTGATTTTTGAATTCTACATTAGATTTTTGTGTTTGTTGTATAATGATTAACCATGTGTGTAATGGAAGGGTTTGAAGTAGACCACTAAAATAAGACTTAATAAATTATTTTTTAACTTGTGAACAGAAAAAAAAACCAACCAAAACATCCTAAATCATGGGTTTATTTTCTCTCTGCCTCCACTCACGCAGGTGCAATAAGGAGGAGAAAATAGTAGTTTAAGTGCCTGAGAGGTAATTAAAGGTTGTAGATCAAAGATGGTTAAGCCTAGGAAGCCCCTTTGTGTTGGGAATTTGGAAAGTGCTTTTTAACTACTTGATTAGAATTTGGATATGAGATTCTGAATAAGCCATCTTAGAGTCATTATTTTTGAGAGAGATTTGAAATTCATTATCGTTTTAATGTAATTTATAGAGATTGGGTAACTTTGAAAATTACCTTTTAGTGCTTGATTCCCAAAAAGAAGTATGTCTAAATATTAACATCAAGGGCATAGATGGTTTATTTAATAATTTCTATTAATTAATTAAATGTAATAAATAATCCCATATAATACAGTATTCCTACTTTGATATCCTTGAGTTTTTCTCTCATCTGGGAAGTTGAGAAAAGACTTTATTCAGTAATAACAACGGTAATGATAACTATACACACATATACATGTATATGAAACACACACGTATACATATACATACATATATACATACACACATTTTTTTGTGGGGCATATGGTACTGACCTGTGATTTCATCAGTGTAAGGGACTACCCATGTGAAATTCCCTTCACTTATGCAAGTAGTAACTGCCTTGGTCATGGGATTGGGATTCAGATGACATGGGTTTGAATCCTAGCTCTGCCACTTATATGAGCAAACTTGGCAAATTGCTTTAGACCTTTTTTGCACACCTGGAAGAGATTGGACTAGATAGCCTCCAAGATCCTTTCCAGTTTAAAATCCTATCATGTCCAAGTGAAGCCATTCCTTATTAAAAGATTGTATAGCTCATATCCATAAAATAATTTATAGCTTATGTAGCGCTTTTACTGCAAGTGGCTTTGTAAGGTAGGCAGTGAAAGTATCATTGGTCCCATTTTGCAAATGGGGAAATAGAGGTTCAGAGATGCTAAGTGATTTGTTCATACAGTAAATATTACATCTGGCACTAAAATCTAGGTGTAGTGCCTTTTCTACTACATGCCTGCTGCTTCTCCTAAAACAAAATTGTGATGTTTTATAAATGACATTGAAATATTTAATAATGAAAGTCTTAATTAAAAGTTTTACAAGTTTAAAAAATACCAATGTTTCTTTTGTAAAATTAGCAACAATATCCGGCTGTAAAAGATGGTTGAAAAAGAGAAATTCATACTGCTGCCCTTCTAATCTTAGTTAAGGAGGAAAAAAAATCAGTTAGAATGTGTTTTAAAAATCTCATAATCTGCTTTAACAGAAGAGAATACTGTACTCCCACATTTAATTTTGGAAAATAATAAGAGGGCAACATTGGGTTTGCAATGGGTCAAGGACCCCAAATCAAATGGTGGGGAACAGGAAGTTGGTCTTTGACTCAGCAGAATTGTTTCTGAGTGATGCCTGTTTTTATGCAGTTAAAAATGATGGTAAAAGTCAGAGCCAAGCTTTAGGAGGAAAGAGAACAGAACAGGAATTGTGGTTATGAATAGCTCCTTGTTGGTGAAGCTGTTTGGGGACTGGTGGATATAAATCCCTTTTAGATTAAAACTTTATTCTAAAAAAGAATCAATAGCTTTCTATCTGTAATCAGAGGAAGCCTGTGTCTTGAGTGAAAGATTCACCTTACATTTAAATATGGACCTTTTTTTTGTGAAAGAAAAGTTTTAGATTATCTGTGTATTATTCATTGGTAAAGGGGAATGGAAGGACCAAGGACTGTGATTTCATAAGTAGAGAACTCTTTCTACCAGGGCAGATCAGCTATTGTTTTGCACTTTCTAGCCTTAGAGAACTATTGAGAGCAACTTTCTATATGACTTGCCCAGGGTCACACAGCCATATGTCAGAACCAGATCTTATACCCAAGTCTTTCTGACTCCAAGAATGGCTTTCTAAGTTGCCTCTCATAAGTTGAATCTTCAAATTCATGTTATTCTCGGTGGCAGTAGCTTATACTACTGTGAAAGTGATTCATGGCTCCACGATATTCATAGTAGGTGGTTTTTAAGCTGGTGATAAAGACTACCTGAGTGTAGGCAAACTGTAGTGAATCCAAGGGAAAGCCAGCAGAGGTATCTAAAGGAACTAGGGAAAAGTAGGACCAGGTTTTGGATCCCAGCTCTATCACTTTACCTGCTTAGGGCCTCAGTTTCCTCTCCTACAAAATGAAGAGTAGCTACTCTCCAGGGTTTCTTTCAGCTCTAGTTTCTGTGATCTACAGTCTTAGGTTCAAGCACTATTTGTGCTAGAGATGGCTTTCTCAAGCTAAGTCATGTGGCAATGGCTAATCCCATTAGTTTGAGGCTCCTGGATTGGAGCACTGCTTAAAATGATTTTGGGAACTAGATCCCATTTGTGATCCAGCTAAGTTTCTTTTTCTTTCTCCTACCAAGAATTTAGAGAATTGTCTAAGGGCCTTTCTATTTATATAGTCAGGCCAACAATATTCCTACTGTAAAGAGTAGATGGAGGGGTTTGTAATATCTTAATTTATGTAGCTTTTTTTTACAGGCTTAAAACTCTTTTACCTATGTTTTTTAACATGTATAATTTGCCTACCAAACATTATATATCCTCTAATATGCTTAGTAGATATGTCTTACCTTCTATATATGTCCTGCTCAGAAACCTTCAGGGGCTCTCTACTGAATATAAGTTGAAGCATGAACTTCTCAGTATGGTTCTTAGCAACCTGGCTCCAGTCTTCTTTTCCAGTCTTGTTTCACATCATTTGTGAAATCCAAGTATATCTTGACCTTCACTTTCTTACTTTTTCTTAATTCATACAGGCTGTATTCTTCCATGCCTGGAATGTATCCCCTATATATCTGTTCCTGTTAGGAACCTTCTTTTCCTTCAAGGCCCTGCTTAGGAGCCATATTCTCTTACGAAGCCTTCCCTGATTCCCCTTCCAAAGGTGAAAGTCACCTTTGAGGCAGGATAGTTTCATGGATAGAGTACAGGACATACAGCCAGGAAGTCCTAGGTTGACATATCACCGCAAACACATATTGACTCTGTGACCCTGGACAATTGGCTCAACTTCTCTGAATTCTAGTTTCATTACCTTTAAAATGATGGTAATAGTACTTCTCTTACTGGTTTGTTGTGAGTTCAAATAAGATAATGTAAAGGAAGTATTTATAGACCTCTAAGCAGTGTGTGTGTGTGTGTGTGTGTGTGTGTGTGTGTGTGTGTATGTGTATATATATACACATATATATGTCCATATCCATATATATATATATATATATATATGCATGTACACACACATATACATATATAAAGTGCTTTGAGGTAAAATGTCTATGATACTTTGAGGTCTATAAATACTTCACTTATATTATCTCACTTGAGCTTCACAACCCTGTGAAATAGATACTATTATCATCATTTTAAATATCATATCTAATTTATATTAACTATATATTTGCCATTATATTAAATATAATAATAGTAATTGTTATTGTTCTGTCCCTCTGCAAATTTTCTTAAACCATTTTGGTTATTTCCTTTTCCCTTATTATGTTATTGGATTATAGATTTAGATGTAGAAGGGGAACTTATGAATGGCTTTATGGATAAGGTGGAATTTGAGTCAGCCTTTGAAAAAAAGGAAGGCTCATCTGATCCCCTAGTAGGCTACATATTCTTTGAGGTCAGGGTTTACATCATTCTTCATATTTGTTTCTCTAGCTGTTGGCACAGAACATTGTGCAGTTAGATTCCAAGTCCAGCACTATCTTATGTACCACCTTGATGCCTCGATATATGAAGATTTATTTACTCAAATAGAGTACTGGGCCTGGAGTCAGAAAGACTGAGTTTGAATCTATCTCCCAACACTAGTTGTATGACCTTGGACAAGTCATTGAATAATAACACCTATCTGACAGGGTTCTTTTGTGGATCAAATGAGATAATATTTGGAACTCATTTAGCATAATTACTGGCTCATAGTGGACCCTTAATAAATTCTTGTTTCCCTCCCTCCTTTTTTTCTTTCTTCTTTCTTTCCTTCTTTCTTTTCCTTCCTTCCTTCTTTCTTCCCTCCATCCCTCACTCCCTTCCTGTGAAGTTACTATGTGGTAGCATATATAGAGAACAGAGAGCTGAGTTTAATCTTTTTTTTATCCTAAACTTAAATATTGAAACAAATATAAAGTAAGAAAGAAAAAAAGGCACGTCATATGCATAGCAGAACATAGGAGAGGATTCAAAATATGTAACAATAAATTTTCTTTTCAAGAAAGCCTGTGTGATAAATAATACACCTTGTGTTGAGTTGTCCATCTTTTTTTTGCTTCCTTGTGTTTTCTTTTGTTCTCTGCTGTGCACTGTTTAACTTTATTCTTTTTTCCCCTGCCCCCTTCCACCAGAACGCTACAATATAATTTAGATATGTTTCTTGATATATACATACACATACAGATATATACATACACTTATACATATATACATGTGTATATAGACATATACTTTCCCAGACATACTCTACTGCTGAGTTTAGTCTTACTCCTAATAGCTACTAGCTTTTTGATCCTGGGCAAGTCATTTAAATTTTATTTTCCTCAGGCAATTCTCTAGCATTTATCTACTAAGTCATAAAGGAGTTTTGATCAGTACTGGTTTAAAAAGGGTATTCCCGTAGCAGGAATTCCCTACACTTATGATTGTACAGATCTTTCTCTTATTTGGCATTTGAAGAGATTTTAAGTAGGAGCACATGCAGTATTTCTGAGATAGTATAACCTGATTCCTGTCATTGATGAGTAAGTTTTATGTAAGGGGTGAGAGAAAAGACATTTTTCCTTGTGTATGAGTGCTGCAGGGCTCTACTGTCTTCAGAGTGCCATAGCTACACATACCTTGAAAGAGAATTGTTCCAAATACTTCCCCCTCACCTTTGTGTTCCATCGTGTTTCACTATCAGTGGCCCCACAGTTCACTATAATCTGAAAAATTTGAAGCATTTGAAGAGCTGTTATGTGGAAGAATGTTAGACTTGTTCTCCTTGGCAGCAAAGGGAAGAACTAGAAGCAGAGGGGCAAGTTTCAGAGAGACAGATTATGGCTGGGTTTGAGCTGCCCAAGATTAGAATGTGTTTCCTTGCAAAGCAGTGCAATCCCCATACTATGGGTAACCAAGTGGTGGCTGGCTGAACACTTATCAAGATGTAGGGAGGATTCTTGCTCAGGTACCGGTTAGATTAGATGATCTCCCGAAATACCAGCTAATATCTGCAGTGTGACTCTCTCCTTTGGGTAGAGGTCGAGGAGGCACATTTGTGACAGGTAAAAGGAAGGCTTCATGCTCTTAAGGAAAGTTGCTAGTAATCTTCCAGAGACAAAGGGGGAGAATTAGGCTAAATGCCCAATGGCTACAGTGTGCTATTAAGTCAATGCTGATATCATCTCCGAGTCAAAGGGGAATCAGATATTTCCATGTTTGAATTGACTGGCCTCAACTGGAATTAAAGAAAATATTGTTCTCTGAGCCAAGGAGATTACTACTATTTGCATAAGTTACTCATTTCCCCTATTTATCAGTACTGCTACTTAGACAGCAAAAAATACAATAGAGCCTCATATGACTGCTTTAATTGTTCAGGTTTTAGAATTTTTTTTAAAAGAGCATCCATAAAATATTAAAAAGAACATAAAATATTTGTGCTTTTGTAAAAAAAAAAATCACTGCCATATCCCATTGACTTTCCACAGTCCAATAGAACCTTTTGGTCAAACAATTAAGTATAATCAAGCTAAACAAACCAACCCTTTGGCTAAATCTGAATATGTCTGCCTCATTTCATACCTCCACTGCCTTTTTTGAGGGGATAGGAGACATGTTTTACCATCAATCTGCTCAAGTCATGATTAGTCACTGAACTGATCAGAACTCTATAAGCTTTTGAATATTGTTTTCCTTTATATAACTGGTCATCCTGTAAACTGTCATCTTGATTATGTTTATTTCACTCTGCATCAATTCATACAGATCTTTTCATGTTTCTTTGAATTCTTCATATTCATTATTTCTTATGGTGCTATAATATTCCCATACATTTATATACCACAATTTGCTCAACCATTCTCTAGTTAGTGGGTACTCACTTTGTTTCCAATTCATATTTACCAAAAAAAAAATGCTGTTAAAAGCATTTTAAAAATATATGGCCCTTCTCTCTATGCCTATGTTTGACCCCTTTGGAAGGTGTATATGCTAGTCATTGGGTCAAATGATATGTACAATTTACTTTTTTAATGTAATAGAATATGTCTTTAAAAATTATTTTAATATCTTTTGGTTTTATATCACTAAAATTTCTCCCAGTGTTCCTCCCTCTACTCCTCCCCCTCATTTTTCTCACAGATATTCCATATAACAAAGAATATTGCTTAAGGAAAAAAACAAAAAGAGGAAAAATAAAAAATTTAGTAAAAATCAACACGTTAAAGTGCTAATGTATCACACCCATGGACCTCCCACCTTTTCCAAGGAGTGGGGTGGATACGTCATCTCATATCTCTTTTTTGGGGCTATTCTTCTTATTTGTAATTTTGGATTGTTTTGTGGTTTGTTTTTTTTTTCTTTCCATTTAGAGTGTTATAGTCATTGTATATGTTTTCTTGGCTCTATTTTACTCTGCATCATTTTCTGGGCTTCTTTGTATTTGCCATATCCTGTCTTACAGCACATTAATATTCCATTATATTTATTAAACACAATTTGTTTAGCCATTCTACAGTTGTTGAGCATCTACATTGTTTTCAGCTTTTTGCTACCCAAAGTGCTACTATAAATACTTTGGTGTGTATGGGGACTTTGGTTTATTAGTGACCTTCTTGAGGTATATATCTAACAAATCTCAGGGTCAAAAGGTATAGACATTTTAGTCACTTTGTTTGCATAGTTCCAAATTGTTTTCCAAAATGGTTGAACTGATTCACAGCTTCAACAGTTCACTAATGTGCCTATCTTCCCACAGCCCCTCCTTTCATCTTTCCTTCCTTCCTTCCTTCCTTCCTTCCTTCCTTCCTTCCTTCCTTCCTTCCTTCCTTCCTTCCTTCCTTCCTCTTCCTCTCTTCCACACACATATAGCTATTCTGGCCTTCTTGCTGTTTCTCACATATTACACTCTATCTTCATGCCTTATACATGGAATGTTTTCCATCCTTATTTCTTTCTCTTAGCCTCTCTGGCTTCTTTCAAGATTCAGTTCAAATCTTACCTTCTATAGGGGCCCTTTTTCATTTCCATGTTGTTAGTGCCTTCCCTCCAAAATGATATTCCATTTACTCTGTATATACCATTTATATTCATAGCTAATATGTCTTGTCTCCTCTGTTGTAATATCAGCTCCTTGAGGGCAGAGACAATGTTGTTGCCCTTTTTTTTTGTATCCCAAACACTTAGCACTGTGCCTGTCATCTAGTTAGAGCCTAATAAGTACTGCTTAATAACTACTGAATGACTAATTGAAAAGCTGCAGAGAAGTCAAGACAAATGAGGTCTGAGAGAAATGTCCAATGGATTCAGTAGTGTGGCATATGTTGGCCTTCCCAGTTTACCCACAGATATACTGAGTATACAAAGAAAGGCAAAAAAAAGGGGAACAACGTGCAAACAACTATGAAGAAACATACAGGATAATTTGGCAGTATTCTCAGAGGTAAGTAGCAGTAAGGATGATTGGGAAAAGCTTCTCACAGAAGGTGAAATTTTAACTGGGACCTGAAAGAAGCCATAGAAGTCAGGAGGTAGAGATAAAAATTCCAGGCATGGGGAAAACCAGTGAAAATGCCTGGAGTGGAGAGATGAATGTCTTGAATGAAGGACAGTAAGGAGACCACTGTCACTGGATCATGGAGTAGTAACGTGTGAGGAGATTGGAAAGGTATGGAGGGGCCAGGTTGTGAAGGCCTTCAGGGGATATTTCTATCTGAAGATGGAGGAATAGATGTCCAGGGAATAAGTAAGTAGGTCATTTTGGATGCAGTGTAGAATTCATGAAGGAATGTAGTTTGTGATAAGTTTGGAAAGGTAATCAGATTATGAATAGCTTTAAAAGCTCCAATTCTGTGCTTCCTTGCATGAGGTAAGGTCTTATACTTTGCTAAGGTTGTATTTAATAAATTTCTTTTATTTATTTCCAAAATTAATTGAGGGATGAGTTCTCTTTACTTTGTTTAGGAATATGCTTGAATTTGTTTTGGGATTTAATGGAGCATTCTGAAATTTCAATTTGAGAGAATATTAAAATTTAGTGATTTTTTTTCCCAACTCTGAATAAGAGATAAAGAAATCAAAGCCAGTATTCTCCTATTCAAGGTACACTAATTGTGTGTGTGTGTGTGTGTGTGTGTGTGTGTGTGTGTGTGTGTATTTTGGCAGATATTGAAAATGTCAAGCCAATCGACCTTGGAGCCATCATGAGTATTTATGTTTGTTCTGGCACTTCACCTGAACGTTCAGAACAAAAGATGATGTAATTTGTGTGGAAGGAATTGGAAATTATATTTTTCTAGTCTCTCTCCCTTTCTCAGTAGCTCATGCATGAGCATCAAGTGGAGATCATTTAGGCACCCTCCTGCACAGGTGCCTCATGAATTTTCTTTTTCATCACTAGCCTATTTTTTTAAATCATTCATTTTTTTGTGATATCTTTCATGCCATTTTTTTCTCATAGTTCTCTATATGTTATGTACATCAGCTTTCTGACAGCTCAGTGTAACGCTTCATTGCCCTCTGAGTGATACTCATTTTTAATTCTTCAAAAAATGATGTTATGTGACTTACAGCCATACAAATACATGTGGAAAAAATTCTTGCTCGAAGGGACACAATGTTAAAGGCATTAAAGGACTGATTTTTAAGATAGCAGAGAAAAAACTCCACAAGTTAGAGGTGATTGTAGACTGCTTTTGGGGAAAAAGCAAAAAAAAAAAAGGAAGAAGAAAGAAATGATCAGAATTGGTTAATCACTA
Organism: Trichosurus vulpecula; assembly: GCF_011100635.1. Taxonomy (NCBI): domain Eukaryota; kingdom Metazoa; phylum Chordata; class Mammalia; order Diprotodontia; family Phalangeridae; genus Trichosurus; species Trichosurus vulpecula. The sequence goes on from NC_050575.1 coordinate 250,191,554, forward strand.
TGTGTCTATATGCCTGTTTTCTTATTTCTATAAAATCTTTACAGAAATGTTTTATGCACATATCCAATAAAGATATTCCCAATGAAAACACAAGAAGGGAACACAATATAGGCTTTCAGAGATGATTTTTAACAGCAGATGGCATCTTCATAGTTAAAAAGCTAAATGAAAGGTATGGAGAAAATATGATCCTGCTATGTTGTTGAATTCTTTAAAAGTTGATTTGATTAAACAAAATAAATACTTAAAGGTTCTCCTCAGGGAAGGTGTATAAAAATACATAAAATTATACAGTATTTTAAGTGGAGATTAGCTGTTCATTGATATGCTATATTGACTCCAAGTACAGGATAGCACTGGGAATTTATGTTTACCTGAGGTTTTGGCCACTGAACCCAGTGGATCATGGTAGGGGGAGAGTAATATTTGCCTTCCCAGATTTCTGGTAGTTGTGACATTTGTGCACAGCTGTCTAAATTTATCATTTCAAGCTTTGTCAAACACCCTATCACTTGGAAGCAGATGGTGTTTCCCCCAACTCCCTCTCATTCTCCAATCAAAACTTATGACTTTTCCTCTTCCCCTCTGGGACTGGGTTTAGGTGATATGCAACAATCCCTCCCTTTTTTCTCTCTCTCCAGTAACCTTTTACTGCTGCCCAGCATTTGCTATAGCAATGGCAAATTGCTCTTTGTGCCTGTCACAGGAATCAGTCCAAGGGTCACTGTGGTTCCTTGGATGACGTCTCAGGTTTCCTTAGTCTTGTGGATGATGCTTTCCAGGTCTATGAATTGCCTCAGGAATAACACTGACTCCCAGGTCTTTGATGGTCATGGTCATGACATTGTGGCATGGGTTGGAGATTTAGAGTAAAGTCCAGGGCCTAGCGGCTAGACTGGAGTCCAAGTTTTAGAGAACAAATCCTTTTATTAGGGTGATTTCTTCTGTGAAGTTTGGATTCAGTCAAAGGGCCACACTTGAGGACCTGGAGGGCCACACATGGCCTTGAGACCAAAGGTTCCCCAACCCTGGCCTAGCCAGAGGCAGTTCTTATTAGAGGGAACTTTGCAGCTTAGGTGCTTGAGTAGCATCATGGTAGAGTAGAAGAGTAGTCCATGAGAAGTTGTCCAAACATTTTGCTAATGGTTCTAACTCTACCACGTAACTAATATGTCTTGGTAATTTAGTGCTGGAAAGTACCTTAGAGATCAACTAGTCCAATATTGCCATTTTACAGATGAGAAAACTGAGTCCCAGAGAAGTGAAGTGATTTGGCCGAGGTAACAGGTAGTAAGTGCTAGAGTCAGGATTCAAACCCAGGTTTTCTGAATCCAAATAGAGTACTTACTTTTAAAAAAAATTATTTGCTATACTAAAGTTGATATACCAACAAACAAAATATGAAACTGAATCATTGTTATGTACTGCTTTAACACATTAGTTCTAAAGTTGTCCTGCTTGTCTTTGTCTTCAGCTGAACCTCCTTCTGTTCTCTTTGCTCTTTTTTCTAAATATTTCATTTGTTGCTATTTTATTTCTTTTTTTCTTAGCGTGTTCAACTTTCCACATTCCCTCCAACAATTTCTTCTTTTTTTTTATCATCTCTGCCAATAAAATGGCTATGATGAGAACTTCATAGTTGTTTTAATGTATATTTCTCTTATTTTTAGTGATTTGAAGCTTTTTTCCATACAATTATTTATAATTTACATTTTTTCTTTTGAGAACTGCCAGTTTTTATCCTTTGATCTACTGGCAGATAGCCTTTTGAATCAATTCCTTACGTATTTTGGATATGAGACCTTTCTTAGAAAACTTGTTGCAATTATTTTTCTTTAGTTAACTGTTCTAGTTTTAATTACATTGATTTTGTACAGAACCTTTTCAGTTTTATATAATCAAACATCAGTTATCTTCTGTTGTCCCTGCTATTCCTTGTCTGTCAATTATTTATTCTCTGTTCATAGTCGTAAAAGTAGTTTCTTCCCTAACCCTCCAATTTATTTATGATTTGACCTTTATTATCTAGGTCACATAAACATTTGGACCTTATTGTGGTATATGATGTGAAATGTTGGTCTAAATCAGGAATTCTTAACCTTTTTGTGTCACTGACTTCTTGGTAGTCTCGTCAAGCCTATGCCCACCCTTCAGCCCCCTCAGAGTAATGTTTTTAAGTAATTGGAGGAAATGCTAAATTTCAGTTAGAGGTTAGTGAAAATAAGGATATAATCTTTTCCCCAAACAATTTGATAGGCTACCTGAAATTTATCCCAAACTCTTTGTGGATCCTTGGACTCCAAGTTAAGAACTCCTGGTCTAATTCTCATTTCTGCCAGATTGAGTCATTATCTCACTAGTTAGGGTCTTTTGGTTTATTAAATGTTCTGCTCCTATTTTTGTTACCTTCTAGGTCCTGTGCTCTTGACCTGTTACGCTGATCAACTTTTCTATTTTTAAAACAGTTCCACTTGGTTTTGATATGTCAGCATTCCTCAGAGATAGTGCATTTTTAGTTACAGGCTATTACAATAAAGCAAATATTGCAATAAAGTGAGTCACATGAATTTTTTGGTCTCTCAGTACATATAAAAGCTATGTTTACACTTTACTGTGGTCTATAAAGTGTACAATAGTATTAGATCTAAAAAAAATATACACCTTAATTAAAAAATACTTTATTGCTAAAAAATACTAACCATCATCTGAGCCTTCAGCGAGTCATAATCTTTTTGCTGGTGGAGGATCTTCTCTCAATGTTGATGGCTACTGACTGATCAGGTTGGTGGTTGCTGGAGGTATGGGTGGCTGTGGCAATTTCTTAAAATAAGACAACACTGAAGTTTGTCTCATTTATTGACTCTTTCATAAGAACACTTAAAGTCCATTGTAGGGTTATTAATTGGCCTAATTCTGGTATAATTGTGTCTCTGAGAATAAGGAGGCCCAAGGATAGGGCAAGAGACTGGAATGGCTGGTTGGTGCAGCAATCACAACATACACATTAAGTTCAGCATCTTATGTGGGTGTAATTCATGGTGCCCCAAAACAATTACAATAGCGACATCAAAGATCACTGAGTATAGATAACCATAATAGATATGATAATAATGAAAAGTTTGAAATATTGTAAAAATTACAAAAATTACCCAGAGACACAATTTATATTCATGCTGTTGGGGAAAAAAATGGCCTCTATAGATTTGCTTGATGCAGGGTTGCCACAAATCTTCAATTTGTAAAAAGCAGAATATTTGTGAAGTAGTGAAGTACAATAAAATGAAGTATGCCTTTAACTTGAGATATGGTACTGCCAAGACCCCTCTTTCCCACTTTTAAAATTATTTTTCCTGAGGTCCTTGACATTTTGTTCCTCCAGATATATTTTGCTTCATTTTTTTATCTATCTCTGTGATATAATTCTCTGGAAGTCTGATTGGTATGAAACTGAATAAGTGAATTAATTTAGGTAGCATTACTATTTTTATTATATTGGCATAAGCAATTAATATCTCTCCAATTATTTAGACCTATCCATTTCTGTAAAGAGTATTTTGTAATTGTATTCATATATTTTCTATGTGTGCTTTGATAAATGGACTACTAAATATTTTACATATTCTATATTTATTTTGAATGAAATTTCTTTTTCTGCCCCTTCTCAGCATTTAACTTTTGCTTAAAGCAATTCTTGCACTTAGAGATTCTGAAGGTATTATTTTTCCAATTGTAAATGGGATGTTGTAAATGCACTGACTTGTTTTTTTAGTTGTCTTCAGTCCAGCTTCTTCATAAAGTTTTTCCAGAAGTACCTTCTGTAATATTTACAAAACTTCAGCAGTGCTGTTAATGGTAATGCTTCAACTATAATGACTTAAGAAGTGTGTTGACAAAGGAAAACCCAGTACCTCAAATCTGAATCATCATTCTTGGGAATCCCAGTGTGTGCCCCATAGTAGAATTATTAGGTTGCTAAGATTTAAATAAGCATAGACATCCTTACCAAGATATTTAATCTACATTAATTCACATTTATATTTACACAAAATACAAAGTTTAAAGTGATAATAAACTAGTCATATTTAATAATTATTCAAAAAACAATTCAACTATCCAATCTAATATTTTTGTTTGAAAGTTTCCTCAATTTATTTCAGTAAATTGAATACTTACTAGTATTTTCTTATATTTATATTATAGAAAAATGCATTTTGACATACTTAGGAACAATCAAAAGTTATTTCAAATCACATAAATACAAAACTGTACTTTGTATGAAGTATGAACCTTATAGACTGAAACATTTTTAGTTTCCATTTTTCTTTCTTTTTTTTTTTGGCTAGATTCAGTCTATAATTAGAGGCAGAAAGATAAAATTAATTGAGAGAAATTAATAGACCTCAGAGTCAGAAGACCTGGGTTTTCCTGGAAATGCTTGCTTTGTGACCTTGTCAAAGTCAGTTAAATTCTCAGTCTCCCAGATAAATGTCAAAGACTGAAAGGTACAGATCACTTGTTACATCTGCATAAGTATAGGGAGCTTCCCCACTGGGAGTACCCTCTGCTAGTGAAATCATGGATCCAAATCATGGACCAAAAACACTCCATAATTATATACAAAACTTTATGTGAAGAAAACACGTTCGTATTTGAAATATTCAATGAACAAGAATTTATTAAGTGCCTTCTATGCAATTTCACTTTTGTAGGCACTGGGAATACTGAGATAAAAAGGAGACATTCCTTGCCCTCAAGGAGTTTACATTTCATTGCAAGAAACAACATGTGCATACAAAATAAATAATACAAGATATTTATAGATGAGGACATTAGCAGCTGGGAAGGATCATATAAGATCTCCTTTGGGAGGTAATTCTTGCCCTGGACTTCAAAGGAAATTAGGGATTCTAAGAGGTGGAATAGGAATGGGAGTGCTTTCCAGGCATGGGAGATGAATGGTTAAAAAATTTTTTTAAAGATCAAAAGTTTCAGTAGATTTAAATACAACATGAGTTAACAATCTGATATGAGAACCAAGAAAACTAATCCTATCTTAGACTGTATTGATCCAGGCTTAGTATCTAAGAATGAAGAAATAATACTGATACCTGCCCTCTGCCCTCTCTGACCACACATGGAGTATCCTGTTTAGTTCTGGGTGCCTCATTTTAGTGAGATCATTGGTAAACTAGAGAGCATCCTGAAGAGGGAGACCAGGATGGTTGAAGACTATCCTACATGAAATTTGTTTGAAGGATCTGAGGATGATTAGTCTCAATAAGATTTTATAAAGAGAAGATTCAAGAGGTATAAGATAACTGTGTTCAAGTATTTTAAATCCTGTCCTGTGGAATTGGGATAAAACTTGTTCTGCTTAGGTGCAGAGAGCAGAATCAAGAGTAATGGATGGAAGTTGCAAAGAGGCAAATTTAAACCTGATGAAAGCAAAAGGAAAAACCAAAAAACTTCCTAGAAATCAGAGCTATCTAAAAGTGGAATGGGCTGCATTGGGAAATATTGGGTTCCCACTCATTGGAGGTCTTGAAGACTAGGCTAGATGGAGGTTTGCTGAGTATATTGTACAAAGAATTATTTTTCAGTTATGGTCTGGACTCAATGGTTCTTCATTCCCCATCCAAATCTGAAATTCTGTGATACTCTATGAGGTAGGTGACCTTTGTAGATGATCTTTCACTGTTGTGCCTCTTGTATACTTGTAGTTATGGGGGGAAAATATGCCAGGAACTCTGTTAAGTACTTTACAAACATCTCATTTCATACTCACAATGAACCAATGAAGCAGGTGCTATTATGACATTTGTAATAATAATGCTACTTGCCAATACTATAGCTGTGTAAGACCAACACAACACCAGCACACAGAAGGGCTGCTAGCACAGGTTCTCTGATCTGCTTTTCTAAGGAAAGCAACAAGATGTCCCACCCTGCTTGCCATTACACCATTTTACAGTTGAGGAAACTGAGGCAGACAGTGACTTGCCCACGGTCGCACAGCTACTAAGTGTTTGAGGTTGAAAGAACTAATAGCTTTCTGACTCCAAGTGCTTTTTCCTCTATCTCTATCTATCTATATATGTATCTATCTAATCACTAGGCAATACCACTCCCTTGATGCCACATCTACCTGGCTTAGCCTTCAAGGAGGAGGAAGGAAAGAGTAAACCTGTCTTGTCCAACGTGTCGCCAGGTCCTACCCAGAATTTTTCCTTGGTTGGTCAAAAATATCACATTTTAATATACTATATTAGAACTTAATAAAATTCAAGATTTAAAGATAACAATGTACATGGCATTATAAATTGCATTGCCAAGTGGTTTTATTCTACCAAGCAATTAAATCTTGTTTGGATGAATGTTATCACAAGTAGAAAAATAATACTAAAAGAAATCTTGCTAGACAGGTTCAATAGAAACCAGGATCTTTTTTTAAATAAACTTACAAAATCAGAGAGTTGGAATGGGCTTCAGAAACTACTTGGTTTAATCCATACTTCACCAAGAAATAGCTTTATAATGTCCCTGACAAGTGCTCATCCAAAATCCCATTGAAGGCCTCCAGTGGAGCGACCCAACATCTTCCAGAAGCATTGCACTTTTGTACAGGTTTTATTATTAGGAAGTTTTTTGTTAAACTAAGCTTGAATCTCTCTCTGTCTCTGTATTTCTCTTTTTGTCTCTGACTGTCTCCCTCCACATCTTTTACTTGTTAGGCTTGGTTCTATCCCCAACACCAAGGAGAAGACACATTCATAGCTCTATCAAAAGTGTTTTAGTGTGCTTATTTTTATGCAGTCCTTTATTTCTACTTTTTGTAAATTTTTTGCCATTTTTCTGAGTAGTAATAGTTTCCTTGCTGGTAAGGTAAGAGTTACTTTTATTTACTTTTATTTACTTGGATTCACCTTTCATATGGTTGTTAATAGTTTTCAGTTCTTTGCAGAACTGCTCGTTCATTTTGTTTGGGTAAACACATCCACTGGGGAGTGAATCTTGGTCTTATATCTTTGCGTTCATTCCTTCTGTATTTTGAATATGGACTTTTATCAAAAAATATTGAAATAAACTTATTTTCCCAGTCTGTAGGTTCCTTTCTTATTGTAGCTACCTTGATTTTGCTCATGTAAAAGTTTTCAGTTTCATGTAATCTAAATTACTTATCTTATCTTTTATGGTCTCCTCTATTGCTTATTTTGCTAAGAATTCTCTCCTGAGCTATAGTTCTAATCTTGTTGTCTCCCAATTTGTTTTATTTGTGACCTTTTGCATTTAGGTTGCGTATCAGCTCTTACCATGATATGGTATAAGATGTTAATCTAAACTTAATTTCCTGAAACTGCCTTCCAGGTTTATCACTTGTATTTTTAAAAAAGAGAAATCTTTTCTAAGAATTTTATTTTCAAGTTTGTTGAACACTGGATTATTGTATTTAATTGCTTCTTGTTTTTGTTTGTCTAGTCTATTTTACCAATGTTTTTTTTTTTTCTTCTGACCTATAGATATAGTTCCTCTTCATTCCTATTTGTTTATCATTTTCTCTTTGAGTTTCTAGATCAGAGTTTCTTAACTTAGGGTTCATGAACTTTAAAAAAATATATTTTTACAGGTATATCACAATATAATTTGTTTCAAGAGGTCCAGAGTTTGCATCAGATTGTCAAAGGGGTCTGTTACATAAAAAAGTGTTAGGAACTCAATTTCAAAACTTTTTATTTCTCCAAAAGAATTTTGTTTATATTTTGTCTAATTCTATAAAGTATTCCTTAGTCGTTTGAGTGGCATGGCACTAAATCTGTAAATTAATTAAGGTTTAATTTAATAATTATATTAGTGCATCTTAACTATGAGCAATGAATATTCTTCCACTTATTTAAATAATTATTTATTTCTTCAAAAAAAGGTTTTGTAACAATGTGTGTAAGTATTGAATGTGTTTTGGCATACAGACTTCCACATATTCTATACCTTTTACAGCTATTTTAGTAGAATTTGCTTATCTACAATTTCCTCCACAATTTTACTACTGTGTAGAATTGTTAATTATTTTTGTCGGTCAATTTTGCATTATGTTGCTTCACTAGTAATGTTAATCACTTCAGTTAGTTTTTTTGCTATGCTTTTTAGTTTCCTAAGTAAACCATATCATCTGCAAATATGGATACTTTTATCTTCTCTTATCTAAAGTCTATGCCTGTACTTTCTCTTATATTAATGTTATTCCTAGTATTTTAGAACTGCTGTATAATAGAGAAGAGGGGGGACATTTTTTGCTTTATTTTTATATTTATTGGGAGAATTAGTTATATTTCCCATTGCAAATAATGCTTACTTTTGCTTTTAGATATACACTTTTTCTACTAAAAGTAGCCTTCAAATGCCTGTTAGAATAAATGAATATACTTTCTGTTTTTAAAAATATAATTTTTTATTAATATCTTTTGTTTTCATATTGCTTAAATTTCTTCCTGTATACTTCCCTTTCCCTTCTCCAGCAAGCCATCCCATAGAATGAAGAAGATTTTAAAGTGACTTGCCTAGCACCATACAGCTAATAATTGTCAGAGAAGAGATTTGGATTTAATTTTCTCCTGATCTAAATCATAAATTCTTCCAATTATAAGACATCAACATTCATAGAACTGAAAGAAATAGTAAATGTGATTACTGAGCCTATGTCAATGTTCTTTTTTCTTAAAGAAAGAAACCCATTTATCCAAATTAATAACAAAAGAGAAATGAGAGAGTATATGTAGGAGAACATATAATCAGACAATCCAGAGTGAAGGAGCTCTCCCATTAAGAGCAAGAATCCAAGATAGATAAATAACAGAAATATTTAATGCCAAAAGTCATTCACAGATAGAGAAAAAGTCTAAAGATAAGAACAGTTATCAAAAAAGAACAGCAAATTATTAACAACTATGTCAAAGAATGCTCAAATCACCAATAATGAGAAAAATGTAAATCAACACAACCCTGAGGTTTCACCTCACACAAACCCAACAAATTGCCAATGATAACAAAAGATGGGAATATACAGGTAAAGTAATGAAATGTTGGTGTAGCTGTAATTTAGCACAAGTATTCTGGAAAACAATTTGTAATTATGCAAATAAAATGGTTAAAATGTTCATACACATTGACACAAAGATTCCTTGGAAGACATTCTCTTAGCTTAAAGTAATTGAAGGCAACTAGATCCCCTCTCCTTTAATTTCATTTTCCTATCTGGCTTTCCTATTTTTATCACAAATTCAAAGATGGACGGCTATAATTTATTTCTTTTCCTCCTATTTTACCAGTTATTTCCTCTTTGTTGCTCAGAATCAAGTCCAGAAGAACAAATTCTTCAACATTTTGAAGGGTTAAATTATCAGTAAGGAAAGCCACATATTTTGAACTGATCTTTGGGCAAAGTGCATTCTAGGTCACTGATAACCTTTGCCACTTCTCTATCATGTCTCCTGCCCCAGAGGTTTATATTAAACTTCCATGACAATTTTCCTCCTGTTTTTTTTTTTTCTCTGTTCCTCTTCAGTCCTGTGCTCTGTACCTTATTTTCCCCCTCTGGTTCCTAGATTTCCTCATTAAAGTTTTTAGTCTGTGCAGTGCTACTCCTTCCCACTTACTCCACTTTCCATTCTATTTCTTTTAAATAAGGCATATGCCCTTCTAGACCATAATAATGACTCCTATTTGCATTTATCTCTATGTAGTCAAATGTACTTCCTTGTATTGTTGTTGGGAGGAAGAGAGCACACATTTATTAGGCATCTACTATTTGTCAGGCACTAAGTTAAAACATTTTACAAATATGATCTCATTCTTTCACTATTAAGATTACTAGTTCATCTTGCTTATTACTCACATGTTGTGCTAAATCAGTATGGAAATATCTGAGATCATGAGTTTTGTTGTTGGCTTCTTGGATTTTTTCTCCTATGAATTACTTTCTTTTTCCATTCTTTGATGAACATTTCTTAAGCACCTACAGTAGAGGGTGTAAGGTCCTTTGTAAGGCCTTGATATGAAGAGAAATAACATTGTCTTCACCACTAGTCTTCCTGTGTCATAACTGCTGCTTTCTATGTCTTCTAGCTTGGTAGATATACACAGATTTCTTCCCCATTACCCCTGTCCTTGGCAATGTAATACAGTCTTAATCATATTTATAAGATTCCAAGCAAATATATTTTTCTAGCCTTTCATTTTTAGGCAAGAGTTAATTTCACCATGTGTCTTCAGCTGTGATCCAGAGATATCCTGGGTCACTTTAGTCTATTTTGCTCTCTCCTAGACCTATTTCTTGCAGGTTTAATACTCACTGTGGTTGCTATATATTTATTAGCCTTATTTGGTGAACTTGAAGCATATGTAGTTTTTATTTTTCAACCTTGTTTTTTCCTGTTTCCACCTAGTTGAATACTTATTATGCCTACCTCCCTTTGGGTGCTTATTCATGTCCAGGAAGGTCTTAGTACAGGTTGTAGCACAGTCTGGCCAAAGCCCATCATACCCTCTCTGGAGGCAGGTGGTATAGTTGGGACAGTACTGATTTTTTTATATTTATTTTTTATTTTTAGTTTACAGCATTTAGTTGCACAAGTTTTTGGGTTTCAAATTTTCTCTCCTTCCCTCTCCTGCCCTCTCCCCACTAAGACAGCATATAATCCAATGTAGGTTCTACATATACCTTCACATTGAACTTATTTACATAATAGTCCAGTTGTAAAGAAGAATTATAACCAGTGGAATGAATCATGAGAAAGGAGAAACAAAACCAAAAAAAAAAAAAAAGAAGGAAAAAAAAAAGAGATAGCAAATAGTTTGTCTCAATCTTCATTCAGACTCCGTAATTCTTTCTCTGGATGGGCATAGCTTTTTCCATCATGAGTCTTTGAAGCTGTCTTTGAACCTTGTATTGATGAGAGGAGTCAAGTCTATCAAAATTAGTTCTTATAGATATCATGTGTCTGTAATCACATATATTGATCTCCTGGTTCTGCTCCCCTCACGCAGAGTCAGGTTATAATGAAGTCTGTCTGGAACAGTACTGATTTAAAGTCAGAGGATTTGGGTTCAGATCCCCACTGTATTACTTACTAGCTATTTGACCTTGGACAAGTTTCTTCACCTTTCTGAGCCTCAGTTTCCCCAATTATAAAATTAAGAGGCTAGACTTACAGCCTCAAAGGTTCCTTCTATCTCCATGTCCACTACATTATTTCAGACCGTAATCAATACCTCCCCAGGACTATTGCAGTTCTCTCCTAATTGGTCTCTCTGTCTCAAGTTTCTATCCATGGAGGTAATAGGGAACCTTTGGTACAAAGACATGGTGGAGATAGGAGATGGACTTTCATGTGTGAAGAATAGCAATGTCAGTATGACTGAAGTGGAGTTTGTAGAGGATAGCAATGTGTAAGAAATCTGGTAATTAGGATGGGATCTAGGTTGTGAAAAGATTTAAAATGCGAACAGAAGAATTTACATTTGATACTTGGGCATCCAGGTTGTACTCTAGATAGAGCACCAGGCCTGAAGTCAGGAGGACCTGAGTTCAGATCTGTCCTCAGCCACTTCCTAGCTCTGTGACCCTGAGCACCTGTTTCACAAGTGACTTCACTTACCCCTGTTTGCCTCAGTTTCTTCATCTGTAAAATGAGTTGGAGAAGGAAATAGTAAACCACTCCAATATCTTTGCCAAGAAAACCCCAAATGGGGTCACAAAGAATTGGACCTAACTGAAATGACTGAACAACAACACCGAAGGCAATAGAGGGCAACTGATGTTTATTGAGTTGGGTGGGGTGTATGTGACATGGTCAGACCTACATTTTAGGAGAATCATTTTGGCAGCTGTGTGGCAGATGGGTTTGAGTAGGGAGAGATGAGGCAGGGAGATCAATAAGAAGGCAATTTTAATAATTCAGGTGAGAGATAAGGCCTAAACTAAGGCTTTATATGAGAACAGAAAAGGGGGATTAAATGAAAGGTAGAAAGAACAAGATTTAGCAACTGATATGGAGAATGAGAGTGAGGAATAGAGGAAGATAGTAAGGTTATGGACCTGAGGTGATGGTGTTGCCCACTAATAGGGAAGTTAAGAAGAGTGCAGGTTTAGGAAGATTTTGTTTTCTTTAGAGGAAAGAAAACTATGCTAAAAATCTACCAATATCATTTTCAAATTTTTTTTAAACATGTACATAAATAAAAATCACACTGAGGATAGCTGTGGAGATTTAATGGTGATTTAATTCTGGTGTTCGATTTTTTGCCCCTAAAAACTTTTTGTTTATGAAAATTGGAGTTGGAGGTCAGTGCTTCAATTCAAAGATTAGGCTTTCCAAAAATTTGCATGCATTGCCAACATAGTGTTCTGCTCTTTTATAATAAATTCAGTGGAGGTTTCCCCTCTTCCCCCACCCCCATCAAAAGTCTGCATGAATGGTTTTGTTATTGTCTTTGCAATAAAGCATGTTAGATCAGCAGATCTTTTGCTTCCTGAAGAAAGAGAAGCCCTGGCAAGAATTCTTATTACCATGGCAACATAAACAATAAGGCCCAATGAATATATATGGGTTTCCTCATAAAGAAGATACAGAGCATGTCATAGCTAGTAGAAGAGCAGTTATGATCGTTTGAAATCGTAAACCTCACTTGAAGTTAACCCTCCCCCTTCCATTCCAATGAAATTGCTTTAATGCGTTACAAAAAGTTTTCTCACAAATTATTTTGAAATTTCCTCAATGAGATGAGAGTATCTGTAGTTGACTTCTTGCTTTCTTTAAAAAAAAACACTATGGAATTTAGAAGCAGGGTGGAAGCTAAAGCAAAACTACATGAATTCGTGTCATTCAGATCTTAGAAAGTGAATTTAAAAAATCTCTGTTGCTAATGATGAAAAAAAAGAAGGGGTAGCAGTGAGATCTGACAGTAGAGATGAAATTCTGGAAGATTTTAATTGGAAGGTTTTTTCCACCACTACCTTAGCAATGCTAGTAGAAATGTCAACTGAGAAATTGATGTACTGCCAGTGTGGTAAATTGTTGATGACTCCTGGGGTAAACTCTGTCATCAGGTTGTTACAGTTTTTGGATTATTAACAAATGCTAACCATCTCTGTGTCTGTCCTTGTTCAGTTCTAGAAAATGAGTTAAAAAGTGCTACCAATAATGATGAAGAGGAGGAAGGAGAGCAATTTGATTTTGACAGTGGAGATGAAATTCCAGAAGCTGATAGACAAGCACTTCTGCCGTCATCCGAATCTGATTCCAGGGGGGATGCTGAAAATAAAGAGGTTCCATCCACAGGTGAATGCCCAGGTGGCTATTCAGTGATGGCTGTCATGTTGTTTGAGTGCTATTTTATAGAACTTTAACTGATTTCTGTCCCTCCTCTCACACACCTCCACCCCTCTAATGTGTGTTCTAGAAGCCTATTTTAAATATCCTGGAGAAAAGTGAATTTTTAAGAATGGCATGCTTATCTTTTTTTTTTTGGTTAGTTTTTCAATTCAATTCAATAAACATTAAGCTCCTACAATAGGTCAGGCATTGTGCTAAGAGCTGGGAATACTAAAAGAGGCAAAAGACAATCCCTGCCCTCAAGGGGTTAACAATCTAATGCGGAGACGACATACAAATAAATACGTATATGTGTATGTGTGTGTGTCTGTGCATGTGTATGAACACTAACACACACATATTGGATAAATAGGAAATGGGGGAAAGCACTGAAATTAAGAGGGGTTAGAGAAAGCTTCCTGTGAAAGACAGGTTTTTAGTTGGAACTTAAAAGAAGCCAGAGAGGTCAGTTTCATTATAGTTTAAATTTTGTATGTATTTCTCTTTGGGTACTATTTTTCATTGTTTCTAATTAGATTTTGAGGAGTAGAGTGAGAGATATTTTCTTTCAGAGACAAGTAATTTCTAGCTCATGTACTGGTATTTTTAGAATTCAATTAAAGAAGCATTTATTAAGTGCTTACTGTGTGCCCGGCTTTGTGCCAGTACTGGGGATTCAAAGACAAAAACAAAACATTCCCTGCCCTTGTGGTGCCTGTATTCTACAGCGGTCTGATAGACTCATAGTCCTAGAGGGAAGGGATCTCAGAGGCCATCTGGTCCAACTCCATTATTTTACAGATGATGTAGCTGAGTCCCAGAAAGGTTTGGTTTACCCAAGGTCACACAGGTCATAAGTGACAAAGCCAGGCCTCCAACCCAGTTGAGTACAGCACTCTTTCTGTACCATGTTGCTTGTCATGTCATGGATAAGTATATACACAATAACATGAGGAGGAAGAGAGCAGTAAAGACTATGGGAGCAAAGGGTGACAGCCAGGTAAACTTCCCATAGAAGGTGGTGCCTGAGCTGAATTGTGAAAGAAACTGAGAATCCTAGGAGGAGATAAACAAAGACCTGCATTCTAGTCATGTGAGCAGCCTGTGTAGAGAAAGGCATGGAGGTGAGGGAGAGCAGCAGGAAGGCCAGCTTGGCTGAAACACACTGTGTGCTGGGCAATAATGTGTAATAAATCTGGAAATGTAGACTGCAGTCAGGTTATGAAGGCCCAGAAATGCCAAATATTATGCTAGAGACAACAGAAAGCCACTGAAAAAAGGAATTAAATGTAATGATGTGTTGATTCAATGCAAATCTATGCTAGATGTAGTTACTTATTTTATCTTAAGTCTTACAAAGTACTCCAGGGATAAACTGGTTGGATTAAAACAGTAGCATTCTGTGAATTATGCACTTACATGATATATCAGGCATGCTCATGTCATTGCTCAGGTGATCACGATGATCTGTTTATCTGGCCACAACTTAAATTTATAAATAGTTTTCAGTAGTAATTAGGGTATTGAAATTCTTGTTGTCCCACAAAAGTCCCATTGATTTCATCCATATTTTCCAAAGATTTTCCCTTCCCTAACAGCTAAGATCAATTTCTTTGATAGTTCCCACATCACCGGTTTAAGAAAATACCCTCTTGGGCACCTATCGTAGATATGAGGTTACATATACAAAGGGAGGCTTTTAAATTTTTTACCATTTCTTCTTTTCCCATTCCTAGAAAGACCCTGAAGAGAAATATTTGATGGGTATGATTATTTTATGACACATGAGAAAATGAAGGTTCTTCTTTTTCTTTCTTAGGAGACAGTAATGAAGCTGGAGGAGACAATTTGCAAGTTGCAGAAGCTGGTAAACTAGCTGTACCCATGAAAGTAAATCCATATTCAGTCATCAATATTACACCATTCCAGGAGAAGGAGCAACTGTCACCAGATCCAACTGCAGAAGAAGAAAGTTCAAGCCCCGGAGTGCCAAGTGTTTATTCTGTTCCTGTGCCTTGTGGTTATGCAGTTCCCTCCAATTTACCACTCATACTTCCAGCCTACTCCAGCCCTATCATCATTCGTACTCTCTCTGTGGATGAAGAAGGTAATTTTTATCTTATATGTACAGAAAGGGAATTGATAGATATGGTTATTCTTGGCTGTAAATCATAGAATTTTCCATTTTGAAAAATCTGTGAATTTAAGAATCATAAACAAAGACAAACATCAATATTCAAAGAATAAAAAGAATTGTAGATGAAATTATATATTTATATTATTTGTAAATTTTTAGACATATATTCAATTTTATAAGGAAAGAGCAAGATTATCCTGTTTGTGTTCCCTTCTTACTTTTTTTGTTTTCTGTTTTTAAAATGTTCTATCGATATTTTCTTTATTTAATTTTTTTTGCATATGTTACTCCCCATTTACTTAATCCTTTCCCCTGCCATGTCCTGTATTCCCTTTCCCATGTACCCCAAGTAGAGGTCCCCTCTTGCAACAAATAAGTGTAATCAGGAAAAACAAGGTAACATATTAGCCACATCTGAAAATGTACATCTGATTCTGCACCTCTAGTCCATCACCTCTCTTCCAAGAAATGCAGACATGCTTAATCATCACTCTTTCAGAATCAAGAATGGTGTTTCGATTGGAGCTCCAAAGTCTTTCAGAGTTATTATCCTTTACAATATTGTGGTTTTTCCCAATTTTTCAAAGAAATTTGGTTTGGAAATAGTAGCAGACCTTGAATTACTTTCTTTCTACTAAAGGAACAGAAATACTCTTTTGGAAGGGGAAACATTTGTTAAAAGATTTAATTGTCTGGGAAATCTGTTCATCACAAGCACAAGTGTGTTTAGCTGACCTATTTTCATGAATTGAAAGCACAATAAGTGAATGTGAATGCAGTCAACCTCTCTTGAACCTAATGGAGTTAGATCAATGTGACCAAACTGTTTAAATCTCTTTCAAAAGTTGTAAATTTCTATTTTTTTAAATTTCAGGTTTCTATTTTTTTAAGGGAGCTATAATATAAAGTCTGTTTAACTGAGGTTGTGTCAGAAGGCAGTTTATTACAAGCTTTTGTGAGGCAAGTCATTTCTAGGAATAACGTCATCTAAAGACTGGAGAGTCATTCTTTTTAAAATGTATGTCACTCCTACTAGCAGCTGGAGAAAAGAGTTTAGTGTGTGTCTGTGATGGGAGAATAGGAAAGGAAAGAGGTTTCTTTTCTGTAAGAAAAAACAAAAGTGACATTGTCCTGATTGGCAAAAAAAGAACTCAAGGGGATTTTTGCTTCCTAAGTGTAGAGCTATATTATGGTCTGATATTATAGCAACAGGTCATTAAAGAGATGATTAGTAAAAACAGAAGAAATGAAGCAAGTGGTGATTACAAAGAGCCAGCATGGTTCATCAATAGCAGGTCATGCCAGGCTAGCAATGAATGAATGAATGAATGAATGAATGAATTCCTTACTATATAGCAGTCATTGTGCTAAGCATGGGGGATACAAATTTTTTTTTTAAAGAAACAGTCTCTACCCTCAAAGGAGCTTACATTCTTATATAGGAAGACAATGGACATAGGAGAACGGTCACTAGGGAGCGATATTTTGTTCTGAGGAGTTAGAAAGTGGAGGGGGAGGCAGGCAGATAATAGGATGGTCTGGGTGCATGGTTGGATGGAATGTAAAGTGGAAGCACAGTCAGTGGCTAGTCAGTGGTTATAGTGTGGGCTAATTTCTACTTTCTCAGTCAGGTTTCATAGAGAAGGTGGCTTGATATGGGCTTTAAAGAAAGAAGCCCAACAGATAGTTGTGAGGGTAATTTTCAGTCTAGGGATTGGGAACAGAGTTTGCAAATTCAACAAAGTAGGAGAATCCAGGACAAATATAGGAAACGGCAGTTAGTCCAATTTGCCTATAACATATAGTGTGTGAAAGGGATAGTGTCAAATAAAGTCTAAAATATACATTAGAGTGAAGCTACTTAGCATTCAAGAAGCTCTACAATTTGATTCTGACTTTCCTTTTTGGCCTTATTTCAAATTACTCCTCTTCAAACAATTTGCATTGCAGCCAAACTGGACTCATCGCCCTGATTTATCTCCATGAATTTTCATTCTCATTCCTTCATGTCCGGACTGAATCCCTCTGCCATCTATCTACCTGTTAAAATCCTTTCTAACAGACCCAACTGAGACTTCCTCTATGCAAGCCTGATTTCCCTATTTCCTATACCCAAAAGTGATCTTTTCGTCCTTATATGTCTCAGGCCCGGCCTTATGTAATCAATCACATCAACGAATATTATAGTTATTTGTTTGCTTTAATAATGTATGCCTTCTACTAGACTGTAAGTTCCTAAAGAGAATAGACTGTGCCATTTTTTACCTTTGTATCTGTACCATCAACTGTGTGAAAGGAAATAACATAAAACAGGGACAGAAAGTTATAGTCAGATTATGAAGGGTTTTAGGTTTTAAGAGAAGAATTTGTATTTGATCTGAAAGAAATGGGGAACCATGGGAGCTTACTAAGTAGTGGAGAGATATGGTTAGATATATGCTTTGGGAATATCATTGGCACCACCAATATGGAGGATAGATTGGAAAGAAGAAAGAACAGTTAGAGAAATCAATTAGGAGGCTACTGCAATAATATAGATGAGAGGTGATGAAGGCCTGGATTAGGGCCATTGGTCATGTGAATTTAAAAAAAAGTAATACTGTGTTACTTAAAAGAAATTATATAGGACTTTATGATAGCTCTCTCAAATTTTACTTCCTGAGTCTGGCCATGATTCAGGAAATTTTAGCACAATTAATAATATTAATGTACTTCTATAGTAATCAAATAGTATAAAATGATACAATATTGATGATAAAATTCTTTGTAATGAACAATAAAGTGTATACTATAAGTATACATACTTCAGTGTTAATGTGATAATTTTTTTCTGTTATATTAATAGATTTTTTTTTTTGGTCCTAACATCAGATTACATCAACTTAGGTGACTTCCTGGTGAGAAAACTCCTTTTATCAGTGTAGGTTGACAATCGTTCCAGTTCTAGTTATATTCTGTTATACATTCTGTTATTGTTTTGGACAGTCACTAGCACCTTCTCCACTAGTCATTAAATAATGATCCAAACTATATTGAACCCTTAAAGCTGGTCTATCTTCTGAAGTTTTTAGGGGTTGCTGTAGGCTATTGTCCATCTGTTTATTGTTTTTTCCAGATCGCCTCCCCTTTCTGCCCTTACTTGGATTGGGTGGCAGTTGGTGGGCATCATTGAGACAGTCTGGTTGACCCTATGCTTTGCCCAGAAGCAGTTCCCAAGAAATCTTTTTGTACTTCTGGGTTTACCAGTTACTATTTCTTTAATAGCACAAACACTGAGCCCAGTGTCCTATCTCAAAAAGTTGCTGCCAGTTTATAATGATGATACTCTGCCATATCTTTGTGGAGCTTTTATGGTTGGAACTTTTTATGGCCAAAGAATGTTTGATTGAGTCCTTTCACTTCTTCCAGCTTTATGATGTAGAACATTTTGTATTTATTTAAGTTTATATATAGCCATGATATTTCCCTTTATATAGGCTCTCTTGGTGGAGTTTTTCCTAGGTATTATTTACTTTTAGGCATTAACTGATGCGGGGGCAACAAAATATTCCTTAGGGCACAGTGAATCAGATCTATTGCTAGATAATGTTTAGGGTACTGGTGGCTGAGGATGGATTTGGAGAGAAGAAAAGTCGTCCTACCAGTTGGCTCAAAGAAGAGGCCTGCAGTTTATATCTAAGCAAGCAGCTTGTAGACTACCCTGGCCAGCGCAGAGTCAATCTGCTCTTTTTTTTTTTTTTTTTTTGCTTTCCTCCCTGCCTTGCTCACTGCACTTCAAATATTTGTATAGAAAAGGACACAGAATAACTACGAATTTCTCTGTTTCTTTTTCTAGGAGAGACACAGGAGCTGACAGAAGAGTCTCATTTCAATTCTTTAAGTTCAGAGGATCCTCCAAACAGGTATCTATGCCTAATACATACATGAATATATGCACACACACATACCTGGATATTTTAAAATTATTTATTTGTAATTGGATTTATTTGATGCTATTTTCTTTAAAAACTTTAGTACAAGTTATTCTAACTTACTTTCTTTCTTCCTTCTACATTTCCAAATTGTCAAACCTTCCTCTAGGCTTACATAAAAACGGATAATTCTCAAATCTGTATTGTTAAGTGTGATGTCTCTTTTGGCATCCTGATGCCTTCCCCAGTTCCAGATGCCTTGTAGACATTTTTACCTGGAGTCCCACCATTGTCACAAACTCAACATGTTTAAAACCCAATCCCTACCTTGTACTTCCTTCTTTCTGTTGATAGTCTTGTAATCTATCTAGTCAGCTAGGCCTGAAATTTTGATGTTACCCTGACTTCTCTCATTTTCCACCCCGCTTCATTCAGCCATCAAGTTCTATCCATTCTTTCCTCACAAAGTTCCTTCATATATCATATATATTCCTTCCTCTTTATCCCCACTGTTACCATGCTAGCTGGCTTAGACCCTTATATAATACCTAGACAATTTCAGTGGATGTCTAGATTGTCTCACTACCTCTACTCTTCTTGTTCCACCTTCCACAGCCCTTTGTCCCCAGAAGAATCCAGCTCCCCTACCTTTCCAGAATTATTATAAATTACCCCCTCCCCCTCACTCTACAATCCAGCCAAATTGGTCTTCTTACTGTACCTCACACTTGACATTCCGTCCCTCCCCCCACTTTGGTACATTTGTGCTGGTTATTCCTGGAATGCTTTCCTTCTTCACCTCGCTTCCTTAGAATCCTTAGTCTCCCTCAATGTTGAGTTTAAGTATTATGTTCTACTTGAAACCTGTCCTGAGCCTCCAGCTATTTATGCCTTCCCCTCTAAAATTACCTTCTGTTTATTTTGTATAAATTATTATATGTCACACTGTCTCCTTTGATTGAGTGTAAGCTCTTTAAGGGCAAACTCTTTCATTTTTGTCTTCATATCCCCTCCCAAGGCCTAGAACAGTATCTGGCACATAGCAATAGGAAATAGAGAATGAATCTATGATTTCATTGGTACAGTGAACTCCCAGGTATGGAAGCCATATGACCAATACCTTTGCAATGTATAGTCTTAGAAAGTTCCCTACATCATTGAGAGATTAAGTACTCCAGGGTCACAGAACTGGTATGTATTAGAGATGATATCTGAACCCAAGTCTTCTTTGTTTCCAGGCTGATTCTGCACTATGTTGTGCTTCCTCTGATATACCTGACACTTAGTAGTCACCTTAATAATTATTTATTGATTGGTTCATCTCAGTGCAAATGTCACTTCAGTCACATCATCCTCAGGTTCAAAAACCTTCACTAGCACTTGATTGTCAATCAATATTCAATAATTAGTTAATAAACAAGAATTTTTGATTAAAAGAAGTTCTTAATCTAGTATTCAGAGATTTCCAGAGTTTGAGCCCAGTCTATCACTCTAGACTCTACTTCTTTCATACTAACCTTCAAGTCTATTTGTTCACCCCAACTTCACCAACTTTTGAAATCTTATTCATTAAAGCTCGACTCAAATCTTATCTCTTCTGTAAATCTTCTCCTGGCATGCATGGCTAGAAGTTATTACTCCCTTCTCCAAAAAAAATCAACTTGCAAAAGAAAGCATTCATGAGATCTTAGGAGGAATATTTCCTACATAATGTTTATAGCTGTAGGACCCATGAATTGACTCTAGTTACCAACGCAATAAATTATGTGGGATATGATTATGTCATGCAGGTTACACCGTGGCATGCTGCTGAGAAAATTCTCTGTTCATGGGAGACATTTTTACTTATCTCCTATTTTTTTGAGCTTTTCAACCAATATTCCTTCAACCTCCTTAATTTATTAAAATCTCACTTTCTTCTGAGGACATAATATATCTTGTAATCTTCTCCATTAGAATCAACTCCCCCATTTCCCTTATAGAGTCAGAAAGAAGGACTGGCATATTCCCTATTCTCTAATTACACCTCCAGACCATCTTTTTACCTTCATCCTTTAATCTTTCTGCTTTTGACATACTTGTATTTATATTACCTTTCACTTATTTTTCTTGGTGTTATCTACTGATCTTTAGGTCACTCACCCAAATCTGTAAAAGACCTTAGGGCTGCGGTTATGGTTTTCTTGATACCACAACCCTGCTATATGATTCCTTGGTTTCCTTAATTGCAGTTTGGAAAGATCGGTGGATTGGGAATCAAGGACCAAGGTTCTGATTCTGGTTTTATAACTTAATCTGCTGTGTGACTTTGGGCAGGTTACTTGCTATATCTAGGACTCAGTTTTCTTATCAGTAAAATGAATAGTTTATATAATATGACTTCTAAAATCTCTTCCATTCTATGATTTTTTAAACACATTTATCCCTTCCACATTGTGACTTTCCCCCTTGTGGTTTTGATATATCATGAGTTGGCATAAGAAATCAAATAGCAGTTTTGGGGAGTTTTGTGGAAGCCCCAGACAACACTTGAAGACCAGCAGATGACACAGAAAAAGATTAGAAACTCAGAAATGCATAAAATATATGTTTAGTATTGTATAACATCAACATATTTTATCTTTTAATACCATAAATATACACAATTTCTTCTTCCCTGGTATAAAAGGAGGGCCAAAAAATTTTATGCAGATTTTCCAGATTGCATGGGCACCGTGCCCTTAACCTATATGTATATGGAAATACTTTCCATAAATCAATATTTATTTAGGAGCAAGTTCTTAGAGGTTTTTGGCAAAATATACCCCTCAGCTATATCTGGATGAAGGGTTGAACTTTAGAACAGAGAGATAAAGAAAGAAGGATTAAGATTTAGGATGTGTTTCCAATTCAAACCATCTTTGCTTTGGTATCAGCCAAGACTTGGAACACGTTCCTTTGCTATTTGTGAATAAATTATTTTTTCTTGAAGAGAGCTTTAAAAAAGTTTTTTTTTATTATTTTTTAGGCTAATATTTTTAAAATACTACATGAGTGCCTCTGAAATTAGAAACATGGAGCCTTTTTAGGCATAAGTATTCATTTATTTAGGTATTTGATATTTGTATTTTGACACAAAAATCTTTTTAGGACTTCATTTGTTACTATAATGAACAAAATATATATTTATCTGGAAATGAGAACTATTGGAAATGAGAATGATTTCTTCACAGTAGAATGTAAATTGCTTGAGGGTAGGGAATCTGCTTCATTTTATCATTAGGGTCCCTATTGTCTTGCACAGTGCTTGACAATTAGTAAGTGTCTTATCAATGCTTGTTTTATTTTCATTAATTTTTCATTTTGAATGTCTGTATATTTAGCTACATTTGACTTTGAAAATATCACTTCTTTTTTTGGACCAGACATAATTTCATTGATGTAATCAGTACTGGGTGAAGAAACTTTCTTTACTTGATGCAATCGGCACCTGCTTTGCAACTTATAATTTTAGAGCTGAAGCATGGAGAGCTCAAGTGATTTGCTTAGGGTCATACGAGTATGAATCAGAAGTAGGGCAGCTAGGTGGTACAGTGGATAGAGCATGGGGCCTGGAGTCAGGAAGACTCATCTCCTTGAGTTCAAATCTGGTCTCAGACTCTTACTAGCTCTGTGTCCCTGGGCAAGTTAGTTAACCCTGTTTGCCTTGGTTCCTCATTTGTAAAAATGAGCTGGAGAAGGAAATGGCAAACCATTCCAGTATCTTTGCTAAGAAAGGCCCAAATGGAGTCACAAAGAGTTGGACATGACTGAAATACGACTGAACGGCAAAAAAAAAGAAAAAAAAAAGAATCTGAAGTAGCACCTGAATGCAGTTTTTGTTTTTTTAATTTAGAAGATAAAGTAGAATGCAAAATGTAATGGGATTATAAGTCTATGAACCCAAACTCCACAAGGAAAGAGATTGTGCTTTAGTGGATTTTTATAACCAGTTATATCATGTTACCTTGGAAAGTCTACCTTTAATCGTTCATGGATTTAATTATCAAGTACTGTCCATGACCTGTTCAGCCCTTTCCTCTTGATATCTATGCCTTTCCCAGGGATAGAATGATAAAAAGGAGAAAATGTCAAATGCATTTTTTTCTGTTTTGATCATTTTAGTCCCCTTTTAAGTCTTTGCTCACAAGGCTTTCCCCAGCTGAGAATGCCCTCTCCTTCTCTTCCTCCCTCTCTCCCTGTGAAAGAAAGACCTTTCTTTCACAAATCAGTTCTTCCACAAGGCCTTCTCCTGCTAATCCAGCTCACATTGATTTTCTCCATTCTTTGAACTCATCTGTTGCTTTGTTTTTTAAACCTTATTTCTTAACACTTATATATACAGCACCTGATGATCATAGGATCATAGATTTAGTTGTTATAGATTTAGAACTAGAAGGAATATTAGAAGCCATTGAGTCCAAACCCTTCATTTTACAGAGGAGAAAACTGAGGCTGAGAGAAGTTGGATGATTTGCCTAGGTTCACACAACTAGAAAGTGTCTTAGGCAAGATTCAAACTTAGGTCCCTAACTTCAAATCAGCTGCATCACTTGGTTCGTGTTTGTATGCTGTGTCTCTCCAGTGAGATTGTCAGCTCCTGGAATGTCAAGGACTGTGTCTAATATTTATTTTATGGTTCTCCAATTCCTTATTTTGTGCTATGTCCCAAATAGGCATTCAATAAGTACTTGACTTTATTAATGAAAGAAAATTAGATGGAGAAGAACATAAGATAGATTTCAACGTGGAAGGGATTTCAGAGGACATATAGGCCATCCCCCTCATTTTACAAATGAGAAAATTTAAGTGACCCCAGGTCAAACAAGTAACAAGTGGTTGGATCAGTATTTAAATTTAAGTCCTGTGGCACAAATCTTCCCACTGCACAACACTGAAGTTGTGAGCAAAAATTATGATTTGGGCTTGTTTGCCCAAAAGTGCCCAAAGGCTGCTTGGTATTGTTGAAAGAGCACTGATTTGAAAGTCATGGGTTCAAGCCCCCAAACCTACCACTTTTTCACTCTGTGAAATTCAGTCATATTACTACCCTATAGATTTAAAGTTTTCTCTTGTGTTAAATAGGAATAATGATATTGATATCACCTACCTCCCAGGACTGTTTTAGGAAAATGCTCTAAAGTAATGCAATGTAAACTCTAAGGTTCTCTTTAAAAAAAGTAAGCTTATGATTGTCATTATTTCTTGGCCTATTATGATGTAAAATAAAGACTTAGCCATGTGGTGAGACATGAGATGAAGGGTCTCTATTGCTAGGTGATGTTAATGAATATTAATACTTTGTTTTGTCATTTATTTTTAAGTGAAGACCCGGTTAATAAAGAAGACAGCCCTCTAGCCAAATGGGTTGCAGATCCTGCCAATACAGCATGGATGGAAAGTGAGTGTCATAAAAAACAGCTGCAAAGGAGAAACTGTTGAACGAAAAGTTCACTGACAAAATTGCTAAAAGACAGAAAAAATTAATCCATTTATTAAAAATGAAGCATTATAGTAAGAGTCATTCGGAAGAGAAGAAACCTTTTTCAGTGGCCCCAGGTCTGGAAGCTAGTAGTTTGTTTAGTGCAGAATTACCTCCACAGGTGATGATTCTTCAGTCAATGGGCATGCCAGGAACACATCTCCTCCTAACTTTGTATTGCTGCTGGAAATAACGTACCTGTAACCAGCTTAAAAGAATATGGGATTGTAATACTCTGATTTGCAGCCTACAGTCAGCAGTGGATCTGGAATATTCACAGGCTTTCTGTCTCTGTTTGCCTTTGAACCAATTCCCTTTCATGGAAATTTATTCTTTTTTTTCCTGGAAGAGGCTGGCCCATGTGGCAGACAGCATATGTGATCTGCTGGCCCATGTATAGTTTTGTAAGACTGTGAATATTTTTAGCTAGGTTGATTTTAAAGCTTGTGGCTTTTTTTTTTCTTTTAGTAGAAAAACAAAAATCGGTTCCCTAATTACCCCTTTTGTTATTTGCTGGCTCACTAATCTCTCTGTAATTGGCTTGTGTGATTGACTTACAAGGTAGAGCTATCTTAGTTATTCATAATTATTAAATTATCTGCTGGGATGTTTCATTCTGGGTTTTAATTATGACACTGTCAAAACAAAAAACCTATCCTAATTGGATGATTCTGCTCGGGGGATATTAAATCAGCATAAATTTACCATAAAATTATGGATGTGCTATTCCAAAGCAGTTTAATTCCAGAGCTAAATTAATCTGAATTTTCTTCCTTTAGTCATTCCTCCTATCCAGATGACAGCTAATTAGAAGGGCTACATTTTAGTACAAACAGTAAACCGGCATTACTTCAACAGCAGCAAACAGTAGTCATGCAGTGCAATGGAAAGAATCCTGGATCAGTAGTCAGGGTCCCTAGCTTCTTGTCCTCATTCTGTAACCAGCCAGTCATGTAACCCAGAACGAGTTAGTTCCCTAACCTGGGCTTCAGTGTTCTCCTCTATAAAACGAGGAATTTGAATCTTCAAGCTCCCTACTAATTCTAACATTATGTAATTTTCATCAGAACCAAAAGTACTACAGAGGTTTTGATCATAAATATTATTAAACAAGGGTAAATATTCTCTCATGTGAAAAGTACAATGGCAAGAAGGGGATAGGGCATAGTCTCAGTATGGTAGATACCATTTAGTTTAGTTTAAACTAAATATTTAATGTTGAAGTAGGAAGGGAGGAAAAAAAACCTACCATGCTTAAAAACAGACAGATAGGACACTGACAAAGTGAGATTAATCCAAAGTTAAAACAATCAGGATGTTAAGGGTCTTATGACCATACCACAATAACATCAGTTGAGGGATTTTTTTTTTTGGAGGGAGGAAGACAGGACAATTGGGGTTAAGTGATTTGCCCAAGCTCATGCAGCTAGGAAGTGTGTCAAGTGTCTGAGGTCAAATTTGAACTCAGGTCCTCCTGACTCTGGGGCTGGTGCTCTACTCAGTGCGCCACCTAGCTGCCCCAGGTTGAGTTATTTTAGTATGGAGAAAAACCTGCAGGTGGGATATGGCAGGGGAATGTGATATTTGAAGGGCTACCTTCTAGAAGAGAAATAAATCTTGTTCTTGGTGTCAGAGGGCAGACCTGAGGAAAGATACTTGCAAAGAGGTAAGATATGGCTTGAAGACATTCTTTCTAACAATCAGAACTCTCTGGGAAATATTTGGTTTCTCTTTAATAGAGATCTTCTAGCTAAGGCTTGGAGAACTGACCATATTATATGATAGAGTCTTAGTTATTTTTGATACCTTTTGTACAATATATATCGATTTAATATTATAAGGTAGCAGCACTATGCTCTAATCTGAAGGATATATTATAACCTACTTAAGTCAATTATTTTATTATGCAAATATTTTAAAGCAGGGTTATAGTTAAGAACATGATTCTTAATACAAAGAGGAGTAATTGTTAGATGTACCTAAATTTTTTTGGCCTATTTTTTCTACATAATTCCCTGGTGAGTACAAGCACTGTTATAACCTGATTCAAGCTTTTGTTAAAATTTGTTTAGTGGGACTTCAAGCATTTAATTGGCTTTGGTTGGTTTTCACCTTAAATCTGGCATCCTTGGAACTTAGCTTTCCTTTCCAAAACCTCATTCAGCTCTTTTGCTATTCTTCATCAGCCCTCAGACATTGCAACGATAAAAAAATGACATTCCCTCCAGAAACACCACTGAGTTAGTTGCAAATTTCTTCCAGGGAAAATATTCTCTCTGTATTTGGAATTAGAGGATCTGAGTTCAAATTCTTCCTCTTATGATTTTTGCAAGGTGATTTTGAACAAGTTATTTGTTGGGGCTCAGTTTCTTCATCTGTTAAATAAGGGGGTTTGAATAGATGATCTCTAAAGCCACGTGATAATGTCAATCTGTGATGTTATGCTAATGCTTTTGGTGTTTTGAAATCAGATGGCAGCACGTACTTTATCCAGGGACTAAGTATCTGGGAGAGAGATAACATTTTTTTCGAAGGGTGTAGCAAAATCCAACTACAATTGATCTACGTGTGTTCATCAAAATAATCATCCTACCAACACAATGATTTTTATACACAGTATATTCATCACCTTCTAGACTTAACTTTTGAAAAATCCTTAGCATTAGTTTTGGAAAACTTATGGTTGTATAAAATGTAAATAGCACTGAACCGTTCTTGCCCAGGTTTTAAATATGTTTCTTTTACCGTTTTAGACCCAGAAGAAGTGATTTATGATGATGTTCCAAGAGAAAATTCAGACTCAGAACCAGGTTTGACTTGAGTGCAAATTAGATGTGGGATAGTCATCCTAACATCTTTTTATCCCCATATATATGTATAATCGATTACTTTGAATATCTGATCTAAAAATGTTTGTATTTCATATTGGCTTATCAGAACTTAGAGTTTTGTGTCTTTTCTTTCTCTCTTTCCTTCCTCCTTTTTCCTTCTTTCTTTTTATTGAATTTTGATTCAGTTACTTGCCATCTTTGTCTCCATGGGCAAGGTAGTATGATGCAGTAGTTAGAACTCTGTTCTTGAAGTAAGAAACACTGAGTTTCAGTCTTGCCTCAAACACTTACCCCTTGCATGACTGGGTAAATCACTTCACCTGTCTGAGCCTTGGCTTCCTCATTTGTAAAATGGGAGTCATATATTCTGATAACTAAATGAGAGGTAGCACATGTAAAGTGCTTTGCACACATTAAAGTGGCCATGTGGATGTGAGCTGTTGATGTTATTATTATCATCCTTCTCAGGATTCAGTTTCTTCACCTGTATAATGAGGGCGTTGTACTTGATGGCCTTTAAGGCCATTCTCACTTGTAAAGTTTATTTAGAACTCACTGAAGTTGCAGATACCATTGAATATAATTTTCTAAGTCTCAATAGGCAAGATCGACCAAACATAGCTGTCTGACTTCAAGTCTACTGGGCTTACTGGCTACAGGGTCCAAATTGCTTATGAGGCAGAATGCTCTAAAAGTCGCCTTGGACAAAATCTGATCTCTTGGGGAATAACAATGGACTATGTGTGAGATCTTTCGGTCCACATCCGCTAGGTGAGGGTGAGTGGTCTCTAACCAGCTGGATGATCTCAACTGAGAAGGAAATTACCCAGGGCCAAATTCCAAAATTATTGTGCTCTGATGACACACAGCTTGATTCCTGTCAAACTAAGAGAAGAACTTGCCAATCAATGGACTGGTTGGGAAAAACAGATGCCAGTGGCAGACTTGAGATGTTTTTCCTGGCAGTGGAAGAAGAAGCCCTTTGGATCCAGGCCCAATAGAGGACCCAAATCATTCCCTTAGAACTTGACATTGCATAAAGATACCAGCCATCTTGTAGACCTTGAAAAAGCCAGAAAAATTGTGGAGAACAAAACCAGCAGAGTTTTAAGAAATATGGAGGAAAAAGTCAACAAACATTAAGTACCTATTTTGCGTTAGGGACTGGGCTAAGTCCTGGGGCTATAAAGAAAAGAATAAAAAGGATAAAGTATCTTCTCAAATTATCTACTAGTCAGTCAATCAACATTTATCAAGCTTCTACCAAGCACTGTGGTAAGTGCTAGGGATACAAAGGAGTACACAATCTAGTTGGTGTGACTATACTTGTTAAAGCCAAGTTAATTTTTTGGTAGATGAAATGGCATTGTTGAGAGGAGTCAGTGCACTTGTTCTTCACAAAATGAGGGGGGCAAAAGACTTTTAAGTAGAAATACTGAAAACGAAAACAATTTTTATAAGAAGGCTTAAATATCATTTTCAACAGCTTAATCAGTAATTACTGATTGAATGATTATTACAAATTTACTACTGTGCTAGGTCCATGGAGGAATATAGAAAGAATATAATGCAGATCCATGTTCTCAATGACCCTACAGTTCTCTTGTACAGTAGGATGATCACAAGTTCTGGAGGTGTAAGTCCTGAGTTTAAATCCTGTGTTCGACACTATCTGTGAGACTTTGGGTAAAGTCATTTAATCTTTCTGGGTCCTCTGGTCTCATTTTCCTCATCTATAAAATGGCAGACTTGGACTAGACCTTCTAGAGCTAAATCTAGGATTGTATGATTCTGTTTGGGGATATACCCCCACATAGTGAAAAAATAACAAACTGGACATTAGAGAATAGAAGCCAGTATTATATAGAGTACCACAGGTATTCAAATAGAGGGAATTTAGCGAAGGCTGAAGGAATCTGAGAAATGCACCAGACTTGGAGTCAAAAGACATGGGTTCAAGTCCTCTCCTACTTGCCGGTATTGCTCTGGGAAAGCCACTTAATGTTTGGGCCTTGTTTTCATCTCTATGAAATGAGGGGGTTGAACAGACTAATTTCTAAAGTCCTGTCTGCCTCTAAGTCTTCTTTGATCCTAAATGAGTCATCAAGTCCTGGATTCAAAATATGTCAACATAGTGCTTACCTGGATGCCTATTTTGATGGAATTAACCAGGCAAACAGGGAGTCATTTTAGTCACACAAAAGATTTTAGTCACTAAATTGACAGTGTTTTGTGATTGAAATGATTGCTTGAATCTATCAATTTGTTGGTTAGATGTTGTCTAAACATGGTCTGAGAGTTCAGATCTGCCACTGCCAGTATTATAGGATTATAGATTTAGCTTGGAGAGAAAACTTAGAGGTTGTTTTATTCATTCTCCTCTTTTGAAGAACAAGAAACTAAGTCTCAGAGATTAAGTGATTGAGGTTAAAAAGGTAGCACATATCAGAGTCAGGATCAGAACCCAGTCTCTCTAACTCTAAATTCATCACCCTCTCTACTGCATCAGGCTGCCTAAATGACCTTGGACAAACCACAGTTTCTCTATGGGCTTCAGTTTCTACATCTGTTAAATGAGGAGGTTGAACAAGATGTTCACTAATCCATTTAAATGCCAATAAGAAAGATACAATGATAATTTTATTTCAGAAGATATTGAAGAAGTGCGCTATGATGAAACAGCTCATGTCTTTTTTTCCTCCTACGCTTCTTTTAAATTACTTTTCAGGATATTTGACTGGAAGTTTAAAATGTACATTGTGCTTTTAGAAGAATTAATGTGAATTTGTGAAGAAGCTGATGTTTTAAAGAGTTATGACTATATGTCATGTTTAATTTGACTTGAAAAAAGTTTCAATTTTTAAATGAAAAAATTCCAAATGCATTCAAATCTTTCCTTTTTGCATGCTTTTTCTACAGGAGAATCTAATTGTCAGTGCTATTTTCATTATGCCTGTTTTAGTGGCTTGTGAGAGTACTCTCTATAGCAGGTTTAATTGAAATAACTCAAAGGATAGATTTAATTAGGGAAACACTGGCAAGTTTTCACACTATAGGAGTGCCATCTTTCTAATTATTCTGCATAATTTTTCAATTGAAACTCATCCCAGAGGAAAACCTTACCCAAAATAGACATTTCTAACAATGCATTTGATAAATAATTGAAACCAGAGCCATGCTGATATTCTGGGCCTTTTAACAGGGGCCTCTTCTAGAAGCAAATTCTTTAGGAAGATAAATGATATGGAGTATTTGGTAAAGATAAGAGTCTCTGAGTCTACGTGCTATCTACCGTGTAATAACTGAGTATAATAATTTTATTTTTTTTACATTCTGAGGTTGGGGAAATAGAGAACTGTAATTAGAGCCAGAAAACCTGAGTTTGACTCATCTCTGCCCCCTTTCTAGATGTATGATCAAATAACTTCTCTGAACCTCAATTTCTTCATCTATAAAATGAGGAGAATGATTCTTGTCCTGTTTACCTGCTTTGAAGAGAGAATGTACATAAAATCTTTTTAAACCCCAAAGCATTATATATATATATATATGCCAGCTAATACTATTATACTTGTGTGGACATTCATCACTTACCATCAAAAAATCCAATATTTAAATATAGAGGCTGACCTATCCTGAAATCAAGATGTCCACTATGGGTGCAGATTATTTTTATGGGATAAAGTTGTAGTGCTGTTAGTAGACTTAGAAAGCAAAATTACACATACACGGACCCCTGATTTTACTCTCTTTGTAGTGTTCGGTGACTATTTACCAACTCCTATAACGAAATAGTTTGAATCATGGGTCTTAGGAAGAAAATTTGCATAAGAGCTTATTAGCACAAAATTCATAAACATGCAAACTGGTGCAAGTGAGAAATTCAAATACAGTGCATTGTGAACACTGAGAAGTTCAAGAAAAGAATAATGAGGTAATAGCTGGGACTCTATTCCAAGTCTTCTGATCTCAAGTCCATTGTTTTCCCACTAAACCAAGATGCCCCTTTATGGGCTAGAGCAGTGGTTGCCACTTAGTGATTTGTGAATCCCTTAGGGGTTTGTGAGGGTGGTCCAAGGGGTTCATGCTAAAAATTCTCTAATGTCATCTTGAGCAATAAATAACTGTAAACTATATTATGAGTAGTAAATTCAGTTACTCTAGGAATTCACAACACACTTTTTTGTGGTGGTTGTTGAAACGTGTTCACAGAATTAAAAACCTTGGGAACCACTGGGCTAGAGGGCCAATCTGAGAATTAGGAAGACCAGGGTTCAATGTCTTTGACAAATACTGGCTCTGTGACTCTGGGGAAATCACCTAACCACTCAATGCCACCGGACAACTGCTAAGTTGCAGAACAGGTGCTGATCTGCAATGGTAGACAGAATTCCCTTGTTGGGAAGTCCTTATGCCAATGAAATCATGAGTCTTATAAAAAAAAAAAAACTAAGTGTCAAATTCAAAGCCAAGGGTGGAGATTTTCAGTTAATTTAAAGTTTCTCTGAATAATAAAAATGAAATCATTTCCAATTTTGTTCTTTGGAAGAAACTCCTCCACAGTTAGCATCTCACTTTCTGTAATGATGTATGAAATATTCCAAACCTATCATAGAAAATGATAACTAGCTGAAGCTCATGTTTAAATGTAAATCCAAGTGACTTTCTGCATTTTCATTTTCATTCCATTTTGGTATTAATGCATGCAGAGGAAATGATTTATGATGATGTTGAAAATGGGGATGAAGGTGGAAACAGCTCTTTGGATTATGGGTGGAGTTCAAGTGAATTTGAAAGCTATGAAGAGCAAAGTGATTCAGAGTGCAAAAATGGGATTCCCAGCTCCTTTTTGCGAGGCAACCACAAAAAACAAGTATGTAACAAAAATACTTTATTCATTCGCATAGGATGGTCTCTTGCCTTTTAAAAATATTTATTGTAAAATATATATTTTAATTCTGGGAGAATTTAAATAAAAATTTTAAATAGGAGTTGAAATATGGTTAAGATGGTGAATTCATGAAACATAGTGCTCAAAGAAGAGTATACTTTACGTAGTAGATTAATTTGTGAAAGAAGCTATTGAATTTTCATAAAACATCCATTTTAAATGTAATAAATTAGATTACTATATAAAGACATCCTATAATGAATCCCTTAGTAAAGCATTTCCTAAATGTGTCTGTTTTGAAAAAGCTGTGTTTTCATGTGCCAGTTTTGTTTGAAGTAAGCCCAGCCATATTTTTTTAAAGTAATGTTTTGGACTTCAACCATTTTTACCATAAAAAGGAAGAAAGAATAGAGAGTAAAATGCATAAGAGTTTAAAAGATTAAAATTCTACTTTGTTTTCTGTATGTATGTCATGTCTTGTAGATAATGTTCTTCGATAAGTGCTAATTGAGTTTAGGGATCTCAAGAGGGACCTTGAAATTTGAGGAAAGTAGAAAAAAAACATACCTCCTTTAGAGTCTGTCTCTGGCTTCAGTTGCTGCATCATATTTTTTTTTTTTGAGCTGAAGTTTTCAGTACTTAATAGTGATCTGTATACCTTATCTGTTCCTTTGTTTTAATCAGTTGTATATGAATGGAGTAGTATTAAATACTCAAATTAATGCCACTGAATTTGTGTGGTTATATGTGTCCATATATGAGACTGACTTCAACTATTCATGTTATTTTCCCCAAAGTAAATTGGATCACTGAACATCTAGGCTGGTTCTATGGGTTAGGCTTATTAACCTGACCTATGTGATTAAGGGTCTGACCATTAACCATCAGAAATAACCACTTTGACTCCATAAGATGCAATTGCCACAAACCCTCAAAATACAACCTGTCTGTGCTTTCCATTTCAGATTTCTGTAACTCTCTCAGTAGAACTCATTAAAAAAAATACCACCAGTTCAATTTACAGTGACAAATTTGGTTTCCCCTCAGGGTAATCAAGTACAGGCTTTAGGAAATTCATTTCTTAAATGATGTAAAATTCAGCTACTGCTGAGAAGTATTACAGACTTGCAAAATTTGAGAGTTGGCAGGGAATATCACTGGCCGGTCCCCTTCAACTCATATCTGGGATCAGCCATCTTCTATTGAAATGAGGTTTCTAAGAAAGTAGGTGACTTTCATGACTTGAGTTTTGAATTTTGTATTAAAACTTCTTCAGAGGTGGTGACATCCTTAAGTTCCAGGAGAATGTGGTGATAGATACAGAGATTTACCATCTGTGCACAAATAGTCTCAATCACACAGATTTATTGTTTGAATGCTTAAATCAATTAGTGTAGCTGTTTAGAATGGGATCTCAAACTTGTAGCTAATAGGTATATTTAATTTACTTTGTCCTTCTTTCTCTGACTATGAAATTAGGTTAATAAGCCTTTGGGGAGGGAAGCAAACAATTAGATAATAGAAATACAAATAAAAGAATGCTGTCAACTTCAACAGGAGATTTGAGTTTGAAATATTTGCTTTTGAGACTGGTATTGATGAGGTTACCCCCTTTCTAGGTTCTCAGTTCACTGATCAACTCAAGTTCTACCTGGTAGAGTAAAGGTGTTCCTGGGTTCTCAAAGGGTATTCCAACTAAGCAGAAGTACTGGTAGGTCCCCCCAAAATCTAGAAAGGCTTTGAAGATGGCCCTGCTAATGGGTTGTTCATCTTTTTTTCTGTGGCACAGTCTAACCAGGTTTGAGGATGCTTATCACTAGTTGACTAGAGAGTGATAATTTTTTTTTTTTTTGGCCACAGCAACTCTTAAAGACTATATTTTGTGGAAGAAGAGTTGAGGATTGCTTGAATGATTCCTTGAAGTATTGAAGTAAATTAAGTCTAGGTCAGATATGTAATGCCTTTGGAGGAGTCAATAAGTTTCTCTTAAAGAGAATCTGGGTTCCTCCCATAGACCCCATTTCCAGCCATTTTGCTTGAAAGTACAGTTTATTTTGCTTTGGAAAGAAGTTAGGATAGCTTTCCATTAAGATCCCTTTCCAACTCTATGTTTCTGTGATTCTGTTATGAAGGTGGCATTGTGCAAATGTCTTAGGGAAACTGGTTGCCACTAAAAGTAGCGTGATATTATGGGAACAACATTTGACCTATGGTCAGCAGGTAGGGATTTGAATCTTGAATTGAATCTTGTACTTATTAGTTTTATGATCTTGGGCGAGCCATCTGGGTTCAGGTCCTGCCTCTGATTATTAATGGCTATATGACCATAAGCAAATCACTTAATCATTAAATCAATCAACCAATAAGCATTTATTAAGCATATGCTTTATTTCAAGCACTCTGCTATTGAATCGGTAATACAAATACAAAAATCAGACAGTCCCTGAGCTCAGGGTCTTATATTCTACTGAGCTCTCAATGACCCTAGGCAATTCTCTAAGACATTAATTTGCAAAAGTATTTATTGGTGGTAGGAGTTTTCTCACCAATTCATAAAACCAATGATTTCATAAAACCAATGAAATCACAGGTGTAGACCATAGAATTCACAGATCTAGAGGTGGAGAAGACCTCAGAGGCCAAATAGTTCAACCCCTTCATCTTACAGATGAACACACTGATCCCAATGACTTGCCCAAAGTCATACAGGTAGTAAGCCCCAGTCATGAAATTTATACCTAGGTCTTCTGACTCCAGAATCAGTGTTCTTTCCACTATAACTCTCCCTCCCCTATCCACCCCTATACATATACTCACACATACACACAAAGACAGTTTTATGCTTTTGTTACCTATTTCAAGAAGTATTTTATAGGCATGTAATATATGTAAATGCACTTTGTAACCATTAAGTACTATTCAAAGGTGAACTATTACTATTATTTATGTGGTCATTACTAGAACAATTCAGCCCATATCTCAATGGGGTCCTTCTCAGTGGTGGCCTTGTTATATACAGGGTCTGAAACATCACTAACAGTTTAGTGAAAGGAGGTCTAAACATTGGCCCTTACTTTAGAGAGACTTTTGTTTACCTACCTATCTGGTAGGTAACAAATAAATGTTAGCCTTGAGTTGAAGTTGAGTAGATGAGCATTCCTCTCTATGATTCCTATTAAGGAAAGTACTAATTTATTCAAACTCATACCAGGTGCCAGGCTTTCAGAGGAAGGACTTAAAATCAAGATTTAGCCCACAAAGGAATGTTTAAAACATAGCAAAAATCATATTTTTTTTTAACTTCAACTCAAAAAAAAGGCTCTAATTTTTTTAACTTTGCCCAAAATAGCACTGTCTGGGACTAAGCATGAGAAAGGCTAGCCCTGAAGGAGCTGTGTTGTTTTTGTCTATGTTTTTGAGCTATTTATGCTCAGCTAAAAAAAAGTTAATAGATTTTGATATTTGGTTAGGGAACTAAACCCATAATGTTGAGAGCAACTCATGTCAGCTTGGAGACTGTTCTAGTCTTTATTAGTTATAGTTTTTCCTTGCTCTTGCAAAGTGGATGTTCAAAATTGTCTAGCATATTGCCTGCATCTTATTCTGCAGGGCTGACTCAAAAGAATGCCATTTTATTGAAAACACACCAACAGTTTTATTTAAAATATTTTATTGCATACAATGTTGAAAAAATGATTTTTAAACAAAAAAAATCCTTTAATTTTTTTTTCATTTAGATATTAACATCAAGGCACCAAAAAGTCTCCAGTCTGGCTCACCTTAAGTAGTTGTGGTCTCTCAGCTTTTGGGTTTTAATTTTCCAAAATCACTGGTGCTAAATAGAGCATATGACATGCTTGACCTGTTTGTACTTGTGCTTACCAAAAGACTCAAGACATGCTTGAGCGTCCTTGCCAAACCAGGTTCTCATATATGTGCACCATTTGTCAAACAAAATTGCATGTGTGACACTACTGAAGTACTTTCCATTTACACTTGTCAAAAAGTACTATAGCCTTTTTTTTTTTGAAAAGATTGTATCTCTTTATGCACTGTAGCTCTCTCATGACCTAACCCGTTTAAAGGAGCACTATGAGAAAAAGATGAAAGATTTGATGGCAAACACTGTGGGAGCAGTAGAGATTCAGCAGCTAAAGCAAAAACATGAGCTGAAGGTAGTGTGGTTAATTTTTTGACCAGCTACATTTTAAATGGTGATTTGAAAATAGACTTTAAAAACTTTAAAAAAAATAACAGCCAAATAGATGATGATTTTAATTAAAATGTCAACATGGTGATATCTTAAAAATCTGTATTAAAAGCACACTGTCAAGTAATTTTTACTTTTGTTTGGTCTTCTCCATTTTTTGTGTGTCCCCTCCCGCCCTTGACTTCTATCTACTGACTAGTGCTGTATTGACCTAGGTTGATTAATTTAAGAATATGTTCTAATTTTCGAGTAACTTATGAGGCTAAAATATCCTCATAGCCTTGGCTCTATTATGACAATATCATAGGTCTAAGGATAATATTAGTGCTATTAAGTAGAATTTGTTTGCTTTTCTACATGAAGCATATAGAAAAGGGGATAAGTTAGGGTATATATAATTAGGGTAATATAGATTATAATTACTGTAAGAATACTAGGAAGGCTAAGAGTATTCAGAGAAGGGCTGTGGGCCTCTAAAATGGTTAAAATTTTAGATAGTGAGGAAGAATATTTCAAGCTGTTGGTGGTGGGGTTGGGAGCCATATGGGAATATAAAAATAGTTCACATTTGGTAATGAGAAATCAGCTTGACTAGGTAAACTGGAGACAGTTTATAAAAAGTCTTGAATTTAGAGAACTTAATTTAGTTTTAATCCACTAGGATATAAAGAATAATGATAGACTCTTATGCCAGGGACTAATGAGGCAAAAGAAGTGCTATAGAAAGATTAGTCTTATAGGATGGTTTGGCGAGGGAGAAAGTAGGGGCAGGAAAATCAGTTAGGATTACATATTAGCAGTACAGGAATGAATGAAAAGGGTCTTGATTAGACTTGTATTAGAACTATGAAAATAAAGAGGTCAGGGGAAAGCTAATAGATATGAATTTTCAGGGCTTGGTCACTGACTCTACAATATATTTAATTATGCACACACCCATATATGATTATATATAATAAAGATAAGTCTCAGATTTCAAATCTGTGGGTGATCCAGAAAAGAATAGTGATAGTTGTAGAAATAGGAAGTTAGGAATGGGAACTTACTGGGGATGTAACATGATGAGTTCATTCTTGATTGGTTGGTATCCTACAGGTAGCTAGAAAGAAGAGACATTGGTCAAAGATTAGTCTTGAACATCTATATTTAGGTATAAAAAGTATGGAGGTACTAACTGAAGTCATAAGAGGAAGTGAACTCTCCAAGGGAGAGAATGTAAAGAGCTGAAAGCAGCTGATTGAGCTTTAAAGATAACTCACATTGAAGGGATGAGATAAGGAAGAAGAACCAGAGATAAAGGAAATAAAGAAAAAAGAGAAATGGATTATTATCACAGAAAACAGAGAATTTCAAGAAGGGAAAATTCTTCAAAGATCAAATAGAATCAATTGTTATAATTATTTGACTTCTATGTAAAGCCATTCTATAGGCTGAGATTTAGAAATGAATTGAAATATCACAATTGGATATTTATTGCACTTTGGCATTTATTAATGAAAGTATAAGGGCAGCAAGGTGGCACAATGGATAGATCG
This sequence comes from Trichosurus vulpecula, assembly GCF_011100635.1. Taxonomy (NCBI): domain Eukaryota; kingdom Metazoa; phylum Chordata; class Mammalia; order Diprotodontia; family Phalangeridae; genus Trichosurus; species Trichosurus vulpecula. The sequence continues at coordinate 250,229,933 of NC_050575.1, forward strand.
CAGGGCCTGGAGTCATAAAGGCCTAAGTTCAAATTCAGCCTCAGACACTTATTAGCTGTATGACCCCAGGCAAATCACTTAACCCTGTTTGCCTCAGTTTCCTCATCTGTGAAATGAACTGGAGAAGGAAATGGCAAACCACTCCAGTATCTTTGTAAAGACAACCCTAGATGGAGTTACAAAGAGTAAGACGTGACTGAAACAACTGAACAATGAAATGAATGTATTGTCAGAACTTTTGACTTGATATCACTAGGATGACTTAAATAAGAATTTATTAAATATCTATTATGTCCCAAAGCCTTGTTTTCTATGCTAGGGTTACAATGATGAATATGACATAGGGCCTATTTACAATCTAATGGGCAAGGAGGAAAATGTATATACAAATAACAGTAATAACAAGGGAAGAGTATCGTGAGTGGAAAGAAGAGATATAAGCAAAGAGATCAAAGCATGGTGCTCTGAAAATTTGAGGATGGAGACTCCATTTTCAGGTAGGGGAGTTAAGAAAAGCTTCACTCAGCTGGTGCCTGAATGGCTCCTCACACAAAAGGGAGGTACTTCAATAAGTGGTGATATGGTAATAGAGAGAAGAGTCTCTTCTAGGTAAGGGAGATAGATGAAAACAGAGACACAACAGGAGAGGGCAGAATAAGAACAGCATCTGTAGAGGAGCTTAACTTACCTGCAATGTTGTATACCTGAAGGGAAGCAGAATGAGAAGTCTAGAGAGGTAGACTGGAGCCAGATTGTGTCGGGTCTTGAGTAGTAGGAACAGAAGAGTTATACTGTGAATTTGTATGGCATGGGGATAGTCACCAACTGTTTATGAATAGAGGAGTGACAGGACTAGAGCTGTTTGTTGGGAAGACATCTTTTATGAAAGATCAATTGGAGAGGGGTTAGAGAAGAAGAATTAATAAAATTATTGCAGTAGTCTAGGCGAGAAGTAATGAAGACCTATCCAAATGGAAAATAGTTTTTGGGTCACTAAGTCACCTGGTTCAAAATCAGCTTCTAATGGGTTTGTTGTTTTCTCTGTTCTTCTTAGCTCAAGTCAAAAGTATATTTACATTGGTACATGAAGGGTTTTAAATCGTTCTCAGAACTTGGCCTGTTCTCGTTTGACCATTTGTGGATTGGCCATCCTATGTCAATTAGGAACTTGAGTGCAGTGATAACTTCAGTATTTAGATGATCAGATTTATAAAATGGGAGCCCTGGAGAGAACTGACTTCTGTTTGACCTGGCTCTGTGCGCTTATTGCCCTTTCCACTCTTTGGATATGTTGCTAGAATGTTTTGTAGCAGTATAAGGTGTTTTTTCTGTTCTCAAGAGATAAGTGCTTCAGAAAAGTGTTATGTATATACTGAAATATGTATATATGTTATGTAGATATGTTGTATATTTAAATATTTAATGAATAATGAATATATTTTGAAGTAAAAGAAAATGTCCAACCAAACGATCAATTTGGGACCAAACTACTTGACAGTATTCTTTTAAAAGAAGCTAGCTAAAAGTAGAGATCTGTGCCACGATATGTATGGATATCTGTTGAACTGTATCAATAAACACCAAATTCATAGCTTACTATTTTTCTTCTCTTGCAGATGCAAAAACTCATGCGGGCAGCAAAAGAAGGTACCAAAGATGGCCTTGAAAAAACCAAAGCTGCTGTGAAGAAAGGCCGTTCATTCATCCGGACTAAATCATTTGTTTCCAGTGGTCAGTGTCTATAGAGTTGATGTCACTGTGTCAAGGGTGGATACATTGGCAATGTTGTAATTATTATACTTTACATATGACTATCTGTAAAGCAGTCAGGATATTCCTTAGGGAGAGCATGTTCATGGAGAAAATACTTTTGTGTTTTCCTACTTTGGGGAGATGATAGAAGAGTCTTGAAAATACTCTCAACAAATGATGGAAATTCTCCAAAATGGAGACTTTTCTCTGTTCTTTTATTGATCTAGGTGTAAGAAATCATGATTCTCTACCCTTCATTCCAGGCCCCTTTTACTCTTGCCTTCTACTTTCAGACTTCTTACAAAAACTGTTCTTAGGTACTGTATTCAACCAATTGGATGTTTAACAAAAAGAACATTAAGTACTGTGCAAAGCATCGTAGCTATACTAGTGGAAAACAAAATGATAGATAAGAGATGATTCATGTAAAATAGGAAAGTCTCTTAGCCTCTCAAGTTTCCCATCATCTTTTTAAGAAAACTCAACCCGTTATAGAAGAATTGCCAATTTGCTTTGGTAGAAGGAGTTTCCATACCAAGCATTCCCTACCTTATGATATCACAGGTCCAGGATGTAAAATCACAAATTATTGAAATACTTAAGTAGGGCAAAAGATGTAAAATTTCTTTCTTTCCAGGGGGATGTGTATTTTAGCAGAGGCCAAAACCCTAATCTAACTATGAGGCCTGACTACATACTTTAAATGTCAGTCACATGGGTAGGAGAGGACTTGGCTTTTGTTTAGAGTTGGTTGAAGGCAGTGAGTGAAAAAGTGATTTGGCCATGATTATGTACTTAGTAAGTGTCAGAGGAACCTCTAATTCATCCTCCATACCACTGATAAAATAATCCTGATTTGGAGATGTGATCGTGCCCCCTGCTCATAAAAAGGAAACAGCTCTCTATTAACTCTAGGATAAAATATAGCGTCTTCTATTTGGGATCTTTACAGATAGCGTACATTATTCTCCCATTTTCTAACAAAACTGATCTCCTTCCTGTGTGTCATGTACAGCATCTACCTACCATTTCCAGGGTTTGGTACTGGCCATCTTCCACATCTGGAATGCCTTCCATCTCCATTTCTGTCTCATAGGATCCCTAGCTTCCTTCAAAGAACCTCTTGGATGCCACCTACTACAGGAGTCCTTTAAAGATTCTGCCTCAGTTATTAGTGTTCTCCTCACCTCCCAAATTTTTTTTTATTTACTTTGTATGTATTTGCACATTTTTATCGATATAAAAAAGTATTTTCTCCCAGTAGAATGTAAGCTCCTTGAAGGGAAGGACTGTCTCACTTTTATCCCTAGTTTGTAGCACAGTGGCTGACACACTGTAGTCATTCATTAAATCTTATTAAATTGTTTAATTGAATGCCTGACTCACAAGACAGCTACTACACCATAATACCTTTCAAGGGAGAATTTTAGATTGTAAGCTTCTTGAGGACAAGGAATGTCTTTTGCTTTTTTGTAACCCCAACACTTAGAACAGTAACTAGTGCTTACTAAAGGTTTATTGGTTGATGATTGGTAGGACATTAAGATTTCCCAGTTTTTCTGACATCATAACACATATGTAACCAACTCCTCTGTCTTCCAACCATAAGGCAGGGCCTGCCTAAAGGTATAATTACTGGCAACAGTCTGCATTCAATAGACCATATGATACTTAGAGCATATAGCTTAGAATTGTTATTATTATTTTTTGTCTGGATTAGTGGATGTGGAACTCTGGAGTATAACAGCCTTGGTCACCAGTATAGATGCCATCTGAGAGCTACACAGAGACACTAAGGAGTTAAATGATTTATAATTTATTTATGTGTCAGAGTTAGGATTTGAACATACATCTTCCTGAGTCCAGGGCTGTCCCTCTGTTCATTGCATCCTGCTACCTCTCAGGGACCTTTGTTGTTATGTTCAGTTGTTCAGTTGTGTCTGATTCTTCATGACCCCATGGACCATACATAGCACAGCAGACCCTTCTATCTTCTACTGTCTCCCAAAGTCTGTCCAAACTCAAGTTCATTGCTTCCATGACACTACCTGTCCATCTCATCCTCTGCCATCTCCTTTTCCTTCTGCCTTCAGTCTTTCCCAAGATCAGGATTTTTCATTATGTGGCCAAAGTATCTAAGTTTCAGTTTTAATATTTGACCTTCCAGAGAATACTCTGAATTAATTTCTGTAAGTATTGACTGAATTGATCTCCTTTCTGTCCAAGGGAGTCTCAGAAGTCTTCTTCAGCACCAGAATTTGAAAGCATTGATTCTGCGGTGCTCTGCTTTCCTTACAATCCAGCTCTCACAGCCATACATTGCTACTGGAAAAATAGCTTTGACTATATGGATCTTTGTCAGCAAGGTGGTATCTTTGCTTTTTAGGATGCTGTCCATATTTGCTATAGCTTTCTTTCCAAAGAGCAAGCATCTTTTAATTTCATGGCTGTAGTCACCATCTGTAATGATCTTTGAGCCCAAGAATATAAAATCTGACACCCACTTCCATTTTTTCTCCCTCTATTTGCTAGAAAGTGATGGGACCAGTTGCCAACATATTGGTTTTTTTGATGTTAAGCTCCAAGCCAACTTTTACACTCTCCTCTTTCACCTCATCAAGAGTCTTCTTAATTCTTTTTCACTTTCTGCCATCATAGTGATATCTGCATATATGAGATTGTTGATATTTCTCCTTGCAACTTTTATTTCAGCTTTTGATTTGTGCGGCCTGGCATTTCACATGATGTACTGTGCACATAAGTTAAATAAATAAGGTGACAATATGCAACCTTGTCATACTCCTTTTCCAATCTTAAACGAATCATTTGTTCCATGTTCAGTTCTGTTGCTTTTTGGTGCACATACAAGTTCCTCAGGAGATAAGTAAGATGATCTGGTACTCCCATCCTTTGAGGACTTGCTACATTTTGTTGTGATCCACACACTCAAAGGCTTTATTGTAGTCAACAAAGCAGAAGTAGATTTTTTTTTTTCTGGAACTCCCTTGCCTTCTCCATAATCCAGCAAACGCTGGCAATTTGGTCTCAAGTTCCACTGCTTCTATGAAAACAGCTTGCTCTTCTGATAATTCTTGGTTCACATATTGCTGAAACTTAGCTTGCAGAATCTTAAGCATAACTTTGCTGGTTTGTGAAATGAGAACAATTATTTGGTAATTTCAACATTCTTTGACATTGCTCTTCTTTAGGTTTAGGATGTGTGCTAATCTTTTCCAATCCAGTGGCCTCTGTTCAGTTTCCCAAATTTGCTGGCATATTGAGTGCAGCACTTTAACAGCATCATCTTTTAGGATTTTAGGTAGCTCAGTTGGCCCTATTGTTAGCAATGTTTCCTAAGGCCCACTTGACTTCATTCTCCAGGTTGTCTGGCTCTAGATCAGTAACTACACCATCAAGGTTTATCCTGATGTTAAAATTCTTTTTTTTGTATAGTTATTCTGTATATTCTTGCCACCTCTTCTGAATCTCACCTACTTCTGTTAAGGCCCTTCCATTTTTGTCTTTTATCATGATTATTTTTGCACAAAATATTCCCTTGATATCTTTAATTTTCTTAAAGAGATCTCTTTATCTGTCCTGTTCTATTGTTTTCTTCTATTTCTTTGCATTATTCATTTAAGAAAACCTTCTTATCTTTGCTATTCTTTGAAATTATTTATTCAGTTGGGTATATTTTTCCTTTTCTCCTTTGCCTTTCCCTTGCCTTCTTTCCTCAGCTATTTGTAAAGCCTTATTAGACAGCTATTTTGTTTCCTTGCTTTTTTTCTTTGGAATGTTTTTTGATGCTGCCTCCTATACGGTATTGTGAACCTTAGTCCTTAGTTCTTCAAACACTATGTCTACCAGATCTAATCCCTTAAATCTATTCATCATTTCCAGTTCGTATTCATGAGGGATACTATTTAGGTCATACCTATATGGTCTGATAGATTCCCCTGCTTTCTTCAATTTAATTCTGAATTTTTGTGCTCATGATCTAAGCCACAGTCAGCTCCAGGCCTTGTTTTAACTGACTGCATAGAGCTTTTCCATCTTTGGCTGCAAAGTATATAATCAATCTGCTTTCAATATTGACCTGTGTAGAATAGCTTTAAAGACTTAAGTATTTACTAATAGCATGACATTCAGTTTATATTGAACAGGGATGAAATTAGACAATATCCCAAACTGGTTGTTGAAACATGACCTTGGTATTTAAGGCAATTTGCCCATCAGTGGCATAGTGGAAAGTGAACTGAATTTGTGGCTAGAAGGCGTGGTTTGGCAACTTGTTCTCTTTGTAGCTTTGGGCAAGTCACTTAGTCTCTCCAGGCTTCAGTTTCCTCTTTTATAAAAGACCTTGTTCTAGGTGACCTCTTAGGTCATAAAATCAGGTTTAGATAATCAGATTTTTAGTCAATCAATTAATATTTCCTAAATGACTACTATATTAGAACAGATGAGGACTTTAGAGATTATAAGTTTAGCCCTGTCATTTTACAGATGGAAGGATAGGTTCAAAGTAGAAAAATTAGATCCTGAATTACAGAGTTAGTTAGAAGCAGAATCAAGCTTCACACCTGGATATCCCAACTCTCAGTTTCTACCATGCTATACTTCTAGGTGAACACTTGATGTTTCCATAGACTTAGCTTTAAGTGCCAATGTCTCAAAACTTGCCTTAATTTCCAAAGCACTCATTTAGGTTAGTTCTTAAAGACTTTAGGATTTGGGGAATTGGACTTTTCCAAACTCTTTTTTTTTTTGTAATCCTAAGTATTTTTTTTTATTCATTTTAAAGCATTACTTAGAGAAGGGATCATGAGCTTTACAAGATTGGTAGAGGTCTATGATACACACACACAGACACAGAGTGTAAGAAGGATAGAGAACAAAAACAACTTGGGTGACTAGGAAAGGAAGAAATGCACCCTCAAACAAAGCTGGACTTTAGCTCAACCTGGAATTCCAGCAGATCAAGATAAAAATGGATAGCATTCCAGTCATATCAGAAAGCCTAGGTGAAGATCTACAAGATGTAATGGAAAAGAGGTATAAATTTCAATATGGACCTAGTAAAGATTGAGTTGACATAGATTTACGTGGTATCCCAAAAATTTCAGTGCAGTTTAAATTTTAAAAAATAGATTAAAGTTGTACTAAGACTTTTAAAAAACTCTATGTTTATGCAAATAGGGAGTGGTAACTAGCAGTGACATTCCTTCTGTTAACCCTATGATCTAATTTGACCATTAAGGGGAGATCCGATGACCATCCTATATATATGGCTAACCCATTTTCAAACTCTAGAGCTCTGCTTAAAGAGGGGAGCCCTAGACTCAGTTATATTTCCTTTAGTCTCTTATTCATATGTGGATATTTCAGGAGCTGTAGCTTATAGATGATGAGACTGGGGCCTTATTGCTCATTTATCATTGAACTCTCCAGATTATCTCCTCCATTCTAAGGTTAAAAAGACTATTCACAGTAGATTCTCATTGGTTGGAGAGTGGCCAAACAAATTGTATTTGTATAACAGAATCTTAGTGTGCTAGAAGAACATGATGAACACAGAGAAACTTGGAAAGGCTTATATGAACTGATGCAAAGTGAAGTAGGCAGAACCAAGGAAAGTATACACAACAACCACAACAATGAAAATGGAAAGAACAAAGAACAATTGAAAATGACTATTGTAAAATTATAACCTTGGCCTTAAAAGAGGAGATGTGAAAAAGATGTCTCCCCCTTTATTGTTTGCAGAGCGGAGGTGAAGGGAGATCCATGGGTATGGAACATTGCATATAATATCTAGTTTTGGTGGAATGTGTTGGTTTTGTTGATTTTTTTTCCTCATTTAAAACAATTATTTATTATGAGAGGAATACTGGGGGGATGTGGGTGGTGTAAAAACAGCAGATGGTTTACAAATATTATGCAATTTTATCCTCATAACATTCCTGTGAGGTAGGTGGTTTTACAGATGAGTAAACTGAGACAGTCACCATTTATGACTTGCCCAGGGTCACACAGCTATGAATGTCTAAAGCTGAATTTGAACTCAGGTCTTCTTGACTCCTACCTCCCTGAAACAACTGTATACTATAGCTTTCATTTTAGTAAAGTTTACGTGTCACCAAAATGCTCTCTCAACTTTTGTGTGAAGGACAATGGGAACTTGCTTGAGATATGATCTATGAGGAACTGAAATTTAATAAATTATATGTGTATATGCTAGTTTCAATGTATTATAAAATTTTAAATATATTTCCACTAAAAACAAGTATTTCATTTTCTATTTTTAGAACACAGATCTCGTCTTCAAGAAGAAGAACTGAATTTATTTATTGATGTCGATTGTGTGCACACAGAGGCAATTATGACTCCAATGCCTGAAGGTTTATCCCAGCAGCAAGTTAGTATGTTTTGCATTGTGAGAAAACTGAATATGACCACATACATTTTAAAGCAATGTTTGTTGTGTGACTTACAATTTTCAAAGCATTCTCAATATTTATTGTTCTTTATCTATAAAATACACCATAAGCATATGCCTTTGTTGGGGTAGATGAGAAGTATCAATAGGGGGCTCTGGAATGGGGATTGACGTGCCAAAGTCTCACAACTTGTTGATAGAACAGCTAGAATTAGAACTCAGGTCTATTAACTTTGAATCTAATGTTCCTTCTACTCCTGTTTCTATTGCCTCTAGGGAAGGATTGGGTAGTTTTATGAGGGGAAATACTAATTCTACTACTAATAATAGCTAGCATTCATATAGCTCTTTAAGATTTTCAAAGTCATTTGTATGTGTGAATTCATTTGATCCTCACAAGAAACTTGGGGAGTTAGGTATGATTATTATCCCCATTTTACAGATGAGGAAAGTGAGGCACAGATAGGTTTTAGTGACCTGCCCCATGTCACATAGCTGTTAAGCATCTGGTACATTGTTCAAATTCAGGTCTTCCTGACTCTAGGCCTGTGCTCTATAGCTTTCCAAATGCGTCCAACGATGTGGTAAAAATTATAGGTATAGGAGGTGGAAAATAAAGGCAACAAGTATTATCAAGCATGTCTATTTGGTCAAATTAGATGGCAAAAGTAAAAAATGTATGATGCCAAGGGATAAGCAGACGGGTTTTTAAAAGGACTTTAAAATCTGATTTGGACATAAGTAGAAAGAGTATGGGATTTAAAGGCAGAGGACCTGGGCTGGAATCCCCCGACTATCTCTGTCACCTTGGGCACATCATTTGAAGCCTCCTCATCTCTTATGTGTTGGAATACATGTCCTCCATGGTCTGTTCTTTCTAGCTCTTTAAAAAATTACCTTTCGATCCAAGGAAAGAGATCTGAAGAAGTGGATGACAGTATGGAAGAGGAAGCTAAGGAAGAATCCTGAGTCTATAATATAGTTGAGGAAAAAAAGCATCTTGATCTTGAACCTGATTCAGACACTTTCTGGCTTTGATGCTTACCCAGTTGTGTGACCATGACCTTCGTCTCTCTGATCAGGCCTGGATGGGGATAACAGTATTTACTACCTATTTCATAGGGGGACATTTCTAAGGAAAACACTTGGTGAACCTTAATTCAATAAATGTTTATTATTAGTCTGTAGCTAATTGGAGCCTAAGAGATGGGCAATGATTTAATTCAATTCAGCAAGTATTTAAATGCCTTCTAGGAGCCAAGTATTGTGTTAGGTGCGGGGAACATAAAGACAAAGCAAACAAACAAACAAAAACCAGACTTTGTCACAAAGACCTAATATTCTAGTGGGAAGATATGTACTTGGAAAAGTAAAAGCAGACTATTTATAAAATGATGCAAAATAATTTCTAGAGATAGGGAATGTCAACTTGGAGGAATCTGGAGAGGTCTCACATGCAGGAGGAGGCAATTGAGCTGTTTTTCCAGAAAGTGAGAGATCTTGTGATGAGAAGAGAGTACATTTCCAGCCCTGTCCAAAGGTACAGAAAAAAGAGATGGAATTTCCTGTACAGGAAACATTTGGCAGGCCAGTGTAACTGGAATTGAGTTTTCAGGAAAGGGGATTATATCAAACAAGTTTGGAAAGGTTGGTGGCAGCTAAGTTGTGGAAGGCCTAAGAATTTTCAGGATGTGATTACCCAGTGAACCTAATTAAAATATAGATTGGCCTATTGGGAAAACCAAACATCTCAAGGAGCGGAGACTAGTGAGTTGGAGCACAGCCAGACAAGAGTAACCAGGCTGGAGAGGGGACTAGAGGCAATGCTATAGCCTGAAGAAGAGAACACTTAGGTAGTATGATTTCTGTCTTCAATTAGTGAAAGGTCTGTTGTGTTGAAGACAGATTAGACTCATTCTTCCTGGCTTCAAAGGGAAATTTTAAGAGCCTAGTGTAAAGTAAATCAGTCAATCTGCAAAGATTACTAAGAGCCTTCTATGTCCCAGGTACTGTGTTAGGTGTTGAACAATCTTATAAGAATTAATTGGGAAAATGAAGAATTTCATGTTATAATTATACTCTCCCAAGAATCAGTATATTGAATATCAGTATAGTGAATGATTATCTGATACATTTGTGTATTTTAGTCTGATTATAGGAACCAAAAAAGCTAATGGAAGGTACAGTACTGAAAGGTAAGGTGGTGACCAGGACTAGACAACTCTATAAACAACATTTTAGCAAAGGGATTGATAAATTTGATTATAGTTCAAATGTTTTAAACTACATTTTAAAAAACACATTAATAAACTGGCTACTATTTCAAGGAGAACAGCTAGGATACTGAAGGACCACAAATACAATCTGGATGAGGACATGTTGAAGGGACAGATTTTTATTCTTGAGGAGAGATTTTGGGGGTGGGTTAAATTATAACCTCTTTAAAGCATTGGACAAACTATCATGTGGAAGAAAGAATTAGACTTGTTCTACTTGGATCCAGAGTAGAAAATTGTAAGACAAATTTATGTTTAAAGTAAGGGAAAACTTCCTGATAATTGTTATTGTTCAGTCATTTCAGTCTTGTTCAGCTCTCTATGACCCCATTTGGAGTTTTCTTTGCAAAGATACTAGAGTGGTTTGCAGTTTCCTTCTCTAGCTCATTTTACAGATGAAGAAACTGAGGCAAATAGGAGCAAATGACTTACCCAGGTCGCACAGCTACTAATTGTCTGAGCCCAGATTTGTACTGTGGTTTTCTCTACTCCAGGCCCTGAACTCTATCCACCGCACCACCTAGCTGCCCTGTTCCTAATAATTAGATCCATCCAAAAGTAGGAATGGGTTTCCTCACAAATGAGTTACCCCTCATTTTTAAAAGACTTTCTGAGGTCCTGAAACTAAGTTTGGATGACCCTCTATATTATGGTGGTGATTGTTGTTTAGATAGAGGGTGAGCATCTGTAAATGACCTCTGAGGTCTCTTCAAGCTCTGAGTTTTTATAAATATTGGTTATAAATCAGTTCCCCCCTCCTTATCCCATCCTCAGAAATATACTATTTTAAATGAATTAGAAGACTGGGTTAATTAAGACAAGAAAAATTTTGGTAAATCTTTTGTATAATGATAACTCCTCTGATAAAAAAAAATTATTATTCTCTAATTACTGTTAAAAAATATGAATTTTTTCCCAAACTGGAATTTTTGTAAAGCTTGAGGCTTATACTTTTTTTATCCACTAGGTGGTAGTATAGGATGCTCAAATATTCATAGGCTGAGTTGCCTGATAGTGATAAAGAGAGGCTCGGGAAATTATTTTCAGCTTAACTTTAGGTTAGTCATGCTGTTATATTATTTATAATCAGTGTGCCACTTGTGGACAAAAAAATTATGCAATAAAATTATATGCGAAGAGACATTTCCCTTGGTTCTACAAAAGTGCCATGTATTATCAACTACATAGAATGAACTTGTGATTCATCCCGTGTAGCTTTTGCTTGAGATTAGAAAATATCCACATGGAGAACAAACCATACCCCAAGGAATTAAAAAAAAGAAAATGAAAAGTTTAAAAAAATTCATATTCTGACTGACGAAAATTGTACTATATTATGCAATATGTGCATGACTCCAATATTTGCTATTGTACATTTAACATGCTTTAACTATACACTTGTGCTAAGTTTCTTTCATTTATCCTTTCTTGTCCCCAACATATTAATCTCTTTCTCAGAAAATAAGGTCTTTACAAGGCAAGTGGTAAAGTGAAAAGAGTATGAAATTCAGAGTCAGGAGAGCTGAGCATAACTTGGCTCTACTATGTAAGCGCTCCATCATCACTTTATGTGATGAGGTCCATCAAAAGTACTAAGCCTCAGTTTCTTCAGCTATAAAATAGAGATAATTATGCCTCAGGCTTTTCCTAGGATTATTGTTGAGGAAAGTTCTTTGTGAAAATGAATTATTGTTGTTGTTGTAATTGTCCTTATTATTTTGTGTTGTGATATGGAATCTATCCTAGATTTTCTTTTGTTAATCATCCACTCCATACTGTTCCATGCATAGGACAGCTACTCAGGAAACACTTGTTGAAAGAATTTTTTTTAGTAATGCTATAAAAGTCACCCAATTCCCATCCTCAAAGAGCTTATATTCTAATTGAAGGAGACAACACATATAGGGAAGTGGTTTGAGGGAAGGGAGTTTTGGTCTGGGGAGCTGTAGGTGTGGTTAGTGGGGCCATAGGGCAGTCAATTGTTACATCTTTTTTAGTACAGAGGATCTGAGTACCAATGCTGCTTCTGATGCATACTATCTGTGTGAGCTTGGGTAAATCAATTAACTTCCCTGGTCCTCAGTTTCCTCAACTATAAGATGAGGGGACTGGGATAGTCCCTAGCCTATGATTACTGTTCTTAGACCAAAAGGTAAAAAAAGCTGGGGCATAGAAGGCGGTGATGGAATGTGCTGTGGCAGAATGCTAGCAATTGTCATGAGTGGATAAATGGTGAGGTTGGTCTACGGCTGGCTTAGAGATAGTGTGTTTGCTGAATTTGCACTCACCCATCAATTAAGATAGCTCAACCTCTGAGTGAAGATCGAAAGCTGAGTGGACTAATTACCTCAGAGGTGGAGAAGGGATAATGGGAAGAAGGAGGAAAGGGTATGGTTTCTGGGGTGCTGATCTGGAGGGTAGAAAAAGAAAAGGAAACAAAGTAGGTGGTGAGATGTCTGGAGGAGATGTATATATACATATCTATGTCAAAAAATAATGTCCTGATCCTGTAACGCATTTCACTTTACAATGATTATAAATTATTGATTCTTTGTGTGTTTCTGGCAAGCAAAAATTAAAAAAAATAAAACTCTTTGGGGACCCCATCATTTTTCTACATTATAACAATACTGTTGGCCATCCCCAAAGCTAAAATGCAAATTACTTCCTGCTACATGTATGATACATACAGTTGAAGCAATTTTCTCTAATAATATTTTCAAATATTCCACAGGTTGTAAGAAGATACATTTTGGGTTCAGTTGTCGATAGTGAAAAAAACTATGTGGATGCTCTTAAAAGGATTTTGGAGGTACCTAAATGTCATTATCGTACTTTTTTGTAAACTACTATAATTTTGTAAATTAATCAAGTTCTCAAAAATATATTTTCTATATTTAAGCACTAGCCATCAAGGAATTTGTGTGAATTATCTCTTTCAAAACTTAAAAAAAAATAATCTTTTTTTTTTTTTACTCTAGCAATATGAAAAACCACTTTCAGAGATGGAACCAAAGGTTTTGAGTGAAAGGAAACTAAAGATGGTGTTTTATCGCATTAAGGAAATCCTTCAGTGTCATTCTATGTTCCAGATCGCTTTGGCCAGTCGGGTATCAGAATGGGATTCCGTTGAAATGATCGGAGATGTCTTTGTTGCTTCGGTAAATACAGTAGCACACATCCATATATTCTCATTCCTCCTCAGCTGCATTCTTTTGGCTGTCTGAACAGTGGACTTGTGCTGCTGATTGTGAAAACAATTAACTTGATGAACATAGCAGGAAGGGGGAATGTTAGGCTTGTCATATATGCGATTGATATGACCATAATGTTATTTCAGACTCAAATGGAAATTCACTAGCAAAGCATAGATTAATATTCAGAATATTAAGGAAGAAGATGTAGTTTGTCAAATAAAATAGAAATCAGGAGCAAAATTGTTTCAGTGGTCTAGTGTATTATCCCATAATGCATGAATAAAGTTTTATAATGGTTCAGTATCATTTTAAACTGTCCTGATGCTGTTTCCTGAACTTTATTTGGAGATTTCTTTTATCCAGACTTATGATTTCATTATTGAGGGGAGTCCCCAGTGTGAAACTCCTTTGGGTAGTGCTATTTGAAAATTAGTATGAAATTTAGAAACTTAGAAGACTATCAGGACACTGAGAGGTTAATGTAATTTGCTCATGTTCACATTTTTGTGTGTGTGAAAGGCAGAATTTGAAATCTAGTCTTCCTGACTCCAAAGCTGGCTCCCTATCCACTACATTGTATTATTTCTCTCCATTTTTAATATGGGCTTGTATCAGCAAGACAATAATCACAATATATATAATTGTCAAAATGTCTATGTGGTTCTATATCACAAAATATACAAGACTCTCCACATAGAAGGTTGAAGTAGTAAACCATTTATTCAGACATCAAACAACCAGATCCCACAACCAATATGCCCGATCCATCACAGCAGCAAAGAATTTGATATACAATACCACAGCAGAGAATGGCACTCTATCCCAAAACCATCTGCCCCCCTGCTGGGGCCTTCCCAAAAACTCACTCACAGCCACCACATGTCTGCTCTTTCCCTCAGCTCTAACTGTAGCAACTGCTCTCTGAGCATTTCCTGTGACACAATTTCCTTTTCCTCTCAGCAAGCGCCTCCCACACATATGACTTAGGCTTCCTGTGATGTAAGCAGGTCATATGGCCTATTAATGGGTGAGAAAGATCTTCAAATCTAAATTGCTGTTACAGGGCTGTATTTAAAATGTGAAAATTTCATAAATTCTCATATTAGGCTGGGTCTTTGTAATATGAAAGTCAGTCAAAAGATATTACATAGTGCTTTCTATATAGATAGCAGATATCTGCTTTGACTTCACCTTCTTCTCTCTCCAATCTCAATTGAAGAGTTAGCCATTTCAACTCCACACTATCCTCTTCTCTTATCCCTCTCCACCATCCCTCCCTCTCCTCCATTTGTCCTATATACACTCTTCTTTTGCCAAACCCCAGCCCTGGATTATTCCCACCATATTCCTCCTTTGATCCTACTTGAGCCACTGAACAAATCTGGAGGAAGTCTCACAATTATGCTGACTTTTGCGTTGCAAATGTATGTACTCCAGTCTCAACTGGGCTATCCCTGAAGCAAAGTAAACTTTTTATTCTTTTCTAATTGATTCTGTCCCTCCCTCTTCACAGAAACTATTCCAGACCAATTATTTCCTCCTCAAAGTCTCCATACTTTCTCCTCTTCCCACTTTCCATTAGCTTGTCTCTTTAAAGAAAATACTGAGGACATTCAACATGTGCTCCCTCTTCTGTTTTCTTTATTGCAAATATTCATTGATATCATCTTCTACTCTCTCCTTCTTTCCTCTAGTCTGACAAAAAGGTTGTCCTTGCTAAGACCAGTCCTTCTGCATGTGCACTTGCATCCACTCCATCCCTTCTTCAGCAGATTGCATCCTTTAACCCTCTCTCTTTCAAATTGTTAACCTTTCCCTATCACCTTGATCCCTTTCTATATCCTCTAAACATGGTCAAGTTGTCCCCATCCTTAAAAAAATCTTCATTAGACCCTACAATTCCTTTAGGCTAACATCTTGTATTCTTCCCTTTGTCAGCCAAACTCTTTGAAAAAGTTTTCTATACTCAGTACCTCTACTTCCTCTTTTTTTATTCCTCAGCCCTTTGTAATCTGGCTATCTACATTATCACTGGGCTGAAACTGCTCTTTCCAAAGTTACTAATGATCTCTTAGTTGCCAAATCTATTGATCTTTTTGCAGTCCTAATTCTTCTTGATTTATCTGCTGCTTTTGACACTGCTGACCACCCTTTCTTCCTAGATACTCTGTTTTCTTTGTTTTGTGCGTGTGTGTGTGTGTGTGTGTGTGTGTGTGTGATGTTTTCTCATGATTTGCCTCTTACTTGTGTGACTGCTTTTTCTCAGTTTCCTTTGCTGGTTCGTCATCTTCATCAATCACACTAGTGGTAGATGATTCCTCACGGTACTGTCCTGGGCTTTCTAATCTTCTTCTTATATATTCACTCTTGTAATTATCTCATTTTTCATGGACCTAACTATAATCTGTAAATTAACGGTTCCTAGATGCCTCTATCTTTAGCTTTAGTATCTCTCCCAAGATTTAGTCTCAGATCACTAGCTATCTATTGAACATATCCTTATTTATATTAAAGGCTCCATAATCCTTCTAGTGTCTTAGTGCATATTGCCATTATCCTGAACTCCTCACTTTTCCTCACCCCACATAGCCAATCACTTGCTGTTTCTACCTTCATGTCTCTCCATTTTAAATGGAGAGTGTTGAAATAAAATATGAAATAGTATAATAAGAAAAAATACTTACCTTCAAAAATCCAGAAAAGCTCATTTGGTAGCACATGTTTTCTTCACATCTCTAATTCCACTCATAGAGCTACCACTTTAGTTCAAGTCTTCCTCACCTCATATCTAGATTACAGATTCCTAATTGGTATTCCTATCTCAGGTCTCTCACTACTCCAGTCACTTCTATATGATGCTGAAAAAGTAATATTTAAAAATTATGTTTTTAATGCTTTTTAATGCTCATTTCATTTTCATATCAGCATCACTTCCAATAACTCCTCCTTTTCCCCAAAACACATATTCTTTTAGCAAATAAGTACAATCAAGCAAAGCAGAGTAATATTTAGTTCATTCCTGAAAATGAATGCCTTATTCCACACCTAGAGTTCCCCACCTCTGCTGAGAGATAGGAGTATGTATGCTTCACCACCAAACCTCAGTGGTATTCATTGGTTACCTCCTTGATTGGAGCAGGGATGGGGAACCTGCAGCCTCGAGGCCACATGTATGGCCCTGTAGGCCCTCAAGGGCATCCCTTTAATTGAAAACAGTTTTAGATTCAATCAAAGGGATGCACTTGAGGACCTTGAGGACCACATATGGCCTTGAGGCCTCAGGTTCCCCACCCCTGGATTAGTCTTTCATTATTATTTTCCTTTACATTATTATAGATCATGTACAAATTGTTACCATTCACTCTATATCAGTTCATATGTTTCCTCAAGATTCTCTGAATTTTTCATATTCATTATTTTCTGTGACAGTATGATCTTGTCACTATGATCTGTTCAGCTATTCCCCAATTGATGGAATGCATACCTTCCTTCTTTTTTTTTTTGCTGTAGCATAAAGTAAAGCTTTAGATGTTCTGTTATGAGTGGGTTCTTTTTTTCTGTCTTTGATCTTCTTGTAATCCATGCCTAATAGTGGTATCACTGAGTCAAACGCTATGTAGAGTTTAGTTTAGTGACTTTTTAGTATAATTCCAAATTCAGCCAGTCTTAAGACAACTAATGAGAAGTTCATTATAACAAACAGGAGCTGTGAAGGTTTTATTTTTTTTTAACATTGTAGAAATTTAAAGGATACTCATGAAATATAGACTTTCATACTAAGCTAAAATTTGTAGACTTTGTTCTTTGCATATTTATATATTCCTGAATATTATTAATTTACTCATGTTTTAGTTTTCCAAATCCATGGTGCTGGATGCTTACAGTGAATATGTGAATAATTTTAGTACAGCTGTGGGAATTCTCAAGAAAACATGTGCTACCAAACCAGCTTTTCTGGATTTTTTGAAGGTAAGTATTTTTTTCTTATTATATTATTTCATATTTTATTTCAACACTCTCCATTTAAAATGGAAGTGGCTAAAGGTATCCATATCTAAGATAGATACCAGAATTCTATATATATGATCACTATTTCCAGCCTTCATATATAGAATATTATTTGCCATAAATGTATAAATAATAGTAATAAACTAGAGATTTTGAGCTGATCTTAGAATTTGAGATGTTTTAGGAAAGTGTTTTAAGATCATTGAAAATCAGTGTTATTGGAATATAATTTTGAAGTTTATTGGCTGTGTGGCCCTAGGCAAACCGCTTGGTGCCCTAGGTAATTCTCTCAGACTGTAAATTGTCACAAAATTGTCAGTCTGCATTGGCATAAGAAATCTGCTCATGGGGAGTTACCCAATTAAATCTAGAATCAGAAAAACAACATTAAAAACCAACCTTGTATTATGGTCATATAGCTGTGTGATGTAGAGGATAGAGCACTGTGCCTAAGTTCAGATATGACTTCAGATATGTTATAATTGTGTGACCCGGGGCAAGTCACTTAAACTCTGTCTGCCTCAATTTCCTCATCCATAAAATGGGGATAATAATAGCACTTACTTTCCAGAGTTGTTGCAAGGATAACACAACGTATGTATAAAATGCTTTGAAAACCTTAAAGTGCTATATAAACGTTAACTATTATATAAAAGTAAAGAAGTAAAAAATTGAATTAGATATGTTGAGGCAACATTTAAAAAGAAGGTTTCTTTCTCTTGCTCTTCTAAAACATCATGATAGAAATAACAAAGAGCATGTTCTGATTTGTCACAGTAGCCTCTTTTGGGGTCAGGTCTAATAATAAAGGACTGAAAAGCCAAACCCCTTAGTATACTGGGTCCCTACCAGGGGAGGCATTTGTTTTTCTTTTTCCTTTGATGTTTAGTTGGAGATAACTGAAGACCCTACTTTGTGGCTATCTGTCTTTGAAGTGATAAAGAATGTTTTACTGACTTCTCTCCCCCTACCCCTTATAAAGGCCTAATGAATATTGACACATGCTATTTAATCAGCTGGCAGTGCTTTTCCCCTAGACCTAGGATGCATATCAGGTAGTATGATAAAAATAGGATACGAAAGCTTGCTGCATGTTTGGATCAAATTAAATTTCCTCTTCAGATACTGTGGTAGCCATATAAAGAAGCTTGACATCAACCTAATTTGCACTAGGGTTGGAAAGATAGTGAATTGCGTGCTGGACTTGGAGTCAGAAAGTCCTGGGTTCATGTGCCATCTAAGACTAGTTGTGTGGCACAGAGAAAAGATGGTCTATTTCCAAAAGAAATCTTATAAAAATGAGATCTCAAACTCCTGTCCCTAGAGCACTCTTCCATCTCCATCAGGTCCATATGTTAAATCCTCCCAACTCTAATTCATGGTCACTTGAATGATACACTCTGCCTCTCCCCTTCCCCATCCTCTTCCTCACACTGCCTGCCTACATTACTCTATCCCCTGTTCCCACATTATCTGTCTCTTTACCCCTTTTCACTTTTTGCCACTTGTCTCTGCCTTTATTGGCTTTTTGCTCCCCATACATACCCTCAGTGTTTAATTAAGGTGTGATTGCTGCCCCATTTCCCTCTTCCAATTGTGATTTTTTCCAGTGAGTACCCAAAGAATGAGGTATACCTGCCTTTATTTCATAAATGCATTATCAGTTCAAAACTTTAGTAAGTGGCAAAGCTCGTATTTGAGCCCAGGTCTTCTGTTTCTAGTTCTAGCATTTTTTTCTATTGAGTAGATCTACCCAAAAAGCATACTTGCCTTATTTAGGCCAAAACACTTTTTTCCCCATTACTAGCAATATATATATACACATATTATAGTATGCTATACACACACACATATACACATACATATGTGTGTGTATACATATATACACATATATACATACATATATATTATACACACACACACACACACACACATTATAGTATAGGGGAAAGAACATTGAATTTGGAATTAATAGACCTTGGATTTGAATCCTAGGTCTGCTATTTAATTACCCATGTGATCATGGAAATGAGGTGATTGAACTACATGTCCAAAGTCATTTCCACTTTAAATCAATGATCCTCTCAAAGGGATGATTTGTGAAGTACTTTAAAAATGTTTGTTGAGTTTAGTTTAATAATGTTTAGACAGCAATAAAAATAACTCATTTCTAGAACACTTCAAGGTTTACAAAGTACTCCTTCACAATATCCCTGTAAGGTAGGTAGAATCAGGAATACTTGTTTCATTTTACAGATGAACTCTGAGGGGTTAAAGGACTTGCCTGGGGTCACACAGCTAGTAAGTGGCAGAGCTGGAACTCAAACCTAGTTCTTCTGGCCCTAGATCCGGCTCTTGGCACTAGACCATATCGCAGAGATCCTGTAACTTTTAGATGCTATAATGCCCCATCTTTGTATATTCGGATTTAGTGGCACATCCTTCCCATTGAAAAGTTTGATAAAGATTAAAATGAATTTGTGACAAATGTAGAGATCCTAGGAAGCCCCCTATTCTGTAAAGGCAGGTTGGAGAATTGTTATGGTCTGTTAAGCATGAGGCAAGGCAAGTTATGAGGCTGATGAATTATGACCCTTTGAGTGCTGTGAAAAATTCTCCCATAACAAAGAAAAAAATGTTTTGTAACATAAATGTTGGTGAAAAATTTCTATTAGGTAGAACCTGTTACTGCATTAAGAAACTAATAGCCAAGTCCGTGAACATCAATGAGTTCCTTCCTCAACCATTTAGTTTCTGTCCTCTGTAGAGAGCCTTAGGGATTAGAAAATTGCTTCCTCAAATCAAATGTCAAGCAGTTTTAGAATGGAAATAAACAGTCTAACCTTCTTCTTATAGCAGTGCCAAGAATCAAGTCCTGATCGAATTACCCTCTATGGTTTGATGATGAAGCCAATACAACGCTTCCCACAGTTTATTCTCCTCCTCCAGGTAAATGGCAGTTATTCCACTTTCCCATAATACATCTTTTAAACGTCTTTTAATCTTTCCAAAATGAGGAGGTCTTCTCTCTAATCCCTATAGGTGGGGGAGGCTGATGTTCCTATTAAATTGTGGATAATATTGAATATCAGGCTGTGAAGACTGGAATTTTTTCAATAAATAATAAGACTCCTTTGAGGTCTCCATTAATGCTAGTGTCTTTCCTTCGGGATTTTTATTTCCAATTAAACTGTATATGTTTTCTTTGTACAGAATTATTTGCATGTTGTCTTCTTTTTTAGATTTTAAGCTTTCTGAGGGCAGGTGCTATTTTTTTGCCTTTCTTTATATCCCTGGGTCTTAGCATAGTGCCTAACACATATTTGACACTTAAGTGCTTGCTAACTTGAGGTGATTGGAGCTGTATCTAAGGAATATTAGTATGACACTGGAATTGAATGAATAGGAGGAGGACAGGAGAGAACAATGTCCTAAAAGCCCAAAGAAAAAAGATGGTGGTCATCAGTGTCAAATGAAGAAGAAAAATCAGGAGAGTGAAATGTCATGGAAACTGAAGGAGGAGCTGATGAAAGGTGTCAAATGCTGTCAACAGGCCAAAGAAGATGAGCACTGAGGAAAAATCATTAGTTTGGTTAAAGAGTCTGTTATTGTACTTTCGAGAGAGCAGTTTTCCATTGTGAGTGGGAGGGACTGAAGCCAGCTTGAAAGGAGTTAGGAAATAAGAAGAGAGAGGAAGTGAGGTTGGTGAATACAGACAAGTCTGTTAAAATTCTGATGAGGGAGAGAGGAGAGATGGGGAGAGTGGTGAGAGAGACAGAGAGGCCAACAGAGACAGACAGAAACAGACATAGAAAAGGCATCAATGAGGTTGCAGATTTTAGAGGATTTTTTAAGCTCTAGGTAAGGGAAAATCTAAGCATCTGTGTAGATAGAAGAAGAAGGAGAGATTGGAGATGTAAGAAATAGAAGGAATAATTAATATTTAAACTGAGAACTTTTGTTGAGATCAAATTATCTACAAATTGATGAGAAATTTTAAGCATTTCATTAGCAAAATATTTCTTTAAACTTAGGATTAATGTATTGTGCATTTTGCTATCTATAGAAGAATGGTGGCAAAGGGTCTATTATGTACAAGTTTGTAGCACATAAGCATCTCTGAAACACCTCAAAAGGTTATAAGACAGAACTGAAAGGAGATCGTTTACCTTTATAAAATAAATGGGCATGCTTATTGAACATGATCCCTGATGGTTTTCCACCCTGGTGGTTTAGATTTATACTATGTCCTAATTTCTCTTTTGTTATTACTCTTCAGATTCAATCAGCTGCTCATTTTAATTAAACCAAATGGACATCGGGTAGGTTTTCTGCTTATTAAAATTGATTAGACATTAATTAGTTGACTCAGCCTTAGGCCTAAATTGGTATTTGGGAAACACTGCCAAGAAGTGTCTTTTTTTTTATTAAAGTTTTTACTGATGACTTTTGTTTTTTATATCTCCATAGTTTTCTCTAGTATTCTTCCCCATACCTTTCCCAGAGAGTCATCTCAAAAAATAAATAGCTTTTTAAAAAATATTTAATTTATTTATTTTCAGTTTTCAAAACTCATTTCCATAAGTTTTAAATTTTTTCCCCCTCCCGTTCCCTTCCCTCCCCAAAATGGCATGCAATCCGATATGTGCTCTACACATACATTTCTATTAAATGCATTTTCACATGAGTCATGTTGAATAGAAGAATTATAATGAATGGGAGAAACCATGAGAAAGGAAACAAAACAAAACAAAACAAAACAAAAGAGAAGAGGCTGCTTCACTCTGAATTTGGACTCCATAGTTCTTTCTTTGAATGTAGATGTCATCTTCCATCATGAGTCCTTTGGAAAAGTTTTAGGTCCTTGAATTGCTAAGGGCTAAGGGCTAAGTCTATCAAAATCAATCATTGTACATTGTGGTTCTTACTGTGTACAATGTTCTCCTGGTTTTGCTCACTTCATTCAGCATCAGTTCCTATAAGTCTTCCCAGGTTTTCCTGAAGTCCGCCTGCTCATAATTTCTTATAGCACAGTAGTATTCCATTACATTCATATACCACAACTTGTTCAGCCATTCTCCAATTGATGGGCATCCCCTTGATTTCCAGTTCTTGGACACCACAAAAAGAGCTGCAATAAATATTTTTGTACATGTGGGACCTTTTCCCATCTTTATGATCTCTTTGGGATGCAGCCCTAGAAGCAAATAGCATATTGAAAAAGTCTAAAAACATTCAATGTACACCTGTGGACTTCCCACTTCCATGAAGGGGTGGGTTGGGAATGTCCTCTTATATTTCCTTATTTGAATCATGTGCAATTTAATAATTTTGCCATATTTACTTTTGTTTTTTGGTGTGTGGTTGTTCTTTCTATTTAAACTGTTGCAGTCAGTATTTTCTACTTTTTTCTTGGGTCTACTTATTTCAACCTACATCAGTTCATATAGATTTTTCCATGCTTCTCTGGATTCATCACATTCGTTATTTCTTACAGTATAGTAATATCACATTCTTGTACCACAATTTGTTTAGCTATACCCCAGTCAATGGGCATGTACTTTTCATCCAATTCTTTTCTATCACAAAAAAGCACTGCTATGAATATTTTGGCATATGTTTTGACTTTCTTCTTATCAATGATTCCCTTTAGGGTCTAAGCCCAGCAATGGAATCTCTGGGTCAAAAGTTATAGACATTTTAGTCACTTTACTTGAATAATTCTAAATTGCTTTCCAGAATGTCTGTACCAGTTCATAGATCCATCAACAATGCATTAGCATGCTTATCATCCCACAACCAATCCAACATTGCCTATTGCTATTTTTTGTCATCTTTGCCAATTTGCAAGGTTTGAAGTGAAACCTCGGAGTTGTTTTGCTTTGCATTTCTCTTGTTATTAGTGATTTGTAGCATTCTTTCATGTGGTTGTTAACACTTTGCAATGCTTTTGAGAATTATTTGTTAATTTCCATTGACCATTTATTGGAGAATGCCTATTAGTCACATATTTGCACATATAAAAATATGTGATGTATATATTTATATGTACATACATATTTATAAATTGTTTGTGTAAGTTGGATACCAAACCCTTATCAAAGAAATTTGATACACCAAGAAGTCTCCTTTGATGAGTACTTTTAATTGTTCCTAGGATCATAGATTTAGAGCAGGAAGAGACCTCAAAAGCCATCTAGTTTCTTTCCATTATTTTTCAGATAGCCAGGGTTCTTTTTTACTGAGTCACTATGACCAGCCTATTGTTTTGAGGCAATTCTCTTTCATCTCAGTTTATGTGAAAATTTTATTTATTTAAGAACTCAGAACACACTGCTTATCAAAGGAAAGAAATGTACAACATGAGGTAAAATGGAACTAAAGCTCTTTTCCACTCCTACAGCGATGGACTATACCTATATTTATATCTACCTACCTATCTTTCTGTCTATCTCTCTCTCTATGTCTCTATATCTATTGCTGCTCCCCACCCCAGCTCCCTTAAAGAGCCAAGTAGCTGTGTAACTCAAAAAGTGGTAAATTGGAGGTCCAAGAAAGATCTGCATTCAGATTCTACCTCTGATACTACCTATATGAGCCTGGCAAGTCACTTCACATTTCTGGGCCTCACTTTCCTAAGACATTTTGTAAATCTCAGAGCAGGAGTTCTTAAACTTTTCTTTGTCATGGACCCCTTTGTTTGATGAAACTTATGGAGCCCTTCTCAGAATAACATTTGTTGCCTATATTCATAATCGGAGGAAAACTTAGTGAAAATGAAGATGTAATTTTTCCCACCTTAGTTTTCAGGACACCACCCCCACCCCCACCACCGAAATTTATCTGGAAGGAGAGGCTGTCTGTGGATTCTGGTTTAAGAAACTGAGCTGGTAACTTGTCATCACAGTGGATAGAGCACGGGGTCTGGAGTTAGAAGACCTGTGGTCAAATCCAGCCTCAGACACTCACTACCTTTGTGACCCTAGACAAGTCACTTAACCTCTGTTTCCCTCAGTTTCTTCATCTGTAAAATGAGGATAATAATAGCACCTTCCTCTGAAGGTTGGTGTGAGGGTCAAATGAGATAATATTTGTAAAGTGCTTAGTACAACATCTGGCACATAATAAGCACTATCTAAATATTAGCCATTATTATTAACGTCTAAATAGATATTATTTTATAATGACAAAACTCCCAAGTCTGACTTATTCAAGTTGTATATATTTCTTGAGGGATTGAGTGGTGTGTTTAACAATACCAAACAAAAGCAAAAACTGAGAAAAACTTGCTAAATCCCAATAGATATTTAGCATGTGTTGGATAAGGTAAGTGCTTCAAGGCTTCTCACTGGAAGTCTTCATGTAAAGGCTAGATAACAGTCTATCAGGGGCTGCTGTTAAGGAGATGCTGAGTCTGATATTTTTCCAGCTCCATCCTTTCTTCCCTTACCCCAAGGTCTTTGAATGTAGCAAGTGCTTAATAAATGCTTGTTAAATTGAACAGAATATACATGCCCAGGTTTTGTGATTCTATGACCTATACCAGAGTTTCAGGGAGTAACATAATAGCTTTTGGTGTAGCTGAAAATCGTTGGCATCCTTTGATGGGCATAACATAAGACACTTTTGCCCAGTCTGTGTAGATGTGCCTTTTCCTGAAATTCTTAGCCTTTTTGCCCTAAAGATACATTGGTACAACAGACAGGGGTGGTGAAGCAGGCAGGGGATCTTATAAGCATAGCATCATATGAGTGAAGCTGTCAAAGCTGCTTTCAAACAGAAGCACTCATACAGACGTGGCTTCAGTAATTCTGCCACTAACGTTATTGGCTTTGGATAACTTCCTTAAGCATTTCTAGAAAGAATCTGTTGATTCTGTCTGGCCCAGGCTTGTCAATTGATACAAAAATTTGCTTGGTGCTTTGAGGTATTTTTAAATTCAGTCCTTTGGGAGTAGATCCTCATGGAAAGAATACTGGGTTTCAAGTCCCATGGAGTGGGTTCAAATCCTGGATTTGTAATTTACTATCTGTGTGACCCTAGGGAAGATAGTTTCTCTCCTTTCATCTCTGCTTTTCTCATCTGTAAAGCTCCTGGTTTTAGAGTAGATGATATTGAAGGCCCTCTAGGGCCTTGAATATTGAAGCACTCTAGGTCTTATGATGGGCTTCTTTTTCCCAAAGAGTTCCATATGATACACACAGCACACTATGGAGATAATAATAACTCATTTCTATAATCCTTCAAGGCTTATAAAACACTTTCCTCATAAATTCAACTTTTCCTTAGAGATTTAACCATCATTTATGCAGATGAACTCAGAACTATATATCCAGCCCTAGTCTTCTGACTCTAGCTCTGAATCTCCTGCATTCTGCTAGATATCACCCAGATGTTCCACAGGTATTACAAACTTAGCATACCTCAAAACAAACAATGTATCTTTCTCCCTAATATACCTCCTCCTCTCAACCTCCCTGTTTCTGTCAAGGGCTCTGCCATTCTTACAGTAACCTAGGTTCAGAAGTTCTATCCTCAGCACTTCCTTCTCACCCTACATATGCAGTCAGTTGGCAAGTCTTATCTTGTCTCTTACATCTGTCCTCCTTTCTACTCATACCCACCATTCTGCTACAGGCAATCATCACCTCTTGCCTGGACAGTTGAAATAGCCTCTTATTTGGTCTCCTTGTTTGTCCTCTGCAATCTGTCCTCCACACAGCTTCCAAATTCAATTTCTCAAGTTCAAGTCTGACCATGTTACTCCCCTGCTGAAGGAACTTCATTGCCTCTAGAATAAAATACAGACTCCTCCATTTGATATTTAAGGTCATTCGCAATCTGGTTCCAGCCTATATCTTAACCAGATTACTCCCCATCTTATATGCTGTGGTCCAGACAAACTAGGCAACATGCTGTTGTCCATATTCTACATTTCATCTCCTACCTCCATTGCCATTCCCTGCCCTCTTAGCCTCCCCTCCCCCATGCCTAGAATCATCTTCTTCCTCACCTGTCTCTTTTGAAATCTCAATCTCCCTTCAAGGTTTAGATCTGGAGCCACCTCATTTACAAGGACTTTTCTGATCCCTCTGCTTGTTAAATGGGCACCCTACCTCCTGAAATCACTTCTGGTTTCTCTTAGAGATACACCGCATTTATTGACCTCTGAACATGTTTTATCCCCTCTATAAAATGTGAACTTTATGTCTCTTTTTTGTGAGGGTGTATATTATCTCTCATTTGTATTTGCATTTCCTACTCCCTAGCACTGTGAATAGTAGAAACTTAATATTTATGGGTTGATTTTTAAAGATTATTTTAGATGGGGTTGAGAATAAGCTTGTCATGTTCAGTTGACATTGAGGAGACTATAGTGGTTGGAGTGAGGCTTCATTTTGGAGAAGAGCAGAGATCAGGTTAGAAAGGTATAGAATTACTGTATGTATCCTTGAATATGTCTCTTGCCTGTCCTATGTTAAATTGATATTAAGCATTGGAGAATACACAGCATAATCCTACAAATAGTAAATGGCATATTTTTAAAAATCAGTCATTTGAAATAGAACACAGTTGTTTCATGGAGGAGTGTGTAAAGTGTAAAAGTGTTTGTGAGTCATCATACAAGGCTGTAGCTCTATTCATGAGTCCCCAGATATACCACACAGACACAGGAATAGGACAGCATTGCATTTGCTGGTAGAGGGAAGGACACTAATTTTAACATGGTCTCAGTGGAGGAAAAGTTAGTGCTAGGGTTTTGTAAACAATATTCTGGTGAGCAAAACTTCGGAAAGGAACTTGTTTCAAAGATTGCATAATGCCATCTAGTATTCTTACTTCTTATTCAGTACATAAAAGCCATTGCTGGGCTTGTATTTGCAGCCTTTCCAGTTTGGTAGGACCTGCCAGACCTTTTGCTCCTCTGGCGTAGCCTTTGAGAACCCAGACTCCCTTCTGTCCCACAATGAGCCTTCAGGGGATGGCTTTAGGCAGAGAATCAGTATTCATTTTATTATAAAAGACTAGCTATTTTTTCTATTAATGATGCCATTGCATAAGCCATTGTTTCTTTTCCAAAAAGGCTGCTTGCATGTTCAGCCAAATAGTGATTCACTGGAGGCAAGTCTTGTTCCCAAGGTGCTTGATTTATTTTTCTCTAGAAGCAATTAATGTCATTTCCTTCTTTCCCAGGAGTCATGAATAACGCAGTTGTGGGGGATGAGAAGTTTCTGGAGGATAGCAGTCTACTTCTCTTTCTTTGTCAGGAGCCATCATACCTTTCCCTCTTAGCTCTATCATTTTTTTCCCCCAAAAGGACATGTTGAAGAACACCACAAAAGGACACCCTGACAGGCTACCCCTGCAGATGGCGCTTACGGAGCTTGAAACATTAGCAGAGAAGCTCAATGAAAGAAAAAGAGATGCAGATCAGCGATGTGAAATCAAGCAGATAGCAAAAGCCATAAATGAAAGATATCTGAACAAGGTTGAACACATTTTTTTTTACCTATATCCTTAGACTTCTGCTTTCTCTTTATGTACCAATGTACTGTAACTTTTTTAGAAAGTTTTCACTAATATTTTAAAAGTCACCATATTCTTTTCTCTTTCAAAATATGGTCTGAAATAACAGCCCAAAGCATTTGCTAATTTTTTAACTAATCTTTGTCATATTTGCCAGATTTCCAAGAATGATATGCTTTAGTTTTTTGGAAACAGTCCCTAGATTTAAGGGCTTTTATGTTTTAAAGAAAAAAACTCTTCCAAGTAATCTAATTTTCTTGAGTGTTTGGCTAACTTCCTATAGGACCTACCTGGTTAGTGGACACCTGCCAATTTGCATACTTTGTTATGTATTATTGAAAATTATAAGGAATTTTTTTTAAAAAGAGGCATTTTATCTTTATTCTAGGCATATGAGTTCTTTATTGCCCTGTAGTTTTTTATACTATCTTAACCTCCCCCCCAATTTTACATTATATCATGCCAAGTAAGAGCCTTTTGCTTTTTACAGATCACCATTATTCTCTAATGTCTATTGATTTTATCACTGTATTTGTCAGTATCTACATACTATATAAAGAAAAAAAAATAACATTCTTGAAATTGTCCGCATGCACTTCTCATTTAATACTTGCAAGTATGTGGCAAATGCCAGAGAACTTTTTTCGTTTGCAACACTGGGCTGAGTACCTGTGTAGATGTGCAAAGCAAAGAAATAATAATAATATAACTATTGCTTTTCTTTGTAACAGTTTTATTATTTCCACAGCCATGTCTAGACAGTGATAGAATGAAAATGTGGAACCAGAGGACCTAGGTTCAAATCCTTGCATGATCTGACACAAATCATATCACCTGTCTGGTCTTCATTATTCCTTCATTATTCCTCACTATAAGATGAGAGTTAGAGTAGATGATCTCTCAGGTCTCTTCAAGCTCTAAATCTTATGGTCTAGTTATTTTTAAAATGGGATCAGAGCACTTATTCTTTAGGATTTTTGACTAGACTACATAGGATCATAGATTTAGAACTGGAAAGGACCTTAGAAATCATCTACTTCCTTCCTCTTTTTTAACAGATTTTAACAGAAACCAAGGCCCAGAGAGGTGAAGTCCCACTCATTTATCACAGATATAGCAAGTGGCACACCTGGGATGTATGGAATTATAGAATTTTGGAACTCGAAAATTGCTTAGAGAATTTCTATTTCAACCTAATCATTTTACAGATAAGGAAATTGAGTGAAAAAAATAGGTCTTGCTCAATTCTTAAAAGCATAGGAGTTAGAGCTCATGTAGTACAACTCTTTATAAATGAGGTGTCTGAAGCTCAGGGACGTTATGACTTGCCTATGGTCATATAGAAAATCAATATGTCTGTTCCTCTAAAAAATGTCATGACCTGCATTTGTGAGTGTGGGAAGCTTCTGGCCCACCAGAAATCCAAACAGAGTTCTGTTTGCTAATGTTCTCTAAGACTTTCCTCTCCCAAATCCAAAAAGTAAAATGGCCTTAAACTTCAGAGCCTTCTTCAAATGATCAGCTCATATTTAACACTCAGCCACTTTACCACATAAACCTCTAATGATTTTAGTTACTGGAAGAAACATTGCTGAATAATCAACTACTTATATAGCCTCAAATTCTAAATAGACTGTGGAACCCAATTTGGTTGTGCTAAATTAAATTGCTTATCTAGGGTTTTCCATTTTGTTAATTATTAGCACTGGGGAAGCAACAGTAAAAGTGGTTGCAAGAAAATGTTTTATACTGATATGTTTACCATTAGACAAATAGAGGAAGGGCTACTTTATATCAAAGTGGTTTGGGAATGAGGCAATATATGTATAATGGAAAACTGGTTTTGGAGTCAGGCAGTCTAGGTTCAGATCCTCATTCTAACACTTAGCTAGAATTTTTGTGATAGGAAGGTCACTTAACTACCCTAGGCTTCTGTTTCTCATCTGTAAAATCATGGCCTCCAAAGTCTCTTGTAGTTCTCAGGCTATATTCCTATGAATCTATGGATTATGTTTACAATTTAAATTTTAATGTAAGAGATCAAGAAGGAAAGCCCTTTTATTTTGTAGATGACATAGATGATTCCTACGTCATTTCACTGATGTACGAACATCCTTCAGTATAGACAAAATGCACAAATCTTGCACAACAATTTAAAAATTTTGAAAGCAATACGTTTCATAAAGTAACAGTGTAAACAAGGGCTTGGAAGTCTAACTGATGGAGTGTTGATTTGGTGAATTAGTTTAAACAGAATTGTTGGGCTAAGTGGTAGGTAAAAATAAATGAATTATTCCTTTTCTCAAGTTTCTGTCAATTTGGCGGTTTGTTTTTAAAGGAAAGATTCTATATGCCTGGCTATGAAAATACCTGTTTTGATAACGAGCAACTTCTTTTAATACTGTCTGTCACTTGCACAATTGCAAATAAATACATAGGGCATGGATTTGTGAGCAACTAGGTCAGCGTGGCTTTTCTTTAAATCTTTTGAGAAAGTTATACAACAAAGCAACGATATGAACAAATATAGTCTACCGTGATATTTGTATGTGTTTTTCCATTAAATGGTTAATTGTAATGAATTATTATTATTTTATTTTGAATATTTTGAAATTTTAGCTCCTCAGCAGTGGCAATAGATACCTCATTCGTTCTGATGACATGGTAGAAACCGTTTACAATGACAAAGGAGAGATTGTCAAAACCAAAGAACGTCGACTCTTCATGCTGAATGATGTGTTAATGTGTGCTACTGTTAGTGCCCGGTAAGTAGGAGTCTGAGTGATCACATTGTCTATTTGAAATTATTCTGTCATAAACTCTTTGTATATTTAGGATAGGAGTTGGAGTTCAGTGATAAAAGACCAAGGAAACTTCCTTTACCAATTTAGGTCAGCACCTTCTCTGCAACCTGCTTAGCGCACTGAGAGGTTAAGTTACTTGCTCAAGGTTACCCAGCCGGTATGTAGCAAAAGTAAGATGTGAACCTAGGTCGTCCTGACTCTCAGGCCAGCCCCCTATATCCACTGAGTCATGCTCTTCTTTTTTAATAATTCTCTCATTTTAGATATAGAATGTTAGATTTGGAAGGGAGATGCTTAGAGATCATCCAATCTAACCTTTTCATTTTACAAATGAGGAAACTGAGGCTCGGAGAGAGGAAATTATATCTCCAACATCACAGCTAGTAAATGAAAAAGCCAGGGCTAGAACCCTGATATTCTGACTCTAATCCCATGTTCTTTTCAATCCATTCCAACTCTCATATTCTTTGAGCTTTTTGCAAAACATTGTGATCCATTTAGCTTATCTTCTACTTTTTCCCTTCATGCTCTGTACTCCAAGCTGGGCTAGTTGACCCTTTGTCCTCTCAACATGGCAACATAGCTTCCCACGTCTATGGCTTTGCTCATGCTCATCTCTATCTTGGAATAACCTCCCCTGATATGTCATAGGTTTACTTCCTTCCCAATTCTGTAAAACCCATCTTAAATGCCACCAAATTTTCATCAGCCTTCTTGAACCTCTCTACTGTTTAACAGCCTTTCCCCTTGGGACTCAAGTGGTACTTTTTTTTTTTTGCATCGCTCTAATGAGAAAGAGGCAGCATGGTATAATAAAAAGAATAACAGGTTTGAAATCAGAGATTCCGGGTTCTGTGTCTTAGTACTGATATAACTTTGGGTAAATCATTTTACCTCTTTCACCCTCAATTTCCCTATCCACGAATTGGGTTAAACTAAATTATCCTTAAGTTCCCTTATGTTCCTAAATCTATGACCCTAATTTTGCTTGCCATGAACTGTTAGGATTTATGGTTACCCATGTAACTAGATTATAAGGTATTTAAAGGCAGGTACTACATCTCATCTAAATGTTTTATTCTCTCCAGCACCAACCATAATCCTAAACACTGTAGGTACTTGAGATAATGGCTAAATGATTAGACATTATTATAACATAGATTGCTCTTTTGCGCATTCAGTCTAAATTATTTCTAGTAAGAAAGTAGGTAGTTTGGAAGGTACATTAATGCTTTTAGGGTCTTTTAACATTTAACACCCACTATGTGATTGCCTATTTTTGAAATGTGCACATGGACAATTTCAGAGTTGAGAAATTGGATTTTGTTCTTTTTATAACCCTTGTAAATCCCATTGCAGTTGTTCTTCTTGGTCATTGCCCAACTTCTGTCACTCCAGCTGCTTGCTGCACTCAATACACTTTATACATATGTTACTCTTGTATACTTACATTGGATATGTTAATATTTTATGTTGAGGGTAGATAAACAAGAAAATGGGTAAGATCTTTTTATTTTTGAAAGCTCTTCATGAAAATCTCATTTATGTATGTTATCATAAATTTAGGATTTGTTTTACTCTAACTAGGATAGTTGGGTGCTTTCAGGGGCTTTAGAAATAGCTACATAACCTAGCGTGTTGTGGCAAAATTGAGTCTAGTAGAATCAGTGTCACTGTAACTATTATATCCCATTTTAACCTTATTCTAATGTTTTCACTTATTTCATTCTTATAGTCTCATTCTTGCTGTATTTTTATTTTCTAATTTTATATAAACTTCTCAACTATTAATCTATAGAGACATGTTCTTCTTAGTTCATCAGGCTTATATTAAGTACTTGCTTTGGGCAAGGCACTGTTCTTGGCACCAGGAATGCCAAGATAGATAGAATATAGCTCCTGTTCTCGAAGAACTTCATACCCAACAAAGGGAAGGAGCAATAGAAAAAAACTGTGACACAAAATGGAGTAACAGGTAAAAACAAAGGGTTTTGGCAAAGGGACACTTGAAGATGATTACTTCAAGTATTTGAGGAAGGAGGGATCATCTTCATCTGAAGATCCAGAGTTGTCAAGGAAAGTTTCATTCAGCACTCTGAAATGTTTTTTCTGAGAAAGACCACGACTACCTTTTTAAAAAAAATTCCAGTTACTACCCAACTTTTATTTCCAAACTCGATCCCTAACTCCACACAAGTTTGGGAGTGTGAGGTAAAGAGAGAAGTGGAAGAAAAAAACATGAATATTGTTTTCAAGATGCCTCAAAATCTAAACATGGGGAGTGGAAGGGCAGAAAAAGGATCTAGGATTGGGGACAGGCATGACCATTGTATCCCAGACAGTGGCCAGTGGCCAGCACAGAACAAGGTAGGAAGAGGAAAATAAGAGGAAGGTTGAGCCCTCATTGAGTCCCTAATGCTGATCTTGGCTCAGATGTCCCCATTAGGCATAGGCATGCATGGAATGCAGGGCTCACACTTTAGGTGAGAGTGGGGAGCACAGGTAACCACTAACACATTTGTTGACTTTTATTCTCTCTTTATTCTTTTTTTTGCCATTTATTGGTAACAATTCCTTTATATTTGTTCTTGACAACACATTGATCTATGAGCACAGCTATGCTATAAGCTGCATAAAATGAAATTATAATGCATAATTTTATTTGAAATTCTCAAGACCTCTTCATGTAGAGAAAGTATGACTGTTACTTTCCTACGTTGGGATATACCTGAATCTGTCAGACTAAGTCCTGTGGAGAAAGGAGTTTACTTAGACTTTAGAGCTGGAAAGGGTTGTTGGAGGTCATCTAGTTCAATTTTCATTTTACAGATGAAGAAACAGATTCATAGAGATTGAGATTTACCTAGATTGTGGATAATGAATGGCAGAGCTGAGATTTGACATGATGTACTCTGACTCTACATCTGGTACTTTTTCTTTTACTATACTACTTTGCTTCTCTCAATCCTAAATTAAACTCCTTTAAAAAACCAGTTTTCAGATGAATATTCTTTTTTAAAAAAGTGCTTTCTTAGAAAAATGTGATTCCAAGTTGTAAAATTCTATCAAGAAATTCTTGCCAATATTTATTTCCCAACATTATAAAATATGTCCAATTTTAATGCTATGAAGAATAATTGCATTTTAGTACTTAAAGGGCCTTTAGAGACAAAAAATCCCTTTTTACAGATGAAGTAACTAAGGTCACAAAGTTTGCAGAACTGGGATTTGATGCCAGGTCCTCTGACTCTCGAACTGTGTTTTACTATGTTTTACTATGTGAGGCTGCCTCTGCAAATGGAGGGAATACTACCTGTAGACCGACCAGACCCTCTTCCTGCAAAGAACATCAATTTGCCTTTAGAAGATTTCTGGTAATAATGTAGTTAAATTACACATACCTTTTTAAATTCAACAGATATTGGCTTCTTCATGCTTGGCTCCTTTTGGGGCCAGTAGAAAACAGGTTTTCCTTCCATTAATTCTCATGTGCACTTGAACTATTCCTATAATATCTTGATTTGCTATCTCATAGTCTCCTACCTTTTCTACCACTGTGGGATGGAAACTCCTAGACCCATTATTATGACTCCCTGACATCATCAGGTTTTTCTTCAGATAATACAATAAAATGTGAAATAAAGATAGTCACTGATGTTCTTTTTTAAAAACTCCCCTCTACAAATACTGAAATTTCAGGCTAAAGCATGTGGTATACTATAGTTACTGAACACATCAGCAAACCCCTTGTTTTCACTGTTAAATTATTTTATAATGATTCCTCCCACTCTCTTGACTCATTTTCAAGGATTCTATCTCCCTTTTCTTCTATGTATTCTACTGTGCAAGACTTTCTTTCCTGACAGTGACTTTATTCCTCAAAATGGTTTATTTTTGTGGGTAAAAGTAATGGGATAAACATAGATCTTGGAGGAACTTGGGAGACACTTAAGTCTTCATTTTATAGATAAGGCAGAGAGAAATTAAATTATTTTTCTAGGGTCACAGCTAATAATTTTCTGAGACAGTATTGAAATGCAGATTTTCCTGATTCTGCCTTCAGTGCCATAGCATATCATGGGGACTGTTGGTGGTGTTTTAGTCAGGTTTTTTTTCTTTCCTCTATGTTAGGTTTTTCACTATGTCTTTAAACTGCACCCCCCCCCCAGCCCCTCCTCCACTTCCCCCATACCCCATAGAACCATGAGAGTTTAGATCCAAAAGTTGGCTTGGGGATCATGTAGTTCAACTCCATTTTACAATAAACATGAAGAACAGAGAAAGTAATGAATTAGACAAAGGTACAAAACTGGTTATTGGCAAGACTGACTCATAGGCCACTGGGGTTTTTTAGTTGTTTATTTTGTTTTGTTTTTAGTTTTTCCACAGCTGAATTCAGAAGCTGATTTATGTTGGTTCTTCAACAATTCCTGAATTACTTAAAAGATGTTTCAATTGAAATGAAATCCCTCTTCATTAAGTCTTCCAAAAATACTCCCTTCCATGGCCCACATTTCTTTTCATATATTTCCAGAGTACACATTGTTTTTACCTCTCATTTGACAATTAATGTTGTCTTGCGTGTTTTCATGTATTGTACTGAAGTTTTTTTTAGTTCATATATTATTTAGTTTTTCATATATTTATACCCTATCTCCCCCAGTAGACTATAACCCACCTGAGAGAGAAAGGCAAATGTTGGCCTGATTTTTTAAAAAAGGAAAGGAAAATACACTCTGCAGATTATAGGCCAATGAACTTGACTTTGATTCCTGGGTAAGTTCTAGGCATGTTACCAAAAAGGTGGTTAATAAACATCTTAAAACAGAAGTAATGATCATAAAGAGCCAGTCTTCTGCTGTTCAGTCTTTTTATCAAGGACTTGCTAACGATTGGAGCTGTCCAAAAGTGGAATGGAATGCCTCTATAGAGATGGTCAGGTTGCCCTCTCCCCCTCACCTTACTGCCTGCCATTAAAAGTCTACAAATGGAGAATGAGTGACTACCTGGTAGGCATGTTGTAGTTGATATGATATGGGTTGGGTTAGAGGTATCTTTCAACTCTCAAATTCAAAGAATCTCTGAGGGACCATGCCTTTTATTTCTTTTATAGTGCCTTACATAAAACAGATGCACATTAAAGATTTTTCCTCAGTATTTCTGCAGCGTGGCACTGTTAAACACTCTTGTTTTCTTGTTTTTCTTTACCTTTGGAGCTCCTAGCATTGATAGCTTTTGGATATCTACTTCTGTAACAACTTCTCTTTTTCCCAATGCTTCTAATTATGAGTATCCCCTTTTCCTCAGTCCTGTTTTCTTTGTTCTCTATTCCTTCTTTATTCTTTGGAGCTTTTCTCCACTCATATGCTTCAATAATTATCTCCTCTAGTTGATACTGAAATGTATAAATGAAGTTGTGATTTCACTCCCTTTAAGTATAGCCCTATATTTCCAGCTGCCAGCAGTAATCTCCACCTGAATATCTTAAAGATCTTCAATTCAGTATGTCTCAAGTGGAACATTTGATTTTCCCTCAAAATTCTTTTACTTTTTCTGACCTTTCTATTTTCTATTAATGTCACACCATCCTGGAGATAGATAGACAGACAGACAAATTTATTATGAACTTACAGTGTACCAAGAACTATTCTAAGCATTGGGTATACAGAAGAAGAAAACAAAATAGTCCTTCCTCTCAAATAGCACGTGGTCTAAAAGGAGAAGATAACACTTAAGCGAAAGGTTGGGAGGGTAGCCCCATGGAGGCAAGGCTTCTGTTGAGGAGTTGAAGTCTGTTGAGCTAGTTGAAATGAGAATGAAATGAGTATGACTGAGGCCCCTTAGGTCATGGAAAGAGTTTTGGATTTGGGATTAGGAGACCTGTGTCTGTTTCACTTCCAAAGTAGTATGGAACTAGATTGTAGAGAATCTTAAGCGACAGGTTATGGTCTGTATTTTTTTCTAAAGGCAAAAAAGGAGACATTGAAGATTTTTGAGCAGAAGAGTGATATATTATCATACTTGTTGATTAGGAAATTATTTCAGCTCTATGGAAGATAAATTGGAGAGGAGGAGACAGTAGAGGCAGGGAAACCAATTAGAAGACTATCATAATTGTCCAGATTAGAGGTTATTGGGTCTTGGGCTGGGGTGATGTCTTGTTAGTGTAAGTAAGTGAATAAATTTGAAAGGTAAACTGTGGATATAGAATCAACAAGATTTGGCAGTGATTGGATATGGGAAGTAAGGGATAGGGTGGAATCTAGAATAATTCTGAATTTACGAACCTGGGTGATGACTGAAGGAATGATAGAGTCTTCAACAGAAGTAGGGATATTTAGAGGAGGGTTGATTTTGAGGGAAAAGATGTCCAGATCCAGTGTGGACCTTTTGAATTTCATGAGATTCT
The DNA here is from genome assembly GCF_011100635.1 of Trichosurus vulpecula. NCBI lineage: Eukaryota > Metazoa > Chordata > Mammalia > Diprotodontia > Phalangeridae > Trichosurus > Trichosurus vulpecula. The sequence continues at coordinate 250,267,342 of NC_050575.1, forward strand.
CAGGTAGAGATATCCATGCAATTCATGATGTAGGACTAGAGTTCAGGAGAGAAATTAAGGTATTAGATTAGATGTCAATTTGAGTAATTACTCCATGAGAGTGAATGAAGTCACCAAGGGAGAGGTTAGCAATAGAAGTGAGTCTAGGATGGAATCTTGAGACACCCAAGATTAGAGGTTGAAAGATAGTGACTCAACAAAATAGACAGGAGTGGTCAAACAGGTAAGCCAAGAGAGCAGACTATGAGATACCAAGAAGGGGAGTTGGAGGGAAGGGTTGCTGTGGAGAGAGATTTTGCAGGATGAGTGAGTAATCAGTAGTGTCAAAAAGCCTTAAAAAGTCAAGGATAAGGACTGAGAAAAAGCCATTGGATTTAGAAGTTAAGGGATTGTTTGTTAACCTTTGAGAGAACACTTTCAATAGAGTGTTATGGGGAAGAGACTTTATAAACCTTAGGGTGCTTAGGCAGGTGAGTTGTTGATGATGATAAGAATAATAATAGAATAAGTGTTTGAAGGAGTTGAAAGAATAAGAAAATATTTGCTCACAATAAAAGAAGAAGAAAAATACACAATCAATCTCGGAAAGCAAATGTTCCTGGGGGTTCCTTCCTAGAACCACGCATGGTATTTGTTGGATGGAGCATTCAGACCATTGTTATTTAAAATAACATTTAGAGCCAAACGTTGCCTTCCTAATCATTCATGTTTTATGGTCAGACTAATTTCAGGGAAAAAAAAAAGAAAAACAAAAAGCTCCAGGGTACACATTGTTGTTGTATAGCCTCTCGCTCTGACCTCAGATATGCTAATGATCAATTTTTTAGGAAAGTCAGTCAACAATTCTCATTGATGCAGATCATACATTTTGTATCTTCACAAAATGAACCTTTCCATGTTGACTTTCTCTAATAATATGTGAAAGCAAAAATACCATGTTTTCTATAGAAAGTACCATAGTCTTGACAGCTTCTTTTTTAAACAAATCTACTTTGAAAGCTTTATATTAAAGCACAAAATTGGAATTTTCTATTTCGGATCCTACCTCTAGAATAAGGGTTAGGAGACAATGTCCATGCAGGGAGCAAGGGAGAACTTGTGGTGTAGTGGAAAGAGCACTAGAGACTGAGAGGAAAGAGAGGGTTTCAGTCCATTCTGCCACTTGTGTGATTTTGGACAAATCACATGGAACTTCTGAGCCTCCATAGCCTCTAATTTTAAATGAGATGATTGAAAAGGATGGTCTCTGAGGTCTCTTTCAGTTCTAACAATCTATCATTCTATAATCCTATGACTTTTTTTTTTGAAATTTTATTAGTGTAGGAAATTCTCTGTGAGAAAACTTCCTCTACTAAATCGAGTCAGCAAATGGTCTGCAACATAGAGCTTTAAAAGTTTGCTGGAATTTGGAACAGTTAATTGACTAGCTCAGGATTATACAGCTACATTGGACTAGAATCCAGTTCTTCCTGCCCCAGAGGTCATCTCTATACACTATCCCATACTTCTTTTCACTTTTATAAATATGTTAGGTCAACATGGAGACATAGAAACATAGAACCAAAGTCAATCTTGCCCATCTTATGAGTGAGAGTGAAAAAATGAAGGCATGGTATTTTCCAGATAAATAGAGAATTTCTTTAATAGTCACTTGAAAAATTGATCTATTTTGGAAAACATAAACTTGGATCTCAGGACATGATGTGAGAGACAGCTTAGTGTACCATCATGCACGCTGGACTATCAATCATTAAAGTGCCTACCATGGCACTGTACTAATTGTGGATGATACAAAGATGAAAATGAAAGAGCTCCTGCCTTCAAGGAGCTTATATCATAAAAACTATAAATCAGAAGACATAAAGTTTGGTTTGGTTTTACTGCTTGCAAGTTATGTGACCTGGGAAATATCACTTACGTTCTGTGGTCTTCAGTTTATGTATGGGGCATGGTGTATTCAGGGAGGAATAGCACCTCTGGTGTGAGGACTTGCTCAGTCCTTTTCAGGGCTGCTCATGCCATACCCTGGTAAACCATCTCAGCAGATGGGCCAATCCAGGTTGAGGGTAACTGAGAGGCCTCATACCTGTTGGGGAGTTAGCAGGATGTCTGCCCCAAACATGTGAAGACTTTTCTGTAAGAATGGGCTTATGAGAAAATTTGTTCCAGTGGCCATAAAGGTGGCTAGAGCAAGCCCTGTGGAGGGCTTAGAGCTTGGTCATATATTGAAGATACCAAGATCATTCACTGCATATGGGACCATTGCCAGTCATCTTGATTTTTGTCCTGCCACTGTACTTCAGTGACTCAGGAAGAGAGAGTGAGGCTGACAACTTTGTGCAACTCTGGTCACTTAAGTCCAGTTCATCTCATGATGTCACTGGTCCTCTTTGAAAATGAAGGATGAACAACAACTACAACAGTTTCGTCATCCATAAAGCAGAAATAATCCTACCTGCATCCGCAGCAGGTTTGCTCTGAGGATCAAAAGAGATCATGTAAATGAAAATGCTTTATGAAACTATATAAATGTAAGGGATAGTGCCATATCCTGTCTCTTTCCACTCCTAGCTTTAAAGCCTCCTTTTGTATATAATCTTCCCCTATTATAATGTAAGCTCCATGTTGGATAGGACTCTTTCTTTTACATGTATTTGTCTCAGTAGCTCAAAAGAAACATTTAGAGACGTCTCCACTCCAAATGTTCATGTAAACTATTTGTGCCTGACCTGTGGTAGAGCCTTCTGAGCTCATATTGGTCTGATCAGCAATAGTCAGACACATTGTACCTTGACTCCAGTATAGTGATGTCCTTTGGTCCTCTTCAAGAAGGAAAGACAACAACCAACCAGTCTCCCTGGGGCTTAACATAGTACTCGGAACATAGTAGGTACTTAATAAATGCTTGAGGTGTAATGAAGTCATAGTGGAGAGAGACCTGAACTTGAATTCAGGAGAGGCCACAATTCAAATCCTGGCTCTGACAATCAATCAACAAATATTGGTTGTTTACTACATTTCAGGCACTCTGGTAGACTCTATTGTAGATGTTACAGATACAAGTGCAAAGACTGAAAAAATTGCTGCTTGTAAGAAGCTTGCATTCTAATGGGGGAAACTATAAGTACATATAAAACTGAAGAATGTAAATTCCTTGAAAACAGGGACTATTTTTTTTGCTTATATTTGTATTCCTAGCATTTAGCACATAGCCTGACACATAATAAGTACTTAATGCAATGGATCTCTATCTTTCTATAATCTATCTATTTAATTATATACAACATAAATATATAAATATATACAAAGTAGTTAAATAAAAGGTATTTTGGCATGGAATGCCTTAGTGTTTGGGGAGAATCAAGAAAGATGTCTTACCAAAGATGATATTGAGATACTCCCACATTCCCTCCAAACCATCTTTCACTTAGATGCCAAGGTGATTTTTCTCAAGCGTGGATTTGGGGGCAGCTAGGTGGCACAGTAGATAGAGCACTAACCCTGGAGTCAGGAAGACCTGGGTTGAAAATAGGCCTCATACACTCACTTAACCCTGATTGCCTCAAAACACACACAAAAAAAATCAAGTACAAGTTTGACCATGTCATCCCAGCCTCCTATTCAGTGACCTCCAGTAGTTCTTATTTCCTCTAGTATCAAATAAGTATCAGCCTCTAGTATCCTATGACATTTAAATCTCTTCATAATTTGCCTCTTTCTACATTTCCTGTTGTCTTTTGCTTCACTCTCAACTTTATTTGCCAACTAATCTGGCCTACTTTCAGGTCCTAGAACATGATACCCTGTATTCTTGCCTTTGCACTGACTCTCCCCTTACGCCTAGAATACTGTGCTCAGTGATCACCTCTGTCTCTTAGCTTCCCTGGCTTCCTTGAAGACTCAGGTCAAAGTCTACCTTCTTGCAAGAAGCCTTCCCTGGTCTGTCCCTCACCTCTAGCTGCTAATGCTTTCCCTTTCAGATTACTTTCCTTGTACTCTGTATATGTCTGTAGGAACTAGTTCAAATCAATTCAATTCAATAAACATTTATTAAGTATCCACTATGTGCCAGACACTCTGGGGATATAAATAAGAAAAATAAAGACAGCCCCTGTCCTCCAGGAGCTTACCATCTAATAGGGGAAGACAACACACAAAAGGAAGCTGAAAAGGGGTTGTTTGAGAGAACCAGGAGGTACATGGGGAAAAGTAATCTCATTCATTGGAGTAGAAATCAAGCAGAGCTGTAGATGAAAGTGGAGTGAGCTGCAAGTCCAATCCCTGCCCTCTGTAAAGGAAGGCTTTGGGAGGAGTTTAGTGCTGTACCCTCCAGCCCTCTGATCAGAGGAGGGAGGAGGAAAGAGAGGCACATGGGAAGATGTTGAGTATTAGAAGTGATCAGCTTATCCTGGAGGAGCATCATGTCCCTTGGAGTTGAAACTAAGCACACCTGCAGATGAAGAGTGGAGTGATTTACTGGTGATTCACATGTTGTCTCCATCATTAGCAGGAAAGCTCCTTGAGGGCAGGGATTTTTGTTTGTTTGCTTTTACTTTCTTTGTAGGTCTAACCTTAGCATAGTGTCTGACATTATAGTTAGCATTTAATAAATCCTTTTCTGATTGATTGATAGGGATGATGAGCCAGCAAAGAAGACATATACTAGCTCTGGGACCTTGGGCAAGTCACTTAAAAACCGCTCTGAACCTCAGTTTTTTCCTCTATAAAAGGATAGTAGTGCACTTTATAAATCTCATACTGAAATTTTAAGTGTCTCAAAAGTCTTAGTGCCATTTTAAGCTTTATTAGCTATTAAATATGTATTAGTAAAATTATTAATGTTAACACTAGCAATTAATAGTAATCTTAATACAGAAAGAATGTATATTGATAACAGCTACTGAATATATATCAGCAGCATTATTATAGAATGAAAAAGAGCACTTGATTTAGAGCCAGAGGATGTGGCTTTAAATATCAGCTCTGCTATTTTTTACCTAGGTGACCTCAGATAGGTCACTTAACTTTTCTGGGCCTCAGTTTCCTCATCAGTATAATTTGAACATTGCACTCATTGGTCACTTAGATTTCTTTCCATTCAAAAATCTACATAATGTTGTAATCTTATGATCATAGAAGAGTGACGGTGGTAGAATTTTTGTTTAAAGCTATGACTAAGATACATGTAAGAAATGGTCAGCTAATTTTCTGACCAAATAGAAATTTATTACCCTGTAATTCTTTAGTATACTTGAAATTCTTCAATATAATGGTCAGCATAGGGCCAGCTCATCCCTTTTAGTAGATAATTAAACATTAAGTTGAGTGTTGTAATGCTTTCTGAAGAAATATGTAATTTCACTATTATTCCTTCTGTTTTCTGACTCAGAGCTGGAAAGATTCCTCCACCCTCTAATGTACTTGGAACCCAAATACAGAACCACATGGGGCTTGTTCCAAAGAAAGACAGAACCCCTATAATTTAACAGCATAAACATCCCTTATATGCATGCCCTCTGTGACAGGAAATGCCATAAAACATATAATTAATAATATCTCATAAAACTGTTCTGATTCTTTCAGCACTTCACACGAAAGCAGTGGGGCTATATCAACCAGCCAAAGATATTTATTAAAATGGAGTGTTCCTCTTGGACATGTAGAGGTCATAGAATACAGCAGTGGTCAAGGAGGCCAAGGAGAAAATAGCAGATACCCTCCAGCGCATTCCACTGAAAGCATTATTGTGGTCGCCAATGCCAAGCCGCGTAAGTGATAGTCTTAATATTCTTCAAAGCTTATGATTCTTTTCTGCCCTCCTGACATGATTAGGTTCTCCTCTCCTTACCACCACGTTCTTTAGCTTCTGATTGAGTGAGGATGACATTGCAACAATGTTTGTTTGCAAAATGTTGGCTTTAGCATATAACACTATGCATTTAGTAAACATAGGATAAGATGGCCTGGTGAGTTAATTCTTCCCATTGAATCAGATGTTCCCCTGTGCATTAGCTTCTTTGTGATTCAGCTATGCTGACTCTCCCATGTATATGTGCTAATTGATATTTATTTAATGGTGTAGGAAGGATAAATCTCTTTTTCCCATTTGCTAAATCTTGGAACACTCTTTTATCTTGACCTTTGATTCTGATGAATCTGTGGTCTCATCAGTATGGGTACTGTTTCCAGTAGTGAAGATAGCAACCTAACCACAGCTTTTAATCCTAGGTAACTCTTGCCTTTTTCTTCCCATAAATCAGCCACAGCAGGGTACACCTAATGTGCTGAAGTCCATCCTCGAGATCTTTTGACCACAAGGATATCAATGAAGTATACAATCTAGCTCTTATTCTAACTAACCGAGCTCCTTCCCTGGCTTTATGTCTCTTTGATGATATCTTTTCTGCCACTTCTGCTCAGTTCTGTTGTGAATATGCTATAGTCTATTTGTACCTACCATGAGTCTCCATTGCCATTTTGGTGATCCTCAACTTTAATTGTTTAGAGACCATGATATTCTATCACGTAACCACATTCACAGGAAAATGCTGGGGCTAAAAATGTGGGCCTTTTGTTTCAGGGAAAAATGATAAAAAGTTAAAAAAAGATTTTAAAAATTTATTGTCATTACAGTGTTCAGATTTCTCTTTGTATCACCCTTTCCTTCTCTTTGAGAGCTATCCTTTAAAGAGAAAAAGAAGAGAAAAAAAACCCATCAGAACATCAATATATTAAAGATTCTGATTCATTGTTACATACTTGTTCCCCCGCCCCCATCTCCTCTGCCAAGGAGAAGGGAGAAAGTGCCTTTTCATACCTCATCTTTGAGACCAAGCTTTTTTTTTTTATAATTTCCCAACATTAATTTTTGATTTGTGGTGATAGGTTTTTCCATTTACATTGCTGTAGGCATTGTATGTGTTATCCTGGCTCTGTTTATATTGCCTTGCATCAGTTCGTGTAGATGTTTTTCTACATATACATACATACATACATACATATATATATATATATATATATATATATATATATATATATATATATATATATACACAAGCCATTTAAAATTAAGCATGTTAATTCTTTGGTAGCTTGACTGACATAGCACTAATTCTGAAAATTAATTTAGGCACTCTCTTTCTCTCTTTTGTTAATATGTTTTCAGAGATATTAATTTTCTTCTGAGAACTACTTGGCTATATCCCCAAAATTCTGAGATGTTATTTCATTATCATACTTTCACACAGTTGTTAATTGTTTCTGTATTTTGTACTTTAATGTACTCATTATTCAGGATGTTATTATTAAATATGTACTTAGGTCTGTATCATTTGATTATTTTTCCTCTACTAATCACTTTTTCCCACATTATAGTTTGTAAAGAATTCCTGTCTTTTAAAGTTTTAGTTATAATTTCTCTTTGCCCTAGCATATTGTGTGTGTGTGTGTGTGTGTGTGTGTGTATTTGCAGTGTCAAGAAATATTTATATTCTTTAATACATATATATATTCAGATTACCTTGAGTCTTTCAAATTTAACTTTTTCCCAGCAGTCTATTTACTTCTCTACTTTACTTTTTGTCTCTATTTCTGTTTGGTTTGTCCAGCTTTGAAAAAGGAATGTTAAAGTCTCCTGTCACTCAAATCAAGAAGCATTTATTAAATACTATTTCTAAGGCACTGCTAAGCATTGGGGATATAAAAGCAAAAGTAAAACAGTATCTGCTCTCAAGGAACTTGTATGCTAATGGTGGAGATAACATATACTTATGAGAGCATATTAGAGAATATTCAAAATGGATACAAAAAAACTTTCCCTTTATGAATTTTGTTGCTATGCCATTTGTTGCATATGGCATTGATACTGTTTCCCATGCTGTCTTCATTCCCTGCTCATTTCATTCTCCACATTGCTCTATGTCCTCAGTAACCATATGGGTACCCTTTTCTCTAACCCTCCCTCCTCCCCCGCCATTTTCCATCTTCCCATTATGCTTTTTACCTTCTCCTTTTAGAACGTAAGTTTCTTGAAGGTAGGGACTGTCTTGTGGTTTTTTTTTTTGTATTTGTATCCTCAGCACTTAGCACCATGACTAGAACATAGTAACTGCTTAATAAATGTTCTGTCTGTCTGTCTACCTATCTACCTACCCTTTTTATTTCTCTTCAACATGTGTATTTTTATTTTTCCTTTTTTTTTTCACACTTTTCTGGAATCTCCTGATGGTATATTTTGTTCCATTGACTCACTTTTATTTTCTTGTCTTTATTTTTACATATGTTTTTTGTATGCAGCACATTGTTGAGTTTTGTTTTCTTAATGATTCTACCACTCTCATATTGCTGGCTTGTTTCATGCATTCATATTTAATGAACAAATTAAGGTTATGATTGTTTCTTATTAATATTTAAGGTTATTATTGATAGGATTGGGTTTTCCTCAATTTATTTATTTTGTATAGATTTTGGGATAAACTTAACCTTTCACGATTTTACCTTGTCCCAATGTTTAGTTTTGCTTTTACTACTTTGATGCTAATCTATTCCCGTAGCACCCCTCTGCCATTATTCTTATTTACTTACTCTATTTAGAATTGCTTGAAATAGGGACCACCTCAACTGAACTCTGAAACATATGCTTGGGAGGTGTCCTTTACTGGCTACACACAGTAACCTGGGCTGGGGAGTGAAGAAAGCATGAGTAGGAGCTTTAAGTATTTAAGTAATCAATGTTATTTCATAAGGTTTTTGCCTTAGGTGGTAGTTCTGCCATTTTAGAAATTTATCTTATGGAAGCACCTTCAAATTTGACACATATTTCCATTTTGGGGGTGGGAGGGACTTAGATTATGCAAAAAAAAAATGACTAGATTGCATAACAACAAAACTTGCTGATTCCTTTTATGATGTCTGTCTGATCCTCCATAGAGGACTTAATGAATGTGCCCACATTGATGAGATCTTGGATCCATTAAAATAACAAAATGTTACCAAATAGAAACCATTTCTATCCTTTATTCTTGCTTTTTTCCCTTTGCTCCTAAATCTGGGCCTTCCCGGCCACAATGGATAGGATGTAACTGTAAAATCTTTGCAATCATAATAAGTACAACTTCTTCCATTCTGCCTTTTGTATATTTTTGTTATTGTCGATCAGTTGTTTTTTTCAGTTGTGTCTTGAATTCAGACTTTCCTGAATGCAAGGTTGGCTCTCTCACTACATTGCCTCTCTTGTTTTCATTTATTTACAAAGCCAAACCATCCACTTTTAAACTAAGATAGATGTTTTCATCCTAGTTGTTATTCTAACAAAAAAAAATTACCTCATCATAGCAAAATGTGAACTCTCTCAGCTATCATGTATGAGAGATAGAGATTGAGACATTTTTAGTTGGAGTTCTATTTAGGGAGAAGACTCATGCCTTGATTGCTTTTGTGGAAACTTGTAAAAGTTTGGATTCTTTGGAAATTTAGGTAATAATTCTTTTTGGATGGTTTAGTATTGTGGATTATTAAAAGGCTTTATTTATACGCTAACTGAAGTTGCTTAGTTATTTTCAAGATAAAATAAAAATAGACCTTAAATTAAGTTCAACTAATTATTCATTGAAATCAGGATTCAAATAATTTTGATTTTCTAAGAAAATGACACACATGAATTATATAGTTATTGCCTTGTTCAGTTTTATTAACTGGTAACAAATTTATGACTTCATCCAGAGATTTCCTCATACTAATATGCCCATACGTACTGAGTATACATTGATTTGGGGGAAGTGAAAGGGGATGGGTTCACTTTGAGGAATCTCTAGCAATCTGATTCTAGCCCCCACCTAGAATATCTGGGGAGATTACTCCCTACCATCACCCAGGGTTCTCAGCTGTTCTGCTCCCATTGTAAGCACAAGATTCATAAAATTAAAAAAGGAACATTTTTTTGATCAGGAAAGTGTTACTGAATGTTCAAGGTGAAATCAAACTCTATCTCTTCACTACCTTTTCTCTCACTGATATTTTTCTAGCTTTTTTTTTAATATTAGTGATGACTGTTTTTCAAATTACATTTGATCTGTTGAAAAGACATCATTTTTATTATACTTGTCTTGATAAAACTTCGCAGAATAATTGACATTTTCTCCTTATTTAGAGGAACATTAATCTTTAGCTAATTTAAGATGAATCATCTATCCCTTGAAGAATGATAGATAGGTAGGTGTCTAAAAGTGGAAAAAAAAGTTTTCAAATAAACAAAATTCAATTCAATTGAAAAAAAAATTTGTTAAGTGCCAACTATGGGCCATACACTGTGCTAAGCTCTGAGGATACAAATAAGAAAATGAAAAACAGTCCCTGCCCTCAACGGGCTTAGCAATTTATTGGGGGGAGACACCACATAAAAGGAAGCAGGAAAGTGGGGGAGGTGAGTTGTAGGGAACACCAGGGGGCCACCAGCATTTGGAGTTGAAACCAGAGTGACAGATGCAAAGTGGAGCAAGTTAAAATCCAATTTCTGCCCTCTGTAAAGGAGGCCATTGGGGAGAGTTGAGAGAAGTGGTGTCCAGCCTTGAGTTAGCAACATGGTGATGAGGTTAGAAGTGACAAACTTGCCCTAGGAGGATCATGAAAGTTTGAATTGGATTTAAAATTTAGCCCTTTTTTTATCTTAAGAGCTCCTGTGAACATTGGTAGAATGTATGCTTCTTGAGGTCATTGACTATCCCTTTTGAATTTGTATCATTGACACCTATTGTTGTACCTAGCACATAGTAACTGCTTGTTGTTTGAGAGTTGATTTATTGATAGATGAAATAGAAAAGTGAAGAATACAGTCAAAAAGTTAAACCTGACCTGTTGGCAAAAATATTTTTATGCGTATTTTTTTCTAATGTGATGGGAGAGGCAGCATGACATAGTGAATAAAAAGCTGGTCTTAGAGCTAGGAAGACCTGGGTTCAAGTCTTGCCTCTGATATATACTGAATGTGTGATCCTAGTTAAGACACTTAATCTCTCAGTTTTCTAGGCAGTTCTTCACACTTACAAGTTATAAAGAAAGTAATCTGCTTTGGGAGAGGAAAATTTTTCAACCAGGATTTCCCTATACCAATGAAATCACAGGTCTAGGCCTTATTCTTTTCTATACGATGAGGCAGTGATGAGACCAGACTTAGGATTTCATTGGTATAGGAAACTTCCTGTGAGCAAACCCCGTATCAGTGCGGGCTGGCTTACACTCTGCAACTTGTCCTCTTAGGGAATTGTATAGTGAACTGAGAGGTATATGCTTAGGAGAACATAGCCACTTATATGTCAGAGGTAGGGCATAAACCTAGCTCTTCCCAATTTTGAGGTCAGCTTTATAGGCTCACAAATATTCGAGACATGCATGACAAAACTACAACTCCTTTTTAATGTCATTAATTTTAATGACATTTTTATTGTCATTTGCAACATTCAATCTTGAAAGACTGTAGAATTTTCTCTTCAATTGCACATAGAGAAGTGTAGCCTTGAACTCAAAATACATTATAATTTCCATAGTACTTTCTTCACATTTGTAACTCTTGTATAGGAAGCTCTCACAATACAAAGTGAAAGGGGATGGGTTCACTTTGAGGAATCTCTAGCAATCTGACTCTAGCCCCCATCTAGAATATCTGGGGAGATTACTCCCTACCATCACCCAGGGTTCTCAGCTGTTCTGCTCCCATTGCAAGCACAAGATTCATAAAATTAAAAAAGGAACATTTTTTTGATCAGGAAAGTGTTACTGAATGTTCAAGGTGAACTCAAACTCAAAAGAGAACTTTTGGAAAATAGACAGCTTTCGCTGAGCATAAGTCATTCCTAAAGATCTATAGTGCATCTCAGTTAGGCAGCGATTCCAGCAGGTAGCCCCTGCATTAAGAATCATTCTCTGTCAGAAGCTCTCCTACATTTAGCTCCCCCATAGCTTCCAGCAGCCAGTATCAAGTGTTGCCATCAGGCATGACCAAATCATCTGTTCAGACATAACTGCCTCTGTCGTTGGGTGCAGTCTTTACTTCTGCAGAGGGGAAAGGCTCTGATTTCCCCCATCTGGCAGGAGATAGGTGTTCTCCTTGCATCAGTGATGAGGCAGTACCCAAGTTCTCTGACTACAAATCCCTAATTTTTGCCATTATAGCATTGTTTGCCATCCAAGGAAAATAGTCACCATATGTTTAGGAGCTGATAATACAACCTGATATCTCCCTAATTATCTTCCTTTGGCTCCAAAGTCTTTTGAAGGCAGTGGATAGTAATTAAATCCCTATAGGCTGTTACCAGACTAGGTGGAAGTGGTGGGTGGGAGAAGCTGGGCACTCTTCTGGTTCACTAACATACATTCCATTTGTTCCCTTAAAGGACACCAGTTCTTTAAGGAGTAGAGAGGAGAGGGAGGAAAGGTCCCATAGTGGCTACACAACAACAATGTGAGAGTTGACTGTGTGATCATGGGCAACTCTCCAAGACTACTTTCAGTTTCAGTGCAGTGGCCTATCAGTTGTGATATCACAAAATCACAGAATCTGAGATTAGGAAGGCACTTTCATGGCTATCTACTCAAAAGTATAGGGAGTGGCTCATATAGAAAAGGAAGTCCCACCATAACATTCTCTGCATGTAGCTTGAAAACCTCCAGTAACCACCTCTCAAGGCATTCCACTCTACTTTTGTATGGTTCTGATTATTAGGAAATCTTTCCTGACCTCAAGCTTAAATTGGATTGAAGAATACTTGGGGGTATATAAGGTATAAGAAGACTGAAAAGTCAGGAAGGTCATCAGATTATGAAGGGCTTTGAACACTAAAAAAGGATTTTATATTTGATTCTGGAGGTGATAGGGAACCACTGGAGTTTATTGAATAGGGGGATGATGTGGTTGGACCTGTGCTTTAAAAAAATCACTTTGTTGACTAAATGGAGGATGGACTTTAGGAGGAAGAGATGCGGCAGTCAGATCATCCAGCAGGCTATTGCAATAGTCCATGTACGGGGAGATAAGGGCCTGCATCAGGGTGGTACCAGCATCAGAAGAGAGAAAGGGGCACATTCAAAAGATGTTGAAAAGGTGAAATTGAAAGGCTTTGTCAATAGATTGGATATAGGGGTTGAAAGGTAGTAAGAAGTCAAGAATGACATCTAAGTTGTTAGCCTGGGTGACTGGGAATGATGGTAGTATCCTCAATAGTGATAGGGAACTTAGGAAGAGGGAGAGGTTTAGGGAAAATGAAAATAAGTTCAGTTTGGGACACCTTGAATTTAAGATGTCTATAGATAGTTAAGGATGTGAACCTGGAAGTCAGGAGAAATGGTTAACGCTAGATAAGTAGAACTAAGAATCATCAGCATAGAGATGATAATTGAATCTATGGGAACTGATGAGATCACTAAATTAAATAGTCAATGAATAAACATTTATTAGGCTCCTGCTCTGTACCAGGATCTGTGATAAAGGCTGGGGATACAAATACGGTTTTTAAAAAGTCCCTACTCTCGAGTAGCTTACAATCTAATGAAGGAAGACAACACAGAAAAGGAAGCTAAAAAGCAGGAGTAGGGAGAAAGGTAAGGGGTGAAGGGGGATGATAGATAAGTCCAAAGAAGTCTAAGAGAAGTGTAGCTGTTGGGAAATACTGTAGAGAGAAAAGAAAAGAGGGCCCAAGGCAGAACCTGGTGGGAAAGACCACTATTAGCAGGCATGACCTGGAAGAAAATCAAGCAAGGGAGACTGAGAAGGAGTAATCACTGGGATGTATAAGAGGGGAACTGGGAGAGATCAGTGTCTTAAAAACCTAGGGAGAAGAAAGTATTAAGAAGAAGGTAAGTAATAGTGTCAAAGAATGCAGAGAGGTCAAGAAGGATGAGGACTGAGAAAATACATTTTGATTTGTCAATTAAATGATCATTGGTAAGTTTGGAGCAGGTACTTTCAGTTGAATAATGAGGTTGGAAGCCAGTAGAAAGTGAAGAGTGTGAGAAGAAAAGTGCAAGTTCCAAATGTAGACAGCCTTTTCAAGGAGCTTAGCCACAAAATGGAAGAGAAATATGAGATGATAGCTACGAGGGATTAATGCAGGGGGGTGGGGTGGGGAACCTGTAGCATCGAGGAGATTTGTTCTTTGAAGTTTGGATTCAGCCATAGGGCCACCCTGGAGGATCTAGAGGGCCACATGTGGCCTCAAGGCTGTAGGGTCCCCATCTCTGGATTAGTGGATCAAGTGAGGGATTGTTTTTATTTTTTAAGATTTTCAGGATTTTTCTTTTTAGAATTGAGAGCTCATGTACCTATTTGTTGTCAGTAGGGAAGCAGCCAATAGTCAGGGAGAGATTTAAGATAAATAAGAGAGTCGGGATAATAGGACAGTGGGATCACCTGTGCATGCAAAGGGGTTTGCCTCTTCATGTGAGACAGTGGAGACAGTAGCAGAAGGTGAAGTGAGATAAGGAGGGGAGAAGAAGGAGTTCTTGGTGAGTGGTCCCAATTTTTTTCAGTAAAATATAAGTCAAGGTTCTCAGCTTGGGGGAAGGAGGAGCTATGGGAGTTTTCAGGGGGAATGAAAAGGTTTGGAAAAGCCACTGTGGTAAATACAGTAGTGCGTCGATTAGAGAGGCATAAGAAGATTGCTTTGCTGCAGTGAAGGCCCAGTTGAGATTATGTAACATAAATTTGTAAAGGATCAAGTCATGGTTTCATGATTTTCTCCAACTTCATTCAGCAAGAAGTGAATAGGAGCAAATGCAGTGGATAGTAGGAGGAATCAGTAGGTCAGTCTTAGCAAAGTAAGGCCAGTCATAAAGTAAGGAGACAACTCAATGTTACAGAAAAGTACAGGGTTAAACTGGTTCACCAAGGAGTCTATATGGTGAAGGGAGGAGAGTGTAATCAGTGAAAATGATGGGTGCTTGTGCTTGGATCCCAATTCCAAGATCACATTTCTCCCTAGCTTCAAAACACTATACCTGACAGTTTTCTCCCCAGCCCAAGGACACTGGCAATAACTCATGAGTGAGCCCCAGTAAGACAAACTACCTTCCCTCATCACAAAAAAAGCTGACATCTGAAGAAACTCTCTTGCAAAAACGGGACTTTCTTGTAACCACAGAATTATCATGTATTGATTCCCAAAGTTATCATATTAAATCCAGAGGTCAAGCTATAGACATTAACTCTCAAAGCTATCTTGCTACAGACATAACAGACCAAAAATATACCCCGTAAAACCCCTTCCTCTGGTTTTCAGTAGTGAATGACATCAGCAACCAAGGTTGTATATTATCACTTAATTAGCATATGTGCCAGATAATCCACTGCTTTTCCTATATAAGCATTAGTATCAATCCTGTTAAGTTGCAGGTTCCTTAAGAACTCGTGCCCACTGAAAAAGTGTAACAATAAATCTTTGCCACCTTGACTTAAAGAATGCTTGCATCTGTGAATTCATTCCACGTGACCCTATCCAGTGTCTGGGTCCTTGAGGGGTCCCTGGATCCCCACCCCTTAAACCACATCAAAAGGGTGATGGCCTGGGTAAGAAATTAATCGTTAAGGGACTGGAGGTCACCATGAGGATAAAAACACAGGTTTTGGGATTGGGAGAGGTAGAATAAAGACAGACTATGTTCAGATAAGGGAATTTCAGAGTTTGTGAACATGGAAGTAGAACATTTGTGAGTGATGGCAAAATCAAGAGTATGACCTTTTCTGTGTATAGCTGAGATGATGAGGAGGAGTTGGCCTTGAGAAATGAGGAAGTTGAGGAAGTAGAAGATTAGGGTGTTTGAGGGGGTATCAACATCCATGTTGAAGGGCCTTAATATGAAGGCAGAAGCTAAGGAAGAGAGACAGTGAATTAAGCACTAAAGTCACCGAGGAAAGAAGGGGAGTATCCTTGAGGTTGGTAAACAACAGCTAAAGAATTTTAATTAGATAGTTGATATGACTTGAGTGAACCTGAAAGGATGAGAGGTTACTGGGCGATAGTGGAAGGAAAGAAAATGGAAATGGAAGGGAAGGGCAAGGAGTATTCCAATTCCCCTACCTTACCAGTGAGTTCAGTGGAAAGCAATGGAAGTGTAATTAGTGATGGAAAGGGCAGCCAAGGAGGCTGTCATAAGGAAGGAGCCAGGTCTCAATGAGAACAAAAAGCCTGAAGGAATGAGAAAGGAAATGATTTAAGATGAAAATAACTTTGTCACCTAGAGATCACACATTCCAAATAGCATAGTGTAAGGGGTGGCTAGTTTTGAAGTGGGATGCTAGTAACAAGGGAACTGGCAACCGGGCCTCTAATTATTCTTTGAATGATAATTAGGCCTTCAGAATCATTGAGATGAGCAAGGTGTGACCAGGTAGGAGTTTGTTAATCATTGAGATAAAACTTCAGGTACCTTATTCAAACTCCCCCCCACCCCTTGTCGGGTTTGGCCTCTGGGAGAAGTCCTCTGAAGGCATTAGCATAAGGGAACAAGCATGGGGAGCGGATGGAATGGCCTTTTTGCCCTTCTCCTGCAGGCAGGCCAGGCCAGGCCAGGCCACCAGTGAAGAGAGTCTGTTGGAATGGAGCCTTTCTATCTTCTGCAGTCGGCTGTTGAGCAGTGCAACGTACCTAAAGAAGAGTGTGTTTGTATTATGTTGATTGGGATGAAATGATGGGAAGAAGCAGGAAGTAGAGAAAGCCATCTTATTACAGTTAAGTGGCTCTTTAGAACAGCACTGAATGTACTTGGGTTTCAAGTGATAGTGTATTAAAATGTAGGGGCTTGTTCTGAAGCACTATTTTTCTCCCTTTTGATATTAGTTTATTTCCTTCTTTTAGTTGCCATGGGAACAAATGTAGGTGTGTTTTTTGGGTACTTTCCAGTACCTCCCTCTAATAGCTTTTATAGTTCTGTTTTTTTCAAATTAGGAACAATGTTGTAAACAATTTGGTAAAAAAGATACCAAAGATGGCCTTGTAAAAAGCAGTCAGTATTTGAACTTCCAGTTTAGAAATAAGAAATAGAAGAAAGGGAAATTGTTTTGAGTCCACAAATATTCATGTAGATAGAAATAATCATTGTCATCATCATCATAGGGATAGGGAATGGATTTGTGATTCTCTTGGTTTAGGGAACTTCCAGATGAGGAAAGTCCATCCACCAAACTCTTTAGGGTGACACCTTCTCTTGTTTATAGTCTTAGACAGTTGTCTAGAATACTGAGTTAAGTGAGTTATTCAGGGTCTCATAACTAATATGTGGTGGACGCAGCACTTGAAATAGGTCTTCTTGGTTCCAGAGCCAGCTCTCTATCTACTACACCATGCCACTTCTTTATCAGAATGAAGGCTGACATTTATAGAGTTTAGAATTGTGAGAATAAAATGAGACAATATATGAAAAGCTGTCTTTTATTCTCATAACAAATCCGTGAGGTAGATACCATAGGCAGTATTATGATCATTTAATTACATGTCCATGAGTTCCTATGTTAGAAATGGAATTCGCCCTAAGACTCTTCTGATTTCAGATCAAAGCTTCTATATCAGTATAGTGGTTTATTGATATACCCCCTTACATACAGGTGGAAATGAAATGTATAAATGGAAGTATGTGCATTGCATGCATTCAAGTGGATTATTAACCAGCAAGGTTAGAAAAAAAGGCCATTTTTAATTGATAGAAAAGGTCTCTTTATAAGGAATAAACATCCCCATTGACCCCATACTTGAGATTTTTTCTGATATTAATAATGTCTTCTTAATTGTTGTTCATTTGTTTGAGTTGTGTCAGACTCTTTTACCCCCATTTTGGGTTTCCTTGGCAAAGATACTGAAATGGTTTGTCACTTCCTTCTCCAGCTCATTTTACAAGATGAGGAAACTGAGGCAAACAGGATTAAGTGACTTGCCCAGGGTACCACAGCTAGGAAGCATCTGAACTGAGGAAGATGAATCTTCCTGACTTAAAGCTTAGCACTCTATTGTGTCACCTAGATGTCTTGCAGTTTTCTTGATGGCTTGTGTATTAGCCTGAGTATTACTGGTTGGCTCATTGAGACCACATTTTGGATGACTGATTGATTCAAGCCAGTTTCAGAGTACCTTGGTTGAATCCTTGAACTGGTCTTTTAAAATAGGGAACTTCAAGTCCTTGGAAGAGAGACAGTGAAAGATTCAGGAGGGAGGATACAAACTTGGACTTTGTTTCTGGAGGTCAAACCTGAACATTTACTAATCCCCTCTAGGGAGCCATATGGCTTTTGGAGAAGAAAAATTAGTTAGCCAGTTCCTGAGCTATGCCTCCTAAAAAGAAGAATAGGAGCTTCTGAACCAAGGAGAGGTATGCTGGAGCTTACAGAGATCCATAGCAGAAGAGCAGCATGGGTTAGTCACAGTGTGGTAGAGCAAACCCACATGGACACTTTTTTGAATTATGTGGGTTGGGCAGGTTGAAGGGAATTAGATAGACCCTCTGGCAAGTTTTAGTTCTTTCCCATGATAGAGGGGCCTCAACCACAGTGTAGTACTATAATTATGGACAACTTACATGGTGGAAGGGGTCAACTCTCTAGCAACCACATGTTTTTTCCCATTTTAGGGGGCCTCAATAGGAGAGTCTGAGGAAAATGGAGGTCCACCAGAGTGGGAAGAAAGTAATATTGCTTCTACTTCCTCAGAACCCACTCTCCTCAAACCCTTTACTGTCTGGCTTCCATCACCACAACAATACTGAACTTGCTCCCTCCAAGATTGCCAATGATTCTTGCTTGCAGACTCACCGGCCACTTTCTGTCCTCATACTCTGTTTTTTTCTTTAGCATTTGGCACCACTGACCTCCTTCCCTTTATTGTTGCTAATCTCTTCCTTTAGATTTCCTAATACTGTCCTTTTTTGGGTCTCCTACTTCACTGACCACTTCCTACTTTCCTGGTTCATAGGATTATAAAACTTATTGGTAGAAGGGACTATCCAGCTCATTTAGTCCAGATTTTTGTTTTGTTTTAAACAGTGAAGTGACCTGCCCAAGTCCATACAGGTAGTAAGCAGTTGAACCAGAATTCAAATCGATCCCTCTATTCTTCCTTTTCCTTCTCTATAATTGTGAGTGGAAAGCCTAAGACTCTATCCTTGGAACTTTTCTCCCTGTGTTCTTGCAAATCCCATTCACCTCCATGACTTCCTGAATCTCTATTCTTACAACTATCTGACACAGCATCTTGAGTGACATTTGGGTACCAATACAACTCCTCTTTTTGTGTATCCTTTGTCATCTCTGGAGTAGTGTGGAGTGGTGGAAATAGTGATTGATTTAGAATCAAAAAACCCAAATTCAACCCACAGCTCAGGTTACTTACTACTTGTATAACATTGAATGAATGAATTAACCCCTTTGGGTCCCAGTTTCCTCATTGGTAAAATGAGGAAGTTGAAATAAATAGATGGGCTCTGAGGTCCCTTCATATTCTAGAGCTATGATCTTATGATCCTATTTCTTTCAAATTTGGACCCCATTCCCTGTATCCTCAGGTAGGGATTGCCATTACCCCTTCCCCAGGCTTTGCCTCATCCCTAGCTTGTGTTGGCCTGGTCTTGGATAGAATATGATCTCTTTATCATGACTGAAGGTAGTCTCTTTTCACTCAGTCTAAGCTTGCAAGATAATTCACTTTACATCAATAAATTTTTTTTTAAACACCTATTAGGTACAAGGGAAGGCCTTACTTGAATTCTTTAACTTCCCTGTTTTAATACCTTCTACTTTGCTATTTCTATATAATAATAGCTTTTCTTTTTCTATAAAAACCAAAACATAAATGACTAAAACTATATAAAGCTCTCAAGTCTATTTTTCTCAGATTAGAAGGGAGCAATTTTCTATTAAACCCTTAAGTTTCCCTAATTCAATGAACTTTCAAACTGGGAACTTAGTGAAAAGAAACCTCTTTAGGTATTAGCTTTGATTACAAATTTGGCTAAAATATTCACTAGGTAGAGGGAACAATTTTGATAAATCTTAGTTTTTGTAAAAAAACCCCAATATTTTCTTAAAAAACAACCAATATTTTTACATGTAACTGGGGGAAAATAAATACTAAATTAAAAAAAGAAAGAAAAATAACATTTTGAGGTTTTTATTCTTTCATATCTATATTAAATTCCAAATGTTAACAGCCATATAAAATTTTATGGAAATAAACCATGACTGATAAAGAATGAGACTTGTTTGAAAGTTTATGACTTTCTTGGAAAAGTTAGGAGTTGGAGAACAACAGATGTCCAATCAGGAAGATGTAATGAGAAGAAATAATAAAATTCACTGATTCTGTCAGTCAACAAGCATTTTTTTTTTAAAAAATGTTTATTATGTGTCAAGTACTGTGTTAAGTACTGGGGATACAAAAATATGATCCCTGCCCAAAAGGAATTCACATTCTAATGTGGAAGACAACATGCAAAAAAAAATTATACATACAAGATATATACAGTATAAATGGAAGGTTTAAAATGGATGCTAAAATTCAAACATTTTTTCTATTCAGGGTTTGGGGATAGGAATAATATTAAAAGATTGTATTTCTTTGGGTTTTTCCATCACTGTTCTAGGGGAGGGAGGGCAAAATTTATTTATTTTTAAATAAAGTTCAATCAGAAAGTATTCAAAGAATAAGAAAGAAATGACATAAAGGAAATGCAGAAAAGAAATGAAATTAATATGAATTTAAGATATATAGGGTAATGGTGAAGTAACATTGAACAGTGAATAGAGAGCAGGCCTCAGTCAGGAAGTCCTGGGTTCAAGCTCTGCGTCTGATACATATTAACTGTGTGACCCTGAGCAAGACACTTACTTAGCCTTTCAATGCCCCCACAGAATTCTCTAAGGCTATCCGTTTACAGACAAATTGCTGGTCGGTCTTAGCAAATGGAATTTCCTGACCAGGGAATTTCATATACAGATGAAATTACAGGTCCAGACATCCCCTCATCCTCCCCCTCAATAAAGCATACACACACACACACACACACACACACACACACACACACTCACTCACACACACACACACACACAGAGGGAGAGGATGTATCTAAGGGAAAAGATAACCTGTGATTGTGATCATATCTGCAGAATGGAATCAGTTTCAACTGAAAAACATTTTGTATCATTCATAAGGAAACTTGTATTGGTGGGCATGTGGGTATAGAATCAGGTCCTAGGATAAGGAATCTTAAGGCATAGGAAATCAGAATAGCTGAACCTTTTGGTCACATTCAGTTCAAGGGCACTTGTGCTAAAATAGCCACCATGTAATTCATGTCTGCTAACTGCTGATACTGGAATGCCTGTTTCATAGGTGACAAATTTCCCTTTATCCTAAATCTTTTCCTATTACTGGCTAATACTTACTTAGCCTATTACTGGCTAATAGGTGGAAATCTGCTTCCCACCAATGACATAGGTTCCCTGGCTACCCTTTCTTCTACTGACTGCAACTTCACTCATTGCACTTGGCTCACTGGCCAAGGCATGAAGGGCAAGGGGTGTTGGATTACTCCGTGCACCCCATTGCTACTTCCAGGCCCTCTCCCTATTTCCATCACTCACAGACTTCTCTTTTGAAGTTCAGTCTATTCATTTCTACCACACAATCAAAATCCTGGTAGCTATTGTCTAGAGACCACCAGATCATTCCCCTTCCTTCCTTCCTCAATAAGTTCAGTGATTGGCTCATAATTTTTTTCTCTTCCTGAACTATTGCCCTCATAATAAGGGATTTCAACATACCCGTATCGACTCTCCTCAGCCTACTCACTCCTCATGACCTACTCCTTCACTTCACCTCAGCCACATAGAAAGATGGCCATACCCTTAATCTTGCCATCACTAACAAACATACTACCTCCGTGTACAATAATTCTGAAATCACCTTATCCAACTATAAGCTTTTGACTTTTCACCTCTCCCTCCATCTTCCCTTACCAAACCTTACTCGTCATCTACACCTCCAACCCTTTAACCCCTAAATTTACCTCCCAGGCCATCTTGCCTGCACTGGTGACTCTTGTTTCTTCATCTTGACTCTTTGGTGAACCAAGTCAATTGCACGCTGCCCTCCTGTCTTGAGTTTTCTAGTCCTGTTATTTTGTCAGTTGAACCCTGCTAAGGCTCAGCCTTGGATCACTCGCACCATTTGCTGCCTTTTCTCCTATACATGTGTTGCTGAACAAAGGTAGAGAAAATCACGTAACCATTCTGACTATATATTTACTTTATAAAACCTCGACTGGCCCTTCACTGATGCTAGACAATCCTACTATACCTGCCTTATCAACTCGCTATCCCACTCTCTGCAGCAGGTCTTCCAAACTTTTTCATCCTTCCTCAAATCCCGTTTCCCACTCCTGTGCCATCTCAGCTGAGAACTCTGCGTTATACTTTACAGAAAAAATTAAGACCATTCACTATGAGCTTTCTCTTATCCTTTCTCTTCCTCATTTCACATCATTCATGTTTTCTGACATCATCTCCTCCTTCACTCTGTCTCTCCTGATGAGTTGGCTTTACTTTTTTCCAAAGCTAACTTTTCTATCTACTCTAGCCATCCCATTACATCCCCTCTCCTTCAACAGATTACCTACACTACCATATACTTTCAACCTCTCCTTTTCTACTGGCTCATTCCCTACTGCCCATGTCTCCCTTATTCTGAACAAACCCTTACTTGAAGCTGCCTTCCTTGCTATCATCCTATATCTCTTCCGCTTTTTGTGGGCAAACTCCTTGAAAAGACTATCTACAGTAGGTCCCTCAACTTTCTTTCCTTTCACTTTCTTAGTCTCCTACAATCAGGCTTCTCATCTTATCGTTCCACCAGAACTGCTCTCTCCAAAGCTACCCATGCTCTCTTAGTTGCCAAATCCATTGGCCTTTTCTCAATCCTCATTCTCCTTGACCTCTCTGTAACCTTTGACATCGTTGATCACTCTCTCCTTAATACTCACTCTTCTCTCTCTGTTTTTGGGGCACCACTCTCTCCTCATTCTCCTCCTACTTATCTGACTGTCCCTTCTTAGTCTCCTTTGCTGGATTCTCATCGTGATCATGCCCTCTAAACTGCAGATATCCCAGAGGCTTCTGTCATGGGCTCTCTTTGCTTCTCTGCTATGCTGCTTATGAAGCGTGTCACCTTGGGGAAGCCGCTTCAGAATCACAGATTTAGAGTTGGGAGGAATCACAGGTACCACCTAATCCCACACGTAGCTGAAAGCAATCCAGTGCTAATCTAGCCTTCCTCTGAAGACTCACTCCTCGAGGCAGCACATTTTGCTTTTAGACAGCGCTTATCATTAGGAAGTTTTTCCTTCCACCAGGCCCAAATTTATCTCCTGGCAACTTCAACATTGCTTCTGGTTCTGCCTTCTGGGTCCAAACAAAACAAATCCAATCCCTGTTCTATATGACAATCACAGCCTTCCTTTAGTTCCTTCAACCGTTTCTCAAATACCATGGTCTCATGACCCTTCAACCTCCCGGTTACTCATTTTTGGACTCTTGCCAATTTATCAACATTTTTCTTACACTCTGGTGTCCAAAAGTGAACATAATATTCCAGATGTAGTCTGACTGGCAGAATATAGAGAATCTATCCCATCCTTTATGCGTACGAAGATTGAATAAGGCAGCTAAGGTACCCAGTGGATAACTACCTGGGGTCAGGAAGACCTTAGTTCAAATCCAGTCTCAGATACTTATTAGTTATGTGAACATGGACGAATCACTTAACTTCTGTCTACTTCAATTTCCATATAAAATAAGGATAATGATAGCATCTACCTCTCAGAGTACTAGTAAGGATCAAATGAGATAATATTTGAAAACTGCTGCTGTTATAATAATAACAATATTATTATTATATATATTATAAAACTCCTAGGAATATTGTCGCCAAATTCCAGAGCTCCAAGATCAAGGAGAAAATACTGCAAGCAGCCAGAAACAATTTGAGTATTGTGGAAACACAATCAGAATAACACAAGATCTAGCAGCTTCTACATTAAGAGATTGAATCTACCACATCACACTGCTCATTTCTATGAAGGATCTTTTTTTGCTGGGCCTTGGTTTCCTCATCTGTCTAATGACAGTCATGACAAAAATATGACTCCGGAAGTGTACACTTATTCAGAAGGGACGGAAAGAGTAAAAGGCCAGAACAGTGGGAATAGTAGGAAGAAGACAGAGTAGCATTGTATTTTAAGAAGCATAATCATGTGGGTAACAGAATGAGAAAGCATAATATAAAATATTTGGATGAAGGTCAACAGAGACAGAAATAGAAGCTCATTATCACGAATGTATATTATAAATTACTTGGTGAGATGGAAAAAATAGCTGAGCTCAGGAAACACTTCCCAAGTTTGTCACAGAGGCACGATGCAATAATAACTTCATTTGTTTCAACACCTGTTCGAACTCTGTTCAATGCAAAATAGTGGATATTTTGTTAATTTGCATTAATTATTAGTCAATCAACAAGCATTTAATATGCTCTCTAGGTTCTGAGCACCAAGATGGGTGCTAGGGTAATAAATACAGAAGTGGTACAGTCCTTGTCCACAAGGAGCCTGTCTTCCAAATGGGAAATAGTACACACAGAGAGGAGTGGTGGCCAGGTTAAGGGTTGGGAACCTGTGGCCTTGAGGTCACATGTGGCCCTCTAGGTCCTCAGGTGTGGCCCTTTGAATGAATCCAAACTTCACTGTGAAGTTTGGATTCAGTCAAAGGACTGACTGTGGCCTGGAGGCCACAGATTCCCCACCCCTGGCCTAAGTAGTCACAGAGATAATATAGATGGCAATTCATCCTTTGAAAAGTTGAAAAACCAACAAAGGGAGCTTCTGTTGTAGATGTGATTCTCAAGTGAGATGTTGTTGCTGGAGTAGAAGTAAAGTCAGCCTTGTAGGGAAGTGACCATTAATCTTAAAATTGTGACAGAAGAGAAAAGAAGGTGGGAAGAGTCTTACATACGCTTACTGGAATATCCTCCCTCATCACCTCTGCCTTTTGGAATCCTCAATTTCCTTCAAACTGTAGCTCCAGTACCAAGTACTTTTTTGAGAGAGCAAACAATAACCCTAGCCTGGCAGGGATACAAAGAAAAAGCAAAAACAATTGTTAACTTCAAGGAGCTTAATGGAGAGACAACATGTTCGCAAATAGGTATGTGCAAGATACCTCCAGAATGGAGACTAGAGCTGTATAGGAACTGTAGTCTGGATTGGCAGAGGGAATTCTTAACTGAAGAACTTGGGGATTCTTTAAGTAAAATTCTTACAATCAGTCAATCAAGCAGAGCTTATTAAGCTTCTACTAATTACCAGACACTATGCTAGTCCTAAAATTAAAAACTAGGGGGAATAACATATACATACATATGTACATACAGAAATATAAAATCATTTTGGAACAAGGCCACTAGCAGTTGGGGGTGGGAAGTGCACAGTGTCAGGAAAAGCCATTTGTATTTGGTATTTGAGCTATAGTTTGAAGGAAATTAGGGAATCCAAAAAGCAGAGGTGAGGAGGAAGGACATTCAGTAATATGACAAACTAATTCTTTCTTCTTTGGTTTTTCCTGTCTTAAGAGTTTTGTGAATATAGGGTATTCTCATATACAGCTTCCAAACATTAGCTGATGCCAATATTATTATTCTCGATAGAATTTTAATTATCTTCATAAAGTAATTCCAGAAACTTTACTAACATATTGGGTAATGTTATTAGGATACTCAGATGGTATATTGAAATGTTAAAAATCTTAGATAAACCATGGCAAAGCTAGTTAAAATTTCTAAAGCAAATTCATTAAGTCAATAAACAAATGGGTAGCAGTATCCTGCTGTGGCAGCTCTTAAGGGTAGCCTGGAAAGAGAATCAGGAAGTATATTTGGAGGAAGCATTCCAGTTTTGATTGGGACTAGGCAAGGAGGATGATAGCAGTTGGTAATTTAACAGGCCTTTTCCATTTCTTATTTTCATGATTGACACAATCAATAAAGGATATGTAGGAGGGAGATTAAGACAATTCTGTTACAGCTGGAAGCAAATTGCCACATCATAGTTGAGGAAGTATATGACTGACAAAAAAAGTTATAATGAAAGGAATGAGACTGTCATTCACCTCTTCTCCTTTTTCTTTCTTTTTTTATTTTTTCTTATTTAATATTTTTACTTTTCAGCATTGATTTGCACAAGAGTTTGAATTACAAATTTTCTCCCCATTCTACCCTCCCCCCCCAGTCCAAGATGGCATATATTCTGATTGCCCCATTCCCCAGTCAGTCCTCCCTTCTGTCACCCCACTCCCCTCCATCCCCTTTTCCCTTACTTTCTTATAGGGCAAGGTAGATTTCTATGCCCCATGGCCTGTATATCTTATTTCCCAGTTGCATGCAAAAACTTTTTTTGTGAACATCTGCTTTTAAAACTTTGAGTTCCAAATTCTCTCCCCTCTTCCCTCCCCACCCACCCTCCCTAAGAAGGCAAGTAATTCAACATAGGCCACATGTGTATCATTATGCAAAACCCTTCCACAATACTCATGTTGTGAAGGACTAACTATATTTTGCTCCTTCCTATCCTATCCCCCTTTATTCAGTTTTCTCCCTTGACCTTGTCCCTTTTTGAAAGTGTTTGCTTTTGATTACCTCTTCCCCCTCTCTGCCCTCCCTTCTATCATCCCCCCCCTTTTTATCTCCTTCCTGCTTCTTTCCTGGGGGGTAAGATACCCAACTGAGTGTGTATGTTACTCCCAACTCAGGTCAAATCTGATGAGAACAAGATTCACTCATTCTTCCTCACCTGCCCCCTCTTTCCTTCCAACAGAACTGCTTTTTCTTGCCACTTTTATGCAAGATAATTTACCCCATTCTATCTCTCCCTTTCTCCCTCTCTCAATATATTCCTCTCTCATCCCTTAATTTGATTTTATTTTTTTAGATATCATCCCTTCATATTCAACTCACCCTGTGCCCTCTGCCTCTCTATATATGTTTATTCCGTTCAGCTACCCTAATACTGAGGTCTCATGAATTATACACATCATCTTTCCATATAGGAATGTAAACAAAACAGTTCAACTTTAGTAAGTCCCTTATGATTTTTCTTTCTTGTTTACCTTTTCATGCTTCTCTTGATTCTTGTGTTTGAAAGTCAAATTTTCTATTCAGCTCTGGTTTCTTCACTGAGAAAGCTTGAAAGTCCTCTATTTTATTGAAAATCCATATTTTGCCTTGGAGCATGATACTCAGTTGTGCTGGGTAGGTGATTCTTGGTTTTAATCCTAGCTCCATTGACCTCCAGAATGTCATATTCCAAGCCCTTGGATCCCTTAATGTAGAAGCTGCTAGATCTTGTGTTATCCTGATTGTATTTCCACAATACTCAAATTGTTTCTTTCTGGCTGCTTGCAGTATTTTCTCCTTGATCTGGGAGCTCTGGAATTTGGCGACAATATTCCTAGGAATTTTCTTTTTGGGTTCTTTTCCAGGAGGTGATTGGTGGATTCTTTCAATTTCTATTTTACCCTCTGGCTCTAGAATATCAGGGCAGTTCTCCTTGATAATTTCTTGAAAGATGATATCTAGACATTTTTTGTTCATGGCTTTCAGGTAGTCCAACAATTTTTAAATTATCTCTCCTGGATCTATTTTCCCAGTCAGTGGTTTTCCAATGAGATATTTCACATTGTCTTCCACTTTTTCATTCCTTTGGTTCTGTTTTATAATATCTTGATTTTTCCTAAAGTCACTAGCTTCCACTTGCTCCAATCTAATTTTGAAGGTAGTATTTTCTTCAGTGGTCTTTTGGACCTCCTTTTCCATTTAGGTAATTCTGCCTTTCAAGGCATTCTTCTCCTCATTGGCTTTTTGGAGCTCTTTTGCCATTTGAGTTAGTCTATTTTTTAAGGTGTTATTCAGTATTTTTTTGGGTCTCCTTTAGCAAATCATTGACTTGTTTTTCATGGTTTTCTCACATCACTCTCATTTCTCTTCCCAATTTTTCCTCTACTTCTCTAACTTTCTTTTCCAAATCCTTTTTGAGCTCTTCCATGGCCCGGGACCAGTTCATGTTTTTCTTGGAGCCTTTTGATGTAGGCTGTTTGACTTTGACTTCTTCTGGCTGTATGTTTTGGTCTTCTTTGTCACCAAAGAAAGATTCCAAAGTCTGAGTCTGAATCTGAGTCTGTTTTTACTGCCTGTTCATGTTCCCAGCCAATTGCTTGACCTTTGAGTTTTTTGTTGGGGTATGACTGCTTGTAGAGTAGAGAGTACTTTGTCCCAAGCTTGAGGGCTGTGCTGTTGTTTTCAGAGCTATTTTCACAGCAAGCTCTGCCACACTGGCACTCTTCCTCCCCCAAGAACCGCCAAACTGGACTACAACTCAGATCTAAGCAGGCTCTGCACTCCCACTCAGATCCACCACTTAATTCCTCCCACCAGGTGGGCCTGGGGCTGGAAGCAACTGCAGCTGTAGCTCTGTAAGCAGCCTTGGGGCTGCACCACCTCTGCTGCCCCTAGGGTGGTGGTGAACTCCTTTCACTCAGTCCCTGAAGTTTTTCCCACTAACTTTCTCTATTGTCTTTGGTGTTTATGGGTTGAGAAGTCTGGTAACTGCCACAGCTCACTGATTCAGGGCGCTATGGCCTGTTCTGCCTAGCTCCAGGTCTGGTTGGTCCGGGCACGGCCCATGCTGGGCTCTGTTCCACTCCGCTCCCAGCACGGTGCGATAGACCTTACTCAGCGACCATCCAGGCTGTCCTGGGCTGGAGCCCTGCTTCCCTCTGCTATTTCGTGGGTTCCACAGTTCTAGAATTTGTTCAAAGCCATTTTTATAGGTGTTTCTCTTCTCCTTTTTCTGATGCCATTAACTAGTATGAGCAGGGAAGAGTGAGAGATTAGGCTGCATTCCTTTCCTATATCAAGAAATTCTCAAGCATATAGAGCTATTTCTAATTATGTGTATTTGAAAATTCTATACATAGCAGATTTGGTTTCTTTAGCAAAATTTCATCACAAGTCAAAATTGACTTCTGTAAAAACTATCTTGGAATATTTAAATAGTGCTTTTGCGAAAGTATTATTTATTTTCTTCTTGTTCATGGTGGTATTGTGCACCATCATTCATGGCTTTACTGTGTTCACAGATTATTTGTCGTAATTTTTTCAATTTTTTTTATTTTACCACCTTTATTTCCAAAACTATCCATCCCCTATATGTTCCCTAGAGTGCTATCTCTTGTAATAAGGGATAAAAAAAGAAAAAGAAAAAAGTCAGTCTCGCCAAACCAAACATATTGGCTGAGTCTAGCAGTAGATGCAATATTGCACATCCGTAATACCCCATCTTCACAAAGAAGGAAAGAAGATGCATTTTGAAAGTTTCTTTTTGAGGACCAGTTACACAGAGTTCAGTTTAATTTTTTTGTTCTTTCTATCATCAGCATGGCAATAATTGTATATATTGTTTTTCTATTGTTTCCTTCATTTTCCATCAGTTCCCATGGTTCTTTGTATTCTTCCTATAGATTGTTTCTCATAGGACAATAA
The DNA here is from genome assembly GCF_011100635.1 of Trichosurus vulpecula. Classification (NCBI taxonomy): domain Eukaryota; kingdom Metazoa; phylum Chordata; class Mammalia; order Diprotodontia; family Phalangeridae; genus Trichosurus; species Trichosurus vulpecula. The sequence continues at coordinate 250,296,954 of NC_050575.1, forward strand.
TATTTTATTACACAATTTATTTACAAGTACGATAAAAGCATCACTTTTCATCTACAATATGACTTGTGAAAGTTACTTCAATGTTAGCTTCATTATCAAGATACTTTCATGATAGTTTCATTTATTAGGATACCATGTTGACACTTAACTGTAATTTTCAGTGGTTGGAGAGGTCAGTATGATTCCTGTAAATTAAGTAGTATTGCCTATTTTATAGAATACAGAGTAGTGGGATAGTACAAGATGAAAGAAGGGAAGACCAGGGCCTCCCTTAAGCCCTATGATAAGAAATGTCAGTTTCATTTGCAAATAAATGGGTACCAATCTCTCTGGTTCTAAGAGGAGTAAAAATGGCTGGAAGGAAAAAAAAAGATGGCAGTAGCCCAAATGTGAATGGCTTGGAACTGTGGAATGAGGACAGAAGAGTGGATCTGAAAAAGAGTAAATGGGAGTCTTTGTTCTTGATAATGAGTATTTCTTCACATTTAACACGTCCAGCCTTTGGTATATGGGTATTTTTTCTTCCTGGACCTTCCCACAACAAGGCCTGCCAGTTCCTTCTCTTCTTTTTTTTCAGTGTTTCCGTCTAGTCTTTTACCCTTTCTCTATTCCTCCCACACTCATTTATCTCTCATCCTTGCAAGCTGTTTTCTGGCCCTGAAATGCATTACAAAAACTTAAGAGATGCCTTAGAAACTCCTGACTCTTCCTTTAGGAAACCTGGTTCTCCTGGCAAAAACAGGGTGGCCTGGTTTTATTTGTCTCCATGGATTAAGTTTTAGGAATCTTAAATATTTGTTTTTATTTACATGGGCATAGTTGTTACTGATGTACAGACTAAAGCCCTCTGGGTTGCTTGCAACAGGAAAGTTCTTTTTTCCAGGGTTAGATCATTGGAATTTTAAACAAAGTGCTGGAGTAACCATGGAAACAATAAGTGTGTGTGTGTGTGTGTGTGTGTGTGTGTGTGTGTGTACCCACATGTACGTGCTAAGGAGCTTGGAAGCAGAAATGGAGGGACCTTTGTAATGAAGATGTCCCTGTAAGAATTTCCTGGTCATGATGGAATGTGCCAGAGTTCTGCAGTGCAGCACTACCAAATCAGTCCTGATATTTGACTTTAATGAACTGTCAGAACACATAATGTGAGGATGGCCAAAAGGACTGATTTACAAATACCTATCAGGTAAAGTAGACACAAATTAAAAATTAATTGGGGCTGACAGAAAAACAGATTTCTTATTCAGAAAATGGAGTCTGAAAGACTTTCAGTTCTCTGCCTTTCTTTTGCAAATTACATGGACATGCCGTTACTTTACGAGGTTATGCCTCTTTTATAAGGGCTGTGTAGTGTCAGTGGACCCAAGACAGTATCCTAGGGGACAAACGCTGTTAGTATATTGCCAGCACATAGAACAGTGTTTGACAAATAGTATGTGCTTAATCAATGTTTGATTATAGGGTAGAATTATCAAGAAGCAGAGTTAGACCTGGGGTCTAAGGAATATGAACCTGTGCCATCCTCATGAAAGAATCCTTATTTTTCATGCTTATATTCCTTTCCCTTCATTCTTTCCAGCATAATTCTGGGTATGAAATGTGGTACAGAGCAGAAATGAATCAGTCGTGTTTATTCCTAGTTCTGCCTCTATCAACTTAGGCACCTTGAATAGATTACTTTATCTCAGCTACTTCCATCTATACCTTCATTCCATGTTAATCTAGGAATGTGATAGGAATTATTTATTAAGTTTTGAAGTATACCAATATTTTTTTAAAAAAAAATCTCTACATGAGGAAAAGGCTTATAATAATATAGACATTGAATTCAAAGCTCCATGTTTCTCAGTCATATCTATCCAAAAAAAGCTATTATGCAAATATATCCATCCAGTGATGAGGGACTAAGTCCACAAGGCAGTCTGTTCCATTTTTGTACAGTTTTAATTATTAGTCAGTTTGAGGGCCTAACTCCTCTATAACAAATTTTGAAACGTTGAAAATGGAGCATATTCCTCCTAAGTCCTCTAGGCTAACCATTTTCACTCTCTATAATCAATACCTGTAGAGCATATTTTTGATTCTCCTTACTACCTTGAGAGCTGTCTAGTTCCAGTGTATTAATGCCCTTATTTGTTGTGGCCCTCAAGGTTGAACACAATATATCATATATTATCTCACCAGGGCAAAATACAGTGGGATTTTCACCTCTGTATTTTGGACATGATACTTTCTTCTAATGCAGCTTAAAGTCACAAGAGGTTTTTATGGTTGTCGTTTTTATTTCTGGATGCCATATTATAATGTTGACTCCTAGTGCACTTATAGTCATACTCAGGCCATGAGTTTTGAGCTCGCATATGTCTAATTTGCATGAAAATTGCAGCTTTCAAAAAGACACATATTAAAATAAGCAGCATACTAAATTCTTCAGGGACTTAGGGTGATAGCAAATGTCACTTCAGGATAACATAAGAGAGGAAGTACCACAGAGAGGAGATTTATGGTGAATAATTTTCCAGCCATCACCTTCAAGATCGGTGTTTATCTTTTGAGATTCTCTTTGTTCCCTGGGTTAGATTTTTTTCTGCTCAGTTTAACATGATGCTTACTCACAAAGTTAGTAGGAGGAAGAGCTAGCTGCCTTCACATTCAGAGGCATAAATGTCAGATTCTTGGCCTGTCCAACTTTTCAGCAACACTAAAAAGCTGGCAGTTCCTTTAAGATCATTCTTGACATCATAGCTTAGAGAGAAATTTGGAAAACTTAGGACTGTATTCTTCCACGTTGGAATGATTCCTTCAAAATCATTTTTCCACATTATACCCTTGTTTATGTATATTGAATGTATTGTTTTAATATAGATTCTTAAAGGGATGCAATCAGTATTGCAAAACCAAGCCATCCTATCTTACCCAGATCAGAAGTACAGCAGTGTAACAGCAATGTTGCTAGCAGCTGTTGTGGGGGTGAAGGACTGACAACAAAAGCACACAGGAAGGCTGCTAGCACTTTTCTAAGGAAAACAACTTTAAGGGGTTAACAATCTTACTTTAATTAAACATACATATACCATTCACTTAGTTCAGGGGGAAAAGCCAGCGCCCTGAACTTCGGAGCAAATACAAACAGAACTTACAAACAGAGCAAACACACACAGTTATCAACAGACAGGCCTATGGCTGTCTGACCAAAGAATTAGGTAGTTACCAGAGAGAGGCCCTAACATCTGGGTTTTCAAAGTGGGGGCGGTGCAGGGAGCTCCAGCAGCTACCCAGAATTTCATCTGGTCAAATCACATGATACTCTTCCAGTGAGTGAGAGCCCCAAACAAAACACTAACCTCTGAGTTTATATGCCCTGTTCAGGATCAAAAGGCATCACAACTATGCAACTCAAAACCATGTGATGCTTCTTCAGGTGTCACAACCATGAGCTCAAACTTGTGTGAACTAGGCTTTCCCTTGATGTAAGCAGGTCATCAAAGACTCCCAGACTCATCAAAGGCACTTGATTACAACAATGCTCCAAAGGAAAAAGCAGTAAAAAAGGTGGGGTGTGGTCAGACCTGTAATTTCATTAGTAGTGAGTTCCCTTATAAGAAATTCCCTCTACTAATTCAGGTTGTCAAGTTGTCTACAACTTAGAGAGTAGTTTGGGGCACTGAAGAGGCTAAGTTACCATTATTATGTAGCTAGGATATGGAAAAGGCAGAATGTGAATCCAAGACTTCATGATTCCAAGACTACCTATTCACCATGCCATGCTGTCTTTCACATTTATCCATTTGATAAATTAAAAGAATATGTGTGTTATTTAAAATGACAAATACTTTGTTAATGACCATGAATATAGTATTGACGTGATTGGGACTACAAGTAGACCTCAATAGTTTCTGTTCTGGCAAAGGTTCTCTCTCTTTTTTTTTTTTTGAACTCTGTGGAAACACTGGAATCAATTAGTCAGCGAGAGTTGAGCCTGGAGAGGGAGTGCAGAGCCAGACGTAAGGATCCAAGTTCACAAGAGGGATTCACAATGGGAGAAATTGAAAAGTACATCTCTTCTTAGATCTGGCTCCAGCTGATTTGAGTAGACCCAGCTGAAGTTCAGAGTTTGCTAGCTTGGTAGAATGAAGGGATCAGGAGGTTAAAGATAATACTACTTTGTACTTTTATGTCATCCTTGACCCAGAGATCTCTGAGAAGTTGCTTTAGTTATCAGCATACCTTACTGTATTCACAATGAATAATACAACAAATATTCTGTCTAGTAACATTAAATTTGACATCAGCAAGCTAAGGGCTCAATTAACATTATGGATCATTAAATTTGTTTTCTAGTTATTCAGCCAAAATACTTTAAATGCCACAAAAACAACTAAGTCCATATGGTGCTTTGAATGTAAATTGTTAAGGTAATACTGCTTCCTTTAGGAGGTATTCTCCCTTTGACAACTTTTCCTATAGTATTGGAGCTCCTAATTACTTCAAAGGTAGCGCCATATACAGATGAATGATAAGACAGAAGTAATATCTTTCACATGAGGAGCTTAGAATGTTTCATACATTTAATAAGCATATTTTGGTTTCCAGTTCTTAACATTTTCACTTTATAAATGGAATATAGAGTCAGAGAAAGTAAACCCTATTCCCAGAGTAACACAGTGAATCTTCCACTGAGCTAGGAATAGATTTCAGGGAATCTGGTTACTCATCTCGTGTTCTCATTAGCACCCACTCAACTTAGCGTGTGACTTCTTCACTAAGTCTGCAAAGAACCACTTTTAGTATATCCTATGTATATTAAATATGGGAGAAAGACACAGCTAAATAATAAAAGAGCTTGTATTTATAGTGTATTACAGTCTATAATAATACTTGACCTTTATATAGCACTTTAAAGTTTACCCAGTGCTTTTTATGTATAACACTGAGGTTCCTCATAACCATCAGCCCCTAAAAAGTGATCTCAGGTTTTAGGGATTTTGTGGGACAGAATGCTCTCCAAACTATAGCCTACAAGCCCCCATTGATGTGCTTGCTTTTATTAGTCTGCCAGAAGTTACACTTAGTTCAAAGAAAAGGCATTTAATGAAATCACATAGTAATAAAATAACAACAGATCATTCTTCCCATAAATCTTGAGATCACTCTCCCAGAAATACACATCACTGAGAAGATTAGATCTGAATAGGGATCACATGTGGAGAAATGTTTATGTCCAGGTTGATGTTTATGGCCATGGAGGAACAACTCATGCCTCCAGTGTGCAGAACTTCCTCTGATTTCCGCTGTTGCTTTGACTTTGTCCTCTGCTAAATCTACTGTGTACCAGGCATCATTTTCCACTGGGAATCATGTCATCTTCTCTTTGATGAATGTCATATCTCTATTCCATCTGATTTTCATTTATCTTCAGGATCACCTCATACTATGTCTAACTTCCAGCTGGAATTTTATAATTAATAATAACGTTTAGCATTTATGTAGCATTTTAAGGTTTGCAAAGTGCTTTACAAATATCTCATTTTGTTTTCATAACAACCTTGGGATGTGGGCACTATTATCATGCCCATTTTTTATAGGTGAGGAAACTCGGCAGACAGTTTTAAGTGACTTGCCCAAGGTCACACGATTAGTTAAGTGTCTGAGGCTGGATTTGAATTTAGGTCTTCCTGAATCCAGGCTCAGAGTTCTATCTACTGTACCACCTGACTGCCTCAATTAATTAGTAATCCCCTTCCCTTCTGCATAGGACTACAGTTCTTTCACCCTCCCACTGGGTCTCAGCAATAGTCTCTAGCTGAGATGCTGTTTCCAGGGCCATCTGCTACTCTGTTCTCATCTATCTTGTCAGCAGATTCTGTGGCTAGAAAGCCTCTACATTTCCCTTCAAGTGAAGTCAACAAGCTTAAGCACTTCCTATGTCCCTGACACTGGGCTGAACTCTTGGGATACGAAGGAAGGCAACAAACAATCCTCCCCTTGAGGAGCAGACATTCTTCTATTGGGGGATTCTTCCACATGCAAACAATGACGTACATAGACAGTATTTACAGGATAAATTAGGGCTAATCACAAAGAGAAGGCACTGAAATTCAAAAAGACTGGGAAAGGCTTCGACAAAGCTTACACAGAAACTTGAAGGAAGGTAGAGATGATACAGTGTGCAGGACTCGGGGACAGCCATTAAAAAAGCACAGAATGAGAAGGTAGAGGGTCCTATGCAAGGAACAGTTGCTTCATCTTTTCTCATAGAAAGTTAAAAACCTTTGAACTCTTATCTCCTGTTTGAATTACTCTCTTTTCTACTGGCACCTGAGTCCTTCATTCCAATTGGCATCTACTTAGGGCCAAAAACCCATTTTAGTTCTTATCATACTCCCCTGGATGAGAAAAATGTTACTTCATCAAACAGGAAAGAAGTGGAGTGAAACTATGGTGACTAAATTATTTTTTAACCTTTCCCATCAACCATCTCTGTTCCATATCAATGAAAAGGGCTCTGCCGATGTGAGGAAGCTACAAAGGCTAGGGACCTTTGTATCACTTCTCTCCAGTAATAGGTCTTTTTGCATGAATATTATTCTTAGCTGGGCCTCACCACAAGTGTGTGAGATAGGTTGTATAAGTATTTTTAACCCCATTTTTCAGTGAGGAAACTGAGCTTCAGAGAAGTCACCCCAACTTGTGCAACTATTAAATTGTAGAGTTGGGAGCCAAATCCAATTTTTCTGACTCCAAGTCAAGGATTCTATTCACTACATTATTTTGCCTTTTTATAAAGTGTTTTTTCATACATTCTATATTTGGTCCTCACAACAAGGATTATTATCCCCATTTTAAAGATTAAGACACTGAGATTTCATAGAGATTAAGGATTTACCTCGAATCACTCAACTAATTTATAGCAGAGCTGGGTTTTTATTTCCAAATCTTTTGACTACAAGGCTAATGCTCTTTCCGCCGCTCCTTTATGGGCCAAAGAATTTGCCTCTCCTTTCACTGTGAAAGTAACACCCCAAATCCCAAATGACTCAATGCTGCATTCTGAATCAAAATAATTTTTTTTCTTGTTTCTAACTGGAAGGTTCTTTGCTTGTTTGCTTCTGTTATCATACTCATAACCTTGACTCCTTTCTTCTACTCAAATCATACCACATTTTTCTCTGCTTCTGATTTCCTTTCTGAAGCTGCCATCAATGTTCTTTAATAGCAGCCTCAATGGCCCATTATGTCAACTTTATTTGAAAACCTGTTTAGTTGAATAGTCAAGTTTTAACTGAAAATTCATACTCTGCCAGTTACTATTTTCAGACCTCCTCACTGACTGTAAAGTATCTAAGAGAAAAGGCAGAACTCTTCACTTAATAAAATGGTACGTGAAATACCAACTTTTTATGAAATCAATGTACTTGAAAGACTATAGGCTTTGGAACCCGAGGATTTAGGTTCAAATCCCAGCTTTGCCAATTAGAATAACTGCAAAAGGGACCAGAGAAAGACCAGACTGATTTGTTGCTGGAAAGAAGTGATGCAAAGCTCTCTGTTTGCTTGTATTGCTATCTTGTATTAACCTGTATTGCTAAAATTCCATGTTTCCTTGAATTTCTTGGAAAACAGGTGAAAACCTGGTATTTAGCTCTCGTTCCACCTCTCATGCAAACCTTTCCAATTCCTCTCTACCCCTCCTCCCCACACCTTAGTGTTCTCTCCCTCAAAGTACTGTGTATTTACTTATCTGTGTTCATGCACCTTAATTATTGAAAAGGAACCTTCAGACCAACAACTCTCTGAGTTAGGTAAATATTATTATTTCTATTTTGTAAATAGCCTGCTGGTGCTTCTGCCTGCCTCAAGTCTCTCCCCACTCTAATCTATCCTCCACTTAGCCACTGAAGTGGCTTCCCTACACACCAAATAAACTCCAGTGGCTCCCTACTGCCCTCCAAGGATCAAACACAAAATACACTGCTTGCCATTCAAAGCCCTTCATAACCCAGCTGCTTTCCAGTCTTCCTACACCTTATTCCCTATCACATGCTCTTTAGTCCAGTGATACTGGCCTCCTGACTGTTCCATGAACAAGACACTTCACCTCTCTGGTCTAGGTATTTTCTCTGGCTGTCCCCCATGCCTGGAATGCTGTCTCTCCTTCCTGGCTTTCTTTATAACCTAACATCCCAGTATTTTACAGAAGCACTTTCCCAACCCACCTTCAGTCTAGCACCTTCACTCTGTTATTTATTTCCTATTTATCCTGTATTTAGCTTCCTTTGCATATATTTGCATGTTGTTATGTCGCATGTCACATTAGGTTATGAACTCCTTGAGGGAGGAGACTGTCTTTTGCCCCTTTTTATATCCTCAGCAGTTAACACAGTGACTGGCACATAGTAGGTATTTCATAGATGTTGATTGATTGAGGAAACTGAGGCTCAAGAAAGTAGAGGGACAAATTAAACCTGTGAGACTTTGACTGAAGTTTCTTGGCTGCAATTATAGGATTATTTCTGCTTTAATTTTTCCAGTGCCCAACTATAGTGTGCTATTTTTCCCTGAACAGTTTCCCTATATCAGGGCTTGTAGCTAGAAAGAAATATTAAAGATATCCTAAATTGCAATGATGCTAGATATATTCTAGATTTTTTGTTGATGGTTCCAAATTTAGAAAAGATAGTATGTATTTAATGGAGATTTGAAAAAAAAGATATATCCTTTGTCTGATCATGTTTCCCAATTTTTTATTTGAAAAAAAATACATATATGTACATATATATAATCTCACTATAATTCTAGTTAATCTGACAGCATCTGGCACCTTGTCTGAGTCTTTGACACCTTCTCTTAAAACTAGTCAGTTCAACAATATTTAGTCTTCAAGTACACATAAAAAAGCCTCCTCCAAAAAACAGAGATTGTCATAGAGCTATATTAAATGAAAATTTACAGATTGACAGTTGTAAAGGTTTTTTTAAAATCTAATTTAACCCCTTTATTCTAAAATGGTTTTTTAAAATGAAAAAGCAGAATCTTTGAGAAATGAAATAAGTTGCCCAGGGTGTTATCTTTCATTGTTCTGCATCCTTTCCTTTGCATCAATTCAGATAAGTCTTCCTATGTTTCTTCATGTTTTTATATTCATGATTTCTTACAGTACAGAAATATTTTATTTGCGTTCATCTGATGTTCCATAATTGCACCAAGCATTTATTAAGCACCTACTATGTCTAAATCTCTAGGATGTATAGATAAAATCAAAACCTTCTCTGCCATCCAGAAGTTTGCATTCCCCTTCACCCTCCCTGACTAGGTACCTTCAGAATATTGGCTAAAGATCAAATTCATTTTGCCTACATCAGGAAAGCTGAACAAAACTAACCAAAATATAAAAGAAATAACAAAGGAATGGCAGTTTTAAGTTTTTAAAGATTTTTTTATGTAAATAGGAGTAATTAAACAGAATGATGAAGAGCAGCCCATCCATTCCTAATGGTTTCGTTTTTTTTTTTCACTTTACTTGGGGACTGGTACAAAGTATACGGCAAAACTTCAAGAGAAAACCAGGATAACAAAACCCCCTTTTTTTCATTGCCCACTTTGGAATCTTTATTTCAGTTGCATGCAATAAATTAAGCAGTTGTTTCTATGAGTAGAAGTCTAAGTTAAACAGAAGCTAAACTGAACTGGTAATTACTATGCAACACACATAGACAGGCATTTCCACATAAAAGCAACAGAGTTGTTTTCCATCTATCAGTTTGTACATTAATAGTAAATCTGACAGTCCTTTGCAGTCCTTTGGTACCTAAATGATTTTGAAGAAATGTTCTATTCTCAGTTGTGATAGTAACAGCCTGTGGCATGTTTAAGTAAGCATTTCAAAGTGAAATAGAAAATATCTTAAGTCAAAGGCTTCGTAGAGCTGTTTATGTCAAGATGTTGCTCACTTCAATAGCAGAAAAAGTCCTTTGCTTTGGGGATCTCATCAGGAGGAAGGGGGAGTACAGGGCTAGGAGTGAAAAGATCTGTATTCCTGTCTTAGGCCTGCCACTAACTGTGTGGCCTTGGGACAATTCCCCTAATCTAAGTATCATTTTTCTAATTTGCAATGTCAAGAGTCTCCTGTCATGTTATGTTCCACACCAAGGAGACTCTGGGTCTTGCATCCTCATCCTGAGGGTTTTGGTCTGCAGAGCCCGATTTCTCTGGAACTGCAATTTTTAATACTTATTTACCTAATGTTGTTATTTATTTTTTTAATGGAACCAATTAATAGTGTTAGGCAAAGCAATACCATTCAAGCAAAAAAGCCTTTATAAAGTATTTTCTATGTGCTAGGTGCTGACGATTTTTTTGGTGGGGGGGAAGAGATTGGGGTGTCTCGATAGTAATTTTGTTGGTATTCCCAATGAAGAAACTTCCTTTGCTGGTACAGATTGGTCAGTCTATGTAGATTTTAAGTGCTATTATGCTAAGAACTGGAAATATTAAGAAAATGAAACTAAATTCTCCCCTGCCCTGCCCTCAAGGAACATACACTAATGTTGAATAGAACATGTAAATCTCTAGTTAAATATAAGATACATACACAGCAAATGAAAGGGGAAGGCATTAACTGGCAAGTAGGGGAAGGGAGGGGAGAGGAGGGGAAGGGCCTTCAGAAAGTGGGTTTTGAGCTGAGTCTTAGAGAAAACCAGGGAAACTGAGAGGTGTCAGAAACTTTTCTGTAACTTAGTGTCTTGCAAAGTTTCTTGAGGCACTGAAGATTATACAGCTCATACTATATGTGGCAGAGGCAGCTTGGAGCTTAGGTCTCCCTGACTCTCTAGAGGGGTTGTCTGTCTACCCTACTGTGTGCCTCCTCAGAAGGTTCAGGGGTACAAAAATAAAATGAAAAATTGCTACTTCTCTTAATAAATTCTATTAGTAGGATTGCACCCTATTTTAAATATTGTATTTAATGCTACTTCAGAAGATTGGCTTTTATTGAAACCAAATTATAACTCATTTGTATATGCTTCCTTCTTTCCTTTATCTGCCTCCTAATCCTACCCTTTTTTTCCTTCCCTCTGCTTTTTCAAAAACCCCCTTCAAACATGAATATTTTTCCTACTAATTTATTTCCATTTTTATTTTGACTTGGATTTGTATTTTGATGCAAGATCTTTACATATTTTTTATTTGTTACAGACAAACTTTACATGGGGCCAGGACAACTGTACCATGATTTACAGAATTTGTTGCATGACTTGAATGTAGTTGGTCAAATCAGTCAATTGATAGGAAACCTTAAAGGAAACTATCAGGTAACCTCTCAACTGCATTCACTTTCAATGCTGGTTTTATTTCAAAAGCTCTAATAATACCTTGCGAGGTCCCAAATAAACATTCCATTTTCCTTTTTTTTTTTTAATTTTTCTTCCTGGAGGGGTCAGAATGAATTTCAGCCCTAGTGGCTGATTTGATTATTAGTGTTCATCTTTGAAAAACAACATGAAAATTATCCCCTCTCCCTTATTTTCATAAGGGCTTTTGGCTACCAGCTCAGTTTTCTTTAAATTAGGTCTTACTGCTACTTGGAGAATGCCAAAATAGGCCTTGAACTACAAAAAAATTTTTGTCACCAGATATAATACTTAATCAGCATTCTGAGTTTTTCTTGCTGCAGCCTTGCTTTGAATACTATTATTATGTCATTATTTTACATCATTTTTGTGTTTTTATTGTTTTTTTTTTTTTGTAGAACTTAAATCAGTCAGTGGCACATGATTGGACATCAGGTTTACAGAAGCTTATCATGAAAAAAGAAGATGAAATCCGAGCAGCTGATTGCTGTCGAGTTCAGTTGCAGCTCCCAGGGAAACAAGACAAGTTAGTAGAACTTTTCAAATAAGACTTTCGTTAGTATAAGCCACTGGTGGGGGTGGGGGTGAGGGTGGCTGACAACCACTATTTATGATAGAACTGTCTTTATCCTTTAGTCCCAAATTTTGTATTAAGACAGACAAAACATGTAATTAAATTTCAGGTGAAGAAGCTTACTTTTTTTAAAAAAAGTGATTACTGTTTTATTATTATTTCTGGCAGGTCTGGCCGGCCTACTTTCTTTACAGCTGTGTTTAATACATTTACCCCTGCCATCAAACAATCCTGGATCAACAACTTACAGATGGCTAAGCTTGCCCTGGGTAAGATTTAGTTACTTAAAGCTAAATGAGGCATTCTTACACTTTTCCTGGGTAGTTTTCAAGATTACAATAAAATATGTTTATAAAAGGATAATATGAATAGAATGACTTCCCATAGTGACTGAAAAACAAACAAAATGGCCTCTTTATCAAGCTTAATATGGGCTATATCAGTGTCTTTAAAGAATAAAACAAAATAACCATGCTAAAGAAATGAACACAAGATGGATGATTTTTTCTTTGTTTAGTTTTATTTTAGTGTAGAATTAGCTTTGTCTTGCTTATTAGCTTTATCTAGCTCAGTCTTTTCATTAGCTTAAGAAAGCCCTTCTTTTTCTCCCAATAGTCTTCCAACTCAAGACTCTAGGACTTTAATATACCCCAAATAACTAGCTGTGTACCTTGGACAAGTTTCTTAACCTCTCTGAGTTTGTTTTGTCATGCATAAAAGAGAGAATTGAATGAGATGATCCTTCAGGTTCCTTCAACTCTTTAAATTATTATTTTATGACTTGGTTACTGGATTTGTTCCAATTTTGTCATCTTCTGATTTCCCTTTCATCTATTCCTTAATTTTCATTATGCCTATAAATTTCTTATATGAAAGCATTATGCATTTATACATATTATACATATGTGTAAGTTACTGAGGAAAATTTTAGGTGGGGTGTGTACGTGTGCGTGTATGTATATGTATGTGTGTTTTAGGACTCACAGTTAAGCTATTATCTAAGCCAAAGGGAAAACTCCTAAAAAACAAAAAAAGAAAAGCAGCTTTCCAAAGTAATAACTCATTAACCTGGTTAGCTGTGTTTCATGGGTGAAGAAGGGTTTTTGTTTTGAAATGGGAAGGGCCCCCTGAATTTGACTGGCTCATTTAAAGAGGAATCACTAACATAGTGAAGAGAATTTAGTGAATTATCAACTTTGGCTGCAAAGGAGCTTTGTAAGCAAGAGGAAATGTCATCTCTGAAGAATGAGGGTTTAGGCTGAACCTTTTTCAAGATACTGAAGCCCCAAACTTAAAATGAGTTGCTTCCTTGTATCTGGATTAAAGGATTTTTTTTTATTACTAAGATTATAGTTTGCTTTTTTACCATTAAATACTTTCAGTTTCTGTTGCCTTTTCCACCCAAGAGCATTGTGCCAGTGTCAGTTAATTTATTCTCACTGCAGCCCAGGCGTGTGAACTCAGACATTGGAATTGCTTTAATAAAACCCACAAGGACTGGAACAGCTGGATTTCACAGTCTTTAATGTATTTTCATTTCATTCAGGAAGTGCCAACAGGAAGTGTGGTATTAATGGAGCACCTCAGAGTTGGTTGAAACCACCCTCTAGTTTTTAGAAAGACAAAGCAATGAAATTGTCTTTAAATCATATGAAAAGATATCTAGGAGCAGAAAGAACATTTGATTTGGACTTGGACCACTTGCATGCAAATCCCAGTTCTGATCTTGCTTTGTATGACCTTGGGAATATCACTTATCTGCCTTGGGCTTCAGTTTCCTATATCTGAAATAACTGCATGTGTTCTAAGTTCTTTTTGGCTTTAGAGTTTCTAAAAAACACACAATGAGGGGTTTTCCTGCCAAACAGTCTCATTTTGCCCCTACCCCCACAAAAAAACTTAGAAAGAGTTTAGCTGTTTACGTTTCTCACAGTTCTGTTCTATTTGTGGAGGTGAGGTGATCCTAGGTTCTAGAAGGTGATACTGCTGGTGAACAGGCTGAATGAGCCTAGGGTGTGGGTCTTGTGCAGACTCAAAAGCTATTGTCTTAGGGGCCTCCCAGCTAAGTTCAGAGATTTCCCACCACATTGGCTTCAGACTGATGGACTTTTCAATCACAGCAACTCCTCAAACCATCCATGTTCATCTGTAACCATGTTCATCCGAGGACAGAGAATGCACAAAGGTAAAATAATAGATTTTTGAAGAATTCGAATGTTCACAATTAAGCAAGACAAAGCATTGCCAAGTTCTATTGATGTGATCTTTGGGTGCAGCTTTTTATCTGTTAAAAGCTTCTTGCTTATATATTTTCTCTTTGAATATGACTATAGAGGAGGAGAACCATCTGGGCTGGTTCTGTGTAGAAGATGATGGGAATCAAATAAAAAAGGAGAAGCACCCCCTTCTTGTTAAACACATGCCAGTGATGGTGGCCAAACAGCAAGAGTTTAAGGTAAAGTACAGTGAAATCTAAAATGATTAATTTATCTTTGTTAATATCTATATGGTGTTTGCAATTACTCCTGCTCAGACCACACAGTGAATGATTGTCAGGGGTAGGAATACATCTCCTTTTATTAACAGCTAGTGGGGTTTCTTTTTTAAAGGTAGTTTCTTTAACAAGAGTTTGCCAACTTCTGTCAAGCCAAACTGGTCTTCTTCCTCACAAATGACATCCCATCTCCCCTGGACAGTTCCTCCTCCTTCCTTCTGTCCTCAGTTTCTGAGCACAGCTCAGATACTACTTCCTAAAAGAGACCTCTCCTAATCCCACCCATTGCTTGTGCCTTCTTATATATTGTATATACTTAGATGTGTACATATCTCCCCCTCTATAATATAGAATCCTTGAGGGCACTGACTTTCATTTTTGTCTTTGTTTTCCCAGTTCTGAGTGTCTGGCACAGAGTAGATACTTAATAGATGTTTCTTGATTGGGTGGCTTCTGTCAGCTGACTGACACCTATAGTAGTGAATGATAAATCATTATAGAAGATCCTCCATATTACAGTGTAAGACTGGCTCTCCCTTTCCCCCAACCCCCCTGCAGACCTTTAGACTCTCCGGCTTGGAGACTGATAGGCCCTGAATAAAGAATCAGACACTCCTCTCTGGCTTGGAGACTGATAGGCCCTGAATAAGAATGCATCCCTCAGACATTCCTCTCCCGCTAGGACACTGATAGGCCCTGAACAAAGAACAGGAAATATTTCTGAAACTGCTTTTTGAGGACCTAGCCGGTTCTCAAAAACAAAATGACTGACAGGATCTTCCCCTCCTGAGGGGAGTGGCTACCCTCTCTGGCGGAGAACATCCGGAACAGTTAGCAGTAAGTCTTCCTTGTTCAGGACACTATAAAAGTCACCACATGGAACAGGCACATTGGAACCTCACCCACGGAAAGGATGCTTTGCCTGGGATTACGTTCAGAAGGACCAACCAAGGAGGTTGTAAAGGGGTTCCCCAGCTTCGGAGAAGCCTTGGGTGCAGGTGCCGAATGCGAAGTGTATGTTGTATGTTGTGTGCGTGTCTTTTGTCATGGTGGCAGCGTTAACTGTGTTTGTTAGGAATTGTTGATTAATGTGGTTGTGGGTTCGATAGAGTATTTCCCCTGTCTTTCAATAAAAACTTTATTCTGTTGGGAGTGTGCCTTATTGCCAGCGCGAATCCGAATCCGAACCTAGCCTAGCTTAATCGAACAAGTAGATGCCAAGCAACAACTTATCTATTTAAGTGCTTTTGCCTTTGAAACGGCTTTGCATGGTATGATCCCTTCAGGGTGATCAGTATTAAAACAGCTCTGTTGCATTCAAGACATTTGAATGAGGGAGACACATGTTTCACATTTGTCTGTTCTATTTGCCTCTGCTTGGCAAACTATCAGGAGCCAAAATTAGTCATAATTAGAAGTCTTTTTTTTTTTCCTTCAGTGAAGAGCTGGGCCTACTTTTAGGTAACTGAAATCTCTGGCCTGGAGGTATTTTACTAATATTCTCCATATTATCAGTATGAATACAGAAATTAATTAGCTATAATTTATTCAATGACTTTGATTTTCCTGCTCTGTCAAATGCCAATGATGTTCCTCATTTTCAATACTAATTTTTCACTCTGAGATTCCTCAAAACTTGTTCCATGCACTGGAAGATCCAAGGTAGGAGAAATTTAAATGGACATCGAAAGGAGGAGGAGTCATTCTATAGTCACAGAGTCTCTACTGGCCTTGGAAGTTCCTGGTGCCATGGCAATGACTGGCTTAGTTTGACGTCTCCTTTTTGCTGGGGAAAAGTTAGCGTTCACTTTGACCTGTTGGACAAATGTCTCTGCATGATGCCATTACTAAGTGTTTTAAGGAAAAACAAGATCATCCTGTGTTCAGTGATGTGTGTTTTGCTTTTAGTTATTTAACTAGGTCTGATGAGTGAAGTATTAGGAATACAACTTAGGGGCAGCTAGGTGGCGCAGTGAGTAGAGCACTGGCCCTGGGGTCAGGAGGACCTGAGTTCAAATACGGCCTCAGACACTTGACACATTTACTAGTTGTGTGACCTTGGGCAAGTCACTTAACCCCAATTTCCCTGCCTTCCCCCCTCCAAAAAAAAAAAAAAAACCTTGAAAGGGGGCAGCTAGGTGGCGACACACTTACTAGCTGTGTGACCTTGGGCAAGTCACTTAACTCCAATTGCCCTGCCTTAGGAAAAAAAAAGAGTACAACTTAGCTAGTCACCTCCTTAAATGCTAAGTTCTACTTCTAAAGAAGTCTATTTATTTTGGAGATTTTTAGTCGGTTGTCACTTTAATATTTTATAAAATATGAAACAGAAAGTCTTGTTGAGCTATAAGGAAGGAATGCCTTCCATTTTTATCCAAGAAGGGAAGAAATACACTATTACTATTTTATCTGAGCATGCTTCATTTTGTTTCATTTCAGATTGAATGTGCTGCTTATAATCCAGAACCTTACCTTGGCAATGAAACTGAGCCAAATTCATTTTCCATGCAGCATGGATTTCTATGGGTAAGCTTTATTTAAAAAAAAAAGTCTCATTGATGCTTTTTACATCACAGCCATTTCTGAAAATATCTCTTCTTCCCCACCAAACCCCTGCATCCAAGCCCCTAAAACATCTTTTGAAAAAAAAAAGAAAAACAGAGAGGATTCTGGGAAGATGTCAGAATAAGTCAGAAAATTCCAAGCTCTCCAGATTTCTCTCACAAACGAGATAAAATTACCCCCTCAAGGCCAACATAGAGGGGTAAAAATAAGTAAGAGTAGGGACAGAACAGTGGTTCTCCTGGGACAATCAGGGAAGATCTGAAGAAAAATCTCAGGATTAGATTTGCCACCTGTGAAGAGTAAACACTGCCAGGCTATGTCCAGTTAAACAACAAGCAGCAAGCTCTGGGGTTAGCTGGCTCGGGAGGCTGCCTTGGTCCCAGCCACTAGGAAAGAGAAGGAACCAGTACAGCCTAGAAACTGTACACAGAGTGCAGAAGCAGTGGGGCTGGGACCACTGGCTTTGGGCACTTTACTGGAGGCTGGAGGTCTTGGTTCTAGTACCAGGCCAGGTGGGAGACATGAAGGAGGGTCTGAAGCTAACGGCATCATCTCTTATACCCCAGGACTAGAGGTGATTACAAGAACTAAGTCACTACAAATTTAAAAAAAAATGAACAGGTGAAGCAAAAAGAATCCAACCATAAAGAGTTTTTACTGGAATAGAGAAGCCTTCTCTAAAGAGAAGATATTGATGCAAAGAAACTCTCTTCTACCCCAAAGAATAAGGTCAAATGCTCACCTGCCCAAAAAGAATTCATGGAAGAACTTAAAAAAAGACTTTAAAAATCAAATGAGAGAGATTGAGGAAAAACTTTTTAAAAAATCTAATGAAAACAAGAAGATTATGAAAAGAAAGTCAATCAATTAGAAAAGGAGATCCAGAACCTTAAAGAAGAAAACAACTCCTTGAAAATAAGAATTGGGCAAGGGGAAGCCGGTGAAGTTATAAGAGATCAAGAAATAATAAAAAAGAATGAAAAAATAGAAGAGAATGTGAAGCATCTCATAAGAAAAACAACTGATATGGAGAACAGATAAAGAAGAGAAACATAAGAATAATGGTACTACCTAAAAGCTATGACCAAAAAGAATCTTGATAAAATAATACAAGAAATAATTAAAGAAAATTGTCATGAAGCAATAGAACAAGAGGGGAAAATAGAAATAGAAAAAATAAACCTATCACCACCTGAAAGAGATCCTATAAGGAAGACTAACAGGAATATCGTAATCAAATTCTGAAACCTCCAGCTCCAGGATAAGATATTATGAGCAGCAAGAAAAAAAAACAATTTAAATATGGCACAATTAGAATCATACAAGACCTAGGAGCAGCAGAACTAAAAGATTAAAAGACCACTGGTCCTGGAATACTATATATTGAAGAGCAAAAGAACTGGGGTTTCAGCCAAAAATATCATACCCAGCAAAGCTAAGCATGATCCTGAATGAAGAAAAGGGACATTTGACGAACTGTCAGACTTTCAGAATTTTGTTTAAAGAAAAATAAAACCTAAACATAATAGATTTTACATACAAGAGCTAAGAGATACATACCAAAGATGAATTACAACAGACTCAATAAGGACAGACTATTTACCTTTTATGTATGTAAAATGTATGTCTACCATTGTTATTAGTAATTGGGTAGTAAGAAAGATTGGGGTAGATCTGAGTATGATATAATTTTAAAAACTATAACTGTTTAGAAACAGCTAAAAAAGAGTAATTATCTTATACAAATGAGGTGTGAGAGGAAGAACCAACACAGAGGATGGGGGAAGAAGGCTGATGGAAACCTACTTTCATCAGAATTGGGTTCAAGAGGGAATAATACATATTTATTTAGAAGAGTATAAACGTCTTCTAAATTCAGAAAGAAATAAAACATTAAGGTGAGAGGGAGGGGGGAGAGGAAAAGGGAGGGATCTTTAGAGGGGAGGGTGAGGGAATAAGTTGAAGTGTGGTATAGAAGGGATTTTAGATCATGAGAATCAGAGGATAAGGGATGGATCCTTGAAGAGGGGTGTAGGTTAAGTAATATGAGGGCAAGGTAGCAGGTAGAAGTAAAGTAGAGGAGTCAGGAGGGATAGGAAATAAGAGATAGACACAAACATAAAATAAAGTTCAGGAATAGAATTTGTTAGGGAAAAAGGAGCAGGGGTGATAATTATGATTTTGGATAAAATTAAGGCTAAAATAGATTTCATCAAAAGCGAAAAATAGGGAAACTATGCTGTATGTCAACCATATTTATCAACATTGTTTTGAACTATCTAAAACAACTAGACAGTGTAAGGTGAGAATATTGCTCTGGTGTAGGACAGATGAGTTGGTGGACTTGAAAAATTATGGAAAGACTTGGAGGTTATCCACCCTCAGAGAAACAAAGGATAAATAAGTAGAGTACGGTCTTACATAGATGCATATAAATGTATATGTCTATATATGACTATGATTATTGTTATCTAAGTATATGTATGTGTAAGTATATAGATGTATAGATATGTATGTGTGTGTATATATATATCTTTGTGTGTATATGTCTATGTATGTATGTGTATATATGCATATATATGATACATACTATATATATATATGTATACACATCTCACTATATAAATATATCTGTGCTTAATTGTAGCCTTGGGGAGTGGGGGAGGAAAGGGGGGAAAAAGAATAAAGTAAAAGGTGCATAGCAGAGAACAAAAGAAAACTTCAAAGGAAGCAAAGAAAAAATGGACAGCTTTCAACACAACGCTCAGTATTTATTATATAAGCTTTCTTGAAATGGAAATTCATTGCTGTATATTTTTAATCCCCTGCTGTGCACATGGCAATGTTTTTTTCTTTTGTATTATCTTAGTTTTAGTATTTAAGTTCATTTTTCTTTTCTTATTTTGTAGTTAAGTTAAAAATAAAAAAATTTACATATTTTAAAAAAAGAAAAACAGTTAAGCAAAAAACAAAAACTGTTCAGTGACACCACCACCCCTATCTGCATACAACATTATTTGCAAGGAGTCAGTGGTTTCATTACTTTCTCTGGGATTATTATTGGTTTTTTAATTACTCAGAGTTTTGATTACTTTAAGTGATTTTCTTTTTACTTTTGCCATTGTAGTCATTGTTTATATTCTTCTCTTGGTCCTGCTTCTTTTACTGTGCTTTGGTTCATACAACTCTTCCCAGGTTTCTCTGAATCCTTCACATTTGTTGTTTAAAACTTTGCGGTTCACAGATCATTAGTTTTTTTTTTTTTTCCCCAGCATTCCTCAAATGATGGGGACCCACTTTATTTCCAGATCTTTAATGGCACAAAAGTGATTTCATGAATATTTTTGTATATATTGTATTTTTTTTCCTCTTTGACTTCCTTGATAGATATACCCAGAAATATGATCACAGGATCATAGGCTATGAGCAGGTTAGGAATTTTTATTTTAAAAATTATCTTTTGTTTTTAAATCATTTTAATTTCCTGAAACTTTTTTATCAAATAATTTTTTAAAAGGGGAGGGAAGAACAGTTCAATAAAACTAACCAACACAGTAACTGAGTCCAGCAGTACAGGAAATATTCCATGTCCAGAGTTCCCACATCTTCAAAGAATGGTTGTTGTTTAGTTGTATTTGGCTCTTTGTGACCCCATTCCAGGTTTTCTTGGCAGAGTTACTGGAGTGGTTTGCCATTTCCTTCTCCAGCTTATTTTAAAGATGAGGAAACTGAGGGAAAGAGGGTTAAATGACTTGCCATAGGTCACACAGCCAGTAAGTGTCTGAGGCTGGACTTGAACTCAGATCTTCCTGACTCAAGGCCTAGCACTCTATGCTGTGCACCACCCAGCTGCCCCTCGAAGAGTGAAATACATTATCATATCTCTTCCTCTGGTCCATACTTCTGGGCCAATAATTATACAGTGTTCGGTTTTAATTATTTATTCTTGTTCTTTTCATTTACTTAGTTATAGCAATTGTTTTCTTAGTTCTACTTATTTCACTTTGAATCAGTTCATATGTATTGGAAAGCTTTACTTTTAAAACTAAGGAATTTATTGAAAACTCTTTTTCTGTAGAGTTACACGGGATAAGAAAAATATGCCATAGGATGCTCTGAATCATGAATTTTAAGATTCATCAATTCTGTAAAATAAAATCAAGTGACTTTCTAAATTTAGAGAAAAATGTTACAGTCAATAGTAGTAAAATAGTTTTGAAAAAAAATCCCAATGTCAAATATAAGGGGAAAATTTTTCTTGTTTAGTATCATTACAAGGATAAATATTTTAGCCTAATTGGAAAATTAATTCACTTGTCCTTAAATTAAAGATGAAATAGCATTTTTTTTCCTGTCCTGAGTTAATTTGATACCTTCTTGTACTGGAAACTGGCTCTAAGCACTTCCCAGGAACAGTCCACTGTTGTACTGCATTGGGAAAGAAATGAATTTGCAACCACTGAAATGCTGACATCAGGAAATAAGCTATTTAGAGTTTGTAGTCAATAGTATGTACCTTGCAGAAGCCAAATGCTGAAAGGTTATTGAAGATGTTGAGCAGCATAAATTAACTTCTCTAATGGTTGAAGTAAATATTTTCAGTTGAAAAATTCTAACTTTGCTCATACAATTAAAAAAAAATATGAGACTCACAGAAATATCTGTGGGGTGCCATATCAAGGACCTCAGCAAACTTTTAAGGCATTTCGTATATCTTGCATGCCTTCTCACTTCCTTTTCTAATTCACCTCCTATCTCTAAGTGCCTTCTCTCCTACACTATGTCTTCTGCCAGCTGGCTGCCCAAATACTGTTACTCCCCACTTAAGCCTGCTTCTGCACCTTAAGTGACCCAATGTCCAAAATCATACTTCCTTCTCCCTCTTTCACTCTTCTTGCCCTCCACCTAAATCCCCAATGTATTAGTGATATCAGCCGCATACGGGGAGGAAAACTATCTGATTAATTCGCACTAAAGTGTGAGTTGGAGAAAGGGTGCAAGCTTTTATTAAGCACCTACTATATACCAGGCATTGTTACCTCTTTACCAATAGTCTCATTTGATCTACGCAACAATACTGTGAGATGCTATTATGATTTCCACTTTACAATTGAGGAGACTGAGGCAGACAAAAGTTTAGCAACTTGCCCAGAATCACAGAGTTATTGTCAAATTTGAGCTCAGATTTTCCTAACTCCAAGCCTAGCACTCTTTATCTGTCCACTGCCTAGGAAATTTAAACCTCAAGGGTTTTTTCAGTTTAAATGAGACGATTAATCCAAGTGGATTTCTAATTAGTGAAATGTGTGGAAGGAACAATTTTGAGCAGACTCAGCCTTTCTTCCTTCTGCTCCTTTGCCTGTTCCCTAATCATGTTATTGTTCACCAAAGTCAAAAGAACTATAATTAGTAATTTTGCATCCATCCCACTTCTGAATGAGGACTAGGATAAGAATCTGGGAGATGTGGACTCAAATCCCATCCCTGACATTTATTACCTATATGTGTCCAGCAGGACTTACCTACTAGTTGGTGGACAGTGTTCCCCAGGCCAGGGAAATCACAAATCTTTGTAGTATTTTTTATATTAGATTCTATAGAAAGATTCTATATGATATTCTATAGATAGTGGATAGAGAGCTTATTTCAGAGTCGGAAAGACCTGGGTTCAAGTCCCTCCTTTGGCACATACTGACTGTGACCCAGGGCAAGTCTTTTAACTTGGTGCTTTCAGACAACTCTATGATTTGCAATATATTTCCTGATATATTTGGAGTTTCTTGTATAGGGAATGTCAGAACCAAAAAAAAATATCAGTATAAATACTCAATGATTTAGAAAGTATAAAAGTTTTAAGTGCTGCATGGCTTTGGAATTAGCAGACTTGGGTTCAAATCCTGCATCTAACATTTGTGACTTCTGTGACCATGGACAAATCATGTAAACTTGCTGGCCTTCACTTTCCTCATCTATAAAATGAGGGAGTTGGACTAGAGGGCCTCAGAAATTTTCTTCAATTCCATATCTATGATCATATGAAACTTATTAAGGTCCTCAGTCTACTTATCTCCTTTAGGCTATTTTCATTTTTTTAAAATAGTTTTTAATTTGCTTTTAAAGGCATGGTGCTTTTAACTATATAGTGTTACAACATGTAAATTTCTGTGGTATGCCCACACATTAGATTCTGTAGCCAAATGGTGGTTTAGCATAAGGAATACCGGCTTTGAGTCAGGCAAATCAGAGTAAAAATTCTAACCATACCAGCTATGTGACCATGGGCAAGTCACTTCTTTCCTTTCAGCCTCAATTTCCTCACATCCAAAATTGTATTAACAATATGCTTAGTCTCTGTTACATGGTGGTGTTTGATGAAAGAGCTCTGTAAACCTCAAAGAGGAAATTTAAGCTATTATCTACACATAAATCTATCAAGATTAAGAAGAGTCCTTGCTGAAGGAAAATGCTTATCTAAGAAAATGGGGCATAATTGATCCTTAGTATATCAGTTTGGATCTGAAAATATTTTATATTCTTAGCAAAATCTTTTTTTTTTTTTTTGGCCAGGGTTGAGGGTGGTATGGGAGTTGGGAGAGAGGTGCTCTGGACATGTGATTTAATCAATGTAGGGACTTCTAGTATAGAATCTGTCTTATGTAAACTGGCAACTCATTTGTAGGGCATAGTTTTAGAAAGTTACCTGGAAGAACTGAGAGGTTAAAACCCTTGCCTATGTGCACACAGTTAGTATCTGTTAAAGATTCTTTGAATCTAGGTCTTTCTGATTCCTGTCCTGTACTCCAGGGCTTCTTAAACTTTTTCCACTTCCAGCTCTTTTCAGTTTCAGCAGCCTTCATTGGCATTTCATGGCCTGAGGGCACGCACAGTGCAAAGTACCCATGCTGCATGTTTAGAACCTAGGCTGTCATGAAGTTGTGCTCGATACGACACGGGCAAGGGCTGCCACAAACACCTCGGCTTCATGATGCCTTTGATTTTGAATTTTTGGTCATTGCACATTCAGAAACCTTTTACTGTTGCCGAATTTTTAAATCTGAAGTTTAAGAAGCTCCGGACTAGGCCACACTGCTTCCTTCAAAGCCATGACTTCTTTAACACTTGTTTTTGTGAATTGTGTGATTGTGAAGTCCTTCATCAGCTGATCATCTTTTTTCCTCTTAATTTCCTAATTCAGATTGGCAGCTGTACGAATCAAATGGGCCAAATAGCCATCGTCTCATTTCAGCATTCCAGCCCCAAAGTGATTGAATGCTTCAATGTGGAATCACGAATTCTTTGTATGGTATACATTCCAGTGGACGAGAAACATAAAGAACCCAATGTCACCCCTGATTCTGAAACTGTGGTTGGAAAAGCTTCAGATGTACCTACTATTTGTCTAGGCACAGAAGAAGGGAGGTAGTATTGTCTTTCACTGTTACAAATAAATTCTCAAAAGTATTCATTATTAGAATTAAACGGTGAACCATCACAATGCAAAGAATTATTTAACTAACTTTGATGTTAGAAAATGATATGTATATATGCTTGCTTGGTACAGTAGAAGGAGCACTAACTGAAGTCAGAGAGGTTCAGATCCTGCATTTGACGATCCATTTCGAGAAAGTCATTTTTTGAGCCACAATTTTTTCAATTATAAAATGAGAAGCCTGGACTAGATTGCCTCTGAAATCCCTTCCCTCTCTCTCTCTCCATATATATGTATATATATATATATACACACATATATATATATATATACACATACATATATATGTATATATATATACACACATATATATATATATATATGGTCATCACACACATACACATTTATATCCTATGCACATATATATATATAATGCATTGTATATACATGTGTACATAGAGTACAATAGTTATTACCCTTTGAAGTACTGAATAAGGAAAATCAAAATTATTCTAGGAAACGCCTCAAAGCATGAATGGCAATTGTTTTAAATGGTTTGGTTTTACTTATACTGTGAAATGTACCACTGAGATATTTTTAAAAACTTGTCATGCTTTGTACTATAGAATAAAAGAGGACCATGTTTTAGTACTGTAGGCACATTTGGACATGGACCTAATTTGGAAGAGAATGATGCAATGACTCTCTGGCTTGATCTTCCAAGAAATTTCGGAAATTAAAGACTAATGTTTCTGTAACATGACAGATTATATGTTAACAAGAAGAGAATGCTTCTTGTCCAAGTGAAGGGAAAGGACCCCAAGTAGCATCACTTATTCAAAGAGAGAACCATTATAGATAGAAGATGAAGTAACACAGTATTTTTTGCCATGATCAGATTAAAATTCATTATTAAGGAAATGAAATATAGCCTATTAATGGTTAATGCAATTCTTCTTTGGCCCTTTAATTTTTTTTCTTCATGTTTTTATTTTTGTATCATAGTTGTTTCTGGAAACACCCTATTACTCCCTCCAAATTTAACACTGACTCCATTATGATAAACAGTTAACCAAAAAACCCCTAACTTTTAAAATCCTTTCTTTATATATCAAACATATGCTTATTAGTTTGTTTTTCTTTTAAAGCATTTCTATTTATAAAAGTAGTCAAGGCTCAAAGAAGGTGCGACTTCAACATTTTTTCACACCTGAGAAGTCTACTGTCATGAGCCTAACTTGCACATCTCAGTGTCTCTATGCTGGTCTCGTCAATGGGAATGTTGCTGTCTACACCAAAACAGAAGGTAACTATAACTTAAATTTACAGAAGGATTTGCCTATTAGGTGTTATGTTTGTTGCTTAATTGTTTTCTTTTTCCACCATGTAATTTATTCCTAAGTATGTCAAGTATTTATTTTTTCTCTATACAACTTCTGAATGCAAATACTTTGTATATATAACTATTTGTTGGGTATGTTATAGTGAGGACTCCTTTGATGTATGTGTTGAACTGAATGGTCACAGTGATCTCTTCCAACTCTTGAATTATGGAATTCTATAGTTCTTGTCTTTTGTTTTTGCTTGGCACTTTAGCTTTTGTTTGGCACATATTAGCCATTTAATAAATGTTTGCTGACTGATTGATCTAAATTACCCACTATAGTTGCTGTACAAGTATCAGACATTTAATGAATATTTGTTGAATGGATGAGTGCTAGTGTTTGATGTTTCTTCATTTAAATTTGGAAACTGTTGGCAGCAAAAAAAAAAAAAATCAAGCCTGGCAGAAAAAAAAATCAGGTCAAATGCATATAGTGAATGATATTAGTATTGTGACATTAATAAGATGACTAGTTCAGTAGAAGATGAAAAATCCCGCAGGTCTGGCCCTTCAGAGGTTCATGCTATCCAACCTTGATTACTGTTCAAATTCTTTTATATTCATCTCATGTAATCCCTAGCACCCTCCCCAACAGTGGCTGTTTGTGGCCTTGCTCTCTTTTCCTCAAACCTCCATTTCCTTTTTTACCATCACTTGTAGCAGATGGTCTCTCCATCTATTTTGTGGATATTGTAAGCTTTATTCAATGAAGGATTACAGGATGAAAACATCAGAGTTCTGCCATCTGCCCCCAGGTTTACATTGACATATCATTGTCTTTTCTGCCTTCTCAGACGTCCTTCTACTCACAGAGAATGAATTTGTTTTCTCTACAAAGCTAAACCATCCACCTGTACAATGAGCCCCATGGCTTCAACACTTCTAGAGTTACTACTCTCAAAGAGATTGAGCCATTTCTAGTTTCTTCAGTCTCTTTCTGTCCACTAGATCCTCTCTTCCTGTCTTCAAACTTGCTCAGGTATCCCCCTGACTTAGAAAATGATAACAAAGAAGCCATTTGCATGGTCATGCTATTCATTCACTCATTCATTCAATCTACTTTATTTTCTATAAACTCATTTTCTGAATAGTCATCAAAAATCTCTATGGAAGCAGCTTTCACAGGTAACCAGTGAACTCTTTCTTGCTGAATCAAATGCCCTTTTCTCAGTGTACATCCTTCTCAACTTCTGTGCCATAACATTTGATATTATTGACTACTCCCTATTTCTTGAAATGATTTTCTTGGCTTTTTTTTTGTGGAAAGCACAGTTTTTGGGTATTATTTAGCTTTTCCTTCTCTGCCTTCTTTGTTGCTTCCCATCCTTTTCTCTTCCCTAAATGTGGATTCTCTTTGAGTTCTTTCGTCAACCCTCTACTTGATGCCTAAGTCTGTCAGTGAGGTCAATCATTTTTATGTCTTCAGTTAAAGCTTCCAAATCTCATTTCTCTACCGACTTTTTCAGAGGTATTAAGTGAATCTTGGTCAAGTGATAGACCACATAGAATTCATGAGAAACCTTTCAAACTAAGGCATGCAGTACAGATAGTCTGTGTTGGCTAAAGTGAGAACTATATAAAAATGTTGAGCAAAAGTGTTATCAGTGAACCCCTTCAGCATTTCAGGGACTTGTTATCCATGTGAGTACTGAAGATCACTACCTCTCAATGGGGAGAGTTGTTGTGGCCTGAAAAATTTATAGGTATTCAGCCATCTTTTGTTTTAGAACAGCTCTTCATCCTCATTTACCTATTCTTCACATTGACTCCTTTGTTGCCATAACATAAAACATAATAGTTTAAGAACTGCCCAATCACTTTGTATAAATGTTGAAAATACCTGCATTTGCACATTTGTTGTTTCCTGATATAATATAAGCTCCATGAGGGAATGGATCTTTTTTTTTTTAAGTTTTGTCCTTGAATCCATCATGCTTAGCCCATTATCTGATACATAGGCACTTAGTGAATATGTGTTGACTTATTGATTGGTCGTGCCTCTTAAACCAACTATGCAAAGGACCATGGGAAAATCTAGATAGTTGTGTTAAGGAATTAGTTGTAAAACATATTCCTGAATAAAATAACTTGATGGATGAAGTTATTTAAGATTGATTATTTATATGATGAACAGCTCCCAAATATATTAATGTTAGCTTGAGCGTCATGAATCCTGGACTGTTTCTTTTAGACAATGGCTAAATAAGAGATTCAACTCTTTCTTAAGATACTTCATCGAGTTGTTTAAGTGTTTATTTAAAAAGAGGGGCAACCGACATAAAAGCATATTTAAAACTGTTTAAGACGAAGATTGTAACTGTCATTTAAGACCATGTTTGACTGTTCTACTTTGGTGGAATGGAAAGACCACTAGACTTGGAAAGAGACAAGGATTCAAATCCTCTAAGAATTCCCAAGTTCCTTTAAAGGCCACCTCCCTCAGAAGGCCTTCTGTGGTTTCCCTCCCCACCCCCTGCTCCAGATTTACACTATGGTCCCAGGCCTACTGGTAGATAAAGAGATGACCTTGGAATCAGAAAAATGTAGATTCAAGATATGGACTTGAGTCTTGCCTTTGACACATCCTGATCACATGACCTTATACAAGTCACTTAACTTTTTATTGCTACAGGCTATTCTCTTAAGACTATAAATTGCAGAACTAGTGCTAATCAGCATTGGCAGAAGGACTTTCCTTCCTGAGGAGTGCCATTTCCCAGTGAAGTCACATCTGGTCCAGATTACTTTATATAAATTTTGAATATACATATATACATACACACACACACACACACACACACACATATATACACACATACACACACATGTATACAAATACCATTACATATTATACATGTTACAATACATATTATAAATATATATTATACATGTAACATATAAACAATGTACACATTGTTTTTCATATAATGTAAGCTCCATGTGGGAAAGAATTTTTCTTTCTTTGTTTTCGTGCTTGCCCTTGCATCTCTGGTGCCTTGAACAACAATTACCATATAGGCACTTAGTAAATGCCTGTGATTGATTTATTGTGACTCTTAAACAGACTACCCATATAACTATGGGAAAGTCTCTTAGTCTTTCACAACTTCAGCTTCCTCACTTATAAAATGAGAATAATACTACTTGGCCTGTCTATTTCACAGGTGATTTGTTATGGGGCGTATGTTCTTGCATAGGTTGAAGTGTTCAATCATTTTGACCTATTTTAACAGTGTTTTGTTAGTGCTCTAAATGAGGCATTAATAGTTTGTATTGTTTTTGGCCCATAGACAGTTTGAATCAAGTACCAGAAATAAAGCAATTAATGCTGAAAATAATCTTGAATTGCTCTTATGTGTTATCAATGAGATTGAGCTTGTTATAATAATGTGCAGTGGAAAAAAATGGATTTGTTGTTAGAGGACCTGAGTTTGGATTCCACTTCTGCTGCTTATCATCTATGTGACCCTAGACAAGTTACTTCACCCATCTAGGCTTCAGTTTCATCCACTCTAAAATGAGTGATTTGGTCTAGATAGAAGGTCAAACATGTGGCCCCATAGCCTGCATACAGCCTGCAACATTCCTGAGTATGATGCAAACCAAATTAAAATGTAACTGTGAAATATTTAACAAGATATATAAAAATACAATATTACTATGTGGTTTTTTAAGTCAGTATGAGACCTACAGAGATCTTTATATAAGTTTCGTGACCCCTATTTGTATTTGAGTTTGACACCATTGAGATAGGTGATCTCTAAGGTGTCCCTTTTAGCTGTGAGTCCCATGTTCATTTGAACGATGTTGAGGATAATAAGACAATAAAAGTAATGGCCAGTATTGTTATTATGCTGAAACCTGTGTCTTCCTTGTGTATGACGCTAATTTGGGAAAGCCTGCCCTAGAGTTTTTGAGAAGAAAGTTAGCATTAAGCTTATTAGGAGAAGAGGGAGGAAGGCAGTAAGCATTTATATAGAGAACCTACTATGTGCCAGGCTGTTAAGTGCTTGTGTGTTAAGCACTTTTACAAATGTTGTCTCATTTGATCCTAATAATGGGCCTGCAAAGTTAGGTGCTGTTATTATCCCCATTTTACAGTTAAGGAAACTGAGGCAAACAAATTAAGTGACTTTCCCAAGGTCACACAGTTAGTACATTTCTAAGGCCAGATTTGAATTCAGATCTGCCTAGTGGAATAGAGTACTGGGCCTGGAGTCAGAAAGGGTCTTCTTTGTGAGTTCGAATCTGGCCTCAGATACTTACTTGCTGTACTTAACCCTTTTTTGCTTCAGTTTGCTTATTTGTAAAATGAGCTGGAGAAGGAAATGACAAACCACTCCAGTGTCTTTGCCGAGAAACTCCAAACAGTGCCGTGAAGAGTCTGACAAGACTGAAATGACCAAACAACAAAAACAATTTCCTGACTCCAAGTTCACCACTCTACCCACTGTACCACCTAGATGCCTAATCAGGGATTTCTAACAACCAGATCATTCTAACCTTCTATGGATTTGCATTCTCATAATGAAGTAATCCTCTCCACTGGGGCAGAATATAATCCAACTCTACCTTCTCCCCTTATGTAGTTCCTGTCAAACTCATTTTTTTAAACTAAACTCCTTTACGCTAGGCATTGTGCTACATGGTAGATGTGTAAAACACTCTATTCCCTCAAGTGGCTTATGTTTCACATTTGTTTTGGAGAGGCCAGACCTATGAGATAACTAAACACTTGTTCTGGAACTGATAATCATATAGAGTTCCTTTGGTGCAATAAAAGATTAATTGACTTGCCCAGTCTCACATAGACTATATGACCAAAGGCAAGACTGATATATACACATTGGTCTTGCTGATTCCTAGGCCTGCTCTTTGTTCACTAGGTGCTGTCTCCTTCAACATTTGTTGTTGTTAAGCTATTTTCTTGGCAAAGATACTGGAGGGCTCTCCCATTTCCCTCCCTGGCTCATTTTACAGATGAGGAAACTGAGGCAAACAGGGTTAAGTGACTTGCCCAGGGCCACATACCTAGTAAGTGTCTGAGGCCAGATTTGAACTCACAAAGATGAGTCTCTGATTCTAGACCCAGCAGTCTATCCGCTGTGCCATCTGGCTGACCTACCCTTCAGCATACCCGTCTCAATCCAATGCACTGGAGATCAGGCTGCAGATTTTTTAACGTGGGTATCCACTTTGTTTTTCAAGTACTAAAATTAAAATGATAACACCATTACCTAGGGACAGAATGTCATTTTATTGAGCTCTGAACACAAAAATTGTTCTGGACAGAAAATTGAAAATTGATCTAGTCTACCTGCTTTGGGAAAATGAGACTACACTCATGTAAACTGAAACTTTTCCTGCCTGAAGTTCAACGTCATGTTCAAGCCAGAGTCAAAGCTGCTGACAAAGAGTCAGATTTGTAGCAATGTCGTCTGTCATACAAGTAATCTTTGGTTTGGAATCCATCCATAAGTCCCCTACAGGTACAGCCTACACAATAGCAGCATGAAATGTGCCATAGGATACATCTCCAGGGAAAATATTCTCAAGCACTCCACTGCGCCTAGGCAGATGCCCAGGCCAAATCATTAACTGGCATTTCTGCAAGCTCTACACAATTGTCATTGGTGGAGAAAAGCCAATGAATGAGTCCTAGGGGTGCTGTCACCATAGGGTATCATCAGTGCTGCTAATGCGCAAAGAAGAAAGGAAAAGTCTAAATTCTTTGGCAGGAGACTGAAGGGAAAAAAAAAAATCTGTGAAAGCCAAAATGCCAAAGGTTGTGTTTCCAGAGAGTCTTTCAAAACCACTAAGTGAAAATCCATGGCTTGAAGTTTTCCTTTCAAGCCCTAAAAAGATCTACTAAATGTTCTATGATACAAACACTAGACATAAAAATAAAAAGCAAATTCCCTATAGTATATACACTTTAAAACATATATTGAAGTAGTCAAAGGTATTCTTTTTTTGTTTTTTGTTGGGCATAGGGACTTGAGCAGTCAAGCCACAATTATTGTAGATATACAATTGCTTCATTGTTTTGTTTTGGAAGTGGAAGTGGTTGTCAGTTCTTAAAGATTTTTGTTGAAGGGCAAGAGCTGACATTTTTTACTGGAGTCAAAAAGTTTTAAAAACTAAACCCAGAAATATATGATATCATCTGTGAGCTATCCTGCCCAGCTTCAGAGAGCCATATCATCAGAATTAACTCATTTAGATGTCCTCTGAAGCAGGGAGGGGGTGAATAGCTATTAGTGAATGAACTACCTACACAAATAAAATTACAGGTCTTTGGAAGTAATCAAAATGTTAAAGATTATCAACTCCTGGAATTTTAAAGCCTGGGGGACCTCCAGTTACCTGTTTAGCTCAATTTCAGACCTATAAAGTCAAAACTTTTAAATTACTGACATCAAGATCCTTAAAGTATCGAGATTCCAGGAACATTTCCCATAGTACTATACATAGAAATCTGTCTAAAATGTGGCCATTCTCTTATTATAGTTATGATAAATGTAAAGTAATTCCTCCTGTTTTCAGTGTCTCATGCTCTATTGCCCTTGGAGACAATAGCTGTATTTCAGACGTAGGTGGGATTAGGTAAAGCAGGGCCAGAGAAGACCAGGGAACAGCAAATAGGCTAGTTAGACTGGACAGGGAATACATGAAGAAGAATAGCATGAAAGTAGGGCATGATATTCCAACCACAAAACAATTTGGTCTCCACTGCCCATTCAATTCAGGGCTCAATTTGTCTATCTTCAGTACTAGTCTTTAGTAGCAAGCACCCTAGCATACCCAGGATGGCCTGCTAGCACAGGTTCTTAAATCTGCTTTTCTAGGAAAGAATGCTCAAAAAAGGGTCAACAATCCTACTTTTAATTACATTCACTAGTTCAGGGAAATGGTCAGCACCCTGAACAGCAGAGAAAATACAAGCAGAGAAATTAGTATAAAGACCAACAGACAGGGCTCTTAACTGCCTGAACCAAAGCAATATTGCTATACACTTTATATACACCACTGGATCGAGAGAGCCTTTCATCTCAGCAGTCAAGGGGTCTGAACATATGGCTACTCAGTCTTGACCAGGAAATCAAAAGATCCTTCTCATAAGAGAACCCTCAAAGCAAAATACCAACTCAGAGTATATATACTTCTCAGAGACAGATGGCATTAGAATCCTCAGGACTCAGTGCCTAATTAGAAATTATCAAAAGGTAGGAAAGCCTTCCTACAAGTAAGCCTCCCTCTAAACAAGCTCCTCCTCCAATGGGCTGTATGACTCAGGATGTATCACAGCTATGAGCTGGGCCAGAGCTCAAAGCACGTCACATAAGCCTCTTAATGGATGGGGAAGATCTTCATAGTCCAAGATAGAGATTTAATATAGATGTATATATACTTTGAATAATTCATTGAATTAGTCTCTCAATATACATAAATGTGAAGAATGGATTAGAGGCAATATATGTATCAACATTGACCTATAAGAGCACATACATACATACCGCTACGCTAATTTTGCATATTGCCCAATATCTTTTGAAAATTATTTGAATTAATTAGTGAATTTAGACTATACACACACACACACACACACACACACACACGTACACACACACAAATTAACAAATGCAGTAGGTTGCCTTAAATCTTGATACAGATATCTTGGACCAATGCTACAGATACATGAGAGAGACAAAGAGACAGAGATGGAGAGAACACACACATTGATATGCTAATTTATTGGGTCATCCATCCAACTCTGTGCCATAATTTGGACGATAAATATTTTTTATCCTCTTGGGTTTTCCTGTATGGTTTACTAAATTGATCATTTCTGAGTGGCTCTGGATCTCATTGAGGAGGCCCTGTATTGTTTGAAGGCTTGATGCAGTCATCACAGTGTTATCTGTAAATGTGAGCATCTGTAGAATTTTACCACCTGAATATAAGAAATCACTTCCAGTTGGCCTCTGTTCAGTACATCTTCTATAACAGCATCAAGCATATGTCTCCCTATTTTATGCCTTGCTATTGATATTCAAAGAAAACTAGCTATTTCTGCAATTATATCTATCAAAAAGTCTTGTGTGATCTCAGCTTGTTCATGGGAGACACTTTGGAGGAGAATTGCTGTGAAGGCTGTGTTTTGCCCTCCTGACCAAAATGCTAAGCTATGTAAGCGATAGGTTCACAAGTCAGCTACGTATTCCAAGTCAGACCAAAGCTTTCTACAGCGATGATGAAAAATCGGGACACCGGCCAATTCTACCCTTTTGTTTATCGTTATTTACGGACTTCGGTGTATTTTGTGTTTTGGGAAGCTTTTTTAATAATAATGTGGTAATTTATTAGTAGTTAATAGTAATGTAGTAGAACCATTCACTATTTTTCCCACTCCTGAGCTTTGAAAATGACCAAGTAAGGACTCAAGAGGGGCCCAGAAGGTATTAAGCCAATAGATACCTTACACATAGGCAGAATGAGTGGCCACCTACTGCATATAGGGTGACTTAAAGATGGTCCGGAAGAACCCTCTGCCTTCTTATAAAACAGCACTCACTGCCTCTTGTCTCTGAAGATCTTTCTACCAGTGGATAAAATATTCCATTACACAGCTTAAGGAGAAGGCTTAAAACAGTTGCCTCTGAGAAGAGTGAAACATCTATGTATTGTGAAGTTAAGATATGGATGGCTAATTGGTCTTTTTTTGAGTGTAGATGTTGGTCTATCAACTTCTCCTCTAGGAGGGGAAAAGAGGGAAGCACTGGTAATTCTATAGATAAAGGAGAACAAGATAGAGGAAAACAGGCTGGCAGGACCAAAGGCAACTTTCTCTATTTCACATTTTTTTCTGAGGAATAATCCTTCATGCCTTGACAATCCTTTGCTCAAGTAATTCTTCTGCTCATGAAATTTAACTTTCATTCTAGAAGGCCTTATATGCCATTAATCTACTAACCTGATTGATACCGCAAACCCTGTTTCTAGTAAACTACAATTATCGATCACTCACTTAAGAAGAACACTATGAAATAATTACTGGATAGAGAAAAGAAGGACATAGAAGCCCATTTTCCCTCCCCTGGGAATATATGTTATCTTTAATTCATGTGTCATGTACAGTGTTCTAACCATCTACTTTAATGGGATTTTATAACAAAAAGAAAAGCATCAGATTAAAATAGTCTAAGTATAGATTTTCTTCAGTTGCATGTTCATTTATTTCTCTTGTAACTGTCATCTTAAGAAATAGTAAAGATATGGTGGGAATTGCTATAGTAGGGGAAGTAATAGGCTAAGAATCAGGATACCCAGCTTCTGATGCTAGCTTAGGCAGTTATTAGCTGTGTGACCTTGGACAAGTGCTTTCCCTCCCTCTGATTTGGAGTTTCCTCTTCTATAAAATAATGGGGTTGGAATATGCAATTGCCAAGATTCCCTCCATCTCTGACTTTTCTGTGATTCTGTCAAATGCCAATACTATATTGGATAACCATGAACCAAACCAAATCAAAAGGGAAAGTTCTCCAGGAAATAAATAAAACCAGTTTTCTCTGCCCATAAGACATAGTGGGGGCTTAAAAATGTTTGTGGAGCTGAATTGAATTATGAGAGGTCTCATCATTTATTTACTTGTGGATCACGGTGTCGCTATTATATATATGTAAAACAGTATATAATAGATATAACAGTATTACTGTATGGCCAAAATAAAAAATAAATGTCACCCCCTGCCCCCACTCCAAGTTTAATTGTCAGGAATAAAATCCCAGCTTTACTTTTTTTAAATAGGCTACTATGATTTATTTACTCTGGAGTTTCTTGCCTCAGAAAATTGACCAATAATATTTTGAAAAACATTGGCAAATGGTACAAAACAATCTGAAAAGAAATAGATAATATTGTTTCTACTAACAATGGATAATAAATTATATGTCTGCCTAGCACACTGGAGTTTACAAAGCCTTTACATATACATGATCTTTTCTGATCTTTGATCTTTGAACCCTATAAGGGAGGCAAGACAACAGTTATTTATTCATATTTTACTAGTTATGAAACAGACTGAGAGATAGATTTCCCCAACTGCAATCACATGACTAATAAGTCCCAGACTTGGGAATCTAGCCCAGGTTTTCTGATTCCAGGGTTTTATTTTTCCAGTCTATCATGCTACCCTTTAATAAAACCATTTGCCACAATCTGCTGACCTAATTGTAAAGGATGTGAATTTTCATGAAGGTTGAATTATAGAGAGATCTAAGGCATAGAATGCCACAAGTCTCTCCCTACCCCAGTCCATCTTCCACTCAGCTGCCAAAGTGATCTTCCAAAATCGCAGGTCTTATCAATTCATGCCCCTCCTCCTTTTGCCCCCCTGCTCAAAACATTCCATTAAGTCCCTATCACCTCTAGGATCAAATATATAATATCTTTTTGGCCTTCAAAGCTCTTCATGACCTGCCCTCATCCTACCACCTTTCCATCCTGCACCTTATACCATTTCTCATGTACTGGGTGATCCAATAACAGCAGCCTCCTTGCTATTCCTCATGTAAGACACTCCATCTCCAGACTTTACCAACTGTCCCTCATACCTGGAATATTCAGCCTCCTCATTTCTACCTCTTGACTTTCCTGGTTTCCTTTAAGTCCCAGATAAAATCCCAATCCCTCTTAATTCTAATGTCTTTTCTCCATTCACTGTCTCTACTTTATCCTGCACATAGCTTGTTAGTACATAGTTGTTTGCCCATATTAGACTGTGAGCTCCTTGAGAGCAGGAATTGTCTTTTGCTTTTTTCTGTATCCCCAGCACTGCCTAGCAGATTGTAGGTGTTGAATAAATGGTAATTGACTGACTGACATTATTTAAAGCCATGGGCCTAATAGACATCAAAAGACCAAATGTGGTAATTGTCTAATATATAGAATCAAAGAATGAGTTAGAACCGTCTGTTCCACTTTTGTCTTTGTATCTTCTGTACCTAGATGCTTAGTAAATGCTTAGGTGCTAGGTTTGTTGATTGATAGGTGGAGAGATTTTTAAATGGAAAAGGCACTAGATTTGGAGTTAAAGGAACATGGGCTTGCCACATACTAGCTGTGTGACTTCACCAAGAGACTTTATGTCTTGGGGCCTCAGGAAAATGAGGTGTTTGAACTAGTAAGATTCCTCAAAGCTCTAGATGTCATCATTCTGGATATTGCCTTTTAATGATTAGAACTTACATGTAATAATAGTTTTATTTTTTTCTACTTGGGGGCATTGCTATGGAATTACTACTTATACTACTATGTATATTTTCAAATATATGTATTTAAATTTAGTCTTATTTCAGTTATTTATGACATTATTATTGTTTTTCCTACTATCATGCAGAAGTTATAGGGAAGGATCTTTTAACCTAAAATACTTGTTTGTCCCCTTTTTCAAATTTAGAGCTTCCAGAGGTCCATAATTTCATCAACAAAGTTCTTTCTCTGTGGACCTAAAGGGTTATCCCTTCACATTTAATAGATGGTCTTCAAAAGTTTCTGTGGACAAAATAATTCATTACTCAATGGCCTACCTTTTATTAATACTCATTGCCCATAACCCTCCAGAAAGAAAGCAAATTAAACAAGAAAGAATGGCTTCTCTTAGGGTAATGCTTTTTGTATTGTGAATTAATCCTGAGCATGAAGTATGATTAGACAGAATAAAATATAGTAACAGGATAGAGAAAAAAGTCAATTTCTAACTCTTATTAGCTCTAGGTCTTTCTAGTGTGACTGAATTACTTTGTTTTAAGTACTGTGATTTCCAGAAAGGCTCAGGTATGTCCCTTTACCTCCACCCCACCCACCAAATACACATATATCCTAATGTCAGTTAAATATAGGTTTTGATGCTTTAACATTTGGAATAGTCTCATTCTCTACCCCAACATCCAGAAAAACAAAACTACATCAATAATTAGGGATAGACTGTGATTTTATTTTATTTTTTCATTTAAGATGGATCCTGGAATTCTGAACCTCAAAAAGTGGTCAAATTAGGTGTCCTGCCGGTTAGAAGTCTACTAATGATGGAAGATACGATATGGGCAGCATCCGGTGGACAAGTTTTTATCATCAGTATTGAGACGCATTCTATAGAGGTAACTTATTTTTAATGCCTTATTTTTGTATTATGCCGTGAAATAGACCCAATGAACATTTATCTGAAAAAAAGTCAAGGACACCAGCTTCTGATACTACTTAAACACAAATGAAATCAGAAAGCCATTTATCTGAAGAAGAGAGCTTCGAAAGTACTTGACAAATGATTGAGAGCACCCCATGTCCCAACCATGCTGACTGGCTATATAATGATAAACGTGGTACCTTCTAAAATTTATTTTAAAATATTCTTGCAAAAATAGGTGGAGTTTTTTTTTTTTGGGGGGGGTGGAGCAATATGTTTCCTCAGTCTGCATAATACCTCTTCCTACTGTTGAGTCTAAACTAAAATTTTTGCAGTCAGTGCAATCAATCGCTCTAGAAAAATGCATTCCTATGAGCCTCTCCCAGTAGGTAACTAATAGCAGAAACAAAGTCTATTCCATTTCCTGAAAGCCCTCTGCCTGATTCCTTTGGGAGGTCTAGGTGTAGATATTGTATGGCTTCTGTAGGAGTTCCAAAGCAGACTCAAATCTAGCAAATGATTTTTCTAAACTGATTATGTATTCAGTATATGCATCCTACTAGAAAAATAGAGTGGTATATAGAGGAGAGAGAATGTGGGACTGGGTCGGGAGACCTGGGATTCTTGTGTTGTGTCTACAGTTATTTAAATTACCTTGGGGAGTCACTTCCCTCTTCTGGGCCTCAGCTTCCTATAGAGTGAGGGTGTTGAACTGGTTACCCTTTCATTTCCATTCACTCTCTAACCTTTTGTTTAGTCTTTTGCTTGGTTTTGTTTTGTTTTGTTTGTTACATTTATTTCAGAAAATTTCTGGGTATTATAGAGAAAAACTGATTTAAATTTAAACTGCATACATCTTAACATTCTGTAGCTTAGGATATTGCTAGTTTTGTTTCCTCCTTCCCTAATCCATCCTTCACTCGACTGATAGATTAAGCTGCCTTATGCACAAGTTAGAGTGTGCCACTCCCCTGATCAAAATGGTTATTCCCTAACAAAATCTAAATTCTAACAGCTCATGATCCAAGATTCTATACCCTGGCATCCTCTCCATCTTTCTTATCTTATAATGTTCTTCCACTGCACTCACTTTAGTCATTCTGGCCTAACTATTTGCCATCCTTCATCCAACACACCCCAGTACTGGCCTTTTGTTCATGCCATTCCCTGGGGCATGTTATGCTCACTCCCTTAATCTCTGCTTGGTGAACTCCTGTAAGTCCCAGCTCAAACGCTACCTCCTCCAGAAAGCTTTCCTTGATTCTCACCTAAACTTCCATTTTGAAAATGATTTTTCCTCCTTTGATCCTCTTTGTAATATTTTTCAAACTCTGTTATCCCCATTATACTGCACATTAAAACCATATAATCTTGGTACTATTATGTAGGCAATGCATAGTTATTCTATTAGTATCTTCCTCCAACTCAGTTAAGCAACAAACATTTATAAAGCACCTCTTAGAGGCCAGAAGCTGTGCTAGATGTAGGGCCACAAATAAAGAGGGAGACAGCACCTGCCCTCAAGGGACCCATGTTCAATGAGTTCTAAAATTTTCCAAAATAACTATAACAGGCAAAACAAAATTTTAGAGAGTAAATGGAAATAAGAAGACAGCTAGTTCAATCCCATCACTCTACAGGAAGCTGAGACTCAGAAAAGGGAATTGACTTCCCCAAGTGTATCCCCTTTTGGGGGTACAGCATGTTTAAAATAAGTGAACACATACAAAATAACAATACAAAATACATGACATATATATCTTATACAAAAGAAATCCAAAGTGATATCAAGATCAGGGTACTAACAATTGAGAGAATCCAGAAAGGGCATTCAGAGGAGTTGGCACTTGAGATGAACCACTGAGAGGTTAGTGATCCAAACAGGCAGAAGTGAGGGGCAAGAGCATTCTAGAGACTGGGGGATAGCCTATAGAAAGGCACAGAGACAGGAGATGGAATGCTGTTTGTGAAAATTGGCAAACAGGTTAGTTTGGTTGGAACGTAGAATGAGTGAAGAGTGGTGATGTTGTGAACTATTTGGAAAGATAGGCTGGAGCCAGGTGGTATAGGGCTTTTAATGTCAAACAAAGAAGTTTACATTTTATCCTAGAGGCAATGGGCAATGCCTGAAGCTTTGTTTGGGGGGTTGGGGTGACATGTTCAGATTAAGATGATCCATTTGATCATCTTGTGGGGAGGATGGATTTTCGAAAGAGGAGAGGTTGGATGTAGGGACACTTATCTGGAGGATGTTGGCAATTGTACAATGAGAGATAATGAGAGCCTAAGGGCCTAAATGGGTGGGGGGCAATGGGGGTTGAGTAAAAAGGTGTTCATAAAGTACAGTTCACAAGACTTAACAATGGACTGGATGTAGAGAGTGAAAAGTTGTGGGTGACTGAAAGTACTTAATATGTGCCAGGCAAGTGTTGTGCCAGGCACTGGGAATACAAATACAAGCAAAAAAGACAGTGCCTACACACAAAGACATTATGTTCTGATGAGGGAAAGCAACAAATTAAAGGGAACAGGAAAGATGGGGAGAGGTTTGAGTAGCCATGCAAGGCTGCTAAGGAGATAGAGAAGTCCAGAGAA
Source organism: Trichosurus vulpecula (assembly GCF_011100635.1). Taxonomy (NCBI): domain Eukaryota; kingdom Metazoa; phylum Chordata; class Mammalia; order Diprotodontia; family Phalangeridae; genus Trichosurus; species Trichosurus vulpecula. Next base: position 250,337,527 of record NC_050575.1, read on the forward strand.
TGAGCTGGGCATTCCCTGCCAGAAAGAAGAAAGTGGGGGAGGAGGAAGAATGGGTTTATGGCTATGAAGGGGATCCTGGTTCTTAAGTTTAGATTAGGAGCAAGTCGCCCACATTCATAGAAGCCTGTCAACAGGTTGATGACTGGGTGATAAATTTTGTGGTGATGATAGGTCATAAAAGTTAAAGAATTTGAGAGCTGGAAAGGACTTTAGTGGCCATCTAGTTTAATCCATCTACTTTGTCATTGAGAATTTGTGATCTGCATCAGTGGAGGGAAATAGCCATATTAGCAAAATCTTGGGTTATTAAAATATTGAAGCCTTTCCTAACTCCTCTTAATTCTAGTGCCTTTCCTCTGTTAATTATTTCCTTTTTATCCTGTATATACCTTGCAGCTAAATGGCTCAGTGGATAGAGAGATTGAGCCTGGAGTCAGGATGACCTGAGTTCAAATCTGGTTTCACATATTTACTAGCTGTGTGACCCTCAGCAAGTCACTAGACCTCTGTTTGCCTTAATCCGTTGGAGAAGGAAATGGCAGGCTGCTCCAGTATCCTTGCCACAAAAACCCCATGGACAGTAGGGTCCATTGGGTCATGAAGAGTCAGACACAACTGAACTACTGAACAACCACAACAATACTTATATAATGTCATATCTTCCCTGAAAGATTGCAAGTACTATGAGAGCTGGGACTGTATCTTAATTATCCTTATATATCATTTAGTGCCTAGCATAATGCTTTGCATATTATAGATGCTCAATATGGGATATTGAATTGATCGAAACTAAGGGAAGCAATATAGTATAGTGGGCAGAGGGTTATCTTAGAAGTCAAGAAGACTTCAGATCAAATATACTTATTAGCTGTGTGACCATGGGCCAGCAACATCACCTATTGGGGCTAGTAGGCAACTCAGCAAGTCAAAGGTCCACATTAATAGAAGTTCCATATGTAAATTCCTTGCACTAATTAAATAATACTAGGTCTGAGGGAGGGAGGGAGGGGAGGGAGGAAGGAAAGAAGAAAGGAGGGAGGTCAGGCAGACGCTGCTAAGTGATTCATGTAGTCATCTAGCTAGTAAGTGTTTAAGTCGAACTTTGAACTCAGGCCTTCCTGACTCCAGGTCTGCCTTTCTATCCATTGTACCACCAGCTGAATCAAGTTTTATAATTAGAAAGAATCTTAGATATCTTCTAATCTAATCCCTTCATTTCATAGATAAGGAAATAGAGGCCCAGGAAGAAGCTGCATAGCTTGTCTAATGACACAGGACTAGTTGGTGGCAAAGTTGAAACTAGTACCTTAGTGTGCTACCTATCAGCTTTTCCGCTACCTATCATGAACCACTTACTTTTCTTCTTTAGCTGTTTAATAGTTTATAACCATGTAATACCTTATAACCCATATTTCCTCTTCGTCAGAGGAAATTGAGTCATATGAGTCATATGAGAAGGCTGCCTATACGTAGATGGGGTTTCAGACAGAAAAGTTTATCATATTACAAGAGAAAAAAATTACTCTAATTTTCCAAATTTCTTTCCCATATTGGTCAGGAAATTTTAAAATTCAAACTCTTTTCCATTGTCAAACAATTACTAGGAACAACCCCCAGTATAAGAATAGCAAGTTTCATTATGCTTCTTGCCCCTTCTTCTTCCACCTACTCTTTTTCTTCTTCCGTTATATAATCATTAATTAGTGTTCTGGGTAGCAATGAAGTCTTATTTCTAGCAGTTGATTTTTTTTCTTTTCTACACTCTCCCACCTGCTCTAGTATATAATTTTTGGAATAATAATAGCATGTTTCTATAGAACTTTTGCAAATGGTTCTCTGAGTTAGGTAGTACATTTAATATTGTCCCCATTTTATAGATGAGGAAACTGAGGTTCAAAGGGAAGGGGAAGGGAATAAGCATTTATATAGCACCTACTATGTGCCCAGCACCGTGCTAAGCACTTTTTACAAATATTAACTCATTGGATCTTCACAACAACCCTGAGGGCAAGTGCCATTATTATCCCCATTTCTTATGTGGTGAAACTGGGGCAAACAAAAGTTCAGTGATTTGCTTAGAGTCACATGGATAGTAATTGTCCAAAGGTGGGTTTGAACTCGGGTCTTCCTGACTCCAGGCCTAGTATGCTAACTACTGCACCACCAGCTGCCTCTAGATACAAAGAGGGGAAGTGACTTGCCTATGACTAGCCCTAGTGACTAAGTGACCTTTACCTTGAGTCTTCTATCTCCATATTCATTTTTAAAAATCATTTATTTATTTATGTTTTCAATATTCAATTTTATAGGATTTTGAGTTCTAGATTTTTCCCTCCTCCTTCCTCTCCCCCCTCCCTAAGACAGCATGCAATCTGATATAGGCTATACATGTAAAATCATATTAAATGTATTTCCACATTAATCATATTATGAAAGAAGAATCAGAGCAAAAGGGAAAAACCATAAGAAGGAAAAAAAAGAGAGAGAAAATAGTGTGCTTCGATCTGCATTCAGACTCCATAGTTCTTTCTCTGGATGTGGATAGCATTTTCTGTCATTTCATGTTCGTTGTTGTTTGCCTACATTGTGCTCTCTTATAGTGATATATGGTCTTTTTAGAGCAAGGAATTAACTTTGTATCTGCCTGGATTGTGCTTTCCTCTTACAGTGCAAAAATAATCCTGTGACAAACAAGTGAAATTCTTCATTTTTTTTTAAAAAAAATTTGTACCAGTAGTTATTCAACAACCATCTATTAAGCAACCACTGTATAGCTAGTACAAAAGCACCTATTAAGCTCATACTAGAGTGTGAGCACATTCTAGCACTGATTTCAGAACTTAGATTACTAAGGGACAACTGAAATGATCCCTGCGCTCGAGGAATTATATTCTATTGAAATTTAAATAATGAAAAAATATATATATATGTGTGTGTGTGTGTGTATGCATATATGTATATAAGTATATATGTGTATATCTATATAAGTATATATGTATAAAAGTATATATATAAGTATACATATATGTATACACATATACATGTATATTTAAAAAGAAAAATATTTCTTTAGTTGCAGCCAAGACATTTACAGGTTATTTCTTCTAGTCATGTTTTCCCAAATTCTAACACTTTTAGAATCAGCTATTTGCTTTTAGATAATCCAAAAATCTATTTTGAAATTTGGCTAAGAAGGTGGAAGTAATAAAATTGTGTTCAAACATAAACCTGCTTTATAAAACTCTCTTACTACTTTAACTAGCAATTTTTTTTTAATATCAAGGATAGCAAGATCCTGGACTCTTGATTATTGAACAACTAGGTTATTATGTTGGTCCTGTTATGTTGGTTCACTTCTTGGCACAGAGATGTGGATTTGTGATTATGCCTGAATTTCCCCTACGCTGGGGGAAGACTCTGAAAAGATCCCAATTCTGCAATATACTGGTGAAACAGTGGCAGGCCATCCAAGGTTTCACTTTTGGAGAGACTTAACTCTATGTTATATGCCCAATAAAATGGGTTACTATAGAGTTAGAAAAAAGAATGGTTTGAGAAAGTGAAATGAACTTGGGATAAGTGGAAAGGGAGGTAGAATTGTTATCAATGATTTAAAAAGCATGCATCTGATATTCAAAGCCCCAAATAGCCTTAGGGTAAATTTATTCTTAATGTAATAAGTCGTTGGTGAAGTTTTAAGGCAATGTTAAAATATGGATGGTTTACATCATAGCTTGTACAAAAAATAATGTTTCTGATAAATAGAAATAATTGGAGGGGCATTTTTGGTAATTTTTAAGGTGATATTGGGGTTTAAGAGATTATTCTTTCTTAAAATGTTGGCTGCTATCTGGATAATTTAATAAAAAAAAGTTAGTTTCAATTTCCTGGAAATTTCAGGTGAAAGCTTCCCCCCAAATTAACTGAATAATTGCTTCTATTCCTATGGTTCCATGTTGTGAATGCAGACATGGGATGTTGACTTTAAAGGCCTCTGGTAGTTAATATAGCTCATGCCAGATGATTCTGATAATTCAGTTCACGTTATTTATTTGTTGCTGCAAGGTACACATTTTTCCATCTCAAATTGGTTACTGCAACACTTTTCAATTTAAACTTACTAGCCCCTTCTCTCTTCTGAGCCTGCCTGGAATAGCACTACTGTTATCTCCAAAGTAAAGTGAATAAAAGGAATGTTTTCCTTCCTTCCTTCCTTTGTTCCTTCCTTCCTTCCTTCCTTCCTTCCTTCCTTCCTTCCTTCCTTCCTTCCTTCCTTCCTTCCTTCCTTCTTTCCTTCCTTCCTTCCCTCCTTTCTTTCTTCCTTCCTTCCTCCCTTCCTCCCTCCCTTCCTTCCTCCCTCCCTTCCTCCCTTTCCTTTCTTCATTATTTTCTTCCTTTCTTTTTTCTTCCTTCAAACAAATTGTAGAATGAAATACTAAGAGAGAGTTTGACACATGTTAAGTTGTTTCATTCCTAATAGGTCAGTAGGTTTTTCTTTTGGGTTTTTTTTTTTTTTGGTCATTTTGGAACACTTGTGTAATTGCTGTGAAGGCAGATGGCCAAGAAGAACTTTACCACCAGCATCATCACTACCATGACCTTCTAACTTTCTCAGAATAGGAACAGCTGAATCCTCACAGACCATGCTTGCCTCTGCCTGGGAAGTTCTATGTAGGGTCTTTCCTTTTGGTCCCAACTCTTAACTGCCCAGTTATTCCACAGAATCACAGATTTAGAGCTGGAAGGGACCTTTGAGGCAATCTAGTCCAACTCCCTTATTTTACAGATGAGAAAATAGAGACCCAGGAGGATTAAGTGACTTGTCCAAAGTCACAAAAGTAACGTATTGCAAATTAGATTTGAACCCAGGACTCCCAAATCAGTGCTCTTTCCATAGTACCATGTCTTTTTCACACTCTGTCTTCCTCCTGTTTGTCTTGCTCATTCTCTTTCTCCTCTCCTCCTTCAATTGTCTGATTCCAGGAAGTTGTGTTCAAAGTGACTTGCTCTAGCTATCATAATGAACGCAGTGTACCTTGCTACATTTGTAATGCTTTTTCTACTTTACTTTTGTGGGGTTTTGTTTTTGTTGTTTTTGTATTTTTTGTGTGTGGGCAGGGAACTCAGACTTATGATTTCATCAGTATTTGATACTCCCTAGACATCAGTAACTCATCTGTAAATTTAATCTTAAGGAATTGCCTGGAGGCATTTAGAGATTAAATGATAACTTCCTCCAGCTCATAGAGCTAATATTTGTGAGAGATAGGACTTAAATCCATATCTTCCTGTCTCTAAGGCCAGCCCTTCATCCAGTATAACACATTGTGTTCAAAATTTAAAGCTATGTTTTCAATATGACGTGGTTTTAACATGGTTAAAATAAAAACAATAATTTAAAAATACCAGGCTGTTGAGTTTTGAAATAAGAAAAATTTATAACTTTACTTTAATAATTATTCTGACCCAAAAGTTGCAAAAAGAAAAAAAAAGTGTTAAAAATGTGTTTATTCAATGGTGTGTGGGTGTGTGAATTTCAAACTTTAGTGGCAGAATTTTTCCCACATTGTTTTTTAATTTGGTCTTGGGAATGTGTAGGGAAATTATACCAATTAGTAAAATGCAGTTGACAGAATAACTATTTGACTATGAGACTACTTTTGAGCTTGATGCATTCTGTAGGAGAATTCATGAAGTGCTAAATGACCTGAAAGGAAAGTATAGTTAGGTATGCTCCTGAAATATATTAGGAGAAGGAGAAAAAGAAGGAAGATAGACCAAGACACAGCCCTAATGACCAAGATTGTTAGCATTGCGATTAATTGTCTTAAGATAGCAAATTTCACAAAAAAAAAAATCTTTTAGAATCTAGAGCTAGAAGGGACTTAAAAGAGTACAACTTCAGTAATTTATTTTTTCTTAAAATTATTTCCAAGAAACAAGCATTTATTTGCTCTCCCTAACAACTTCCCCCACTGGTTGGAAAAACCTTGTAATAAATACATAATCATGCAAAACAAATTCCCACACTGGCCACATCCAAAAATATGTTTCCTTGGCATAGTGAGTTCATCATCTCTTTGTTAGGAGCATTATTCATAATTAGTTCTCTGAGTTTGTGGTTGGTCATAGCATTGATTTGAGTTCTTAAGCCTTTCAAAAAGAAATTTAGGAAGACTTGTATGAACTGATTCAGACTGAAGTGAGAAGAACCAGGAAAACAATTGATACAATGAATTAATACATCATAAAGAAAAATAGCTTTAAAAGATTTAAAGAACTCTAATCAACACGTTTTGAACAATCACAATTCCAAAGGAATGATGAAGCATGATTCCCATTTTCTGACAAAGGTGTGAAGATTGAGATATGTACTTTTTTGTTTAGGTGGGAATCAGGGTGAACGCTGAGATATATGCTTTTTTGAAGGCAAATTGGGTGGGAATTCATTTTGCTTAACTATACATGCTTATTTAAAAGGATTTTTTTTTTATTCAGTTGGAGTGGGTGGAAGGAAAAGGGAAGAAAATAGATTTTTGTTAATTAAAAAAAATACTTAATTCTGTTAAAGTTGTTTAGCTTTACAACATTATTGTTATTGTTTAGATTGTTACCTGGTTCTGTTCACTCCAGTCTTCATAGGTTCATACAAGTCTCCCCTGGTTTCTCTTCATCCCTTTTGTTATTTCTTATGGCACAATAGTATTCCATTTCATTCATTTATCATAATTTGTTCAGCTGTTCCAAAATTAATGGGCATTCCCTTAATTCCAGTATTTTGCCACTACAAAGAGGGTTACTACAGGGTGTTCCTAAAGTCTGGACACATAGGCAAAAATGCATATTTTCAAGAAATGAAATGAATGAAATTTTCAACAACATTTTATTTAATTGGAATATTAACAAATAACAACTTCAATATGATTGCCATCATTTGTGATGCAAAGGTTGAAGTGCTTTGCAAGATTCATGTGAAGTCCATGCAATAACTCCACACATTGCTGTCAATTTTAGCACATTCACTCTTTATGCATTCAATCAAGTGTGTCGCATCTGTTATTTTCATTGAATACAGCTTCTCCTTTAGCATACCTCAGAAAAAGAAGTCAAGGGGGCCAAGGTATGTTAATATTCCAAATATTTCAAAATATGCATTTTTGCCTGTGTGTCCAGACTTTAGGGACACCCTGTCTAATGTTTTTGTATGAATTGATCTTTTTTCCTTTCTTGATCTCTTTAGTGTATAGACATAGTAGAGATATCATCTTAAATTAAAGAATATGCACAGTTTAGTAAATTTGGGAGCATAGTTCCAAATTGTTTTATAGAATGGCTGGTCCAGTTCATAGCTCCACCAACCATTTATTAATGTGCCTATTTTCCCATAGGCCTTCCAGCATTTCTTATTTTCCTTTTCTGTTAGTTTGGTCAATCTGATGAGTGTGAGATACAACCTCAGGGCTGTTTTAATTTGCATTTCTCTAATTATTAGTGATTTGGAGAATTTTTTCCTGTGCATATTAATAACTTAGATTTTTTTTCCTTACAAAAGTACTCACTTATATCCTTTAATTATTTATCACTTGAGGAACAACCCCTAAGTTTTGCAGATGAGAAAAATGAGGCCCGGAAAGGGGAAATTATTTCCCCAAGGTAACAAAAAATTAGTGTCGTAGCTGGGACTTGATCTGAGTTTCTCCTGCCTTTAGGTCCAGTTGCTTTTCCACCACGTCATCCTTGAATATACTTGTCTTCAGTAATCAAGATAGAATTTAATTTTCAAAAATATGTTTTTCTAAAGTTTTATGAATTATGAGTCATTTAGTAGTAGGCACAAACCATTCTATAAATAAGAACAAAGCCTGTGATTCAGGGATTCCTTATAGCCATGAAGTGTGATCATTCATTCATTTTCATTGACTAAGCATATGAAATTTGCATTTTGGTTTCTGGTTTCTTCAGGAAAATTATGCAAATGTGATAAAGTTTACATAATGGGAAACTTAAAGATTTTAGAGTTTAAAAACCCAAGATTGTTAAGCACCATCATGGGTTTTTATAAGTTTATAATTATTTTCATTTACATGAGTAAATGATTAGATTCTGGAAGATCTGGGTTCGAATCCTTTTCCTAACATTTAACTGTGTGAGCATGTACAAGTTATATAACTTCTGTAAGCCACATTTTCCTTAACTGAAAAGTGAGGATAATACCCTTTGCAACTTATCTTAAAGGATTGCTATCAGGCTCAAATGAGGTAAAATATGTAAAGTACTTTGAAAACATTAAAGTGTCATATAAATGTCAGTTGTAAGTAATATTACTATGATTAATTCTGTTCAATTCAACAAACATATGTTTGTGTCCTACTGTTTGCAAAAGCATGGAATGAAAGCAAGATGAAAATTAAACAACCCCTATCCTGAAGGGGCTTACACTCTACTTGATGTAGATTCCTCTTGAGATACAGGAAGGGGCAGGGAGCAGCCTGCATATATATAAATAAATATAAAACTTATACAGTTTGATTGCTTTGGGGAAGGGGGGGAGATGAGGAAGTACTAGGGTACTGCTTTAAAGGGAGCTAGATTTTCTCTGAGGCCGAGGTGAGGAGGGATTATATTCCAGGGGAACCACCTCTACATAGAAATGAAATGATTTCATTTTTTTCACTCTAAGTTGCATAGCTCAGTTGATAGAATGGTTAGGTGTATTCAGTTGAATGATTGGACCCAAAGTTGGTATCAACTTAGAAGGAGGTATGTCATGGAGTGTTTCTGGGATCTGTGTTTGACCTTGTGTTAATTAACCATTTTTATCAATGACTTATACATTTGCAGAGGACAAAAAGGTAAGAAGGATATCTAACAGTGGGTGAAAGAGAATCTAAAAAGATCTCAACAGTCAAATCATTCACTAGTATAAATAAAACATAAAATAAAATAAAAATATAAAATAATAATAATAATAAATAAAAAATATATAAAATTAAAAAAATAGTAATAAATTCTAGTTGACTGACTGATGACAGGGTATAATAAAGAGCCAAATCAGATAAAATTTAATAACAATAACGTAAAGGCCTACACTTGGGCTCAAAAAATCAATGTCAAAAATAAAGCTGGAAGAAATATGACTAGAAAGATGGCATTTCACATAGAAAAAATGACTAGATTTGGAGTCAGAGGACCTGGGTTTCCCAGCCTAGAATTCAAAACCATCCAAATGATTTTGTTTCTTCAAACCTTATTTCTGACTGCCATCCTTCAAGGAACCTTCGGTTTAGCCACTCACTGCTTCCTGATTACACATTCCCACCTCCTATCCCTTTGTCTGTGCTATTTCCTATGCCCGAAATAAAATCCCTGTTCTCTGCTTGCCTAGATTCCATTGTTCCTTGAAGACCTAGCTTAAATCTCTCTCTCCCTCTCCCTTTCCCTCTCCCTCTCCCTCTCCCTGTCCCCCCCCCCCTCTCTCTCCCCCCTTCTTCATGCTTCCATGACAAAGAGGCAGTTTGATAGAGTAGAAAGGGCAGGGTATTTGCAGTCCAAAAACCTGGGTTCTTTGTGTGTCTTTATGACCTTTGTTAAGTCACTTAGTCTGTGGACTCAAAGGAATTCTGTCAACTGTAAAATGAAGGCATTAGACTTAATGATCCTCCAGCTCAAAAATCTCTGCAACTATGAACCTTTCCCAACTGCTTCAGCACTTTGGGAGAGCTTCCAGTTCCTATACTGTTTTGTTTTGTTTTTGAACTCTCCAAGTTCTAAAGTAAAGAAGAAGTAGAGATAGAAGTCTAAGTGACATTCTCATTTTTTTTCTCATGTCATTCTTTTTATTTATATTGAGCTTGCAATCTACTAACACCTCCAGATCTTTTCTATATAGCATCATACATACAGAATTGAAAGGGAGCTTAGAGGTCAACTCATTTCAAACCCTTCATGTTACAGATATGGAAATTGAGGGCCAGAACCCAAGTGAATTGTCGCAGATCAAAAATTTTATAAGTGCAGAGCCAGAATTCAAACACAGGTCTTCAGATGCCAAATCCCTTTCCTTTCTCACTGTACCATGCTGTCTCTGGGTCATGATGGTGGAGGTAACTAAGCTAAGTCTTAAAGGAAGAATGGAATTTAGCCATACAGAGAACAGGCACTATGGAGTCTAGGTGTAGAGGTGGGAATGTGTGTTCAGGAAGCAATGAGTAGATAAGTTTAGCTGAAATGAAAGGTTCCTGTGGGCAAGTGGTAGGTTTGGAGAAACACAATGTTTTTAGAAAGGCTTTGAATGCCAAGTTAAGGAATTTGGGCTTTATCTTTTAATTCTTTGAAGGTTTTTGGGGAGAGGATGGATGGGAAGGGTTCAGAATCTGCTATGAATAAGTTTTAAAGTATTAGTGTTCCAATTTCTGCTCAAAGTGAAATGGGCTAGGACTAATTGACTTCAACAATAATAAGTGACAGTTCAATTGAAGTCCAGGATTTTAGAGTTAGACAACTTGAAGTTTGAATCCTGATCGTTCCACTTATTAGCTCCCTCTGAACTTTTAAATAATTCAGTCGAGCTCTCTGGTCATCAGTATCTTTGTCTGCAAAACCAGGAATGATTCCTATTCTACTTACCTTACAGGGTTGCTATAAGATTCAAAAGATAATTGTAAAGTGTTTTATAAACATAGAAAGTGTGAACTGCTACTATTTTTTTTTAACAGTTCTCAAATGACTTCTTTTCTCACTCTCTGTGCTGCTCCTCTTCCCCACCCCCCACCCCCAACCCCCTGCCTGGTGCTAGCCCACAGACTAGCCCAGATTATGGCTGCAACTACTAGCTTCTTTTGGAATTTGGACCTTTTTCTCTTTCTCTGTCTCCTGGGATTCAGGATGATTTCTGTGAGCTGTGAAAGCTGCAAGGATAAACTTTTGAAGCACCAAAGGGTGCTGCTATGGTTGTAAAGCAATTTTTAATTCTACCAAGTGCCTTCAATTTTTGAAAATAAAAAAACGATAGAAGTAACTTGATTATATTGCACTTTAATTAATCTAATTTTCCAGCAGACACAGAACTGTGTTTAGTTATAAAATCCTGACCACATCCACCCACTTAGTCAGTAAGCTTCAGTGGCTTCCTGTTATTTCCAAGATCAAATATAATATTCTCTGCATTATAAGCCCTTCATAACCTGGCCCCTTCCTACCTTTATAGTCTTCTTATACTTTACTCCCCTGCACACACTCTGCAATTCAGTGACACTGGCCTTCTTCCTATTCCTTATGTAAGACACTCTGTCTCCTGACTCCATGCATTTTCACTGGCTTGACTCTCCATGCCTGGAATTTTTTACCTGCTCATCTCCAGCTCCTGGCTTCACTGGCTTCCTACAGCTCTCAGCAGGAATCTTGCCATACCTCTTAAGATTATCTCCAATTTACTCTGTATATATCTTGCATCTGCATACTTGTTTTGCATGTTGTTTCCCCATTAAAATGTGAAGCTTTGAGAGCAAATCCCCAGCTTAATAAATGTTTGTTGACTGACTGTCTGATAGCTTTAATTGTTACATTGTTTGACCTTCATTCTCAAAGTGGACCATAACCTCAGGGAAGTGATGCCACAACATGCAAGTGAATTGGATTTAAGTGAGGGAGGGCTGTGCAAAGTCACCAGCCTAACTTTCTCCTCTAGAGCCATCTGGGTCCAGTGGTAAGATATAGATCATGATGACTGGAGATGGAGTTTTAATTATGCATTAGATCATTGAAGGTGCTTGCTGAATACCATAGAAATGTAATTACTTGCTTTGTGTTGAATACTAATAAATCATACTCCTTAAACCCCTATGGATATGCATTTTCAAAGGACCAACCTCTTAAGAGAAAATATAAAATAATGAATGTATAAGAAATGTCTCCTTCTAGAAGTGCCAATATGGCAAGGCTGTAAAGTATTACATATTTTGGTTTTTTTTTTCATTTCTTATCTTCTTGTTATTCACTTTCATTTTATCAGAACCATCTAGAGGCTCATCAAGAGGAGGGCATGGTGATCTCTCACATGGCAGTTGCTGGAGTTGGCATCTGGATCGCCTTTACATCTGGATCTACTCTCCGTCTTTTTCACACAGAGACACTAAAACATCTCCAAGACATTAACATAGCTACCCCTATTCATCATATGTTGTCAGGTAATTAGTTTGTTTGTTTGTTTTTTAAGGGTGATCATGTATGCCTCTGTGTGGGTGAGGGTTTATATGTGTTTCCTCCTAATAATCTGAACACCAGACTTCAGTCTGTTTGGTAGAATCTCTTCAGCTGCTTCCTGAAAGACTACAGATTTTCCTCGTGCTACTTGGAGAGTTCTGTTTCAGTAAATCAAACAAGAATTTATGAAATAATTATCATGTTCAGAATGCACACTCTGCTGGGCTTGAGTGAGGGACAGATTTTAACTGAGACATCAACCTTGCCTACCATCCTTGCCCTGGGCTAATGGAGAGCATGAGATACCACCACAAATAACTGTGTCACATAATATTGCATAATCAACGAATTAGGGAGTCATGAAACAAAGTGCTATTTGGGATCAGAGTGGGAGGTCATTATTATAGTCAGAGGAAAAGTGAAGATTTATGGGAGGATGTAGCATTTGAGATGAGTTTAAAGAATGGGAAGGAATTCAGCAGGCAAAGAAGGAGAAAGACATATGTTAAATAGGAACAGTATTAGCAGGGGCATGGAATCAGGAGGGTTAAAACTGGAACATAGAGGTATGAGATTTCCTAGGTAGAGGGAGCTCTTGGTGAAGAACTTTCTCAGTGAATCAAAGCAGCATCATCTCTTCAATTTCACCACTTTCTTTTTAACTTGTAGTCTTAGAGAATTGCCTAGGAATACTGAAAGGATGAGTAAGTTTCTTGCCCAAGGGCACATTGGCAGTGTTTGTGTCAAAGGTGGGACTTGGACCCAGATTTTCCTAATTTAGAGGCCAGCTCTCATTCCACTGTGCCTCTCTGCTAGGGGAATAACGTGAAATAAAGCTTGAAAGCTTGAGTGTTTCCACAATATGAAAGGGCAATAAATGTCAGGCAAAGGCATTTGAATCTTACTTGGTAGACACTAGAGAGGCATTGAATTGACATGACCAGATCAATGCATATAAATTATTCTTATCCTAGTATAAAGTATGTCTTGGTTGAGGGGATGATAGAGTGGAAGCAGGAAGATCTGATGAGAGGTTGTTATGATAATCTAGATGCGTAGTGATGAAAGTTTCAGTTAAATGACAAAGTTAGAAGCCAGACTGTAGAAAGTTAAGAAGAGAGTGAGTGGAAAGGATGTGGTAGAATGAATAGCTTGGCCACAAACGGGAAGAATGATAGAAGACAATAGCTTATATAAAGCTATTAAAACAAAATATATATAAACATATAATATGTAATACTATATTATAACATAAGATATAATATAATACAATATAATGTAATATATAAAGCAAATAAAGAAGGACAGACACATCAGATGATGGTTTTTTGAGGGTGCGAGAGACATGAGCGTGTTTATAGGCAGTATAGTGGAAGACAGTAAACAGAGAAAGGCTAAAGATCAGAGGAGGAAGTCTACTGGAGAATCTGGATGAGATGGGTTCACTTCTATATGTAGAGGAGTTGGCTTTGGCAAGGAAAAGGGCTACCTCATCGTGTTTACAGGGAGTGAAAGCTTGAGAAGGCATCTAAGTGATATGATATGAGGTGAAGAGAAGAAGAAGGAGGTCTTAGTGAATGGCATCATTTTTTTCAGTGAAATACAAGGCAAGATTTTCAGCTGAGAGAGTAGGGTAGGGGAAAGAGAGTTATGGGAGATGGGAGGAAGGATGAAAAATTTTTGAAAAACCATTGTGGTGAGTGAGATAGTGAGTTGATTAGGGAGGTATAAAGGATTGCCTTGCTGCAGTGAGGGCCCAGTTGAGATTAGGTAACATAAATTTGTAGTGGACCTAGTTTGCACAGTTTTCTAATTTTCTTCAGCTTGATTGAGTAGTATGTCAGCAGGAACAAAGGCAGCAGTTGGTGGGAATAATCCAAGGCTGAGGCTTGACAGGGTATTTTGAGCAGCAGGATAAGGGTGAAAGGGGCCAAGAGAAGAGAACGACAATAGAGAGTAGAACTGGTTCTAGAATTTTGGAACAATTCTTTTTCTCTATATTACAGTCTATCAGGGCTCATCAATCTCTCAATAAGAAAAGAGTCTTTTGTGGGTGGATGTTTTACAATCTGATTACTGAATTTTTTTTTGTTTACCTTTGTATAGCTTCAAATGAAATGTGAGTTTCCTCAGTAAAAATGACTCCCCCTCAATCTTTTGTTTTCTGTTTTTTGTACTGTCTTGCCCATGTCAAGATTTTTTCTTTTTGACAATGGTTAGCAGATTTTTGTTTGTTTAAACCAGTCTTCTCAATGTTCTTAAAACTTTAAGAGATTTACACTGCACTATAGAGGAATCAGATAACAGTTTCTCCAACTTCCAGCTCTTTCTAAAGACTTTTGCTTATTCTGTGGGGCTTAATTAGACTAATTAGGCTATTTTGAAACAATATTTTGTCAGTTCTTGGTGTTTTCCATTTTTTGCTTTCCTTATATACTTATGGTCCCACTCCTAGCATGTTCATGAATGATCCTTGAAACACTTCATTTCCCCACACCAAGCAGTCACTGCAATGTCTTTAACAGTCATTGAAGATCTACAATTTTGCATGATTCCTTGGAATAAAATCTATTCTTAAAAACCACAGAACTAAACTAAAAATAAAGAAGGTAATGAAACGTGTGTATGGCATGAAATTGAGCACTTACTTGACAGAGAAGTAAATAAGGTGGAGAAGTCAGGTTTAATCCAGTTTCATCTGGTCAGAGTTAGATATTCCGAATTAGCCAAGTGCCAATAGATGCGCTCATATTTGACCATTGCTGTTACAAAACAAAACCATGTTGAAATTGTTACCTGTACCAAGTAATTCTACACCACCATAGTGAATGTCTGATGCAGAATTTGAACCTAGGTCCTCACTCTAAATCAACTGCTCTTTGTGGTGTCCTTTTGGTAAGCAATTAAGTTAAATACATTTCAATTCCTGTAAGCTTCTTGGCACCAAAGTAGCTACATTCTAGTTTTTAAAAAGCAGGGAATTCTACAGGCAATACAGTCAAAATCTATGTAAGACAATAAAGAGACAATTTAATTAGGAGCAAAAGAACTGATTCTGGTAAATATAAAAAATATCCACCACAAGGGAATTCATTATAATAGACTTTATTGGCAACCTAGTCAAGGATGAGGGTAGAGAGGACTACTTCTGGGTGGTGGAAGACCCTCACCATTGTTTTACTAAATATGCTTGCAAAATTGCCACAACTTCTCTGCCCCTTGGATTTCCCATCTGTAAAATGGATAATACTTTTCATTTATGTATCATTAGGATTTGTGGTGATGAAATGAGATAATTATGTAAGCATTTTCTGAAAGGAGCCACAGGAGTTCTCTAGTTGATTGTTAAGAGAATTATTTGAGGGGCACTAGAAATTTATGGAAAGACTTTTATCCAATGCAGATGTTAATCATAGAAAAAGTAGAAAAGTTATTTGAGAGCTGAACTCCATTCTTTCTTCATGTTTAAATTAATTTTCCCACTGCATATTGACTTTAATGCTGCAATATTTATACAAAATGTTATTTCTTGTTGTTGAAAAAAAGTGTTTACCTTTATCTGGATTTATTTTAAATGCATTTCTGTACCTTCTTTGAGAGAGATAGATGTTCTTACTATACAATGTAGGAAGTAAGATACTTACTTCTAGCAATATCTATCCTTGGGCAAAGAAGTCTAATGTTACTTAACAATAATACGTTCATGCCTTGTCACACACATCAGATTAGTCTCCAAATTACTTCTTTTAAGGTCAAAGTGCCATAACTTGCATAAGACTTATGAGGGAGAATTTTGTTAGGCAAGACCTCAAGATAGCATATTTAAAGCCTGAGATGTATTTCAATTATTCTGGGGAAAAAATCTCCTGCATGTTTCCATGAGTCTGTAAGATAATAACCAAAAAAGGTTATGAGTCAAGAAAGTAGGAGGTTGCTATAATGAAAATCATGAGATGCAATGGAAGCTTAAAATACAAAAGTTGAAAATCCTTTATTAAGCTGTAAGGAATATCTGTGGGTAGGTAACTCCAAAAAAAAAAAAAAGAGAAAAAGAATTTAAAAAAATTAATTAACTTATTTGGGTGTTTTATTGGAACTTTAAATAGTGAACTTAAGTATCTGATAAGAAGACAAGGCCACTCAGACAGATGGAATTGTGATTTGGTGGATGCTAGAAAGGTCCAAAAATATCTCCTAGATTAGCTAACCCTCATGTCAGAAATCCTCCTGGAATAATTTTTTTAGCATAAAGATTCTCTAAGAGGAAGCATGGCATGATGGTTAGAGGGCCTGCTTAAGCCTCACTCAACCTCAGACAACCTGGGTTTATGTGCTGCTTCTGACATGTATGAACTGTATGACCATGGGCAAGTCAATTTACCTCTTAATACCCAGGCAGTCCTAAGACTATAAGATGCAGAACAGTTCTTAGAACTCCTTAGACAGACTATATCACAGATTCAGAGGAAAAAATTTTCTAGAAGTTCTCTGCAGAAATGCAAAACCCTTGAAGTGATAATACTTTGAGGTCACTTCAGTTGGTGACACTTTAATGAGGATTAGATTATCAGATTGCTCCTTAGTTGAGAGAGCTAAACTGAAGTAGACTGGAACAAAATTCTCTGATAGGGTAGTGGAGTAAGGAGAAGGGTCCTAGAAGTATGGATCATGAGATGCTGCCTAGGCAGGGTCTTAGTACAGTGACATACTGGGAATTCCGAGTAACCAAGCCATTACACAAAGGCCCCAAGGCACTTGGGAGGGGGAACCATTAAAAGGAGAAATGGAATGGTGCCAAGTACAAGCTTTGTTTCACAGATTTGCTGAGGGCTGACCCCCTGTTAGGAATCATGTTTTGTTGACTTTGAGGTTGGCTATAGGGTCTTCAAAGGAATTAACAGATATCAGATATGACCTCTTCAACATTCTTAATAAATTCTCAGCTATTTTGGTGGAAGAGAAAAATGAAGCATTGAAATGATATGCAAATGATTTCTTCATTTTAAACCCACAAACTTATTTACAGTCTTCACTGCTCTAAAAACATACTGACACTTTGCAATGGTCCTTGAAGTAAATGTTTTCACTGAGCACACATGTTAGTGAAATGAGTGTTTGCTATTGGGACCTCTGTTGTAGCTGTTGGGATAAAACCAAATTAAATTTTTGGTTTGCCAAAGCATGCATTTATTTTTCCAGTTCATGGAAAGAATTTATTTTGCCTACATATCAGAAGGTCAGATCTTGAAGGGCATAGGGAATGAGATGCCATTGCAATGACAAGCAGTCTTGCAAACCTAGCAAATGGGTGGAGGGGGGTTGCTGTGATCAAGCTATTCAATGGCTCACTCCATTCCAGTTGGCACAGCAGTTGTGGAACAGGAACCAGTGTTCTGGTTGACATCACTCTTGTCTTTTCCACCATAGTTGCCATGGTTTCCAGACTCCTAACAGGCTCCAGCAGAAGTACCGCTGCAAACTTCCTAGTCAAGGCTTTGTGCCACCCACAGGATTTTAATCAATCACTTTACACTTCTGGTTAGGGAGGAAAGGGTGGCATTTCTGCAGGCAAGTGTGGGAGGATTTTTTAAATTGTCATATACACTTTTGTATGTATGTATTTTAAAAGCACATTTTCCATATTTTTAAAATCATAATTTAAAAATCTTGTCCTTAGCCAAACTTCATTAGCCATCAATCATTCGCCAGTTTTCTTCATGTCCTAAAGTGGACGCAGGACATCAAAATGGTTCCTCTAACAATTGGACTCAATTTATAGGACCTTTTAGTTGTCATTTAGTTTAATTTGTTCATTAAAAAGTATAATTATTATTGGTGTTTTTGTTTTATCTCACGTTCATTTCTAAATATGTCAATTCTGTTCATTCATCCACTGAGCGAAATGTTTTTTGCCATTGTTATTCATTCATTTTCAGTTGTGTCCAACTCTTCATGACCCTATTTGGGGTTTTCTTGGCAAAGATACTGGAGTTGTTTGCCATTTCCTTTTCCAGCTCATTTCGCAGATAAGGAAACCAAAGCAAACAGAGATAAGGATCATATAGCTAGTAAGTGTCTGAGGCCAAATTGGAACTCAGGAAGATGAGTCTTCTGACTTTAGACCTGTCACTCTATCTGCTGTGTCCATCTAGCTACCCCAACTTAAATGCAAAGATTAAAAAGAGAGAGAAAACTGTTTAGTAAAACTCATCAATATATAGTATCTGACAGTGTATGCAAAATTCCACCTGTAGTTCGCCACCCCTATAATGAAAGGATGGAAGTATATTTTTAGATTTTCTCAAATCCTCTTCAGGGCCAACCTTGAATACCCTAAGTACACAGATTTAGTTTGAGTTTTGTCTTATTTTTTTCCTTTACATTATCGTAGTCATTGTATATGTTGAATTCTTGGTTTTGCTTTCTTCCCTGGACACCAGTTTATATAGATTCCTTAATTTCCCTCTAAATTATTCATATTCCTTGTTTCTTATGGTGCATGAATATTCCCTCATATTCATGTACCACAACTGGTTTAGCCATTCCCTAATCCATGAATACATATTTTATTCCTAGTTCTTTGCTACTACCAAAGTGCTATTTTGAATACTTTGGTGTGCATCAGCCCTTTCCTTCTGTCTTTGAGCTCCTTGGGATATATGCTTGGGTGTGCCAACAACCTCACTCCATATGTGAGGCAGCTTAGGCCCGGAAAGGTGTTTGAGATCACCTAAGCATTAAGTAGAAGAACCAAGATTTCAACTCACCCTCGAGAGATGTTTACCTCCCACAGAGTAAGTCATGATGCAATTTTTCATGAGTCTTCGAGGAACAAACTTGGAAACTTTAAGAAGTTATTTCTGTTTGTAATTTAAGGTTATAAACTGATCAAGGAGGCATTCATTATTTTCCCTTTTTGCTTATTTGTCTAATATCCTTATCCTTTTGTTCCTATGTCCCAAAGATGGTCCTAATAAAATATAGCTTTGATATATGATCATATCTCTAAAATATTGTAATGAGTATATATTTATGATACATCTGTATCTGTAAATGGATCTGTAGTTGCTTAGGTTGGGAGAGTGCATAGGTGTAACTTCCTTCCTCCCTTTTAGAATAATAGTGTGGGTTTCCTGAAAACATACAGAGTAGAGAGAGATTGTAAAGATAACATTTCCTATGTATCACATAAGTATAGCATGCATAACACAGGTGTTTCCACTGAGTTTTCTACCACAAAATAGTCAAGATAATATGTTCTTGGAAAACAGTTTGAAGTCTAACATTGGGCCATAGAATTGAAACAGGGATTGGAGGTGAAGACTTTCTCATATCAAAAAAGCAAAAACTTGAGTGTGAATGTTATTAAAACCCCCTTATGACACTGGGCATGTCATGAGCAAGAACCAAGATTCAGATGATAAGGTTACCTCGTATGTGGCCAACATTTATTGAGGGTGTCTTCTATGTCATAATGAGATTTTGCTGTGCTTCAAAGATAGTTTGTTGTAATTTACTTAAAATAAAACTCATCCATCCATGTTACTCACAGTCCAGCGATTGTGATGGTACTAAATCTTACTTCCTCTGTAAGCACTTTCTAATACCAAGCTGTAAATTAAATATCTAAAAGTCACAAATGGCCAGGGCTGAATAGTAAAACCCAACCCTGGCTTAGAAAATGGCTTAGAATAACTTTAATGGACTTCTATTTACCATATCCTATAAGCTATTGTAAGTTACATCCTGAAGCAGCTGTTTCATGGTTTTCCATTCATTACAGGATTTCAAAGGAAAGTCTTAAAAACCTTTTAACTATTTAATGGAAATCATGTTGCCGACCATGATTTTTAGTCTTAAGATAATTGTACCTGGTTTTCACATATAAATGTTGCCACAAATGTTGCTCCCAGAAATTATATTTAAAATAATAATTGCCAATAATTTATCATTTTGTTACCCATTGATATTTTTCTAAATACTATGTCCCTCATAAGACAACTTGAGAAATGAAAGGCCATTAAGTTAATTTATGAGAATAATTTTAATTAGCAAATACATACCTCTTCATGTTCCAAATGAGATAGGACTTAGGCTGACCTTCTTGGGATTAGAGTCAATTTATGTTTCTTCTCCATCATAGTGGTAACTATAGGAAATAAATGTTTTAGATCCTCTTGATCCCTGTATCATCTTGAATCCATTGTTAGCTTGGTCTGTCAGAGACTTGGTAAAAATGGAGACTAATTTAGCATTCTTAGGATAGGGCTCTCTCCATCTCAATTTTGATTCATGTTTTGGTTTGGATATAAGAAAGTGCATTCTGTTTTCAGCATTACTTGACACATTTTAATTTACTTTATTTGTTTAAAAGAAAAAGAGAGAGAAAAATGTTATATTCTAGGAAGACTGTAGATAGATCCAATCTTCTGTCATCTCCAGTACACAACCATTTCTATTAACTACCATGGCTGTCAGTAACCATAGTCAAGTCAGCAAGTATCTATTATGTGTGAGGCATTGTGCTAAGCCCTGGGATACAAAGTAAGACAAAAATAGTTCCTCTATTCAAGAAGCTGACAGTCTTAATAGAAGATACTACAAGCAAACAGCTAGGTACAAATGAAATATATACTGGATAAATTATAAGTCATCTGAAGGGGAAGGCATCAGCATTAAAGAGAACTGGGAAAGGCTTCTTATTGAAGGGGAAATTTTATTTTATTTTATTTTATTTTTCCACATTTTTTTATTTAATATATTTAGTTTTCAGCATTGATTTTCACAAGAGTTTGAATTCCAAATTTTCTCCCCATTTCTACCCTCCCCCCCACTCCAAGATGGCATATAATCTGGTTGCCCTGTTCCCCAGTCAGCCCTCCCTTCTGTCACCCCACTCCCCTCCCATCCCTTTTTCTCTTTCTTTCTTGTAGGACAAGATAAATTTCTATGCCCCATTGCCTGTGTATCTTATTTTCTAGTTGCATGCAAAAACTTTTTTTTTTGTTTTTGAACATCTGTTTTTAAAACTTTGAGTTCCAAACTCTCTCCCCTCTTCCCTTCCCACCCACCCTCCCTAAGAAGTCAAGCAATTCAACATAGGCCACATGCATATCATTATGTATAACCCTTCCACAGTACTCATGTTGTGAAAGACTCACTATATTTTGCTACTTCCTAACCTATCCCCCTTTATTGAATTTTCTCCCTTGACCCTGTTCCTGAAGGGGAAATTTTAGTTGAGACTTGAAGGAAATCAGGAAGCAGAGATGAGAAGAGAGAATTCCAGGCATGGGGGACAGCCAGGAAAAATGCTCTCAGTCCAGACGTGGAGTGTCTGTCTTATACAAGGAGCAGCAAGGAGGCCAGTGTCACTGGATCATAGATTATGTGAAGGAAAAGGACTGAAAAGGTACAAAAGGGCCAAAGTTATGAAGGGTTTTGAATGCCAAACAGAGGATTTTATATTTCATTCTTGACATGATAGGGGTACACTGGGGTTTATTGAAGTGGGGGGATAGGGGAAGGCAGGTCACATGGTCATACTTGCCATTTAGGAAGATGAGACTTTTGTCATGGAGACCAACCAACCAGCAGGCTATTGCAATACCAATCTAGTTGTGAGGTGATGAGGGCCCATGCTGTGGTGATGGCAATGTTAGATGAGAGAAGAGGGCATATATGGGAGATATAATGAATGTAGAATTGACAGGATTTTGCAAGAAATTATATATAGGGAGTAAGAAAGAATGAGAGACTGAGAATAACACTTAGGTTGAGAACTTGAATGACCGAGAGGATAATGGTTCCCTTGATTTTTGTTATATGTTCAGTCATTTCAGTCACGTCCAACTCTTTGTGACTCCATTTGGGGTTTTCTTTGCAAAGATACTGGAGTGATTTGTCATTTCCTTCTCTAGCTCATTTTATAGATGAGGAAACTGAGACAAACAGGGTTAAGTGACTTGCCTAAGGTCCCACAACTAGTAAGTGTCTGAGGTCAGATTTAAACTCAGGTCTTATTGATTTTGGGCCTGGCACTATCCACTGTACCACCTAGCTGCCCCAGTTCCCTTGACAGATTTAGGGAAATTAGAAAAGAGGAGTAGGCTTTTGAAAATAAAATGAGCTCAGTTTTAGACATATTGAATTTGAAGTATTTACGGGACATTCATTTTGGGCTGTCATATAGATAATTGGAGATGAAAGAATGGAGGGCAAGAGAAGGATTAGGACAGGATAAAGAAAATAATTGAATCTGTTGGGTACCAAGTGAAATTGTATATAGAGAGAAATGAATAGAGTCCAGAGAGAGCCTTGGGGCACAGGCTAGTAGTCAACTTCACTTCCTGTAAAAATGTATCTGGGAATTCACTATTCCACAAAAACTGCTGGGAAAATTGGAAAATGGTATGGCAGAAACTGGACATAGTCCAATATCTTATACCATATACCAAAATAAAGTCAAAGTGGGTTCATGATTTAGGAATAAAGGCTGATACTATAAGCAGTTTGGGAGAGCAGGGAATAGTTTACCTATCAGATCTATGGGAAAGGGAAGAATTCATGACTGAGCAAGAGATAGAGAGCATTACAAAATGCAAAATGAATAATTTTGATTATGTTAAATTGAGAAATTTTTGTATAAAAGATAAGGAGGGAAGCAGAAAATTGGGAGAAACTCTTTACAACCAATGTCTCTGATAAAGGCCTCATATCTAAAATATACAGAGAACTGAGCCAAATTTATAGGAATAAAATCCATTCCCCAATTGAGAAATGGTCAAAGAATATGAACAGGCAGTTTTCAGAGGAAGAAATTAAAGATATCTATAGGCATATGAAAAAATGCTCTAAATCACTATTGATTAGAGAAATACAAATCAAAACAACTCTTAGGTACCCCATCTCTCCTATCAGATTGGCTACCATGACAAAACAGGAAAATGATAAATGCTGGAGAGGATGTGGGAAAATTGGAACATTGTTACATTGTTGGTGGAGTTGTGAACAGATCCAGCCATTCTGGAGAACAATTTGGAACTATGCCCAAAGGGCTATAAAAATGTGCATACCCTTTGACCCAGCAATACCACTCCTGGGGCTACATCCCAAAGAGATCACACAAGTGGGAAAGGGACTTGTATGTACAAAAATATTTATAGCAGCTCTTTTTGTGGTGGAAAAGAATTGGAAATCAAGGGGATGCCTATCAATTGGGGAATGGCTGAACAAGTTGTGGTATATGAATGTAATGGAATACTTTTGTGCTATAAGAAATGGGGATGATATGGACTTCGTAATAACCTGGAAAGACCTACATGATATGATGCTGAGTGAGAGAAGCAGAACCAGGAGAACATTCTACACAACCACAGACATACTGATTCTGTGATGACTAACTTTGATAGACTTGGCTCTCCTCAGCAATACGAGGTTCAAAGACAGCTCCAAAGGACTCATGATGGAAAAAGCTACCTACATGCAGAGAAAGAACTGTGGAGTCTGAATGAAGACTGAGGCAAAGTATTTGCTCTCTTTTTTCCTCTTCTTTTTTGTTTTTGTTTCTTCTCTCTCTTGATTCACTCCATTGGTCATAATTCTTCTTTGCAACTTGCCTATTGTATAAATAAGTTTAATGCTAAGGTTTATGTAGAATCTATATCGGACTGCATGCCGTTTTTGTTAGGCAGAAATTTGGAACTTAAGAACATGTAGAATTAAGTGTTGTGAACTAAAAATAAAAAAAAATCTTGTTTAAAAAAGAAGTCTATCTGGGGCCCCATTTACTGATCTGTTTAGGTTAGGCTAGGCTAGACTACACCAGACCAGGGGAGGGGAACCTTTGGCCTTGAGGCCCTCTAGGTTTGAATCTTCAAAGAGCTGCACTTGAGGACCTGGAGGGTTACATGTGGCCTGGAGGCTACAGGTTTCCCACCCTTGCTAGGCTTCATGTTGAAAAGCCCAACTCCAATCTTGAGTTGCCATTCATGTCTTCCTATTTCCTTACCCTTCCCACTGTACCTCATTGCTATTCCTACTACCACTTTGAGATTTGAATGAACTTCAATGTGTTGGAATCTTTCTGGTACTTGTTCACATCAATTCTTCCAATGGTAGCCTGAATGGCATCCTCCAAGACCCAGACTAACTTTTATGATGTATTCTTTTGACAACTGCCATAGAAAATCTCAGGGACAATAGAAAAGCTTTTAGCCAGAATAAATATTCTTGCCTGGGGAACTTTTTATTCTGGCTAAAAATAGAACATTTCATATGAGAGAAAATTGTTGACTCTCAAACATAGATCTTTAATTGGCCCCAGAAATTAGTAATTTCACTCAGCTTCTGAGAGTTTCTAGTTAAGTAGAAGAGAAAAGCTAGCATCTGGGATTTCATTGGTCTTTTTCATCTTTATTTGTAACTAAAAGATGTGGTGTGAGCTTTTGAAGATCTTCTAAGAGTTCCCATTGTTGTTCAGATGTGTTTTTCTCTAGTCTTTCCTGGTATTAGAGTCTGTCTAAGGTCTCTCATCCTCCCACCAATTCACATTCTTTTTTCCCCATACACTGCTTTTCTTCTCCCCCTCCTCACTTCGAAATCATTCTTCAAATGCCTATGTCTTTCTTTTTACATACATGCATACATACATACACACACATGTGCGTGCCTTGTTGTTCAGTCATTTCAGTTGTGTCTGACTTTGTGACCACATTTGGGGTTTTCTTGGCAAAGATACTGGAGTGGTTTGCCATTTCCTTTTGTAACTCATTTTACAGCTGAGAAAACTGAGGCAAGCAGGCTTAAGTGACTTGCCTAGGGTTCCATAGCTAGCAAGTGTCTGAGACAGGATTTGAATCCATGAAAATGAAACTTCCGGATTCCAGGGCAGGCACTCTCTCTACTGTGCCACCTAGATTTAACAACAATGACAACCAGATCCTTCATAGACTCAAAGACCATAGCATGTCAGAACTAGAAGGGATCTTTAAGGTTATCTAGTCCAACTCCCTTATGTTAGACATAGAGAAATTGGGACCTCAAGAGGTTGCCAGGTTATACAAGAAGATCATGATAGAATTGAGATCACAGAATTTTACCAATTATTATGGAAAATTGTTTAAAATAGCAGAAGACATCCTCAAGAATAAAATTCTCTGGATATATTATTTCTATAAAACACAAAATGGCTTGAGTTTTATGTACTATGAACTGTTTTCAAGAAAGCATTTTTTAGGAAAAGAGAAAGTAGAATGGAATTGTCCACCATTTATTTTACAATGATTTACCAGTTTCTTTCTTTAATTGTGGTAAGAGATATTTTTAAAAATTTTATGTCATTTATAAACATGTTTTATGAAGAGACTTTTAAAGTATCAAAGTGGGTAAATGAAAAGTACCATCATCTTCATTTGACTATGTGTGTTAAAATTATTCAAGTGAATAAAAATTCTGACAATCCTCCACTTACCCACAAATCAACATCATTAGGATAATTATCTACAGAGGAAGATATAACTTGGAGTATTTGTTTCTGGAGGAACTAATAAATGTGGAATTAGCTTCAAACCCAGAATTGATAGGATACTAAACAAACATATTCTGGAAATGTGACACTTATTACTTTGAGCACTTGAGGTTTGTGACCTCATTCATGCGGTTATTCCCTCCATCTGTACATATTAAAATTCATCCACTACTCTTCATTTTGTGTACTTCTTGTCTATGCTCTTCTAAAATTCATCTATAAAGTAGCTGCCCAGTGTTCTAGAGAGTATGGGGGAGCATCCTTTAAGTCTTTAAATATTCTAGGGTTACACATGCAACACTTGGACTGGCCATTTATTATCCTTCACCAACACTGCATAACCAGTTAGCTTCCATTTAATAACATATAATCTGTACTGCTACTTCTTTCCCAGTAGTCATCGCCAGTGATATCCTATAACCTATTTACAGTGACAAGCATCTTACTTATTAGCCTCTTTATCACCTGAAATTTTGATTGGTTTGCATATTTCTTCTTATCTTCTAGTATTCAACCACAAAGATAAAAAGATGGAAAAGATTATGTGACATTGTGTACAAGGACTAACACATTGACTTCTTAAGGAATTTCATGTGAATCCCTTAGCAATATCCTCTTCTTGGATGTTTTTGGTTTGGTTTTAGTCATAAGTCATAGAATTTTAGAGTCCTTGAAGAGTTAAAGTATATAATTACACAAAGGGAAATGGATTTGATAAATTGATAATCTGAATGATCACCCAAAGATAATGGTGGGCACAAGCAAGCTGAACCATGTTACAAATAAAGAATGAATTATGCAGGAGAACCTGTGCAAAAGATTATCATTAGAAATGTGTGATCAGAAACAAACAAAAAATGGTAGGCCAGTCATATAACAACAGTGAGGATTAACTGATGGCCAGGTCATATGCTACAATGGTACTCCATGGTATAAAAAGAAATCTAAGGAATCCCTTCAAAATGGATTGCCTCCCATAGAGAATTTATGGTAGGATATTAACAAGAATGGCACAGAATGTGGCACAAACATGGATAAGGTGCAATCTCCATCACTGGAGAACATACCCTCATGGATGAGATCACAGATCCATTGGAATATTATCTTCTTTTATCTCCCATTACGTGGAGTCTCCATTAAGTCTTTCCTGATGTTTAAATTTAATAACCTAGATGATATGTTATAAAATGGCATTCAAAAGCAGATTTATTCAAGTTTGATGACTGTTATACAATTTTATTTATTGTATTCTCATTTCAGATCCTGAAAAAATTCAGGTTTTAAACTCACAAACTAATAGTATTGTGTGGCAAATAGGATTGAAATGTATTACCTATAATGAGAATATTCACTGCTTGCTACTTCAAGGATTACAGAATTGTAGTACCAATTAGATTTGAAGATCTTTTCCACCCATTAATAGGCCATGTGACCTGCTTACATCACAGTTACATGATGGGAGGAGGTTCCTGACAGGAAAAAGAAGTTATGTCAGAAAATTCTGAGAGAGAAAGATATTATGGCTGCTAATGGCTGCTAATGGCCACCCTCATGATTGTTAGAACAGAACAGGCTGACTTAGCTGTACTGTGAGTTTGTGTTTGGGGAAGACCCCAGCAAGGGGTCAGAGAGTTTTTGGGGTGGCAAGGCTCCATGTTGTGATATGGTGTTTTAAGTTCCTTGCTGTTATGGTAAAGTGGGCTGACTGGCTGTGGGAGCTGAACATTTGGTTATGGGATATGGTTTTGTTGTGTCTAAATAAATGTTATACTTCTTTTACCTTCTTTAGGGAGAGTCTCTCATACCTTTCAATGCAGAACTATGTAGGTATATTCACAATTATCATTGATGTTGTGTTTATTGCCTTACTGGTACAAGAATGTCTAGCATACAGCTCAGCTAACATATTGAAATTAAGTTAAAAACTGTATCAGGACTCCAGAAAAATCCTGGCTATTATCCATAATCTGAATTAACTAGATACAAAGGGAGAAAGGACCCCAAACAAGGGGGGAAATATTAGTCAGAAATGTAAACTTCCAGAATTAGAGAATGACAGTTTCAAATTGAGGTTATTCAGTAGAGGACTGGAGGCAATGTGGTGTATTGAATAAGGGTGTTGGACTTAGAATCAGTATGTCCTGAATTCAAATCCTAGCTCTTACATTTTCAAGTTTTGTGGCCATGGGCAAGTCACTTAACATTCCTGAGCCATGGTCAGCTCTCTTAAATTTTATCTACTAAATTATAGATAAGTTTTACAGTTCTCAAACCTATCGTGAAATATATCAATATTTGAATTAGAGGCAGTATAATGTAGGGGATTATGTATTGGAGTTGGTGTTAAGAGACCTAGGTTTGAATCCAGCCTTTGACAGTAATTAATGTGATCCTGGACAAGTTACTTTGTCTTTCTAACCTTCAATTTCTCCATCTAGAAAATGGAGATAATGAATCTGGTCTAGCAGTGGTGGGGTGAGGTGGGGAGCAGGGTTGTTCAGCCTCTCCACTCTTGCCTTCTTCTCTTCCCTCCTACTGATTCATGACCTAAATGAGTTCCCCAGTATGAACATCTCTTCTCTGCTTTGGAAACGTATAAAAGGAATCTAGAATTCTCTATTTTTCTAGTCCTGACTCCCTGTCAGAGATAGCATTCTGGCAAATCATTTTTAAATCTTTCTCCTTTCTTCTGATGTTCCCCTACAATTATGTCCTCCCAACCACAAATCCCAGTAAGTGCACCCAGATTAGCAAATATCTGTGGTTAACATTGTTTGCAACAACAAAATAAATGTTTAAAACAAAGAAAAGTTAAGAGACTTCCCTCAGTGCTCAGAGGAAAAGACTTTAGTTTCTCAAAGAGAGTCCAAGGAGAGAGAGAAAACAAAAACAAAAACAGAATTATAGTCTATAGACTATGTGTGCTTGGGGTGGGGGGGGGTGGTGTGGTTAGGGCTAGGGAGGTTGCTGCTGTTGTTCCTTCCTTCTCGAAGAGAACCATGACTTGTAAGTTAATTGTATTTAAGTGAGGGAGAGCTGTGCAAAGTCACCATCCTCAATTTCTCCTCTGGAGCCAACTGGATCCAGTGGCAAGATATAGATCAGGATGACTGGAGATGGCCGCCAGAGAGAGGAGAAAAGGAAGGTATGTGTCTGAACCTTTTGCCCACTTATCTCAAATAGTCTGACTTCCAAAGTCCTGGCCCCATTCCTTGTAGCGGCCACCTCTGACTGAGTTTCTGCTCTCCCATCTCCATGTAGCTCTATTATAGCCTCAATTTCTATAGCTTTTTGCTTGTTTGGGACCAGGCTTCCTCCTTGAATCTGGCTTCTACCTGGATTCACTTGAACTGGCTTTACTAGGCAGTTATAGTCTTTACTACCTCCACCTTCAAACTTAGCTGCAATCTTTGGTTTGGTTCCACAGTGCTCTTTCAGAAAGCATTAGGGATCCTTTCCATAAAACTATCAAAAGTCTCCTTAGTTCTGCCCTCTTGGGATCTTGACTGTGAAGACTACCACCTCCAACATAGGAGATAGGAGGATAGAGTTGTCTTGGCAAGCTAGTACTCCTTTGACTTCACTTCTTGATTGCGAGACTGAACATAAGTCTGGCTTCCCTTTTTGAGAGGTCTTACCCTATGGTGACCCTCCAGTATATTCCTCAAATTCCCACTCTGCAGGATGGATCCTAATCAAGCAATGATCAATTGACTAATAATAACCAAATGGCTCAGGAATTTCAGAATTCCTCAGTTGTTGTTATTGTCGATTTCGTTTTTAAATTCTAAATCTTTACTTTTGGTCCCTACCAAAGAGCTGGTAGGGGAAAGTCCTGAGGTAATCCATGCCCTGGAAGCAAGTTCGCTGACTATTTAGCTACCTTCTAGACTTCTTCCATATTCAGATGAACCAAACAACTTGAAAAGGTAGCAAAATCTAAGAGTCACATGCTTACATTTGTAATACTAGCATCATTGTGTTGTTGGGGGGAAGTGCTATGCAAACCTTAAAATCTCTGTATACATGAAAGTTATTGGTATTGTTGATTGTGTTCAAATTTATAGATCTCTTCTAAAAAGTGACAAACCACAGCCAAAGAGGAATAAAACCAATATTTTCATTGTTTTTAGTCATGCTCACCTCTAGTAGCTTTGCAAATTAAAAAATACCTCCTGACTTCCCAAGCAAATTTCTAAAAGTCACATTATTTTCTCTCCAATCTATGAAGCCTCCATAAATCATAAAAGGTAAATGACATAAGTTTTTATATTAAGAATCAATGTTAACATTTAAAAATAAAGTCACTACAGTGGTAAAAAAAAAAAAAGAATGAATGAATTCTACAGCTGGAAACTGCTGGAGCATGAATTGAGATTTCAAAGGCCGTTTAATGACAGCAGATTCTTTACCTTCATGTCTTACGGTTTAAGGAGTACTAGAGCAATCATGACTTACCTGAGACTAACGTGTTTTTATTAGAACTTCCAAAAGGATTTTTGAAAATAAATTATATATATAGAAAAGGGAAAAAATTAATTCTAATTATTTTCCTGGGCCATTTATTACATGATAGGGATAAATTGGGTTATTGTGTTGGATTGGTCTCAGACAAACATAGAAGAGTTGCTTCAGATCTATTTATTATCTGCCTGCTATGGCTGATGCTGACAATCCTGGGATGAAAATAAAGGAATAGAGTCAATGGAATAATTAGGTGGAGAAAATTAAAATCTAGTATTACTACCTTTAAATTAGAAAAGGAATGAAGCCCATCTCTGGAAGAAATGATTGAGTAGAAAAAATTTTCTAAAAATTTATTTATTTTTAATTTACAACATTCAGTTCCAAAAGCTTTTGAGTTCCAAATTTTCTTCCCCTCCTTCCCCCAGACAGCATGCAATCTGATATAGGCTCTTTCAGAAAGCATTAGGGATCCTTTCCATAACACTATCAAAAGGCATTAAGCATTAAGCATATTTTCACATTACTCATGTTGCAAAGAAGAATTCTAACCAATGGAATGAACCACAAGAAAGAAGAAACAAAACAAAAAGAGAGAGAGCAAATAGTATGCTTTGATCTGTATACAGACTCCATAATTCTTTCTCTGGATGTGGATAGCATTTTCCTTCATGAGCCGTTTGGAGTTGTCTTAGAATCTTGCATTGCTGAGACGAGTCAAGTCTATCAAAGTTAGTCATTGCACAACATGTTCGTTGTACATGTACTGTGTACAGTGTTCTTCTGGTTCTGCTCCTCTCACTCAGCATCAGTTCATATAAGTCTTTCCACGTTTTTCTGAAGTCTGCCTGCTCCTCATTTCTTATAACACAATAGTATTCCATTACGTTCATATCCCACAACTTGTTCAGCCATTCTCCAGTTGATGGATGTCCCCTCAATTTCCAGTTCTTTGCCACCACAAAAAGAGTTGCTATAAATATTTTTGTACATGTGGGTTCTTTTCCCATTTGTATGATTTCTTTGTGATACAGCCCTAGAAGTGGTATTGCAGGGTCAAATGGTATGCATGTTTTTATAAACCTTTGGACATAGTTCCAAATTGCTCTCCAAAATGGTTGGATCAGTTCACAACTCCACTAACAATGCATTAGTGTTCCAATTTTCCCACATCTCTGCATCATTTATAATTTTCCTGTTTTGTCATGTTAGCCAGTCTGACAGGTGTGATAGGTACCTAGAGTAGAAAATTTTTTGAAAATAATTTGAAAATAATTTGAAAATAATTGCATGTTTCTCTTCCATTTTGTAGCTGTGACTTTGTGTAAATAGGCATAGTTAAAAGAGCAATGGAGTTGGAATTAGAGTTGGTTCACGCATCACCTCTCACTTGATACTTATATCATGATCAAGTTATTCAGCCTTTCTGGGTCTCATATTCCTCATCTATGAAATGAAGACTTAGATTAGAAGATCTCTAACAACCCTTCCAGCACTTAATCAATAATCCAGTCCAATGACATAGTTAGTAAACATTTGTTAAGTACCAACTATGGGCCAGGCATTGTGCATTGGGGATACAAAGAAAGGCATGACAATCCCTGCCCTCAAGAATCTAACAGCTTAATGGAGGAGACAACACATTAAAAAAAAAAAAAGCTTAAAGTGCGGTGGGGGTGGGGGTAGAGTAGTCTGTGCCAGGGCATAATGTAGGTATAATGAAATCCTGCACCTGGGGTAGGAAATTATCTGAGGAATTGGGAAGTCACTTCTTTAACTTTCTTACTTCAGTTTCTTCATCACCCAAATGAAGGGACTAATCTACATGATCTATAAAAGGCCCCTTATAGCTTAAAAACTCTATAAAAATTATAATTCCTTTTGCTAACTCGTTGAACTTTTTTCCTCCCCCCTCCCCCCCAGCTGTTAATGCACCACCCTTCAATGATCTTCTCTTTACTATGTGTGTGTATTTGTGTCTACTTAAATATATTCATTTTATTTTCTCTCAATAGAATGTAAACTCTTTGAGATCAGGGACTAATTGATCCATTTATGTCTTTGTTTTCCTAGTTCTCATCACAGTACTTGGTGTATGGTAGATGATTAATAAGTAATGTTGATTAATTGGATGCTGTATTTAAACATATGCTGACATATATTTTGCATTTATTCTATCTTAATATATTGATCACACTTTGTAACTGAAATAATCTCAGGCCATTGACCATTTTTATAGGGCAACAGCGGGTGTCTGTGACTAGTCTGCTGGTGTGTCACGGTTTATTAATGGTTGGAACAAATCTGGGAATCATCGTATCTCTTCCAGTTCCTCGTTTGCAAGGAATTCCCAAAGTAACTGGTGAGTGAAGAGCCTTAAATATTTGTGTCTACATAATCCTTTTAGATTTAAGTAAACACTAATTTTAAAACATTTTATTTGTCATGATCTATATGGATTAAACTTTATTGGAGTTTTTAGTATCCTATGATTAGTATGCTGTGACATATATATATATATATAGAGAGAGACATATATACACATACATATGTATATTTTATGTATATATTTTTATATATGTCTGATTTTATTATCAGCCTATGTTCTCATGAGTTTTCTATTTCTTGGTGTTACTTATTAATAGAATGGAGAAAGCCTTTCAAGGTAAAACAGTTCATTACAAATTAACTTTATGGGTAGTAAATATTTTATTAAAAATTTTTTTATAAGACTATGGCATATTTAGAGCTAGGAGAAATCTCAGAAATCCTCTAATCCAGAACGCCCATTTTACAAAAGGTGAAAGGTGAGGGCCACAGAGTGGAAATCACTTACCCAGCTTCACACAGTATACAGGTAGTGGGACAAGTAGGACTGAAGATCACCAGCCCTTCTGTCACTTCTCTTTCATTTCTCTCAATCACAGTATCAAAGAACTGGAGAGGAACTCAAGAGATCATCTATTCTGCTCCATCCCATATTGGAGTGGGGATGTTCCTGACAAGTGGTTGTCCACTTGTACATTGTACAATGTACTCATACATTCCAGATGTATGTTGATGGAGAACTCAGTACCTTCTGATGTAATCCATTTCACTTTCAGATTACTCTGATTTTTTTTGTTTCCTTATGCTGAACCAAAACTGATTCCACCCTTTGCTTCTAGTTATATCATGTATAGCAAGCAAAACAAACCTAATCCACCTGATTTATCTTTAAATATTCAAATACAGCTACTCTTGGAAAAAGAGAATTAGATTTGGAATCAAAAGAATAATGTTCACCTCTTGGCTCTGTTAGTTACACCTGAATGACATCCATCAAATCATGTCACTGATATATCTCTCTGATTCTTTTTTCTCTTTTGTAAAATGAAAGTGTTACAACCAGATTACCTGGATAGTCCCTTCCTGGTCCCATACTTTCCCAACCCCACCCTATCCTTTCTCTTCTTCCAGCTAACATATCCTTACTTTCTGAAATTTCCTAAATCATAGTTGTATGTTACTAATATTCTCAAGACTACAAGTTTTTAGCATATATATTTTTCATCTCTTATGATGCTCTGAAATATATGCCCTAGTACTATTTCCATGAGATAGTGTCTCACACAATTATATCATCCTCTGTGGCAAAATGACAGCAGTAAAGCAACACATGACTATTGTTTAGGAGTTTAAAAAAATGAAATGGAGAAGTTGAGGTATCAGTTCAAGGGTGTATAGTAGGCACTTAGTAAGTATTTGTTGATTGAATGATTGGATTCATTTATAGCAATTATGACATCTGAAATAAAAGTTTGTAATGTAAGGAGTAAACATTAAAAACAAAGCATGTGAAGATGAGGTGACTTTATATATGCATATATACATGTGTGTATGCATATATTGTGTTTGTCCTTCGTTTTCGAAGAGGACCATGACATCAGGGAAATGATGACATGACTTGCAGTTGACTTTGATTTGAGTGAGAGAGGTCTGTGCAAGGTCACCAGAGTCACTTATTCCTCCAGAGCCATGTGGGTCCAGTGGCCTTATATTCACCAGGATGACTAGAGATGGCCCAAGGTGCATTGGGAGACCCTGGCCCTCTTAGGCTTAGGTCTTTTCTACTTCTCACTTTGAGTGAGGTAAGGCCCATTCAATGAATAGGCCTCTTTAAGAAGTTAATCAAAGGATGGCCCCTTTAATCAAAACTCAAAAAAAAAAATTAAACTGAGAGGGGAACTCAGGGTTCCTGGCCAAAAGAGAAACAGTTTTAGTCTTTACATCCACTACATGCTAGGGGAGCAGGGACCTATTTTCCAATCTATGAGCTCCAGAGTGAACTGGGTTTAAGTCTTGGTTTTTGAGAACAAAATCTAGCCAGTAAACCCGAAATTAAGGAGGCAACTTTCAGTCATTGAAATGTACCTTCCTTTGGGCAGAGGAGGGAGAGGTAAAGGGAGAGGGAGAAAGAAGGGGAAAGGGAAGAGGGAGAGGCTACTCACAGGTTGTATTTGTCCTTTGTTTTCGAAGAGGACCATGACATCAGGGAAAGGCCTTATATTTATGTGTGTGTGTGTGTGTGTGTGTGTGTGTGTGTGTGTGTGTGTGTGTGTATGCATACATATACATGTAAAGATATATTTTTCTATGAAATCCCTGAATTATAATGTGTGTAGATATGTATGTGTGTGCACCCACACACACATTGTAGTTCAGGGGCTTCATAGAAAAAAAAATAGTTATTTTTTAGAGGCCTGGAGAGGAAGTAGCACAAACAATAAGCTGGAAGTCTTTGTTGTTCAAAGAAAGTAAGGACTTGTAATATTTGGACCATATGATATGTGATACTACCATTTAGAAGATATGTATGAAAATTGATGAAGTGTTTCAGGTTTACATATGAAACTACAGTTTACAAAACTATACATTTTTGGGTTTTGGGTCCTATCAGTCAATCAGAAACCATTTATTAAGCACCCCCTAGCTTCCAGGCCTGGTACTAGATGATAAAGATTCTTAAACATAAAACAGTTTCTGCCTTCAAGGAACTTATATTCCGGGGTGGGGAGGGGGAGAAGGAGGGAAAGAAGGGGTACACGTAGAAAGAGAAACATAGTATATATAAAGCAAATCCAAAGGAATTGGGGGGTGAGGGGAAGAGCTAGTATCTGGATGTATGGAGTTCAGGAGAGGCTCCATGTAGAAGATGGTGCTTGAGCTAAGCTTTGAAGGACAATTGGGATTGTAAGAGGTGGAGATAAGGAGGGAATAGAGTGTACTCCAGGCATAGGGAACAGACTATTCAAAGGCCTAGAGGTGGGAGATGGCATGCTTTGTGTCAAGAACAGCAGAAAAGCCCATTTAGCTAGAATGCAGAGTGAGTGAAGAGGAATGATGTGTAATAAGTCTGGAAACGTAGGTTGGAGCCAGGTTGTGGAGATCTTTAAGTACTAACCAGAAGAATTTTAATGCTTGGGGCAATAGGGAGCCAGTGGAGATTCTTGAACAGGGGACCCATAATTTAGGAATTCTTTTTAGCAGCTGTGTAGACCAGTGGTGTTCAACTCAAATAGAAATGGGCCACTAAACTAGGTCTTTGACAATTCTGAAAACCACATATTAACATTATCCATGTTAACTTATGTTTTATTTATTTTGTCAAATATTTCCAAGTTACACTTTAATCTGGATCTCCAAATAGACCATAGGCATGCCTCAGTGTGTTTGACATCTCTGATGTCAAATTGTTAAGCTGTTGGAATCAGTGGCAAAAAGCATATTGGCTTTGGAGTCAGAAGACTTGTGTTTAGATCTCACCTCTGATGCTTCCTACTGGAGGTAACCTTCGTTAAGTTACTTGACCTCCCCCAGCCTTAGTTTCTTCCTCTATAAAATAACAGTTGTGCTAAATGTCCCTTCCAGGTCTAGATCTATGATCCAACAATCCTTTGACACCCTGCCTCTCTCAGATCTCCATCTTTAAAATTATTCAAATTATTGTCTCCCAGATTAATAATAACATAAGCTGTGAACACTTTGACTTGAGTTGAATATCTAGTGTTAAAATTATTTAGATATTTGGGGTAGGGGACGAAGGAGTCAAGTCAAACGAGTAAGCATTTATCAAGTTCATGTGTACCGGACACTTTAAGGACTGGGGACCCAAAGAAAAGCAAGGGACAGTCCTGCTCTCAAGGAGCTGACTGTCTAATGGGGAAACACCATGCAAACAACTACGTACAATCTATCTTCCGGATAAATTGGAGATAACCAGCAGAGGGAAGACACTAATATTAAGGACAACTGATAAGGGCTACTTACAGAAAGTGGGTGTGAAATTCATACTTGCTTAATGTCCATATACATCCAAAGGCAGTAATGTTCTCTGCTTTAAAAGTGTGTGTTTTCCCCCCCTCAGGCAGAGGTATGGTTTCCTACCATGCACATAACGGCCCTGTGAAATTCCTTGTTATGGCTACGGCTTTAAACAAGAAAAACAAAAGTCACTCCAGAAACAGTCTGCTTCCCAACTCTGAACCTCAGGATGATGACCAGAAGGACATCCTTCCGAATGAGGTATCTAATTCCTGTCTAAGTCAGAGCTCCCCTGACAATGCAGTTTGGTTAGGGGACTCAGTGGGCTCCATCACCCAAAAAAGTGACCTGTCATCGTCGTCTGGATCATTAACCTTGTCTCACGGATCCAGCTCTTTGGAGCATGGGCCAGAGGACAGCACCATTTATGAGCTCTTGAAAGATCCAAATATTGCACTTAATAAAGGGAAGAGCCACCAGTTCAAGAAAACAAAGGCAAGTTCAGTATTAGTCATCTGTGGAGGACAGGGACATCGAAGAGTGAATAAGAAAGCCAAGCAACAGCGGCAAGATGAGCTGGTTTCTTCTGTTATGGTCTGGCAGATTCCTCTGTTAAATATATAAAAGAGAATGCAGCGTACTTAACAGTCGTGGAGTCTGCAATTGAGCAGAACTTTTTAACTAAATCATAAAATACATGATTTAGACTGTGTCAACACTGGTGGGGGGTGGGAGGGGAAAGCACAGTATTTAGGGAAAACATGTGCAATATAGTAGTGGCGGCTACTCTGTCAGTTCGCCCATTTTATTTTCTGCTGCAGAATTGGGATTACAAGCACTATGGAAACAAGTTTCAAAGTTGAAACAATTTTTTTGTAGTAATTTGAAAGTGCAAGGAAATGTGCACTGGGTTTTTTGGATTTGCTTTTTTTTTTTTTTTTTGCTACTGTAGCTGATACTCTAAATGCTAAACTGAATATATCGATTCATTCTCTTCAAGGCTCTTGTGACTTAATCATCCTAAAGATATTCTCAAACTAAGAATTTGCAAGTGCTAAAAATTCAGCATATGGGATAGTGCAAGAAGACTTTCTATTAACAATTCTTAAAACATTCCTACATCTTTTCAGATGTGTGACTTTATTTATATTTTCTTTTATATATTTCAGAGTAAAATTTGTAACAGTTAGAAAATGCAGGGAATGCATATTGGTCCATATGCTCTTGTTTGCTTTCATAAGTCAGCTATTTTTTCCAAAGTGGTATGCATGTTTTGTATATTTTAACAAAGTAGCATTTTATATTACATTTTTTTCAATAAAAAATTGAGGTAAAAACTGTAGTCTATGTATAATCTCTAACACTATTCCATAAAAGAGCATGTTTTAAAATAAAATGTTCAGCCAAGTGGATGACCTTCAAACAACTACTACCAAACAACATATTGTTGGCTTCAAATATTATATTAATACTTTTTTTTACTAGAATCCTATATACTTGCTGTGTTATAAGAGGTATATATAGCATAGAAAAATTGTTAGCTATTCTTTTGCAGAGTCTCTTGCATTTGCCGAAGTTGGACTAATGTAGCTATTTCTCCATGCAGACTAAGTATTCATTCTGAAGGATTCTTGGTGCTAGGTATTATGTATACTTCATTGCTGGCAGTGGGACATGAGCCAAGAAAACTGACTCCTTTCATTCCATAAGGGTATTTCCTGCAAAATGCACAGGTCTGTGTTCTACAGTTGTACAGCCAACTATAACATGTTGAGGTACATGAGTAATGCATCATTTACATTTCACTTAAGACTGTATATGTATCAATATTTTACTTCCCAAAAGGGCAAATAACTAACAGAGGTATTCATATGAAATCAATTTCTATGCACTTTACAGATGGTTTTTAAAATTCTACTTTTATAATATAGATGAATATTTTCTAAGGTTCTTCCGCATTCTCATGAAAATAATGTTTTAATCTCTCTTAAGCTTTCTAAACTGTTAGCTGCTATCTGACTGAAAAAAAATTATTGAAAATAAAATATGACTTTTATGTAGAAACAATAATATTATGACTGCTTAATTTCTAGAGAATCCAGGGGGAGATGATATTCTCTTGAGGCAAGGGGACACTGACCATGTCTTATCATAAATGAAGATTTGTTTTACTGTGCAGTCCTGAATAATGCTTTAAATTAGGAATAAACATTGAGGAGCTTGGAAGACATATATACACTGACCAGTTTTACTGATTTTAATTTAAATGAAGTCAGGATAATTCAGAGACTATAAAATGTTAAATTTTATAGAAATTTTTTTTTGTTTGTTTTTGGCAGGGCAATTGGGGTTAAGTGACTTGCCCAAGGTCACACAGCTAGTATGTGTCAAGTGTCTGAGGCCGGATTTGAGCTCAGGTCCTCCTGACTCCAGGGCTGGTGCTCTACTCACTGTGCTATCTAGCTGCCCCTAGAAATTTTTTAAAACATAAAGGAAAGCTGAAATATTTGAAAGAATATTATCATAGAATTTTAGAGCAGGAAGGGACCTTAGAGCGTTCCTATTGTCTTTTTCATTTCTGACTAATAACAGAAAGCAACTAAAATTTTTCATTGCCCAAATTAAATGCAAGTTTTAGCATTTTTTTAAACTTTCAACCAAATTATTTAAAAGATTACCAAGTCTTCAATAGTATTCATTATCTCTAAAGTATAACATTCAGCCATCAAAATGTGTTTACACCATCATTATTTACATTTTAAAAGTGTAAGTTATCAGTTTGTTTTTGTGCAGTTTGACAATATTTTCTAAGAAAACTAAAATATTCACATGAGCATCTCAGTTTATGTTTTACTTTCTAGATATTTATTATTTAATGTTTTTTTCTAGTTGCCATTTCTTTTTGCTTTTTAAAACACTTAGTGTATGTATGTCGGTATATACACATACACATGTACATACACACATACGCATATACTTATACACATTCTCACACACACAAGTAAACTCCCTCAGTATTGCCCTCCCTCCAGATGGGATCTTGTTTGACTTAAAAAAAAATACAACTTTTATTTTATGGTGAAAATTTTACTAGGCATAATGGAATATGTACTACATCCCAAGTTCATTATATAATGGGTAAAATATTATGTAATTTCACTTTAATATGAGAAGTTGTATTAACAGCAATGACATACATTTAAATTCTAAAGGAAGAATATGACATTATCTTTGTAGGTAAGTAATTTTTCTTTGGAGCCCATGGGAAACTGGATTCATAAAACACAATTCTGACTAGTGAGCCCTTAAGTTGGTTCAATCATTTAGTCTGATGTGAAGAATTGAGGCAGAATTAATCAATTCATTTATTTTACAATGAATTTAGAGAATCTGCTCAAGCACTCCTGAAATTCCTTGCCCCAGTAATAGGTAGATAGATGGATAAATAAGTAGATTAGATAGATAGAGATAGAGAGATAGAGAGATAGAAAGAAAGAAAGACAAACAGACCGATAGAGCATTTATTAAGCACTCACTATGTGCCAGGCACTGTGCTATGTGCTGGAGACAAATAGAAAGATGAGCAAACAAGATAGTCCCTGACTGCAAAAGAGCTTACATTTTAATGGGAGAAGATTTCACTTATTGTGGTGCTGGAAGGGAGGGGAAGAGGGATAGCAGGGAGAGTGGGGATGGGGGTTGTTAAGAGTGCAAACATAATTTCTAGTAATTAATAAATAATGTGTGAAATGTGTAAAATTTGAAATGTGTAAAATAAATTCTACCTTACTAGAAATGATTGAAGAATGAGATCATGGTAAGAATACCCCCTGTAAAAGATAACCAGTATCTTGAAGGCTGGGTTTTAAACTTTTTTTTATTGTCCTGTCTGGTGAAATCTATGGATCCCATCTCATAATGTTTTTAAGTGCATAAAATAAAATACATAAGTTTACAAAGAAACCAATTACACTAACATGCATATTTTTAAAAAATTGATAGACTTTAGATTAAGAATCCCTTTAGTGGTATGTTCATTTCAATTGTTTAGCTCCCTCTGTTTGGGTAGACATAGTATTAGAAATAAAATGAGTATGGATGCTACAGAAATATCCAGAAGTCACTAGTACAGAAAGCAAAGCTTTCAGTAGATTTTGTAAGCCTTGCAAGAGGTCTTACTCATGAGTATATCTGGCAACTCCAACAAGTAGGTTAACAACAAAATTCCCCCACCCTACCCCAATCAAGTGTCATCTTATTTGGATGTCTAATTTCTCTTCCTTTTCATGAAAGCCCAATATACTTTTGCCATTAGCATGTCAGCTTTGGACTTATTTTTATTACAAGAGTAAGACTTTATTCCCAATATTGTTGTAATATGTCCTACTCAGATGCCTCAGTCATATGACCCTGACTTCACAAAGGCCATGCCTGCAGAGCACATCTGGTAGGTCCTATCAATCTGGAAAGGCTTTGACTGTGTGTGTTGCCTAAGGAACCACATGGCTAAGTATGGACTACATATGTAGGTTTGGTTAGGTTCACCCCCATAGTTGTGACAAGTTCATGAGTTTTTCTGCCACAGCAACTCCTTGACGTCACTCTGCTAAATCATAGAAAGAATGCCACGCTGACAAAATTACAGGTTATTGAAATCTTGGAAGTAGACAAAAATTTGACACAATATTACAATGTAGTTTACAAAATTATTTTCTTTGTTATTCCTGCCCTTTTTCTTTCCTAAAGCAAATCTGCAAAATTTATGGCAAGGATTTAAACTGAAAATTGTATTGGGGGTGAGGGGGAAGGGAAGTGGTGACATCTAGCACCATCCAACCTTCTTTCTGAAAAAAGTACTAATGACTAGATGACCTCTGAAGTTCCTTCCAGTTCTAGATTTCTTGTCTATTGAAATGAGACTTCTGAGTAATGGAAAAGCCCTAGGATTTTTTCATTCCTGAAATCAGAATAATTTTTCCAATATAATTTTTGCCATTATCTCCTATACCCATCTTCACATTGAAGTCATCAGGTATAAAACTCTATTCTGATTTAGTTTGAAGGATCCTGTGAAGTTTCTACATAGTGTTTTTAGACTTCTTCATTCTCTGCAAGAGATGTATGTAATCTCACATTATCTGCATGCTGGTTGGTTTATTTACATTAGAGGCTTCCAAACTTTTGGGTCTCCACACCTTTTGGCTTTCCATAAACCTTCCTATACCCCCTATTCAATATGATGGAAAATAAATTCTAGAGTGTTCCATGTAGGTACACATGAGATATAAAATAAATTTTAATAAAAATTTTCTTTTGTACATAGCAGTTTTTGCTATCATAAAGTTGTTACATGTCTATGAAAATAGTTGAATAAATTAGTGAGGGTTCTGAGTCTGTCTTGCCAACCAAGAGTTTTCAGTATAATTTTTGGAAGTGATACCTACAAATCATTCTTTATCTCTAGTTTGCTTCTGACTTTGGTTTTGATTAAAAGTACTGAGAATCTTGATTTACAGAGGTCAGTTGTAAGTGAGATTAAAGCTTTGTAAACAGGAATGGGATGTGCTTCTAGGAGGGTAGGTGGGAATTTTGTAACTTAATTGGAAATCAATTCTGCATTTCTAGTTATTGTGGAGAGCAATTAGCTTATCTTTTGCTGGGCAATTGTCACCTAATTTTGTAGTTCAATATAAAGATGTTATATCTAAATCTCACTCATTTGGTTTTGGTCAATAGGAATTATTCCTTCAACTGTCTCTTTCACATTTTTCAGATGTACTACAATAATCCTTCTCTTACATATCTTGCAGGTTTTCCTCCTCAGTCTCTCTCTAATCCATATATATATAATACATGTATACATATACACATGTATATGTATGTGCATATACATATATACATATACACATATACATCCACTAATATTACTCTTTTTGTAATATTTTAGTAGAATACTATAGCTATTTACTAAATATTTCCCATGTCCCTTTGATAAGCTCCTTGCATCCTGGACATACCTCAGTTTGGAAACCTCTCTGATTTACATTAATCATGTATACCATGAGTTGAAATAACTGTAAAATATAGACTAATACAAACAAATCTGTTAATTTAAATATACAAAAAGGTACAGAAAAATTATTATAAAATTTTATGTACAATTGCTTTAAAAAGTGTGTGCTAAATTTAACATAGCATTTACTATAATGTTCTTTTTATTTCTTTTTCTGAATTTCCTTTTCATCTTTTCTGTGTATTTTATAAATATTTCATTAATTTCTTTCTTTCCTACTTTTTTTTTACTATCACGTCATCCTTCTTCCCATCAATCTACCCCAATAACATCCCCTCACACAAACACAAAAACAAAAACACCTTTCTCTGTAATTAATAAGCGTAGTCAAAGAAAGCAGATCCACAAATTGGTTGTACCCAGAAATGTATGTCTCATTCATTACCTCAAGCCCACTAACTCTCTTTCAAGAAATAGAAAGAATGATCATTAGTCTTCTGGAAGCATGGTCTTCATTGCATTGGTCAGAGAATTTAAGTCTTTTAAGGTGAGTAAATATCTTCTAAAATTGTTCGCTTTTGATATCTGCCTTTTCCTCCAGAAGCTCCCACCTTCATTAATACCCAAGTCTATGAATTTATAATCAATCAACAAGAATTTAAGGACTGAGAATATGAGGAAAAATTAAAATAGCTCTTTTCTCAAGGTGTTTTCATTCTAATGGGAGAGACAACAGTATGCACACACATAGAGATATACTAAACTTTCAAACTTCCCCATTATTGTTGAAGGTACCAACTGTAGATGTAGGTAGATATCTAAATTTATTGACATATGTAAGATAGATACAAGATAACCTTAGAAGAGACAGAACTAGTAACTAGGAGGATAAATAAAGCCCTTCTAAAAAAGGCCCTTGAGGTCCTGCAGTGAGTCATGTAGGAAGCCAGGGGTTTTAAGAAGCAGTAGTAAGGAGAGAGAACATTCTAAGCATGGGGACAGCTTGTGCAAAGTCGCTGAGGTAAGAAATGGGTTATGTGTGAAGAAAAGCAAGTAGACCACTATAGCTAAACTACAGAATTCATAGAGGGGAGTAATATATAAGAAAACTGGAAAGGTAAGAGGCAAGGTTGAGAAGAGTTTAAATACCAAAGAGAAGTTTATATTTGAGCCTAGAGGTAATAGGGAGTCATTGGAGTTTATTGATTGAAGGGTCAGTGTGAGAGGGTGACATAATCAGTTACACACTAGGAAAACAACTTGATAGTTGGGTCAAAGAGGATGGATTAGAAGAGTGAGGAGAGATGAGTCAGAGAGACCATGTGGCTATTGATTTGGTCTAGGGAAGAGGTGATGATGTCTTGAATTAAGGTAATGGCTGTATGAGGGAAGAAGAGATGTATATGAGAGGTGCTTTGGAGCTAGAAACCATGGGATTTGGCAATAAATTGGATATGTGGGATAGGGAGGAATCTAGTATGACACCAAGATTCTGAATCTCAGTAACTGGAAGGATGTTGGTACCCTCAACAATAATAGGGAAGTTTGAAAGAGGGAGTATCTTTAGGGGCATAGTAGTTTTGTTTTGAAGATGCCTACAGGACATCTAGTTAGAAATGTCCAATAAATAGTTTGTGATGTTTCCTGATGGAACTTGGGAAACTGGCTGAGTCATCTATTTCCATATAAATCACCAGATATCTATTGTGGTCATCAGGTTTGACTAGTCTCTGGAAGTTATCTGTCAAGACCTGGATATGTATCCTGGATATGTCAATATCATTGATACAAAAATACACATATCATCCCTCTTAATTCTAGTGCCTTCCCTCTTGTAATTTTTTCCTATTTATCCTGTTTATAGCTTGTTTTGTATATATTTATTTGCATGTTGTCACCCCCATTAGATTGTAAGTTCCTTAAGGGCAAGGACTGGCTTTTTTTTTTTTACCTCTTTTTGTATTCCCAGTGCTTATCACAGGGCCTGCCATATAATAGAAAAATGTTTATTGATTGATTATTTGACTATTGAATATAGTGGACTCCT
This sequence comes from Trichosurus vulpecula, assembly GCF_011100635.1. Classification (NCBI taxonomy): domain Eukaryota; kingdom Metazoa; phylum Chordata; class Mammalia; order Diprotodontia; family Phalangeridae; genus Trichosurus; species Trichosurus vulpecula. The sequence continues at coordinate 250,382,083 of NC_050575.1, forward strand.
GTATTATTTGTCATGTAGATAAAGACCTAACTTGATACTCCTCCACAGGGAGTTATGAACCACCATACTTGTCTTTTCTTCCTCTGACCATTATTGGATAACCTCTTTAATGACACCTGTGAATTTACATCATCATTTCTTGGAGTGCAAGAAGCTGCTTCCTTCTTACAGCATTCAGTTCTAATTTCTATGGGAAGAGCTTCAAAATTTCTATTCTAGAAAATGGATACAGAAATGAATTTCAACCTCACAATTCCTATTATTCTACCAGAAATACAGAGGGAAATATGTGTGACACTGGTTTCAAGGTTCTATATCCAAACCTGGATAATGTGAGCTATAGCTTGGGAAAATGAAAAGGTGATCTTCAAAGACTAAAAAATGACATCATCTGTCAATCTCATGAATAATAGATTGGTTGAAAAATCTGCATTTTATAGCAACCTTCTAATTAAACAATAAAGCCTTCAAATCACAAACAATATTTTTATCCAAAATAAAAATCTAGATGTTGCTTTCAGTTGTTGTAAACAAACAAATAAAACAGGTACGGCAACATTATTAAAAAACTAGACCATTGGAATTAGGAAAATATTTGAATTAATGAATGAAAAACATGTATTAAGCACTCAAGTGCAATTATGCTAAGCACTGGGATACAAATATTTTTAAAAACAGAGACAGTCTCTGCCCTAGAGGAGCTTATATTCTGATAGGAGAAGTTAACACATACAGGGAAATGATGACTAAGGAAGGGAGTTTTGTTCTGGGGAGGTGTAAAAAGCACCAATAGCTGCAGTCATATGGTAAGTTAACCTGGCTGGATGACTACATGGTATGTGAAGCTAAAGTATGGTCGGGAGCCTAGAGCCATATATTGGTCTAAAAGAGTGGGTAAGTTTGCACAAACTCAGTTACTAATTGACTAGGATGATTGAAATCTGAAATATATATATATTTGTCACAGTCTCTTACAATAATCAATTCACTTTAAGCCTAGTGAAAATATAATGGTCACTCAGATCAACATTTCCTGAAAGGACAGTGATATAATTGGGACAGGACAAGTAGTTTTCAAAAATATTATTGGGTAAACATTTGCCCCTGTTGTTACAGAGAATTTATTATTAAATTAAAAGTTTTAATACTATCACACTTGCTCCAAGACCCCTGTTAAGAAAATTCCTAAAATCTAAGTAGAAGTTTGGCTGTCTGCCTTAATTTACATTTATATTATCTTTTGCTAACCCCCTGTTTCTTTGTGGTGGAGACAAAATTCAGGTAACAAGAAACATTTGGGTAAAAAGAATATATTAATGTCTGTTTGCTGATAGACAGGCACCAAGTGGGAAAGTTGGACAAAAAGCGGACTTGTCTTGTAATTTCCCTCAGTTCCTGAGGAAGTGGGTACACTTGATGGTGTCTGCCCTAGTATTTTGCCCAAGGATACATTTAGGGCCAATGGGTCTTCTTGATTTCTCCCTTCTCTGCTACAGCTCAGTACTACCTTCTCTTCTTTTTTTTTTTTTTTACCTTCTCTTCTTTCACTGGTTATACCTCTCTGGATTCTTTCCAGCTCAGCTCTTGATCTTCCTATTCCTCCTGTTATTCTGCCAAACCCTTGAAATCTCTTCCTGGTTCTGATATAAGTCCCAGTTTTATAAAAATTCTTCATGACTCCATCCTTTGCCCAATTGGAACAGCCTTGCCGTGTAAAGTCACTGCCATTCATCCAGTGGCTTTCAAAGACTTTTTACAATTTATATAAATTTTAATTGATTGATTCTCTATGTGTTCTTAACCAATAAATATATCAGGGCTAAATGGGATAGAGTGATTTTGACCCCATCTTTACAAATGAAAGATCTGTACTTGTTCTCCCTCCTGCCCAAGGATTATTTCAAAGGACAACAGTATTGTTGGTATGGGACAAGTAGGTTTCAAAAATATTTTGGTGGGGAGTGGAGCAAGCATTTGCCAAGTTCAAGACTATACCTGTTTTATAGGATATCTATATATTTGTATTTCTCTTATGTATTTTCTGATTCTACCTCCTACTACAGAGTATTTTATTGAAAGGATATTTAAACATGTTACAAAGAGAAGAATAATAAGAACAATAAAAGTAATAGTTCATATCTATAGTATTTTCAGGTTTTAAAGGTTTCCCACATAACAGTCCTTTGTGAATATTATTATCTGCATTTTACACATTAGGAAAGTAAGGGTGAGATAGATGAAATGACTTATCCAGGGTCATACAGCTAAATCTTTAGAGCTAGGATTTGAACCCCAATCCTCTGATTCCAAATCCAGTATTCTTTTTAAAATATCATTTCTCTTAGAGATATGTATAAAAGCATGTATTTAATATTTAAAATAGGATATAATTTTTTTTTAAATGAGGATGTCTGGTACAATCAATAGAATACTAGGATTAGAGTCTAAGAAGACTTGGTTCAAATTCCTGCTTCTGAAACTTACTAGCTGTGTGACCCTGGACAAGTCACTTATTGCTGTTTGCTGTTCATCTTTCATTCTTGAAGAGGACCAATGATATCAGAAGCTCGATGTCTTGCCTTGCAAGTGAATTCGATTTAAGTGAGGCAGAGCTGTGCAAAGTCACCAGCGTCACTCTCTCCTCCAGAGTCATCACAGTCAACTGGCAAAACATAGGTCAGGACAACTGGCAATGGCCCTGGATGCAGTAGGAGACCTTGGCCTTTTTGGACAAGTCACTGACCCTTGACTTGTAAGTGTTGATATAGTACGGTGTTGTACATATTAACTGGAACAAAACAAAAGAATTAAATTTATCCATTAATAAAGTATACAACTTTTGACATCTTTAAAAATGTTTAATATGCAATGTGTCTTTAATGCAATCACTTGCCTTATAGGATCTGACGTTGAGTTTATAAGATTTTGACACATTCATCTTTGATACATATTTATGTCCTTCATCATGAAATTATATATCACATTGGCTACTTAGCATTTCTTTGACTAACAGTCCATTTTTCCAAGTCTACTCAATTATACACATAGTTCATTGACCTTTTATACTATATGTCATTGCAGTCTTCTATTTTTATTTCAGAATTTCTGTTATTCCAGAATAATGCTGCTTCTTAGTCTATCAGTCTTTTTTTTTCTTTTAATCAGAGTTCATCATTTCACCAGGCCCACTAGAAATTAAAAAAAAAAAACAACAACCAGTTTTTGGGAGAATGTTTTATAATTTGAATTTTACAGGCTCACCTGAGCTTATCGTGACAATGGCTTGGCATAGCCTGAAATTAAAAAAAAAAGTCAGGCAATAAACATTTATTAAGTGCCTACTATGTGTCAGACACTATGCTAAGTGCTGGGAATACAAAGAAAGGCAAATGACAGTCCTTGCCCTTAAGGAGCTTCTCAATCTCAAGAAAGAAGCCACATGCAAACAACTATGTACAAACAAACTATGTATAGGATAAATAGAGAGTAATTAAGAAAGGAAAATCATTAGAATTGGGAGGGGTTGGAAAAGACTCTTTGTAGAAGGTGGGATTTTAGCTGAGTTAGGAAAGAAGCCTGGGAAGCCAGAAGGCAGCGGAAGATGTGGTGTCTTTTCTGATTAGCAAGAGGGCTTCAACAGTAAAAAGTTATACCCATTTTATTTAATTTTTTTGCCTATGTAAAGTATTTTATCTTCATGGCAACAGTTTAAACTGATCTTGTTCTTCTAACGTCTAGAAGCCTGTCTCACACCGCATGCTGTATAGGCATCAATAGCAACCCTTCTGGCTTCCTGGTCCCTCCGAAAGCATTAGCCTGTTTTCTAAGGATTAACTAGTTCAGTGTTTCTTAATCTAAGGTCTGCGAATTTTTGTTTTTAATATGTTAATGACTATTTTGATACAATAGGTTTCCTTCGTAATCCTACGTATTTTATGCATTTAAAAACATTAGTGGGGGGTGGTGCATGGGGCTTCACCAGATTGCCAAAGGAGCATATGACACACAGAAAAGGATTGGAAGTCTGAAATAGGCTGTTTTGCAACAGTTTGCCATATTGTGGCATTGTTGTTGTTATTGTTTTTATCTTTGACCACCTTGCCTTTAGGCATCAGACCCCATTTCTCTGTGAGCTTGAATGATGCTCAAAACACTTGCTGTCCCCAGACCGACAGCCACTGTATAATTGCTAAGAGTCATTCAAGAATGCTCTAAAAGAGCTATGACCTTTGTATGTTTCTTTGGAGTTCAAAAATACACATACAAAATTAAAAAATATAACAAAAGAGAATATAAGGCACTGATCCTTTCTTATATAGACATTTTTTTTCCTGAAAGGGGAAGAAAAAAGGCATTTTGTGTGAAACAGAAAAATCAGCTTGAGAAGAAAAATGACACTGTTGAGGGAACCTGAAAGAAAACAGGACCTAAGATAAAAGCACTTGAAAAGAGAGAACCTCATAATTCATAAAGTTATGAGAGGACCAAAGTGAAAGCAAAAGTAAATTCAAAAGTACTGCCTACATTTTAGAAATATCACTTTGGTAACTGAGTGGAGGATAGACTGGAGTAGGGAGAGACTTGAGGCAGGAAAACCAACTGGAAGGCATTCTTAGAATAATCTGACCTAAGTGATGATGCCCTGAACCATGACGGTATCTGTGTGTGACTGGAGAGCATGAGATATTCCATTCACACAGACACACACACACAAATATACACACATGCACATATACACACATACATGCATATACACACATAGACATACATATACACATATAGACACATATATACATATACAAACATATATGCATATATGTATATGTGTGTGTATTTATTGGAGAGATCCTCAAGGCACTGTACTGGTAAATGGTAAAGAAGTGGGAGTTACTTAGAGACAGTGGGAGAAAGGCAATCACAGGGGTTAAAAAACAACAAAGGCCAGCATAGTTAATGGAAAAATGCTTGACTGGGAATTGAGAGGGGATTGGATTTGAGTCTCACTCTTACTAGATCTGTGATTATGAATAAGTCATCTTTGAGCCTCAGTTCCCCCGTTTGTAATAAATAGCTAGTAACACTTGCTCTGTCTATCCCACAAGATTTTTATGAGGATAAAATAAGATCAAATATGTAAAAGTATTCTGAAACAGTAGAATGCTACATAGAATATTTTTCTAATGTCCTATTTCACATTTTTAAAAACTTTTTGCATGAGACAAATGTCATGAGTATAATAGAAACTTAAAGTAAGAGTAGAGCATAGAAATCAGTATACTTCTTGGCCCATATGTCTCCTTTGCTCTCCCCGCTGTTGTCCACTCGCTAAACCCAACCCATCCTCTTCAACTTCTAGGCCTATAATATAGTTGTTGAATGACATTTAAACAAATGAGGAATTAATTTTTAAAAATGTAAACTTTCCTTTTTATTATCTAGATATCTCTACACCCAAACTAAATTGAACTTAAGTATGGGAATTTCTGATAAAGTCATTTAAATTCTTTTTAATTCCTCTATTCAGCAACTCAAGAGCTAAAGGTCAACTTGTCCTTTGGTGACAAAGAAGCTGAGCATTCTGTCATGCTGCCAATTAGTATTAATGATTAATTAAAGAAAATCACAGTTCTTAAAAAACATTTTGATATTTTTAGGTCTTTTTGCATTACAACCCTCCCCCAGGACTCTCCTCTGTAAAACTAAACAAAACAAAAGCCAAAAAAGTCAAACCAAACCGATTAATACTATAATCATGTTTGTCCATAACTGCTTCATTTGGTATTTGTGGCCTTTCTATCCTTTGCTGAAGAGAAGAAGAGATGTTTTAGCATCTCTCTTCTAGAGTCAACCAAGTAATTAATTCCATTAATCTGAGTTCAGCTACTTTTTTTGTGGTTTTAATTTACCTTAATCATTATATATGTATTATTGCATTCTTTACTCAGTAAAATCTGGACCTGCTCATCCCCCTCTTTCTTTCAATATCGTTTCATAGAAGCTTTCTCAGGTCCTCTGAAAACCATGCCTTTGGTCATTTCTTATGGTGCAATAATATTTTATTACATTCATATAGTTTATTTAGCTATTTTCTAACTGATGAACATTTCCTTAGTTTCCAGTTCTTTTCTAGAAAAAACAAAAAAACAAAAAACAAAACAGAGATGCTATAAATATTTTTACATCTGGGTCATTTTCCTTTTTCTTTGAACTCTTTGGAGTATAGGCCTAATAGTGGTATTTCTGGGTCAAAGGATATACAGCTTATTGATTGGGGGGAGCAGAGTGGGCATAGTTCTAAATTGCTTTCTAGAATAGCTAGTCAACTCATAGCTCCACCAACAGTGCAATAGTGTGCCTATTTTTCTACAACTCCTTCAAAATTTGTCATTTTCTCATTTTGTCATCTTTAACAATTTGATAGGTATGTGGTATGTGTGGTAGAACCTCAGATGTTTTAATTTGAATTTCTCTTATTACTAGCAATCTGGGGCATTTTCCTCCATATGACTATTAATAGTTTGGATTAAATACATACATTATATATTAATACTAATTCATTGTTTATGGTATCTTTACGAATATTGTAGTTTCCTAATTGGCCTCTTTTAATCAGTATCTTTTTCACCGTAGCCTTGTCTGAGATCATGTTTGCTAATTGTATGTGTGTTTCTTTGCAGTTCATCTGGAACACAATAGATTAGATTTGGCTCCAGTGTTTTATTTTATGTTATTACTATTTTAAATTTAGCATCTTTTTTGATTAAATGAGAAACAAAAAAGAAAGTCCCTGAAAAGAAGCTTGACTATATTTGAGTTAGTTACAGACTCTTAGCTTAAATCAATCATTAGTATTTAGTAGTATTTAGGTAGTGTTTAGGTAATTTTTTTAAACTGTAAAGACTTTTCCCTAAATTTCTCTTTTTAAAAATTCTTTTTTATATACATATATAAGCTATGTATTTCGCCCCTACTCCATAACATCAGTAACAAACTGAAAAATAAAACCCACAAAATAAGCTTGCATAGTCTAGTAAAACAAATTCTCCCTTTGGCCATGCCTCTTTCTTTTTAAGTATATTTAAGTGTATTACCTCTCTGGAAGCTTAGTGGTATATTTCATCTTCAATCTTTTTAAATGGGATAGCAGACACATTTTATCTTCATGTTATCTAGGATCTCACTTCTGTCTTTTAATTCTACTAGTGTCTGCACTCAGAGTAGTAGCAATGTACAGACCTCCCCATATCATCTGTGCTCGATGATGTCTTCTTCAAGGGAAGCTCAAGTAAGAGGGTTGAAAGTATTTAGAGCCCTTGGACTATATGTCCTATACAAGTATATGTTAGAGCTTTTTCAGCTCACATCTATAATTTCAGGGCCAGAACATAATGGTTATCTGACCATCCAAGAATTTCTTCCTTAGAGCCGACACTACCATCTTGCTGGCCCTCCTCCCCAATTTCAAATAATTTTACATTTCCTCAATGATATTCTTTAGCAACTTTCAGAAATATTGTCATGTTTGTCATTCTAAGCAAGATTTTACTTTATTTAGCTAGAGAAAATAAAGAAAGAAATAACTAAGTAAAAGTAAGCAAGAAAATTATATGCTGAAATTATGATTTATTTTTAAATTTTATTGTCAAATCTTGCTTAGAGAACGGTCCATCCATTACCATTCCTCCAGTTATTTAAGTTGTTCTTTATTTCTTTAATTAATTGAATTGAATCTATATGAATATTTTTATATATGCCAGATATTTTATGCACTTTGTGGTTAGTTGGAATGGGACTTAACTTTCTATTACTGGCTTTTGGATTTTGTAACCATTATATAAGAATACTGTTGTATAGTTGTTGTCTCAGTATATTTGTTAATACTTTGGGAAATTTTAAGTGAACCATCATATCATCAACATAGAGGAATAGCTTTATTTCCTCTTTACCCACATTTACAGCTTTATTTTCTTTCTCTTATCTTACTTCTATTGCTAACATTTCTGGAATATTAGATAATAGTAGGGAGAATGGCTATCCTTTTTTTACTTCTGTATTCATCGGGAAAAGTTCTAGTGTTGCATATGACAGCATTGCATATGATTATTGCTCTTGGTTTTAGATATTTTTGATGATATTTTGAAAAGGTTCGTTTATGCCATATTTTGTAAGTTTTTAATGTAAATGAAGATTGTGCTTTTCAAAGGTTTTATTCCACAATCTATTAAAATAACCATGTGATTTTGGATGTTTTTGTTTTCAATGTGATAATGTTCTTATTTTCTTTAATTTTGAACCATCCTGGCATCACTGGTTATAAATCTATTTTGGTCATAATGAATGATTTCTTGAATGAATTGCTATAATTCACTTGATAGGATATTATTTTAAATTTTTGAATTACTGTCAATTAATGATATTGTTTCATAGTTCTCCTTCTGTGCTTTATCCTTCCTTGGTTTATGGTATTAGGACAATATTTGTCTCATAAAAGGAATCTAAGTAGGGTACTTTCTTTATAAAATTTTGGGAATAATTTGTGTAGTATTGGTACTAATTTTTTTTCAAGTTTGTTAGAATTCTCCTGTAGGTCCACCAGGATGAACGTATTTTTCTTTGGTGATTCATTTACAGCTAAATGTATTACTTTTTTCTGATAGTGGGTTATTTAAGATCTCTGTTATTAAGATCTTCTGTTAGTTTGGGTATTTTATATTTTTAAAGGAATTCCTGTTTCTTTTATGTTATTATTTTTCTTAGTAATGGGTTTTGATTTTTTTTTTGTTTCTTGTGATTTTGTTATGATTTCACCTTGTTCATTTGCTGATGGTTTATCAACATTTTTTTCAAAGAATCAGCTCTTACTTTTATTATTCTATATTATTTATTATTTATAGTTTTGATCATTATCATTTCATTTTACATAATTATTCATTGTTTCTTTGATTTGCTCTTTGACTTTCTGATTGTTAAATGTCCATTTTGGCCTCCGCCTTTTGTTTATGCTCCCTAAACCAGTGACCATTCTTATTGTTATGGTCTGTAAAGGATGTATTTACCATTTCTGTCTTTTTATATTTATTTTGCAATATGTCTGTGCCCTTAATACATAGTCAATTTCTGTAAATGATCTAAGTTGTTCTGTGATAGATTGTTTAGCAATCCCATTTAGAAGATACTGTACTTTTTTAGCTCCAGTTCCTCTGGCAATTTGTTCAGTTCTATATTTTCCTTTTTATTTATTGATCTGTTAGACTTATCCAAAACTGAGACCCATTGAGATCTGATACTTTTGTGTTACTGTCTATGTCCTCTTATAGTTCAGTTAATGTTTCCTTTATGAATTTAGATGCTAAGGCATCTGAAGCATGTAAGTTTAATAATGATATTGGTTTGTTGTCTATGGTTCATTTCAGCCTAATAAACTACTAAATAAATAGCTCCTTATTTAATGCTTTTTCTGTTTTAAATGTCTATTTTTGCTTTATCTGATGAAATAATTGCAGCTCTTGATTTTTTGGATTCATTTGATGAATAGTATTTTTTTTTCTAGCCCCTCAGTTTTATCATCTATGTTTTTGTTTTTAAAATGTGTTTCTGGTAAGCAACAGATTGTGGGATTTTGCTTTTTTATCCAATCTGTCACTCATTTAAATTTTATTGGATTGTTTAATCTATTCACACTTAAAGTTATGAGAATTAAGTTTATAGTTTCTTCTATTTTTCCCTCTTAATTTTTTTCTACATTAGGATTTTCCTTCTTCTTCCTCTGTAATCATAGTGTTGTGTCTCTTCTGTTATTTTAGCTCGATCTATTTTAAGGCAATCCAATTGTCTGGCTCTCTTCCCTTCACCTTCAGGCTTCTCCTCCTGTTTGTTCACCCTTTCCTTAGTTTTGTTTATTAGTTCCTTTTTCTTGCTTACTTTTATTTAGCTATTTAATTCTTTCTTCATTTTCTCTAGCAAAATAAAGCAAAATTTTGCTTCCTTTAATTCCCTTCAACTTGTTTTGTTCATTAGTTTTTAAAATTTCATTTCTGTTCTTTTTTCTAAAAAAAGGAATTCCCCCCCCCCCCATTCTCTTCATTATTTACCTTCTCTTTTTGTCCGTTCTTGATTCATGGTCTTTATACTTATTTAAGTCCTCCTTAAGTCTCTGTATTCCTCATGGAATTAAAACTTCCAAAGTGCCTATTTTAGGTTCCATCTTTTTACAGTTTCTATAATATAGCTTGTCCCTCCAACTCTCCCCACCTCTCCTTTCTATTGTGCCTCACTTGTTGAAATACAATTAGGTCTCAACTTGTGTGAATAATGAAATAGTTACATTATTTAAACTTTCATTTCATATTTCCATTAGACTGGAACCAATGACCATATGTTCCATACAATTATAACTTCAAACAATGTGTATTTGAATAATGTGACCACTTCACAGCATTTATTATGTGTACTAATCAGCACCTTGCTTCTTTATGGCAGGAATTTTCCTATGTCACTGACTGTGCCATTCATTATTGATATTTACCCTCCTTATGCTATTTTTTCCCATTTGCCTTGAAATCTTCTCCCTGTGTCCATGACCTCACACTCTTCTCAGTGTCAACTCCCCTTAGAAGCTCTGATTGTTCTTCACCTGAGGCAGAATAAGTATTATCTCTAAGAAACAAATTCCTACAACTAATACTCATTTACAGGCTATTTCTTCTCCCACAAGAGCATTCATTAGCAGTTACCCCTGAAACAAGATTTTCTCCTTTTACCTCCTTTTTCAATCCTTCCCTTTGCCTCTTCATCCATTTTCCTGTAACACTCTTTTCCTTGAGAGACTAAAGGTGTTATTTTTCCTTCACTGTCATCCTTTGACTTGATTTGGGTATATCCCATATTCTCCTCTTTCTTCTTTCTCCTCACTCTGTTTTATGTGCCCTCCCATTCTGTAATTTAGTCCTGTAAAATATTGACTCACCTGTAGACAAGTTATTTTGAGGCTTAATCCAATAGGTTTCACTTCTTTTTCTCTACCAACATGTCTACTCACCTTCTACTTTCACCCTTGTTTCCTTGTGTACAAAGAACTCTTTAAAAGTGTATCTTTTGTTACTTTGTTGGTGTTGCCATTGGTTACAGTATTTCTTTTTTGCTCTTGTATTTTTCTTATCTGGATTGTTTGAGAAACAAATAATCTCTTTGAATCTGATTTTTTCTCTCTAAGAATGTTTCAAATGTCTCTTACTAAATGAATATCCATCTTTTTTCATCAATGGTTAGGTTCACATTGGGCTCCTTTGCTATTTGGAACACATTATTCCATTTCATCTTGTGGTTTCTGGTGAATACAGAATAGGTTAGTCTTAATTCAAATTTATTTTTTCTTTATATTTTAAAGTCTTTCATTTTTTCACATAAGAAATTTATTGTTTGTCAGTGAAATTCTTAAATTTAATCATTATGTGCCTTGGAGTTTACAGCATAGGTCAGTTTCTTGAGGTGATCTGTGAATTCTTTCAGTTGCCATTTTATTTTCTGTGTTCAGAAGTTTTGGGCAATTTTCTTGTATAATTTCCTACATTATGATATTCAGGTTTTGTTTTTGTTTTCCTTTGCATGTCATATTCTCCTGAGAGATCTATAATAAATTATCTCTACACATTCTTTCTTTGAGATCAGTGTTTCACTTGTTATGCTTTCTTCATTAATCTTTGTTAAAATTATGCTTTCTTTCAGTGTTAATGATTTTTGTTTCTTTTCTTCCAATTGTCCTTCATTTCCATATATTTTCATTCCCAATATACTGTTCTCTCTTTTGTTTCATTGGTGGGCTTGCCACCATGGATTCAACCTTTTCTATTCTGCCAATAATTTCTACTGTGCAGGACATAAATTTGGCTTCACAATTCTTATTTTTCTCTTAAACCATTAGGAAACATCTGAGTATAGGCCTGTACACTCTCAGGAATCAATAAGATCCTTTGCCTCATCAGAGGTTGATTCATTTTTCCTTTTTTGATAATATTTATTCATATATGTCTGGAGTCTCTGAGGATTCCATATTTATTTTTTCTCAATATTTCCCCTGGTGGATTACCTACTTACAATCAAGGTATTTAATTGAGTTTTTTTTTCCTCCTGAGATCTTTGGTAATTTCATTCTTTTTTTCCCTTGTATTCCCCTATTGTTCACTTTCTGATTTTTTCCCTTTTGATGGAGTTTTCCCTGGAGGCTGGATCTCAAAGCTATTTCAGTTGCCTCCCACTGGGCAATTGATGGTTCACCAGCCTTGGACTCTGCCTCAGGTGGCATTTGGGGGGGACAGACCTGGTCTCAACTAGATGCTGGGCTCTTTCCAGTTCCCTCTCTTTCTAAGTTCTCTGGATGATCTCTGTTGACACATTGAGTGGTTTAACTGCTGTCCCAGCCTGAGTAAGCACCTACCATTTGGATTTCCTTGGTACTGTGGGTATAAAATTGATTTTTACAGTAGGCCTGTGGGTCAGCTTGTGTAGCCCTGTGGAATATAGTGGGCCCTGGGGAAGGGGCATTAAGGATTATTAGCCTTCTCTATTGTTAGTTTATTAGGTTTTTACCTTGTTTTGTTCTTGATGTCCCAGGCTATGGAGACATCTGAAATTGCTTTATCTTTTGCACATAACTTCTATTTTGGAGAGATTTAAGAGGTCATGAGAATGGGAAAAGCATCTAATCCTATTGGTCATATGACCCAGAAGCCTCTAGTGCCATATTGGAAATATGGTAGATCCTACTTCCAACCACCAGGTGTATTTCCATTGACCTCTGGGTCATTCACAATTTTGGGTCATTCACAATTTTGATTCCTTGAAAACTACAGTGTTATATGATTAATAACCATGTTGCTTCACAAAGGAACTTTATTTTTTAATGGGTTTTTGTACCAGGACTCAGAATGAGATCAATAAAAGCACTATGCCATTTTCCAGTGACTATTCTCTTTTCCCTTTTCAATTATGGGCCCAACTGCCCATCTACAGTGTCTGCCCCAGATTTATGTACTGATTGTCTAAATTCCATGAAATGATCTTCTAACTGCACATTGGCATAAAGAATGCTGCATTTGAAGCCAGAAGACCTGAATTAGGATCCTCCTTCTTCCATTTACTATCTGAGTGACCTTGGGCAAGTTGTTAGATCTACTTGGGCCATAGTTTCCCTATCTATAAAATTAGAGTATTGGAAAATATAACCTATAATATCCCTTCTAGTTTTAAACCTATGATCCTGTGGTAGTCTAGACAATGACATTCAACTATTCAATTTTTCCTATGTGAATTCCTGGCCCAATTTGTCTAGAGTAGTCACGGATCTCATAGACCCTCTGAAATTCTAGAGATTAATGCAAAGTAGTGCTACCTGTGATATTACACATGGAAAGGAGCATCTGGAAGACCTTGCCATCTATATGGAAACCTTCTTTCGTTTGGACTATGTAGGAAACATCTGTAATAGTGATGAACTCCATATGTTTCAGTAGGGGAAAAAAGTGCTAGATTTGGAGTTATAAGATATGGGTTCTTATCATAACTCTGTCACTTACTAACCACATGCCAGTTAAGCAAATCACTTAACCACTCTGTACCTCAATTTTCTACTCTTTAAAATGAGGGAATTTGACTAGATCACTTCAAATTCCCTTCCCATTCTGAATCTATGATCATTTGGCAAACTCCCTGTGTTATGTTTTACTTTGTGTAAATCATCTAAGATTTGTCAAACTTTTATTTGTGATTGATTATATGAAATAATCTTTTATGATATTAAGATATATGTAAGAAACTCTTTGTTAAAGAAGAGCCATTAAGTCTGAGTTTTGCTCTACTGAGTTAAATGTTTGAGTGTGTGTGTGTGTGTGTGTGTGTATAAACCACAAAGAGCAAGTACAATATGATCATTTATCTTCTTCACTCTCCAATTACTTGTTTGATAGGATTTGATATAGAAGATATAGTCTGTCACAGAAAATCATTTGTGAAACACTGCCTGTGCCCTTCTCATATTTATATCAAAGATATCCTCAATACACATATTGAGGACGTTCTCATTAAAAGTTATTCTCATAAAAAATCAGTAAAGATAAAGAAATATGTTTATGGGTCAACATTTATTGATGTCCTCTCAACTGTCTCATGTGGATTGTAATAGCATCAAAATGGCAATTGTGATTTTTACTCCATTCTTTTGGAATTTTCCCCTTCCTGATATATACCATAAAATAATCCCTTAATACTCTAAATATCATGTTGCCACCAGCACAGTTTCTTGCTGTTCATGGGTCTGGTTCTGGTCTAGCTCCTCTTCTTTACCTCATCTTCAAAATAGCCATTTCTGCTTCCTCATAAGACACATTGAGAACAGAGGGGTCAAAGGTACTTTGTTAGTAATGAAAATAGATGTTATCAAAACATTCCCAAATCTGTCCATTTTCTATCATCAGATTAATCTATGAACGATTAGTTGGGTTTCTATGCCAAGATTTTGTGGATTTATTTTTCTTTTTCTTCAGCTGATTTTTTTCCTGTTTATGATGTGACACTGCTTGTAATTGTCTACTATTCTTCCTGGTCATGTTTTTACAAATGAGTTTATATTCTAACCCAATGTTGCCCTTGGCTGCTGTCTGTCTCCATTTGGCAAGCAGATCAGATGTTTGTTGGCTAAGTCAGTTTCTCTACATTTTGAAGTATTGGACACACTTAAGCTTTTGCAGAATATAGTGATAGTCAAGGCCAATTTTTTTTCCTTTTTTTCTTCTCTTTTTTAAAAAGCATTATTAGCATATTTAGTAGACCAAGTTGAGATTAATGCAGTTGTATACGGTGTCTTTTTATCATTATCTTTCCTCCTACATTGATGTTGATTTTTACCCTTACTCTAAACACTTAACGGTCTGACTACACATAGCTAATTCTGAAATAATTCCCATATTCATTGTTTCTTGTCTGTTAAGATATAACTAATTTTGGTGTGTGTGTGTGTGTGTATGTGTGTATATGTGATGTTCTTAGGTACTTGTCTGACTCTCTTCTTGAAGAAAGTATTCCTGATATATAGGAATGAGATTTCTGAGTAGTCTACAATTTTTCAGACTATATGATTTCTCAGACATGGGCCAGCACCCATTTTGACACTATCCTCTGTGACCATTTTCATAATGAATCACTTAATATCATTAGAATAGTTGACTTTGTTTATATGATCCCATCATGTTCTTCAGAGAATTTTTTCTACCTCTACATTCTTTGCAGTAGATATTGATTCATAATTGGAAATTATTTTCATGGTATTACTTTTATTTGTATTCATCATAAGTGCTACAAGGTTCTATGACCTGTTGTCAGAGAATTGTAGAATTATGGAGTTAGAAGGTACTTCAAGGTCTATCTAGTTCTATCTACACCTGAAGAATTCCCTTTACATCACATCCAACAAATTGTTTTTCCAACTCTTATTTGAAAACCTCCAAAGAGGGTGGGGGGAGCCTACTACCTCCAAAGGCAGACCATTCTACTTTGGGACATCTCCAATTATTAAGAACATTTTCCTTATATCAAGATTAAATTTGCTTCTTAGTCACTTTTACCCATCATTCCTAGTTCTTCTCTCCGGGACTAAGCAAGAATAGAACTAATCTGTCATCCATGTGCCAGTCCTTCAAATAATTAAAGACATCTTTAATAAGCCTTAGTTTAATAAGCCATCCCCCTGCTCCAAACACATGCATACACATCTCTTCTTTATTAAACTAAACATTTCCAGGTTTTTCAAATAATTTTCATATGGCACAAATCTGAGGCCCTTAACCAACCTGGTCACTTTCCTTTGGACAATCTCCAATTTACCACTTTCTTTGAAATGAAGTTCATGGAAGTAAACATGGTGCTACAGATTTGGTCTGTCAAGAAGTGAGTACAGCAGGCTTAGTGCTCCTTACTCTTGGACATTATGCTTCTCTCCGTGAAATCTAAGCATATTATTTTTTTTTCTTTGTCACATCATACTGTTTTCTTGTATTGAACTTGCAGCCCACCAAAACCTCCAGATCATCCAAGTCACTAATAAAAGAAAAATTAAATGGCACATGGTCAAGTACAGATTCATGGAGTTCTCTACTACAGATTTTGTTCCGATATGACATCAAACTACTGATAACTAATCCTTGGTTAGATTATTCAACCAATTTCAAATCTGCCTTGTTATACAATGATTTATCTCAAACTTCTTTTCCACAAGAATTTCATGAATAACTGTGTAATATCTTTGTTGTGAAGTGGTGGTTTTTACTTTAAGTATATGATTGACAGTCCCTGTTAGCTGCCTCTTTTCTCTTTTCAGGGGCATAAACCTTACTCCAATAACCCTTTGCATGAGAGTTAAAATTGTTTGTTTTGCAGTTGTTTGAGAAAAGGGGGGCTTTTTTCTGAAAGGGGAAAAGGTAAGAGAAATCTAGCTATGTCGTTGGTCAGAACATGAGCTTTTGCCAGAGATGAAGAGTCAAAATGTTTTGAAGTCTGAAAAAGAAAATGTAGCACTACACAGTTGTATGCTATAATTCTTCTGATCTTTATTTTTATTTATTTTCTTCTGAGAAATTCAATAAGACAGGGTGAATGGTTTTATGCTGACACTCCTCTTATTGTAGTACAATGCTATTAACAACACTGTCCTGGTATAGGTCTGTTAACTTGACTTTGATTCTTGCCGAATTTTAAAACATATTATTTTTTAATTTAATATTTTATTTTCCCCCAATTTCATGTAAAAATAAATTTTAACATTCATTTAAATTTTTTTTGAGTTTCAAATGTTCTCTCTCCCTTCCTCCTTTCTCCCCCTCACTGAAAAGGCAAGCAATCTAATATGGGTTATACACGTTCAGTCATGCAAAACATATTTCCATGTTAGTCATGCTAAAACATATTATTAAAGAGATGGTTAGTGAACATTTAGGAAAGGAACAAGTTATCACAAAGAGTCAGCAAGATTCTTCTAGAGCAGTTCATTTCCTGTTTTGACAGGTCAACAGACTGGTATATTAGGAGAGTGATGCAGGTATCATTTGCCAAGGTTTTTAACGAAGCATTTGAAAAGTCTTTCATGATATTTTTGTGAACAAGAAGAAGAAATGTAAGCTAGATCTTAATATAGTTAGGTGCATTTGGAAATGGTGGAATGGTGAGATACAAAGAATAGTCATTAATGGTTCAGCTGGGAAGGAGACCTCCGGTGGACTCCCTCAAGGATCTACAGTTTTTCATTCTCATCAGCGACTTGAATAAATTCCTAAATGACACAATTATCAGATATTTAGATAAAGCAAAGTTGATAAGTTGAATAACAGAGTCAATATCCAACAAGGTCTCAATGGTCTAGAGCATTAGGTTGATAAAAATCACACCCAATAACAGTTGGGAGAGGACTGCCTCATCTTGCTCTGTTCTACAAAGAAGTTAGTCCAGGATCCTGATAACAACTGCCCATGTAAATGGTAAAGTCTTACCAGGTCAGATAATTGACAACCCCCTTCCCTTCCACAAAATAGTTGGGCAACAAGAACAATTTAGGACAATTGGGTAAATGCAAAATAATTAACAAGATGCGTGGGAACTCTGTTGATCAGTATTAGAGAACCACATAGCGTATAGAGGAATGGAAAATTCCTTCCGTAGAACTCTAGACTAAGTAAGAATGGCATAATTGTAGTGTTTGGAATCAAGCCAACTAAACAAAGGCAAATCAACAGAAAGACTGAAAACAATAACTGAACAACAAAAGCTGCTCCCCCCCCCCCAAGGCAACACCAGGGACTTGACTTAAATTTAGAGGCATTTAACTCACAGCCTTCAAAAGTCAGCTGTTCATTATATTGACAATTCATTTGAGCATCTCTGTCTTTAAAGTGGCCTGTTTAATTCGAATTGCTACTAGGTAAAGTGCTTCAAGTGAGTTCTGCTTCCATAAGTTCAAAGCACAGATCTATAAATAAAAGGGCAGGATTTCCTCCAATAAGGACAAACTCTTGGGCATGATGTAATGGGAGGCTATACGAATGATACCCCCACATGGAATGGGGTAATATAACTTTAAGACCAACACCAGAGAAGTTTTGTTGAAGCCCAAATTCGAGAACAATGGAGCTCATGTTTTGTGACCTCCTGGCGACACTGGTGCTTTGAAGAAGAGCTGAAGAATCAAGAGTTGTAATCTAGGAAAGTGAAGAAGAAACTTTTATACAGAAACACAGAGAAGGATTTTCAATGAGGCCAAGTGAAAGACCAGGAGGACACAGGACTCATTCAAGTAAGTGAAGCAAAAAAACAGGTACTCCAGTTCAGTGAGTATTGTTCAGCTAGACCTGAAATTATCTTCTTGTTTTCCTTCAGCATGTGGATTGGTGACTGTGAGATTTCTCAAGTTCTTTGGACTTTATTTCATCGTTAACCCGTTTTCTTTATTTCTTTTTCTCCCTTTCAACTTTCTAAGCATTACTATCCTTGTTTGAATACTCAAATCCCTTGATTGGTGGACTCAAGTGTAATTCGTTCATAGGAACTGTAAGAAGTTAGAAGTGCTAATTAGCTCAAATTATCACCCTCTTAAATTATTCTGTTAACAAGATAGAATGCAAGAAGAGGAAAGGATTTTTTCAGCTCGGGGGAATTCAGGAGTGAGAATTATGACAACATTGAGGGGCAAAATATGCTCAGTTCAAAACTGAGACTTCTTGACCCCTAGGCCACCAGATATTCACATACTTCTTCCAGATAGTCAAGAAGGGGTAAAATTTCTTTTAGTTTATCCTAAGTGGATTTCAACTCTTTCAGAGCAATCAGAAGACCTGAATTTGAATCTTAGCTCTAATAGTTATCGCCAGAGTGACCTTCATCACACTACTTCTATCTGGGTTTCAGTTTCTTATCTGTAAAGTGAGGAGATTGGACCTGTTAATACTGAAATTCTGCCTAGTTCAAGTTCCTATGAAATGTCCCAGGGGAGACAAATGGAATAAAAGGCCATAGTATCACCAGTATGTTCAGATATATCTTATTTCAAGCAAACTCGATATAGGAAAATCCAGATTTATGCAGAAGATAAGATTGTAGTTGTGGAGCAGGACCTTAGAGATTGTTGAATATAACCCACCCATTTTGTAAATGAGAAAAATGAGGTTCAGAGAGGTTAGGTGAGTTGCCCAAGGACATACCTATTCACTGACATAAGGCTTCAAAGTAGGATTCACCCTAAGATACTTTAAAAAAGGGAACCCCTTTAGTATATTTAGAATATTATTTAATTAATAAATATTTAAATTTACTCAACTTTGTAGAAATATATGTATTGAATTAATATGAGGGAAACTAAATGAACCTCTCTCCCATACTGTTCTACAATTGCTGATTACTGTTTTACTGATATTATTTTCAAAGACATATTTAGGGAGTGATCCTGGACTAACTTCTTTGTAGAACAGAGCAAGATGAGGCAGTCCTCTTCCAACTGTTATTGGGTGTGATTTTTATCAACCTAATGCTCTAGACCATTGAGACCTTGTTGGATATTGACTCTGTTATTCAGCTTATTAACTTTGCTTTATCTAAATATCTGATAATTGTGTCATTTAGGAATTTATTCAAGTCACTGATAAGAATGAAAAACTGTAGATCCTTGAGGGATCACTTGCAGGTGTTTGTCCATATTATATACCTGCTTTGTGTATAGTGTGGCCTCAGAGTAGCCCAGAGATATTTATTTCAATTCTCCTATTCCTATTGCTGCTGACAATGGCTATTCATTGGAGGTGAGTGTGGTGGGTAGAAGTATGAGTACAAAAAAAAACAGTGTAGAATTTCCTCCTTTAAACAAGCTATAGTAGGCACTTAATAGGGCAATTAGGTGATGCAGTAGATAAAGAGCTGGACCTGGAGTCAGGAAGATCTGAATTCAAATCTGGCCTCATATACTTACCCTAGAAAAGTCATTTAATCCTGTTTGCCCGAGTTTCCTAACCTGTAAAATGGGCTCGAGAAGGAAATGGCAAACCACACCAGTTTTCTTTTTCAAGAAACCCCCAAATGGGATCATGAAGAGTGAAACTTGACTGAAACAACTGAACAACGACAACAAAAGGCACTTAAATGCTTGATGATTTATTGGTCGATGGGTAGGTTATTTGGAAAAGGAGTGTGATACCCAAACAAATGCCACAACTGGTTTATTTTATTCTGGTTACTTTGTAACTCCTCAAAGCTTGCCTTGGAAAGGATGAATCACATACAATCTCAGAATTGGAAGGTAGTCCAGATGCCATCTAGCCCATGGATCACCTCAACGAGTCTCATCTGACCTCTATTTGAAGACTTCCACTGTGAGGAGAGACTCCTACCTTTAGAGGTAATCAACCTGTCCACATTTAACCAGCTCTAATTATTAGAAGCTTACACAATCACAGATTTAGATCTGGAGGGATCTTAGAAGTCATTGAGTATTAACTATCATTATGCAGATGAAGAAACTGAGGCCAAGATTGGTTAGGTAACACAAGTTCACACAACTTTTAAGTATCTGAGGTTGGATTCGAACTTAGATCTTAGTGACTCCTAGCCTAGTGCTCTTCCAATGTGCTATAGTAAGCCATATCTGTATCTCTACAATTTTTACCTAACATTCTTTATCCTGCCATCCTTTTTCTATTTAAGAACCCTTCAAATATGTGAAGATGGTTATCATTTTCCCTTTGACTCTTCTCTAGGCAAAATATCTTCTGAATTCATAATTACCAGAATTTTCTTACCATACATTCCTTGTATCACCACCAAACCCTATCTATATCATTCCTGATATTCAGGCACTAGAAGTACTAACTTGGTTAAAAGTGCTAAGAGTCTAGTGCAACATTCTGGAGAAGATTAAAAAAACCTATCGTAGGAATAAAGCATAGAATAAAAAGAATGTATTTAGGGAGGATGGAAACAAGGGAAGGGGGAAGTGGAGGACTGAGATCAAACTTTGAGGTTAAGCCCACCCACAATATTCTTTCCTTCCTTCTACTTTCCCATCTCAACCCCCACAAAGGGCCAAAACAACCTCTGGTTGTTGGAAGTAGCAAAGGAAGCCTGTAGCCTGGGGATAGGGCACACACTAAGTTCACTGGATCCCTGTTGCAGCTGTGTCCTTTGTATTTAGTTTCTTTGTCAGCAAAAAGGACTGACTGAATTCTTATGCTTGTTTTGAGGAAAAACTGTGAGGTTGGCTCAAGGAGATGTTAGTGTGCTAATCAGAGTCCAACACCTATATAAATACAAAATAAAGACACCCATATGTTGGAAAGTTCATTTTTAAACAGAACAACCACCCAGGATTTGACTATTTGTATTCTGTTTAAAAAAAAGTTGTTTCCTGGAGACCTTGCAAATTATAGCCTTTTAATACCGCAAAGTAGCAGGAAAGAGGTTAATCCATGTTGTTGGGATACATGAGTTATTTTTGGCAAGCCACTCATTTGCAGATCATATTCAATGGAAATTTTTTTAACTCACTTTCAACAGTCAAAAATCAAAAGAAGCTGCATTTTGACAAAACATTGTCTAACTGAACAACACTACTTCTTAAGCAATGTTGGGAAATACCGGGCCAGGGAAGAAATTCTAGCTGGGCTACACTCTGGTGCTCTGAGGTTACTGCAAGGGCATGGGAAAGTACTTGATTTTCCAACACACAAATGAATGATATAGCAAATCATAGCATAATTATCATCAAGCAGGTATGCTTAGTATCAAAGATATACATTCCCCAAACTGAGTTAAACCAGAACATAATTTGTTCTGTCTGTTTCACATAGACTACTCTAGGTAATTTATTTTCATAAAAATGATGACTTTAATATGGTGATTTTTAAAAAGAAATAAAATAAAACAGAAAGCATGCTGAACCTGGAGTTTGAAAATCTCACCTAATAATTATATAAACCTAAGTCATTTAGTCTCTCTGTACTTCAGTTTCCTAACCTTTCAAATGATGGGTTGGATTTGGTGGCCTCTAAAGTTCCTTCCAGG
Source organism: Trichosurus vulpecula (assembly GCF_011100635.1). Taxonomy (NCBI): domain Eukaryota; kingdom Metazoa; phylum Chordata; class Mammalia; order Diprotodontia; family Phalangeridae; genus Trichosurus; species Trichosurus vulpecula. Next base: position 250,404,166 of record NC_050575.1, read on the forward strand.
TCTAAATATATATCCTTTGGCAAGTCTTCAATATATTTGTGCCTCTGTTTCCTAACTTGTAACATGTGCCTAATAATGCTTGTATTACTGAACTCACAGGGTTGTTGCAAGGAAAATGTCTTGTTAATCTCAACTCATCCAAACCAAAAGGCACATATAAAGAGTTGACTACTCATATGGCACTGCTAGGTGCTGGAGATAAAAGAGAATAGACAAAATAGTATCTGCCCTTGAGGATGTTACCCTTTTCCGGAAGGATATAACATGTAAAAATGTAAATAAGTATTTGTAATGGCAAAGGAGGACTTGTTGTTTTGTCCTTTTTTTCTTTTGGAGTTCTAATTCTTCTCAGCACTAAGATAATCAAGTGTCTTTAATTGAGACTTGCCTTTGTTTGAATCAAGAGTCTTTAATTAATCAAGCGTCTTTGATGACCTGTTTAAGTCACAAGAAAGCCTAAGTCACATGAATTCGAGTCACATGGTTGTTATGCCCTCTGTGGGCTGACCCTGAAGAAGTGTATATGTACTCTGAGGTTAGCATTTTGCTTCAGGGCTCACTCATTGGAAGAGTGTTCCTGTGATTTTGCCAAACGAGACTCTGGGTAGCCATTAAGGAGCTCCTAGGCTTTGAAAACTCAGATGTTGGTGCTTCTCTCCCTGGTAACTATGTATGTATTGCTATGGACAGACAGTTAGAAGCCCTGTCTGCTGATTTGTGTTATTTGCTCTGTTTATATAATTTCTGCTTGTAATTTCTGTTTGTGTTTTCTATGAAGTTCAGGGTGCTGACTTTTCCCCCAGTCTAAGTGAATGATATGTGTATGTTTAATTAAAGTGAGACCGTAAACCCCTCAAAGTTACTTTCCTTAGAAAAGGAAAGCTAGCAGCCCTCCTGTGTGCTGGTGTTATTGGCCTTACACCTCCACAGCAGCTGCAAGCAGCATTGTTGTTACAGTATTACATAAATGTGTGCTTTATTACTAGTGAAGGGCAGCAGAATAAGGGACAAAATTTTGATTTCTAATTCTAGACTTCCTGCTTTGTTTAACCCTTGATGGTAACTCAATGCTTATGTATGTCAAAAGAATGTAAAAAATGTTCTACTGCAAAACTTACCATGCTATTTTAGAAAATGCCTTTGTTTTGAACTAATTGTGTCCTCTGCCTAGCTAAGGAAGAGGTAACATACCAGAGGGGCTTATAGACATCATTTTGAGTGGATGTGGACTTGAACCTAGGGTCTCTATTTTAGGTACATCATATATCGTAGTTGAATAAAATATGTTCACTCACGAAGGAGGGCCTTTTAAAAATCTTTCTGTCAGCCTTGAGCTATGTTTCCAAATTGCATTGTATTGTTTATCTCCAAAAGGACTTCTCTACTATTTTCCCACTAAGACCTTAAACACTGGAAAGGGCTCTTTCTCTGGAAGCAGAGGACCTGGGCTGAAGTCCCACATTTTACGCTACTGTCTTGATCATTAAACCTTACTGGGCCTCAGTTTCCTTATCTGTAAAACAAGGTAATCATACAACATGGCCTTTGAAGTCCCATCCAGATCTATGGTCTATAATTCTAAGGAAGGTTTGACTTAACTGCATGTAGCCCTAAGAAAGCCACCTGTGGGGCTTTGGCCTAGGAACATCTCATTGTTACAGTATGGTAGTATATAGTACCAGAGGCAGGCATTAGGAATACAGTGTTTTTGTAGCATGGGACTTGTTTCTAAGTAATGAATGCCTACACCCTGGTTTTATGCCTCTAACATTTTCAAGGGGTATCATTAAGTTTTCAAAAAGTTCTCAGAACAAGATTAATTTTCCTTCAAGTATTAAACATGTCACAAAACAATCCCCCTTACTCTTGTCTCTCTTTTTCAGTGGGTGAGGCCAGCAGAATGTTGTGAAATCAAATGAACAATAATAGAATGTTGCAACTCTAAAAAAATTTTGGAACCACTCCCCTATGCATTTTTAAGTAATTTTTAAGCAGTTTCTTCCAGGCATGAGATAGCCCAGTACAGCAGATTTGTATAGATCTATGCCCTATCAAATACATTTATACCCATAAGTCTTGAGGTAACTTGCAACATTGGATTTAAAGCTAGGAAGGTCCTTACCGGTCATGTAGTTCAAGGCTCTCATTTTAAAGTTAAGGAAATTAAGATCCAGAGATTTTATAAGTGACTTGCTCAAAGTCAGAGATAGTAAATAAAAGAGTCCCAGGAAACTAATCAACAAATCAATTAATTAACAACCTATGACTATGTGCCAAATATTGCATTGTGTCCTAAGAATGAAAATTCAGAAGAGAGACACTTCCTGAACTTAAGTAATTTATGTTCTACAGGGTAGATACAAAATATTCACAGAGAGGTAAATACAGAATATATACAACATAAATACAAAAGCGTGGGGATCAGGGTGGGGGGAAGGAACATGAACGACTGGGAAAATCAAGAAAGACCCGCTGAAGGAGATGGCGCTTGAGCTGAATCTTGAAGGGGGAGCTTGAAGATGGTGAACATTTCAGGCCCAGGAGATTTTGTTTCTTGTGGATTTCTTTCTCTTTTGCTATTTGTCTTTGTGCGTTGTAGCTATTCTGCAAAGGAAAGAAAAAGCATTTATTAATGCTTATTTACTATGTGCCAGGAACTGTACTGAGTGCTTTACAGATATAATCTCATTTGATCCTCACACAACCTCACACAACATTTTACATTTGAGGAAACTGGGGCAGACAGTGCTTAAATGACTTTCCCAGGGTCACACATCTAATAAATGTCTGAGGTTGGATTTGAACTCAGATCTTGCTTACTTCAGGCCTAGCACATTATACCTGTGCCACCTAGCTGCTACATATAGCCAGTATGCTAGAGGACTATCTCTAGATCCCTTTACATTGTCTGGGTACCAGTGAAGCCCTTGGGCTTCTTAAACATGTCATCAATTGCAGCCTACTTCTATTACACATCTCTTCATTAACCTTTTGATCATCTATAATTTTAACTATTCCAAGATTGTGATGTTATAAGATGTATAACTATACATCAGCAGGAAAACATTTATGCCAAAATGATGAGCTTTGGTGTTAGAAAGCAAGCTGGGTTCACTAAAAGCCCATCATATTTCTCAAATGCAATTCAGCACCCTCTCTTCTTCCTATTAAATTCTGCACCCCCCCCCAATCTATCTGCAATGCTTTCCCCAGATATATGTAATCTTTTACTGACTCATTTGATGACTATCTAGATGCATGTCATTGTCTGGACAGTAGGCAGTTTTCATCCATTTAGTTTTCCCTGTGTGCTTTGTAAGAGAAATTGCTTCTGAGTAGGCATTAATCTCATTTAGGAGGCCCTATCATGTTCTGGTATTTGAGATAATCAGCACAGTGTCATCCACAGCAGGAGCACAGAGGATCTTATCACTTATAGGGAATCCCATAGCACAGTGCTCCAGCACCTAGCACAGTGCCTGGTAAATATTCCTTAAGCACTTACCAAATGCTTTTCCTCATTCTAAACTCCAAGGAAATAAAGAAAGATAAAAACAATTTCTGCCCTCAAGGAATTTACATTTGAATGGGAGAAAAATATAAATAAGCACATGCAAGATATATAGAGAGAATATGGCGGTAATCTCACATAGGAAGGTGTAAAGGATGTCGAGAGGATGGCATTTGAGCTGAATCTTGCAAGAAGCCAGGATAAGTTAGAAGTGGAACTAAGGGTGGAGGGCATTACAGGTACAGGAGACAGCCAGTGCAAAGCCACATTGATGACTAATGGAATGTCTTATGCTAGAAACAGCAAGCAAGCTATTGCAGTAGAATCATTAAGAGTATGGAAGGAAGGTATCCAGTAACAAGCCTGGAAATACAGAAACAGACCAGGCTGTGATAAAGGATTTTACATTTAATCTTGGGAGTAATAGGGAGCCACTGGAGTTCACTGAGTAGGGAAATGACATGAGATCTATACTTTAGGAAAATCGCTTTGGCAGCTGAGGGGCCTTCATTTAGGTAGGAGGAGAACCAAGATAAAATAGTGTTATGAATATCCAGAGGGAAGGAAAGGGTAATCAACAGAGTCAACAGCTAGATAGAAATCAAGAAGAAAGAGGGTTGATAAAAGGACTCTGCAATTAAGACATCAGTAGTAACTTTAGAGAGAGCAGTTCCCATTTATAATTTGCAGTTTCTCCCAAGAGGAACCGGAAGCTCACAATGGGGAAATAAATAGTTAGTCAACCCTTCCCTTCTCTCCTCTTAAATATGTTTTCATGACACTGCCTTCTCTTGGTTCTTCTACCAGTATGACCACTCTTCTGTTTCCTTTGGTGGATCATCTTCTATATCACACCTACTAATAGTGTGGTGCTCCAAGATATCTGAGGAAGCTGGGGGCATCGTACGTAGAGCACTGGACCTGGAGTCAGAAAGACCTTAGTTCAAATTCAGCCTCAGTCACTTAGTTGTCATGTGACTCTGGAAAAGTCACTTAACTGCTATCTACCTCAGTTTCCTCAACTGTAAAGTGGGGATAATAATAGCACCTACCTCTCAAGGTTGTTTGTGAGGATCAAATGTGACAATATTTGTAAAGCACTTAGCATGGTACTGGCACATAGTAGGTGCATAATAAATGCTTTCTTCCTTCCAAGGCTCTGTCCTTACTATTCTCTAAACTATTTCACTTGGTGAGCTCAACTCCCATGGATTCAATTACCCTCTCTATGCAAATGACTCTCAGATCTATTTGTCCAGCCCTAACCTCTATCCTGACTTTAGTCTCAAATCTCTATCTGCCTTTTAGGCATCTTGAACTAGATGGCCTACAGATATCTAAAATTTAACATGGCCAAAACTGAAATCATTGTCTCTCCCCAAGCCTTCCCCTCTTCCTAATGTCCCTATTCCTGTTAAGCATAATACCATTCTCCCAGTGACCCAGGCTTACAACCTACATAGCATCCTGGACTCCAGTCTCCCTCCTCCCATTATCTAATACAGTTGTCAAGTCTTGTCTTTCCACCTCTGTAACATCATTCATATGCTCCCTACCCCTTTTCTCATCTGACACTACAACCACCCTGGTGAAGGCTCTCATCTCCTCAAGCTTGGGTTATTATGATAGCCTACTAGTTAGTGTTCCTGCCTCAAGTCTCTCCTTGCTCCAATTGATCCTTCACTCAGTTGTCAAAACGATTTTCCTAAAAGACAGGTCTGATGATATTCTCTTCCCTTCCCCCTGCTCCTGTTCAACAAAATCCAGCAACTCTGGCCGGTGAAAGATGAATGACTGAGGAAGCAAAAGTTTGATCTTCCAAGCATATCAATTTATTAAACAATGCGTGGCAATTGCCCAACAAACCAGAACCAGACCTTCTCAGCTTAGGCCTGGAACCTGAATACAGGAGGAGACAGACTTTTATACATTAAAAACAATTAACCAAATAAAGCCAATTAATTAAAAGGAAAGAGTACAACATTTTAATGGTAATTGGGTGGGACTTCTTTTTATTGTTTTCTCACTTTCCCCAAGTGTCTGTATACAATCAAATGAACATGGCAACAATAACTGATTGATCAGGACAGGACGTTTTCAGATAAGATGTATGGGTTGCCTGAGTTGCTTGTACAATTGTGAGAAAATTCCTAGCTTCAATGTCTGGATCTGACTGAGTTTCCCATCAGCATAACCTAAGTCCTTAGTTAAGGATCTCTAAATAGCTGGTAGAAATGGTCCAGTTTTCCAGTCATGCAAGGCTAGATTCAAACAAAGTAATAAAGTTTTCTCCTAATTCCCACAATCAAATGAAGTTTTCTAACAAGGCAGAAATTGGACTAGACCCATAATTGAAAGGAAAGAGAACTGATCTAGATCCAGAATTGAGCCACAAGATAAAGTCAGTGTGGTTCACTCAATTCCTATTACCACTTGTTGCTCCAATTATCTCAACTCCTCACAACTCTATAACTCTTTCTCTCTTTTTTAGTAGCTTAAATTTTATTGAGGGAAAATAACATGTATTCAGAAAATCTAATTACGAAATTTATGCAAACAAAACAATTGAAACTGAGTGTTGTAAAAATTAAAATGACCAAGCTTGGCCCCAAAGAACAGATATGAAAATATTTCTAACCTGGCACCTTTGCAGAAATGAAGTTCTATGGATGTAGAACATCACAGACTTTTTTAATATGTTGATTAATTTTGCTGAGCTTTTAAATTTTCTTTCTCTCATTTTTTTCTACTTTATTACAGGAAATGGCTCCCTGAAAGAGTAGAAGTTGTGGTAAAAATGGAGAATAGGTTTAGTAGGAGTAAAACATAAAAGAAAGAGATAGAAGGATATGAGGTTATGTTGAGAGAAATTGCAGAATTTGAGATAATGGAAGTATCTCCGTTATGAGTGATGGTAAGATTAGATTATGATCATCCCTGTGGGTGGCTGAGGTAGAGTGAAAATATAGATTGTAGAAGTTGAAGAAACTAATGAACTGGAAGGCCAAGGAATTTTTGAGGATATCGACATGCATATTGAAATCTCTGATGATGAAGATAAAAGTTGGGCTAGAAAGAAAGACTGAACAAGGAATTGAACTCCATGAGAAAGATGGGTGAGTGACTTAGATTCCAGCAGAATACCACAACTGTGGTCTATGTGGCATAGATGAATGGAGTGAATTCCAAAGGAGGAAGGGCTACTGCATGATGGTGGCAGGAGTAGGGCCTGGAAGACAGAATCAAAGAGGATGCCTATTTCTCCTCCTGGTCTATTTTGCTAGATGTGGGACATGAGAAAAGGAAGCTACTCAGTCAAAAGATGAGTATCATCTTCAAGGAGGCCAGTATCACTGGATTACAAGGTATGATCTAAGGTTGGTGTTTGGTAGGGCAAGATGATCTATGGGATAAGGGCAGAAGGGCATTGAGAGCACAAAATAGTGAAGAGTTGAATTGGCTCATCCAGGAGAAGGGAAAAGAGTGTAGCCAGTGCAAAGGAAATGAGCTGGGAGACAGCTAAGGAAATTATAAGCTCCTTGAGGGTAGGCACTGTCTTGCTGATTTTTTTTTATTCCCAGAGCTTAGCATAGTGCCTGGCACAAAGTAGGTGCTTAATAAATGTTTTTGACTGATGGGAGAGAACAGGGTTAGGGGTTATAAGGTACAGAACAAATGGAATGAGATAAGGTTTTGATCAGATAAAAGAATTTCAGAGCTTGTGAATATGGAAGTAGAATATGGAAGTAGTTGGTAATATCAAGATCAAGAATATAACCATCTCTATGTAGGTGAGGTAGGGTAGAGGCATATGTCATGGGAAATGAGTAAATTGAAGACCTGGAAAGTTAGGGTTTTTAAGGAATATCAGTATATATGTTGAAGGTCCCTAGTAAGAGGGCAGGATTTGAAAAGGAACTGTGCTCATTGAGAAAGGAAGGAAAGTATCCTGGGTGTCTGTAGGTAACAGCAACCAGAATCTTGAATGAGTGGTAAATATGGATTGAATGAACCTCAGAAGAGAAGAGGTTATTGAATGATGGTGGTGGAGGGAGAGTCTGGAAGTGGCAATGTGAAACAAGGAATATCCTGATCCCCTTTCCCTCCCCTTTGCTCCCCACCCAGAAGTGGTTAAGGGTATGAGTGAAAGAAACTAGGGCTGGAAAGGGAAGAATCAAAGTTTTATGCAAGTCAATCTCTTCTCCACTCCTTCCACCAAAAACAACATCAACAAACCCCTATTTTCAGTATAGATATCTATAAGTTTTTATATTAAAAAATTTATCATCCACATCAAAGATTCCTAACCTTTTTTTGTTTTGATATTATGGACTTCTTTGGCATTCCAATAAACTCTATGGTCCCCTTCTCAGAAAAATGTTTTTAAATACATAAAATAACATACTTAGGATTACAAAGGAAATCAATGATGCAATTTTTTTATTTGAAATAAAGATGTAATTTTTCTGATCTACATTCACAGTCTCTCTGAAATCTATTCATGGACCCACGTGGGACTTGTAGACTCTAGGTTAAGAAAATCTGGGCTTAGAAAGATGACTGAAGATCCGAGTTTATAGACCTAAGCTTTTTCATGGGATCGGGCTGTTCTGAAGGAACAGAGTAATGAACTTGGGCAAGCTTGGGAGGTAATTGCTTGAAAAAAATCATGAATGGCAAATACACACACACACACATGCTCCCAAAGAATCAAGAGATCATTTACTGTGACTATGGGAAACCAGTCATTAGTAAACCACAAAAATGGTTAAGAGTAACAATCAACAAATGTGCTCCAGTCTTAATTGAACTGGAATCCCTACAGGAAGCAGCAGTGCCCTATAACAAAAAGGTATTAGAGAAACTAACATCATTCTGAACTGCAACTTTTTTTTAGGAAGCTCACTCTTTGGAGCCATGGTAGAAGGGTGCTAACTATTGCTGAGGTCCTTCTGCACTGCTGGACTCCTTATTTAAAATTTTAGTAGTTGTGGAGGCTCTGTATTATAAAATACCTTTTTCAAAGATGATTATGTTGATAATATCTCACTTTAAAATTTATAAAGTCCCTTTATATACACTATATCATTTGATCCTCACAGCGGCTATATAAGTGCTATATACAAGTATCATTATCCTCATTTTACATATAAGGAAACTGAGGCTGAGAGTAGTGAGTGACTTGCTCAGGGTCACTCAGCTAATAGGTGTTTGAGGTGTGATTCCTGGTTCCAAGTCCATTGTGTTATACATCACCCTATGCTAGCTCTTGCATGCTAATATATACTTAATTTTTTCCAGGTCCTATAATAAGATAATTAATAGATTTCTACTACTACCTCTCAAACTTCCAAAATGATATTACTTGCAATTTTATTTATTCATACACCCATTTTTTTCAGGATCTCTTATTTAGAACTCAAAGGGACATTAGAGGTCATCTAGTCTGTCCCTCACATTTTGCAGATGAGGAAACTGAGGCCCAGACAGGTCAAGTGACTTGTCCAAGATCATCTAGGTAGCAAAGGCAGAGATCAAATTTGAACTCAGGTTCTCTGAATCCAGCTGACTTTCCACCGGGTGGTGTTGCTACTTCTCTATTACTTGAAAGCTTTTATGAAACTGAATCTAAATATCATCCACTTCCCATTCAGCATATTATGCTATAAGAACAAATCTGCAATGTTATTAAGTCTCTAAAATCTCCAGAAAAAAAAAATCCCCTTGTATCCAGAGAGGGTTAAATGGAACAAAAGAGCATAACGAGGATAAATGGGTGAGTGGGTGTGTGTGAAGCCTTGGAAGTGAAATGCACGCAGGCTTCTCACTGCTGTGTGTACAGTAAGTAGGTGGAATTAAACAAAGGAATTCCCAGCCCCCTTTAATCTAAACATCTGACCCCAAGTGCATCACACAGTCGTCAAAGAGTGGAGGAAGGCAATTCAGCCATTTGCATGGTGTGCACCCAGCTGGGGAAAGTTCTACCTCCCCCATTGCACCAATCCATCTGGATATGTGAATGGTTGTTAAGCACGGGGGCGCCTGATGTATCTGTTCCACTCCCTCTGCCCTCAAACTGCCTACAGGTTGACAGTTTAGCTCTGCAAGCTGAGAACACTAAGACCTGGACTTGAGGATGCGAGGATGCCATGGTCGAACGTGAACAAGAGTCCCTCTGGACAGCGGACCACGTGTCTGGGTGGGGATGGTGGCTGGAGTGCCGTGGCTGTCAGGGAAGGGACCGTCATGAAAGGGTTATGTGAGTGAGGTAAGGAGCTGGAAGTGATTGAATTCACCGGGCCTGGGTCGTGCCAACCACAAGGGTGTGCTTTGGTCCGTTTCAGAAACAGGGCTGAAGATGGGTACTGGAGGGAGACAGATGTAGAGAGAAAATTGCCTTCCTCCATTCCCTCTTCCCAGGTCTTCCTGGGCATGCCCAGCTAGACGGCTAAAGAGACCCGAGTGAAATAAACTACGTGAAGACAGCTTCGACTTCCCAAAGGCTTTGGTTTGAGGGGAGTTTGTGATTCTCAAAATAATGAGTAAGAGGAAGAGGGGAGAGGGAGAGGAAGGGGGGGGGCGGAGAGGGAAAGAGAGAGAGAGAGAGAGAGAGAGAGAGAGAGAGAGAGAGAGAGAGAGAGAGAGAGAGAGAGAGAGAGAGCGCCTCGGGAAGGGAAGTAAGAAAAAGTAAGCCACAAAGGACATTGGGCATAGAATATCAGCATCAGTCCTCTTTTTTTCTTTCTTTCTTGGACTGGATAAACTAATCCCACATGCTCAAGGCTGCGGGAGCAAACAAGTTGCTCTCGCCACCCACAGAGCCTACAATCCAAGGAGTGGACGCTGGCTCTGACCCACCTCCCACCACGTCAAAGTCCCTAAGGGATCTTGTCTCCTTGCAAGGGGGAAAATGCCCCATTTCTCCCATTGCTTTCTCTGCCTCCTCCTGTTGCTTTGCCAATCTCCCTGAAAACAGAGGCGACTCGGGATGCCTGGGATGCATGTTAATCATGCTGCTCAGTTGAGACCTCCCCAGTGGAGGAGAACATAGGTGGAGCTTGATAAATGTCGGTATAGCACTGTCGCGCTTACATCCACGGCTCCAGAGCCATCTCCTCTCTCTCTCTCTCTCTCTCTCTCTCTCTCTCTCTCTCTCTCTCTCTCTCTCTCTCTGTCCCCTCCCTCTCCCTATCCTTGCCCTTTTCAGAGGCAGTTCCTCTTTGAAGCCCTCAGTCTAGCATCTCCCTCTCTCTGTTCCTTTTTAGCCACAGCTAAAACCCGGAGAAGTGGAGTCTGCACAGTGCTCCTATATGTGCGCTGGGCATGCTCAGAAGCAGGGAGCTGGTTTGGGTCCGAAGTCAGAGAGAGGCTTCTTCAGCGCGGTGCTGGAGCAGGAGTGCCCGGGAAGCCTCGCAATGCGTTAGAGGAGAAGATCGCACTTTACCCAAGTAGGCGTGGCCCAGGTTCCTCCAGAGACTGAGAGGTGAGTACTGATCTCTTGGCAGGAGCCCCCCAAGCCCCCGGCCACATACAAGCAGCATCTCCCACTGACAAGCAAGAACATCCCACAGGTCCAAACAGCAGAGTGTGTGCGTGCGTGCATGCGCGTGTGAATGTGTAAACATACTGTATTTCTCTTAGGTACAGGAACTAGACGGAGCATCAGTTGCCTTATTTTGTCAGCGTCCCAGGTCCAATTCTTCCCGTAATTGAGGGGTGGAGTGGGGATGATGGTCATTTAGAATCCCATTGTTGCTCCAACAGCTTAATGCTAAACATGCTTTCTGGACCACTGTCCAATGTAAAAATGCTTTACAGATGGGAATTAGAACACGTATGTGCTTCTGCATATTTGGAGGTTTTGTTTATATTAATAAAAATTTAATCCCTTAATAACAACAAACTGAGCGGTGGAAGATTGCTCCTTGAATTTGGCTTCCAGGAAAGAAATCATTTGCCAGAGGTCCTTCCAGAGACTTGGATCGGTGTCAGTTTTAATCATGCTTTTCTCTTCCATCAGTTCCAATTAATCCACCTCACTGACTGCCCAGCCTGTTCAGGGAGCTCAGAACACTACTGAGCATGCTCCCGAGCATCTGACTTCCCTGATCGCTTTTTTTCTCTTACACACATATACTCATACAAATGCACACAGAGCTCAGCTGTGCACCGCCTTCAGCTCCCTACTCTGTGTTTATTTTGCCACTGCCTTACTATAAACCTGATGGCTTAGGTCTTGTGATCAAATCTATAGATACACCATCATACATTGTTTATTTTCTTTAAATCTTTGCCCAGCTGACTAAGCAAAGTGTGGCAGTAAATCACATAACCATGGCATTAAGAATCCTGGATCAGTCGTATTGTTTCACTCCCAGGCTGGCTGACATCATAGTAGGGGATGATTAAAAGGCAACTCAAAACAGGAACATTGAAACAAAGGCTCTGAAACACCTAGGCTGCCTCAAACTATCAATTTACATACACCTACAGTAGTGTTTGCTGAAATACAGGCTCGAAGGGAACATTTTGAAACCACTTCTTTTACTGCACTGCCCAGTCCCCAACCCAATGTCTACTATAATAAACACAAATTCCAGTCCTATAATGCTATGATTCCATCTACCATTATGGAAACCTTCTGCTTTCATTAGGCACTGAAACAGCTACCTGGACACAGTTTGACCATGAATATATGTCCTAAATACATTTTAAAGAGATATTTTAAGTCCCTGTGTCTCAGATTCCTGCAAAACCAGATACCCTATCTTCCGTCATTTTTGCCTCCTCCTGCCTTCTTCCTTTGAATGTTTTCTGAAAGGACAAGGGAGGAGACCAGTGTAATATTTTCGCTGAACCCATTAAGGCTTATTAATGACAAGTTTTAAAGTTCTACCCATCCTCCCCACCTCAAAACATAAGAGGAGTGAAGAGTTCACCCAGTTCTATCAACCCCTCCCCCCTTCACTTCCCATTAAACAGCAGTTATTCACTCTCTAATTAGGAGATCTTAATGAACATCAATGAAGCCCTTCAGCCCTTTATCCAGAGCTAATAATGTCCTATTATTAGAACTTCCCAACCCTCTCTCCCTCTTAACACCCTCCCCACCTACATCCTGATATAGAAACAAGGATTTTGCTTTGTGATCAGATCCTTATACAATCTTTTTGTCCTTCCAAATACAATTTTCAAATTGACTTTCTTACTATCCCTCTCTCTCTCTAGATAGTAAGGGAGTCTATAGTTACATATCTACATATACATATATATGGGATATATGTATGTGTATGTATGTATGTATAACTAAATAAAGCTTTTAATGAGAAAAAAACCCACAAAGCTTTTAACACGTTTCATAGTCATTGGATGACCATACTAAGCATAATGAAAAGAATCAAAATTAAAGAGAACAATTGTAGCAGTTAAGGCAATTTGGGGTTGAGGAAGGAAAAGAAAAACAGTCCACACAGTAGGTCTACAGTAAGAATCATACATGGGACCTTATACTCTGCCAGAGAAAACTTTTCAATATCATAACTTTGTTGTAATAACTCCATGTCAACTAGATGAATCCCAAGAATAGGTTTATAATACTGATTTTGCCTTTCTTTTTCTTAAAGCTTGTTAGGCAGAGTATTTAAATGAGAAGATGTTTTCCTTAGTATGCTACCCTTTCCATGTCATAGCTGGTTCTAGCTCCAAGGGTCCAGAGAGTGAGAGTTGCCTTAGACCAAATTGGTAGGAAGGTTTTATTAATGTAGTAATGATACTTCCTCTTCATTCTTTCATTCAACAAGAGCACTATGCTAGGGTGAATTTAGTTAAGATGTCGTCCCCATCCTCAAGGAACTTCTTGTCTCCTTAAGAGTTTCTGATCTTACTTCAGCTACTTTAAACTGGTCTGATAGGTTTGTACCGATCTACTATTACCTCAAATCACATAGAAAAGTAAACTGGTCCTAGTCTCAGACCTGGCTTCAAGTCCTAGCTATGAGCCCATTGCTAGGCCATCTAATATTTCTTCGTCTCAATTTCTTTATCAATAAAATGGAGATAAGATGCTTGTTCAACTTAGCTAAAGGGCTTGTTTTGAGGAAAGGATTTCATGTGCTGTAGTTGAAGGAACAGTGGGTCTGGTGTCAAAGGATCTGTGTTCAAATTCTGGCTCTATTATCTGTGTGACCTTGGAAAAGTCAATTGACCTCTGTTGGCTTCTAAAAAATGAATGGGTTGGACTGTGTGGTTTCTAAGATCTAAAGCAGCTCTAGATCTCTAACTTAAATATTAAAGCGGTATATAAATTCAAACCATTATTATTTTCCAAAACAAAAAAAATGATATGCATAGATATTTCTTTTATAAAAAACCTGGTTAAACATATACTTTTGTACTCTGTTTCTTCATTTGTAAAATGAGGATATTAGGTCAGATGATCTTTAATATCCTTTGTCTATGGTCATATGATTCTTAAAATTAGGACTGTCCTATAAAATCTGGGATGTAGAGTCACCATCCCCAGAACTGCCAAAGTTGTTAATTGTTTGTATTGTACTGATGAGAATAAACAAAAGTACCTCTAAGGCAAGCTCAGAGGATTCAGCCCAGCATTCACCGACTGTCATAGCTGGCAAGAACCTCAGAAGTTATCCTGTCTAATCTATATCTGATGAGGATCCCCTCTATGACATCCCACTTCCTTATGCCCACCCCTTATCCACCTCCACCCCCTCCCCCCAAAAAAAATCCCCTAGACCACAGATGGTAGAAGATCCTGCCTAGTTTAGGTCCATCAGGATTCATACTTTCTTGTTTGTCTAAGTGCCTACAGCACACATTGCTCAGTAATAACAATAGCAGCACAGTGAATCTGGAATTAATTAGACAGCTGCAATATCACTAAGGCTTTTAGAGCCAATGGGAATAATCACTGGGGTGGAATGTTGCCCTTACTTACCCTTGTAGGTAGAGTGCTGTTTGTCATTGTACAGATTATTGGTCAATCACATCTCCTCGTAGCGATTTATGGGTTAAGATTATTTGTCTCTTTTTGGAGGTTAGTCATCAGTGGCCCTCTCAGACTCTCAATGGTGACTTCCTTTGCTGGTTTCTTCATGAGATCACCCAAGGAAGCATTCTGAATTGATTTTCACATTCTAGCCAAATGATGATGATGATGCACAAACATTTTTGAGATTGTTAACAATGTAAAGCAATTTGTGAGATTAAACAAACAAATAAAATATAAATTTTGTACTTTGACATTAGTCCAGCTCCATGCATAAAATTAAATAAGATGGTCCACTGGAAATCAAAGTCCCACTTGTTTATTCTTCTTTGGCATTTTGGTTGAAATAAGAAAACTGCTGCAAAAAAGAATTTGTTTATTTAAATTAAAGACCTCTCTTTTTAAATGAGCAAAATGTAAATGGAATAAGGAAGTATAGACCACATCAATGCACAAATAGCATACTTTATTATAATTAACTATGTACATATGTATATATTTACCTTTAGTTTACCCTTCTTTAGGGGAAAACTTATTTTTATTGAATTTTGAACTTTGAGAATTTGAGAAGTAGTACATATATTCATTTTGTAGAGCTAGAAGTCAAAGAGTCTTATAGAGTTGAAAGGGCAATGAATGGTCTTAAATAAAAAGATTGACCCATTCAACCTCCCTCAATTAATTGGTTAGTCAACAAACATTTATTAAGTACTTAACTATCTGCTGGGCACTGAACTAAGTTGAGGATACAAAGAAAAAGCAAACACAGTTCCTGCCCTCAAGGAAGTTATTCCTAATGGGGAATAAATAAGGAATTTTCAGCTTAACAGTACCTCATATTTTCTACAGAAGTATCTTAGGCTTGGAGCTGGAAGAAACCTCAGAAGCTATCTACTCCAAACTTGTTATTTTGTAGATGAGGAAACTGAGGCACAGAGAGGTGGAGTGACTTGTCCAAGGTTACATGGGGGATGTGGGATTCAAACTTTCTTTCTATTTATTCTCCCTTCCTCTTTCTTTCTTCGTTTCTCGCTTTCTTTCTTTCCTTCCTTCCCTCCCTCCCTTCATTCCTCCCTCCTTTCTTTCTTTCTTCCTTCCTTCCTTCCATCCTTCCGTCCTTGACACTATACTATGGCTGCCTTTCATGATACTTAAGTCAAAAATCACAAAGATTTAATATACAATTATAGGCAAGTAGAATTAGTGTAATGTAGTGGAAAATTGCACCACACTGAAGATTCATTCTAGTTCTGCTTTTGCCACTAACTTTCGATATGACCTTGGGCAAATTATCTGCTCCTCCTTCCTCTTCGAGGAAAATACCAGGTCAGCCTACCTGAAATAATGTGATAAATGTAAAATCAGATAATGTTTGTAAAAGTTACACTTAAGGATAAAAATACAAGGTGTTTTAAGGCTACCTTTAGATTATGGTTATTTTACTCAGGTAGGAACAGGGATAAGCATATTTCTCATTTATTTAATAACTACATACATACTACCATCTACCTTCAATAACATCATTCTTTGTATTTATTTCTTGAGTTGGTGCTTTATAGTGGGTTAGGGAGTTAGCCTCAAAGTCAGGAAGGCTTAGATTAAAGTCTAACCTCTGAGCCATGATATAAACATAGTGCTTCCTGACTCCATTGACCACAGGTGTCAAACACTAGGCCAGTAGCAAATGGGCCTGTAAAATTACAGAAAAAGAACCAAATAAGATTAAAATGTAATTGGGAAATGTTCAACAAAATAAATAAAATACAATATGGATAATATTAATTTGTGGTTTTCTAAGTCAACATAAGACCCAAAGGCTAGCTTTCCATCCACCATGCTCCCCTGCAGCATGTATAATGCTGAGAAATAGCCATTTGAAATATTTTAATCTACTGGATTCCTTCTTGAAATTTTCATTATATATTACAAACACAAGGTGCCAGAGAATCCTCTTTTGGACACATCCCAGCTTGATTTCAACCTAGCCTAGCACTACAATTGTGTGGATCTGCTGGAATTGTGTAATATGTTCTTGATGTGAAATGAAAGACAACTGGACAGTTCTTACTTCTGGGCAAATAGGCTATAGTCCAAAGTATTTAGTCTTTGTCTTTCTGTCCCCCAGTGCCTTTCAGAGTCCCTAGCACATAGTAGGAACTAAATCAACACTTGATTTATTGAGTTGCAAGTGGGATTTACAGCAAGGAGAATGGCACGTGCACCAGATGGCAAAAGAATGATAATTTCTATTTGAAAAAAAGTTTCTTTTCATTCCCAAAGGACATTGTGGGTTATAGATCAATACTGAAATGTTTTCTTTGTGACTCTGAAATCCCTCTTTGATTGTTCACTGTATCCCTGGTAGTCTGTTTCCCCAGAAGTACATTTCTGCTTCTCAGAAATTGGGAATCTCCTTGTGTAATACTGAGCACAATTTAGGCATTTTCTCCACCTGGGAGATGCAGCACCTCACCAGTGGTAGCTGGCAGTTGTACTTTAGGCTCATCTCCTTAGGTCATAGATGTTGAGCTAGAAAGGATTTTAGATGTTAGCCCGATACCTCATTTTATAGATGACGAATTGAAACTCAGAGAGGTTAAATAACTTAGCAAAGGTCACACAGGTAGTGTCAGGGGCAAGATTTGAACTCGGGTCTCAGGACCAGTTCTCTTTCCACTGTATTGTGCTGTTCTTCATCAGTGTTCAGTCGGCGCCACATTCCAGTTTACATGTATCATTGCTGAGGCCAGGTAGTGGGGTGGGAAATAAAACACAAAACAAGCACATTAGGCTGAAAGGGACCCAAGTTTGAATTATGGATCTACACCAACTCCCATTTTTGATGTTTCTACTTACCCTTTTGTAGTGTGGCATCCCCTTTGCCCACATGCTGCCCTTGGACTGTCCAGGGATCATCAAATGTTATCCCTGGACCTGTTCTTCCTGGGTACCCAGCCTTAGCCCCTTTGTGTAGGTTCTTAGTAAATAGCATATTCATTGTATATAGTCTTCGCTTAATCATTGTTTGTCTGATGATGTTATTTATCTTCTTAGGGACCTGCAGTGGCTTCCTATTGCCACTTGGATAAACTATACACTTCTTAGCCTTGCATTAATATATTCACAATCTGGCTCCAACATACCTTTCTATTCACATCTCACAATATTTGGGAATGAAAGAAGAACAGCAACAGCAACAATATTACCTTTACGTACTCTACCTTTCCAGTCAAACCGAACCATTAGTTATTCCACGATCTCAGTCTGACATTTTCAGCTTCTGTTCACTCATGCAGGCTCTCCCAAATGCCAGCAATGCATTCCCCTCTCCCCATCATTACCTGTCAAAATCCTTTTCTTACTTCAAGATCCAGTTCAGGTGCTCCTCTTTCATGAAGTCTTCCTTTGTCCATTTAGATGAAAGCATTTTCACTCTCTTCACATTGTCTTAAAACACTTTTAATGAATAACTATTATATCGATAAGCATTTATTAAGCACCTGGTATATGCCAAGCATTGGTCTAGTCATCAAAAACAGAAAAAAAAAACCATCTGTTTAAATAGCTCTTTCAAGTTTACCAAGTCCTTTTTGTTTCACAGCTGTCCTGTGAAGCACTGTTGGTGCAAATATAATGCCCATTTTCGTGTAGGAGGGATTCCTCCTACTCCAATTAATGTAACCAAAAAATGTTGAGGGCAGACACATGTGATTGTTTTAATGTGTAAGAAAGATATTTTACACCCTGTGATCTTTGTGTTGCATATCCTTTTGATTGGATAAAAGAAGGGAATAGCTGACTAGCTAACTAAACAAGCTAATTATATCCCCAAGGCTTTAACTATTGGAGAAATTTCAGCCGTTCAATTAGTTCAGCCAAGGACCAGTCCAGCAGTAGAGTGACTACCTGTGACTCTGTTATTAAGGAGACTGATACAAGCTGGACATGGGAATTTTGTTTTGTTTTGTTTTGTTATCTGTGGTTTTAGGTACTTTCTTGCTTTATTTTGAAGTCCTTCTATCCATATTTAAATAAAAAAGATAAAGTCACATTTAATCCAATCAGTTGCACAAGCAACTGACCCAAGACCCAGTGCAGTATATTGGAAATACCACATGGGTGAGCTTCCAGAGAAAAGGCTTGTGTTGAAATCCCTGCTCCTTTACTTACTTATTCCGTGTTCCCAGGAAAATATCATTAACTTCTCTGGACCCTAGTTTTCTTTGAAGTAGAGAAATTCCCATGAGGAAACTACCTCTACCTCTACCCAAATGCATCTGCCATTCTTTAGTATAGTTTCAGAGATTGCCCAGAGTAACCTAGTTTCGTTGTTTGTTGTTTAGTCATTTCAGTCATGTCTGACTCTTTGTGACCCCATTTGGAGTTTTCTTGGCAAAGATACTGGAGTGGTTTGCTATTTCCATCTCCAGTTCATTTTACAGATGAGGAAACTGAGGCAAACAGGGTTAAGTGATTTGTCCTGAGTCACATAGTAAAGTCTGAGACTGTATTTGAACAGAAATGAGTCCTTTTGACTTCAAGCGTTGCACTTTATCCACTGTGCCACCTAGCTGCCCTACAGTGACATAGCTAGTACATGTCAAAGCTGTTTACAAGTCTTCCTGGTGCTGAGGCCAGCTCTGGCTACCGCTTCTTTTGAAAGCCTTTGATATCCAATATTCCTAAGCATGCTCCCATCCAAGTACTAATCAAGATTGATTAGAATCAGAGATCATCAGCCCATTTGGGACAGCTATAGTAAGGCCAGGACTAAGAGTAGGGATTTGTACCAGATACCCTCTAAGATCCCTTCTAATGCTAAAAATCTGAGATCCTGTAAAGTTCTTGGATTAAAGTGGTAGTGAGTCATTTAAAAGGATACCATAGTATTTCTCAACTTAAACAATCAATAAAGATGAAGAATATAAGTTTCCATATCTTCTCGGGGAAGCAAAAAGATAAAGCCTATGATTTATCTATGGATCATTCTGTGATTTCTGACTCATTCTATTCTAAAAGTGTTTTTTTCTTTTGTTGTGTTCTTTTCTCTCAAAAAGGAGCATGTGGAGTAAAAATTAACTTCTGCCTTATAAATGATAGGGTACAAGAATGAAAATGGGCAGGATATATTGGAAAATGCTACCCACAACATTGTTGATTCCTGACTCCATCTCTTATTCCATGGTGATAGAAGTAAAAAATCCCACTGCTATGAATTCAGATGATGGGGGAGCAAGTTTGAATGAATTTTCTGCAGGCTTTTTTTTCTTACCAAAATTCTACTCCATTGGAAACCTTGGTGTCATAGAGGATATGTCAGGAGATCCTGAGCTGCAGGAGGCCCTTCTTGTTGTTGTCAGTCATTTCAGTTGTGTCTGACTCTTTGTGACCCCATTTGTGTTTTGTTTTGTTTTCTTGACAAAGATACTGGAGCAGTTTGTCATTTCTTTCTCCAACTCATTTTACAAATAAGGAAACTGAGGCAAACAGGGTTACATGACTTGCCCAGGGTCGCACAGATAGTGTCTGAGGCTAGATCTGAACTCAGGAAGATGAGTCTTTCTGATTCCAGCCCCAGTACTCTATCCATTATGCCATTTAGCTAGAAATACTTCTAGTATATGTCTGGTGATTGATCTCTGTCATCTGAGAACCAACCTCACTAAGCTTGGAAAGCGACAGGGTTATGAACTGTTTGTCCACAGCAACTCTCAAGGACTATCTACAAAGGTCAGGATAGGTTTTGACTTGCCATGACAGAAATGAAATCATGGATCCTTAAATGTATTTCATAAAGAAGATTTTTAGTGCCTTGTATTCCACATATATCTTGCCAGTGTTAATTCATTTAACCAATGTTGACTAAATATCTTCTAAGTGCCTGGAACTTGCCTGTGTGGAAATAGGAGAAAAGATCTAAAAAATCTAATTTAGGATGCAATACTAATGAGTTTTCTTGAAATGATTCCAAGCCCTTAAGCAGTGAATGATTGTAAACTCCCAAATGGCTCTAGATATATCTAGGTAGGTATAATGCTAAGTAACATCTTAAAAACTGAAGGACTTTCATGAACCCCGTGATACTATTCAAACGTGCTGCATACAGAATGTATATTTATTTAATTATACTGAATCATACTGTGTGCTTCACTAGTCCTCTCAATTTTTTCATCTGTAAAATGGAGGGAAAAGTGCCAGCTTATAAGTACTCTTTACAAATCTTAAAAGTGCTTCATAAATGTCAACTCTTATTTAACAAAATTAGACCCTTGCCCCTCAGAGAAGTATGCTTTGTGAGACCTTTTCTAGACCCAAGTGCACCTCAGTCTCTACCACCAGATTCACATTTGTAGAAATAAATGTAATGGAAATCTATATTTAAATGGTATTAGTTTACAAATACAATTTACTCGGATGCCAGAGCTATCTTATTTCAATACTCCAAAGTACCTGTGATTTAATCTATGTAAGTATTTTCTCCACCAATGCAGATTATAGTCCTTCTATCAGTTAGGAGACATCTTCATGAGTTGCTATGAAATTAAAAAAAAAATCATTACACATGATGGCCAACCTTTTAATGAATTGCTTTGATCTTAGCTGGACTTTTTCTTTCACTGTTGAGACAAACGGCCTTCCAGTTTAGCAGGATTTGTCCAAGCTTGCATAGGTACTGACATGGCCTTTGAGATCCCAGAGTCATCTCTATGCCACAATGAGGTATTAGAAGATCACATCTTGGGAGTTAACTTAGATGTCATCTTGTCTGACCCCCTCATTTTATAAATGAGGAAACGGAGACCCAGGTAGGTTCCAGGTCACAAAGCTATTAAGCAGTCTAGTTACCTTTGGAAGCTTGGCTTATTACAGGAGCATTGGTTAGGTTGATTCATGATGACGCTCCTTTTAACATTTGTGGGGATCTAGAGTAGCAAAATGAAGTTGGATGAAAACACTATAAGAAGAAGCCAATCGTATGGGGGTGGGAGGAGAACATGGGAGACTGGTGGGAGAAATGGAGTGGGGGGGAAAGGGAACAGGCATTTATTAAACACTTACTCTGTGCCATCCACTGTGATAATTGTTTTACAGATATTACTCCTTTTGCCTTTTCCATTCTCCAATGACTAGTCTTTTAGATGAGCATTTAGGGTTTCCCAACCTTGAAGGTGTCAGTTTATTGCAAAGGGCCCACAAAACCACATCCATAGCAAGTATTATCATTATCATGTTCATTCAGTCATTCATCTACCCATCCATACTTTCATTCAGCATTTTAAAAAATCCTACTATGTTTCAGACTAGGTACATTAGGAGACAAAGGCAATAATTAAACAGTCCATAATCTGTGGGCAGTTAGGTGGTACAGTGGATACAGTGCTAGGCGGGAGTCAGGAAGACATCTTCTGGAGTTCAAATCTGGCTTCAGGCACTTATTAGCTATGTGACCTTGGTCAAGTCCCCTAACCTCGTTTACCTCAGTTTCCTTATCTGTAAAATAAGCTAGAGAAGGAAATAGCAAACCACTCCAGTATTTTTGCCAAGAAGACCAAATGGGGTCCGGAAGAGTTGGACGCAACTGAAAATAACTGAACAAGAACTCTTGGGGTGAGGGTGGAGTTTGGGGACTAGGTCAATATGTATATCCCCAAGTCAATACAAAATACATACAAGTTTAAAAAGTAGTTGCTGAGGAGAAAGACATTTATTTAGCACCAAAAAAATGCAGTGTGACTCAGCATAAAAATAAGCAGATATGCTTTCTTGTAGACTAAATAACATGTCCCATAATATATGTATTACCATTTTTCAAATGTATATACATGCTATTGCAATTACAAAAAACAAATTCATTTCCAAATGCCACTGAGTCCCTAGTATCTTTTTTACCATCAAGTATTTTAGATAGAAAACTATTAATATAGTGTACTATATATATACTATATATCATATATATAGTATAATAATAGATACTATTAATATACCTATCATTTTGTCATATGCTTGAATTGTTTTAATGGCAAAAAGGGGTATTTGAACTAAAAATGTTGAGGATCCACTGGTGTACAAAGAAAATGTGATATTAGATATTATCGAAAAAAGAGAGGATTGAGATTTTTACTTCATGCCTTCATATTTCATATTTAAAGGAAGATATGTTTATAACAACAGACATATGAACCATGAAAACAATTCACTCATTATATTGTCTTTTTAACTTTTGTGTTGTCTTTTTAGTTCTTTTGAGATTTGCCACTGACAGATATGCAAGAAATATAACAACAGGTGATAGGAACAGAAATTGGCATAGAAATTATGTTGTAGATACAGGTAATAAAAGTTAGCTGATACGTTGTCACTTCATCTCCATCACAAGCTCTCCTACTGGTGCAGTAGAACAAACAATAGATTAGGAATCAGAGACCTGGGTTCTTCTAGATTGGCTGTGCCACCAACTCACTGTGACATTTAACAAGTAACTTTACCTCTTGTGGCCTTACCTGCCCAGATCTATAAAATGAGGGGCTTGAATTAATATTCCTTCAAACTTCAGAAATCTAGGAATCCTTCCTCAGTGTTACCTATGATACAACAGACTATAAAACGATCAATTTTTCATTTGGAGAAATATCTGTTACTTTTCCCTATAATTTCCATTTTTTCCCTTCCCTTTTCTCTCCCTCCCTTACAAATCCACTCCATGGAGCCATGTAAACAGACGGTGCAGTTACTTAGGCTGAACCCAGAGTTGAAATGAAACAAATGGCAGTGATTTTGGCTTGACCTGAAGTAACAGTTATTGTTAGGGAATTTTTGAGCCTGTTATAGGAAGCACAAATGAAATAACATCCTCTTATTGAGGACTACACTGACATATTTGAGGATGCAGGTGTATAAACAAGGCAGGAAACGCTGGATTTCAAGCTGTGGCTGGAATAAGAAAGCATAGAGAAAACAAAACAGGTAGAGAAAAGGATTTTATGGCTCTTATTCAAGTTTTATAAACAACTAGAAATAAAAACAAGCTCACTGAAACATCTGGCACTTACTTAGAAGTCTGTGTGGGTAGGAAAAGAACCTGGGTTGATAGCAAAGGACCTTTGCTCAAACCCTGGCTCTACTCCTCACTTATTATTTGACATTGGATAAGACACTTTCCATCTCTAAGTTTCAGGTTTTTTTTATCTGTAAAATGAGGGAGTTGGAAGAAATTAAGCATGGAATGGTAAAATGTACATGGATCTGCAAAAGCACAAGACTTAGATTCAAATCCCAGTTCTTCTACCATCTCTGCCAACTTGCTATAGCAGCTTAATCTCTGTGGGTTTATTTCCCCATCTGGAAAATGAGGAAATTGGACCAAATGACTTCTGAGGTATTTTCTAGCTCTGAATTTATCATAATACTATCACCTTTGAAAAGAAAAAAGATAAATGAGTCTCTTTAACCTGGAGAGAAGACCAAAGAGGATCTTCCAGTGCTAGAATATGATACCAAGCCAATATGGTGTAATGATAAGAATATCGGACTGGCCATCAGTCAAGTGCCTACTCTGGGCCAAGCACTTTGCTTGCTAGGTATCAGAGCTACAAAGAGAAACATGAAAGAGTTCCTGTCCTCAAAGGGCTTACTTTTTTGGGGAGAAAACATAAAAACAAAGTAATTTTGTGGAATAGTCATTAGCATTTGACAGGATCAGGAAAGCCTAATACAAGAGGTAAAGTTTGAGCTGTGCTCTGAAGGAAATTAGAGAGATGGAGGTAAAGAGATAATAATGTTTTCAGCCTGGGCAAAGTTGAGGACTTGGGAAGGGGAATGTCATATGTGAGGAACAGTAAGAAGACCAGTTTGGCTGGACCATAGAGTATATGAAGCAGAGATGTGTATAGTAAAGAAGGAAAGGTAATTTAGGGTCAAGTTGTAAAGGGCTTTAAATGCCAAATGAATTTGTATTTGATTCCAAAGGGAATAGTTTGTTGACCATGTTCCTCTGCTTTAGGAAAATCACTTTGACAGGTTTGTGGACAACAGGTTGGTAAGAGGAGGCATTTGATGGAGGAAGAACCAGGAAACCTGGTTCTAGATCTAGGCTCTAGATCTACTTTCCCTACCAACTATCCCTGCAACATTGACCAAACCACCTCACATCAGTATACTTTGTTTTCTGCATTTATAAAATGAGGTAGGTAGTTGGACCAAATCTTCAAAAAGATGATTCTAATTCTCTTATTCTTATAAATGGAAGAGAAATTTTGTTTACAAGCATCCAATAGGCATTTAAAAAATTTTTCTGTTTACCTGGAATTACACAGAAAACATACATACAAGGTTTGGAATCAAGAGACTTAAGTTTTGTTTCCTGTCCCTGACCAACTAAAGTTAACTTAATTAACTAAATAACTTAATCTCTATGTGGCTCAGTTTTCTTATGTGCAAAATGGGGATAATAATACAGAAATATTATGAGGATAAAATGAGACCATACATGTGAACATACTTTGAAAAGTTAAGTTATATAAATATTGTCATATTAATATAATTGAGATTGTCCTGTTATTTCCTTATTAGGGATGATTTCTTTTTCCTCTAAAAGAGAGAACATTGCCTCAGGTCAGAAAGCTTACTGACATTTTCTACTGGAGTCACCAAATTTTCAGATGAAATACTGGAGCTCTCAATATATGGCTTTCCCTCGCAATGTTCTCCCAGTTCTTCTGTTTTTTTCTTCCTTTCCGTACTTTCACATTAGGAAGAAGGTTTAATGGTGGAAAGAGTGTTGGGATTTGGACAAAATGAGACAGGAATAGAATGTGTGATGTGACTTTGAAGGTTAAGGGAGACTGAGGGTAAGCTCTAGGACCAGGACTAGCTATCAGAGTGTACTAGTAACTAAGCAGTGATATCTAGCCTGGAAATGAGAATACTTAGAGGGTACGTGATAGTTATCAGGAAGCATTTGAAGAGCTGTCATATGGAAGAGGGATTGAGATTGTTTTGTTTGGTCATGGAGGTCAGGGCTAGGAGCAAAATGTAAGACTTTATGTCTAAAAGCTTGGGGGAAAATCTTGTTAATAATTAGAGATATCCAGAGATAGCTCCAGAGGTAGTGAGTTCCCCATCACTGGAAATTTTGAATCAGTGGCTGGATGAACATTTGTCAGATAGGTTATAGGGGCATATTTTGTTATAGATCACAGATGTCAAGCATAGCAGCTTTTCTATGGCAACATTCCTAGGTCAGAACCATTTCTGGTTGTGGTCTGAACCAGATTAAAGTGTAACTGGGAAATAATTAACAAAATAAATACAAATATAGTAGAACATATATAGTGTTATTATGTAGTTTTCTAAGTCAAAATATGATCTGCTAGTATATTTATGTATGGTTTAGTGCTCTTGTTTCTATTTTAGTTTGACACCATTGATCTAGATCACCTTGGAAGTAACTTCCAACTCTGAGATTTTGTGGTTCTTTGTATAATGGGATATTGTGTCCTACTTGTATTGCAGCAATGCCTAAGGTTGGAAGCTGGTGAAAGACAGAAAATGAAATAGAAAGGCAAGGCCTTTCATATATAAAGGAAACATTCAATACCTTAGAAAGGGTCTGAAATCTTGAAGAGCTAAGTTGTGTATAAAGAGATATGAAGGCAATGAACTTAGCCTGGTGCACAGATTACCACTATCCCCAGTCAGTTATCTATATAAGACTCTAATAGAGTCTGGGAAGTATAAATTGGCTTCTCATAAGTAAAGGCAGAGTTCAAAACTGAGGGAGTCCATCTTTATAACTAGAAGGATTATTTAACAATAGAGGGTAGACATCTCCAACCTCCAGCCTGGAGGTGAAAAACCCTAGGGATTCTGAGGGAGTAAATGAGAAGAGACTTTTTGCCACTTCTAGGTCAAAGGTTGTTGTCTTTTCTGAAAAGTGAATTGTAACACTACAACTTAAGAGAATACTTTAACAGTCAGCTCTGTGAAAGGTTAAAGGTGGTGAAGCCTATAGCTATTCATGGAACAGCAAAACTAGAGAGTCCAGCATACAGACCCTTCCATTAGGGATGCCACCCCTTGTCAAGAGCCCAGAAGCTGAGCAACCTGCCTGGAAGCATTAGCCCAGGGGCAAAAGTCTGGTAATGGCAGTCTAATGGCAGAGGGATCTGCCCAGCCCATCACAGAAGCAGGTGCACCCAGCAGCAGAGCACCCTATCCTAGCAGCAGCCACTTCCAGTAAAGAGCCATATCAGAAGGTGAGCAAACTACTCCATCTACCTCAGCCTAGCATCAGATTGAGCTATCCAGCTGGGACACTTTGCCCTTTGAGAAAGCAGCCTTACTGAACAGCAGCTCATCTATCACTAATACTATGCCCAAGGACCTTTTGGACATAAAAAGGTCCTGCAGTTCCTGAGTTGTGAGTTGCCTTAGCCACATGTGTTCCCTAAAAGTATGCATTACTACCATCATTTTTAAGTTCATGCACATTTTTGCTTCTATGGACTCTGTGTGATCGGTGGGAGAGTGTACCTCTGGTTTTTTTTTTTTTTGAGAAATGTTTTGTAACTATGGTTCTTGCTAAACCATTTGAGTAAATGCATTTTCTAATAGCTGAATCTTTTAGATTATTGTTAAAGTATTCCAGTGGGGGCCTTATGAGCTATAGGTTAGGAGGATAGCCATCCACAGGGTTACCCCAAAAGTAGAAGCAGCTATCCCTCGGGGACCCAGCCTGCCAGTGCCACTGGGGGTTGGGGTGAGGCAAAAGGAGCATTGCATCTGTTAGTCATTTGAAGACACAAAAGGTTTTCCTCTGGTAGATTCATAAGACTGATAATGCTATATGTACTTTTAAGAGATTAATCTCTTTCTTAATCAGATGGCTTCCTTTGGAGTGTTTCTGTTAAATAATTCTTTTCTCTAAGGAGTTCTGGATAAACTTACTTTCCTTCCATGTAAGTAAAGCCACTAGATTCAGCCTACTATTTTAATTCTAGATGACCCCATACAAGCATATGGATTACACTCTGACACAAGCAGTCCTGTACACATTGTCCTATCCTCTGCTGTTACCATCTGCTTTGTTCTTGGAACTGGGCAGGATTATTTTAGTTTACTAGAATCCTGCTTATGAAGATACACTTGCAGCAAATTGGCAAATCATGTTTTGCAGGCTTTGAGCAACCAAACAGATAGATACAGAAGAGTAAAAACATGCAAGATTATTGAGATTTTACATAGTTTTAGCTGAAAATTAAGCTTTACAACATCACTTTCCCCATCTGAAAGCATCTTTAATAATGGATTTTATTCTCATGCATTGAAATAAGATTGTCGTATTGGAGACTGTGCTTGGACTTTGACTCTTAGCTATCTTTAGATTTCCTCACAGGATGCAATATCACTAATCCTAAGTACTTCGTAGAACCACAGGATCTGAGAAGTGTCTTAGTCTAACTAGACTTGAACAAAAATCCCTGCTATAGCATTGCCAACAAGTGGTCTTCCAGCTTCTGCTCGAAGATCTACAGCTATAGCCAGAGCTAGACCTAATTGCTAAAATGTTTTTCTTTATAGCAAGCCCAAATCCACCCCTCTACAACATTCATCTATTGCTCTAAGTTCTGCCCTCTGAGGCTAAGCAGAACAAAAATAATCCCTCTTACGCAAGATAGTTCATCAAATCACTTGAAGACAGCTCTCATGCCCCTGCCCCTGCCACATCTTCCCTTTAATGATGGTTCTTTTTCAGGCTAAACCTCCTGAGGTCCTTTAGATGATTCTTCTAATGTATGATCTTTAGTCTTCACCAGCCCAGGCACCCTCTCCTGGAATTATCTCAGCTTGTCTATGTGTTGCCCACAAACATGCTGCCCTAGAATGGATCAATGTAACCTACATGTGGTCTAACCAAAAGCTCAGCATAGAAGAATTGTGCCTTCCTTTTTTTTCTGGATGCTGTCTTACTGTAGCTCAAGATTGTATTTCCGCCCTGTCACACCACTGAGTCATGGAGTTTGCAGTTGTTCTGACATATGGTTTGTAGAAACTTGTGTCTAGCTCTGCCTTTCCCATGCTGGATGTGTATAGTTGATTTTTTAAAACTCTGTTGTAGAACTTACCATTTATTTCTATTAAATATATCTTACTCAATTTATCCCATTTTTTCTAGGCTGTTAAAATTTAGTTTGGATCCTGACTTTGTCATCTAGTGTTTTAGCTATGCCACTTGACTCCATTGGGCAAGTTTCTATGAATTGATCCAAATAATTGATAAAAATGTTTGAATAACACTGGGACAAGTATTGGGCCACTGGTCTTTCACCAGGCCCATGCTCAAAGCCTTTGGTTTGGTAGGAATAGTGAAATGATTAGATCAGCTTTCAAGATTCCAAATACCATACCATGCAGCATCCATGTAGACATCTATAGAGGAATCTAAAGTAATCCCTATTAACATATTCATAGAATGTATTACCAGGCCTATACTTGAGGCCTTGGAGGGAGGCATGATTAAATAGTTATAAACTGCCTTTGGGTTTTAGTGGGCTGCAAACTCAGTATGTCAATATTATGATGTGGGATCCAGAAAACCTAATATAAGATTGATTTGAGACAGAAGGTCCAGGATAAGGGAAAGGTTAATCCCACTGTATTCTGCTCTCATCAGTCAACATCTGAAGTAAATGTGTTCAGTCATGGCCATCATATTTTAGGAAGGATATTGGTAAGCTGGAGAGTGTCCAGAGAAGAGTGGTCAGAATGGTGAAAGGATTCAGGAAGACCAAGCAATATGAGGATCATTTAAAAGAACTGGAGATGTTTTGTTTGGAGAAAAGACTTAGAAGGGACCGATAGGAATATTCAAATACGAGACTTATTTTGTTAGGACCAAGAGGAGCTATAGGTAGAAATGGCAAAGAGGTAAATTTGGGTTTGATGTTAGGAAAAACTTCCTAATGATGAGAGCTATCCAAAGTGGGAGAGGCTTATTTAGGATGTAATAGGTTCCTTTTTCACTGGAGGTCTTCAAGCAAAGGTTAGATGACCACTTACTGAAAGTCTTGTCAAAGGAATTTTTGTTTGTGTATATGTTGGAGTATATGACCTCTGAAATTTTGTGATCCTGGGTTATTTCATCACAGACTTCCTTACAGTTTACAATGGTGGGGATAGTGTTGGGACTTGTAGCCTAGGAGACTTATATTCAAATTTGATCTCTGACACAGACTAACTAGAGACGTAAATTATTATCATTGTTCTTTTGGTTAGATAATTCACTGAATCTTATGCTGTGATACACTGAATTCACTGACATATACATTCACTAATACACTGAAATCCCTCATCACCTAGCCTACATGGATTAGGAGTCATATTTATAAAGATTACTGAGGAAACACAAACCAGTTCTTGAAAATCTGAGTCAAGACTATGGACCTTTGGGCTACTATAGACTCAGAAAATGCAAAGTAGTTTTTATGGTAAGTAAAATCTGATTAAGAAATTAGGTTTGCAGGGGTAGCTAGGTGGTACAGTGAGTAGAGCACTGGCCCTGGAGTCAGGAGGACTTGAGTTCAAATCTGGCCTCAGACACTTGACAACACTTACTAGCTGTGTGACCTTGGGCAAATCACTTAACCCCAATTTCTCTGCCTTCCCCCTTCAAAACAAATCCAAAAAAAAGGGAAAAGAAATTAGGTTTGCTTTCAACACACATATATATTGAACACATATACATATCTCAAAACCACAAAAAGAATTAAAAAGTCAAGTACAAACGATATTGAGATTATCAGCAGATCATCTTCATTAGTAGAAACAAATATTTACTGGATGCCTGTATTGAATAATGTCATATGCTAGGAAATATGAGAGATACAAAAGAAGAATCAGACCAGACTGATGCCCTTAATGATCTAACGGTTTCTTTGAAAATGATGTGCCATCCTAGTTCCCTCATCTGTAAAATTGGGGTTAGGGTGAGCAGCACATGAATTAGGTGATCTTTGTTTTCTTCCAGCTCTGAAGCCTTGGGACCTCTAAATGTTCAAATAAGATGAAAAAAAGTTTCAAATGAGATCAGTGAGTGAGTGCTCCTGGAGTTCAGATGAGGCACTGTCCTCCATTAGCACAGATAACAGACTGAGCACTGACTTTAAGCATTTAAAAGGAAGATCATAGGAATTAGAACTGGAATTTAGAGGTAACCAGGTCCAGCCCTCTCAATTTACAGATGAGGAACCTGAAGCCCAGAGAAATTAAATGATTTGCCCAGGGTCAAATAGAGGACAAGCAAACTGGGATTCAAATCCAAGTCTTCTGACTCCAAAACTAGAGTCATTTTTCACTCCATTTCATTGCCATGTGTCTTATAAACAATTGTATCAACATAATTCATCTTTGTCATGTAACTTTAAATGTGCAAAAATAGGCCTAAGAAATAACATTTCCAATAATACTCCTTATATAAGGGACAGATATATAATCATATACAATTTTATATGTGTATATATGTATGTGTACATATAACACACACACATTAGAAGCTTATATAGTTTTTCATGTGATGAAAAGTTGACCAAATAAAAAGTCTCTTGGGCGGTATGATTATGCATTTTGTTTCATCACTGAAGCTATAATAGCATAATCCTTGGAAAGGCCCTTAGGTCTTTCAGGAGAAAAGTGGTATATAATCAGAGTTTAAATTTGATGTAATTACAAAAAAAGATCTGTGATTTTGTCAATATAGGGGGAAACTCTGTGTGGGAATTCTTTCCATGAATTCAGATTACAACCAATATAATAGTCATGCAATGTAGCACGCATGTTTCAGAAGTGAGATTCAAACAGGTCTTCCTGAATCTAAACCTAACAATCTTATCCGTCAAGCCAGGATTTTTAAGTGTTATCTTTTACAAATGATTTCTTTCTTGAAATAAAGGATAAATCCAGTCAATTTGCTTCGAGCCCTCAGTTCTATCCCTTTAATCTAATATACCCTGTTCATAATCACTTGACCTTGACAGAGTCTAAACTTAATGTTTTTGGGACACAATGTGCTTGTTTATAAGAATCTCTCTCTCTCTCTCTCTCTCTCTCTCTCTCTCTCTCTCTCTCTCTCTCTCTGTATCTCTCTCTCTCTCTCTCTCACACACACACACACACACACACACACACACAATTTCTTCCTTATTTCCCAATATTGTCTAGAGAGTTGGATTGAGCTGGTTTTGTCTGGTTTTAACTGGACTGAAATGGTTTTGACTGTTTTAAAACCAGTTTAAACTGGTTTGAACTGGTTTAACCAGTTTTAAAAAATGATCTGAACCAGTTTTGACTGGAACCAGTTTATGCTGGTTTTAATGGATTTTGACTGGTCTCAACTGGTTTGAACTGGTCTGAACCAGCTTTAACTGGTTTAAACTGACTGTTTTTAACCAGCTTAAACTGGTGTGAACTGGTTTAACCAGTTTTAAAAATCATTTGAACTTGTTTCAACTGGAACCAGTCTATACTGGTTTTAACTGATTTTGACTGGTCTGAACTGATTTGAACCAGTTTTATAGGATTTTAACTGGTTTTTAACCTGTCTAAACTGGTTTGAACTGGTTTGGGGACGGTTTTAAACCAGTTTTAGCCAGTTTTGACTGACTTGGACTGGGTTTAAGCTGGTTTGAAATGGACTGAGGTGATCTTAACCAGTTTTTACTGCTTAGACAGGTCTGAATTGATAGGTTTTGATAGGTTTGATCTGGTTTTAACCAGTTTCAATCAGTTTAAGCTAGTTACAGTCGAGTAGTTTTGACTGGTTTAAACCAGTATGAACCTGTTTTGACAGGTTTTGATGTGTTCAGAACAGTCTGAACTGGTTTTGACTGGTTTCAACCAGTTTAAACTAGTTGGAACAGATTTTGACAGGTTTTAACAGGGTTTAACTGACTTAGACTGATGTGAGCAGGTTTTGACTTGTTTGATCTTGTTTTAACCAGTTTAGACTTTTTTTTAACCAGTTTAGACTGGTTTTTAACTGTTTTTGACTGGTTTTAACTGTTTTGAACTTTTCATACTGGTTTTAACTGGTGTAAACCAATTCGAACTGTTTTGAACTTTTTTTTTGGTCTTATTCCCCACCTTAATCCATTTACAACTCAAAAAAAAAAGGAGAAGGATACTTCTGCAGAGCTGATGACCAATCAGGCATCCCAAAAACTGGCTTCTAGCACTGATTTACTAGCTATTTAAATGCGAAGAGTGGGAGAGACAGCTGAATGGGATGCAAAGCACATATTAAAATAGCATTAGTAAGGTAAAAACTAATATACAATCTTCACTACTTTAAAATTGTTGCCTTTCATACATACTGACTTTTTATTTTATGTAATACAGTAATGATTACTCAGTTTAGTGCTTAGTCGGTGCTTAGTATTAAGACAGGACATTCATTACCTTTCAAAATTGTTAATACACATTTGCAAGAAGCTAATATGCCTAAAAGAAAAAACTCACATATTGAGGAGCAGTAATAATTTCAGCTGGATTTTCAAGGAAAAATATTTAGTGAAATTAGGAATATGAGTGCTGGTGCCATATAAATTGTTGATTTGCTCAGCTGATTAGAGCATTGTGTTGATAAGGCCAAGGTCACAGTTTGATTACTTCTTGAGACAATTCCTTTCTGATCTAGGGCCACAGGGCAATCTGAATTCACTTATATACTAGGGTTATGGGGGATCAGCTGAAAAAGTATGGTTAGTTCAATGCTAGAGTCAGCACTACAAAAACTTGGAAAGCAATGCAAAAATTCATTACTTAATAAAGAAACTTCTTTGAATACAGATAATAAAGACTTCAAAAAAGTTCAAGCATTTTTATGTAAATAAATTAATTTTTCTTTTTTCACAGTAAATGAAATGTTCTCATTTAAAAAATAAAAAAAACAAACAAACCTGTAATCATGCATTTTTTGTGTTCCTATTGATTATATTGTATCTTTATTGTCAAGGCAGTATCTCTGATTTTGTGCAAATAACTAAGATTTCATCTTCTACTTATACTGTTTGTGAGCTCATTTTGTCTGTATAAAATTTCCTGCAACTTAGATCTGAAATCAATTAAATTATATTTTTAATTACCAATATGGTGTGCACAATAGTCAGATTAGGATTCTTTTTGTTTGTTTTTGCAGCCAAAAGCAAAACTTAAGAAATCAAGTTTTGAAAGATATTAGCAAAAGCACTGGGAAATTTGGAGATTATCTCCCCTTTTGTCTATGATATTTTCCATTAATTTTTCATGGATGAAACATTAAAGATTGGCAATTTTTATTGCAAAATTATTATATAAATAGCTTTCAAGTTGTATTAAAATAGTTTAAAATTCTTTTATAACTTTCCATACTCATAGCTTATTGAAATAACTTCCTCAATGCTTCATAGCAATTAAACTTTATCTTTTTAAAGCAAAAAAAAAACCTGTCAGGTTTTTAAAAAATAATATTTTAGTCCATATGTTCTAAAGTATCTTTCTATTTCATTGGATACCACACTAGGAAAAAAAACACTATCATGGAAAATCATAGTGATTAAATAAAAAGATAATCATCAAAATTAGGCAGTTGTACAGCTGAATAAACATTCAAGAGGTTTTTTGTTTTCATAAGTAATGTCCTTTACCTACGTACACCATAGATTGGTGTTTCCTGTTCTTGAGAGTATAGTAGCCAAGAGGTCAGGGTTTTGCACATAGTAAGTGCTCTATAAATATTTGCTGATGAGGATCTTGTTTGAGGAAGAAGGAAAAAGCTAATATGGTAAGAAACCATTCCTTTGCACAACCATAGTCTTTCAGATAAAACCAAGCTTTGGAAACTGGTCTTCCTAAATTTTAAGATTAACATGGATGTCTTTTCAGTATGGAAGGTCAGAACAAAGCAACATAATAATTTTAACATCCACCACGTTGTATGTCTGGGGACCGACAATTTATCAATCTATCAACAGACACTTATTTAACTGTTAAAATGTGCAAAATGCTGTGTTAAGTCTGTTGTTGTTCAGTCATGTCTCACTCTTCATGACCCCATTTGAGATTTTATTGGCAAAGATAATGGAGTGGTTTGCCATTTCCTTCTCCAGCTCATGGCACAGAAGAGGAACTGAGGTAAATACGGTTAAGTGATTTGCCCAGGGTCACAAAGATGGTAAATGTCTGAGGCCGAATTTGAACTCAGGAAGATGAGTCTTACTGATTCTAGGCCAGGTACTCTATCTACTGGGCCACGTAGCTGCCCTTGCTGTATTAGCTACTGGGGATACAAAGACAAAATAGTCCCTGCTCTCAAGAAGCTTACATTGTATAGTAGGGCACAATATGTAAATATGTAAGTATATAGTAAATAAATACAAGTTCATTTTTTGTGGGGAGGTACTAGAAGCTAAAGATGGGGAGAAGGAAGGATCAGGAAGGGCTTCATGTAGGAGGTAGCATTTGAACTGAACTTTCAAGGAAACTAGGGATTTCAAAAGAAACTAGAAGGAAATACATTCCAAATATGACTGACAACCTGAACCAAGACACATAGATTTTAGGAGTTGGAGTGCCATGTGTGAGCAAAGAAGGAAAGAAGCAAAGAAGGAAGGAATGGAGGAAGGAAACATTTATTAATTGCATACTATGTGCTAGGCACTATGCTAAGCAGTTTACAGATAAACTATTCTGATCCTCACAAAAGCCCTGGGAGGTAGGTACTATTATTATCTCCATTTTACAATTGAGGAAACTGAGGCAAACAGAGGTCAAGTGATTTGCTCAAAGTCGCACAGCTAGTGTCTGAAGCAGGATTTCTAGATGACCAGTTTGCCTGGACCAAAGGGGTCCATGTCTTAGTAAGCCTGGGAAGGTAAGTTGGAGTCAGATATTGAAGAGTTTGAAAGACATTATCTTTCTTAAATTGAAAGTAAGAAAAGTATTGACACTAAAAGGCTAAGTATGACTTTAATCATTTTATCTGAGCTGCTGACACACTTTTCTTTACCACACACAATACTTTGTTATTAGAGTGACAAACTTGGATTCTCTTGCATTAAATTAAATTCTTTGAAATATTCCCTTCCTCAAAGCATTGACACGATATGGACCTTTCGGTGTGCTTTGACTGAGGAAATCCCTACATTCTTCTTCAGTGAATTACAAGGATTGAACAAAAATCTAGAAAAAATAAATTTGTTGTTGTAATCTAGTTCTAGTTTATAATACATATGCAGGTGCCCACATCTGCCCTTTAGGCATGATGAGGTGGGTTTTTCCCCCCACTCCCTTCATGTGTGCACCAGCTGCAAAACAACTGTAAAAAGTGAGGACACTGTTGGACTGATTTTGCTGAAAGATCTATTTAAACAATGAGTTAGAATTTGGGGCCTCTGGAGAGTATTAAATAAGTGATGTCCATGGAAACCAATTTGAGACATCATCTGAAAACAACTTCTCTGGAAACTGATTGTAGTTACTGAGTTTAAAAGACCAAAGAAATAAATGTGACATGTTAATAAAGAATCCAGTGTGAAACAATCTTTCAGCCAAGTGTTTCTTTTTCTTTCCACCAGTTGTTTAAAGTTAGATATAAACTCAATAGTTTAGCCCTTAGTTCTTAGTAATGAGCATCTACTATAGTTTCTACCTGTTGTGCTGATTGAACTCCCATCTTCATATATCTTCTTAATTTTCTCAGAGATTTTGAATGGACATAGATATAAAATTGAGAACTAACAAAAACTTGAATTTCAGCAGAAACGAGCATGGCATAATGGGGAAAATGCTGGATTTGGAATCACTGCATGGTTTCAAATCCTAACATTACTGCTTGCTACCTGTATGGCTTTCCATAGGTCCCTTCACCTGTCTGGGCCTCAGTTTCCTCATCTGTAAAATGAATGGAATAGACTAGACTAAGGTCCCTCTGAATTCTAAATCCTGTTCCGCAGAAAGTACTTCAACTAAAACATCTTGTACAAATAGAGTGGCTTAAGAGATATCCCAGGAAACTAACGATCTCTTTTTCTAAGGCTTTCCAATACTGTGTGTGTTCAGTATTGTGCTGAAAATGCTGTATGGAAGTTCATTATAGTAGGGGCCACCCCCTTGGGAATCCTAGAAAAATTCCTATTCAAGCATTTTCATTGTTGGCTTTTTCCCCCAACAGGGACAAGAAGTACATGAAGTGATGAGGCCCAGGGAAACACCTGATGCTCCAACAAAGGAAGAGAAAAAGGAAGGATTCTGATTACATGCAAATACCTGCAGTAATTGTTTTTGGAAAGCCACAAAACATATGAATTGTGGACTTACATTTCTCTATATTAGAGTCCAGGGGACAATCTGGATTCAAAAACAAAATCAACTGATAGGTCAGGACACTAATTTCTACCAGAACACAAGGGTATTGGTTGGCATTTTATAAACACTAATCTCAAATAGAAAGGTATTCAATGAAAGTACACTAGGACTATTTCCAATGAGCAGAGGTTGAGATCCTAAATGAATTCTGTTCTACCACGAGTACACATTTTGAACACACATTCGTCAAAAATGGCATGGAAGGAAAGGCAAACGAAATGAAAAGTGATTAAGTAGGTAAACAATGACTCACCAAAAGAAAAAACGGGTCCTGGCTTGATAACAACACCTTGATAACTCAATTCTGCAAAGAAAGAGCTACTATCCCTCCCCCACCAAAAGAAAAAGAAAAACGAAAAAAAATTACAAAAAACAGTCACAACCCAACAACAACAACAACAACAAAACCTGGTTGTAGCTTCAGAGCTTTCCTGTACATTAATTCAAGCAATACCACCCAGGGCAGGGACCTGATCCAATAAGCCTTTCTCAGCAAATAAAAAGCAATATAATGAAGAAGTTGTTGAGGTTCAAAAGTTCAGCTGCTAGTGCATCTAGAGTTTGACACACCCAAATCTGGTGAAGAGAGTCAAGGGGAACTACCACTATGTGAAAAGCTG
The DNA here is from genome assembly GCF_011100635.1 of Trichosurus vulpecula. Lineage (NCBI taxonomy): Eukaryota > Metazoa > Chordata > Mammalia > Diprotodontia > Phalangeridae > Trichosurus > Trichosurus vulpecula. The sequence continues at coordinate 250,441,700 of NC_050575.1, forward strand.
TGTGGAAACTGAAATTTGATCGTGTGCCAGAAAAGGAAGGTGAAGCAAGAAACCCCAAAGTAACTATCAACTTTGAACAACAAAAGCCAGGGTGATTTTGTATTGCTTCCAAGCTGTAAGTGGGAGGTGGAACAGCAGCCCAGACAAACTCTGACCATGGAGAACTCAGTGGCGTCTTGCGTCCTATACTCAGGAGAAGGCAAGGTAAATGGGTCAAAATCAGGGGTCACCTTTAATAAAGGACTAAACGGAGAGAACGGGGACCAAGGATCCATTCGCTCTACACCCGGGGAAGGGGACTTCCAGCACCCAGACACTGACGAAAAGTTCCGGGAAACCAGAACCAACGGGGCAGAAGCGACTGAGCTTCCAGCACACACGCCCTGCAGTCTCAGCTCGTCCTTGTGTTTTAGCTCCCTGAACCAATCTCCACCGCAACCTTGTGCAACTGCGGCTTCCGCAGCAGTGGGTACAGAAGTCTCCCCCCTCTCCTCTACTTGCAAAGGAAATCGGGTAGTGAAGAATCAGTGGGAAATCAACAGTTCGAATGCCACGTCCGAAGAGTCGGGACAGGAGGAGGAGGAGGCTGCTAGGGCAGACCAGAGGAGCGCAACTCAGTCGCCGCCACCGCCTGTCACTTATTGTATCCAGACTGGAGCTCAGCCCAGGAAGGAACCGCTGCAGCCTGGGGACCCGGAGAGTGGTGTGGGGGAGGAGAGAGGAGGCGGCGGCAGCAGCGGCAGCAGCCGCGGCATCTGCAGCATCGGCCTGAGCAATGATCCAGCGGGTGGCGCGTTGAGAGAAGAGCCGGACTTGGTGATCGAGGTGGCTGGACGCCGCATCCAGGCGCACAAGTCGGTGCTGGCTGCCAAGAGCGACTACTTCAGAGCGCGCTCGTCTAGGGAGATCCTTCGGGTGAAGGGGGTGAGCTACGCGGCTTTGCGGCTTCTGGTGGATTACCTGTATACTGGACACATGGGAGAAGTGAAGCAGGACAATGTGGCCGAGGTGATTGCCGGGGCGCGCTTCCTTCAGATGCCCTGCGCCCTGCAGTGCGCCACTGACGCCATGCGGGCGCAGCTCACCCTTGGCAACTGCTACCAGGTACTGAGCCTGGCCAAGCAACAGAGGCTCAGCGAGCTCCGGGAGGCTGCCTATCGCTTCATGAGCGACCACTACCTTCAGGTGCTGCGAGAGCCGTCAGTTTACGGCCGCCTGACGGGCTCTGAGAGAGATCTCATCCTCCAGCGCAGGATGGAGGCCGGTCGCAGCTGCCTCCTGGTGGCCGAGATCAATGACGTTTTTGAGCGGGTGGGCAGCCGACCCCAGAGTCGGGAAAGCAGCAGGCCCCAGAGTCCATCAGCCTCTGTCTTATCTCCTGGGGAGCAGCCACCCACGCCGCCTCCAGCCCCAGGTTCGTCTGAGGAGGAGGGAGGTCACAGTGACTCGGTCATCTATTACTACCAGGAGGCAGACAAGGAATGGAAGGTCCTAACTCGACTGCCTGAGGGGGCCAATGCCAAAGGCTGTGCCATGTGCGTCCTCTACAACTACCTCTTCCTGGCCGGGGGCATCCTTCAAGGGGGACCCGAGGGGAGGGCTCGCCTGTCGGACAAGGTCTTCTGCTACAACCCAGTGACTGACACTTGGACCACGGTTCGGTCCCTGAGCCAGCCCCGTTCCCAGCTGAAGCTCCTGGCCCTGGACGGCTACCTCTACGCCGTGGGCGGCGAGTGTCTCTTTAGTGTGGAGCGCTACGACCCCCGTGCTGACCGCTGGAGCTCTGTAGCTCCTCTGCCCAAGGGAGCCTTCGCCGTGGCCCACGAAGCCACCACGTGCAACGGAGAAATTTATGTGTCGGGCGGCTCTCTTTTCTACCGCCTGCTCAAGTACGACCCCCGGCGAGACGAGTGGCAGGAGTGCCCTTGCAGCAGCAGCCGCAAGCGCTCTGCAGACATGGTGGCCCTCAAAGGCTTCATCTATCGATTTGACCTGTGCGGGGCTCGAGGGGAACCTCAGGCAGTGGCTGGAGCTTCAGCAGCCAGTGGTAGTGGAGGGGTCAACGTGTTCCGCTACCATTGCCTGGCCAAGAGATGGAGTCAATGCGCTTCGAACCTGAGGCCTCCTGGGGAGCCTTCCGGGCTACAGCCTTTCCGCTGCGCTGCCCTCGATGGCACTATCTACTGTGTGAATAGGGCTGGCGCCTGGCGTTTCAGCCTCTCAGAAGAAGGGGAACCTGGAGAGGATGGAGGCCAGAAAGGAGTCTTCGAGCAGGAGCAGCTCAAAGCCCCATTTGATGCTCGAGGGGTCCTCTTCCCCTTTGTGCTCACTTTGCCAGAGAGGTCAGACAAAGGGGAGCCCGGAGCACTGTAGGGGAAGGAGGAGCAGAGACAATCTGAAGATCCATCCCCTGGCTCAAATGTGCATGGTTCTCTGTAGTTCAAGGGCCATTTTGGGAGAATAGTTGAGGGGGTGTGGGAAAGAGGAAGAAAGTAGCTAGATGGGCAAGACGGTAAGGATGGGGTCACATAAGGATTCCCAAATATGGACTTGCCATAGACTGAAGGATAAAGTATTCTTTTAATACTTTCCCAGTCTTCTCTGCTTCTCTTGCTTCAGTCCTTTTTTTCTTTGCTTGATGGGACTAGTTGTAAATGCAGCCTATATCAGATTAATCAAATTTAACTGTAAAAGTAAGACAGGTTTCCTTTGTGCAAATAAGGGGGCACCAGAGATTAACTTCCTGGTCTATTGGTGGGGAAATGTTGGTATGTACAGGGAGGGTCCAGGAATGTGCAGGGGTTTAAAAAGAAGCCAGACTTTATTGTGAACTGGCACTGTTAACTACCACATATTTGGAATATAGAGAGAATGTCAGTTTTCTAATGATAAATGAACAGGACCAGAATGAATTTCTTGTAGCACCCCTGGAAGGAAGACTAGAATTCTATGAAAAGGAATGGCCACTTTTGATTTTCTGCCTGAAGTTCAAATTTTAGTAGACAAAAATGATGAAAAGCTGTCAGACCCTTGCTAACCGGCAAAAAGCTAGTTGCCACCAAAATTAGTAAGACTTTTTTGTTGGGCCTGTTAAAGACAAAATAAGGGAGATTCACGTGTATTTAACAAATTGTTTGGACCCTAATATATACTAAATACTTCATGCTTAGCATCTATAAAAAGTGTTGCACCATATAATAGAAATAGATCAGGAGAGGAAAAAGTTCATAAACAGACTTAAGCCCTGGCATCAAGCTGTCATTCCAGTGTTTAGCTAAGGTAAAGGCTGTTAATAATTAATTGCTCTCTATGGCATAGTGATGGCATATACCATTGTTTGGATTCTAAATCTTGAGAGGATAAATATTTTCGGAAGAGAATATCCTGAAGAAGAAAAATGATGTAAAAGACTTTCTTCCTGAGACTAATTGGGAAAATGTTTCACGTGGTACAGGGGAAAAAAAATATTGACATTGAAGAGAGGTCTGTTGCAGTAAGCATTGTTCATCTTTTTAAATTGGATACCTGAATGTATATAAAATTCCCCTTTCAGATTTTGCTTGAAAGAGAGCATTTTATTTAAATAATAAAATTACAATGGATAGGACACAATAGATAGAAAGCCAGCCTTGGAGTGTTGAGCCTTGGATTCGAGCCTTGCCTCTGACACATACTAGGTATGAGGCTATAACTTCTCAGTGCCCCCAAGTAACAATAAATTATAGATGATTTGCAGTACGGTATCAGTGGAGAGAGTTCCTATGCTAAACTACTTAAATTACAGGTCTAGATTAAATAAAAATAATTTTAAAATTTCCTTTTTGGTCATTTAAAAAATTTAAAAACAAAAATCTCAGCTCAATGCTTAAATCATAAATCTAATTTAAGACATTTAATTCATATTCCAAAGTTTGGATCAGGCAAACTGATTTTTACAAGTATCATGCTAAGAAAATCTGTCAGCTTTAGTACAAAAACTTCAGCTACACAGTGACAATGAACATATCAACACTGAAGAAACATATGTCTTGTTACTTGTTATGTATGATTCTAGTAAAAATTGTGTCTAATTGCCAGTTCTAAATTAGGATAGTAAAGCCTACCTTGACATAACAGTACTTTGATAATTTGTAAAGATTTTATTCTGTTTTTGAATTTACTGCTCTTATCTATAATATATGAAAGGCCATGTGGTGTAGTGAATAGAAAACTGGCCTTTAAGCCATAGATAGAGGCTTGGGTTCAAGTGTGACACACACTGGCTGTGAGACAAGTCATTTCATTCAGTACTCTAGACAACCATCTAAGAGTTGCTCCAGGCAACTCTAAATTGAAGAGAAGGTGCTAGCCTTCATTGGTAGAGGGACTTTCCTCATCTGGGAGTTCCCTAGACCAATGAGATCACATGTCTAGTCCATCTCCTATCCTATGTTATGATAATAGCACCTTTCAAATTTGCAGAAATAGTTTCTAGTTACCAAGGGCTTAAGGTGAAGCTTATGGTCATAAGCGCAGCCCAAGTGATCATAGATTCTGAAACAAGTGAATGTGCTGTTTTACATCAGGAAATGTGTATTTGAAAAGTTCCTGGACTGTCATTAATTTAAAGATGTGATGTCTTTTTGCTTGCTGTTTTGGTAATGTGAGTTGCCATCTCTGCGGGAGCTACTGGGACTGTTTGTGCTTTGGTTACATTTCTCTTCAAAGCCAATGGTTTATGGAGCCTCAAAACTGTCAGTATTCTAGTATATTTAGAATTGATCAGTTTGAAACTCACCCTGTGCATGTCTTGAAGAAATGGAATTTAAAACTTCAGTTGGTCATATATTCTGGTGTAATTGGATGTTTGCTAATGATTACTCATGTATTGAGAAGTGGTATCTTGGCAACTTGGTTAATCATCTTAGGAACAAAAAATAAGAGCTTTGTTTGACTTTATTAGTCATTTATTGGAGTATTTGGGAGAAAAGGCAGTACGAATTTTTAAGAAATCTATAACAAAAATGAAATAAGTAGCTAAAGATTCCATGTAATAAATGAATATTTTCTTTTGAGTTTCATTATTTTTGCCCCAAAGCCATAACATTCATATTAAAATATTAAACCATTCTGGTAAAAAAAATTCTCAAATTAGCAAAAGTATTTCCAGACAGGAAGCAAGTAACTATTGTGATTTTACTCCAGATACTGTTCCATTAAGTCTGAGGAAAGGTTTGAAATGAACCGTTATTTTTCAAGAAAAAAGTTCATACTTCATGCTGTGTGTAAATAAAGAAAATGGTTTTTGAAAATGGCTTCAAAAGTAATTTTTTTTCTATATCAAAAATGCCCTTGTCACTCATTAAGTTCCTCAGGATTCTCTGTATTTTCATTGGTGATCTGCTTCTCCATTCTGGGAGCTCCCAGCACTGATGGGAAACTTAAAAAACAAATCAAATGAGTATTTGTTGACCTCCTACAATTAAGAGAAGGCACTATACTAGGGGCCAGGAAGGGTACAGAACTAACTCCCTTCCTTCCTTCCTTCCTTCCTTCCTTCCTTCCTTCCTTCCTTCCTTCCTTCCTTCCTTCCTTCCTTCCTTCCTTTCTTCCTTCCTTCCCTCTCCCCTTCTTCCCTCTCTCCCTCTCTCCTTTGTTCCTTCCTTTCTCTCTCTCTCTCCTCCTTTCTCTCTTTCTTCTCCTAAGGAGGCTACAGTCTGGAAGAGGGGATCAAACATATGCACAGATAACTAGAGTGGAAGATAGAATGTGATGACTGCCATAAGAGATCTACAGACATGGCCACTGGAGTTGCTTTTGGCTGAAGAGAATGAGGAAAGAAATGAGGAAAATTGATATGAAGGCTGCCCTTAGATGATTAATAGCATTTCTGCAGTCCAAAAATGGGTGAGGAGGGCCCTCCAGGTGATAAATATAGCGGGAGTAAAAGCACTGAAGCCAGAAAATTTAACTTATGTTCTGGGAACATGGTAACTCTAGTCAGTTTTATACATAATCAAACACATCAGGTTATGTGGCAATATAGGAGTGACTTTAGCAATCACAGTATCACTGCAGTGACAACTGTTGGATTTTTCAATAACTCTTTTCTTAGTGGCCCGGAAGTTGAAGAGTAAAGGACAGGAGGTAACAAATTTCGTCAGTAAATGGCAGCCTATCAGCCAGTTAGGAAAACAAGTAGTCCTCGTAGGATACCATATTGGAAAGAGTATTGTGTTTGAAGTCAGAGGACCTGGGTTTAAATCTTGGCCCTGCCACTCACTACTTGTGTGATCTTCATACAATTTTCTCTGGGCCTCAGTTTCCCATCCATAAAATAATGAGGCAGACTAGATAACCTCTAAGTCTATGGTTCTTTAGTGTGGTTTATGGAAGGAAATAACACATCAGGATACATACTGGAACAAATGATGCCACTAGAGAAAAGTTTATTTTTTCTTTCTGGGCCAGGAACCTGGGGAGTGGCCTGGATCGGATGAGCTGCCAGTGAATGTTACAATCTGGAGCAGCTGGTCTCAGATCTGATTCGAGGGAGTGCTTGACTTCCTGGATCATTTCTGAGGCTGATCTAGTGTCTGATGTAATGCATGGACCTGGCCAATGGATCAAGTCCTCCCACCTAGGGTGCTATTATTCTTCTGTTGTTTGGTTTAGTCTAGTAACATTGTTTCTGGAGATTTTTCAGGAAAATAACAGGCATAGAAATAATTTTGACTGATCAGCAAAACATCTGTAAAATGAGGGGGTGAGAGAAGGCCTGTGAGGTAACTTGTAGCTCGAGGGTCCTATGACTATTTGGTATAAATGTTAGTTCCCAAAATAACTGCAAAACTTTGAATACTTTTTGGGGGAAATAATATGAAAATTTGAATCTCGTTTGGACTGATTATTTGTCCGAAAGAGTTACTGTCTTGTGGTTTGTTAATTCTTGTTAATTTTGAAACCTTTTGGGAGTGGTTTCCTATCTTGCCTTTCTCCCTTTCTCTTTGCTTTCTAATTTAGCCCTTTCCTCTCCTCTTCTCTTTCCCTGCCCTCTCCTTTCCTGTCCTGTGCTGTCTTGCTGTTTCATGTCCTGTTCTGTCCTGTCCCCCCTTCTCTCTCTCTGTCTCTCTGTCTCTCTCTCTCTCCCCCTCCCTCCCTTCCTCCCTCACTATCTCTGTAAATCACCATAAAAAGAGTTGAATTTTATAAACTTTATGAAGCTTACCTTTGAAGCTTGGGGGTAGTGGTGGTGGTGATTTGCTTTCTCTGTCCATAGTGGTACAAAGCTCTCTTAAACTGAGAAAATGTAAACTCTCCATTTTCATTATACCCTCTAACTGTATCAGTATTCATAAAGATCTTGCTAAGAGCTAAAATGTCAAAATTGAGAATTTATTTTTGTAACCATAAGATTTAACTAAGACTTTCTTCCATTACCAGAAGCATACTGAAATGTGCCTTCTTTAAGTAAGAGATTAGAAATTCTTGGAAACACTAGATTTTATAGCCCTTACTATAATTTTGTAAAATTTAAATGTGAACATTAGTGCTGATACTTTTTAAAGAGAAATTGATAAAAATGCTTTAGATACTAAACAATTCAAGGTAGTTAGTTCCTGTATGAATAATGTATTTGTTTACAGATCCTTTTTATAAACAAAGGGATAATAACTGTGAACCTTTTTAAATATGCCAAGTTATGTCCAGATGAAAAAACCGTGTAAAATGCCAGGGATCCAAAAGCCCTGAAAAGTAATATTTTAAAAAAAGTTTTTTGGTTAGCAGTATAACACAATGTTTGTTCTTTAACCTCTGGGGAAGCATCAAAGCAAATGTCTTCTCATCCAAAAAGGGAAAAAGCATTTTTGGAACCCTTTCTTTCATCCAGCACTAGAAGCTTTGGTGGCAATATTTCGGGAATGGAGAACATCTTAGGCTCAGGAGTGTGCTGGAGCCAGCTCAAACTGGTTCATGAGAGCTGATTTTTAAATTTTCAGTGTGAGAATTTACATCTTGGAAATTGGCAAATGCTACAAATCGGGGCTTGAATTATTGTTTTATTGATTACATAGACCTAAAGATGTGTTAATAATGCAGATAAAACCTTAAAATGTGATTTTACCTTTTTTCCCCAGAGAAGTGGTTGTTAAATATTTACCAGCCTATCCCTGTCTAGGATCCACTGGAAGAATTTACAATTTACCCCCTTCCCACACAGATTGTAGAAAAGATGACAAAAATATCCTGGAAAACCATGGAAAGTCAACTTCTTGTTAAGTATTTCTTTTACCCTTTCCTTAGTAACACCATCTTTTGGAGTCTCAGGGACTAAATAAATATGTGCCTTATTTGTGTAGCCTTGGGAAAGTGATTTTTGTCCGTGGCTGATTGGCCAGTGTGGCTTTAGCCTTATGAGAGTAAGGTCAAAGTCCAGAGTTCAATATGGGCCAGTTAACCTCATTCTTTTCCCTGGCCAAAGTCTGACACTCTCCCTCAGCCAGCTGTCTTCCAGATGTGTGCCTTTGGTGATGAGCATTGGGCAGGAGTGTGAATGAAGTGTAAATACGTCACTAATTACTGAAAAGATGACTTTAAGCCCCTGAAGCCTTTCTAGACTGCTCAGAAGAGGTGGGAGAGAGATGGACTGAAGAGCCAAGAACATTCTAGGAATATGTCATCTTGAAAATGATTCAAAGGTAGGAGTGGGATGAGTGAACAAATACGATTTTAACTCAATATTTCTGATACAATAGAGACTGGTATAATAAAAATGAGACAATAAGGGACTCTGGGAGCAATCAGTTAACTCCCCAAACTGAGAAAGGTTCAATACTTAGGACCTGAACATTTTCAATTATCTGCAAAATATAAACAGATCTCAGGCCTTGAACAGAGGTACAACATGGTAGTCATGTGGAGCAAACTCTCTTTCTCTTGTCTGTCTTTTTGTCTGTCTCTCTTCACCAAAAGCATACTTTTGGTATAACTTCCTAACTTGCATTGATGGTAACTTCATCCTTCCAATGTTGAAAGAACGAGAATGGAGAATTCTATTCTGCAGCAGTTTCTCACTGATATGAAAAGACGGATGAGGTGGAAATGATGGGAACTTAAGGGAGAAGTGGCCTCTCCCTACTAGAATTTGTGATAGATAGGAGTGGATAGTGGACACAGTTTAACTTATGGATTTTAGGACAGTAGATTTCAGAGGATTCTGCAGAAAGGTAAGCTCCTATGTAGTGAGATTATATGGGAGAAGTCAGTTGGGAAGGAATAGGGAATTCAGAATGAAATTCTAAAATCATATGGGAAAAACTTCTGATGAAGAGGAAAAATGGGAGTTGCTGCAGAAACCAATACAGATCTTAGAAGATTCACCCATCATTTTAACTTTTGAAAGGATATGTGCAGAATATGCAAGCAAATGGGATGTGACAACAGAGTATGCATCAAAATTGACCTGATCCTTAAAAAAAAAGGATCAGGAATGCTAAAACTCAGAATGAACGGAAGCTGACAAGGGAAACTAAGGACCACCAAAAAGGTTATTTTTATTTGTTTTTATTTCTTTGCTTCTTTAGCTTTATGGGTGGGGGGAGGGAAAGGGTCAAAGAAGGAAAACACCAAAGTTAACCATGGATGGGATGACAATACCCGACAATATAGAGAAGGTAGAGATGTTTCTTATTTAGTTTCTGTTTTCTTTGTTAAGAGGAGTGATTTCTGGACTGAAAGGAACAGAATAGAAATGACTAATAGGAAGTTGATGTCCACAATCAATAAGGTGATATTAAAGGAGTACTTACCTACTTTGAAGAATTCCCATTATCTGACTCAGATGAACCACATGAAAGAACTGGCATACGTGATTGCTGAATGCGGTCAGTGATAGTTCAAAGATTATTGAGAACAGGAGAGGTATTGCCAGACTAGAAATGAGCCCATGTCCTAATTAAAAAAAAAGAGGAACAAAACAGAATCTAAAAACAGTGGGTCAACGAGCCTGACTTCTGCTGGGAACCTGCTGATGGTGTGGCCACTGCCAACACTTCTACAGTCACTTACTAATCGAGGGGTCTTGGGGAAAATCCTCTTTTACTTCCTACTCTCCATTGATTTTTTTCTCCTTTTTCAAGATCCTTAAAACCACTAACATAAGGGAAAAATTCTGTCCTCCATTCTGTTCACATTAGCTTCCTCTTTCCTTGACCTGGCCAGAAATACACTTCCCAAGGCCTTTAACAGTTTAGGCCTTCTTGTAAGGCAGCCAGTCCAAGCCTTGCCAGAAGGGCTGTTATATCCAGAATTAATTCACATGTCATACAAATGTTGAAATACAAAGGACGAGTGTGTAAACAATTCAGATACAGTATGTGAGTTGTTCCCTAGTTTCAAATCCTTATTTGTAAAGGCCTTTGACTGCAGTGAATTAGGTTTTCAAGCAGTCATGTAAGGAAACATTAAATGAGAAGCAGCATGGCATAATGAAAAGAGTGCTGGACCTGAATTCAGTAAAGTCTTGGTTCAAATGCCAGCTCTAATATTTAATATATAACATAATAGCATACAATATGAGACAAACTATAATGGGACAAAAGAAAGATCGCTTCTAACTTGGGGATCAAATAAAGCTTCATGAAACAGGCAACATTTGAGCTTGGCCTTAAAGAAAGAAAAGGAGAAACTAGAGATAAAATAGTAATGTGTTTCAAGCATATAGAGTGGGGAACCTGGACAAATCCATGAAAGTTGGAGAACAATAGTAACATAGAGTGTTCCTAAAGTCTGACACATAGGCAAAAATGCATATTTTCAAGAAATGAATGAAATTTTCAACAACATTTTATTTAATTGGAATATTAACAAATAACATCTTCAATATGATTTCCATCATTTGTGATGCAAAGGTTGATGTGCTTTGCAAGATTCATGTGAACTCGATGCAATAACTCCACATTGCCGTCAATTTTAGGGCATTCATTCTTTATGCGTTCAATCAAGTGTGTTACAGCTATGATTTTGGATTTTGAGTACACCTTCTCCTTTAGCATACCCCAGAAAAAGAAGTTGCTGAACAACGCAGAATCTTTGGTGAAACGGTTAATGAGATGTTAATGAGATTGCCTATGTGTCCAGACTTTAGGGACACCCTGTAGTTGTTAGTATATAATGTCTATGACATACTCATCTCATAGGGCTGTCATGAGACCTGAACAATAAAATAAAATCAAAGTCCTTTGCAATTTGTGGAGCACTAGATAAATAAATGAAGAGATAATTGTTAGCATTTAGATAGCACTTCAAGGTTTGCAAAGTGCTTTAATGCCAAAACAACCATGAGGTACATATTATTATCCCTATTTTATGGATGAAGAAACTGATGGCACTATTTTAAGAAATAAAAATTACTGGAACGAAGGCCAACCAAGAATCATCTGTCTCTTCAAGAGTGTAACTTATTACCAGACTAAAAACTCAGACACTAGAATTATTATTAAAAAGAGATGAAGAATAAATTATAATTATTTACTAGAAATAGTGTTCATCTGATTTTTTTTTGCACAGCAAGGTATTCTTGTCAGAATATTTTGTAAAGAATATATAGCTTTAATTTATTAAAGCATTTTGACTGTTTTGTGTAATTAAGAACTTTCCTATTTTAAGAGCCCTGTATTTGATTATAGAGTTGGGAACTGATACAGGTTTTATGACCTTGGACGAATCTCTTTAACTCTGGACCATAGTCTTTCTCTATAAAATGGAACTTGTAAAAAAAATGATCTTTAATGTTCCTTATGTCATATCATTCTAACCCATGGCTGTTATTTTGCATCCGATTTACATTTTTCCCCCTGAAATAAAAGGGAGATAGTAGTAAATAATGCTGGAAGAATGGACTGGGAATGTTCTCAGGCCTGTCAGCAATTGAAATTAGAGCTCTTTGGGATAGAACATGATTCTCCTCACCATGGCAACTGGAAAACAGTAAGAAGATTAGGGAAGGATCTGCCAGTCTAAACTAGAGCTGTCAAATGATAGACGCTCTATGTGAGAACGAAGGTCCCTGCCATCTCTACATCTTATCATCTTATGATTGTGTGGATGATAAAATGTGAATAGCTTAAGAGAGGTCTAGAGACTTGTGAAACTAGAGGGGACACTTGAAAGCAGCTCCTGAAAAAATCAATTTACCCTCTTTAATACATTTCTTATGGACATACTGCTAGATAACACTACTGGGAGTCAGAGAACCTGAATCACAGTCTTGGCTCCCCCACTAATTAGCTGTGGAGACCTTGGACAAGCTGCTTAATCTTTCTAGCTATCAGTTTCCTCATCTGTATCAGTAGGGAATTGAACCAGATGATCTTTGATGTTTCCTCCAGCTCTAAAAAACAAAAGTTTTAAGAATATCCTAAGGGAAGGTGAGCAGCAAGAATTTTGCTGAGTCAAAGTTCAAATTAGCTAGAAAAGGAGGTGAAAGACTCTTTCTCAGATTGCCTGCTTAGGCTGATATTTCAG